>NC_136463.1:53688673-55180231 GCF_902686455.1 Sciurus vulgaris | reverse complement strand
GTCCGTACCTATCAGTAATAACCTTGTATGAAGAAAATAGATTGAATTCTTCAAAAAAGAGACATTGAGTGAATGTACAAAACAAAAAACAAAGCCCACATCTAAGCCTCCTATGAGAGATATTTCACTTTTGATAATGCACTGATCTTGAAAGTGAAAGGATTGAAGAAGATATTCTATACAAATAGAATATTCTGTGCAAAAAAGAGGAGAGGAAACAATGTTTATCTGATCAAATAGACGTTAAATAAAAATAATCAAAAGAGACAAAGGACATTAGCTACTAATGAAATGATCAACTTGTCAGGAGGATATAACAGTTTTAAGTTTTAAAACTTAAGACACTGAGACAACTAACAATATGAAGCAAATATGAAAGGGCCTCTCCTTTCAGGCCCTTTAGTAGGGGACCTCAGCACGACACTTTCAGTATTGTGGACCGATCATCCAGACAGAAATTCAGTAAGGAAAATTGGACTTCAGCAACATTTTAGACAAAACAGAGCTACCAGATATATAGAGAGCATTTCATCCAACAGCAGCAAAAGGGATGTTCTTTTCAGGTGCACATGGAACAGTCACCATATCATATGTTAGTCCAACATGCATCTTAGCAAATTTAAGACGATTGAAATCACACCAAATGCCTTTTCTGAATACAATGGTATGAAACTAGAACTCAATAACAAGCAATTTCAGAAAAGTCACAAATACATGGAAATTAAGCAAGATGATCCTGTGCAACTAGTGGGTCAGTAAAGAAATTAAAAGGGAAATTTAAAAATATCTTGCAGCAAATGAAAACAGAAACACATCCTACCAAAAAATGTGGGATGCAGCAAGGGCAGTTGTAAGATAACAGTGTATTGCAGTAAACACCTATGTTCAAGGAGAAGGAAGATAACTTCACCTTATACTCAGGGAAATAGGAAAAGAACTACAAACCTTAGCAAAAGAAAAGATACAATAAATATCAGATCAAAATAAATGAAAGAGACTAGAAAAACAATACAATGAAACAATATCTATGAAGCAGAGTTTGGTTTTTGAACCAAAAGTAGCAGACCAATATCCCTCTAGACTGATGGAGAGAAAAGAAATAAATCAAATGAAATCAGGAATGAAAAAGAAACCATTGATGTCCACACAACTGCGAAGGATCATGAGATGGTTATGAACAATTATATGCCCCAAATTGGACACCCCAGAGGAAGTAAATACAAAGAACCTACCAAGATTGAATCACAAAGAAACAAAAAATCTGAAAAGACAAATAATTGAGAGAAGAGATAGAGTTGATTAAAAAAAAAAATGTGTCCCATCAAAGGAAGGTCCAGGACCTCAGGGTCCCACTACTGAATATTTTAAGAGCTATTATAAATTCTCCACAACTCTTCAAAAAATCAGAAGATGAAGGAATACTTCCAAATTCTTTTTACAAGACCAGAGTTACCATGAAATTATAGCCTGACAGGGACTTCCTGACAAGAAAACTACAGGTTCATATGCTTGATGAACAGGGATGCAAAATACTCAGGTGAGTTCTATAGCACATTAAAAGGATCATTCATCATGATCAAGTGGGATTTATTCCTGAGATGCAAGGATGGCACAACATTTGCAAATCAATAAAATGGCTATAGTTCATTAATAAAACAAAGGAAAAATCATGTGACCATCTCATGCAGGGAAATCATGAGAAAATTCAACTTCCTTTCATGATAAACATCACAACTAATTAGGTATACGAGGACTGTATCTCGGCACAATAAAGGTACAAATATAGGAAACCCACAGTGAGCATCATACTGAGCAAGGAAACGTTTGAGAGCATTACTTCTAAGATCTAGAATAAGACAAAGAGGTCCACTTCTACCACTCTTGCTCCAGATAGTACTGGACCATGTAAATGGCAGGAGAAAGAAGAGGCATCCACATTGGGAAGTAAGAAGTAAAATTATCCCTGTGTATGTATGATATGGTCTTTTATATTATCATGTACTAATTATATAGAAAAGTGGGTTTCAGTTTAGAACATATGTATACGTGTATAGTAGTTATTTCCTGTTGCTCTTCCTTCACTCGTTCCCTTGGTTCCCTTCCTCTTTTCTAATATCTTATCCTTTCTTGCCATCATTTTTTTCTTTTTCTACATTCCACATATGAGAGAAAGCATGTGATGCTTAGCCTTTCTTCATCTGGCTTATTTTGCTTAATACAACACTCTCCAGTTCCATCTATTTTCCTGCAAATGACACGATTTCATTTTTCTTTATGGCTGAATAATATTCTGTTGTGTATGTTTACTGCATTTTCTTTATTGATTGATCCATTGTCAGGCACCTAGACCGATTCCAAAAACTTGGCTCTTGTGAATTGTGTTACAGTACACATGGTTATGTGTCTATCCCTCAAGTACTGACTTTTTTTTTCTGTTTTCCTATTTTTTTCTATTCATTTTTTTTATTGTAAACAAATGGGATACATGTTGTTTCTCTGTTTGTACATGGCATAAAGGCATACCATTTGTGTAATCATAAATTTACATAGGGTAATGTTGTTTGATTCATTCTGTTATTTTTTCCCTTCCCCCCACCCTCCCACCCCACTTTTCCCTCTATACAGTCCTTCCTTCCTCCATTCTTGCCCCGCTCCCTAACCCTAACTCTAACCCTAACACTAACCCCTCCCTCCCCCCATTATGTGTCCTCATCCACTTATTAGATATCATTCGACCTTTGGTTTTTTGAGATTGGCTTATCTCACTTAGCATGATATTCTCCATTTCATCCATTTGCCTGCAAATGTCATAATTTTATCATTCTTTATGGCTGAGTAATATTCCATTGTATATATATATATATATATATATATATACCACAGTTTCTTTATCCATTCATCGATTGAAGGACATCTAGGTTGGTTCCACGATCTGGCTATTGTGAATTGAGCAGCTATGAACATTGATGTGGCTCTATCTCTGTAGTATGCTGATTTTAAGTCCTTTGGGTATAGGCCAAGGAGTGGGATAGCTGGGTCAAATGGTGGTTCCATTCCAAGTTTTCTAAGGAATCTCCACACTGCTTTCCAGAGTGGCTGCACTAATTTGCAACCCCACCAGCAATGTATGAGTGTACCTTTCTCCCCACATCCTCGCCAACACCTGTCGTTGCTTGTATTCTTGATAATCGCCATTCTAATTGGGGTGAGATGGAATCTTAGGGTGGTTTTGATTTGCATTTCTCTTATTACTAGAGATGTTGAACATTTTTCCATATGATTGTTGATTGCTTGTAGATCTTCTTCTGTGAAGTGTCTGTTCATTTCCTTAGCCCATTTGTCAAGTACTGACTTTAACTTTTGGTAAATGCTAAGGAGTGGTATATGCTGAATCACATAGTAGTTTAATTGTTAGGATTCTGAGGAACCTCCATGCTGGTTCTCTTAGTGACTGTACTTTACATTCCCACCAAAGGAGTATAAGAATTCCTTTTTCCCCAACTTCTTACCAGCGTTTACTGTTATTTGTGTTCTTGGTCATTCTGCCTGGAGTGAGATGGAACTCAGTGTAGTTTTGCTTTGCATTTCCCAGATTCTAAAGACATATAAATGCTTGCCAGTTAAATTCTTTTCTTTTTTTTCCTATTGAGAAGTATCTGTTTAGTTCATTTGCTCCCTTATTGATTGGGGTTTTTATTAAATGTTATGTATTGTGTTCTTGATATAATCTGCATATTTATCCTCTGTCAGAAGAGAGACTGGCAAAGATTTTCTCTCATTCTATAGCTTGTCTCTTGACCCTGTTGTTTCCTTTGCTTATAGATTCTTTATAATTTCATGCCATCCCATTTGATATGCATCAATAAAAATCATGAATTTTAAATGGTAAAGCCCTGTAGAGTAAATAAAAGAAACTTGATTCCTACCTAGATGAACTTTTACAGAAATGGTTTTTCATTCCTAGTAACTCTGCAACATGGTTAATTGGCAACTTAACCAATGGATTGTAACAAATAGTCTTTGTTCTTAAAGTTTATTTGCAAAATCTTTTGCTTGAAATTGGAGTAAATGACTGTAGTAGGATGACTTTAATTAATCAGGGTAAATACCAAGAAGTGAGATAGCAGGGTCATATGTTGGTTCCATGCCTAGTGTTTCGATGAATCTCCATAGAGATTTCCATAAGGGTTGTAAGAATTTAGTGTCCTTCCAAAAGTGTACAAATGTTCCTTTTTCTCTACCTCTTTCCTAGCATTCATAATTTCTTTGCATTCTTGATGGGTGGTGCCATTTTGACTGGTGAGAGAGGAAATCTCAGTGTAGTTGTGATTTGCATTTCCCTAATTACTAATGATTTCGAACTTTTTTTCCAAGTATTTTTTAGCCATTTGTAGTTGTTCTTTGGAGAAGTGTCTGTTTTGTTCATGAGACCCATTAATTAATTGGATTAATTGATTTTGGAGTATAAAGTGTTTTGAGCTCTTTTTCTATTCTACGTATTAATCCTCTGTCAGAAGAGGAGCTAGGAAAAAATTTCTGCCATTCTGTGGGTTCTCTCTTCATATTCCTAATTGTTTTCCTTTGCTGTGTGTTTTAATTTGATACTGTCCCATTTATTAACTCTTGGCATTATTTCCGGAACTTTTAGGGGTTCTATTGAGGAAGTCATTACTTGTGCCTAAAACCTGAGCGTTGACCCTATATTTTCCTCTAGGAGTTGCATAGTTTGTGGTCTAAGTTGTACGTCTTTGCGCCATTTTGTGTTGATTTTTGTGCAGGGCGAGAGATAAGGGTCTCTCTCTCTTTTTTTTTTTTTTTTTTTCTGCTACATATGGATAACCAGTTTTCCCAGCACCGTTTGTTAAAAAGCCTGTCTTTTCTCCAAAGTGTATTTTTGGCATCTTTGTTAAGGATCAGATAGACTATATCTGTGTGGGTTTGTCTCTGAGCCTTCTGTTCTGCGCCACTGGTCTATGTATGTGTTACTATGCAGTTTTTGTTATTATAGCTCTGTATTCTAATTCGAAATCAGGTATGTGATGCCTTTTGCATTGATTTTTTTCCTCATAAAATTGCTTTGGCTATTCTGGGTCTTTTATTCTTCCAAATGAATTTTAGGACTCTTTTTTTCTAGTTCTGTGAAGAATGTCATTGGTATTTTGGTGGGTGTTGCATTGAATCTGTATATTGCTTTTGGTAGTATGGCCATTTTAACAATATTAATTCTCCCTATTGATGAAAATGTGAGGTCTTTCTATCATTTGAGGTCTTCTTCAATTACTTCAGTGGTTTTTAGTTTTCATTGTAGAGGTTTTTTACCTCTTCAGTTAGATTTATTCCTAGGTATCTTATTTTATTTTTTTAGGTTATTTGAATGGAATTAGAGAAACATTCTGTTGATGATGAGCCTGGAGATATCGATTTGTTGTGCAGTGTCGATTTTGATTCCAAACGGACTTCATAGTGTATTTTCTGGGTGCCTTCCTTGACCGAGATTAGTGGGATTGATGCTGTGCATGCTGAGTTGGAGCCTAGGGGCCTGATTTCTCTATAGGTTTTGCAAGAGTGGGGTCCTTCTGGTAGTTCAGGCAGAAGTATTTGGGTTGCAGTTTCTGTGGTTACTCCTCCAGGCTTGTCAGCGATGTGTACTCTGAAAGGGTGTGGGAATGACCTGTGATGAGGTTCTTCATAGGTGCTGCATCCTTAACTGTCATGTTACTTCTTTCTACTATTGCTAATGATGTGAATGTCCAGGAGTAGGACTTCAGGCCCCTCTAGCTTTGCCCACTTGGAGCTGGGCCATCAGTTGAGGGTTATCTCTTCTCCTCTTGAATTATCCACCAGGGTTCAATTAGGTTTAGGTTGTGGCTGGAGTAAGCCACATTTTCTCTCAACTGAGCTCTGAGAGAAAGCAAACAACCACAGAATATGCTTGAAGTCCTGGGATTTATCCCCTGTAGCACTCAGGATAAAACAAGCAACAGTAACAACAACATAAAAGCAAATACCAGAAAAACCCATGATAGCAACAATAAGTACATCACCAATAACAATAGAAATGAAAGGGGCAAAAATAATCTCGAACACAATCACTAAGTACCAAGGAATTGCAAGTCAAAACCACAATAAGATATTGAAATGGAGTAAATTATGTTATATGCATTCATGAATATGTCAGAATGAAATAGTCTATAGTTTTATAGTCTAAAACTATACTGCACCAATAATAACATAAAAATGATATCACCTCATCCCAGCAAGAATGGCTACCATCAGAAAGGTGAAAGATAACAAGTGCTGACAAAGATGTGGAGAAAGGGAAACACTTGCATACTGTTGGTGGGAATATAACTTAGTTCGGCCATATGGAGAACAGCATGGAGGTTCCACAAAACATTAAAAATAGAATGACCTTTACTTTATATTAGGTAGAGGGGAGTGAAGGGAAGGGGTGGGGTATGGGGGAAGGAATGATAGCAGAGTGAAACAGACATAATTACCTCATGTACTTGTATGACTGCATGACCAATATGATCTTCGAATATGTATATAATGTATATAATAGAAAAAATGAGAGATTACACTCTATATATGATCTATCAAAATGTATAAATGCATTCTACTGAAATGTACAACTAATCAGAACAAATAAAAAATAAACAAAAAAATTTTAAAAATATAATAGCCATGTGATACAGCAATCCCACTACTGGGTAAACTTCCACAGGAAATAAGTTCAGTATGTTGAAGGCACATCCTCATCCCCATATTCATTTGGGCACTACATAGAATAGCCATGAAACAGAATTCAGCTGATGAATAAAGAAAATGGTGTATAGATATACAAGAAAATACAATTCTGACATAAAAGAATGAAATCCTGCAATTCGTGACAACACAGATGGAGCAGGAGATTATTATGTTAAGTAAAATAACCAGGCACAGAGAGTGTCACATGACCTCACTTTTATGTTGAATCTAAAGAGGTTGATTTCATAGTTGAGAGTAGACTGGACCAGAGGCTGGGAAGAGCCAGGGATGGAGAAGGGGTGAGGTAGGGTTGATCTGTGGGGACTAAGACACAGTTACACAGGAGCAAGAACTTCTAGGGTGCTATTGTATATTAGGGTAATAGATTATAATAATGTACAGTACATTTCAAGAAGATAGAAGAAAGGATTTTGAAAGTTTTCATCAAATGATAGGTGTTTGAGGAGATGATGCGTTTAACTTGATTTAAGTATTACACAAGGTGCACATGTATCAAGACACTAATTAGTATCCCATTTGTATGTACAGTATTTATACTTTTCAGTTTTCAAATGAAAAAAAAACTTAAAAAATATTAAGAGACTTGACTTATGGGATCATTTTTACATTCTTATGGTTTCCTTGAGTTCCTGCATCTCGTTTTCAGTCCTTTTTGGCATAGGATCAATTCTTCTTCATGTCCCTTTAATTACATTTTAATGTTATAAAGTAATATAATTTAAATATTAATCATTCTGTGGTACCATGTCACTGAGATTTCAGAGTTTGTCTGTAATAAGAACTGGTGTCACTTTAACAAACCGTATGGAAAATAACAAAATATTTCAGAATAACATTCAGTGGAAAAAGCATAATGCGAATAATGTATGTATCATAATCTTTTATGAGTGTACATATGCACATAGAAAAGTGGTTGCTCAGGAAACTAAGTGGGAGGTTGCATTGTAATTTTAGATATGGATAATGGATGAAGAAAGACTTGAAGGGAGCCTAGAGTTCCAGGTTCTGCATGTTGAGATTGAACTGTCCACAGATTCTCAATTGGAAATGCCCACCGGGCAATTGAAAAGAACATCCATGGCTTTAAACAGATAAATGGATAAAGAAAACTAGGTATATATACACAATGGTATATTTCTCAGCCACAAAAGAATAACTTTAAGACATTTGCCAATAAATGAATGGATCTGGAGACTATCATGGTAAGTGAAATAAGCCAATCCTGAAAAACCAGAAATTGAATATTCTCTCTGATACGTGGATGCTAACACACAAAAAGGGGTGGGGGGAGAACGGAAATTCAGTGGATTAGAAAAAAGTAGACTGAAGGGAAGGGAGAGGGAATAGAATAGGAAAGACAGAGGGATGATTTGGACATAACTTTCCCATGTTCATACATGAATACACCACCAGTGAAACTCCATGTCATGTACAACCACAAGAATGGGATCCTAATTAGAATAAGATATACTCCATGTATGTATAATATGTCAAAATACACTCAACTGTCATGTATACCTAAAAAGAACAGATCTAAAAAATAAATAAATACAAGTAAATATAGAATTAAAGCTTTAAAAAAGAACAGCTGAGAGCTCTGAAGAAAGGTCTGGCCTTCAGATAAAGTAGCGAGGTCAGGAGACTATATGAAAGGAATGGGTTTGAATATCATCACTTAGAGGGACAACTGAAAAATGAAGAGACCAAGGCAAGAAACCGTCCATGTCATGAGAGTGCTACAATTTTAAAAGAGGATAGTTACTGACCTTCATTTGGAAGTGGGAGAAAATGAAAAGAATCCTCAGTCCCTGATCTTGCACAGCCTTAACAGCTGACCCACTGGGTAGCAAGGAAAGTTGGTGAGCTTCATAGCTTTTAGTATGCAAATAAGTCATAATGTCTTTATTTCCATGGGATTGTGATGGGGGTACAATAAAACATACAAGAACCTTCAGCAAAGTCAACAGAGAGGCAACCTTAAAAACTAAAATTTTCTGACAGCCTCTATCTTTTTGCCCCATCCTGGGTCAATGAATTCTAGGGATCCTGGATTAGTTAATTACAGGTGAACATAAAATTGTTCAGTGACAGGATTGCACAAGGAGTTAGAAAAATTTTGACAGGACAGGGAATAAAAGTGTAGACATGAGAATAAATAAGGGGTGTAGGAAAGTTAGGAGATAGAGTGACAACAGAATTTTTGCAGGAATATTATGTGGGAGACTCTCAAGGTTTTCTGGGAGATGGAGATATTGGGAGGTTATTGAGTATCAATCTAAGATTATGGAGCAGTATCTTAAAATGATACCATAGTCAAAGCAGATTTGAGAAAAAACTGAAAGACCTAGGAATAACTTAATAGTGTAAGAACTTAAGAGCACATAAAATGTAGCTTTTACATAGGCTTGTTCATCATCACCTGGGAAAGACAAAGAGGAGGGCAAAGCCAGTTCTCTGAGACCACCTTCCCTAGTTCGCTACTTAGCTAAACCTCCTTTCTTTTGCCTATTGAACAGTTATGGAGTGTGCTACTTCAGCAGAAGTTCCCATGGTGAGGGAAAACTGTATTCCAATATTAATATCACTAATAATATAAAAAATATGTTAAAAGCCCTTCTCACACAAGGGAGTTTTCTTCCAACAAGCGACCCTTCCTAGGGCTCCATCCATATCTCTCTTTCTCAGGCTATAGATGAAGGGTTTCAGCGTGGGAGCCCCCACTGTGTACTTCAGAGCGCGACAGTATGTTTCACAGTTGAATTATTACCTGATGGACATAAGTACAGACCAATGACTGTCCCAAAGAAGAGCACACCACAGAGAAGTGGGAACCACAGGTGGAGAGGGCCTTACAGGTACATCAAGCAGAAGGGACCTTGAGAGTAGAGGACATGATCCTTGTATAGGACACAAGAATGAATAAGAATGGTATGACAACAATCCTCCTATAATAAACATCACCAACACATTAACATGAGGGTCAGAGCTGGCCAGCTTCAGCAGGGTGAATATTTCACAGAAAAAGTGTGGGATCACATTGTCTGCACAGAAGGACAGTCTGGGAATGAGCAGGATGTGTAAGAAGGCATAGATTTGTGGTCAGCCCCCAGGACAGCACCACCAGGGACAGACAGCTTGGGGCTCATGATGGTGGTTTAGTGCAGGGGGAAGCAGATGTTCATATGGTGGTCACAGGCCCTGCCATGAGGATGAAGTTCCCAAGGTCTCCAGAAAACAGAAGTAAATTTGGGTCAGGCAGCCTGCATAGGGGATGCATGGAACTTGACTCTGCATGTTCTATAGCAATTTGAGCATTGTGAAAGAGGAAAAGCAGATTTCAGAGAAAGACAAGATGCTGAAAAACAAATGCATGGGTGTGTAGAGATGAGAGTCCAGGCAAATGAGGATGATAAAGAGGTCCCCCTCATCCTGTGGCAAGATATATGGTTAGCAGTAAGGCATAGAACAGGTTTTAGTGTTAGGCTGGATGGGCAGGCCCAGGAGGAGCAACTCTGAAGTGAGAGTTTGAATTTTTCCCATTATTACCTGTCTCCAGTACCTTTAAGAGAAATTAGCCCTTTAAAAATCCATGTGACAATGATTGTCTTCTCTGATACACAGTCTTTACATGTTCTATAATAGTTGATCTCACCATCATCACAATAAGTATAATCTTACAAGTGTCTTTAATCCCTATGATCAATTATTACTTTTTGTCATATTATTTTAAACATTTTTGAGTAGTCCATTCTTTCCTAAATACTTATCTCTTAGTTTCTATCACAAAAGGAGTGTTTCATTTTCTTGTACATCTCTGACTGGTCATCCTAACCAATTGTAATTGGTGTCTGCTATATATATCTTATAGGATGGTGTTCCTCTAACATATATTTGTAAACCCTATCCTCTTATAATTCTATGTATAACCCCAAGAAAATCTCAGCTATGACAAATACTTAGATTATCATTTAAACTCAGGTAGAGACACCTCTCTCACCCACAGATCTCTGTGTGCCTTTGCTTGATGATCAAACTTCCTTCAATGGATCACAGGCATCTTAAGCTCAACAGGTCCCTAATGAAACTCAGCATGTTGTGTTGCATCCACACGCCTCCTCTTCTCTCTCATGTCTCTGTAAATAATGCAGGATCTGATCAGAAATCTTGGACTTTTTTTCTTCCATTCTTCTCTGTCACCATCAACTCCAGTTGTATCTGTCACATTCCATATATTCTACACTTCATTCCTCTGCTGCTTCCCCCACTCCTTATCACAAAACCACATTCATAGACCTTGATGACATGTTATCACCTGAATTATGTAAGTAGTCCCAGTGAGATTCAAATCATGTCCCTGTTTTCATACCTTAAATACCCTTCTCCTTCAATATGCTTCATTCACACTGTGTCATTCTGAGATGGAAATTGGATCAGCTCTCCTGCTTCACACTTCAGGATATTATTGCTCTTAAGATAAAAGTGAAGTTCCTTTGAAGGGTACAAATGGTGCTTCATTACCTGAGCTGTGTCTACTTCCACAGTCTCATCTGGCCCCCAAGTGATACAAACCTTCCATTGTCCAGCACTGCTGGACTGAAAATCATAATTTATTGCCTCTAGAATTTCATACTTGGTGTTCTTCCAATCTATCCCTTTCTCCCCTCTGCTTCCTCTTTCAGTTAGCTTATCCTGATTTATCTTTCAGGTACTTTAGATGGCACTTATGAAACTATACCTCCCTTGTATCCCCACCCTCGGTGAGTTGTGTTGATGCTTGCACAGCATCCTGTTCTCATCCCATAGCAGTGAATTCCCTGATTAGAGGTTGATGGCTGATTTTCCACCAGTTGTGAACTCCATGCAGGAAAGGCCATGTCTGTCTCATGCCTGCAGCAGGGCAGCTCCTGCCATGGTGCCTGATGTGGCCAATGCTTCATTAGTGTTTGTTGGCTGTCCATCAGGATGAGACAGATTCCTTCAACTTTAAGGACAGAAAACTCTCATTAAGTAAAATAACCACAGTTCTAAAATCTTCGCAGAGTACAAACTCACTAGACTTCATCATCTAGCAGTAAATTTTGACACTCCATTACCAACTTCACAGATGTAATTTTATATTTATTAAGAAAATTAGGGTGTTTAGAAGTACTGCACGTTTCAGTCAGACCAGTGACTTAAACATCTTTATGTGTTAATCCACACACATTTCAGGGATATTGATGTGATAGAAAATAGTATGAGCATTTTAGAAACTATGGAGAAAGCAGATCGTGTTGCATTTTTTAAAGCTCTCCCATGAGTTCCTCCTCAGATCTCCATATCACTTATGATGATTAATTTTATGTGTCAACATAGCTAGATCCTGGCATCAGGCTTTTGTAAAATACCAGTTCTGAGTGTTGGCATGACAGTATTTTATAACATTGAAATTTAAATCATATTTTGAGTGAAGTAGATTGCCCCCCCCAAAATGTGATGAGCCTTGCTACTGTCAGTAGAAGGTCTTAAGGGAAAAGACTTCACTCTCCATAAGAGGAAGAATTCTGTCTCCAGAATTCTGTGGTCTCTGTACTGTACTATCTACTCTTCCAGGAACTCCAGTAGGCAGGACAGCCCTGTAGATTTTAGACTTAACAGTTGTACTATTCTGTGGGGTCTATCCTTAAAATAAACTTTAAACACCCTTCTCTCTCTCTCTCTCTCTCCTCTCTCTCTCTCTCTCTCTCTCTCTCTCTCTCTCACACACACACACACACACACACACACACACACACACACACACACTGCTTTCTTTTGAATAACCCTGACTCATAAAGTCCAGTATGTTGCAGTGCTCTGCAGTTTGCCTGTAACCCCGGCAGCTCAGGAGGCTGAGGCAGGAGGATCTCGAGTTCAAAGCCAGCCTCTGCAACTTAGTGAGGCACTAAGTAACTCATTGAGATCCTGTCTCTATAAGATGTAAAAAAAGAGCTGAGGATGTAGCACAGTGGTTGAGCTCCCCTGGGTTCAATCCTAAGTACAAAAATAAAAACTGTCAAAAATGGAGAGGAGAAGCATTAAGAGATGTGAGAAGATCACATTCACTAGAATGATATAAATGAGTTCTGCTGGGATGTTCACCAACTGCTGATGGTGTTTAAAACTACTGCATTAACAGTTTGTACATGTGGACATCATGTGTTTGCATCATAGTAGGAAGAAATGTGGAGAAAACCAGTACCTGGTTTCTCAGACTTTTGCTCAACTTTTGAGTTTGTGGGACTATCTTTATGTCAAGAGCATGTACAGGGATCACAAAACCAGAGAAACCACCTGCAGATATTTTCATAATTCACTGAGCTTCCTATCTTCCTCAGCCATTAAATCTAATATTCTCAGTCTGGACTGCACTTAAGAATTATGTAGGGTGAAATTTGTAAATGTAACACACGTGCAGATTACCTACCATTTAAGACATTTATTCTGTTTCTGTAGCTCAGATTCTACATTTTTAATAAATACACAAATAGTGGTGTCAATACTGTGATCACTGGACTGCACTTGACTAGCATATACACACATTGTGATTAAATGTAGATTACTGAGCCCATTGAGATAATGTAATTGAAATCTCTGAGAAGTGGCCTGTGCAAAGCTTTCTAAAGTTCCTTAGGAAAGTGTAAAATAAAGGAAGGTTAAGAATTGTTATTGTACTGAACCCTACCTTATAGGCCTGTTATGTCAAAATGCTGTGATCTTTGAGGATTCACTGCACAGTAAGTAATGTTAATGAACAGTGTTTTAATAAAAAGTATTATAAGTTGATGAACATTCATCAAAATATTCTGTACTGTGGCAAAGTCTTGGAAAGCAGCTCAGTAGAAAAAAGGAAAGTTATCATACCTGAAAAATTACCTTGTAGAACATCGTAAAACCTGACAAATCATGACCTTCAGGTTGGAAAGATACCAGATCATTTTCCACCTGGACAACTTACCCAGGGTGTCTGAGGGTCAGTCCCAGTCCCTGACACAAGATCCTGCTTTTTTCATTATAAGCATATGAAGTAACATCCTCTGTAGTCATCACATAGATAACCATGCCATCCCTTCTCATGGCTCACCTTCTAGTCATCCATGGGCCTGAGAGGCTCTGCATCCCAGGGGAATCCAGATTTGGGCATAACTCATTAAGCACAAAGTAATTATCTAGGACCTTTTTAAGACAAATTCTCAGAGTCTCAGAGTCCTGTATGGTGACTGATTACAGCCACTGATCACGCCTGACTATACTTTGGGAAAAGGTAGGGATGGAGAGCTGAGAGACGAATGACCACTCATTGCCCATTTAGGGCATGGACAGGAATCCTGTGCTGGTGGAGCCTACATTGGGGACTTGAAGAAAAATGGTAGGATGATCCATAAAAATAAATCAAGTACTAGACTGTGAATGGTCTAAAATATATTAGGAGTATAACAGCTTATACAAGTGGCATCAGCTTGCATGTTTTTGCATTGCTGTGCAATGAGTAAACCTTCCATAATGAAACTTACTTGGTAAGGTTCAAGTGAACCTTCAAGTGAGCATTATATTATGTAGCTAATGCTAGGTAACAAAGCCTATGTCATTCACCTCACTTCATCTCACCCTGTAGGCCTTTTATCATGATACAGTGTGACAGGAAAAAGAAGAATGAATAGAGTACACTAAGATTTAGGGAGAGAGGGGAAGAGATGACTGGGACAACATTTGTTACAGTATATTTTTTAATTGTTCTGTTTTATGATTAGATGTTGTTGTTAATATTTTTCTTCCCTCATTTACTACTATTTTAATGTTGACTGTCCCCCAAGGGTCCATATGTAAAAGTCTAGACTCAGGATTACAGTATGCAGAGTTGCTATGGTTAAGTAGCAGGACCTTCTGGAAGTCCTCAGGTCATTGTGGATGACTTTGAAAAGGATCCTGGAACTCTCCATTCTAGTTGGATGTGATCCTTCCTCTCTATGTGTCCTGCCATTCCTATCCTGCAACATGAAGTGATAATGCAAGGCTGGCCTGGCCAGGGCAGCCATTTGTCATTTGAACCCTTCAAACTGTGAGCTAAATGAACTGGTTTATAAGTCTACGGTGCTAGATATTTTATTGTACTGGTAGAAAGCTTGTACAGTAGTCTCTTTAATAAATGGTGATGGAAAAATTGGATTTCCATATTCACAGCTTTTAAATTTTAATTCACACCTCCACTCTGTACACAGTTAATAGATAACGGATCTTCAATCTTAATGTTTGTATGAGTGCTGAGGAGATTGCCTGTGACATCCTACTCTGTGAAGTCCGAGATGTTCCCAAGCAAAAAGCCAAGGTGCAGATGGAGCAGATGTGCGGTGCTTTCAAGTTGTAACCACTAAAGTCATTTGAGATCACTGCAACGTGAATTGGAATAAAGGGCACCAAAAGTGTGTAGTTCTTAAAGGATATGCTCTTCTGCCAAGGGACATAACAATCCCTTAGACTATTATTTGGTCTTTTTCTGATTCATGTATAAGCTAATGTACAAACAGCAGGGTTGTTCCTGTGCACGGGGTAATTGATATTGATCACCAAGGGGAAAGTTGGTTACTCTGCACAACTGGCATCTGAAATCCTGGGAACAGATTGGGTGGCAGTTCATACCACTAGCAAACATTAATGAAAACTATAAAACCCCATAAAGGCAACACCAATAAGGATGCACATCCCTAGAAAGGGAATTTGCAGTGTGTCATTATGTGAAGACCCTCCAGCTCATGATGACCAATGAGGAGTGGATTTTGAGACAGCGAATTGTATATGCCAAACCTGGCTTCTCAGTCAAATGCTGGGAGAGGATTCTCTTGGCATTAGGAAGTGACGTGATAATACATGGAGGAAGGGATGATGATTGTGCTGGCTGCTCTTAAGGATTTCCATAGAAAATGAGCCAAATGTGGTGCAAAGTCAATTTTTTAACACGGTGTGGGGAAGGATTGATGGGAAATGGTCTGGGGAGTTCATTTCTTCTTATTCTTCTGATTTCTCTATGTCTGCATGTATTTTAATCATAGCAGTCTGATCCTGTTAAGTGCATTTCTTCCTTTCCTTGGGACGGTGGACAAGAAGATGGGGAATAGTAACAGGTTCTGCCATCCTTGCAATATTTCCGAAACAGGCATTACATGATAATCTGCTGAAGTCCACTGGTGATTACTTGTTTTCCAAAGGATAAAGCCTAAACTCTTAAACTCCTAAGATACTATGGGACATGCACAATGTCATCCCTGATTATCTTGCTGGTTTCTGCAGCCATCTGCCTTCAGCTCTGGAAATATGGGCTGCAGACACACAGATCTCCTGCCCCTTGCCTACACAGGCAACAAGAAAGCATGTGTCTTTGAGCTGCTCAGCATCTTCCCCTTCCCCCAGAGGATGGGGGAACAGGTGTGAACTGAGGTTGTCATAAGTCACCACTACAGGACTCTGGGAGAATTAATCTCTGAGAGGTCCCGAATAATTATTTTGTCTTTCATTAGTTCCTCCAGCATCGGTACTCCTCTGGGATGCAGAGATCCTTGGACTCCTGTGTGTAGAAGGGGAAGAATGAGAAGGGATGCTGCAGTTGTGTGGAGACTACAGAGGCCGTTACTTCCTGTGCTTCTAATGAATAAACAGGAGTAGGATCAGGTCCCCGGAGTCACAATCAGCCACCCTGGGTGAGTTCGTAGATGGGTGAATGAGTTCCTGTCTGCCTTTTGAATGTGATTGTCTTGAATTCCCAGGTTGTATGATGTTCAGCAGAAAAATTTCTCAGGTTTGTTAAGTTTCCCCTTTTCCAACTTTTCTTTTCCATCTTTTAACCTTCCAAGACTTTTTCACATGGTTTGAATAATTTGATTAGTGTTCAATATATTCATGTTTTATTAATAATGTTCATTACTATAACATTGTGCAATGTCCTTGAAATGCTTGTATCATTTTCATGTAAAAACCACCTTATGAATAAGGGTTCAGTGCTGTAATACTTCTTGAACATTCTTTCGTTTACATTCACCTGTGGAGTTTAAAAAACCTTGCGTAGGCCTCCTGTCATAGATTATGATTAAATTTATCTGAAGGTACTCACTAACCTGCATTTTTAATGACAATGTATATGTTTGATACTCAAGTGCAGTTCAGTGACAACAGTACTGACATCACCTTGGGGTTCATTTAAAATGTAGAAGTGAGCTACAGAACCAGATTAGGTTTTTAACAGAATCCCCAGGTGTCGTGCATGCATATTAAATTTTAGAGACACCGTTCTAGGTGATTCTTATGTGCAGGTCAGGTTGAGAACTGTGGATTTAACAGCTGTTAGAAGTTCATTGGGCTGTCAGTGATAACATCGGCAGATGATGTCTGTGGTTTGTGATCCCTGTAAATACTCCTTACACACGAGATCATTGCACTCACTCATCAGGGAATTCAAAATTGTGAGACACCAGGTGCATGATCTACATGTTTCTTCCCACTGTAATGCCAACACCTAATATTCAAGGGCACATACTGTTAATGTGGCAGTATGGAACACCATCAGCAGGGTGAGGTTACCAGCAGTCGTACTCATTCATTTCATCTTAGCAAAATGGGCTTCCCACATCTGCTAAAGGTCCTTCCTTCTCTGCTTCCCTTGACAGCTTTTTGATGTAGGGGGAGTTTATTAGTCAGGGCCAACTAAAAGAATTATTAGGATGTGTATGTGTATGATTATGTGTACAAATTTATTTTAAGAACCGAGTGCATGATATCGACTATTTCCAAGTTCACAACCTGCAGTGGAAGACTGCAAACTGTAGTCCAGGAAAGGATGGATGTTACACTTTTGAATGCAGAGCATTCTGGAGGCAGAATTCTTCAGGGGAGGAAAGTCTTTTGGGGTCAAATTCTTTTTATTTTTTCAGGAACTGGTATTATTATCAAACTCATATTCAATGTCAACAAGATGCCACAACTACAAAAAAATTGTGCATATCACAATCTCAACGCAAACAGTCAAATGGAACCCGTCATTAAAAAGTAATTCAGATTACCCCAAAAAGCAGCTAAATTTTTTAAACATCTTTATACACCTAGCTAACAGATTCAAATGGCTAACAAAAGAAAATAGAAATTCAGAGGTCTGGTATTGATGTCTTAAAAAAGGCAACTGCTTAAGCGTTTCTATGAATTTGAACATCAGTCTCTCCGCCACTGACCTTCATGCCATTCATCATCCAGCAGGCTCCCTCAGCCACTTCTGGCGACTCAAACTTAACCACATTGCACCCCTTGGACTTCCCATTCTCCATTTGATGTTGTCGCAGAGCACGTGACTACGTTCTTTGAATTTGCCTTTAGCATATTCCATGTAAAATCAAATGGGAGATTGCTCACAAGTATCTGGCAGGCCTTTCTGTTCACCCAGAAGCATGGCCTCCAGCTCTGCCAAAGGAAGCCATGAATCTTCCTCCAAAGTTGACATGTTCCATTTCAATGGTGCAGTCGAAGCTGGCACCATAACCACCCCCCATGGCCAGAACAGTATGGTCAATGTCAGCGCCCAGGGCTGGACCCACGATTGGACCCATGTGCTCAAGGATGTTGGCGCCCATTCTCTCCAGGCCCACGTGCTCAAGACGGTTGACTCCCATGTGCTCCAGGCCCATCTGCTCCAGGTTGTTGACTCCCATTCACTGTAGGCTGGTGGACATGTGATCTATCACGGGCCCATGTGCTCCATGGTGGGGCCCATGCACTCAATTGTTTCGATGGGAGCAGCCATGCACTTCACACTGAAACCCACGCTGGCACCCATGTGCTCAACCCCAGAGCCAACACGCTCCATGGTCTGGCCCATGCGCTCGATGCTGGGGACCGTGAGGTCAAGGCCCTTTGGCCCATATGCTCGATGCCAGAGCCCATGCGTCCATACCAGGCCCATGCACTGGATCTCCCAGCCCACTTGATTCATTCCATGGTCCAGGTTGCACCCATGAGCTCCATGCCAGCACCCTCAATGCAGTCAGTGTCCCTTTCCATCCCAGGGATGTTGCCTCCACCTCCACCTCCTCCTTGCTTTGCAGTGATCTCTCCTCTCTTCAGTGCATTACTTAGGAGTTCATTTATTTGGTCCATGTTCATCCCAGATCCAAATAGTCCTGTGTTTTCCACACCACCACCAAAGGGGTCCCTCCGTGCCTACAGACCCTGTGTAGGCATCAGTAGGCTGCCCTCCTGGTGCTAACCCCATGCAGTACCACCAAGTCCACAGGGAAGTTGCTGTGGACATTCAGGAGGGAAAAAGTCTCCCTTTGGTAAGGCCCTCTCATCCACTTTGATGCGCATTGGTCTGTGAAGTAGCATTTGGCCATTAAACATAGATATAGTTGACTGGGGACAAATTCTTGATCAGGAGAATAAAGTCTGTCTTTCCTCTAATTTTTCCACTGATGATACAAGGCTTATCACATACAGGGTAATTTTCTTTTGTTAAAGTCTGTTGAGTTAAATATTAATCACGTTACAAAATATCTTCATGGCAATGTAGACGTCATATTTGATGAAAACTTGGCCTCAGGACCTGGCAAAGTTGACATGTAAAATTAGCCTTCACATATGGTATAGTTATCCGAGGAGGAACTCAAGGGAGAGCTTTAAAACTTAGGTTTCTTTTCTCTTTTACAATAATTTACATAATGCTCTCATATTTATTTAATCACATTGATTTGATGGCATCCTGTGTATTAAAGCATAAGAATGCTTCATTGGCATCAGTATTGCTGAAAAGGGCAGGGCATCTGATGTTCCCTAGTTTCCATGAATAGAAAGGCTACATCTGAGAAGTTGGTAATGTAGTGACAAAATGTGCTAGGTGGTGAGGTCTAAGGAGTTTGTATTCTGAGAGGATGAAAGTAGCAATTACTCCATTTAAAGGGAGTTGACTTCCTTAAAGTTGAAGGGATAGGTCATCCTGAAGGACAGCCAACAAATATTGATGAAGCATTGGCCGCATCAGGCTCCATGCTAGGCCCTGCCCTGCTGCAGGCATGAGGCAGATGTGGCCTTTCCTGCATGAAGTTCACAACCTGGTGAGAAGTCAGCTCTCAATCTGTAATCAGGACATGAGCCGTATTACATGAGAACAAGATCATGTGGAAACTGCTGCAGGACTCACCTAGTGTGTGGACCCAAGGGAGTTGTAGCTTAGCAAGTGTCATGTAATATCCCCGAAAGTAATTGTGGGTAAGCCCAGTGAAGAGGGAGCAGATGGACAAAGTGATAGGCAGGAGGAACAGCGAGTATGAGATGCTAATAAGTCCAGCATTGCTGCAGAGTGGATTGCAAGTGTCCCTGTGGAGACCGGTGAGACAGTGGAGGTAGATGCATGTCAGGTGATAAAGCAACATGCCGTCAAAAGGAATGTTATCTTAAGAGCAATGCCAATCCTCTGAAGCACTTATCAGGAGAGGGCTAATCAGATTTCTACTATTTCAGACTATTACTATGTGAATGAAGCATATTGAAGGTGAAGGGTATTGAGGCATAGAAAGAGGGACATTACTTGAGAGACCGTTCAAAAGTGTAGGTGAGATAAGATGCCATCGTGGACTAGGAATGTGGCCTTGTGATCAGGAGTGGATGAAGTAGCAGGAGAATGAAGTGTAGAATATACATGACATAGTATGCTGGAGTTGGTGGTAAGGTAAAAGAATGAGTGAAACAATTCAGAGACTTCAGATCTGATGCTGCATTCCTTTTTTGAAATGTGAGAGCGTAAATGAGGAGGAGGGTGGTACCAAGGCAATGCAATCTGATGAGCTTGGGTAGGGACCTAAGCTGGTTCAGCTTAAGGAGCCAATGATTCACTGAAGGGAAGATAATGGTTATGGGACATAGAGATTTGTAGATAACTAACTGATTTTTATTTTATATTAATTTTTTTTTGGAGTGCTGGGTCAAACCCAGTCTTGTGTATATTAGAGAAGCACTGTATCACTGTACTCAATCCCCAGCCCCTACATGTGAGTTTTAAATGCTGATCTTGACATTGGAGTGGATGAGTTTTTCTTGGGGGTGTGCATAGATTTATAAGAGTATAGCACATAAAAGTCCTTGAGGAAAATCAACATATAAGATACAGATGGAACAAGAGCGAGTTATGTTTCCCTGGGATTACCAGCCAGGCAGGTATGAATGCATTTTGTCTCAGAAGCTAGTATATAAGAGTGTTAGGAAAGAATGAAATATTCAAACATGTTACAGGGAGATTAATAAAAAGGACACCAGTGATTATACAGAGAACAGACTTTTGGGCTTTAATGATTCCAATTATTGTAAAGAAAATGAGATCATTTATTATAGAACAAGTATCAGACAATGTATGGTAATAGAAGAGTGTTCATTTCTTTGGCTTGTTAAGGGATTCTCTTACTTTCCCATAAAGATACTGGAGATAGAGCATGACAGGAAGAAACCAAATTCTCAAGAGTTCCTCTTCCTGGGTCTGCCCATCCAGTCAGAGCACCAAAACCTGTTCTGTGCCCTGTTCCTGGCCATGCCACATCCTGAGGAACCTCTTCATCGTCATTCTCATTCACCTGGACTCCTGTCTCCACACAACCATATATTTGTTCTCAGCATCTTGTCTTTTTCTGACTTCTGTTTTTCCTCTGTCACAGTGCCCAAATTGCTACAGAAAAATCAGAGAAGTTTCATCCATTCCCTTTGAAGACTGCCGGATTCAAATGTACTTCTTCCTGCTTTTTGGAAACTTCAAGATCTTCCCTCCTTGTGGCCATGGCTTATGACCACTCTGTGACCATCTGCTTTCCCTGCACTGCTGTCATGAGCCCTGAGCTTGCTCTCTCCCTGGTGGTGCTGTCGTGGGTGCTGACCGTGGTCCCTTCCATGTTGCACACTCTGCTCCTGGCCAGATTATCTTTCTCTTCTGACAGCACGATCCCACACTTTTTCTGTGACATCTCTGCTTTGCTGAGCTGGTCTGCTCTGACACTCATGTCAATGAGTTGATGACATTTATCATGGGAGGACTCATTATTTTCATCCTATTCCTACTGTTCATCCTGTCCTTTGCGTTAATTTTCTCCTCCATATATTCAAGGTTCCTTCTTCTTGTGGTGTTCACAAGGCCTTCTCACCCGTGGCTCCCACCTCTCTGTGGTGTGTCACTATTCTGTGGGACCATTATTGGTCTATATTTATGTTCATCAGCTGACAAATCTATTGTGGCTGTGATGTGGTAACTCTCATGCTGAGCCCTTGCATCTGCAGTCTGAGGAACAGACACACGAAGGGAGCCCTGAGAAGAGTCTTCTGTAAGAAGACAATTCTATTCTCTGTATCATGGTAACCCTTGACATATGTACAGATTTTGTCCAGTATAAATATTGAGTTTGATATTTGAATATTGCAGATTTTTGTTTCCATGTTTCTGATCAAGTGAAATGATTTTCCAATAAATAAGAACTGAACAGAGATGTGTAGCTGATGTAAAATGTGTTCTCAGTGACCTGATGGGAAGGTTTCCTGTTTGTTAATTCTAGCTGACCCTGGAAGGCATAATTTAAATAATTTAATTTAAATTTCTGTCTGAAGCTCTTCAACAACTAATTTATCATGTGTTCCTTTTTGAAAACCAAAACTTGACTTTAAATGCTTGTTCTCCTAGGTCAGTTAGATTCAAACAACTCAGATCAGGTCAACAGTCGCTCTTGTAAATTGAACTTTTCATTCCTAAATAGAAATCTGCTTTTGAGCAAGTGTTCACATCATTCTCATAACCTTTTTTCCTTTTTTTTTTTTTTTTCCTTCTCACGTATGCATTTGCCTTCCTTTTTACTTGATGTGTATTTAAATGCGCATTTTATTTGCTTTCTTATAGCAGTTTAGTTTGTATTTTCTGGAAACTAAGTCCTCTTGGGGCCCTAAGTGTTGTTTCCTCAAACATGGTCAAGGAGGCCAGAGTCTGCTTTTAACCTGACTCTTTAAGGATCACCTTTCCCTCCTTGGTTTTTCAAGTTATCAATAAACTTTACATCCATGATCTTATTTAATTCCTCTGATGATTCCATGAAGGAAAGGGAATCTTATTGTGATGTCAAAGATTGAAGAATGTGGAATTTGAACATGCCAGTGGTCCACTGTGTGTCAGTACTGAGCCTGTTTAAGACTGCAGACCTCAGAAATAGAATTTGTAGCTTACATTTTTCGATGCGAGCGGCTTGTGTCAGTGTCTAGATTTCCATTCTTGGTCATTAGCTTCTTTGTCACCTGCAAGTGATGACAACCAAATTTGTCATTTCAACTTCTCCTGTCACTGACCTCCACATCTCTGCAGCACATCCTAGTTTTTATCCTGATTTTTCAGTAGATATCTTCACTTGACACTTTCTGACACACACAAAGTTGACCTCTTTATTATCTCCCACATACTTGCTGTTTGTCCTACATTCCATTTTTTGAACCACATCACCTTCCAAATAGTTGCCTAATAAACTGTGTATGTTTGTGTAATTATGGGTCTGTGTTCATAAGAAGGATTATTGTTCTCAGCCACATGGAAAAGAATCACACTGGACCATCACCTTATATACCCTGTGCTAAGTTACAGGATAGGGAGATTGCCAGATAGAGAGCAATGTGCTTGCTGCTGTTTCCTTAGATTGGGGATGCCACATTCCACTTAATCTTCTAGAATCCTCATTTTCAAATGCTGGTGACAAGAGACACAGGTAATAGTGTTCTTAATTCGGCCCATATCTTACCATTACCTCCAGTCCTTACTCCTCAATATTTAGGGGACACCAATGAGGCTTTATATGTCTGCCATTTTTCTCTCCATTCTTTTCAAGAGAAACAGATGCCAATCAGCACATAATCTGCACTATGTCTTTGAACAAGCAGAAGATTCAAGCATATTGATGAACATTTTTGAAAGTTTCAGGATAATTTTGGATTCTCTTTCTTTCTTACACCTTAGTTACTAATTTCAGGAGTAATCCGGTGATGGGGAGAAATAAATTAATTCCCAATCAATGTCATCTACATAAGTCTGTAGTATTTTTGAGATACTTTCAAATCATATACAAAGATAACTTAGTAATTTTTCTACTTCATAATTATCTTTACTTATAATCATAGAAACAAAAATAAATCCTTAAACAATGTACTTTTTTGTAATTTTATCCAACAAATGCTTTCATTATGGTAATATGCAGGTTGAAAAGAAAACTAAGGAAATATACTTGTTTAATAAACTTTATTAAAAAGTTCTTATTTTACAAGGTTGCATGTGTGAAAATTAAAAAGTGTACCTTGTGAGTTTTCCATGAATTTCAATAATTTCTCAGTCCCTCTGTGTCTTGTGGAGGAGCGAGCATTGCCCGCCAGTGCTCAGTCTCCTCTAGGTCCTGTGGGTGAGTGCGCATTGCTCACAAGTGCCCAGTCTCCACAGGACCTCTGGGTGATCTTCCCCTGCCCATTATTGATCAGATTCCTCGGCAACCCGTGGGTGAGCACCCCTCACCCAGCAGTGCTCAGTCTCCTTGGGGTCATTAGGGTAAACGCCCTTCGCTTATCAGTGTTCAGTCTCCTCTGGGTCCTGTGGGTGAGTGCCCCTCGCCCTCCGGTGCTTAGTCTCCTCTGAGCCTTATACCACCTGGCTCATTTAAGGCTTAACTGTGTGGGTGAGTGCCTTTCCCTCCCATGCAAGGACAATCTTTGGCCTTAGAAGACTGTCCATATCAACACTACTGAGGAAACTTGGAGAAATCTGGATAGCTCTTCTTTCCAATAACCTTGCTTGGCCTTTTGTGTAGGTATAGAGACAGGCTTCTCAACAGGGCCTGCAACCACAAGACAATCGTTAGTGGATCTCAATACAAACAGCACTGAGGACCTGGATCCATCACTCATTAGTCACCATTTCCACACCTTTTGGCTCAAGTGGCTGTGCTCTCAGGCATGAGTTATGGAGGACCTCCTGAGATCTGTGAGAAAGCACCACTGTCCATCATCACTGAGGCAATTGAGACATGGTCTGAGGAGTCTCCACAAGGTTCCAAGGACTCTGAGTCCTGTGGGTGGGCTCCTCTCTCCCACCAGTGCTCAGTCTTCTCTGGGTCCTATGGGGTGCCCCTCACCCACCAGTGCTCAGACACCCCTGAGTGTTGAGGCTGAGCACCCCTGGCCCCACGGGGGCTCAGTCATCCCTAGTTGCTGTGAATGAGTGTCCCCTCCCCCAGCAGTGTTGGGTCTGCCTGGTTCCTGCGGGTGAGTGCCACTCACCCTCCATTCCCCAGTGTCCTCACTGTCCTTTGTGTGTGTACCTCACTCCCACCACTGTTTCCTCAAGGTCCTCTTTGTGAGGGCCCCTCCCTATTGTTTATCCTGCACTGTGGCCTGCAGGTAAGAGCACCTCACCCAGCAGTGCTCAGTCTCCTCTGGGGCCTGTGGGTGGTCCCCTCCCCTCACCAGTGCTCAGCTTCCTTTGGGTCCTATTGCTGAGCACCTCTGGCCCACCACTGCTCTGGATTCTCTTGAGTTCTCTGGGTGAGCGCCCCTCACCCCAGTGCTTAGTCTCCTCAGAGCCCTATGCACGGGCCCATTTAAAGAACTGTGTGAGTGAGTGCCTTCCCTCCAATGCAAGGGCAAGCTCTTTGGCTTTAAGAGACTCTCCACATCAACACTACTGAGGAAATTTGGAGAAATCGGGATAGTTCCAATTTCCAAATCCCTTGCTTGGCCTTTGGTACAGCCATTCAGACAGGCTTCTCAACAGAGCCTGAATCCACAAGGAAATTATTAGTGGATCTCAATTCCAAGAGCACTGAGGACCTTGATCCATTCCCCATTATCTATCTTTTCCCACGCCCTTGCTCATGTGGCTATTGTTATGGATGATTGAAACATGCCTAGGATTTCTGAGGTCCCTGTGACCAGTGGATGACAGCCAGATTTCCAGCTGTTCTTTGGATCTTCCATGACTTGGCACTACAATCTTTGCTCCACATAAAGACCCTCTGGGACCTTTGGATCAGAAGCAATTTCCACCTTGAGAGGACAGTGGGAAAAGTGGCAAAGAAGAGTTTCCCACCATCATAGAGGACTTCCTGAGACCTTTGAGAAATCACCACTGTCCCATCATCAGTGAGGTACCTGAGACATTATTGCACTGAGGGATATTTTCCAAAATACTCCATGTACTCTAAACCTAAGGGTGAGCACCCCTTCTTCTCCAGCACACAGACTCTCAGTGTCCTCTGGGTGAGCGTCCATTGCCCAGCAGTGTTCAGTGTCTTTTGGTTCCTGAGGGTGAGCGCCCTTTGCCCACCAGTGCTCGGCTCCTCGGAGTCCTCTGGGTGTGTGCCCCTTTTCTCAGCAGTGCTCAGGTTCCTCTGAGTCCTACATTTCGTCCTTGGTCATCTACTGGTGAGCACCACCCTCTCTCCAGTGTTACTTCTTCATAAGAATATGGTGGATGTTTTTCCTCCAGTTCCCTGATCTTGTTGTTGAGTATTTCCTTTCTCAACTGTCCCTTGTAGAGCTTGTTCTGTGGTTTCTTTTGGGCTCTTAAGATGCTAGAAGTTTGAATTTCTTGGCTGCCTCTTGTGTGGTACATGAGTGCTCTAAACCTGTGGTGGTCCTTCATCTCCCCAGCTTATGATCATTCATGGAGATATTTGGCTGCCCTGCCTGGGTTATTCTTTATGCTCATTCAGTGGGTAGATCTGCAGCTGCTGACAGACTTTTTGCAGGGTACCTTTCCACACTGTGCCAGAGCTGGCTGTCCTGAGGTTCAGAAGCCCTGAGGCAGAGATTTCCTGAACCCACCCCTGAGCTGCTTTCTGCACAGGCCACGGTTCTTCCTGGGAAAGACTGGGATCAGGGGCTCTGTCCTCCTCCCAGGCTCTCTTGTCATTGCTCAGCTCTCGTTCTCTCCAGTGATCGCCAATGTCAGCCCTAATGGTCTGCCTCTTCTGTCACCTGGACTCTCTTACCCAGCATGGGGATTGAGTGTGGCTTCTTCCCCATCTTTAGTCCCAGCATTTTGGGGTCATACTCATCATGTTCAGCTCCGTACACGGTGAGAGGAGCAGCTTTGAGGAGATAAACAGAAGCTCCAGGCATAGCTTGTGTGGGGGGAAAGGATCTGAGTGGGATGGGCCTTGGACCTGCTTGGGTCCTGGGCCTCGCCCAGTGGTGCGCCATGCCCTGTGACAGTGGCCCTCACCCTGCAACCTACCTGGGGTTCCAGCAGATGTTGGTCCACGGGCTTTCTGAAGAGCACTTGTGCACTCATTATTAACTCTGCTGGTACAGAGGATGTGTGACACGTGCTTTAAAATGATCTTAAAATGCACCTCTGTCAGTTGTGGATTCCACACGTCAAGTGCCTCTCTCTGAATGCTTTAGTTTCCACGGGACTCTTGTGTCTGTAGCCAGCTGACAGTTGCCATGGAAGCACCATGGACAAGATCAGGCTTTTAGTAAATGCTTCAGTGATGTCTGGTTCAACAGAGAATTTGCTGACAGTGTTTACCGGCTGATAGTCGATTATAGTTCTGACAATGTTGATTGATCATTTCATTTATAAATAAGAAAAGTGAAGTAAGCAGAACATTTGTGTGTAGGTGTTACTTTGTGCAGAACAAGTGGGTGTTCTTGGTGGAATGATGCTAGTGTCGAGTACTGGAAGTGTAGTTTTGTAGCTATTCAAAATGGAATAGTTACGTACATAAACATTCCTGTATAACCTTTCTCCATCCCTTCATTAAGTTGAGACAGTGCACAAAACAACAAACCAGCTCACAAACGTGGCGGTTGCCCATTTCAGTGTTGTAGATGCCTCGTGCAGCTGGAGCTGTGCATGGTCAGAAATGGACCTGGAGTAGAGCATCGTGTTTGCATTTGAACATGACTCAGGTCATGTCAGGTGTGTCCTGAGCATGGGTGATGGCCAGAATTGGTAGAGATTCACAAAAGAGCAGGGCACAGGAGCCTCAGTTTCTGATTCCTTGCAGCTTAGGCATGGATGACAGGTGGAAGAGCGAGCCCTGCTCAGGGCCACGCATGGCTTATGCACACATTCCCACCCACATGGACACGTGTACATGGCACTGAGGAGGGTGCAGCAGATCTGGCAGGGTTTGGGGCCACAGGCCCGTTTGTCCTATAGCCCAACTGTGGAGGCTTATCCCACCTAGCTGCCTCCCTTGCTCCCCTCCAGCATCCAGGGCTGCTCTCCTCCCCAGACTCCTCCTGGCCCTCTGTCCTCTCCACATTACTTTTCTTCTGGAGCCTCCCTCCCTGCAATCCTCTTGAATAAACCAAACCTGTTGTGTGAGCTGGGTTTGGTCTCTGCACAGGTCCTCTGAACCTGAAGTCAAGAGTTTAAGGAAATCATACTTACCTTCGTTCAGAGCAGTCAGTGGGACTTTCAGTAGAAAAAGTATGCACTGAAAACTAAGGGGTTGGGCAAACCCGCCCACCCTTGTGAGGCCTTAGGACATGACACTTGGGAACACAAATAAAAGCCAAGCAGGAAGGTCAGACCTCAACCTCCTGATTGGAGAAGACCTTTCTTAAAATGAAAGTACCAAGTGCCAGTGAGGATGAGTTGAAATGGACATTTCCAAATATACTACGTGCCCAACAAGCCAGTAGGAAGAATTTGGAAAGCAAAACCCAGCCTCAAGCTGGCATTCCTCAGGCTCAGTGATGCAGATGGAGCAATCAGAAGAAACTCTGCTCCCTTGACCACTTAAAAATTGTAAAGCACTTCAAAGGGGCAGGAGGAGGGTGTTTATCCAGTAAGGCAGGTTGGGCCCATGAAATGTGCAGAGCAATATGATATGGAAATTTTCTTTCAGACCAAAGGAGGAAACACTTGTGTGATGAAGAGCGAAGGTGAAGGAGCCCAGAAGCTGGACCGAGTGCACAGGCCTGTGGTGCAGCTGCAGAGCAGGCCACAGGGGACAAGCAGGAACAGACCCACCTGTTGGATGGATTCAGGCCAAGGTGCCCCTGGCTCTGTACATTACTGGTTCTGAAGTTCTGACTGTGGTGGAGTGTGCATTTATCCACAGATTTGTGTTCGTGGAATACTCTGTGTGTTCATTAGCTGGGTCTTCAGGCAAATGTCAATTTGTCTGCTAGACAGTAGACAGCAATCCTTCCCACAGGGGGCTTTGCTTTGACCACTTGCCCTGTACCTGGAGAGCTCTGCTCTGCTACCTGCCACTCTCTGTGCCACTCTCCCAGCAGCCCTA
This sequence comes from Sciurus vulgaris, assembly GCF_902686455.1. Classification (NCBI taxonomy): domain Eukaryota; kingdom Metazoa; phylum Chordata; class Mammalia; order Rodentia; family Sciuridae; genus Sciurus; species Sciurus vulgaris. Next base: position 55,151,156 of record NC_136463.1, on the reverse strand, counting down.
TAGCAGTCCTCGGCAAAGCTCCATCCCTCTGCAGTTGGCCAGGCCTGTGTGCCAACCTCAAGCAGAGCATGGCCACAGAGCCAGCACCATCACACTCCTGACCGGGCTGGGCCCTCCCTGAGCTGTAGGACTGGCGTCTGCCCAAGGAGTTGGAACTGAGGCTCTCTTGGGGGGTTCTCAAGGCTGCAAGTGGGAGACAGGTCTTGGAATTTGGAAGGGGAGAGAGGGAGAAGAGGAGCAAAGAGCAAGTGATGGGTGTCGGAGCAGGAGCTGCAGGGCAGTGGGAAGGGAGGCCACCAGTGTGGGCACCAACTTGAGGGCACTCACAATGGGCAAGAGCGGGAGAAGCTCCCAGCTCTATCCTGGCGCTAAGTCCAGGAAGGACAGTGCTTTTATTTGTTGAGGACACCTTTTCTGCCCTGAATCTGACAGGATGCAAGACACACCTGATGTCATGGACCTTCTGTCACAAGTCTGTAGGGGAGCAGTGATCACACCTCAGTTTCCAAATGGCACAGGATGCTCAGGGAGTTGATGTGACTTTGCTAGTGGTACCCAAGCAACCAGGGGCAGAGCAGGTACCAGAACCCAGGCACATCTGCCCCTGGGCCATGCTCTGTGTGGTACTGCCAGCACCCTCCAGGTCAATATGCAGGCAGGAGCAGGTCAAGGAGGAGCTGGGTCCTGTCCTGTTGCCTGCAAGGCCGTTCTGCCTGGGTTGTTCCAGTGAACTGACAGGCACCATCTACCAAGCAGTTGTTCCCGAGGGAGCCGCATGTGTTGGTGGGCTCATTCAGAAACTTGGACATACCTAGGTTTGAGTTAAATCTAGGAGCACATAGAAGCATGTGCGCATAGACCAGGAGGGGACACAAGGCCAAGGGTCTACTCAAGACTAAAACCCAAGCTCAGGCCAAGTCCAGGACTTAGCTAGGACAAGACAAGGCCAAATGCCAAGATAAATGCCAATACCAACCCCATCCTAGACTCATTGAAGCCAAGCTCAGCTTATAGCTGATAGGCAGCAGGGCCAGGCATGGTGGTGCTGGGTACGTACTTCCTCCCCAGGCACATCTGAGATCATACTCAGCCCTGATGCTGGCTCTTGGCACATCAGTGTATGGATGTTTGCAAAGCATACATGTATTTGTTCATTGGTGGTACTGAGTATGGAACCCAGGGGCACTCTGCCACTTTTTTTCTCTTTAATTTCCACACAGGATCTCACTGAGTCATCCAGGCTGGCCTCAAATGTGTGATCCTCCTGCCTCATCCTCCCAGTAGCTGGCATTATGGCTGTGACCACTGCACCGGGCCCTTTGGATGTTTTAACCCAGTGATCACACTGAGCGGAAGACTTGTGCACACTGGGATGAGTTCCCAGGTCTCTTCTGGAGTGACCTTCTGGCAGGTCCTGGGAGTCTCCTGAGTCTTTCGAAGACAGTGGGGACTGGGGTAGTTTTTTACGTTGGCTGGGCATGTGGTTGCAGATTGTGGTCCTGAGCAGGCCTGATGGATCAGTCTTTCGATGAAAGGGATAGAATGATGGAAACCGTAACTAGAAAAAAGGATCTGACCCACATGGCTTGAGGAGTGACACTGACCTGAGAGGTGCTTGTGGCCCTGCAGGGAAGAAGTGGTTGTAATGAAAGATAAATAGAAATGTACGCCATCCTCCAGATGCAAAGGCAGTGTTACTCTCATGGAAAATCCAGACCGCAGATGTCCCTGGCCTCTGCAACTGTGGCCTTGCTCAGCCCTGCCGAGTGGAGTGGAGTGGATGTGAGGGCCATGTCCAGCCCTGGTCAGAGGTGGAGTGGAGGCACCCACCAAGTGCCTTCCAGGTGAGCTTCAGCAGTGGAATGCACAAGGCTTTACTGCTTCTGCTGGCTTCCCTCTCCCTGCTCACAGACTGCAGAGATGCCAGCATGGGTTGAGGCTAAGGTCTCTGTTCAACACCATGCAGCCCATGGGTTCCTCCTGCTCTGATCTTCTCTACCTTCCCCAAGGTTTCCACAGCAATGTGTGCTGTTTTGTAACACAGAAAAGAAAGAATTTAATTGCAGATAGAATTTTTATCCAAAGACACTTAGTTTGAGTTAGCAGCCAGGGTCACCTGGTCACTGGGCTGATGCCTCATTTACTCCACAGCTGGAGCCCCTGGGAGCCTGCCCCTGAGCACAGATGGAAACCCACCTAGAACTGCAGGATCCACACATTTGAAGGGGGTTGTGAAGCAGAGAAGATGCCAGAGCCCTTAGCTCTACCTTGGGAGAATATGTCCAGGTTTTGGGACAGCACTGAGGTACAGGTAGCCCAAGGGTGAAAGAGGAGAGTGTGGGGGCTCAGATAGCAACGTTCTCCATGCAGACAGGGTCTGGGCCTGGGCAGGAGAGCAGATGCTGCCCATGGTCACTCTTACCACTGCAAACCCACCCAGTGGTGCTCCTGGTAGACCCCAGGCAGGTGCTTCAGGACTCCAGGTAAAACCATAACCTATGACCCACTCTTTCTATGCCTGCTTTGTTGCTCAAATTTGCCTAAATAAAGGGAGTCTTTTGACCCTGACTCTTAACAGTCTGTCACTTCTCTGACGAGACCAGAACAGAACAAGGGACAGGAGAAGTCCGTCCCTGCCACATGGGCCCAGAACACTTGGTGGACAATCAGTGGTGTCTTCAGAAAAAGTTATTCAGGGATAGGGGAATTGTCAGATGAACCTGGCCAAGTGCCAACCCTCCCCAAAATAGGCCTTGCCCAGGCTTCGGAGCAGGGTTTCCATGTCCTCCACTAGGTGAAGCTGGAGGGCATCTTTGCGGGTTGGCTCTTTTCACTCACAAGCTCTGGGTGCCCTTGAGGGAATCTCAGCACCAACAGGGCAATAAATAGCCAGATGACAGGGAGCCCCAAGTCCCTCAAAACTGTAGGAAGGACAAGATGGGGGACTGTGATGGTGCCCAATTAAAATCAGAAGCTCCAGATTGCTTTGTTCTCAGTCCCTGGCATTTCCCAAACTGCCCATGCCCAGGATGGAAGCTTTCGCAGGCCATAGTCCTGTCCCAGGAAGGAATGCAGTGCTGGAGGGAACTGACTGAGTTCCCAGCAGGCCCCCTGGTCTACATATCTGTGTCTCCAGGCTTCAGTTCTTTAAATGGTAGTGCTTCTATGGGACGGACTGAGGCAGATGAGCTTCTTCCTCCGATTTGGCCAAATTGTGGTTAAATTCATTTTTCCTTTTTATTTTGTCATGTCTTATTTCTGATGCTGGCGAACACCCCAAACCAGTCAGCAGGGACTGCAGATACTTGGGCCCCAGGAATACAAAAGGTCCTCCTCCCATGCCTGCTTCCCTGCTGGGACTCCTGAGTCCTGCTGATCCTGGGCCCTTCACTGAGGCACTGTCCATGTCCCCTGCACAGCTGGTGACCATGAGCAGCCTGTGGTGTCCAAACTTCCAGGCTCTCCTCAGTCACCCCCTGGATTCCCCACTTCCTTCCCCACCACAGCAAGTTCTCCTAAGTGCATGGGGCACCCACCTGCCCAGACCACCCCAAGCTGATCCTGAGCTTCAGGGTGGGTTGCTGGGGCACAGTCGGGGCTGGAGGGAGAGTCCAGAGAAGAGGGCCTCTGAGCTGCACCCTGGAGCCCCACCCTATGGTTAATATCCCCCTCCCCAGTTCTGCATTCTGGGAGGCAGCAGCTAGAGTCCAACCCCCTGGAGGAATGTGAAGGACACTGGGCAAAGTCCCTTGGTGGGAACCCCCTGGCATCTAGACTAGCAGAAGGAGAGGGCTCATGGCTGAGGTGTAGAGGGAGCCCACAGCTCTAGGGCAGGGGGATGCTGTGTTGTGTGATGGAGCTGCTGTCCTTTGGGCACCCAGGTGAGGCCTTGGCTGATGGGTAGTAGGAGGGCTGGGCCCTGATCCCTCAGCTGGGATGGGAGTGGCTCAGCAGGGCCCAGGAGGGTGATCCCCAGGAGAGTGCAAGCCCCTCTTTCAGGTCCCAAGGTCTCCCATGGCCACCCGCATTGGCACAGGAACCATGATCTGCAGCCGCAGGATACAAGGACACATGTTCATAGACATTTCCAAACAATGACCATATAATGCACCACAACAAAACTTCAGTAGTGGTGAAAGTGTGGTGTGGGCATGCGGGGTGATGTGTACGTATGTGGTGTGTGTGAAGTGTGATGTGTGCATGTCGTGTGTGTGTGTGTGTGTGTGTGTGTGTGTGTGTGTGTGTGTGCTGTGTTTGTAGATGTTGGGTGCCGTGCATGTCATGTGTTTCTTGTACAACACAGTTTGTACGGGATGGTGTGTTTTGTGGCGAGTGAGTTGTATTGTGTTGAGTGCGTGTGTTGGGTTGTGTGTGTGCATGTGGTGTGTGGGGGGTGTTTTATGCAATTCCAGGGTGACTCCCTCAGGATCACAGGGAACAGAACTGGTTCCACCCTGCCCTCTGGTGGCGAATGGCAGTCATGGCAATGACAATAATCCCTGTGTCCACAGGACATCCTGTGGCAGAAAGGAACACCCCTGAAATTGTCATGTAAGTCAAAGCCCTAGAATTTCAGTGTCAAGATGGCAGTCAGCTGGTGGGGCTGGTGCCCAGCAGGAGCATGGCTTCTGATTACCTCATGGCGGACAGGTTGAAAGGCATTCCGCCCTCCCTCTGGCAGCCCCAGGAAAGCTGCAGCAGCCGCGCAAATGATCCTATGAGATCATGGACCCCAGGAGCGGACTCATGCGCTGCTGAAAAGGCCACAGGGATAAAAATCCAGTGAAACCAGGACGTGTTCGTTGAACACGTTTGTAATGAATTTGATTCTGCATCTGCAGCCTTGAGTGCTCAGACTCAGTAGAAAAGGCAGAAGTAGGAAGCCAGGGAGTGCTCTCCACTGGCCAGTGGCTCTGGGGCCATTCTCCACACCGTCCCCACTCTTATTCCACCACTCAAATCGTCAAGTTTGAGACAAGGGGGAGCCCCTTGTCGAGGCCACAGCAGGGTATTCCTGGGAGCAGCTTCCAGCCTGGGAGCTTCCTCCTCAGCATCTGGGGTGATACGTGCTCAAGGGAAGGTTCTTGAACAGGATGGGTCTGGAGGGTTCTTTCTCTGGGGCTCCTGGACCAGGGTGCTCTCCAGTGAAAGGAGTGCCATCTTTCTGGATGTTTTGTTTTTGGTGTCCCCCTGCACACCTCCAAAAATACCTACAGTGCTATGATTGCCCAGGTGGCTTTGTAGAACATACATGGGGTCCAGACTCTCACCACCTAACGCCCCCGACAGCACCCCCTCTGCTCTGAATCCTTCTCTGTGCCCTTTCTGCTGTTTCCAAGGCCTGGAGTCATCCTGTGGCCTTGGCTGGGAGGGTGACATGGCTGAGGAGGGAGGCCATGCCACTGCCCAGAGGAGAGACTAAGTCCCCATCCAGGTGGCAGAGAAGGCTCTGGCTGAGACAGCAGGGCGTTAGCCACTGGGGTAGCCATGGGGACAGCAAGTGAAGCAGGAGAAGTCAGAGGCCCTGGCCATGTCACAGATCCCTGTGTCCTGCCACTTGGAGCCAACTCACCCCTGAAGAGGTGAACCTCACACTTTCCCCACAGGATGAAGACAGGGAACCAGACAGGCCCTGGACTTGGCTTGGCAGACTGGACGCTGGTTGTATCTGGGTTTCAGAGAAACACAAATAATTGTTTTAGTCTAGGTGCGTGTCATGCAGCATGAGGAGTGAATCTCAGCAGGACTGCCTGGAGGAAGGAGTGCCCTCCAGGCCCACTTGTTAAAGGCCAGTCCCAGGATGGTGCTCCTGGCGGGTGGTGGAACTTAGGAAGTGGGACCTAGTGGGAGGTTTCAGGTCATGTTGGGTGTCTTTGAAGGGACCAGGTCTCCTCCTTTTTCTCTCTTGCATCCCAGACATGAGTTGTGAAGTTTACTCTGCCACATGCTCTTCCATGATGTGCCACCTCACCGCAGGCCCCAAAACCACCCTGGACTGAACCTATAAAACTGTGAGCCAAAATAAACCATTTCCTCTCCATAGGTATCAGGCACTTTGTTACAACAATGAAAGCTGAGTCCCAGTCCACATCAGCCTCCCTGTTCCCAGCACTTGCTTCCCAGCCACACAGCCAGGAGGCACGAAGTAACGTCCTCGCGAAGATTTGTGTGTGTGTTCATTCCCAGTCTGTCCATCCACAGAAGAAAGGAGGAGCCTCTGTGAGACGCTCCTCTCAACAGCACATCACTCAGCAGCACAGAGCAGAGCGTGGAACAGCCCATGGCACAGATGCACAGCACACACTCACGTCGAATTCAGGGCACTACCCCCTCCTGATTGTTACTTATGGGAGTTTCCAGAATAGGAAAGACCAAGAGCTAGTGATAGAAATGAGAACAGTGGTTACTGGGTAGGGGCAGCACAGGGGACTTCAGGAGAGTGGTTGCAGGGGTGTATCCCTGTGTTTAAAATTTCACGTGGTGCCCTTAGAGGGAGAGCTTTTGTGTGTTTTCCCTGTCTGTGGTTATTCAGTCTTCGGTGTTGAGAAGCACAAAACAACGACGGGCAGCGAAGCATTCAGAAAAACACCCAAAGATGGAGTGAAGTGGGTCCCGGGTCTCATGGGGCCTCAGAGCTTCAAAGGGGACCCAGGAGTTTGGGCTTGTTCTGGTGGGAGGGAGGAGCACTCCCTGGGGTAAGAGCCCCTGCAGCAGAGCAGGGCAGTGACCCTGGTCAGAGGTGCCCTGCAGCCAGGATGGGAGGATGAAAGGGAGGACTGGTGGGGGGAAGGGGCTGGAGGCTTAGCAAGAGCAGCTGAGATGAAGGACTGGACAGGTGGGAGGCGAAGGGGTGGGTTTAGATCAGCCTGCCAATGACAGCTTGTGGGCTGGGGCATCAGAGGGCTGCTGCAGATGCCAGGTGCATAGTTAAGTGATGGAGTAAGGAGCAGGCTTGAAACAGGAGAAAAATCACAAAAAACCACGCTGAAATGTACCCACTCGAACAGCTTCTTGAAAAGCCCTCTGTTTTCTGTGATGGGCAGAATCACAGCCTCTGGGACAGGAGTGCCCTGTGTTTCTCCTTTGCTAGTGAAGAAAACTTCTTTTTCCTTTTTCTCAACCATTTCCCTCATTATTGGATTGGCATCGGGGACAAGGGCACTTCTCTCTGAAGCCTGAGATGGATTTTCCTACCTTGCTCTATGCATAGAATTACTAGGGCCACCTGAGCACTTGTCTGGGACCTTTCCCTGCATTGCTGATGCAATTTTCAATCTTCTTGGGTTTGCATCCTTTGTCAGCCTCAGGGGTGGCGATTTCCTCCCTCCTGCTCCCAGGACCAAGCCAACAAGACAGTGGGGCAGGTCTTCTGCCTAAGGGAGGGTCCCTGCCACCCTTAGGTGGTGTGCGAAGCCCCACGTTGGTCACCAAAATTGTTAGAAATACCAAGGTGTGCTTGCAAGAAATCAAACGTGATCAAAAAGTGGTGGGCAAGGCCAACTTTACTTCTATCAGGACAGCTGCTAAGGAACCTGGCCAGCAAGCGGGTGGGCGGCAGTCAGTGGGTTGTATATCTCCATGCCAAGGAAGCGTCGCCCTCACTCCCTTCAGAGGAGTTCCAGGTTACAATGTATATGATTGGCTAATTTTAGAATTAGGGTGGGCAAAAGGGAAGGGCTGCATTTGGATCCAATAATGGCTGAATACTAGCTTTGTGAAAAAGAGCCACCAGACTTTCTATTTCTCACACTCGGAGCATCTTTCCAGGGAACACCCTGCCTCATCCTCCTGAGACTGGGGACAGAGGTTTGCACAGGCTCTTTGTTCAGATTTCAAGTGTCATTCATTGTGGATTCACACAGTAACTCTGGGGAGATGGAAGGCAGAGCTGTAAGCAAGAGAAGGCTGCCAGGCAGGGCCACAGTTGTATGGGGGCTGACAATAGCTGGCAAGGGGTGGCTGGGGAGGGTAAGCTAGGGTTTTCCGGCTCCCTGTGGACTGGCTAATTTGAACAATTTTGGTGGACAAAGGGGCACAGGACTGTCCCGAGGTGTCCTGCACTGGGCCCTGGAGCTATTAGGATTGGAGCATAGTGGCCTGAAGGATTAGGAGGAGGAGGGGAGTGGTTGGGGGCTGAACCTAACTCAGGAAGGGCACTGGCCAGCTCCAGGTAGAATCTCAAGATTAGGCTGAGACAACATATAAACAATAATAAGAACCAGGCTATGTCTCCCCACCTCAGGCCAGGGCACAGAGTGCATGGTGAGGGCCGGGGAAGCTGACATTCAAATGCACCTGCAGCCAGTGGGGCAAGAGTCAGCTTGGAAGGCTCTGCATTCCCTCAGTCACCCAGTGTCTCCACCCCATGTTCCATCCCCCTGCAGTGCCTGCCTTGCAGCTACATCAGGCCTTCAGGCTGGTTTGACCCTTTGTTGGAAATACCCCATGCTGCAAGAAATCGGCCACTGCTCAAGTTATTCAGCAAGGCAAACATTACTTCTGCAGAAGGATTGCTATGGAACAGTCCAGGGGCAAGCACCCTTCGATGGGCAGGCTGCCTCTTTCTATCCCTAAGGCAACACTGCCCCTTGCTCTGATAACAAGCACTTGAGGACTACAATCTACATGAGTGGCTCACTTTAAAGCTGGGACAGAAAAAGGGAATGTTTTTAAAAATGTTAAAATGGCTATAGTTGGCTCTTACAGGGCCTAGCTCTACACTAGATTCTGAAAATGGACCACCAGACCTTTCTGTTTCTCACAGTTTGACACTCATCCTACGTGCCTCATGACCCTTGCATGGTCTCAGTGTCCCTTTAAAGTGTAGTGCAACTTAGCAACCACTGGCAGGTGGCTGTCCTCGTGGGCATTGCCCCCACTCTTCAAGTTTTCGAACCTCTGTATGGACTAAGGTGACCCCCTTGGGGACCCTTGCTGGGGTCACTGCCAATGATACCCTAGTGACCGCTAATGCCTCCTGGGGAGACAGTCCCTGTTCCTGTTCCTCACTGGTGTAGTCTCCCTTGTCAGGCAGTGGGGGCTGGCCAATCTCAAACCCCATTCACCAATGTTTTTTTTTTACACCACTCACTATTGGTTGTGGGGGAGGCCTGTTCCTGGATGGAAATGGGCTGGCCGGGTGTGCCAAGGAGGCATGGAGAGCATCCCCCTACAGGGGTGCCCTACCACTGAGCTGCACCCTAGCCCTTGTTTATTTTGAGACAGGGTCCCCATAAATTGCAACAGGCTGGCCTGACCTCGAGATCCTCCTGCCTCAGCATCGCAGGTGGCTGGGATCAGAGGCATGGCCAGGAGGAAGAGGCTCCAGAGCAGCAGGCACTTCCTCATGCTAGAGCCCTGCTGGGTCAGAAGCCTGGGGAGGGAGCTGCAAGCTGCCCTGTCTTCTTCCCTTGCTGGGGACACCAGACTTTCTGCACCTCAGAGTATTGTGAAGTCTGCATGGTCCCCCGCCCGCGGACAGCCCTGCACTGCTCCCTGCGGGGAGCAGGGAGGTGGGCCGCCCGCGCCGCAGCCTCCGCAGAGTCCATGGCCTGCGCGCGCACCCAAAGGTTCCAAGAAGGAACCTCGCGAGCACCGCCAACGTTCAAGAAGGAAATGTCGCAGACCGGGGATGGATGAAGAAGGAGATCTCCGTGGCCAGAGGATGGTTCCAGGAAACAGCGCGGGCCAGGTCTGCGATGCCAAGGCAAGTTGTGGGGTTTAGCTTTACTAATATTGATTTAATAGAACTTGAAATGGAAAATAATAGAAGTTTAACAGACCGTGTTTTTTATTTTTAAAATACATTTTTCATTTGTCCTAATCAGTTCTATGACAGTAAATGCATTTTGATACATCATACATAGGTGGAGTATAATCCTCATTCTGGTTGTACATGATGTAGAATCCCTCCGTCCATGTAGTTCTATATGTCCACAGGGTGATACTGTCTGATTCATTCTACCAACCTTCCTACCCACATTCCCCACCCCTCCTCATTTTTGACAAACCTTTGAGCTAGAAGTCAGGGCAAAATGCTGAGGATTCTTCAACAAGTCAGCTACAGGTGCGGTGGCACAGGACTGTAACTCCTCACCTAGGCAGGAGGCTGAGGCAGGAGGATCACAAGTTTGAGGGTAGCCTCAGCAACTTCGAGACCCTGTCTCAAAGTAAAATAAAAATAGGTCTGTAACTCAGGAGTCAAGTGCACCTGGGTTCAATTCTCAGTACTAATAAATAATTAATTAAATAAATTAAATAAAAATAAAGGGAAAAATCTGGTGCTGTGAGTTGGTGGCAGTGCTGCCAGAACAAAGAGGATGTTGAGTCCCACAAATGGCTGCAGGATGCTGGTGGGCCCAGAAGAGCCTCAGGGGCACCTTTGACACTAGAGGCAGGAAGCCCAGGCTGGGTGGACACAGGTCCAGCTTTGAAAACCTCATCAGAGCCTGACAATGCTAAGGGGTTACCCTGGGCTGGAGGCCAGAGGCTGCCTGGACCCATTTCAGGATTCTGGGCTGAAAGCAGCAGCCCATGAGATGCCCACTCTGGGGCTGTCCCCAATCCCTGCCTGCTGGCACAAGTACCAGACCAGTTCCACCAAAATGTGGTCTTGTGCTAGGGATGCCCCTGGGTACCAGGAGGAAGAAGGTGAGAATGGGATTTGGGCGATGAGGAATCCCTGAGGTGACAGAAGACACCTCCATGGCTGTTTGGCAGGAAGCAGTCCCCAGGGAGCCAGATGTGACAGGCATAGAATAGCAGTGCTGGCCCACAGGACTAGGGTTAGAGTGCTGGAGAGGAATGACCCGTGGACAGCCTTAGGAATCTGGAGACGCACTGGTTTGGGAGTTGGGGACGGCTGTACCTCCGTGGCTCGGCTCGTGGGGCTCTGCGGTGGCCTTGCCCACAGTGGATCTCTGCCTGGGCCTCATAGCTTGCAGTCCAGGTGGGGGTGGCCATGTGCACACAGAGCTGAGGAAGGAGTGTGGGGATGGAGCCGCCACATGAGGGGGACCTGGCAGCAGCCTGTCCTTGGGGCTCATCTGTCTTCCAGACCTGTGATGGAAGGGACAGCCCACATCTCTCCAGTGCCCTTGGGGCTGTCTTGCATTGTCTCAGGGTGGATCTATCCTAATCTCCTTGAGTAATGGTCGAGCACCACACTCTCCTCCTCTCCAGAACTCACTCTCACTCCTCTGATGAGTAGACTGAGAACTTTCTGAATTTTTAAGTTATGTCTCTTTTTTTTATGAAAACTCTTATCACCTTTAATCACTCTTCTCCCATTTTATGGGAAGCATTCAACAGTGCCAAGCCCCTCCCTCAGCACCAAGCTTAGAAATGTCTTCAGCCATAAGTATCTCTTGCTCCAGGTCCTGCCTGCTGCTGCCAGACACTGGGCAGAGCACTTAGATCAGTTCTTGGCTGTCCTGTACCAAGGGTGGCCTTTCCCCTGTGTCCAGTCACAGTCCTCACTCCCATCCGAGACCTACCAGAGTGGCCTCACTGCCCATATTTCATAGGTAGCCTGCAGCAGGCTGAGGCTTTCTCTAAGTCTTTTCTTCCTGGGTGTGTACCAGAATCACCCATAAATGCAACAAAGCTGTATTGACTGACTCCACTTCAATCAGGCTTCAGAAACTTCTCCTGTGCCCAGCTGTGTGCTTCCTTTAGAGTCTGGTTTGAGGAAGGGCTCTGCTAAGTCAGTTTAGAAGAACCCCCGTCCTCAATATCTGATCACCCTAATGATTGGATGCAGTCCCTTCCCACCCCCCAGGATCCCCAGGTGATAGCTGTTCACCCTGGCCTGCCTTCAGTGTGACTCCTGCTAGGTCAGTTTAGCCAGAGTCCCCTCATTCCTGTTTGTTGTGCTAGTTAGTTTCTTGTTACTGGTGACCAAAATGCCTGACAGGAACGATTTAGAAGTGGAAAGGTTTGTTTCATCTCACCCTTCAGAGGTTCAGTCCATAGTTGGCTGAGCCCATTGCTCTGGGCCCAAGGTGAGAACATCACAGCAGAAGCAAATGGCAGAGGAAAGCTGCTCAGCTCATGGCAGCCAGGAAGGAGAGAGATGGCGAGAGGGGACAGACCAAGGGGACAAGATGTAGTCCCCGAGGGCACCTTCCAGTGATCTCCTTCCTCCAAGCCACACCCCTGCCTACAGTGACCACCCAGTAGCCCATTCACATTATTAATCCATCCATCCATCATTATCTAATCACTTCACCTCTGAGGTCCCTTCACTGTCTTCCACATGAGCTTCAGTGGACACCTCATGTCCACACTGTGGTGGTCATTTCCATCCATTGACTCCACCTGCCCCTTGGCTATAAATTCTCCTGTCCACACCACAGTGAGGGTCGAGCCCAATAGCTTTGCCCACTGCAAACCCTGGTGGCAGTGGTCCCAGTACCTGTCATACCCTCACTAGTCTGCCTTGTGACACTTAAGTATCATTGACTCTTTGCTTTTCCCTCTGTTCCCCCTGTTTTCTCTTGGTACCGGAGTCTGAATCCAGAGGTGGTCAACACCCCACATCCCCAGCCTTGCTTCTTTTTTATTTTGAACCAGGGCCTTTCTAAGTTGCTGAAGTTGCAATCAATCCTCCTGGCCCTCAGCCTCCAGAGTCACTGCACTGTTGCACCTGGCTTTTTCTTTAGCACAGGTCTGTGTGTGGCAATGTGGGCTTTCTCCAGCACACACTTCAGACCTCCTCAGGGTTCTACCCTTCACTCAGCTCCAAAAATACCTCCACAGTTTATGTATTTGTTACAGCCTGTCTGCTCCCAGTACCAGTTGTCTTAGTTTCATTCAGGCTTCCGCAACCAAAACCAAACTAGCAACTCATAGGAGCGAAGTTCATGTTCAGGGTTCTGGAGGCTGGCAGTCTAAGATCAAGGCACAGAAGATTTGGAGTCTGGTCTTCCCATTGTACCTCACCTAGTGGATGGAGCAGGGAGCTCACTGGGCTCCGTGTCTAAAGGACTTTTGAAGGGGTCCGTTCTCCTGACCTGGTCACCTCCCAAAGGCACCCCGCCTGATGGCATAGCATTGGGGTTGAGGAGTTATGTGAATTAGGGGCAGGCAAGCATTCAGACTATAGAAGGGCAGGAGAGGGGTTCAGATGGTGTGACATCACCCCAGGCCAAACAGCTGGGTTTGTGCTGGGAAAACTCTCTAGCCTTGGATAACTGATCCTGTGATCCAGGTCAGAGACCAGTGCCTGCCCAGCACATCTATGGACCACACTGACCCCCTGCTTCTGGAGGCTACCTTCACCCTACTGTGGTCTAGATAAGTGTTCACCAGAGGCCCATGTGTTGAAGGTTGGTCCCCATTTGGTGGCACAATAGAGAGGCAGTGGAACCCTCAGGAGGTGGGGGCCTGGTTTGAGGAGGCCAGGTCTTTGGGGACCTGGCCTTACTCTGTCTCTTTGTGTCCCAGCTGCCATGAGGGTGCACAGGCCTCCTCTGCCACACACTTCCCCCATGATGTGCTGTGCTGCCACAGGCCAGAGCAGCAGGGTCATATAAACATGGAAACCTTTCCTCCTTGTGAGTTGTTTATCTCAGGTATTTTGTCACAGCAATGGAAAGCTGACTATAATCCTCTTACCTGCAGCAGACTGAGCCCTATTAAGTGTATTTTTTGAATTTTTTTTTAACTGAAAGACACTGGAAGGAAAGTATTTTGCATCATGACTAGTGCATATAAATCCTGCCTGTATGTGGTGTGCTCCATATTTCTATCCTGGTCAGTGTTACCTTCTTTTGTTCTATTTCTCATTTTAAAAAAATCTATCCAAAAGTCACTATCTTTTCCAATCCAGTTAGGAAAGTAATACAAAAAGCCCCAGTGTATGATGTTTATTTATGAGATGACTGACAGAACTTTCAGCAACAATCAAGTCACATCTCTAATAAAAAATAAAAAGTCATGTTGGAGAATCAAATGATCAATTGAAGTGAACTTGGTGTGAGCCATAGCAAAAGGAGCCCTGCCACCCGTGGGCCGTGGAGACCCAAGTTCTCCATTGTGCATTCAGGCTGTTCATGTGGGCGCACATGTCCATGTGTGGCCTGAGGGAGAGTGTGTGTGTGTGTGTGTGTGTGTGTGTGTGTGTGTGTGTGTGTGGACTGTAGCCCTGGGGGTCCCCCGGTGTCATCTGAGGAGATCCTGTAGCGAGCACTGAGCCACACCCCTCCTGAAGAGGTCATACCTAGGTGAACTGAGGCCAGGTGCCCACTCAGCTACAGTACATGCATGGGGCAGGTGTGGGAACAAGGCCACCCGTGGGGAGTGGGCGCAGCTGTGGAGGCTGCAGGGAGGTGGAGGGCACAGGCAGGGGCAGCAGAGGGCAGGTGTGGTCTGCACTGGGTGCCACCTTGGGCCTAGGGCACAAGGGCAGCAGGCATCTACCAGGTGAGTAGACAGCCAAGCAAGCCCTATGCATGTGGCTGTAAGGACTCAAGGGGTGGCCAGATGGTTTGTGAGGGCCCATCCCACACCATTGTGTTTGGTCAGTCCTAAGTAACTACTAGCTATTCATTCATTCATTTCTCAGACCCATTCTGAGTGCCAAGGAGAAATCAGACAGAGCAGCCCAGAGCCTAGAGCAAGGGGAAAACATTCTGGGTGACTGCATGTGTGGTGTCCCTCCCTGTCCAACCCTGGGCTTCCCTGGTCCTAGTCCATGTTGGTGCTGCTGTGACAAATGTCACAGATTGGCTATTTATAAAGAACAGAGATTTGCTCTCACGGTTCCAGTAGTCTGAAGTCCAAGGACACATGTAGCAGGTCCAACTCTGGTTCTGAGGTAACTTCTGGATGCTGTGGTAGATTGCGAGGAAAGGAGGGCATCCACTCCAGGGCCCCTTTAAATAGCAGCTTCTATCCTCCCCAAAGGCTCACCTCCCACCTACGCCCTCATCTACTGATTCAGCCTTCAATGGAAGAGAGAGGGACCTGGGGGAGCTGAGGCCTAGCTACCCTGTGGTCAGGGTCCCCCCAGGCCTTGGTTCCTCCTTACCTTCAAGACTTTTTCTGAGTTTGAAGGGAGTGACAGGCTGAAATCCAGCCTCCTCCTAAACCCAGGCCAACAAATGGAGGCCATGGGGAGATGCCAGAAAGCTATAGCTGCTGCTTCTCCAAACCTGGCTTGGGATGTGAGGACCTATGCCTCCCTCCTTGATTGACACCAACACCCCCAGGAGCCCTGCATGCCTGGAGGCTGCCTTGCCAGCTGTCCACCCTTCACATCTGCCAGTGAGGCCAGGGGAAGGCCCTTGTTCTGCCTCCCGGCTTCTGTGTCTTTCCAGCAGGCCTTTCTGGCAAACTTTTAGTGAAAAGCCCTGGCCAGGGCCTGCCTTGTCTTCTTTCCCCCAGAGCATGTCCAAGAGCTGCTCTGCTGTGGGGAGGCACAGCTCCCAGAATTCTTACAGTGTCCTGGAATCATTGGGGACCCAAAGGCTCCTACCACAGAGGGTCCCTCTGAGGTCTTGTGATCTCTGCCTGTCTTAGGGCCAGATGCCTAAGGTGGTGTCCAAGTCCTGGTGGCAAAATCTCTCTCAGGTGTCCATAGCAGATGGGGTCCTCCTCCTATATTCCTTAAAGAGTTTGCTTGCAACTGAGATGACCTTGTTCCTTAAATGACAGTGGAACCCATGCACAAGCCACCTTGGCCTGGAGCTTCTTTGTGGCTATTTCAACTAATTTTTAGATATAGGCTTACTTACTTAGATTTTCTTACTTTTTCTTTCTTTCTTTTCTTTTTCTTTTTTTTTTTTTTTTTTTCTTTCGGAAAGGTTGCTTAAGTTGTGTGTTTTTTCCATTTAGGTCACTAAAACTGTTGGCTTGGTTTGTTGGGAATATCGAGAGCTCAGCTGAGCAGGAGGGAGAGCTGAGCTGGTGTTGGAGGTCAGTGTAGGTGACTGGCTCCCAAATGACAGCACTGCTGAGGTCCCAACCAAGAAGCAGCCTGAGCAAAGCCTCCTGCAGGCTTATGGGACTGGGCTTCCCTGGAAAGGCCCACCTGGGAGACTCAAGGCCCCTCCCCTGCTTGTAGGACCAAAGGCAGCTGGCCCAAGATGCTGGCTGTGCACAGCACTTGTTGCACTTGTTCTGCATTTAATTTTCCTCTTTCCTTTCATCTTCTAAAGGAGCAGACTCCTCCCATGGGTAGGGTATGCTTTGTTTCTGTATTTTTTTCCGATTTGGAACTTAAATGATCTATTTCCCTTTAAGTGACTTTTTCTTTCTTTCTTCCTTCCTCTATCTCTCCCTCCCTTTCCCTCCCTCCCTCCCTCTCTCTCTCTCTCTCTCTCTCTCTCTCTCTCTCTCTCTTTCTTTTCTTCTTTTTGGTACCAGGGATTGAACCCACGGACACTCAACCAGTGAGCCACATTTCCAGCCCTTTTTATATTTTATTTAGAGACAGGGTCTTACTGAGTTTCATAGGGTCTCACCAAGTTGCTGAGGCTGGCTTTGAACTTGCTGTTCTCCTGCCTCAGCCTCCCAAGGTGCAGGGATTATAGGTATGCCCACTGTGCATGGCTTAAGTGCCACTTTTGATGCTTCCTACATGTTTTGATATGTTGGGCCTTCTGTGTCACCCAAGGCTACAAATTGTCTGGTTTTCTTGTGGATTCTTCTCTGAACCACAGGAATTTGAGGTGTACGTTATCTTAGACATTCAGGTGTTTTCCAGTTCTGAGCTCTATAGTGTGCCTGGTCATGTGTGACTGTTGGGAACCTCACATGTGCTTACTACACATTTCGGTAGTGTTTGAGTATAAAATACCCCTGATTTTGAAAATCATTCAGAATAAAGAACACAAGATATCTCAGGGCTCCGGTGTAGTTCAGAAGTCCAGCACTTGCCTAGCATGTGTGAGGCCTTGGGATTGATCCCCAGTACTGTAAAAAGAGAGAAGAATGTTCTTTACAGGTTAAAACTATAATATTTTGGGTATACTGGTTTAAATAAATCATGTTACTAACACTAATTTCACTTGTTTTTTTTTTCTCTTTAACTGATAAATTTATAATGGTATTTATGACTTGTATTACATTCTGACTGGACAGTGCTTTCTGTGTCTGACTTTACCTGCTGCAAATCTGCTTCTGTCTTGGTCTTACTCTGGAGCAATGCTGCCGTCTTTTGAGAGGTATTAGCGCTTTTTTTTTTTTTTTTTTTTTTTTGCAGTGATGGGGATTGATCCCAAGGCCTTGTGCTTGTGAGGCAAGCACTCTACCAACTGAGCTATATCCCCAGCCCCGGTATTAGCGCTTTTATTGTTGGTCTGGATGGGGTTGTCTGGTGATGGTTTGGTGAATTTGAGAATGTTCATTTTACAGTTACTTCACCTCGTGCGTTGTAGGTATGGGGTATGGCAAGTGGCTAATTGTGTCCTTCAGGTCTCTTGTATTCTTAGGGAGTCTTTACTCCTCTTGTTCTACTGCTAAGAGAGAAGTTAGGACCTCCAGCCATGATTGGGCTTGCACTTTCCCCTTTATTTTAGGCTTTATTTCTTCACATACTTTTGTCAGAGGAGAGAAGGAAGCTGAAGCTCCAAACCTTGGTTCTTGTGTTCTGGTGAAAGTTCCAGGTCAGACACAGGAAGTCATGCAAGAGAACTTGTTATGAGTGAAGGTGGAGTGGAGGCCCAGTGGGAGCAGAGAACCCTGTGGAGGGGTGGGAAGTGAGCAGGCTCCCAGCAGGGGACCACAGGCAGTGCCATCCAGGTTCGTCACTGTGGACACTGGTCTTAGGAACTGAGGTCCTTCAGCAACCTGCACCACTCAGCTGGGCTGGGGGAAGCTCTGATCCAGTTGGTCCTCTGTGGAACTGGCATAGTGCCCCCCACCATTCTGGGGGCTTCATCTTCAAGTCACTCCTGTGTTGGTGTGGGCACTGGGGTTAGAAGTGGTCTTAGTCCTCCTTTTCTACCAAGAAAGCCTCCCTTCTGAAATGCATGGAGACCCCTCTGGCCTAGCTTCTAGCGTCCCCTGGCCTCAGAGGACCTGCCGGGAGTCAGCCCTATGAATCCTTCTGTGAATCCTTCTTTCTTGCCACATCTCCCCAGTCAGCCCCCAGGGAGCTCCCTGTTTCTCTTGCTCATCTTAAGATCTGTGCCTCTGATGTTTCTTACACTGTCTGCTGTACATTCCCCCCACTCTTCACTAACCCCATGTTTTGAAGATGTCCCTGAGGGGCAGGCATCCTAAGTGCTGTTGCATCCTACTGCTCTGTAACCTCTGGCTGTGTCCTGGCTGTGTTCTGCTCTGAAGGCCAGTCCCTCTTACGCGAGCGGCACTCTATGCTGTCAGCTGGATTGTGCCTACGCATGTCCACTCTCTCTCAGACCTGTGATTGTATTCAGTCCAGGGTGGGTGCACTTTAAATTCAGTTCTAACTCCAACCTCCCAGCATCAGTGTCAGGGGGTGGGCAGGTACAGTCAGGGGCAAACTCCTATGTTTTCAGGGGAAGGGAGAAGCTGCTGCCCCTGTAAATGACTTAATGCTCCATCAGAGATATTTTTTTTTTTTCCAGATCAAACTCTCCAGGGTAACTTACAAGGAACCAGCCACTGATGACTGACTCAGTGTTTTTAGGTGACCTAGAGTGAACTTTACTGAATTCTCTGCCCAGAGGCATCCCCCAGCTGCCTGTTTTTTTTTTTTTTTTTTTTTCCTCTCTCTCTCTCTCTTTGTTTTTTCTTTTTTTGAGTATGTGCTGTGTGACCACAAAATGATCATGTGCCCACCTCTGCATCTGGCCATGAGTCTCCTAGGGGAATATGCTCACATTTCCCCAGTAAAAGCCCCTTGATTTATTTTTGAGGACACACTGCTTTGAAAATTAACTCCAGTGCTTTCCTAACTGACTGTGAGTAATAACCCTCTCTTCACTCTTATCTCCTCATTGTGTTTAGTACTCACCTCAGTATCAGACCCAGAGGGTAAAGGACAAGGACCTCAAGAAAACTGTCCTTCTTTCAGACTGCCATACTTATGTCCAATTTGGATACAGATTTGGGGCTTCCATGACACCCCCAACCCCCAGGATCAACAGTTATCTAGAAAGATGTACAGGTGTATCATAAAGGGTCAGCTCAGGAAGAGCCAAATGGAAGAGATGACCACGCAAGGCACAGGGGGCACAGAGCTCTTCTGCACTCCTGTGGAAGGTGGTGCTTGGTCCCTGAGTATTGCTGGGGCCCCCGGCTGGACCCTAAGTCTGAGTCTCACCCATCTACATGAGAATAAGAGAAAATTATAGAAAAGGAAAAATGAAACTAATTGTAGCTTGGTCACCCTGGGAAGATAGCTAACCTGCCTCTTCCCAACCTGCAGAGCATAGAAACTTGTAGGAGGTATCACTCAGGCAGAGGAAAAGCTCAGAAACAAACAAATGTAGAGTCTGCCAAGCTGGGGTCCCACATGGAAGCCCACAGACCAACGTGTTGCCCGTCAGTTTTCTGAGTTGTGCTGCATCCTCCTGAAGCCCAGACCAGGGCTGTGGGACAGTTTCAGTTTTCCTTCTCCACCTGGGTGCTTGCCTGTTGGAAGCTGGGTAGGAGGAAATGAACAGGTTAGCAGGAAATGGCTGGAGACTTAAGAAAAATATTTTGGGGGCTTCTTAGAAATTTTATAACTTTAAGTGGGCCCCATTACAGTGCTCCTCCCAAGTCCTGTCTGTTCCTCATTCTTGAGGGCTTCGGAGTGCTGTGTCATCTGACCAGCCATTTGCTGCTGGACTGCTATGTGGACACTGTCAAGCCACCTGGGGCAGAGCAGATGCTTGTTCCTGAACACAGAGCATGGTCACAAACTGTAGAGCAGGAGGCAAGAAGGAGCCCAGGTGCAGAGGTGCCCAGGAAGCCCAGTGACTGTACCTGTGGAGGATGCCTCACTTACTCTGGGCTGCCACCAGTGACTCCAGTTTCACTCTGACAACTACCTCCTCTTGGGCGGCTTTCTCTGAAGATGTTGCTGATCTTACACGAGGTGGTTTGGTCCCTCATTGCCAAGGTGGACTTGCCCCATCTTTGGTCTCATCTGGTCCCACATCAGAGGGGAAGTCAGTGTGGAAAGGCTCTTTGTATCAAACTTGAGTGACTGAGAGGCTTAGAAGGAGTTGTTCTTAGGCCGAGCCTACCTGGAACCTGACATCAAGTTCAGCTCCATCATCCTATAGGTAATGCACATGCTGTGACAAAAAAAACCCGAAAAATCAACTTATAAGAGGAAGGGTTCTTTTGACTCATGGTTCCACAGTTTCAGTCCATTGTCACTGGCTCTGTTGATTCTGTGCCTGAGGCAGAGCATCATGACTGGGAGCTCATGGCAGAGGAAAGCTGCTGGCTTCATGGGGCTGGGAAGGAGAGGGAGGACCTGGGGATGAGATAGCCCTTCCTCTGCCTACGCCCCTCCACCTCCCTCACCTTCCATTATTCCTCTCCAAGATGACCCAGTAAAGGACAAATCCATTGGGGAGGTCAGAGTTGTCTTGATCCAATCACTTTCCCCAAGTCCCACCTCTGAGCTCTGCTGCATTGAGGACCAAGACTTTTAACACAGGACTTTGAGGGGACAGTGCAGATTCAGACCCTCTAATGCCACCACGTGCACACTTGAGTTGGACCACTGCCATATGCAGGTATAAAAGCTGATCATCCACCATCACCAGCAACAACACACAACAGATTTGGAGTGTGAAAAGCTCAAAATTTTTGTAGGGCCTGGGAATTGAACCAAGGGTCACTCTACCCACTGAGCTGCATCCACAGCCCTTTGGATTTTATTTTGAGACAAGGTCTCACTAAGTTACTATTCCTGTCCTCAAACTTGCAATCCTCCTGCCTCAGCCTCCTGAGTTGCTGGGATTACAGGTATGCGCCACTGTGCCCAGCCACCAAATTCATTTTTAAGTTATTTCTAGATTACCTGCTCATGAAATTTGAGATACCAGAGAAGCATAGTCAAATCCTAAAACACTGAACATTGCTGTAATAATTCTGAAGGGCAGAGTACACCAGCCCCCAACAAACAAAAACAAAAACAAAAACTACACTTGTGTTACAGTTTTGAAGACTCTTTTATTTTCTCTAACAAATCTAAATTAACCCATTGTCAGAGATTCTGCTATATTAAAATTTTAGCCATGAGACAAAGCACAAAGTATGTGATGAAGTAAGTCTAAATCTATACAGCAACAGTTAGATCTGAGTCATGCTGTGACCTGCTGAAACAAGCTGAGGTCACTTGGTCATAGGACTTAACTTGAGGATTCTGTGTGCAAGTCTTCTAGAAGTCCTCAATGCCCAGTCTGAGAGTTAATTTCACTTCTTTCTTTGTTTTCAGAGAGGCAGTTTATTTAGGAAAGCAGATTCACATTCAAGGGTGCAGGCAAGTTCACCTGAAGATTGGTGGACAGTCCCCTAAGGAAGCTTGAATAACTGTGGAATTTACCAGCGAGGGAGCAGAGAGGGCCCCAGAGCCAAAAGCCTCCTTTCAAACAAAACAGATATATAATTTAAGTGTGCAGAACCAAAGAGTGAGTTGACCAGAAAACACCCCCAAACCCATAAGCACAAAAGGACAAAAACGAGTCAGCCCGGGACATTCTAGCTGAAGTTGCTCTGGGAGTTCCAGGCAGTCTGCTCAGGTGGGTTCTGATTCAGCGCTGTGGTTTCTGGCAGAGGCTAGTCTGGTGGCAGAGCTGTGGTCCCAGCTCTTGCAGAGCTTGGGGCAGTGAGTGTGCTGCTGAACCAGGTGCAGGGTGGGTCATGGCCATCTTGTTCCCCCTCAGGACCTGTAGGTTGACCCTATCTAGTTGATATGCAGCAGCTGAACCGAACCCACATCCTGGGTCTTGAACAATCTCTCTCCAGGCTTCTTTAATCAGTCTAAAAAATACTTTCTGCAAAGTAACAGAGTTTGTAGGCACTAAGTACTTGGGCTTACAGGATTCTAAGACTTATAGGACCTTTAAAGATTCCAGGCTTGGAGGGAAACAGGCCTAGGGATGTAGGTGAAGGCGATCTTTTTGGTATAGAGTAGCAGTCCATCTTTCCTTCCCTGTTTGTCTCCTTTCCCCAGGTTCTTCTTTCTTCTATGCTGCCTCACTGTGAGACCGCCATACGTCACAGTCCAATGCACTGCTGTTAGGACCTGCCCTGTAGTATCTGTCTCTTCTCTTCAGAGTCCCAGTGAATAAGTTTTCAGCAGTTGCCACCAGTCATCAATTCCTCTGGCCTCTGCCTGCCCAACAGCCAAGGTAACAGCACACATAACTAGGCACAGGTGACCAGGGTGGGCTTTCAGATATATATGCAGCACCTGGGTTGCAACAACCAAGCCATGTTTTCCCGAGTCACAGGTTCACATGAACCAAGCACAAGTCTCCGGGGAGCTGTGACCTGGAGTGGGTTTTCCACCTTCCTGCAGATGTTCACAGAGGTTCTGGAACACACCGGTTGCTCTGCCTCTCTCCTCTCTTCCTGCAAATGGTGGCACAGTCACAAGCACACACTCAAATGGCCCTTTCAGAAAAACAGTTGGAGAAGACCAGTTCAAGAAGAACCCCTCATGGGCTAAAGGAGAGACCCAAAGGCAAGGAACAGGGAGGTGGACAGTCCCTGTTTTACTATGGTTGGACTCTGGCACCATAGTCATAGAATTCATCTTTCCATCTTTTCAGAAGGGGTGATGGAACCAACATTGGCTCTAAGGGACAGAAAGTCAGGAGCCAAGACTGACTTTTGTAGCTGCAGGGACACTGTTTACCTATTCCTCATCCTGGGAGCTGCATCCAGTGACTCCAGCAGAGAGCTCTAGTCCTACCAGCATGGCCAAATTCTGTCCTGGGGCCCAGGCCAGAGGCCTGAATC
This sequence comes from Sciurus vulgaris, assembly GCF_902686455.1. Lineage (NCBI taxonomy): Eukaryota > Metazoa > Chordata > Mammalia > Rodentia > Sciuridae > Sciurus > Sciurus vulgaris. The sequence goes on along the minus strand of NC_136463.1, from coordinate 55,128,260 downwards.
TGGGGTCCCAACTGACTGAACCCCATCAGGAAGGAGAGAAAAACAACATGAAAAGGAAAAAGAAATTGAATCGCAGCTTGGTCTTCTTGGGAAGACAGTGGATCTGCCCCCCAACCTCATGGAAGGGATCGTTGAAGATGGAGGCTGTTGGGTGGGGGGAGGCAAGAGAAGCAGAGCACAGGCTGGGGTTGTAGTCCTCTGGCTTCTGTTGCTTCCTCCTGGCCTCAGGGCCAGGGCTGTGGGGACAGTGATGGCTCCCATTCTCATCATGAGAGCATTGGTTGTGGGAAGCCCTGGTGGAGACTATAAGGAATAGGTCAGTAGGACAATGGTTAGGGTTGGGAAAAAGCGATTTGAGGATTCCTGAAAATTCCATTTTAAGGGAGCCTATTACAAGAGGAACCTGGACAAAATTTGTTCAAGGACAGAGTTCTTGTCAGATGTGATCTGAAAAAAGTCTATGGGCAAGGCCCCCAGGTGCTCAGGCTTCCCTATGAGCTGTCAAGGTCAAACGCAGGAGTGCTCTGAGCAGTGCAGGCACCTGGCAACTGAGCCCTCCCAGCAGAACCCTGAGCTTCGCTGTGCAGAGCTTGTGTGTGAGAGTTCTTTAGAGTAACAAGGCCAATAAGTTCTCTCTGTCCCTCTAGTAAACGTTAGAGGGGAGCCTTGTGGGTTGGGGGGACCTCTGAGCTTTAAGTTTCCAGACTCCAGAAGATAGGTCCCCCTGGGGGCTGGCTCTGGGAGGGAAGGAACCAGGCCACAGACGTGACCTTCTTGTCTACCAACACCTACCTCTGCTGAGGGGCCTCCTCACAACAGACCCTGCCAGGAAAACTAATGTGAAGGACCCATGGAGGGTCCTGGGGGCTCCTGGAGAAGGCCATGGGAGGAAAGAGTTCCTGCTAAGGGTTTCCAACGACAACAGAAAATCCATCAAGTTGACAGAGCTGGGCAGAGTCCTTGGGAGTGGGTAAGCCAGCCCTGCTGGGAGCCTCCAGCTGGGTACCTGATGCCAGAAGCCTCGTTGGTGATGTGTGTTAGAAAGAAATGTGACGGCCGAGAACCCAGACAGGAAAGCATTTATTATCTATCAAAGTTCCCCACTGCAGATAGGGACTGCCAGTGGGAGACCCTGTGGGGAACCCACTTCAGGGGGACTTCTCTCTGGGACACAGTGGGCCTTCCTCCTTTCTGGGACCCAGAGATCACTTCAGGGAGTTTTGTGTGACCAGCCTGGAGCTTCCTCAGGCTGGGAACTGGCAGGTGGGGTGGCAGCCACGTGAGCATCTGGAGCCCTGCAGGATGTGGGCAGCCTTATCAGAGGCTCTGTGCTTGGCCCTACTCAAAGTGGGGACAACTGAGCTTCAACCTCATTGCCAACATGTGAGCATAAGTGTGTGGGTCTGTCTGTGAGTGTGACTGTGTGTGACTAGACCTACTGTGCTTCCTTCCTGTAGGTTTGACTCTTACAGCATTCCTCCACACTAGGACATTATGAAGGAAGGTCTCTGTTTACCAAGAAGGTGGATGGGGCTGAACACAGTGACCCACACCTATATTCCCAGCTACTCAGGAGGCTGAGACAGGAGGATCAAGTTTGAAGCCATCCTGTCTCAAAATAAAAACCAAAGAGGACTTGAGTGTGGCTCAGAGGTAGAGCACCCCTGGTTTGAACTCCAGTACTCCTCCCAACCCTGACACAGGAGATGAGCAGAAGGGGAGAGGGACTCAGGGCAGGGTCCAAAGGTGGATGGACCTGGGCTGAGGGGATCTCCTGAGCCAGGCTCTGAGGCTGTCCCTGTGATGTGAGCACACCATCAGTTTGGTCCTTTGAGGAGTCTGGGGTTTGGAACACGACCCTCTGAATCATCGCCAGAACCTCTGAGGGAGGAAGAAGAGTGAAATGGAGGAGGAGAAAGCTCCAGGGCACCTCCGCACCCAGGCACTCCGCATCTGGAGCTGCTGTCCTGCAGCCAAATCACTGTCCCTTTCCATCCCCAGGGAGCCCAGATGTCTCAGTCCTTATCTAAAACACAGCCCTCTGGGGAAGTCTGTTGGGGGAGGCAAGTTGGTAATATGGACATGCCCCAGCTTAGTAGCAATGGGGACACTGGGCTAGCCTGTCGGGGAGGAGCAGGCTCTGCCTGGTCACAAGTGCCCCTGGCTGAGGAGCCCTGGTGATAGGACAGATCATGGGCCTATGGTGGGACCTTCTACCCACCCTTCAATGAGGACCACACAGGAGCCTATGGGACTCCTGTCAGGATCAGAAGAAAAGGTACAGCATGGCTGGGTGGGATTCCCAGCAGGGCCAGGCACCAAGCAGTCTGCACCTGCCTGGTAAGGGCTGTAGGAGTGCAGGAAGGAAAGGGGAGACCCAAAGGTCCCAGGGCAGAGCACAGAAGAAACAAGGTTTACAGACTAGGCCCAGGGTCCCTATTGAGGAAGCAGGGCAAAGAGGCCCTGCATCCAGCAGGGGCTAGATGGGAAACTGAGGCTCCCATCCTCAAACTCCACAGTCACATCATGACCCAAATCCCTGAGACACAGGACCACCCCCTACTGAATCATTCATAGATCTCAAGGGTCAAGAGAGTCAGAAACAGAATTTAACCAAGGCTCTTACTCGAAACAGTGGGACAGAGGTCATTGGACCAAGGAAGGTTAGACTGGGGGACAAGTCAATCATGAGGGCACCAACACACTCTCTAAGCAGCTGTGCCTGCCCCTCCCCCAGCCCATTGTGACATCACAAACTTCTTGGATACAAAGAGGAGGGTGGGCAGAGCCCTAGCCAACTACCTGGAGACCTTCCCAGTCTGCCAGGGGAAAGGACACGTTCACCTTTTCATGAGCCGTGAAGAACACGTGAGACCCACAGATCAGCAAAAATACCACATCAGAACCTGAGACATCTCAGAAGAGTGAATACAACATCACGTGTGTACTATAGACGATAACTGTCCTGTGAACAAAGGACACTCATCCAGCAGTGCTCAGTGTCCTTTTGGTAAGCACCTGATTCCGCCGCTGCTCAGGTGGCTAAAAGTTCACCTTTGTGAGGTGCACCTTACTTATACTAGTTCCTTCTGCACTGCCATCTGATGGTGAGTGCTCCCCCCAGAAGGGCTCAGCTCCCATGGTTCCAATGGGTAAGTACCAGTCCACACCCAGGGCTCAGTCATCTCTGAGTCCTGTGGATGAGTGTGACTCAGACTCCACTCATCAGTGTGCTCTGGGTCCCACCAAGGACATTCTGGGGTCAGGCAAATCTCCCTTCTAGAGATAGGTGGAATCGGGATCTACGAGTGGGTGAGTCCTGGGGTGAGTGCCTGTCAAAGAATATTGCTCAAATCCTATGCATAGGCACATATCACGCAAGATGGCTCAGACAGGCTAAAGTGCTGTGGACAAGAATTCCGGCAACCTGCACAATAATATCTAGTTCCTGTCACTGACAGCCCCTCCACAAATGCAATGAGATCACCCTGGATCCTGGGGTTGAAGCCACTCCCTCTCCATTCTGAGGTGTGAAAATGGTCCTGCGGGTGGGAGCACCTCACCTAGCAGTACTCAGTCTTCCCTGGTTCATCTGGTGTAGGCCAATGGCTCTCAGATGCTCCGTCCCTTCATGGCCCTACAGATGAGTGACCCTCGCCCAGCAGTGATGAGTGGGCTCCAGGGTCTGTAGGTGAAGCCCCTCCTTACCGACTGCCCAGTAATAATCTGGGTCCTGAGGGCTAAAGCCGCTCAGCAAGCACTGCTCAGGCCCCTCAGAGGCTTCCTGCTGTGAAGCCCCAGCCCACCCATGCTAAGGATGCTTCCAAACACCTGGAGGACAAACACTGGCTCTCCAATGCTTAGTAGCTGCTGATCCTTATGGCACTGCCACCTGGCTCACTGCACTAACAGTATGGGTGAGTACCTCTCCCTCCAAGGCTAGGACAACATCTATGGCATTAGAAGGCCACGAGACTCAGCATCACCTAGGACGTCTGTACACGTTGCACGGGACAACTCCTGTCTACCCATGCCTTGTGTGGCCTTGGCACAGCCACTCACACAGGCTTCTTCACAGAGCCTGCAACCACAAGGCCTTGGCCCTTGGATCTCATTTCCAAGTGCACTAGGACCCAGATCCGCCCCGCATCAGCCACCATCTCCTCTGCACATTTCTTTGGCCTCAAGGTCCTGTGCTCCTAGGCATGATACAAACAGGCCCAGGATGGCCTAGGACCCTGTGCACCAGGACCAGACCGGATGGAGGCCGCATTTTCAACGCTTGTCAGCATCATCTATACCTTGCCACCAGGCACGGTCCTTGCTCAGGGCAGAAGCCCACTGGGAACGAACTTTGGGTCAGGCAGGATTCCCAGCTGAGAGGACAGAGGATAGTGGGATACAGGGCAATGGGCCCTTTTGCCCCCAAAATGGAGGACCTCCTGATACACGAGGAAGAGAATGGCTGGCCAGTGTTCACTGAGGTGAGTGAGACCTAGGGCTGAAAGATCTCTCCCCCGCCCCCGCACCACGTCTTCGCACCCTCCCCCATGAAGTCCCAAGGACTCTGGGTGTGTGGGTGAGCGCCCCACTCCCACCAGTGCTCGGCCTCCTTGGTGCCTGTACATGAGCACCCTTCCTTCCCCAGTGCTCTGATGGGCCTCTGTGGGTCCTGTGGGTGAGCGCCCCTCACTCAGCAGTGCCCAGAGTAGACACCCCTGAGTGTTGAGGGTGAGCATCCCAGACCCCTCCGTGCTCAGAGCAGCCCAGTGGCTGTGAGTGAGCGACCTGCCTCTAGTAGCCTGGGGTCTGGCCTGATTCCTGGGCTGGGCCCCACTCCCCCTTCATGCCTCAGTTGTGCACTGAGTCCTGGGGGTGGGCGCCCCTCGCCCCCGCAGTGCTCAGTCTCCTCAGGGTCCTGTGTGTGTTGAGGGTGGCGCCCCATGTTGCCTGCCCTGGGTGTCCTGTCGGTGAGCACCCCTCACCCGCTGGTCCCCAGGTCCCCAGGTTCCTGCGGTCCCTGTGGGGGAGTGCCCCCCGCCCACAAGTTCCCGAGCTCCTTGGGTTCAGTGGGTGAACGCACCTGGCCCTCTCTCCGTCAGCCTCCTCTGGGGCCTGTGGGTGAGCGCCCCTTGCCCAGAGGTCCTCAGTCTCCTGGCTTTCCCCTGGGTGTGGGTCCCTGGCTCCCTGGGGCTCTGTCACTTCTGGTTACTGCTTGTGCGTGCTCCTTGCCCAGCAGTGCTTAGGGGCCTCTGTGATCTGTGGGTCTCGCCCCTCCTTCCCCACTGCCAGTCTCGCCTGGGTCCTGTGGGCGAGCGCCACTCGCCTACCAGAGCTCAGTCTCCTCGGGGTCCTCTTTCTAAGGCAGCCCCAGTCCAGCCCTGCTCCAGATGCTCTGAGGTCCCTGAGGGAGAACCCCTGGCCTCTCTGGTACTCTGATTCCAATGCCACTGCCACCTGGCTCCCTGCAAAATCTGCGTGGCTGCCTGCCTCTTCCTCCAACGCAACGACACCCTCTTTGGCCTTGGAAGACCACCACACTCACTTCCGCCTAGGACACCTGGACAGGTCACAGAGGAGAGCTCCTGTCTACCCAAGCCTTGTGTGTCTTGGCACAGACACTCACACAGGCTTCTCCACAGAGCCTGCAACCACAAGGCCTTGGTCCTTGGATCTCATCTCCAAGTGGACCGCCCCTCATCAGCCACCATCTCTTCTGCACATTTCTTTGGCCTCAAGGTCCTGTGCTCCTAGGCATGATGCAAACAGGCCCACGATGGCCTAGGACCCTGTGCACCGGGACCAGACCGGATGGAGGCCAGATTTTCAAAGCTTGGCAGCATCTTCTGTGCCTTACCACAGGGCGCTCTCCTTACTCAGGACAGAAACCCACTGGGGACTTTGGGTCAGGAAGGATTTACAGCAGAGAGGACAGAGGACAGTGGGATATAGGGCAAATTGCCCTCTTGCCACCAAACCGGAAGACCCCCCGAGACAAGGAGAAGAGCACGGCTGGCCAGAGGTCACTGAGGTGAGTGAGACCTAGGGCTCAGGGTTCCGCCCGCGCCCCCCTCAGCCATGAGGTTCCAAGGATTCCGCGTGCTGTGGGTGAGCGCCCCTCTCCCACCAGTGCTCGGGCTCCGTGGTGCCCCTACGTGAGCACCCTTCCTGTCCCAGTACACATTCGGGCCTCCTGGGTCCTGTGGGTGAGCGCCCCGTCACCCAGCAGTGCCCAGAGTAGACACCCCTGAGTGTTGAGAGTGAGCACCCCAGACCCCTCCTTGCTCAGAGCTGACCAGTGGCTGTGAGAGAGCTCTCCTCTCCAGCAGGGTGGGTCTGGCCTGGTTCCTGGGCTGGGCCCCACTCACCCTCCATGCCCAGTGGGCACTGGGTCCTGCAGGTGGGCGCCCCTCGCCCCCACAGTGCTCATTGTCCTCAGGGTTCTGTGTTTGGCGAGGGTGGCCCCGCATGTTGCCTGTCCTGCGGTCCCTGTGGGGGAGCGCCCCTCGCCCACAAGTGCCCAGGCTCCTCGGGTTCAGAGGATAAGCACCACTGACCCTCTCTTCATCTGCCTCCCCTGGGGCCTGCGGGTGAGCTCCCCTCACCCAGTGGTCCTCAGTCTCCTGGTTTTACCCTGGGTGTGGGCCCCTGGCTCCCTGGGGCTCTGTCACTTCTGGGTACTGTGGGTGGGTGCCCCTTGCCCAGCAGTGCTAGGGGACTCTGTGATTTGTGGGTGTCACCCCTCCTTCCCAGTGCCAGTCTCCCCTGAGTCCTGTGGGCGAGCGCCCCTCGCCTACCAGTGCTCAGTCTCCTTAGGGTCCTCTTGCTATGGCAGCCCCGGCCAAGCCCTGCTCCAGATGCTCTGAGTCCCTGGGGGATGACCCCTGGCCCTCTGGTGCTCAGTCTCCCCTGATTCCTATGTCACTGCCACCTGGCTCCCTGCACAAAGTGTGTGGGTGCCTACCTCTTCCTCCTACGGTAGGACACCCTCTTCGGCAATAGAAAGGTTGCCGCGCTCAGCACCACCTAGGACGCCTGTACACGTTGCAGGGGAGAACTCCTGTCTACCCATGCCTTGTGTGGCCGTGGCACAGCCACTCACACAGGCTTCTTCACAGAGCCTGCAACCACAAGGCCTTGGCCCTTGGATCTCATTTCCAAGTGCACTAGGACCCAGATCCGCCCCTCATCAGCCACCATCTCCTCTGCACATTTCTTTGGCCTCAAGGTCCTGTGCTCCTAGGCATGATACAAACAGGCCCAGGATGGCCTAGGACCCTGTGCACCAGGACCAGACCGGATGGAGGCCACATTTCCAACGCTTGTCAGCATCATCTATACCTTGCCACCAGGCACGGTCCTTGCTCAGGGCAGAAGCCCACTGGGAACGAACTTTGGGTCAGGCAGGATTGCCAGCTGAGAGGACAGAGGATAGTGGGATACAGGGCAATGGGCCCTTTTGCCCCCAAAATGGAGGACCTCCTGATACACGAGGAAGAGAATGGCTGGCCAGTGTTCACTGAGGTGAGTGAGACCTAGGGCTGAAAGATCTCTCCCCCGCCCCCGCACCACGTCTTCGCACCCTCCCCCATGAAGTCCCAAGGACTCTGGGTCTTGTGGGTGAGCGCCCCTCTCCCACCAGTGCTCGGCCTCCTTGGTGCCTGTACATGAGCACCCTTCCTTCCCCAGTGCTCTGATGGGCCTCTGTGGGTCCTGTGGGTGAGCGCCCCTCACTCAGCAGTGCCCAGAGTAGACACCCCTGAGTGTTGAGGGTGAGCATCCCAGACCCCTCCGTGCTCAGAGCAGCCCAGTGGCTGTGAGTGAGCGACCCGCCTCTAGTAGCCTGGGGTCTGGCCTGATTCCTGGGCTGGGCCCCACTCCCCCTTCATGCCTCAGTTGTGCACTGAGTCCTGGGGGTGGGCGCCCCTCGCCCCCGCAGTGCTCAGTCTCCTCAGGGTCCTGTGTGTGTTGAGGGTGGCGCCCCATGTTGCCTGCCCTGGGTGTCCTGTCGGTGAGCACCCCTCACCCGCTGGTCCCCAGGTCCCCAGCTTCCTGCGGTCCCTGTGGGGGAGTGCCCCCCGCCCACAAGTTCCCGGGCTCCTCGGGTTCAGTGGGTGAACGCACCTGGCCCTCTCTCCGTCAGCCTCCTCTGGGGCCTGTGGGTGAGCGCCCCTCGCCCAGAGGTCCTCAGTCTCCTGGCTTTCCCCTGGGTGTGGGTCCCTGGCTCCCTGGGGCTCTGTCACTTCTGGGTACTGCTTGTGCGTGCTCCTTGCCCAGCAGTGCTTAGGGGCCTCTGTGATCTGTGGGTCTCGCCCCTCCTTCCCCACTGCCAGTCTCGCCTGGGTCCTGTGGGCGAGCGCCACTCGCCTACCAGTGCTCAGTCTCCTCGGGGTCCTCTTTCTAAGGCAGCCCCAGTCCAGCCCTGCTCCAGATGCTCTGAGGTCCCTGAGGGAGAACCCCTGGCCCTCTGGTACTCTGATTCCTATGCCACTGCCACCTGGCTCCCTGCAAAATCTGCGTGGCTGCCTGCCTCTTCCTCCAACGCAACGACACCCTCTTTGGCCTTGGAAGACCACCACACTCACTTCCGCCTAGGACACCTGGACAGGTCACAGAGGAGAGCTCCTGTCTACCCAAGCCTTGTGTGTCTTGGCACAGACACTCACACAGGCTTCTCCACAGAGCCTGCAACCACAAGGCCTTGGTCCTTGGATCTCATCTCCAAGTGGACCGCCCCTCATCAGCCACCATCTCTTCTGCACATTTCTTTGGCCTCAAGGTCCTGTGCTCCTAGGCATGATGCAAACAGGCCCACGATGGCCTAGGACCCTGTGCACCGGGACCAGACCGGATGGAGGCCAGATTTTCAAAGCTTGGCAGCATCTTCTGTGCCTTACCACAGGGCGCTCTCCTTACTCAGGACAGAAACCCACTGGGGACTTTGGGTCAGGAAGGATTTACAGCAGAGAGGACAGAGGACAGTGGGATATAGGGCAAATTGCCCTCTTGCCACCAAACCGGAAGACCCCCCGAGACAAGGAGAAGAGCACGGCTGGCCAGAGGTCACTGAGGTGAGTGAGACCTAGGGCTCAGGGTTCCGCCCGCGCCCCCCTCAGCCATGAGGTTCCAAGGATTCCGCGTGCTGTGGGTGAGCGCCCCTCTCCCACCAGTGCTCGGGCTCCGTGGTGCCTCTACGTGAGCACCCTTCCTGTCCCAGTACACATTCGGGCCTCCTGGGTCCTGTGGGTGAGCGCCCCTCACCCAGCAGCTGCCCAGAGTAGACACCCCTGAGTGTTGAGAGTGAGCACCCCAGACCCCTCCTTGCTCAGAGCTGACCAGTGGCTGTGAGAGAGCGCCCCTCTCCAGCAGGGTGGGGTCTGGCCTGGTTCCTGGGCTGGGCCCCACTCACCCTCCATGGCCAGTGGGCACTGGGTCCTGCAGGTGGGCGCCCCTCGCCCCCACAGTGCTCAGTGTCCTCAGGGTTCTGTGTTTGGCGAGGGTGGCCCCGCATGTTGCCTGTCCTGCGGTCCCTGTGGGGGAGCGCCCCTCGCCCACAAGTGCCCAGGCTCCTCGGGTTCAGAGGATAAGCACCACTGACCCTCTCTTCATCTGCCTCCCCTGGGGCCTGCGGGTGAGCTCCCCTCACCCAGTGGTCCTCAGTCTCCTGGTTTTACCCTGGGTGTGGGCCCCTGGCTCCCTGGGGCTCTGTCACTTCTGGGTACTGTGGGTGGGTGCCCCTTGCCCAGCAGTGCTAGGGGACTCTGTGATTTGTGGGTGTCACCCCTCCTTCCCAGTGCCAGTCTCCCCTGGGTCCTGTGGGCGAGCGCCCCTCGCCTACCAGTGCTCAGTCTCCTTGGGGTCCTCTTGCTACGGCAGCCCCGGCCAAGCCCTGCTCCAGATGCTCTGAGTCCCTGGGGGATGACCCCTGGCCCTCTGGTGCTCAGTCTCCCCTGATTCCTATGTCACTGCCACCTGGCTCCCTGAACAAAGTGTGTGGGTGCCTACCTCTTCCTCCTACGGTAGGACACCCTCTTCGGCAATAGAAAGGTTGCCGCGCTCAGCACCACCTAGGACGCCTGTACACGTTGCAGGGGAGAACTCCTGTCTACCCATGCCTTGTGTGGCCTTGGCACAGCCACTCACACAGGCTTCTTCACAGAGCCTGCAACCACAAGGCCTTGGCCCCTGGATCTCATTTCCAAGTGCACTAGGACCCAGATCCGCCCCTCATCAGCCACCATCTCCTCTGCACATTTCTTTGGCCTCAAGGTCCTGTGCTCCTAGGCATGATACAAACAGGCCCAGGATGGCCTAGGACCCTGTGCACCAGGACCAGACCGGATGGAGGCCACATTTTCAACGCTTGTCTGCATCATCTATACCTTGCCACGAGGCACGGTCCTTGCTCAGGGCAGAAGCCCACTGGGAACGAACTTTGGGTCAGGCAGGATTGCCAGTTGAGAGGACAGAGGATAGTGGGATACAGGGCAATGGGCCCTTTTGCCCCCAAAATGGAGGACCTCCTGATACACGAGGAAGAGAATGGCTGGCCAGTGTTCACTGAGGTGAGTGAGACCTAGGGCTGAAAGATCTCTCCCCCGCCCCCGCACCACGTCTTTGCACCCTCCCCCATGAAGTCCCAAGGACTCTGGGTCTTGTGGGTGAGCGCCCCTCTCCCACCAGTGCTCGGCCTCCTTGGTGCCTGTACATGAGCACCCTTCCTTCCCCAGTGCTCTGATGGGCCTCTGTGGGTCCTGTGGGTGAGCGCCCCTCACTCAGCAGTGCCCAGAGTCGACACCCCTGAGTGTTGAGGGTGAGCATCCCAGACCGCTCCGTGCTCAGAGCAGCCCAGTGGCTGTGAGTGAGCGACCCGCCTCTAGTAGCCTGGGGTCTGGCCTGATTCCTGGGCTGGGCCCCACTCCCCCTTCATGCCTCAGTTGTGCACTGAGTCCTGGGGGTGGGCGCCCCTCGCCCCCGCAGTGCTCAGTCTCCTCAGGGTCCTGTGTGTGTTGAGGGTGGCGCCCCATGTTGCCTGCCCTGGGTGTCCTGTCGGTGAGCACCCCTCACCCGCTGGTCCCCAGGTCCCCAGCTTCCTGCGGTCCCTGTGGGGGGAGTGCCCCCCGCCCACAAGTTCCCGGGCTCCTCGGGTTCAGTGGGTGAACGCACCTGGCCCTCTCTCCATCTGCCTCCCCTGGGGCCTGCGGTGAGCTCCCCTCACCCAGTGGTCCTCAGTCTCCTGGTTTTACCCTGGGTGTGGGCCCCTGGCTCCCTGGGGCTCTGTCACTTCTGGGTACTGTGGGTGGGTGCCCCTTGCCCAGCAGTGCTAGGGGACTCTGTGATTTGTGGGTGTCACCCCTCCTTCCCAGTGCCAGTCTCCCCTGGGTCCTGTGGGCGAGCGCCCCTCGCCTACCAGTGCTCAGTCTCCTTGGGGTCCTCTTGCTACGGCAGCCCCGGCCAAGCCCTGCTCCAGATGCTCTGAGTCCCTGGGGGATGACCCCTGGCCCTCTGGTGCTCAGTCTCCCCTGATTCCTATGTCACTGCCACCTGGCTCCCTGCACAAAGTGTGTGGGTGCCTACCTCTTCCTCCTACGGTAGGACACCCTCTTCGGCAATAGAAAGGTTGCCGCGCTCAGCACCACCTAGGACGCCTGTACACGTTGCAGGGGAGAACTCCTGTCTACCCATGCCTTGTGTGGCCTTGGCACAGCCACTCACACAGGCTTCTTCACAGAGCCTGCAACCACAAGGCCTTGGCCCTTGGATCTCATTTCCAAGTGCACTAGGACCTAGATCCGCCCCTCATCAGCCACCATCTCCTCTGCACATTTCTTTGGCCTCAAGGTCCTGTGCTCCTAGGCATGATACAAACAGGCCCAGGATGGCCTAGGACCCTGTGCACCAGGACCAGACCGGATGGAGGCCACATTTTCAACGCTTGTCTGCATCATCTATACCTTGCCACGAGGCACGGTCCTTGCTCAGGGCAGAAGCCCACTGGGAACGAACTTTGGGTCAGGCAGGATTGCCAGCTGAGAGGACAGAGGATAGTGGGATACAGGGCAATGGGCCCTTTTGCCCCCAAAATGGAGGACCTCCTGATACACGAGGAAGAGAATGGCTGGCCAGTGTTCACTGAGGTGAGTGAGACCTAGGGCTGAAAGATCTCTCCCCCGCCCCCGCACCACGTCTTCGCACCCTCCCCCATGAAGTCCCAAGGACTCTGGGTCTTGTGGGTGAGCGCCCCTCTCCCACCAGTGCTCGGCCTCCTTGGTGCCTGTACATGAGCACCCTTCCTTCCCCAGTGCTCTGATGGGCCTCTGTGGGTCCTGTGGGTGAGCGCCCCTCACTCAGCAGTGCCCAGAGTCGACACCCCTGAGTGTTGAGGGTGAGCATCCCAGACCCCTCCGTGCTCAGAGCAGCCCAGTGGCTGTGAGTGAGCGACCCGCCTCTAGTAGCCTGGGGTCTGGCCTGATTCCTGGGCTGGGCCCCACTCCCCCTTCATGCCTCAGTTGTGCACTGAGTCCTGGGGGTGGGCGCCCCTCGCCCCCGCAGTGCTCAGTCTCCTCAGGGTCCTGTGTGTGTTGAGGGTGGCGCCCCATGTTGCCTGCCCTGGGTGTCCTGTCGGTGAGCACCCCTCACCCGCTGGTCCCCAGGTCCCCAGCTTCCTGCGGTCCCTGTGGGGGAGTGCCCCCCGCCCACAAGTTCCCGGGCTCCTCGGGTTCAGTGGGTGAACGCACCTGGCCCTCTCTCCGTCAGCCTCCTCTGGGGCCTGTGGGTGAGCGCCCCTTGCCCAGAGGTCCTCAGTCTCCTGGCTTTCCCCTGGGTGTGGGTCCCTGGCTCCCTGGGGCTCTGTCACTTCTGGGTACTGCTTGTGCGTGCTCCTTGCCCAGCAGTGCTTAGGGCCCTCTGTGATCTGTGGGTCTCGCCCCTCCTTCCCCACTGCCAGTCTCGCCTGGGTCCTGTGGGCGAGCGCCACTCGCCTACCAGTGCTCAGTCTCCTCGGGGTCCTCTTTCTAAGGCAGCCCCAGTCCAGCCCTGCTCCAGATGCTCTGAGGTCCCTGAGGGAGAACCCCTGGCCCTCTGGTACTCTGATTCCTATGCCACTGCCACCTGGCTCCCTGCAAAATCTGCGTGGCTGCCTGCCTCTTCCTCCAACGCAACGACACCCTCTTTGGTCTTGGAAGACCACCACACTCACTACCGCCTAGGACACCTGGACAGGTCACAGAGGAGAGCTCCTGTCTACCCAAGCCTTGTGTGTCTTGGCACAGACACTCACACAGGCTTCTCCACAGAGCCTGCAACCACAAGGCCTTGGTCCTTGGATCTCATCTCCAAGTGGACCGCCCCTCATCAGCCACCATCTCTTCTGCACATTTCTTTGGCCTCAAGGTCCTGTGCTCCTAGGCATGATGCAAACAGGCCCACGATGGCCTAGGACCCTGTGCACCGGGACCAGACCGGATGGAGGCCAGATTTTCAAAGCTTGGCAGCATCTTCTGTGCCTTACCACAGGGCGCTCTCCTTACTCAGGACAGAAACCCACTGGGGACTTTGGGTCAGGAAGGATTTACAGCAGAGAGGACAGAGGACAGTGGGATATAGGGCAAATTGCCCTCTTGCCACCAAACCGGAAGACCCCCCGAGACAAGGAGAAGAGCACGGCTGGCCAGAGGTCACTGAGGTGAGTGAGACCTAGGGCTCAGGGTTCCGCCCGCGCCCCCCTCAGCCATGAGGTTCCAAGGATTCCGCGTGCTGTGGGTGAGCGCCCCTCTCCCACCAGTGCTCGGGCTCCGTGGTGCCTCTACGTGAGCACCCTTCCTGTCCCAGTACACATTCGGGCCTCCTGGGTCCTGTGGGTGAGCGCCCCTCACCCAGCAGTGCCCAGAGTAGACACCCCTGAGTGTTGAGGGTGAGCACCCCAGACCCCTCCTTGCTCAGAGCTGACCAGTGGCTGTGAGAGAGCGCCCCTCTCCAGCAGGGTGGGGTCTGGCCTGGTTCCTGGGCTGGGCCCCACTCACCCTCCATGCCCAGTGGGCACTGGGTCCTGCAGGTGGGCGCCCCTCGCCCCCACAGTGCTCAGTGTCCTCAGGGTTCTGTGTTTGGCGAGGGTGGCCCCGCATGTTGCCTGTCCTGCGGTCCCTGTGGGGGAGCGCCCCTCGCCCACAAGTGCCCAGGCTCCTCGGGTTCAGAGGATAAGCACCACTGACCCTCTCTTCATCTGCCTCCCCTGGGGCCTGCGGGTGAGCTCCCCTCACCCAGTGGTCCTCAGTCTCCTGGTTTTACCCTGGGTGTGGGCCCCTGGCTCCCTGGGGCTCTGTCACTTCTGGGTACTGTGGGTGGGTGCCCCTTGCCCAGCAGTGCTAGGGGACTCTGTGATTTGTGGGTGTCACCCCTCCTTCCCAGTGCCAGTCTCCCCTGGGTCCTGTGGGCGAGCGCCCCTCGCCTACCAGTGCTCAGTCTCCTTGGGGTCCTCTTGCTACGGCAGCCCCGGCCAAGCCCTGCTCCAGATGCTCTGAGTCCCTGGGGGATGACCCCTGGCCCTCTGGTGCTCAGTCTCCCCTGATTCCTATGTCACTGCCACCTGGCTCCCTGCACAAAGTGTGTGGGTGCCTACCTCTTCCTCCTACGGTAGGACACCCTCTTCGGCAATAGAAAGGTTGCCGCGCTCAGCACCACCTAGGACGCCTGTACACGTTGCAGGGGAGAACTCCTGTCTACCCATGCCTTGTGTGGCCTTGGCACAGCCACTCACACAGGCTTCTTCACAGAGCCTGCAACCACAAGGCCTTGGCCCCTGGATCTCATTTCCAAGTGCACTAGGACCCAGATCCGCCCCTCATCAGCCACCATCTCCTCTGCACATTTCTTTGGCCTCAAGGTCCTGTGCTCCTAGGCATGATACAAACAGGCCCAGGATGGCCTAGGACCCTGTGCACCAGGACCAGACCGGATGGAGGCCACATTTTCAACGCTTGTCTGCATCATCTATACCTTGCCACGAGGCACGGTCCTTGCTCAGGGCAGAAGCCCACTGGGAACGAACTTTGGGTCAGGCAGGATTGCCAGCTGAGAGGACAGAGGATAGTGGGATACAGGGCAATGGGCCCTTTTGCCCCCAAAATGGAGGACCTCCTGATACACGAGGAAGAGAATGGCTGGCCAGTGTTCACTGAGGTGAGTGAGACCTAGGGCTGAAAGATCTCTCCCCCCACCCCCGCACCACGTCTTCGCACCCTCCCCCATGAAGTCCCAAGGACTCTGGGTCTTGTGGGTGAGCGCCCCTCTCCCACCAGTGCTCGGCCTCCTTGGTGCCTGTACATGAGCACCCTTCCTTCCCCAGTGCTCTGATGGGCCTCTGTGGGTCCTGTGGGTGAGCGCCCCTCACTCAGCAGTGCCCAGAGTAGACACCCCTGAGTGTTGAGGGTGAGCATCCCAGACCCCTCCGTGCTCAGAGCAGCCCAGTTGCTGTGAGTGAGCGACCCGCCTCTAGTAGCCTGGGGTCTGGCCTGATTCCTGGGCTGGGCCCCACTCCCCCTTCATGCCTCAGTTGTGCACTGAGTCCTGGGGGTGGGCGCCCCTCGCCCCCGCAGTGCTCAGTCTCCTCAGGGTCCTGTGTGTGTTGAGGGTGGCGCCCCATGTTGCCTGCCCTGGGTGTCCTGTCGGTGAGCACCCCTCACCCGCTGGTCCCCAGGTCCCCAGGTTCCTGCGGTCCCTGTGGGGGAGTGCCCCCCGCCCACAAGTTCCCGGGCTCCTCGGGTTCAGTGGGTGAACGCACCTGGCCCTCTCTCCGTCAGCCTCCTCTGGGGCCTGTGGGTGAGCGCCCCTTGCCCAGAGGTCCTCAGTCTCCTGGCTTTCCCCTGGGTGTGGGTCCCTGGCTCCCTGGGGCTCTGTCACTTCTGGGTACTGCTTGTGCGTGCTCCTTGCCCAGCAGTGCTTAGGGGCCTCTGTGATCTGTGGGTCTCGCCCCTCCTTCCCCACTGCCAGTCTCGCCTGGGTCCTGTGGGCGAGCGCCACTCGCCTACCAGAGCTCAGTCTCCTCGGGGTCCTCTTTCTAAGGCAGCCCCAGTCCAGCCCTGCTCCAGATGCTCTGAGGTCCCTGAGGGAGAACCCCTGGCCCTCTGGTACTCTGATTCCTATGCCACTGCCACCTGGCTCCCTGCAAAATCTGCGTGGCTGCCTGCCTCTTCCTCCAACGCAACGACACCCTCTTTGGCCTTGGAAGACCACCACACTCACTACCGCCTAGGACACCTGGACAGGTCACAGAGGAGAGCTCCTGTCTACCCAAGCCTTGTGTGTCTTGGCACAGACACTCACACAGGCTTCTCCACAGAGCCTGCAACCACAAGGCCTTGGTCCTTGGATCTCATCTCCAAGTGGACCGCCCCTCATCAGCCACCATCTCTTCTGCACATTTCTTTGGCCTCAAGGTCCTGTGCTCCTAGGCATGATGCAAACAGGCCCACGATGGCCTAGGACCCTGTGCACCGGGACCAGACCGGATGGAGGCCAGATTTTCAAAGCTTGGCAGCATCTTCTGTGCCTTACCACAGGGCGCTCTCCTTACTCAGGACAGAAACCCACTGGGGACTTTGGGTCAGGAAGGATTTACAGCAGAGAGGACAGAGGACAGTGGGATATAGGGCAAATTGCCCTCTTGCCACCAAACCGGAAGACCCCCCGAGACAAGGAGAAGAGCACGGCTGGCCAGAGGTCACTGAGGTGAGTGAGACCTAGGGCTCAGGGTTCCGCCCGCGCCCCCCTCAGCCATGAGGTTCCAAGGATTCCGCGTGCTGTGGGTGAGCGCCCCTCTCCCACCAGTGCTCGGGCTCCGTGGTGCCTCTACGTGAGCACCCTTCCTGTCCCAGTACACATTCGGGCCTCCTGGGTCCTGTGGGTGAGCGCCCCTCACCCAGCAGTGCCCAGAGTAGACACCCCTGAGTGTTGAGGGTGAGCACCCCAGACCCCTCCTTGCTCAGAGCTGACCAGTGGCTGTGAGAGAGCGCCCCTCTCCAGCAGGGTGGGGTCTGGCCTGGTTCCTGGGCTGGGCCCCACTCACCCTCCATGCCCAGTGGGCACTGGGTCCTGCAGGTGGGCGCCCCTCGCCCCCACAGTGCTCAGTGTCCTCAGGGTTCTGTGTTTGGCGAGGGTGGCCCCGCATGTTGCCTGTCCTGCGGTCCCTGTGGGGGAGCGCCCCTCGCCCACAAGTGCCCAGGCTCCTCGGGTTCAGAGGATAAGCACCACTGACCCTCTCTTCATCTGCCTCCCCTGGGGCCTGCGGGTGAGCTCCCCTCACCCAGTGGTCCTCAGTCTCCTGGTTTTACCCTGGGTGTGGGCCCCTGGCTCCCTGGGGCTCTGTCACTTCTGGGTACTGTGGGTGGGTGCCCCTTGCCCAGCAGTGCTAGGGGACTCTGTGATTTGTGGGTGTCACCCCTCCTTCCCAGTGCCAGTCTCCCCTGGGTCCTGTGGGCGAGCGCCCCTCGCCTACCAGTGCTCAGTCTCCTTGGGGTCCTCTTGCTACGGCAGCCCCGGCCAAGCCCTGCTCCAGATGCTCTGAGTCCCTGGGGGATGACCCCTGGCCCTCTGGTGCTCAGTCTCCCCTGATTCCTATGTCACTGCCACCTGGCTCCCTGCACAAAGTGTGTGGGTGCCTACCTCTTCCTCCTACGGTAGGACACCCTCTTCGGCAATAGAAAGGTTGCCGCGCTCAGCACCACCTAGGACGCCTGTACACGTTGCAGGGGAGAACTCCTGTCTACCCATGCCTTGTGTGGCCTTGGCACAGCCACTCACACAGGCTTCTTCACAGAGCCTGCAACCACAAGGCCTTGGCCCTTGGATCTCATTTCCAAGTGCACTAGGACCCAGATCCGCCCCTCATCAGCCACCATCTCCTCTGCACATTTCTTTGGCCTCAAGGTCCTGTGCTCCTAGGCATGATACAAACAGGCCCAGGATGGCCTAGGACCCTGTGCACCAGGACCAGACCGGATGGAGGCCACATTTTCAACGCTTGTCTGCATCATCTATACCTTGCCACGAGGCACGGTCCTTGCTCAGGGCAGAAGCCCACTGGGAACGAACTTTGGGTCAGGCAGGATTGCCAGCTGAGAGGACAGAGGATAGTGGGATACAGGGCAATGGGCCCTTTTGCCCCCAAAATGGAGGACCTCCTGATACACGAGGAAGAGAATGGCTGGCCAGTGTTCACTGAGGTGAGTGAGACCTAGGGCTGAAAGATCTCTCCCCCGCCCCCCGCACCACGTCTTCGCACCCTCCCCCATGAAGTCCCAAGGACTCTGGGTCTTGTGGGTGAGCGCCCCTCTCCCACCAGTGCTCGGCCTCCTTGGTGCCTGTACATGAGCACCCTTCCTTCCCCAGTGCTCTGATGGGCCTCTGTGGGTCCTGTGGGTGAGCGCCCCTCACTCAGCAGTGCCCAGAGTCGACACCCCTGAGTGTTGAGGGTGAGCATCCCAGACCCCTCCGTGCTCAGAGCAGCCCAGTGGCTGTGAGTGAGCGACCCGCCTCTAGTAGCCTGGGGTCTGGCCTGATTCCTGGGCTGGGCCCCACTCCCCCTTCATGCCTCAGTTGTGCACTGAGTCCTGGGGGTGGGCGCCCCTCGCCCCCGCAGTGCTCAGTCTCCTCAGGGTCCTGTGTGTGTTGAGGGTGGCGCCCCATGTTGCCTGCCCTGGGTGTCCTGTCGGTGAGCACCCCTCACCCGCTGGTCCCCAGGTCCCCAGGTTCCTGCGGTCCCTGTGGGGGAGTGCCCCCCGCCCACAAGTTCCCGGGCTCCTCGGGTTCAGTGGGTGAACGCACCTGGCCCTCTCTCCGTCAGCCTCCTCTGGGGCCTGTGGGTGAGCGCCCCTTGCCCAGAGGTCCTCAGTCTCCTGGCTTTCCCCTGGGTGTGGGTCCCTGGCTCCCTGGGGCTCTGTCACTTCTGGGTACTGCTTGTGCGTGCTCCTTGCCCAGCAGTGCTTAGGGGCCTCTGTGATCTGTGGGTCTCGCCCCTCCTTCCCCACTGCCAGTCTCGCCTGGGTCCTGTGGGCGAGCGCCACTCGCCTACCAGTGCTCAGTCTCCTCGGGGTCCTCTTTCTAAGGCAGCCCCAGTCCAGCCCTGCTCCAGATGCTCTGAGGTCCCTGAGGGAGAACCCCTGGCCCTCTGGTACTCTGATTCCTATGCCACTGCCACCTGGCTCCCTGCAAAATCTGCGTGGCTGCCTGCCTCTTCCTCCAACGCAACGACACCCTCTTTGGCCTTGGAAGACCACCACACTCACTACCGCCTAGGACACCTGGACAGGTCACAGAGGAGAGCTCCTGTCTACCCAAGCCTTGTGTGTCTTGGCACAGACACTCACACAGGCTTCTCCACAGAGCCTGCAACCACAAGGCCTTGGTCCTTGGATCTCATCTCCAAGTGGACCGCCCCTCATCAGCCACCATCTCTTCTGCACATTTCTTTGGCCTCAAGGTCCTGTGCTCCTAGGCATGATGCAAACAGGCCCACGATGGCCTAGGACCCTGTGCACCGGGACCAGACCGGATGGAGGCCAGATTTTCAAAGCTTGGCAGCATCTTCTGTGCCTTACCACAGGGCGCTCTCCTTACTCAGGACAGAAACCCACTGGGGACTTTGGGTCAGGAAGGATTTACAGCAGAGAGGACAGAGGACAGTGGGATATAGGGCAAATTGCCCTCTTGCCACCAAACCGGAAGACCCCCCGAGACAAGGAGAAGAGCACGGCTGGCCAGAGGTCACTGAGGTGAGTGAGACCTAGGGCTCAGGGTTCCGCCCGCGCCCCCCTCAGCCATGAGGTTCCAAGGATTCCGCGTGCTGTGGGTGAGCGCCCCTCTCCCACCAGTGCTCGGGCTCCGTGGTGCCTCTACGTGAGCACCCTTCCTGTCCCAGTACACATTCGGGCCTCCTGGGTCCTGTGGGTGAGCGCCCCTCACCCAGCAGTGCCCAGAGTAGACACCCCTGAGTGTTGAGAGTGAGCACCCCAGACCCCTCCTTGCTCAGAGCTGACCAGTGGCTGTGAGAGAGCGCCCCTCTCCAGCAGGGTGGGGTCTGGCCTGGTTCCTGGGCTGGGCCCCACCCACCCTCCATGGCCAGTGGGCACTGGGTCCTGCAGGTGGGCGCCCCTCGCCCCCACAGTGCTCAGTGTCCTCAGGGTTCTGTGTTTGGCGAGGGTGGCCCCGCATGTTGCCTGTCCTGCGGTCCCTGTGGGGGAGCGCCCCTCGCCCACAAGTGCCCAGGCTCCTCGGGTTCAGAGGATAAGCACCACTGACCCTCTCTTCATCTGCCTCCCCTGGGGCCTGCGGGTGAGCTCCCCTCACCCAGTGGTCCTCAGTCTCCTGGTTTTACCCTGGGTGTGGGCCCCTGGCTCCCTGGGGCTCTGTCACTTCTGGGTACTGTGGGTGGGTGCCCCTTGCCCAGCAGTGCTAGGGGACTCTGTGATTTGTGGGTGTCACCCCTCCTTCCCAGTGCCAGTCTCCCCTGGGTCCTGTGGGCGAGCGCCCCTCGCCTACCAGTGCTCAGTCTCCTTGGGGTCCTCTTGCTACGGCAGCCCCGGCCAAGCCCTGCTCCAGATGCTCTGAGTCCCTGGGGGATGACCCCTGGCCCTCTGGTGCTCAGTCTCCCCTGATTCCTATGTCACTGCCACCTGGCTCCCTGCACAAAGTGTGTGGGTGCCTACCTCTTCCTCCTACGGTAGGACACCCTCTTGGGCAATAGAAAGGTTGCCGCGCTCAGCACCACCTAGGACGCCTGTACACGTTGCAGGGGAGAACTCCTGTCTACCCATGCCTTGTGTGGCCTTGGCACAGCCACTCACACAGGCTTCTTCACAGAGCCTGCAACCACAAGGCCTTGGCCCCTGGATCTCATTTCCAAGTGCACTAGGACCCAGATCCGCCCCTCATCAGCCACCATCTCCTCTGCACATTTCTTTGGCCTCAAGGTCCTGTGCTCCTAGGCATGATACAAACAGGCCCAGGATGGCCTAGGACCCTGTGCACCAGGACCAGACCGGATGGAGGCCACATTTTCAACGCTTGTCGGCATCATCTATACCTTGCCACGAGGCACGGTCCTTGCTCAGGGCAGAAGCCCACTGGGAACGAACTTTGGGTCAGGCAGGATTGCCAGCTGAGAGGACAGAGGATAGTGGGATACAGGGCAATGGGCCCTTTTGCCCCCAAAATGGAGGACCTCCTGATACACGAGGAAGAGAATGGCTGGCCAGTGTTCACTGAGGTGAGTGAGACCTAGGGCTGAAAGATCTCTCCCCCACCCCCGCACCACGTCTTCGCACCCTCCCCCATGAAGTCCCAAGGACTCTGGGTCTTGTGGGTGAGCGCCCCTCTCCCACCAGTGCTCGGCCTCCTTGGTGCCTGTACATGAGCACCCTTCCTTCCCCAGTGCTCTGATGGGCCTCTGTGGGTCCTGTGGGTGAGCGCCCCTCACTCAGCAGTGCCCAGAGTAGACACCCCTGAGTGTTGAGGGTGAGCATCCCAGACCCCTCCGTGCTCAGAGCAGCCCAGTGGCTGTGAGTGAGCGACCCGCCTCTAGTAGCCTGGGGTCTGGCCTGATTCCTGGGCTGGGCCCCACTCCCCCTTCATGCCTCAGTTGTGCACTGAGTCCTGGGGGTGGGCGCCCCTCGCCCCCGCAGTGCTCAGTCTCCTCAGGGTCCTGTGTGTGTTGAGGGTGGCGCCCCATGTTGCCTGCCCTGGGTGTCCTGTCGGTGAGCACCCCTCACCCGCTGGTCCCCAGGTCCCCAGGTTCCTGCGGTCCCTGTGGGGGAGTGCCCCCCGCCCACAAGTTCCCGGGCTCCTCGGGTTCAGTGGGTGAACGCACCTGGCCCTCTCTCCGTCAGCCTCCTCTGGGGCCTGTGGGTGAGCGCCCCTCGCCCAGAGGTCCTCAGTCTCCTGGCTTTCCCCTGGGTGTGGGTCCCTGGCTCCCTGGGGCTCTGTCACTTCTGGGTACTGCTTGTGCGTGCTCCTTGCCCAGCAGTGCTTAGGGGCCTCTGTGATCTGTGGGTCTCGCCCCTCCTTCCCCACTGCCAGTCTCGCCTGGGTCCTGTGGGCGAGCGCCACTCGCCTACCAGTGCTCAGTCTCCTCGGGGTCCTCTTTCTAAGGCAGCCCCAGTCCAGCCCTGCTCCAGATGCTCTGAGGTCCCTGAGGGAGAACCCCTGGCCCTCTGGTACTCTGATTCCTATGCCACTGCCACCTGGCTCCCTGCAAAATCTGCGTGGCTGCCTGCCTCTTCCTCCAACGCAACGACACCCTCTTTGGCCTTGGAAGACCACCACACTCACTACCGCCTAGGACACCTGGACAGGTCACAGAGGAGAGCTCCTGTCTACCCAAGCCTTGTGTGTCTTGGCACAGACACTCACACAGGCTTCTCCACAGAGCCTGCAACCACAAGGCCTTGGTCCTTGGATCTCATCTCCAAGTGGACCGCCCCTCATCAGCCACCATCTCTTCTGCACATTTCTTTGGCCTCAAGGTCCTGTGCTCTTAGGCATGATGCAAACAGGCCCACGATGGCCTAGGACCCTGTGCACCGGGACCAGACCGGATGGAGGCCAGATTTTCAAAGCTTGGCAGCATCTTCTGTGCCTTACCACAGGGCGCTCTCCTTACTCAGGACAGAAACCCACTGGGGACTTTGGGTCAGGAAGGATTTACAGCAGAGAGGACAGAGGATAGTGGGATATAGGGCAAATTGCCCTCTTGCCACCAAACCGGAAGACCCCCCGAGACAAGGAGAAGAGCACGGCTGGCCAGAGGTCACTGAGGTGAGTGAGACCTAGGGCTCAGGGTTCCGCCCGCGCCCCCCTCAGCCATGAGGTTCCAAGGATTCCGCGTGCTGTGGGTGAGCGCCCCTCTCCCACCAGTGCTCGGGCTCCGTGGTGCCTCTACGTGAGCACCCTTCCTGTCCCAGTACACATTCGGGCCTCCTGGGTCCTGTGGGTGAGCGCCCCTCACCCAGCAGTGCCCAGAGTAGACACCCCTGAGTGTTGAGAGTGAGCACCCCAGACCCCTCCTTGCTCAGAGCTGACCAGTGGCTGTGAGAGAGCGCCCCTCTCCAGCAGGGTGGGGTCTGGCCTGGTTCCTGGGCTGGGCCCCACTCACCCTCCATGCCCAGTGGGCACTGGGTCCTGCAGGTGGGCGCCCCTCGCCCCCACAGTGCTCAGTGTCCTCAGGGTTCTGTGTTTGGCGAGGGTGGCCCCGCATGTTGCCTGTCCTGCGGTCCCTGTGGGGGAGCGCCCCTCGCCCACAAGTGCCCAGGCTCCTCGGGTTCAGAGGATAAGCACCACTGACCCTCTCTTCATCTGCCTCCCCTGGGGCCTGCGGGTGAGCTCCCCTCACCCAGTGGTCCTCAGTCTCCTGGTTTTACCCTGGGTGTGGGCCCCTGGCTCCCTGGGGCTCTGTCACTTCTGGGTACTGTGGGTGGGTGCCCCTTGCCCAGCAGTGCTAGGGGACTCTGTGATTTGTGGGTGTCACCCCTCCTTCCCAGTGCCAGTCTCCCCTGGGTCCTGTGGGCGAGCGCTCCTCGCCTACCAGTGCTCAGTCTCCTTGGGGTCCTCTTGCTACGGCAGCCCCGGCCAAGCCCTGCTCCAGATGCTCTGAGTCCCTGGGGGATGACCCCTGGCCCTCTGGTGCTCAGTCTCCCCTGATTCCTATGTCACTGCCACCTGGCTCCCTGCACAAAGTGTGTGGGTGCCTACCTCTTCCTCCTACGGTAGGACACCCTCTTGGGCAATAGAAAGGTTGCCGCGCTCAGCACCACCTAGGACGCCTGTACACGTTGCAGGGGAGAACTCCTGTCTACCCATGCCTTGTGTGGCCTTGGCACAGCCACTCACACAGGCTTCTTCACAGAGCCTGCAACCACAAGGCCTTGGCCCCTGGATCTCATTTCCAAGTGCACTAGGACCCAGATCCGCCCCTCATCAGCCACCATCTCCTCTGCACATTTCTTTGGCCTCAAGGTCCTGTGCTCCTAGGCATGATACAAACAGGCCCAGGATGGCCTAGGACCCTGTGCACCAGGACCAGACCGGATGGAGGCCACATTTTCAACGCTTGTCTGCATCATCTATACCTTGCCACGAGGCACGGTCCTTGCTCAGGGCAGAAGCCCACTGGGAACGAACTTTGGGTCAGGCAGGATTGCCAGCTGAGAGGACAGAGGATAGTGGGATACAGGGCAATGGGCCCTTTTGCCCCCAAAATGGAGGACCTCCTGATACACGAGGAAGAGAATGGCTGGCCAGTGTTCACTGAGGTGAGTGAGACCTAGGGCTGAAAGATCTCTCCCCCACCCCCGCACCACGTCTTCGCACCCTCCCCCATGAAGTCCCAAGGACTCTGGGTCTTGTGGGTGAGCGCCCCTCTCCCACCAGTGCTCGGCCTCCTTGGTGCCTGTACATGAGCACCCTTCCTTCCCCAGTGCTCTGATGGGCCTCTGTGGGTCCTGTGGGTGAGCGCCCCTCACTCAGCAGTGCCCAGAGTCGACACCCCTGAGTGTTGAGGGTGAGCATCCCAGACCCCTCCGTGCTCAGAGCAGCCCAGTGGCTGTGAGTGAGCGACCCGCCTCTAGTAGCCTGGGGTCTGGCCTGATTCCTGGGCTGGGCCCCACTCCCCCTTCATGCCTCAGTTGTGCACTGAGTCCTGGGGGTGGGCGCCCCTCGCCCCCGCAGTGCTCAGTCTCCTCAGGGTCCTGTGTGTGTTGAGGGTGGCGCCCCATGTTGCCTGCCCTGGGTGTCCTGTCGGTGAGCGCCCCTCACCCACTGGTCCCTAAGTCCTCAGGTTCCTGTAGTACCTGTGGGGCAGTGCCCCTCGCCCACAAGTGCCCAGGCTCCTTGGGTTCAGTTTGTGAGTGCCCATGGCCCTCTCTCCGTCAACCTCCCCTCAGGCCTGTGGGTGAGCACCCGTCACCAGAGGTCCTCAGTCTCCTGGCTTTCCCTTGGGTGTGGGCCCCTGGCTCCCTGGGGCTCTGTCACTTCTGGGTACTGCTTGTGCGTGCTCCTTGCCCAGCAGTGCTCAGTGGACTCTGTGATCTGTGGGTCACCCCCCTCCCTCCCCATTGCCCAGTCTCCCCTGGCTCCTGTGGGTGAGCACCCCTCACCTACCTGTGCTTATTCTCCTCGGGGTCCTCTTGTTGTGCAGCCCCAGCCCAGTCCTGCTCTGGATGCTCTAGGCGCCTGGGGCAGCACCCTTGGCCCTCCAGTGCTCAGTCCCCTCTAATCCCTATGCCACTGCCACCTGGCTGTGTGCACAATCTTGTGGGTTAGTGCATCTCCTTCCAAGGCTAGGATACCCTCTTTGACCTTAGAAGGCCACCGCGCTCAACATAGCCTAGGACACCTGGACAGGTCGCAGAGGAGAGCTCCTGTCTGCCCAAGCCTTGCATGGCCTTTGGCGCAGCCACTCACACAGGCTTCTCCACAGAGCCTGCAACCACAAGGCCTTGGCCCTTGAATCTTGTCTCCAAATGCACCTAGGACCTGGATCCGCCCCTCATCACCCACCATCTCCTTCGCACATTTCTTTGGCCTCAAGGTCCTGTGCTCCTAGGCATGATGCAAACAGGCCCAGGATGTCCTAGAACCCTGTGCACCAGAATCAGACCAGATGGAGGCCACATTTTCAATGCTGTGAGCTTCTTCTGTGCCTTGCCACCAGACGCTCTCCTTGCTCGGGGCAGAAACCCACTGGGGACTTTGAGTCAGGCCGGATTCCCAGCAGACAGGACAGTGGGAAACAGGGCAAAGGAACCTCCTGCCCCCATCCTGGAGGTCCTCCTGAGACCTGTGGAAGTGCATGGCTGACCAGCATTCACTGAGGTGAATGAGACCTAGGACTGAGGCATCCCCAGCCCTATCATTCCACAGGACCCAAGGACTCTGGCTCCTGTGGGTGATCGCCCCTCTCCCACCAGTGCTTGGCCTCTGTGATGCCTGTATGTGAGTTTCCTTTCTCCCCCAGTGCTCAGTAGGGCCTCTCTGGGTCATGTGGGTGAGCACCCCTCACCCAGCAGTGCCCAGAGCAGACACCTCTGAGTTTTGAGGTTGTGCAACCCCGACCCCTCCTTGGTTAGAGCTGCCCAGTGGCTGTGAGTTAGCACCCTCCCCCAGCAGCTTGGGGTCTGGCCTGGTTCCTGGGGCTGTGCCCCACTCTCCCTCTATGTTCCAGTGTGAACTGGTTCCTGGGGTGGGTGCCCCTCGCCCAGCAGTTCTCAGTCTCTTCAGGGTCCTGTGTGTGGCAAGGGTGGCAAGGGTGTCCCCTCTGTTGCATGTCCTGGCGGTCTTGTGTGTGAGCACCCCTCACCCACCATTCCCCAGGACCCCAGGTCCCTAGGTTTTTGCAGGAACCTGTCTGCTAGATGCTAGACAGCAGTGCTTCCCACAGGGGGCTTTACTTTGACTGCTTTCCTGTGCCTGGAGAGCCCCGCACTGCTTTCTGCCACTTACTGTGCCACTCTCCCATCAGACCTGTAACATTCTTATACAACGCTCCATCCTTCTGCAGCACCCTCACCAGGCCTCTGTGCCAACTCCAAGCAGAACATGGCCACTAAGATGACACCATCTCCTCCAGGCCATGATGTGCCCTCCCTGAGCTGCAGGATTGGCCTCTGCCCTAGAACCCAGTCCAAGGATTGGGACTCAACCATCTTTGGGGGGTTCTGGTGGATGTAGGGGGAAGCCAGGCAGTGGATGTTTTGGGGAGTGAAAGCGAGAATGTAAGCAAAGGGGAAGTGATGGGTGCTGGGAGTGGAAGATCCCAGTGTAAGAGGACAGAAGGAACTCCAGGCTCCATCCTGCTGGTAAGTCCAGGGAGGGCAGAGATTTCATTTGTTGAGAGCACCTTTACTGCCCTGAATCTGACAGGATGCAAGACACACCTGATGTCATGGACCATCTGCCTCAAGTCTGTAAGGGAGCAGTGATCACATCAGTTTCCAAATGGCACAGGATGCTCAGGGTGTTGATGCAACTTTTCCTGTGGTACCCAAGCAACCAAGAGCAGAGCAGGTACCAGAACCCAGACCTGTCTGTCCCAGGGGCCATGATTTTTTATGGCACTACCAGCACCCTCCAGGTTAGGATGCAGAGAAGAGCAGCTCAAGGAGGAGCTGGGTCCTGTCCTGCTGCCTGCAAGGTTGTTATGCCTGGGTGTTCCAGTGAAATGACAGGCACCATCTACCAAGGAGTTGTCCATGAGGGAGCCCCATAAGTTGGTGGGCTCATTCAGAGACTTGGACATAAATAGATTTAAGTTAAATCTAAGAGCACGTAGAAGCATGTGTGTATAGAGCAGGATAGGACACAAGACCAAGGGTCCACTCAAGACTAAAACCAAAGCACAGACCAAGTCCAGGGCTGAGGTGAGCCAGGTTAAGACAAGATGACAAAGCCAAATGCCAAGTAAAGACAAGGGCAACCCTGTCCTAGACACACCATAGCCAAGCTCAGCTCACAGATGTAACAGGCAACAGGGCCAGGTGTGCTGAGGCAGGGCCACTGCATGGTTGTGCTGGGTACTCACTTCCTCCCCAGGCAGGTCTGGGGTCATCCTGGTTCTTGGAACATCAGTGTATGGATGTTTGAAAAGCATACATATATTTGTTGATTTGTGGTATGGGGTATGGAACCCAGGGGCACTCTGCCAGACTTTTTCTTCTCATTTTCAACACAGGATGTCACAAAGTCATCCGAGCTAGCCTGAAATGTGTGATCCTCCTGCCTCATTCTCCCAGTAGTTGGTGTTACAGCTGTGGCCACTGCATCAGGCTCTATGGATATTTTAACCCAGTGATCACACTCAGTGAAATACTCACACACACTGCAGGGTGAGTTCCAAGGTCTCTTCTGGAGTCGTCATCTGACAAATTCAGGAAGTCTCCTGAGAATTTTGATTTCAGTGGGTGCTGGGGGTAGTTTTTGCCTTTGACTGGGAATGTGGTTGCAGATGGTGGTACTGACCAGGCCTGAGATGATCGGTCCAGTCCACAGATGAAAGGGGACAGAATGATAGGGACCATAACTACCAAAAAGGAACTGACCCACGTGGTTTGAGGAATGAAACTAGACTGAGAGGTGCTTCTGCCCCTGCAGGGAAGAAGTGGTTGTAATGAAAATATATGCCATCCTCCAGATACAAAGGCAGTGTGGGCTCTTTTGGAAAACTCTGACTGTAGATGTCCCTGGCCACAATGTCCTCACTCAGTTCTGCAGAGTAGAGTTGAAAGGAGGCATAGGCCATGTACAGCCCTGGTCAGATGTGGAGTGGAGGCATCTACCAAGTGCCTTCCAGGTCAGCTTCAGCAGCAGAATGCACAAGGCTTTGCTGCTTCTGCTGGCTTCCCTCTCCCTGCTCCTAGATCACAGAGAATCAGCCATGCTATGGGAGCTAAGTCGCAGGTGCTCCTCCATGAACCCATCGGTTTCTCCTACTCTGATCTTCTCCACCTTCCCTAAGGTTTCCACAGAAATGTGTGCTGTTTTTAACACAATAAGGAATTTAATTGCAGATAGAATTTTTATCCAAAGACACTTAGTTTGAGTTAGCAGCCAGGGTCACCTGGTCACTGTGCTGATGCCTCATTTACTCCACAGCTGGGGCCCCTGGGAGCCTGCCACCTATCATAGAACTACATCCAGCTAGAACTACAGGGGCCCCCCTTTTGAAGGGAGGATGAGGCAGAAGAGATTTGGGAGTTCTTAGCTCTACAATTAGAGAAAGGGTCTGGGTTTTGGGACCTCTCTCAGATGCATGTACCCCAAGGGTTTATGAGGAGATGGTGGGGACTCAGATGGAAAATTTCTCCATGCACACAGTGTAGGGAGGATGGGGAATGAGGTGGGCAGTAGGTCTGAGCATCTGCTATGAGGCCCATGACCTCATACTCATCCCCAGTGACCTTCATGGTGGAGAACCCCAGAGCTCTGGAGAGAAGTAGAGCCCCGTGAGGTGAAAGGGGGTCCTGAGAATGTGTACAGGACAGTGACTGCAGCCAGGGAGCCTGGAGTCTGGACCTGGGCAGGAGAGCAGATGCTGCCCATGGCCACTCCACCATTGCAAGCCCACCCAGTGGTGCACCTGGTGTTCCCCAGGGAGGTACTTCAGGACTCCAGGTTAAAACTTACCCTAGGAACCACTTTTGCAAACCTGCTTTGTTGCTCAAATTTCACTCATGAAGGGTCTTTTGACCCTGACTCTTAACAGTCTGTCACCTCCCCTCTGACAAGGGACCAGATCAAACCAAAAATGGGACAAGTACATCCTGGCGACCTGGGCCCAGACCACTTGGTGGACAATCAGTAATGTCTCCAGAAAAAGTTATTCAGAGACAGGGGAATTGTCAGAATGAACCTGGCCAAGTGCCAAACCTACCCAAAGCAGGCGTTGCCCAGGGTTTGGAGCAGGATTCCTAAGTCTTCAGCTGGGTGGAGCCAGTGAGCATCTTTTCAGGTTGTCTTTTCACTCAGAAGCTCTGGGTGCCCTTGAGGGGATCTCAGCAGCAACCCTCAAGACTGAAGGATGGACAAGATGGGGGAGTGTGGGCAGGTCCAATTAAAATCAAAAAATGTCAAAGAAGCTCCAAATTGCTTTGTTCTCTGTCCCTGTCATTTCCTGCCAATGTCCCAGCTCCCTATAGGATAGAAGTCTTGGCCAGGCCAAAGCACTGTTCCAGGAAGGAATGTGAAACTGGAGGGAATTTGGCTCCCTAACACCATGCATCGTCATATCTTTGTCCCTCAGATTCCTTCCTGTGGATGGTAGTGCTTTCTGGGAGACAGCAGAGGCAGATCAGCTTCTCCATCCTGTCTCCTGGTTTTGTCCCTGTAGATTGTAGTGCTGCTGGGGAACAGGCTGGGACAGATCGGCTTCTTCCTCCATTTTTGCCAAATTGTGATTAAATTTATTTTTCCATTTTATATTGTCTTATTTCTGATGCTGACGAGCTCCCCAATCCTGGCAGAAGGGACTGAAGATTCTTGGGCCCCAAGAATACTAAAGGTCTTTACCAATGCCTGTCTCCTGCTGGGGGCCCAAGGATCCCCAGCCTGTTAACCCTGGTCCCCTCACTGAGGCACTGTCCATGTCCCTGCACAGCCAGTGGCCATGAGCAGCCTTGTCTATGGTGTCCCAGCTCCCAGGATCGTCTCTGTCCCCTCCTGGACTGCTACCTTTCTTCCCTCTCTCTCTGTGCCAGATCCCCACAGCAAGTCCACCTAAGGGCATGGGGCACCCACCTGCCCAGACAACCCCAAGCTTATGTGGGATCAAGCAGAGCTGGGGACAGACTCCAAACCTTTCCTTCCATGTGCATCACACAACTTACTTCCACCCGTGCATCTTTAGTCATTGGTGCTGAGGGGCCAGTAATGTGCCTTGGATTTTGAAGCAAAAGTGACTTTTAAATTCTCATGTTGATACCTATAGATATAACATTCATTTACATTTCAGGAACCCCAATGTAACCCATTCCTTTGATGGCAACTTTTAAGTTGCTTCTTATTTTCTGTGATCATAGGTTGCTCATCTCTTATACAGGTCTTTATGCTCAAATCAGACTATTTTTGTTGAATACACTCCTACAAGTAGAATTCTGAAAAACAAATATTGTACATTTAAAATTTTGGTTATTCCTGCCAAACTGCACTCCTAGAAGCTTGTCCTGTGCTAGGAGACTGACCTTGGTGGAGGGTAGGAGAAAACTGAGAATTATAGCTGTGGTTAGTTGGGTTCTGATGGGTAATCTCTCATGTTTTGCTGACGTTTTCAGAGCACGGAACTTATGTCAAGAATTGGCATTCACAGGGTCTTCTCATTCTACTTTCCCATATGATTGCTATAAAATGGCAGTTGCAATGTGTCCAAATAGGCTTCATCATCTCCCTCTGTACACAGGGTGCAGATGCAGGTGGGGCTAAGTTACCTGTGAGAGGTCAACTCACTGGAGAAAAGTAAAGGGCTGGGCTCTGGGCCCACCTCTGACTCATATGTCCCCCCAGGTGCCAACTACTGTCCTGGCCAATAACCATAGATCTTCAGGGTATGGGGACAGGGAAGACTGCCACCAAAGTCAGGCATGAGATTGGATGGTTGGGTCAGGAAGGGCAGCAGAACAAGCTGTCATTCTCAGGTGAGAAGGAGAGCCAAGGTGCTGGAAGCCTGGCCACAGCTGTGCTTGGGGACGTTTTTATAGGGCATGGACACGAGCTTGCTATTGGACAGTGAAGTTTGGAGCTGAAACTTGGACCACAGGCTCATCCATGTGGCCTTGGCACAGTGTTACTGAATTCCAGTGGAAGCAGGGTATCCAGAATAGTGTCAGGAACTGGGTGTGGGGGCCTAGGTCTTTCGACAATGGAAGGAGAGCACAGGATGTCATCCCTGATGAGGGCATCTTGTGGGGCGCATGGTCAGAGACCTTCCCAGAGAATGGCGGTCACTTCTGGGCATCTACCTTATGTTCTGATTGAAATAAAGTCCAGCAGGGTTTGGGGAATCCCACATGTGTGTGGAAGACACTGGCCCATTCACAGAGCCTTACTGTAGAAGAACCTGGTACCAGGACCAGTTTCCTTAAACACCCTCTTTCTAGTTCCCCATACCCTGCCTGGTCTCCTGAGCTCCCTAAGGAGGGTGTTGGGAGCAGTTGAACAGGGTCTTATCACCCATGGCACATCATTCAACCATCTTAGAATCACTCTGCCTGGACTCAGTACAATCACTGTATTTCTCCTGAGTTGTTTACTAGAACCCTGTGTCCCAAGCCAGCATCAGGACAGCAGGTGCTACCTGGAGCCTATAGGTGGAGGCTGCTGGCACAGGTCTCCTGCAGGATTTCCAGAAGGCTTTCTACTGTGGGTTCCAGCAACCTGGGAGATCCTTTTGCCTGCTGTCCACAATCTGGCTCTTGGAGTCTGGGGGTGTTCACTCAAGTCCATCACCCTCCACTGTGGAACCAGGATGTCTCAGCTGAAGAGCTGGACTTACTGATGCAAGCAGTGGCTCAGAATGCCAGCTGGAAGTTAAAGAGGGTGGGTCCTACTTTCCATTTCTCTCATTTCAAGGTCACCCTCTCAGAGATGCTTTGGCCAAACATTCTGATAAACCAGCTGCTCTCCAGAATAAGACTTTGTTTTATCATTGTCTTCCACACATGGATGCTATTGCTCCTTGTACCTCACAAACATACCTACTAGCACATGTGTCCAGTACAAAGATGCTCAGCAAGAACTCTATTGACCCTCTCCTCAACCCCAGCCTATATACCCTACCCCTTCTCTCAGGCACCCTTAGGATAGATCCATCATGTACATTAAAGTTCTCTTATCCCCTCCGTGTGTAGAAGCACCATTCAGATATGGTCTGTGACAGAGACGGAGAATTTTGTAGAGTGTGAAGCTCTCTAATTCAACTGAGTCTGCCTGTGGCAGCCTGGGCAAGTTCCCTAATCTCCTTTCTGAGCAAAGGGGATAAATGACCTGCCTGCCTCTCAAGGGTCTGAGATGGTCAGTCAGTGTCTGCAAAGTACACACAGAATGAGCTGTACTCTTAATCAAGGAACTAAATAGAAAGCAATATTCTCCTAGGGAAGACATTCTTCATGCAAATGCCCAGTGTAGAGACATCCAAGGTGGCAGAGAGAGGAAGGCCACATTTCCAGTTGTTCTGTGGCTCAGGACTCAAGCAGTGGGAGTACTGTTTCTCAGGAAGGTGGGTGAAAGACGGATTTCACTAAAATACAACACCGGATAATTGGAGTGTCTTAGAAACTCAGAAATTTGGGTGCACTGAACAAAGAAGAAAGAGTATGTTGGAACCAAGTCATGCTGCTTTACCACAGAGGGGAGGGAGAAAGAGACAAATGCAATGGACAAATTTGGCACAGAAAGTCCTGTAGCTCAGAAAGGCAGCCCAAACTTAGCTGATCCAGAGCCTGCACAGCCATCTGGTGTTGGAAAAGTGCACTGTTTATCATCTGGCCATGGACAGCTGAGGTGGGAGCCATCTCAAGGAGGCTACACTACAGCTTACTGCCATGGAGCTGGGAGACCATAGCAAACCCTGTCCCTTTACCTTATTTTTCTTCCTCCTTTCTTATAATCATAACCTGCTATACCTCTTTTGCATTCTCTTTCTTCACATTTTAAACATTGTAAACTATCTTCCTATAAAATTTTCTTTTCTCTTAATGAACTGTATTCTGACCACCTTTTAGATCTAGTTCATTTATAAAACTTCTGACCCCACCATTCATGTTGCAGCTATTGCTGCTATGGTTGACTTAATTGACACACTGCTGTTTGCCTTAATGCCAGATCTAGGTCATAGTTGGCTTTGCTGTTGGCAATTTCTGACTCCTCCCTGGATCTTTCCAGGGTGACTAGGTGAGCTGTAGTGACAACATTCTGGCAAGGCTCAAGCCCTTGTTCTCCAACTTCACAGCAGGTACTTCCTGCATCATCATCTCAAGGATATATGTTTTTTATACTTATGGATAAGTTTTATTAGATAAGCCAAGAGTATCAGGAAAAAATATGTATCAGGAGGGATCCAGAGAAGTTGGCACAGGCTTTTGACAATTTCCCCATCTAGGGCCATACAGGACATGCTTTCTCTTTAGCAGTAAACTATGTGGACATGTGCAAAGTGTCTTTGCACTGAGAAAACTGTTCCAGTTTTGGGGTCTGGAGGCTTTTATTGAGAGCCAGTCACATAGAGACAACATGCTACATGACAGTCACAGCTACTGAAACATAGGATCCAAGTGATGAAATCAGAAGCACATCAAGTATGCTGATGTATGTGCAAAGCACTCCTGACAGGCTGAAATGACATGGTCCATTGCCCCAGGTACACAAAACATAATTATCAACCATTAACATAAGAACATTCTGAGGGCCAAAGGTCAGTCATGGTACTAGGTTCCCTTGAAGATATGCAAGGACTGAACTCCAAGACCTACTCAGGAAACACTTTCCTCACACTCCACATGCTCTACTCAAAACTCAACAGTGCCCCATATATGAGGGATTGTATGTGTAAACTATGACATATCGCGATGACATCTAGTCATTGGTTGAACTGAGATTTGAACCTATGGTGGGTTTATTCTTGCTTATGCTGTACTGCCTTCTCACTAGCAGCTACTAGGGTGCTGAGTATGTACAGATCACCCAATCCATTGGTATGAATAAAACCCCGACTTGACTATAAATCAGTCTGAGCCATCCTCCCGCTCTGCCAGGGGCATATAAAGGTGTATTGTGCTCATTCATATCTGACCTTCCAATGGATTCTGTCTTTGCACAGAAAGTTTCCCCATGTGGGTGTCTATAAGGTCATCATTAGATTTACAGGTGGTACAATGTTGTTTATGCATAAAAAGTACTAAGAGATAGTACATGCATTCAGGGGGAAAAAAAGTATTGTGGGTCAGGTATGGTAGCACACACCTGTGTTCCCAGCTACTCAGAAAGTTGAAACAGGAGGATTACAAAATTGAGGCCAGTCTAGGCAACTTAGTGAGACCCTGTCTCAAAACAAAAGATGTTTTCAGTAGCAGCCAGTGGCAGAGCACTTGCCTAGTATGTTTGAGCCCTGGGTTCAATCCTTTTCCCCCACAAAAGCACTGTGGGAGTTATAGACTTAAATTTCCTACTGGTATTACCTAGTCTTTAAATAATATAAATAAATTTTTAAAAAAAGAAAACTGAAAAGGAATAAGTTGTAAATTATTCTGGGTTAGAAAAACCTGACTTTTTAGAAAGTCCACAAATTGAAGCAAAAGTTGTGATGAAATTTTTAGTTATGACAAAATTTTAAATATATGAAAAAGTAGGGCAAGTAATACACTGAACTCCCATATAATCATTACTCACATTAAACAATTATCAGTACATGATCAATCTTGTTTCAATTAAAATTTCATCCATCATCCATTTGTACCCTCAAAGATAACTTTTTAAAATGCACAAACATGTCAGGTGCAGTGTCACATGCCTGTAATCCCAGAGTCTCGGAAGGTTGAGACAAGAGAATCCCAAGTTCAAAGCCATCTCAGTAAAAAAAAGTGAGGTGCTATGAGGTGCTAAGCAACTCAGTGAGATTGTCTCTAAATAAAATATAAAATAGGGCTGGGTATATGACTCAGTGGCCAAGTGCCCAAGTTCAATCCCTGGTAATCCCCTCCCCCCAAGAAATGCACAAACACTACCATTATTTCATTTGCAAAATAATGATAATACCTTATATTTTAGTAGCTTTTGCATCACTGTCATTAAAAGATCTGACAGAAACACCTTATAAAAAGAAAAGTTTATTTTGGTTCATGGTTGCAGAGGTTAATTCTATGACCATTGCTCTTGGCCCACAGTGAAGCAGAACAACATGGTGGAAGGGCGTGGCAAAGGCAACCAGCTCTGACATGGCAATCAGAAGCAGAGAGAGCTCCCTTCACCAGAGACAAAATATAAAGCCATGCCCCCATTAATCTACCTTATCCAGGATTTCCTTATCCAGGAAATCCTACCTGCCTACAGTTACAGCCCAGTTAATCCATATGAGTGAATTGATCCACTTATTGGGTCACAACCGTCACCATCTGGTCATTTAATCTCTGAAAATTCTTGCATTTTATTATACTTATGCTTCTGGGGGACATCTCCTATCTAAGCCACAACATTCTTCCCTGGTCCCCAAAAGTTCATGCCAACTTCACAATGCAAAATGTATTCAGTCCATTTCCAAGAGTTCCCATGCTCTAAACAGTCCCAGCACTGCCCACAAGTCCAAGTCCAAAATCTCTTTTGAGAGCAAGGCAAACTTTTTCCCTCCAAATATGTACCTTTTCCAGAAGCAGGATCTCTAAAGTGGATGCATCAGGGCAGTTATCTAGTGCCCTGCACTTTAGGGAACACTCCTTTCTAGTGGACAAAGAAGTAACCTCTGGGAGGCATCCTACTGGAGACTGGGGTGACCATGCTGTCAGCTGATACACAGAAGAGCTGGTATTATGTGCCACAGGTTCGACAGTTGAAGCAGGAGGAAGTTAGATTTTGAAGCTATTTATGAAGTTGACCCAATGAAAGTGCCAGCTGATGGCCTGTCTATCATAGCCATCTCCAACAGCTCTCTACAACACCTGGGATTTTTTGGAAACTATGAAGAGACCCTTGGTAGATAAGAAGTGGGCAGCTTTCACAAGTAATCCCCCTGCCCATGCCCTAGCACCAGGGTCTACACAGTGCCCAACCAGTGCCTTCCGGCCCTCAGAGCTGTGATTCTGCAGACACCCCAGCCCAAGTGCAGGAGGACTGAGAAGGTCCAGGAGGGCCTATGGCCAGAAGCTGGGGCCAGGTGAGGGAGAGTGCAGCTCCCAGCAGATCAGGGAAGTGATGTTGGACAGAGGCAAGGCAAAGGGAGGTGTGGGGAGCCACAAGAGATTTCCCTGTATCCTGAGAGAGGGGTGTCTGTGGAAGCCAGCCACATATATGGTTTCTTTTGGAAGGTGGATAAAACTTAATTTTAGTTATAAAAGGAAGCCTTGCTCAGAGGAGGCAACAGGGCTGTGGATGTGGCACTCAGCTCAGAGACCCTGACTGCCTCACTTGGCAGGTGCATTAGGTGCAGAAATTGGCAGCAGCCTGGAAAAGGGCTTCTCAAAGTGGGTGTCGTAAAGACATGTGCCACAGTCACCCTTATTCTGCCAGATAGACACTGCATCTTACCATCACGCTGGCTGGAACCTGTGTGTGGAGTAAGCTTGGCCCTCTCCCAGATTGGTGGCTCATATTGGTGTCCACCTTTGGACAAGTAATAGTCCTGTTAGTGACTTCCCATTTGCTAAACCCTTAGATGCCTGTATACCTCTCCTGTCAGCCGCTGTGCAGTGTCCACACGTGGTGACAGAACCGAGTGGCACTGCTGTTCTTACTTGGGCTTCATCCCAGGCTCTGTTCATTAGTAGTTTCTTGCTGAGGCCTGTGCGTATTTGCAGGTTTTCTCCTGTGAGTGCATGGGAACTTCCCCTGAAGCCGACCCACATGAGTCAACCTTGGCCAGCTCAGGTATGAAAGGTGGAGGACTCCTCAGGCTCCTGGGCAAAATGGGGATGCAAGCCAGGGGCCACAAGGAACCAATGAGTTCCAGAGTCCATCCTTGCTACTGTTCACTTGTGGACACTCTGCAGGGCAGGTGCTCAGCACACTGATGTATAACCTGACAGCCTGGCAGTAACCATCCCCCCACTGGGTGTTGGAGATGAGGACAGAGAGGAGGGCTCTGAGTCCCATGGCACCACTTCTTAGCTATGTATCCTTGGGCAATAGTCCTCTTTTCTCTGGGCCTCTGCTTGCTTGATAATAAAATGGGAATGACAGAGGTTCAATCACATGATAGTTCTTCCACAGTAGTGTGTCTCATTGGTGCACGATTTTTCTTTTAAATATTTATTTATTTATTTAATTTTGGTACTGAGGATTGAGCCCAGGGGACTCTACCCCTGAGCTACACTCGCAGCCCTTTTTATTATATTTTGAGACAGAGTCTCAGTAAGTTGCTGAGGCTGGCCTAGTATTTGCATCCTCCTGCTTCAGCCTCCTGAGTTGCTGGGATTACAAGTACCCAGTAAGCTGACACAGCTTTTACATAGTGAGACTTGGCTTTGTCAATGATGAAGTTGCTACACACATACAAAGCAACCTGTAGTCCACCAACGCAGTCATGGAGACTGTTGTGGAAGTTCCAGCAAGTGTTTCAGGTTCTAGCAAAATTGTGAAGTAGCAACCCTGAAAACCACTCTGCTTCTAGTAACTAAACATATGAAACTGCATCTCTGGGCTGGCCAAAAGGACTGGACATCTCCAGGATCCAGGAAGGAGGGACCTGGTTGAGGTATGGCTGGGCTCAGAAGCCAAGACCATAGCCTTGGGCATGCCTGCCACTTGCAAGACCCTGGCAGCCTGAGTTTTACAGGCAGAGGACATGAACATATGAGGTGCATAAGATTAGAGACTGGAATTGGAAGCACATACAGAGTCCAAATTTGGAAGACTACAAATTCAATGAGAACGTTCTCCTAAAACTTCCTACCTAGCAGCAAGAGATAAGAAGGAAGCTGATCTCTTTGCCTGAGGAATGAAGGGGAAGGAAATACTTCCTCCTGAGAACTAGGACAGATGCCCTCATGTTGGTTTAGGATTTATGCCATCCACATCTTAGAGGCATTCCAAACCAAGTAGTTATATAGGAAATACAACTACTAGTCCAGAAGGATCAGCAGGACCAGTGGAACCCAAGAAGGCCTTCAGCTCCATCCTCAAAAGAACAGCCCTGGATTGTTGATGCTAACAGATGTCAGGTTCCAAAACCAGTGGGCATCAGTAATACACCCCTCTCCTAAAATCAAGATGATACATAAAACCTCAAGAATCTAGAAAAATTACCACAACATGAAGAAAATAAGAGAAAGGGATTCCTAACTGTGAAAACCCAAAAAAACAATGGTGCTGAAAACCAGGAAACAATAGAATTAGCATCAGTTAAGCTAAATATTCTTTGGAAAGATTAGCCTTCCAGGCAAACCATGACAAAACAGAGAAAAGGCATAAATACAGAAAACTAAGGATAGAAAAGAAGTCAAGTGCAAAATGAGGGAGTTTAATAGTTAAGAGTGGGAAGGGGGTGGACTTGGTAGGTGCATACTGTGTGTGTGCATTGAAACGTCACACTAAACCCCATGAACATGTAAATTTAATACATGCTGATCAAAACCTTTTAAAAGGAAAAAAAGAAACAGGAACAATTAAAATGAATAAAATCAAATTAAAAGAAAAAGAAAAAGGATGGCCATAATTATACTCCAAGAATTTATAGATTATGAGAAGTTTCTCAACATGATGAAAAAAATCAAATAGACTAGAAATCATTGAAGGAGATGAATGACTTAGGCTTACTACTTTGGGACAGTTACTTGGTTTCTCTTAGTCTGTTTTCACACTTGTACTATTGGAAAAAAAGTGTTTCTTCCTCATGGAAACTTCTGTGAATTGAAACATAGGCACCAAACACTTAGGACTGTGCTTGTCACAATCAGTTCCCCACTAAATGTTGACTTTTTTCTTTTTGCAAGAATATCCGTTACATTTTGATAATACTGAAAAATTGGGAAATATTTTTAAATATTTATTAAAATACTTATCAATAAGGATATTATTAAATAATCCATAGAAGATCTATAGGATCTAGAATTCTGTACCTGAAATTAAAAATGAATGCTTTCTATTTGTAGGAACATGATCTTTTAGATGTCTTGTTTTATGCAAAAAACAAAAATTTCAAAAGAGTATGTAGTGGGGGATGCTATTTATGTTTCAAAATAAGACAGAGGGAGAGAGAGATTGAAGGGACAACTGGGATGGCAGTGGATGTTGATTTGGGCAGGTAAAGGAGAAATTTATCTTTATCTTTATTTTCGAATTTTCACAGTGAAACTTGTTGGTACAGTACATGGAGATAAAATTTTAAAATTTTTAAAAATTTTAAAAATAACTAGATCTTTACTGAATTTTCCTGGGGAGGAGTCTGCAAGGTTGTAGATGACATATAGCATATTCAACCATACCTCCTTAAAACCCTTCACAGAGAAAATTCACAATACTATGGAACCAGCCTAGATGACCATCAACAGATAAAAGGGTAAAGAAAATGTGGTATATATAACAACGGCATTTTACCCAGTCATAAAGAAAAATAAAATTATGTTATTTGCAGGAAAATGAATGTAACTAGAGACCATCATGTTAAGTGAAATAAGGCAAACTCAGGTCAAGGGTCATGTGTTTTCTCTAATTTGTGGAAGTTAGGAAAAATCAAGAGAAAGGAGGATGGGGGGGAATCTCATGAAAATCAAAGTGAGATCAATAAAGGAAAGGGACTAGGGCTGGGAGGTGAGTAGGGAGGGGAGAAGTGCTGGGGAGTGACAGTGGCCAAATTATGCTGTTATATCCTGTGCTGTATGACTGTGTAACAACAAATCCCATCGTTATGCACAGCTCTAATGCACCAGTAAAAAATGTGGAAAACTCCTCCTCAGACCTCCCCTGCTTCTCCAGGCTCCTCTCCATCCCCCCTTTGCCATGAGTCACACTCTTCTTTCCCTTTTCCACAAACAGGTAGAACTTCCTTGTCTTATCTTCATTTGTTCCCCCAATTTTTTAAAGTAGATTCTAGTTCAAGCATGCAGACAACACTGACTGCATTTAACTGCTGTGTACCCACCATACACTCAACAATATCTTTTTGCTTTGTCTAAATTTTTAACAAAAAGTTAGATGTCATAGAATCAAAATTGATACTGTTTTGACAAACTAAAAAAAAAGGTTTTGGTAATTGTTATTATTACTAAAATGCTAGTGAACCTAGACCTGTCCTTACCTCTTGGGGTGCAGCTCGGCATCTGAGCCCCCGTGTTAGAGCACCTTTGACCTCTTTGTTTCGAAGGCTGTAGATGAAGGGGTTCAAGGTCGGTGTGACCACCGCATACACCACGCTGGCCAGGCGGTCATAGCGTGCTGAGTAGGCGGATGATGGTCGGAAATATACTGAGAGGACAGAACCAAAGAAAAGCGACACCACCACCAGGTGGGCCCCGCAAGTGGAGAAGGCGCGGCGCCGGCCTCCTGCAGACCGCACTCTGAGCACCGCTAGGAGGATGTGCACGTAGGAGAGGGACACGAGAAGCAGCGGGGTCAGCACCACCGCCAGGCCCTCGGAGAAGATGGCAGTCTCTGCAGCGGACGTGTCGGATGTCGCCAAGCTCAGCATCACCGTCATGTCACAAAAAAAGTGGCGCATGGGGGCGAAGCGAGGGTAGGAGAGCGCAGAGATGAGCAGTGTGTGGAGCAGTGAGTGCAGGTGGGCCACCGCCCAGGA
Source organism: Sciurus vulgaris (assembly GCF_902686455.1). Taxonomy (NCBI): domain Eukaryota; kingdom Metazoa; phylum Chordata; class Mammalia; order Rodentia; family Sciuridae; genus Sciurus; species Sciurus vulgaris. Next base: position 55,087,291 of record NC_136463.1, on the reverse strand, counting down.
CGCACCCACCAGCGCCACACTGCACCGGGGTGTCATGACCGCGGTGTAGTGCAGTGGACGGCAGACCGCCACCGCGCGGTCGTAGGACATGGCAGCCAGGAGGTAGCTCTCCGTGATGCCCAGAGCCACAAAGAAGTACATCTGGGCAAAGCATGCTTGGAAGGATATGGCCTGGCCAGGGTGAAGCAGGCTGGCCAGCAGTCCAGGGACCGTGACCGTGGTAAAGCAGGCATCCACAAGGCTCAGGTGACCCAAGAAGTAATACATAGGGGAGCTCAGAGCCCCATCAGACCTTACCAGTACCACCATGCTCAGGTTGCCCAGGGCATTGAGCAGATAGACGCTGAGGAAGAGCAGGAACAACACCGGGTGGGCGACTGTGTCATCCATCAGGCCAAGGAGGAGGAACTCTGGGTCCCATGTGAGGTTGACCAGAGCCTTTGAGGATCCGGCCAGGCGGGAATTCTGAGGAGGAAGAAGGCAACAGGTCTAAGTTCTGAGGAATTCCAGGTGGACTTCCTGCATGTTGAGGTTCCATGCGTAAATTTTGATACACATCCTACATATATAGTATTTACAAAAATTCTGATAATACAGATTTCTGCTTGAAAAACCACATTGCTCATTGAATGGTCCTAATCTTATGAAGAAACTGCTTTTCACAGGGATGTTCTAAGGTAATGGTTAAGTCTCCAGTTTTGCTTTAAGTCATACCTGATTTTGAGTCCTGACTTTCCTACTGAGGTAGTATGTCCTCTTTGAGCCTTAGTTTCTTCTAATTTAATGAGGAAAATACAAGTTTCTATCCTTGGACTTGGTTATGAGGATAAAGTGAAAAAGTTTAAATTGTTAGCACAGTGCCTGAAGTCATAACTTTTATCTGTCGACTCATTATTAGTCCATCATAATCATCATCATCATCTAGTCAATGAGTTAGGACCCAGACCATCTAAATAGTAGTCTAAATCTCTTCATAAAACACCTTAGTGCATTTGACATTCATTTTCACCACTCATTATGTGTTAATTCACCAATCGATCAACCTTTTCTGTAAAGGATCCTATAGTAAATATTTTAGGCTTGTGAGCCAGACAGTTTCTGTTACAACCACACCACTCTGCCTTCGTAGTGCAAAAGCAGTGTCCCATGAGAAGTAAATGAATGGCCATGGCCATATTGCAATAAAACTTTATTTACAAAACAGGTGGAGGACTGGAATTGCCCTCTTGTACATGGTTTGTGACCCCTGTATAGGATATTGGGGGAGATAGGGAGTTGAACAAGTCTTAGCTTCCATCCTCAAACAGTTTGATCTGGAGCAACATGCAGAGTATCTTAGCATGTTTCTAATTTTATGAACCATGTGGGAGTAAATTATTGTTGGAGGAGTTGGGAAAGAATTCAAAAAATTGTGGGACTTGAATCAGCCCTTGAAGAAAGATAGGAGTTCATCAAATAGATGTCCTCTGGTGTAGGAGGAGAGGGTATTCCTGACAGTGGGAAGAGATTGTGTGGGGTTGTTGGTAAAGAAGGCGTGGACTGAAGACCCCAGACAAAGCTTATTTTGTTCTTATCGCAGTACATAAAATCGGTTGTACAAGAAACTGTTACATTTCTCAGTTAGCCATGACCTCAATGATTTCAGAAATAATGCACTTAATTTGTCTCCCATTCAGTCTCTTCCTTAAAACTCCACACTCTTCTCCCGTTGCTCCAAAGTCTCTACAGTTGTTCTGCTACTAAACTAATCTGCCCATCCTTTGCCAGGAACACTGGTCAGGCTTTGATGAGATCTCAGAGAATGGACCAAGTCAGCCCCTACCAAAAACCTCCTCACAGAAAGAAGCTGCCTCTCCCTGCCTTGTCAAGTGAACTGTATACAAAATTTATCCCAAAAAATCTGCTAAATGAAGCTTTTATTGAAGAGCAATAAGTGAAAAATAGAAATCAAGGGATGGTGAAGAAGACAGAATGATGGGAAATGTCCAATAGCCATACCTGACTTGTCAACTTCCAGGACAAGCCCAGATGTATCCTGCTTTCATTTTTCTGCTTCTCTGTCATTGTCAGCCATTAGCTGTCCCAGAGAAATCACCTCCTTAGTTCCTGCAAACCCCTCTCCTTAGCCCATCATAGAAGAGGAGCATGGAAGAGCTGGACCTCGGCACCCCTCAAATCCATCCATTTTTTTTTTTCAGTGCACTATCCTCCTTTACAGAGCCCTTGACCTTCACTTCCCAACATCTCCTTAGGCAGCTGCCTGATGCTACAGAAAGAGCATTGTCTGTGAAGTCACAGCCACGTGGGCTTTCATCCCGACTGCTGTGTGAACATGAATCCACCTTCATTTAATCCCAGTCATCTCATCTCTAAAGTGAGGATATTGATTCCTGCTTTACATGGCTGATGTCAAGATTAAGTGAGGTAATGAATGTACAAGGAGTAGCACAGAATCTGGTTCCCTTTCCCCCATATATAAATCCACTGGCTTTTTTCTATGGTTTCCTGAGATTGTTCAGTCCAATACTGGAGGACTACAGTTATTTAGTTATTTTTCTTAATGTCAACTAAGACCTGCTTTTCTGCAATAAAAGGCACCAGTTTTGGCCTCTAGTGACAACACATGCCAACTCTACTTTCTCTGTGCTTTTGGGGTTTTTTGTTTATTTGTTTTTATTTAGCAATCAAATGAATCTGTTCTAGGTCTACAGATGTTTTCTTCAACCTGAAGATCACTGGAGCTTTAGATCCTTTATCACAGGTCCTAATTTCCAGGTCCTTTTTCATTCACTCTTTGCTTTGTCAATGTTTTCTTAACAGGATTTGGGCACAGTGTTCAAGCTGGGGTTGGTCTGTGTGGAGTTCCCTGGGACAATAAGATGGCTCAGGCTTACCATTCATGCCTGATTATTGAGTGCTTGCTGGGGGAAAGCATTGTGGGCTCTGGGGCTGCAACCATTGTCCTTGCCCTCTTAGCTATGCACAATGTAATAAACACTACACTAGCTGTATGAACAAAGTGAGGGTGATTTCCTCTCCTGGCTGAAATGGGGAAGATTCCAAAGAAGAGGTGAGGCTTGAATGAAGTTGGGAAGAATGAGTAGAAGGTCACTTGGGAATGGGAAGAGCAGGGCAGGTTGGGGAATGAGAATGTGAAACAAAGGAAGTTTTTTGTGTGTGGGAGAGAGTTGGAACTAAAACGTGGCTTCCTCCTCCTTAATACTTACTGCAGAGTGGGTGGAGATGGGGTGGGGAGGAAGACAAGACACAAAGTAAGAAGATAGCAGAGAAATGTAGGGTTCTCTCACCTGAAGGGCAGCATGCCAGACCTCAACCCCTTCTGCAGAGTCTGTGGGCTGGGCTCTCTCCTGGCCAGGAGTCCCCAGTCTTGGAGGCAGATGCATGATCATCTTTCTCAGCCCAGAGACTTCAGAGTGTATCCTGTTGGCTGGGACAACAGTACTATGTAGAGAGAGGCAGACAGACAGAACTGCAGGAACCCTGGGAAGAGCCATGCTCTTCCCACTCAGCTTACTGCCCAGTCAGTCTCTGTGCTGCCTGGTGGATAGTGCAGACTGCTCAGCCTGGTGTCCACAGCTTTCCAACATGGCTCCCAGCATTCTCTTTAGTCTTCCCCCCAGCTGTTTCCACAGGCTTCCACTTCCCCTAACCCCAGCCAGGCTGGCCTTTTTACTGCCTCTTACAACTTTCTCACACGCCCTGCCCCTGACCTCTCAACCCCACCTGGAATGTTTTTTCTACCCTATCCCAATATCCAATCTTTGTTCCACTTCCTCCAAGAAGTCCCGTGCCCTTTCTAGACTTTGCAGCCCCCACATCTGCCTCTCTCCTCCATCTCTTATAACTCTCATTTGGAACTCAGCCCTAATTTGCTGAAACTAAAGTGACTTCTGCTGTGATGCTCATCTTTCCCTCTAGATGATGGGGCTTCTGAGGACACATATTTGGTTATCTTTTCCCGTCTAATCTTTGGGCTTGCACAGGGCTTTGTCCTAACTCTCTTAACAGAGTAGATTCCATAGAAGAGGTGGCATTTGAGCAGGGCCAACTTGAACGTGTTCACTGAACAGAAAAGAGTGGAAGTTGATTTTAGAGAGAAGGAATAGCATGTACAAAGGAAATTACAAGGGAAGCTTTAGGGAAGTTACTTAATATCTTTGGGCTACATTTTTTTCCTCCAAAAATGGATCATTATACCATCCTCATGGTATAATGGTTAAAGCAAAACCCAGGAAATAGTAGGCACTTTGTAAATGTCAACCCTCCATCTTCTAACTACTTTCAGTGATGGGGAGATAGGTTCACTGGATTTATGTCAACTTCCCCTGCAATGTCTGGCACCTGACTGGCTTTCCTGGGTACTGAACTGCTACTACTGATGCAGGGCCCTTTCCTGAGACCCAGATATGACAGGAGCTGCTTTGAAATAGGTAGGAAGGACTCACTTCAAATAGAAAAGTGAAGTAGAGCAGCATCAGATATAGGACCAGTATCGTATCTCCCACACAAGTTGTTGCCTTAAACCCTACTGTGGACAATGTCACTCAGATACACCAAGACAGAGAAGTACACAGGGCACACACCTGCACAAAGGCACAGGCATATCTTGATATGTCCAGACACCCAGGCATGCCAGACATGCACTCACACTCACTAGGACAGGATCACCACCTGAAGCACACACAGAAAGTCATAGTCACTAACACACAGACACAAATACACATGATCCATGCACTACAGAAAATTACACATGAAGACTTACACACAGACCCCACACACAAATGACAGAGATATAGAGACCTCGGTGGGTTCTCCCAGATACAGTGGGACTCCACAGATTCACATACATGCTCACAGCTCCCTCCCCCCTTACTCCCCTGTTCAGGTTGGTCTGCTTTAATAGAGGGGTAGCAGGCAATGGCACACAGGGTAAACCATCACTGGCCCCTGCACTCTCAGTCCTGGGAGCCTCTATCCAATTCCATGAATCCAGTCTCTTCCTACAGTCCAGATTTTTCTCTCAATGGGTGCAAAATAGCTTTCTCTTCGATAGCAGTTTTAACGTGAAATGAGCTTTTTCCACTCCAAACATCTCCCTTCTTCTAATTCTCTCTGCCAACATCTCACTCAATTCTCTTCAATAACCTTATATTACCTGTTGTGTCTACTCCATGTCAGGCAGATACTGGAGCAGCAGGCAGGGAAGGCATTCAGAGATGAGCAGGACATAGTCAAGGAGTTCATCTTACTGTCTTGATATCAGGCAACTGGTAATGATTCTCTGATATCATCTCACCCAACACCACACCACAAGCAGGGGATGCAACACCTGGAGAACACCATGCCTAAAGTCATTCAGCAATCAGGGGATAAGCCAGAACTCCAATTCCAGGTTCTGAATTCCACCTGTAGTTCAGGCACTACTCTGTGCTGTCTATCTCATGTGGGCAGGTACTTATTTCTCTCTTTTCTTCATGCACTTGATCTACCTAACTTGCCTTTCTCCACTGATTATTCTATTCCCTGCCAACAAGTGTCCTGCCTGTGAACTCACCTGTGGGTGTGATCAGGCTCTGGCTACCACAACACAGACCCACGGGTTGGTCCGCTTATAGCAGAGGGAGAATCGTGGCAGGTGTAATGTGGAGAAGACTGGCTCCACAGTCAAAGGTGGGAGGGGTGACATGCAGGCCAGAGCAGAGGGGATCATCCACTGATTAATTAACCAGGAAACTCCATGGAGAGCTACAGCAGCCTCTGAAATCTCTGGTCCCATGAGGACCTCTTAGCCATCAGCCAGCCTGGCCTCCCCTCACCTACCCTGCTAAAGAGACTGAGTGGGAGAGTAGGAAGTAAGGTGTCTGGGATCCTGGAACTGAGATAGACAGTCCTCAGCATGGTGGCTGGCTGGGTTGACCCACCAGGCTCAGGGGATATTGCAGTCACTCCTCAGCTTCCTACTCAAGGAAATGACCTGAGAGGACTGGTTAAAGATCAATGGCCAGGAGACCCAGTCCTCTTCTCCCTGGCTTTCTCCATGTGGAACTTCAACCATCAGCATTAAGATTGCAACATCACCGTGTGATTCCTCACTCAGGAAGGACCTCCTCCTTCTAATCCATATGAGAAGAGCATTGTGCAGAGCTGGGACCTGGATGTCCACTTCCCAGTGTGGCCCCAGCAGTCCTTCTCTGAACCCCAAGCCCATCTTGGCCCCAGAAGTCCAGCCTAACCCAGAAGTCAAGGGAAGAGGAGCCACAGGTACTGGCAGTCACCGCAGGACAGTAGGACTGAAACTGGGGCAGCTGAGCCTCACTTCCCAAGTGGACCTGGGAGATACTGCCCTCACTCCATGGCCAAATTAGAGATGCCAGAATCTCTGTCCTGTCCAGCTCATTGTAGAGCAAGATGATTTCTGCTCATTTCAAAGTCACCTGACTGTCCTGACTTCTTCACTGACCTCAGCAGAGCATCCTTCTGGATCTAGTGGGGTACACTCAATTTCCAAGGCTGGACCAATTTCTCTCAAGCTTTCTCTCTCTGTCTCTGTCCCATGCCCCTCATTTGCCTGGCTGCCTTTAATCCTTGTGGAGCTGACAATCCCATCTCATGGGATGAACTTCTCCAGCTTGACCATTTTTTGGCAGCATTTATTCACTCTTTTTGGGATGCCCAGTCCTGTTGATCTCCCAGGAATGTCAGAGAAGTCTTGGTGTGAGCGAGATATACAAGTCCTGACTGCAGATAGACTCTGGGAAAGTCACTTCTCCCCTCTGGGTCTGTTTCCTCATCGGCAAATAGAAAAGCAGGAACCAATGACATCTGAGGATTCCTTCATGTATGAGGATGTAAAATTATGGGAATGCACCCTTGATAGTGAATATTCAATTTGGGGAAAGGAGACCTCGGCAGCAATAGTTGCATTGCTAGGCAGTAACCCTAGCTCATACTGAGCATTTATTTCTCTTTTCATTATTAACCATAGACTTTAACTTACAAAATATTAACTAGATGGCATTCATGTAATGATTACAAAATTCCATGAGGTGGACATGCCACAATTTAATTGATCATTATTGTAATGTTGATCAAACTATTAAAGGTGTGACAACTTAGGCCTATTTTTTCTGTGAAGTTTTCCATAGAGAAAAACCAGGGTCAAATAGATGACCATTTCTGTAACTCCTGATAGCTGTGGAGGAGTTCATCAGGCAAACTTTTTACTAATGACACTGTCATCAGCAATGGCTATACGTGCCTCCTCAACACTGAAATATTTTTATTATTATTTAATATTAATTATTATTTTCTTGACTTTGGACCCATGGAAAATCTTGTTTTAATTTCCTTTGAAGGATTAATTGCATCTCTCTACAAATGAGTTGTCCCCGTGCCTCCCTGTCTTTACCTGCCTGTTTTCCAGACTGTATAGCCAACTCTAAGCCATGGTCTGATCCTGTCTTGTTTTCTTTAATGTAAACTATTTTAAATAAATTCACTTTTGTATCAGCATAGTTCTAATTCTCAGGCAAATGAATAAATAAATGCATATCAACTGTCACAAGGTTTGAACTATTTGTGGAGTAATTTCCAAAGATGTAGAATACCATAGCTAGATGTGGTAGCACATGTCTATAATCCCAATGACTTGGGAGGCTAAGGCAAGAGGATTACAAGTTCAAGACCAGCCTCAGCAAATTTGTGAGGTCCTATCTCAAAATAAAAAATTAAAAAGGACTGGGGATGTGACTCAGTGGTTACGTACTTCTGGGTTCAATCCCCAGGACAAAAAAAAAAATTTTTTAAAGATATAGCATACCATGTAAACACAAGTTGCAGTATAATAAACCTAAGCATAATTGAGTTGTTCTATTTATATTTTCCTCTAAAATACCAAAGGGAGAAATTACACTCTATTTCTTTCTGCTACACAATTATTAACATCACTATTTTTTATTTGTTCTAACTAGTTATGCATGACAGCAGAATGCATTTAGATTCATTTCACACAAATGGAGCATGACTTTTCATTTTTCTAGTTGTACCTGACATAGAGTCATACCATTAGTGTGATCATTACCTATGGTAATGATGTCCATCACAATCCACCATCTTTCCCACTCTCATGCCCCTCCACTCCACTCCTGCCCCTCTGCCCAATCCAAAGTTCCTTCATTTTTCCTTTGCTCACCTGCCTTTATCGATCAGCAGCCACATATCAAAAAACATTTAACCTTTGGTTTTGGGGATTGGCTTATTTCACTTAGCATGATATTATCCATCTCCATCCACTTACCTGCAAATGCCATAATTTCATTCTTCTTTAAGCCCGAGTATATATAACACAATTTCTTTATCCATTCATCCATTGAAAGGCAGTTAGGTTGATTCCACAGTTTAGTTAATGTGAATTGAGTTGCTATAAACATTGATGTGGCTGCATTTCTGTAGAATGCTGGTTTTAAGTCCTTTGGGCATAGACCGAGGAGTGGGATAGCTGGGTTAAATGGTGGCTTCATACCAAGTTTTCTGAGGAATCTCCATATTGCTTTCCAGAGTGGTTGCACCAATTTGCAGTCCCACCAGCAATGTATGAGTGTTTCTTTCTCCCCATATCCTCACCAACACTTACTGTTTTTTGTATTCTTGATAATTGTTATTCTGACTGAAGTGAGATGAAATCTTAGAGTAGTTTTGATTTGAATTTCTTTAAATTACTAGAGATGTTGAACATATTTTCATATATTTCTTGATCAATTATAAATCCTTTTCTGTGAAGTGTCTGCTCACTGTTTTGTAAACAGGACATCACATGAGTTTTAATGAATTCTTCTTAGGTATTTTATAGTGTAAAAGATGCTAAATCAGTTAAAGGCAATGTTTTAAATTATGTAGATCTGCTTCCTAAAGTGCAATCTTAAATAAAAGTTTTATAAGAGTCACTTATGACCATATAGTAAGGAATACACATTAGTATCTCTGAAATTCACAGCACAAGGCCTACCATTAGGTGTACAAAACATTGGAATATAGAAAGCAAGACTTCTCAGTAAACAGTCTACAAAGAAATATCAATTTGTCAAAAAATTGTGAGAGTGTTCTTAATGGAAATAAATTGTTGGGCTTTGTTTTTAGTCAAGATAGTTGCATATATAATCTCAGAGGATAAGAAGTAAAGAGAGCCTTCTTAAAGAGACTAGTAAGAAAGAGAATATAACAGAGTCAGAGTTTATATTAAGAACCCATGTCTCTGTTTACACAACTGTATTCATCATTGAAGGAAGATAAAAAGAGATGATGTAGTAGTAGCTCAGGTCTAGCAAGATGGAGAGTTATTAACACCCCTGTGTTGGAAGAGAAAAATGAAAGGGAATTGTTACTGAAATCTGGAAAAATGACTCTTCACTGTAGGTGAGTGCTCTGTAGGTTTCTGGCTTTTGGTAGAAGGATGTGGCCAACTGCTGCCAATCACGTCAAGATCAAATGAGCAAAATGGATAACCAATTTCACTCTTCTAAACTCTGATCTTTTATTAGGTCTTTCCACTGGCTAACCTTGAATAAATCTTGAATTTATTAAAAAAAAAAAAGAACCCATGTCTCTGAAAAATTAAAATTTAAAGGTGATGAAATATGAAAAATAGAATAATATGAAGTCTTGCATGTGAACAATGTCAGATCCCCATAAACATGTTTAGAATTGGGGAATCTTACACATACCAAATAATTTAGAACTCAGAGAGAAATGCTGTTTGAAACAATGAGCACTGAATGTGTAAAATGGAGAGAGAAAACTTGCTATTCAGGAAGAAAGAAGATATCTAAAAGAAAGTGGAATTCATCCCAAAGAAGTTGATAAGATGCAGATGTGAAGAATTTGATCCCTACAAATATAGGGATATGAGCAAATGAGTATGATGACAAAGTTTATGAGATGATTTGCAGACATCTTAAGAAAGAATTGGGTTGAATTCTGTCTCTAGGAGTCATTTGGGAAACCAGTCCAATTTGATGGGTTCGATCATGCTTTCATATAATCAACCAAAAACACTGCCTTTCTGTGGATGGGTATGGTCACTGTGGCTGGGAACTTGCTCACTGTCCTGCCATTGTGCCAACACATGTCTCTATACCTGGATGTACTTCTTTCTCTCCAACTGGTTCCATGCAGATATCCTTTTCACCTCCACCTCCATGCATCAGGTCTTCCTGGACATCTAGACCCAGGGAAGATCCATCTACAACTCAGAGTACCCAACTCAGTTCTACTTCTTCCAGATCTTTGGGCACATGCACATCTTTCTCCTGGCCACAGGAGCCTGCAAACTATGTAGCTATCCATTCATGAGGGAGTAATTATGCTAACTTTGTTTTTCTTTTCTTAGATATAACTAATGTACAGTAAAGTGCAGAGATTAATAAGTTCAGTCCAATAAAATTTGATAAATGTACACACCTCTATTATCATCATCCAAATTAAGGCATAGGACATATCTATTATCCTAGGAAGTTCCTCATGCCCTTTTCTAGTCTTTCTCCACCCTGAGACAACCACTGATGTGATGTCTATTATCCTGTTCTTAAACTTAATCTGAATGAAATAAGACATTTTGAGTTTGGATTCTTATCTGACTCCCTATCTGCATTGTCTAGCTGTCCTGAGTCATCTTTTCCCAAGAGAAGCACCCATGATCCTCACTCTGCTATAGTCTTCCTGGTCTATGGCCCAGCAGCCACTGTGTAGTTCACAGCAGTAATGCCAAGGATAAATATTCTCACCTAAAGCCCCAGGAAAAAAGTAAGAAGTATGATGGATTTTTTTTTCAGGGTGAGGTGCTGGGGATTGAACCTAGAAGCACTTAACCACTGAGCTACCTCCCCAGGCCTTTTAAAATTATTATTTATTATTATTTTTTATTTTGAGACAGGCTTTTGCTAAATTGCTGAGTCTGCCTTCAAACTTGCAATCCTGCCTCAGCCTCCTGAGTCACTCAGAATTCACATGTGCACCACCATGCCTGGCATGGAACCTCAACAACTTTCTGAGTTGTGAAAGAACCAGATGAAATGGCTGAAGAAGAATCTCTATCCTGAAGATTATGCTTAGTTTAAGAAGAACCAGCGACCTTTAGAAAGAGCTGGAGAGTCAACCAAAACAAACGGAATGGAATGTAAATTGTTAAACTTGGTTGGGATCCCACCATTTGGCAGTTTCTATGTTGGGTGCTAGGATTCTCAGTCAGACATGTCCCTACCTGAAGAGTGTGGTATTTCTAGGGAAAGAAAGGATAAAATCAGAGAATGATAAGTGCTTAGAGCCACAGTTCCCAGACTGTGGTTCCCAGACCAACAACTTCAGTGCTACCTGGGAACTTACTAGAAATGCAAATTCTTAGTCCTGTTTCAGACCCAGTGAATCAGAAGAGGCATGTGAGCATTTGCTGCAATAAGTTTTAAAGGTGATTAGGTGCTCAGTTGATGAGATAAGTGAGGGAGTTGAGGAAAAACATTGTACTGACAAGTAGCATGTGGGGAGGTAGTAAGGAGGAGACAGCCAGGAACTGAAAGCAAGTTTGGAGGACAGGAAACATGGGTGAGTTTGGAGGATGGTTTAAGAATATTCCAAGTCACTCTTGGTGACCCACTAAGTGGCTGTTTCTCTACTCTCCTCTCTTGTTTTCTCACTAATAGAACAAGGTTTACTAGACTGCAGGTGGAGATCCTTTGATCTCAGGGAGGGTGATTCCCCATACCCACCACAAGAGCTAATTTGTCCACGCCAGTCTCAGGCTAATCTCATTCCTTGGTATGTGCTTTGTCTCATTGTTCTTTGCATATGACCTGGTCCTGGCTAATGAGATGACACAGAACATTGGCTGGGAAGGCCTCCACTCCTAATCAAAGCACAAGACTGTATGCCTCTAGAGAGATGAACTGGAGAAGGGACAGTCTACAATATTCAGCTAATTCGGTTGTTCTCTTTGACCTGGGATCTTCCTCTGTACATCATGGAGTACAGAGCTCAGAACAGGCAAGATTACCTTTACTCACAGGCTTAAGAATAACTGCCAAGATTGTTTTAGAGCTTGAATGTGTGTGTGCATGCAAAAACCTGAGACAATGAGAAATAGTTGGAAATGCGTAAATTCTCATAATAGAGTTAAGGTAGAGTGTTATATATGCTTGGGGTTGTTAATAGCACTTCCTGTTTTCCTATGCTATTGTCTGAGGAAGCTTTACACAGAAACTAACAATTTTAAAATTTTTCTTTTGCTGTTTCAAAGCTCTTGTAGCATGAGGAAACTATAATGTGATAAACTATAATCTGAGTTTTCTGATATATATTCTGACTGTGAGAAATTTCTCATTTTAAAATTTCAACTAAATATTCCCTATTTTCCTAATTTTCTTGCTTCAAACTAAGAGATTGGTCCCTGTAATAATTTCCTGGAGCTTCTGGGCTTAGCTAAGTTTGGAACCACAAAGAACAAGATGAAGATGAGAATATTAGCATCATGGCCAGTCTGCACCCATTCTCCATTTCCAATCATTCTGTTATTTGCTTTGTGGAAACTACTTCCTTTACCTGGTGCACATGATCTCGGTTTGGGGCCATAAAACCATATGTCTTGCCTTTGTGCAATATTAAATTGAAGGATTTTGAAGGATTGAACTTTCCATCAGATCTTTTCCATACACATTTAGTCCCTGGGATTTTGACCCTTGAGTGGAAATACACAGAACTAACGAAAGACTAGACACCATTTATTTCAGGGGTGCTACTCAGGACAGACACTCAAAGACTGCCTGTTCTCCAGAACCTCTGAGTTTCCCAGGTTCTCTCCATTCAAACATGGCTCTTCAGTCTTCTATTTCTTGCTGTGATTTCCATATTTTTACAATATTTTTTTGTGTGTGGAAGCAAGCTAGTTGATTTCTGTTGCTTACAATTAAAGAAACTGTGGCAGAGACCCTTGCATTTCAGCCTTTCCTGCACATCATTAGGGCCATAAGCTCAAGTGGCCCATGGTCTGATTCACCCATCTCTTCCCACTGCAATGTCCTTGGGGGATGTTGGGATCGAGTTCAAGTTGGTAGAGCTTCTGTCAACTTTCTGTAATACAGTCTTTGAATAGATGGAGCACAGAACTCTTACCATATGGAGATATAGCATGATTGAGAAATGATATTTGTTGTGCTCATCTACTAAGATTTTTAAGGTAATTGTTGCCTCAGCATAGCCAACCTCATCCTGACTAAAACATAGTGCTAACTGAAACACTGATTGATAGGGATGAAATGTGACATATTCAATGCTGTGACTTCCTACATACATACACACATAAGGTCATTTGTCTTTGTCTGAATTTCTTTCCTCCAATAAAATAAGCATTGCTTCCCCTAGAAGATGTGGATCCTAATCCAGATTGTGTTTTCCTAGTTTATACTTGTGATTTGTTTCAGTCTGTTGTGAGCATTGCATAGGAAGGCATTTCAGCAATTTCTTTCTTTGTTTCTTTTTTATTGGATCTTTTCAGTTATACATGACAATAGAACTTATTTTGAAACTTATTTTATTATAAAAGCATTTATAAATGGTTCTAAGGTACTTCTGCATAGCTCACCTAGAATCTGGAACAGTAAAGTTTTACAGAATAAGCTGTCACTTTCCATATTTCTCAAGGACTTTTGACACTTTCCTTTAATGACCTGGAGAATGGTAGTGACACCAGCTGGAGTTTGTCATAACCAAAGGAGCCCTTGCCTCCATGACAGAGATTATAAGAGAGAGGGAAGATACATATTTCATTATTAAAGTTGCTGCAACTTTAAAAATTTGACTTTCCAGAGGATGGGAGATGGTAGCTCAGTGGTAGAAAGGTGGCCTAACATGCATGTTACCGTAGGTTCTATTCCTGGTACATGCATGTGCACACACACACAAATTGGTTTTCTAGGTATGGTAGTGCAATTGTAAGAGAACCATGCCCATGAGCCTTCCAGAAGCATAGCTCAGCCTCTTCCAGATAAAAAAATGCTTCTAGAGAAGAAATTGCCCCAAGAACATAAAAGTAAATAGACTCCAATCACTAAGTGAGCCCTCTGAACCTAGTCCACTCCCTGATCCTAGCCAGGCAAGGCCTCACTAGGCCTGTGAGCTCTCTGATGTTTTTTCAAACAGAATTGTAGTGCTAAAATATATATCAAATATACCATTTTAACCATTTTTAAGTGTGTAGTTCAGTGGAATTGTTGTGCAGCCATAACCTCTATCCATATCCAGAATTTTTATTCTTCCCAAACTGAAACTGCACCCATGAAACATCAACTTCCATCCCCCTCTCCTCCTAGTCTTTAGTCACCATTGTTCTACGTTCTGTCTATAAATTTGAATACTCCAGATAACTTATTTAAGTCAATTTAAATAATATTTGTTCTTTTCTGTCTGACTTTTACTTATGTTTTTAAGAAGATGATCTCATGCTTGGCACAGTGGTGCATATAATTCTAGCTTCTTGGGAGAATGAGGCAGGGTAATTATGTTTGATGCAGACCTGACCTTTAGCAATACCTTGCCTCAAAATAAAATAACTCAGTGCTAGAGTGCTTGTCTATCATGCACCAAGGGATGCAAGCCAGTGGCCACAAGGAACCATTGAGTTCCAGAGTCCATCCTTGCTACTGTTCACTTGTGGACACTCTGCAGGGCAGGTGCTCAGCACACTGATGCATAACCTGACATCCTGGCAGTAACCATCCCCCCACTAGGTGTTGGGGACGAGGACAGAGAGGAGGGCTCTGAGTCCCATGGTACCACTTCTTAGCTATGTATCCTTGGGCAATAGTCCTCTTTTCTCTGGGCCTCTGCTTGCTTGTTAATAAAATGGGAATGACAGTGGTTCAATCACATGATAGTTCTTCCACAGTAGTGTGTCTCATTGGTGCACAATTTTTCTTTTAAATATTTATTTATTTATTTATTTATTTATTTATGGTACTGAGGATTGAGCCCAGGGGACTGTACCCCTGAGCTACACCCACAGCCCTTTTTATTATATTTTGAGACAGAGTCTCAGTAAGTTGCTCAGGCTGGCCTAGTACTTGCATCCTCCTACTTCAGCCTCCTGAGTTGCTGGGATTACGAATACCCAGCAAGCTGACACAGTTTTTACAGAGTGAGACTTGACTTTGTCAATGATGAAGTTACTACACACATATAAAGCAACCTGCAGTCCACTAACTCAGTCATGGAGGCTGCTGTGGAAGTTCCAGCAAGTGTTTCAGGTTCTAGCAAAATTGTGAAGTAGCAACCCTGAAAACCCCTCTGCTTCTAGTAACTAACCATATGAAACTGCATCTCTGGGCTGGCCAAAAGGACTGGACATCTCCAGGATCCAGGAAGGAGGGACCTGGTTGAGGTATGGCTGGGCTCAGAAGTCAAGACTGTAGCCTTGGGCATGCCTGCAACTTGCAAGACCCTGGCAGCCTGAGTTTTACAGGCAGAGGACATGAACACATGAGGTGCATAAGATTGGAGACTGGAATTGGAAGAACATACACAGTCCAAATTTGGAAGACTGTAAATTCAATGAGAACGTTCTCCTAAAACTTCCTACCTAGCAGCAAAAGATAAGAAGGAAGCTGATCTCTTTGCCTGGGGAATGAAGGGGAAGGCAATACTTCCTCCTGAGAACCAGGACAGATGCCCTCATGTTGGTTTAGGATTTATGCCATCCACATCTTAGAGGCACTCCAAACCAAGTAGTTATATAGAAGATACAACTACAATTAAAATGAATAAAATCAAATTAAAAGAAAAAGAAAAAAGGATCAGTAGGACCAGTGGAACCCAAGAAGGCCTTCAGCTCCATCCCCAATAGAACAGCCCTGGATTTTTGATGCTAAAAGATGTCAGGTTCCAAAACCAGTGGGCATCAGTAAAGACAACCCTCTCCTAAAATCAAGATGATACGTAAAACCTCAAGAATCTAGAAAAATTACCACAACATGAAGAAAATAAGAGGAAGGGATTACTAACTGTGAAAACCAGAAAAAATCAATGGTGCTAAAAACCAGGAAACAATAGAATTAGCATCAGTTAAGCTAAATATTCTTTGGAAAGATTATCCTTCCAGGCAAAACAAGACAAAATAGAGAAAAGGCATAAATACAGAAAACTAAAGATAGAAAAGAAGCCAAGTGCAGAGCAAATGAGGGAGTTTAATAATTAAGACTGGGAACGGGGTGAACTTGGTAGGTGCATACTGTGTGTGTGCATTGAATCGTCACACTAAACCCCATGAATATGTAAAGTTAATACATGGAGATCAAAACATTTTAAAAGGAAAAAAATAAATAGGAACAATTAAAATGAATAAAATCAAATTAAAAGCAAAAGAAAAAGGGTGGCCAAAATTATACTCCAAGAATTTATGGATTATGAAAAGTTTCTCAATATGATGAAAAAAATCAAATAGACTAGAAATCATTGAAGCAGATGAATGACTTAGACTTACCACTTTGTGACAGTTACTTGGTTTTTCGTAGTCTGTTTTCACACTCGTACTGTTGGAAAAAAAGTGTGTCTTCCTCGTGGAAACTTCTGTGAATTGAAACATATGCACCAAACGCTTAGGACTGTGCTTGTCACAATCAGTTCCCCACTAAATGTTGACTTTTTTCTTTTTGCAAGAATATCCATTACATTTTTATAATACTGAAAAATTGAGAAATATTTTTAAATATTTATTAAAATACTTATCAATAAGGATATTATTAAATAATCCATAGAAGATCTATAGGATCTAGAATTCTGTACCTGAAATTAAAAATGAATGCTTTCTATTTGTAGGAACAAGATCTCTTAGATGACTTGTTTTATGCAAAAAAAAAAAAAATTCAGAAGAGTATGTAGTGGAGGATGCTATTTATGTTTCAAAATAAGACGGAGAGAGAGATTGAAGGGACAACTGGGATGGCAGTGGAGGTTGATTTGGGTGGGTAAAGGAGAATTTTATCTTTATCTTTATTTTCAAATTTTCACAGTGAAAATTGTTGGTATGGTACATGGAGGTAAAATTTTAAAAAATTAAAAATTTTAAAAATAAAAAGATCTTTACTGAATTTTTCTGGGGAGGAGTCTGCAGGGTTGTAGATGACATTATAGCACATTCAACCATACCTCCTTAAAACCCTTCACAGAGAAAATTCACAGTACTATGGAACCAGCCTAGATGACCATCAACAGATAAAAGGGTAAAGAGAATGTGGTATATATAACAATGTTGGGCTGGGGATATAGCTCAGTTGGTAAAGTGCTTGCCTTGCAAGCACAGGCCCTGGGTTCAATCCCCAGCACCGCAAAAAAAAAAAATTATATATATAATATATATTATATATTATAATATATATTATATAATATATTATATATTATATATATTTTAATATATATGGCATTTTATCCAGTCATAAAGAAAAATGAAATGTTATTTGCAGGAAAATGAATGTAACTAGAGACCATCATGTTAAGTGAAATAAGGCAAACTCAGGTCAAGGGTCATGTGTTTTCTCTCATTTGTGGAAGTTAGGAAAAATCAAGAGAAAGGAGGATGGGGGGGAATCTCATGAAAATCAAAGTGAGATCAATAAAGGAAAGGGACTAGGGCTGGGAGGTGAGTAGGGAGGGGAGAAGTGCTGGGGAGTGACAGTGGCCAAATTATGCTGTTATATCCTGTGCTGTATGACTGTGTAACAACAAATCCCATCGTTATGCACAGCTCTAATGCACCAGTAAAAAATGTGGAAAACTCCTCCTCAGACCTCCCCTGCTTCTCCAGGCTCCTCTCCATCCCCCCTTTGCCATGAGTCACACTCTTCTTTCCCTTTTCCACAAACAGGTAGAACTTCCTTGTCTTATCTTCATTTGTTCCCCCAATTTTTTAAAGTAGATTCTAGTTCAAGCATGCAGACAACACTGACTGCATCTAACTGCTGTGTACCCACCATACACTCAGCATGTCTTTTTGCTTTGTCTAATTTTTTAACAAAAAGTTAGATGTCATAGAATCAAAATTGATACTGTTTTGACAAACTAAAAAAAAAAAAAAGGTTTTGGTAATTGTTATTATTACTAAAATGCTAGTGAACCCAGACCTGTCCTTACCTCTTGGGGTGCAGCTCGGCATCTGAGCCCCCGTGTTAGAGCACCTTTGACCTCTTTGTTTCCAAGACTGTAGATGAAGGGGTTCAAGGTCGGTGTGACCACCACATACACCACGCTGGCCAGGCGGTCATAGCGCTGAGTAGGCGGATGATGGTCGGAAATATACTGAGAGGACAGAACCAAAGAAAAGTGACACCACGACCAGGTGGGCCCCACAAGTGGAGAAGGCGCGGCGCCGTCTTCCTGCAGTCCTCACTCTGAGCACCGCTAGGAGGATGTGCACGTAGGAGAGGGACAGGAGAAGCAGAGGGGTCAGCACCACCGCCAGGCCCTCGGGGAAGATGGCAGTCTCTGCAGCGGACGTGTCCGAGGTTGCCAAGCTCAGCATCACCGTCATGTCACAAAAAAAGTGGCGCATGGGGGCGAAGCGAGGGTAGGAGAGAACGGAGATGAGCAGTGTGTGGAGCAGTGAGTGCAGGTGGGCCACCGCCCAGGACACACCCACCAGCGCCACACTGGGCCGGGGTGTCATGACCGCGGTGTAGTGCAGTGGCCGGCAGACTGCCACCACGCAGTCGTGGGACATGGCAGCCAGGAGGTAGCTCTCCGTGATGCCCAGAGCCACAAAGAAGTACATCTGGGCAAAGCATGCTTGGATGGCTGTGGACTGGCCAGGGTGGAGCAGGCTGGCCAGCAGTACGGGGACCGTGACCATGGTAAAGCAGACATCCACGAGGCTCAGGTGACCCAAGAAGTAATACATAGGGGAGCTCAGAGCCCCATCAAACCTTACCAGTACCACCATGCTCAGGTTGCCCAGGGCATTGAGCAGATAGACGCTGAGGAAGAGCAGGAACAACACCGGGTGGGCGACTGTGTCATCCATCAAGCCAAGGAGGAGGAACTCTGGGCCCGACGTGAGGTTGACCAAAGCCATTGAGGACCCGACCAGGTGGGAATTCTGAGGAGTGAAGAAGGCAGTAGTTCTAAGTTCTGAGGCAGTCCAGGTGGACTTCCTGCGTGTTGAGGTTCCATGCGTAAATTTTGATACACATCCCACATGCAGAGTATTTACAAAAATTTTGATAATACAGATTTCTGTTTGCTAAAACAGGTTGAAAAACCACATTGCTCATTGAATGGTCCTAATCTTATGAAGAAACTGCTTTTCACAGGGATGTTCTAAGGTAATGGCTAAGTCTCCAGTTTTGTTCTAAGTCATACCTGATTTTGAGTCCTGATTTTACTACTAAGGTAGTATTTCCTCTCTGAGCCTTAGTTTCATCTTCTTTAATGAGGAAAATACAAGTTTCTATCTTTGGACTTGGTTATGAAGATAAAGTGAGTAATAAAGTTTAAATTGTTAGCACAGTGCCTGAAGTCACAACTTTTATCTATCTACTCATCATTAGTCCATCATCATCATCATCGTCATCATCATCTAGTCAATGAGTTAGGACCAAGGCCATCTAAATATTAGTCTCAATCTCTTCACAAAACACCTTAGTGCATTTGCTATTCATTTTCACCACTCATTATGTGCTCATTCACCAATTGATCAATCTTTTCTGTAAAGGATCCTATAGTAAATATATTAGGCTTGTGGATCATAAAGTTTATGTTACAACCACACCACTCTGCCTTTGTAGTGCAAAAGCAGTGTCCCATGAGAAGTAAATGAATGGCCATGACCATGTTGCAATAAAACTTTATTTACAAAACAGGTGGAGGACTGGAATTGCCCTCTTGTACATGGTTTGTTGACCCCTGTATAGGATACTGGGGAAGACAGGGAGTTGAACAAGTCTTAGCTTCCATCCTCAAACAGTTTGATCTGGAGCAACATGCAGAGTATCTTAGCATGTTTCTAATTTTATGAACCATGTGGGAGTAAATTATTGTTGGAGGAGTTGGGAAAGAATTCAAAAAGTTGTGGGACTTGAATCAGCCCTTGAAGAAAGAATATTCACCAAACCGACGTGCTCTGGTGTAGGAGGAGAGGGTATTCCTGACAGTGGGAAGAGATTGTGTGGGGTTGTTGGTAGAGGAGGGGTGGACTGAAGAAGGCAAAGCATCCCCATTATGACACCAAGACCCCAGACAAAGCTTCTTCTTGCTCTTATCACAGTACATAAAATCGGTTTACAAAAAACTGTTACATTTCTCAGTTAGCCATGACCTCAATGATTTCAGACATAATGCACTCAATTTGTCTCCCATTCAGTCTCTTCCTTAAAACACCACACTCTTCTCCTGTTGCTCCAAAGTCTCTACAGTTGTTCTGCTACTAAACTAATCTGCCCATCCTTTGCCAGGAACACTGGTCAGGCTTTGATGAGATCTCAGAGAATGGACCAAGTCAGCTCCTACCAAAAACCTCCTCACAGAAAGAAGCTGCATCTCCCTGCCTTGTCAAGTGAACTGTATACAAAATTCATCCCAAAAAAAAGTCTGTTAAGTGTAGCTTTTATTGAAGAGCAATAAGGGAAAAATAGAAATCAAGGGATGGTGAAGAAGAGAGAATGATGGGAAAAGTCCAATAGCCATACCTGACTTGTCAACTTCCAGGATAAGCCCCAGATATATCCTGCTTTCATTTTTCTGCTTCTCTGTCATTGTCAGCCATTAGCTGTCCCAGAGAAATCACCTCCTTAGTTCCTGAAAACCCCACTCCTTAGCCCATCTTAAAAGAGGAGCATGGAAGAGCTGGACCTTGGCACCCCTCAAATCCATCCATTTTTTTTTCAGTGCACTATCCTCCTTTACAGAGCCCTTGACCTTCACTTCCCAACATCTCCTTAGGCAGCTGCCTGATGCTGCAGAAAGAGCATTGTCTGTGAAGTCATAGCCACGTGGGCTTTCATCCCGACTGCTGTGTGAACATGGATCCACCTTCATTTAACCCGTCGTCTCATCTATAAAGTGAGGATATTGATTCCTGCTTCATATGGCTGATGTCAAGATTAAGTGAGGTAATGTATGTACAAGGAGTAGCACACAATCTGGTTCCCTTTCCCCCATATATAAATCTACTGGTTTTTTCTATGGTTTCTTGAGATTTTTCAGTCCAGTACTGGAGGACTAGAGTTATTTAGTTATTTTTCTTAATGTCAACTAAGACTTGCTTTTCTGCAATAAAAGGCACCAGTTTTGGCCTCTAGGGACAACACATGCCAACTCTACTTTCTCTGTGCTTTTGGGGTTTTTTGTTCATTTGTTTGTTTTTATTTAGCAATCAAATGAATCTGTTCTAGGTCTACAGATGTTTTCTTCAACCTGATGGTCACTGGAGCTTTAGATCCTTTATCACAGGACCTAATTTCCAGGTACTTTTTCATTCACTCTTTGCTTTGTCAATGTTTTCTTAACAGGACTTGGGCACAGTGTTCAAGCTGGGGTTGGTCTGTGTGGAGTTCCCTGGGGCAAAAAGATGGCTCAGGCTTACCATTCATGCCTGATTATTGAGTGCTTGCTGGGGGAAAGTATTGTGGGCTCTGGGGCTGCAGCCATTGTCCTTGCCCTCTTAGCTATGCCCAATGTAATAAACACTACACTAACTGTATGAACAAAGTGAGGGTGATTTCCTCTCCTGGCTGAAATGGGGAAGATTCCAAGGAAGAGGTGAGGCTTGAATTAAGTTGGGGAGAATGAGTAGAAGGTCACTTGGGAATGGGAAGAGCAGGGCAGGTTGGGGAATGAGAACATGAAAGCAAAGGAAGTTTTTTGTGTGTGGGAGAGAGTTGGAACTAAAATGTGACTTCTTCCTCCTTAATACTCAATGCAGGGTGGATGGAGATGGGGTGGGGAGGAAGACAGGACACAAAGTAAGAAGATAGCAGAGAAATGTAGGGTTCTCTCACCTGAAGGGCAGCATGCCAGACCTCAACCCCTTCTGCAGAGTATGGGGCTGGTCTCTCTCTTGGCCAGGGGTCCACAGTCTTGGAGGCAGATGCATGATCATCTTTCTCAGCCCAGAGACTTCAGGGTGTATCCTGTTGGCTGGGACAACAGTACTATGTAGGGAGAGGCAGACAGACAGAACTGCAAGGACCCTGGTAAGAGCCATGCTCTTCCCTCTCAGCTTACTGCCCAGCCAGTCTTCGTGCTGCCTGGTGGGTACAGTGCAGACTGCTCAGCCTGGTGTCCACAGCTTTCCAACATGGCTCTCAGCATTCTCTTTAGTCTTCCCCCCAGCTGTTTCCACAGGCTTCCACTTCCCCTGACCCAAGCCAGGCTGCCCTTTACACTGCCCCTTACAACTTTCTCACACGCCCTGCCCCTGCCCTCTCAACCCCACCTGGAAAGCTTTTTCTACCCTATCCCAATATCCAATTCTTGTTCCACTTCCTCCAGGAAGTCCCATGCCCTTTCTAGACTTTGCAACCCCCACATCTGCCTCTCTCCTCCATCTCTTATAACTCTCATTTGGAACTCAGCCCTCATTTGCTGACACTAAATTGGCTTCTGCTGTGATGCTCATCTTCCCCACTACATTATGAGGCTTCTGAGGACACATATTTAGTTATCTTTTCCCATCTAATCTTTGGGCTTGCACAGGGCTTTGTCCTAACTCTCTTGACAGAGAAGACTCTAGAGAAGAGGTGGCATTTGAGCAGGGCCAACTTGAAAGTGTTCACTGGACAGAAAAGAGTGGAAGTTGATTTTAGAGAGAAGGAATAGCATGTACAAAGGAAATTACAAGGGAAGCTTTAGGGAAGTTACTTAATATCTTTGAGCTACAATTTTTTCCTCCAAAAATGGATCATTATACCATCCGCATGGTATAATGGCTAAAGCAAAACCCAGGAAATAGTAGGCGCTTTGTAAATGTCAACTTTTCACCTTATAACTACTTTCTGTGATGGGGAGATAGGTTCACTGAATTTATGTCAACTTCCCCTGCAATGTCTGGCACCTAACTGGCTTTCCTGGGTACTGAACTGCTGCTACTGATGCAGGGCTCTTTCCTGAAGCCCAGATATGACAGGTGCTGCTTTGAAATAGGTAGGAAGGACTCGCTTTAAATAGAAAAGTGAAGTAGGGCAGCATCAGATATAGGACCAGTATCGTATCTCCCACACAAGTTGTTGCCTTAAACCCTACTGTGGACAATGTCACTCAGATACACCAAGACACAGAAGTACACAGGGCACACACCTGCACAAAGGCACAGGCATATCTTGATATGTCCAGACACCCAGGCATGCCAGACATGCACTCACACTCACTAGGACAGGATCACCACCTGAATCACACACAGAAAGTCATAGTCACTAACACACAGACAGAGAAATACACATGATCCATGCACTACAGAAAATTACACGTGAAGATTTACACACAGACCCCACAGAGATATGACAGAGATATGGAGACCTCGTACGGTTCTCCTAGATACAGTGGGACTCCACAGATTCACACATATGCTCACAGCTCCCTCCCCCCTTACTCCCCTGCTCAGGTGGGTCTTCTTTAATAGAGGGGTAGCAGGCAATGGCACACAGGAAAAACCATCACTGGCCCCTGCACTCTCAGTCCTGGGGGCCCCTATCCAATTCCATGAATCCAGTCTCTTCCTGCAGTCCAGATTTTTCTCTCAATCGGTGCAAAATAGCTTTCTCTTTGATAGCGATTTTAACGTGAAATGAGCTTTTACCACTCCAGACATCTCCTCCCCTCTTCTAATTCTCTCTGCCAACATCTCACTCAATTCTCTTCAATAACCTTATATTACCTGTTGTGTCTACTCCATATCAGGCAGGTACTGGAGCAGCAGGCAGGGAAGGCATTCAGAGATGAGCAGGACATAGTCAAGGAGTTCTTCTTATTGTCTTCATATCAGGCAACTGGCAATGATTCTCTGATATCATCTCACCCAACACCATATCACAAGCAGGGGACACAATGCCTGGAGAACACCATGCCTGAAGACATTCAGCAATCAGGGGATAAGCAAGAACTCTAATTCCAGGTTCTGAATTCCACCTGTGGTTCAGGCACTACCCTGTGCTGTCTACCTCATGTGGGCAAGTACTTATTTCTCTCTTCTTCATGCACTTGATCTACCTAACTTGCCTTTCTCTACTGATTATTCTATTCCCTGTCAACAAGTCTCCTGCCTGCGAACTCACCTGTGGGCATGATCAGGCTCTGGCTACCACAACACAGACCCAGGGGTTGGTCTGCTTGTAGCAGAGGGAGAATTATAGCAGGTGTAATGTGGAGACTTGGCTCCACAGTCAAAGGTGGGAGGGGTGACATGCAGGCCAGAGCAGAGGGGATCATCCACTGATTAATTAACCAGGAAACACCATGGAGAGCTACAGCAGCCTCTGAAATCCCTGGTCCCATGAGGACCCCTTAGCCCTCAGCCAGCCTGGCCTCCCCTCACCTACCCTGCTAAAGAGAGTGAGTGGGAGAATAGGAAGTAAGGTGTCTGGGATCCTGGAACTGAGATAGACAGTCCTCAGCATGGCGGCTGGCTGGGGTGACCCACCAGGCTCAGAGGTTATTGCAGTCACTCCTCAGCTTCCTACTCAGGGAAATGACCTGAGAGGACTGGTTAAAGACCAATGGCCAGGAGACCCAGTCCTCTTCTCCCTGGCTTTCTCCATGTGGAACTTCAACCATCAGCACTAAGATTGCAACATCACCGTGTGATTCCTCACTCAGGAAGGACCTCCTCCTTCTAATCCATATGAGAAGAGCATTGTGCAGAGCTGGGACCTGGATGTACACTTCCCAGTGTGGCCCCAGCAGTCCTTCTCTGAACCCCAAGCCCATCTCAGCCCCAGAAGTCCAGCCTAACCCAGAAGTCAAGGGAGGGAAACAGGAGCCACAGGTACTGGCCATCACCCCTGGACAGTAGGACTGAGACTGGGGCAGCTCAGCATCACTTCCCAAGTGGACCTGGGAGATACTGCCCTCACTCCATTGCCAAATTAGAGATGCCAGGATCTCTGTCCTGTCCAGCTTATTGTAGAGCAAGATGATTTCTGCTCCTCATTTCAAAGTTTCCTAACTGTCCTGACTTCCTCACTGACCTCAGCAGAGCATCCTTCTGGATCTAGTGAAGTACACTCAATTTCCAAGGCTGGACCAATTTCTCTCAAGCTTTTTCTCTCTGTTTCTTTTCCATGCCCCTCATTTGCCTGGCTGCCTTGTAATACTTGTGGAGCTGACAGTCCCATCTCATGGGATGAACTTCTCCAGCTTGACCATTTTTTGGCAGCATTTATTCACTCATTTTGGGATGCCCAGCCCTGTTGATCTCCCAGGAATGTCAGAGAAGTCTTGGTTTGAGCGAGATATACAAGTCCTAACTGCAGATAGACTCTGGGAAAGTCACTTCTCCCCTCTGGGTCTGTTTCCTCATCGGCAAATAGAAAAGCAGGAACCAATAGCGTCTGAGGATTCCTTCATGTATGAGGATGTAAAATTATGGGAATGCACACTTGATAGTGAACATTCAATTTGGGGAAAGGAGACCTCGGCAGCAATAGTTGCATTGCTAAGCAGTAACCCTAGCTAATACTGAGCATTTATTTCTCTTTACATTATTAACCACAGACCTTAACTTACAAAATATTAACTAGATGGCATTCATGTAATGATTACAAAATTCCATGAGGTGGACATGCCACAATTTAATTGATCATTATTGTAATGTTGATCAAACTATTAAAGGTGTGACAACTTAGGCCTATTTTTTCTGTGAAGTTTTCTTTAGACCCCAGAGAGAAAAACCAGGGTCAAATAGATGACCATTTCTGTAACTTCTGATAGCTGTGGAGGAGTTCATCCAGCAAATATTTTACTAATGACACTGTCATCAGCAATGGCTATATGTATCTCCTCAACACTGAAATATTTTTATTATTATTTAATATTAATTATTATTTTTTGACGTTGGACCCATGGAAAATCTTGTTTTAATTTCCTTTGAGGGATTAATTGCATCTCTCTACAAATGAGTTGTCCTTGTGCCTCCCTGTCTTTACCTGCCTGTTTTCCAGACTGTATAGCCAACTCTAAGCCATGGTCTGATCCTGTCTTGTTTTCTGTAATGCAAACCTTTTTAAATAAATTCAATTTTGTATCAGCATAGTTGAAATTCTCAGGCAAATGAATAAATAAATGAATATCAACTGTCACAAGGTTTGAACTATTTGTGGAGTAACTTCGAAAGATATAGAATACCATAGCTAGATGTGGTAGCGCATGTCTATAATCACAATGATTTCGGAGACTAAGGCAAGAGGATTGCAAGTTCAAGACCAGTCTCAGCAAATTTGTGAGGTCCTGTCTTAAAATAAAAAAGGAAAAGGACTGGGGATATGGCTCAGTGGTTATGTACTTCTGGGTTCAATCCCCAGGACAAAAAAAAATTTTTTTAAAGATATAGCATACCATGTAAACACAAGTTGCAGTGTAATAAACCTAAGCATAATTGAGTTGTTCTATTTGTATTTTCTTCTAAAATACCAAAGGGAGAAATTACACTCTATTTCGTTCTGCTATACAATTATTAACATCACTATTTTGAATTTGTTCTAATTAGTTATGCATGACAGCAGAATGCATCTTGATTCATTTCACACAAATGGAGCATGACTTTCCATTTTTCTAGTTGTACCTGTTGTAGAGTCATACTATTAGTGTGATCATTACATATGGTATTGATGTCCATCTCATTCCACCATCTTTCCCACTCTCATGACCCTCCACTCCACTCCTGCCCCTCTGCCCAATCCAAAGTTCCTTCATTTTTCCTTTGCTCACCTGCCTTTATCGATCAGCAGCCACATATCAAAAAACATTTAGCCTTTGGTTTTGGGGATTGGCTTATTTCACTTAGCATGATATTCTCCATCTCCATCTACTTACCTGCAAATGCCATAATTTCATTCTTCTTTAAGCCTGAGTATATATAACACAGTTTCTTTATCCATTCTCCATTGAAAGGTAGTTTGGTTGATTCCACAGTTTAGCTAATGTGAATCGAGGTGCTATAAACATTGATGTGGCTGCATTTCTGTAGAATGTTGGTTTTAAGTCCTTTGGGTATAGACCGAGGAGTGGGATAGCTGGGTTAAATGGTGGTTTCATTCCAGGTTTGCTGAGGAATCTCCATATTGCTCTCCAGAATGGTTGTACCAATTTGCAGTCCCACCAGCAATGTGGGAGTGTATCTTTCTCCCCATATCCTCACCAACACTTACTGTTTTTTGTATTCTTGATAATTGCTATTCTGACTGAAGTGAGATGAAATCTTAGAGTAGTTTTGATTTGAACTTCTTTAAATTACTAGAGATGTTGAACATAATTTCATATATTTCTTGATCAATTATAAATCCTTTTCTGTGAAGTGTCTGCTCACTATTTTGTAAAAAGGACATCACATGAGTTTTAATGAATTCTTCTTAGGTATCTTCTAGTGTAAAAGATGCTAAATCAGTTAAAGGAAATGTTTTAAATTATGTAGATCTGCTTCCTAAACTGCAATCTTAAATAAAAGTTCTATAAGAGTCACTTGTGACCATATAGTAAGAAATTAACATTAGTATCTCTGAAATTCACAGCACAAGGCTTACCATTAGGTGTAGAAAACATTGGAATATAGAAAGCAAGAATTCTCAGTAAACAGTCTACAAAGAAATATTAATTTGTCAAAAATTGTGAGAGTGTTCTTAATGGAAATAAATTGTTGGGCTTTGTTTTTAGTCAAGATAGTTGCATATATAATCTCAGAGGATAAGAAGTAAAGAGAGAGCCTTCTTAAAGAGACTAGTAAGAAAGAGAATATAACAGAGTCAGAGTTTGTATTAAGAATCCCTGTCTCTGAAAAATTAAAATTTAAAGGTGATGAAATATGAAAAATAGAATAATATGAAGTCTTGCATGTGAACGATGTCAGATCCCCATAAACATGCTTAGGATTGGGGAATCTTACACATACCATATAATTTAGAACTCAGAGACAACAAGCACTGAATATGTAAAATGGAGAGAGAAAATTTACTATTACGGAAGAAAGAAGATACCTGAAAGAAAGTGGAATTCATCCCCAAGAAGTTGATAAGATGCAGATGTGAGAATTTGATCCCTACAAATATAGGAATATAAGCAAATGAGTATGATGACAAAGTTTATGAGATGATTTTCAGACATCTTAAGAAGGAATTGGGTTGAATTCTGTCTCTAGATGTTTGGGAAACGAGTCCAATTTGATGGGTTGGATCATGCTTTTATTTAATCAACCAAAAACAATGCCTTTCTGTGGATGGGTATGGTCACTGTGGTTGGGAACTTGCTCACTGTCCTGCCATTGTGCCAACACATGTCTCCACACCTGGATATACATCTTTCTCTCCAACTGGTTCCATGAAGATATCCTTTTCACCTCCACCACCATGCATGAGGCTTTCCTGGACATCTAGAGCCAGAGAAAATCCATCTACAACTCAGGGTACCCAACTCAGTTCTAATTCTTCCAGATCTTTGGGCACATGAGTATCTTTCTCCTGACCACAGGAGCCTGCAAACTATGTAGCTATCTGCTCATGAGGGAGTAATTATGTTAACTTTTCTTTTTCTTTTTTCCTTTTCTTAGATAAAACTAACGTACAGTAAAGTGCAGAGATTAATAAGTTCAGGTCAATAAAATTTGATAAAGGTACACACCTCTATTATCATCATCCAAATTAAGGCATAGGACATATCTATTACCTAGGAAGTTCCTCATGCCCTTTTCTAGTCTTTCCTCACCCTGAGACAACCACGGATGTGATGTCTATTATCACCAACCTGTTCATAAACTTCATCTGAATGAAATAAGACATTTTGAGTTTGGATTCTTATCTGACTCCCTATCTGCATTGTCTCAGCTGTCCTGAGTCATCTCTTCCCAAGAGAATCACCCATGATCCTCACTCTGCTATAGTCTCCCTGGTCTATGGCCCAGCATCCACTGTGTAGTTCATAGCAGTAATGCCAAGGATAAACATTCTCACCTAAAGCTCGAGGAGAAAAGTAAGAAGTATGATGGATTTTTTATTTTTTTTCAGGGTGAGGTGCTGGGGATGGAACCTAGAAGCACTTAACCACTGAGCTACCTCCCCAGGCCTTTTTAAATTATTATTTATTATTATTTTTTATTTTTTAATTTGAGACAGGCTTTGGCTAAATTGCTGAGTCTGCCTTCAAACTTGCAATCCTCCTGCCTCAGGCTCCTGAGTCACTCAGATTTCACATGTGCACCACCATGCCTGGCATGGAACCTCAACAACTTTCTGAGTTGTGAAAGAACCAGATGAAATGGCTGAAGAAGAATCTCTATCCTGAAGATTATGCTTAGTTTAAGAAGAACCAGCGACCTTTAGAAAGAGCTGGAGAGTCAACCAAAACAAATGGAATGGAATGTAAATTGTTAAACTTGGTTGGGATCCCACCATTTGGCAGTTTCTATGTTGGATGCTAGGATGTAAAACTCAATCAGACATGTCCCTACCTGAAGAGTGTGGTATTTCTGAGGAAAGAAAGGATCAAATCAGAGAATGATAAGTGCTTAGAGCCACAGTTACCAGACCAACAACTGCAGTGCCACCTGGGAACTTACTAGAAATGCAAATTCTTAGTCCTGTTTCAGACCCAGTGAATCAGAAGAGGCATCTGAGCATTTGCTGCAATAACTTTTAAAGGTGATTAGATGCACAGTTGATAAGTGAGGGAGTTGAGGAAAAACATTATACTGACTAATAGCATATGGGGAGGTGGTGAGGAGGAGACAGCCAGGAACTGAAAGCAAGTTTGGAGGACAGGAAACATGGGTGAGTTTGGAGGGTGGTTTAAGAATATTCCAAGTCACTCTCGGTGACCCACCAAGTGGCTGTTTCTCTCCTTTCCTCTCTTGTTTTCTCACTAATAGAACAAAGGTTTACTAGACTGCAGGTGGAGATCCTTTGATCTCAGGAGGGTGACTCCCCATACCCACCACAAGGAGCTAATTTGTCCATGCAAGTCTCAGAGCTAATCTCATTCCTTGGTATGTGCTTTGTCTTATTCTTCTTTGGCATATGACCTGGTCCTGGCTAATGAGATGACACAGAACATTGGCTGGGAAGGCCTCCACTCCTAATCAAAGCACAAGACTGTATGCCTCTAGAGAGATGAACTGGAGAAGGGACAGTCCATAATATTCAGCTAATTCGGTTGTTCTCTTTGACCTGGGATCTTCCTCTGTACATCATGGAGTACAGAGCTCAGAACAGGCAAGATTACCTTTACTCACAGGCTTAAGAATAACTGCCAAGATTGTTTTAGAGCTTGTAATGTGTGTGTGCATGCAAAAACCTGAGACACTGAGAAATAGTTGGAAATGTGTAAATTCTCATAATAGGAGTTAAGGTAGAGTGTTATATATGCTTGGGGTTGTTAATAGCACTTCCTGTTTTCCTATGCTATTGTCTGAGGAAGCTTTACACAGAAACTAACAATTTTAAAATTTTTCTTTTGCTGTTTCAAAGCTCTTGTAGCATGAGGAAACTATAATGTGATAAACTATAATCTGAGTTTTCTGAAATATATTCTGACTGTGAGAAATTTCTCATTTTAAAATTTCAACTAAATATTCCCTATTTTCCTAATTTTCTTGCTTCAAACTAAGAGATTGGTCCCTGTAATAATTTCCTGGAGCTTCTGGGCTTAGCTAAGTTTGGAACCACAAAGAACAAGATGAAGATGAGAATATTAGCATCATGGCCAGTCTGCACCCATTCTCCATTTCCAATCATTCTGTTATTTGCTTTGTGGAAACTACTTCCTTTACCTGGTGCACATGATCTGGGTTTGGGGCCATAAAACCATATGTCTTGCCTTTGTGCAATATTAAATTGAAGGATTTTGAAGGATTGAACTTTCCATCAGATCTTTTCCATACACATTTAGTCCCTGGGATTTTGACCCTTGAGTGGAAATACACAGAACTAACGAAAGACTAGACACCATTTATTTCAGGGGTGCTACTCAGGACAGACACTCAAAGACTGCCTGTTCTCCAGAACCTCTGAGTTTCCCAAGTTCTCTCCATTCAAACATGGCTCTTCAGTCTTCTATTTCTTGCTGTGATTTCCATATTTTTACAATATTTTTTTGTGTGTGGAAGCAAGCTAGTTGATTTCTGTTGCTTACAATTAAAGAAACTGTGGCAGAGACCCTTGCATTTCAGCCTTTCCTGCACATCATTAGGGCCATAAGCTCAAGTGGCCCATGGTCTGATTCACCCATCTCTTCCCACTGCAATGTCCTTGGGGGATGTTGGGATCGAGTTCAAGTTGGTAGAGCTTCTGTCAACTTTCTGTAATTACAGTCTTTGAATAGATGGAGCACAGAACTCTTACCATATGGAGATATAGCATGATTGAGAAATGATATTTGTTGTGCTCATCTACTAAGATTTTTAAGTTAATTGTTGCCTCAGCATAGCCAACCTCATCCTGACTAAAACATAGTGCTAACTGAAACACTGATTGATAGGGATGAAATGTGACATATTCAATGCTGTGACTTCCTACATACATACACACATAAGGTCATTTGTCTTTGTCTGAATTTCTTTCCTCCAATAAAATAAGCATTGCTTCCCCTAGAAGATGTGGATCCTAATCCAGATTGTGTTTTTGTAGTTTACACCTATGATTTGTTTCAGTCTGTTGTGAGCATTGCATAGGAAGGCATTTCAGCAATTTCTTTCTTTGTTTCTTTTTTATTGGATCTTTTCAGTTATACATGACAATAGACCTTATTTTGAACTATTATTATAAACCATGGGATATAAATGGTTCTAAGGTACTTCTGCATAGCTCACCTAGAATCTGGAACAGTAAAGTTTTACAGAATAAGCTGTCACTTTCCATATTTCTCAAGGACTTTTGACACTTTCCTTTAATGACCTGGAGAATGGTAGTGACACCAGCTGGAGTTTGTCATAACCAAAGGAGCCCTTGCCTCCATGACAGAGATTATAAGAGAGAGGGAAGATACATATTTCATTATTAAAGTTGCTGCAACTTTAAAAATTTGACTTTCCAGAGGATGGGAGATGGTAGCTCAGTGGTAGAAAGGTGGCCTAACATGCATGTTACCGTAGGTTCTATTCCTGGTACATGCATGTGCACACACACACAAATTGGTTTTCTAGGTATGGTAGTGCAATTGTAAGAGAACCATGCCCATGAGCCTTCCAGAAGCATAGCTCAGCCTCTTCTAGATTAGTAAATGCTTCTAGAGAAGAAATTGCCCCAAGTACATAAAAGTAAATAGACTCCAATCACTAAGTGAGCCCTCTGAACCTAGTCCACTCCCTGATCCTAGCCAGGCAAGGCCTCACTAGCCTGTGAGCTCTCTGATGTTTTTTCAAACAGAATTGTAGTGCTAAAATATATATCAAATATACCATTTTAACCATTTTTAAGTGTGTAGTTCAGTGGAATTGTTGTGCAGCCATAACCTCTATCCATATCCAGAATTTTTATTCTTCCCAAACTGAAACTGCACCCATGAAACATCAACTTCCATCCCCCTCTCCTCCTAGTCTTTAGTCACCATTGTTCTACGTTCTGTCTACAAATTTGAATACTCCAGATAACTTATTTAAGTCAATTTAAATAATATTTGTTCTTTTCTGTCTGACTTTTACTTATGTTTTTAAGAAGATGATCTCATGCTGGGCACAGTGGTGCATATAATTCTAGCTTCTTGGGAGAATGAGGCAGGGTAATTATGTTTGATGCAGACCTGACTTTAGCAATACCTTGCCTCAAAATAAAATAACTCAGTGCTAGAGTGCTTGTCTATCATGCACAAGACCCTGGGTTCAATTCCCAGTACAGAAAAAAGTAGGAGAAAGAGAGAAAAGAAGAGAGAGGGAAAGAGCAAGAGAGGGAAGGAGGAAGGCAGGGAGAAAAAGAGGGAAGATAAAAAGAAAGGAAAGGAAAGGAAGGAAAACAGATACAGGGAAAAGAGGAGGTATTCAAATAGGGGTTGATTTCCACCTTTACATTATGAAAATAAATTATCACAAACCCCAAATTCTTTGAGTAAGACTTAGTTAAAATTACACTTCAAATCATGGCCCATTTGTTTCAATAAGTTTTAATGGAAACCTTCCAGTGCAAAGATTATTAACATGAGAAGTTTTAAACTCAATACTTAGCCATGCTTTGGGTTTGTTTTTCTTTTTTTATTGTTTGTTCTATTTAGTTATACCTGAGAGTAGAGTGCATTCTGATTCAAGATATACAAATGGGGTACAGCTTTGCCTTTCTCTGGATGTGCACGATGTAGAGTCACACAATTTATGTAATAATACATGTATAAATGGTAATGATGTTTGTCACATTCCACCATCTTTCCTTCCCCCACTCCTTCCCCTCCCTTCATTTCCCTCTACACAGTCCATTATTCTTCCATTCTTCATTAATGCCCTCCCCACCCCTGCATTATGTATCAGCATCCACCCGTCAGAGAAAACATTTGGCCTTTGGATTTTGGGGATTGTCTTATTTCATGCTAGGTTAATGGATGGAGCCATATGTTTTATTGCTTAGGATGTTGACAGTAGGAGAATCCTTATGTGCAGTTACTATAAAACTTAAATACATATTGATTTTCCATATTGTCATTGTTAAGTGAGTCTTTGTCTCAGACTGTGAAATAGGACAAGATCGTTTCAGTTGCAATAGTTGCCTCCCAAAAACTATTGATTGGTGGTCTGGAAACCCCATCAGTTTGTTACTGATAACTATAATTAATGAAGTGTTTATGGTGGAAAATATTGTCTAATCCTCAAAGTCATAAGATCTTTTCCCTAAGAAGTTTACTTTTTCTGCTGATGTTGTCAGACTTAGCATCTTCATTATGAGCTCATTAATCTCCTTCTAGATTATCTGACTACTAAATATGAACCATCTAGTTTCATATTCAGATTGTTGTGAAAGTCTTACCCAGGAAAAACTAAATGTCATTAGCAGATTGATTTTAAACTCTAGCAAATAAAAATCTCATTATTCCTCAGACCTAGTCAGGATGTTCATATTCTTGCCAAAAAAAAAAAAAAATGAAAAACAGAGCATAGCCCTATTCACCCAAAGGATTGCCCTCAACACCCTAGGTGATATCACCACTTACTGTGTGAACTTTGGGTACACTTTTTAAATCACTCTTAAGACTTTCTATTATATCCGTAAAATGAGTATAATAATGATGCCAAGCTCATGAAATCTGTGTGTGTTTGAAGATGAAATTAAATTGTACACATGAAGTACTTAGTACAGGGCCTAGAACAAAATAGAGATTCAGGAGATGAGGGCCATAATAAAATCAGTATGTTATATTAATATTTTATCACAATACTTCAAGTATTATGTTATACTATGTTCTATTAATAATGATCCACTGTCATTTCATGGTCTGTCTCCTTGGAGAGCTCCAAGAAAAGGAACACAGATCCACTGGACTGTACAATCTCAACAGAGATCCTGTTTGAACCAGTTTAACAGAGGACCCAAGAGAGTGTTTCAAATCACTCTAAGGCAGGTACTCAGTGAGGTCCTGAAAGATCTTGTATAGTCGAACCAAGAGATGTTTGTAAAATAAGAGATTCAACAAGAAAGTGTTCTTAGAAAAATTTAAAATAAACAAATAGGGTTATCATTGTAGAAAACTGAGTTAAGACTCTAGAAGCAACTTTTAGAATTTATCCAACTATACACCACATCACCTGTGAATCTCGTTAAAATGCAGATTCTGATTTGGTATGTCTGGGGAGAGAACTGCTATTTTGAATGGCCAAAAAGCTTTCATCTAAGTTTGGAGAGTACACTTTGGATGGCAAGTTTGTAGTAGATTCGTACGAAGACTTATAGAAAGAGAAAAAGAAAGAATTAGGAATTATGGATAAATAATAAAAGTGGGCAATGTTTTTTGTTTGTTAATTTTTGATTTTTACCTAGCATTTTTTTCTCCCTTAATTCTCTATCATATTTTCCTTTTGTGGGATTTCCATCTCCTTCGTTGTGTATAATTTTCTTTCTTGTGGTGCTGAAGATCAAACCTGAAACTTACACATACTAAGAGTGTTAGTTTTTGTTGCTGTGACCAAAATATCTGACAGGGATAAATTAAAGGAGAAAAAGATTGTTTTGCCTCACAGTTTTAAATATTTGTCAATAGTGGACTGACTTCTTTGCTCTGGGCCCAAGGAAAACATCATGGAGGAAGGGTGTGGTGGAAGAGTACTGCTCTGGTCATGGTGGTTGAGAAGCAGAAAGAGTGAGGCAAAGGAGTGAAAGGGAAGATCAATCCTTTCAGGGCACACTCCCAGGGACCCACCTCCTCCAGCCATGCCCCACCTGCCTACAGGTTCCCAACCAGTTAGCCCATTCAAGCCAGGATGGACCAATTAGTTCATAGCTCTCATAATCCAATCATTTCACATATGCACATCCCTTCATTAACATAGGAGCTTTGGGGCAACACCTTATATCCAAACCATAGCACTAAGTAAGCACTTTACCACTGAACTACCTTCCCAGTCATTGTGTACAGGTTTTAAGAATCTGAATCACAGTGCCTGATCTCCCCACATCCCTTGGGCAAGGAGTAGGCCTAAGATTTTAGATAGGTCAGCTGTACACACTCTCCTGAGTTCTTTAACACTATGGTTGACTAATGCAAAAGAAGGACAAAGCTGACGGGTCCCAATTGTTCCTCAGCCGCTGCCTGGGTGAGAGTGCTGAGCATCCCCTAATACTGAAAGTCTTGGCCATCCAGGCCCCTGGCTTTGCCCCATGCTCAGTTCTCCTATACCAGCTCCATCTTGAGGGCAGGATACCATCAGGGGTCTATGTTTGGCTCACTTCCTTTTCTTTTCTTTTTCCCCCCTTCTTTTTTTCCTTAACTTTATTTATTTTCTACCTTGATTAAAGAAATATATGCACAGAATGGGGGGAGAGCCAAAAACACTATAAGAGTTATAACAAAAATAGTGGTTTTCAGCCCTATTCTCTCCCAGACCCAAATTCAGAGGCAATCATTTTAACCTCAGTGTTCATATTGGTTGGAATTCTCCAGAGAACTAGAACCAACAGTCTATATTTATGCCTAATTATCTATCTATCCTACATATCCTGTGTCTTTATCTATTACCTATCTGTCCACCTAGGGAGAAGGGTTTAAGGAATTGGCTCACACAACTGGGGGAACTAAAAAATCTGGAATTTTTTGGACAGGTGGAAGGCTGGTATTGCAGGTTAGAGCTAACATAGCTGTCTAGAACTGATCCACGCATTAGAAGACTGGAGAGGTTATAAGGCTGGAATTATTCCTGGAGCCAGCTAAGGAAGAAAGCATGGGGGCAAGTTGCTATTTAAAACTTCAGAAAGTTATGTTTTATTTGTTACATAGGCTCCCAGATACTGGCTTGTTAGGACCACAGGGACCTGCCAAAAAAGCAAGCAGTCAAACCCTTTCCAGGGACAGGATTTAGGCTGATTCCCAAGTCATAGCAACTGGAAATGCTCACAGAATTCAAGTCCCTTTTTCTTTGCTTTTTCATCCTTTCTTCTGTTCTGTGCTCTCTTTTATCTCTATTGGGTTTGCTTTTGGATTTTGTTTTTCCAAGTTAATCTCCCACATTATTCCCACATTATTTTTTTTTCTAGCTGTGTCCACAATGTTATCCAATTCCCTTATATAATTTAAACTGTGTTTTTTTATGTTATTCATTTCTGAAATCTTCATTTAAAAACAAAATTTCTAGCACTCTGCAGCCATTTTTAGTCTCTCCACTTCCATCTCCTTAAAAATAATAAGTATGTTACTTTAAAGTTTGTGTCTGATAATTCTAATGTATAAATTGGATTGTGATCCAGTTCTATTTTCTATTGTTTCTAATGGTTTTTATTCATGTTATCTTGTCTTCTGACATGCTTGGTCATTTTTGATGGTATGTTGCACCTATATTTGCAAATTTTTTTTTATAAAAACAGTGTGTGTCTTAGGAGGTCTAGAGTGAGGACTCAGATTTGTTTCTGCCAGGCATGTGGGAGCCCTGGAAGTCTAGGAGCATGTCAATCCAATATTAAGGATAGAGATAATTTGGAATTGTCTGTAGTTCCTGTAAGGTTTCCTTTCAGGTCAACCTTAACTGTTAAAGTGTAGACATTTTGGATCCTAACTCAAAACAAAGGGGTTCATCAGACCCTGAATTCCCATCCCTTTTCTCCAGGTCTTTTGATGTTGTCAGATATGGTCAGTTTTTGACCTCTCAGTCTCTTGGTTTCCCTAAATTAATTAATTCCACTGAATTAAATCAATGAAGGGAAGGAGGGACAGGAGCAGTTCCGAGGACCAGCTCAGGTCCATGAGGCTTCCTCTTCCTCTGGGTCCTGTCCAGACATTTCTTCACTTTTTAAAAAATTTGTGTTTGTGGTGCCTGCAAGAATGTATTTTGAAATATTTTGCCCAGCTTTTACAATTGCTCTCAGAAGGAGGTTCAGTCCAAACTAGCAAGCCTGCTTTAGAAGTCAAAGTCCTTTTAACTCCTTATTCTTCACACATGAGAATGGAACCTCACTTCTCCCCGGCCCCGACTTGGGAAGCTAATAGGTTATTCTCGTTGAGTCTAGTGATTTGAAATTTCACAATGATTGCTTTGGAGTTGATCTGTTTTTATCCATACCATTTTGAATCTGGGCATTTTTTTTCAGTGCCAGAAAAAAAAAATTGTCTTTATTATTATTTTTTAAATGATTACCTGTATCATTTGCTCTCCCCCACACTCCACCCCACCATTTTCTTTGTTCTTTCTCTGGGGAGCTTTTATCATTCAAATATTAAAATGCTTTGTCCTCTTTTATAATTTCTTTTCTTCTATTCTTATGTATTTTTCCCTTTCCTTTCTGAAGTTTTTAAGTATATTTTCCAATCCTTCTATTGATTTAGATGAATTTCTGTGGTCATATTTTTTATTTTTACAAATTTTTTGCTTGTATCTTTCTTTTTATGGCCTGTTGTTCTTGTTTTATGGATTCAACGTCATCTTTGATTTCTAAGGATGCTTGTTTCTAAGGTTTATTTTATTATTATTTTTTCTCTGTTTTGATCTCTTTCTCCCTCTCCCTTTTGGATCTGCCTTTTGGTTTTGCACTTCTTTCCTCTGATGATTTGGGCTCCCCTCATTATTTAAGACACATACTCTAAAAATATGCCTGGAAGTTTTGTGAAAGGGAGAGGCTGTCGACTCATAGACATGACTACTGGATTGTTTTATTGGTTGGCCTCTAATTTTTAGTATCTGAATGTCTCTTCTCTTTCCCTCAGTAGTTTTTTGAGGGCAAACCTCCTATGACTTGCCTATACTTACATTTATTATCTCCCATGGGATACAGAATACAATTGAAAGTGTGAAGTAACTGGCTTTCCTGAGAAGATGAGTTGGGCATCAGATTAAGGGTAAGGAGGGATGAAGCATTTCTTCGTTCAGAAAATATTTATTGATGACTACCATGTGTTCTGGGTTCTAGGGACATGTCAAGACAATACAGAAATTCATTTTTCAATCCCAGGGCTTCTCACATGGTGGTCAAGTACTCTACCACTGAGCTACAACCCCAGCCCCTAGAGAAATTCTTGATCTCATGAAGAACTCTGTCTAGTCTGAAAGGGGAAGTGTTAAGAGCACATCTCAGGTTTTGACACAGCTAACCTGAGGTGTCTGGGCTCCCAGATTGTCTAATGTTTGAATGCATCTTCAAAATTATATTCTTTTTACATTTATTCAATTATTATTTATGGTGGCGTGTTGATTCAATTTTCAACTAATAACAAGTGCACAACTCCCTCTCATGGGTGTTGTTAATGAATTTAACATTTATATTGAACATACTATTTCAACTTATTTAAAATTCTCTTTAATTTTATTTCTCCCCACTATTTGTGTTTCTGGACATCACTAGTTATTCTACTTAGGGACAGAAAATGTTTACATGAATATAGTTTTAAACTTTTGTCCAAATATGTATTAAGATTATTGTGTTCCTGACTTTTGCATCAGTAAATTGAATCACATTTGTTCTCTCTTCAGCTTTCTTTTCTGATTCTCCAAACCAAATATTTTTTAAGATGTATATTAAAGTGTTTGAAATTTAGGTAATAGAAAAATATGAATTAGTATCTCTAAAAATGACTTTACTATAAGTTGTTCAGTTTTAGAATTTTAGCCTGTGTCACCTGCTGCATTCAAATGCCACATACCTTGTTGATGTCATAACTAGTGACATTTTTTTTAATACCCACCACAAAATATTGAATGAAGATAAGTCATTCTCCCATTGGCCAGGAGAGGCTTTTAAATTTCCCACTGGAAGACCGTGTGTTTTGTTAGGAATGGACAGGGCAGTTGTGTTTTGATAGACCTAAAAGAAATTACACTAGGAAATTCATGTGATGCTTTAGCATCTGTTATGCTGTGAGTCTTGGGTATTTAAGATAAATTTTGGGGATGGAGAGAAGTTGGGTAGTTTACCTTCAAACAAACTGGAAAAGAGATGAAGACAATGTTAGATTATGTTCTCTTGTCAGAATCCACCCCCCCCCCCCGGCTGTTTTCATCTCTAAGTAAAAATTGCAACATTTGCCAAATAAAACTTTGGTTACAGGGATTAATGAGATGGTGTGTGTGAAACTTAGTTTCCAACTAGTGATATAAAAGGAAATAAATGAGGGTGGTTGTTGTTACTGTGTAACAATAATAAAGCCATACTGATTTAGGAATAGATAATTGATGGAATGGAAGACAGATGATACACATACTTTTGGATTTATAACAATTTAATATGTGAATAAATTAGATATCACAAATCAGTGGGGAGTGAGGTAGGGAGAGAGATATGCAGTAAATTGTGTCAAGGGAATTGATCATTCACTTAGGGAAAAATTCTGCTAGATACATATATTATAAAATATATCAAAATAAATGCAGGATGGATTAACATTCTAGGTGCATAATCAACAGAAGACACAAAGGAAAAATATCAATAGATCTTTTAACTATATAAACCTTTTTTTAAAAAAATTTAAGTATGAAACATCATCCAAGTTAAAAAGCAAACAAGGAACTTAGGGAAATATTTGCCAAAAATATGAAAAGGTTAATATCTTTACCCTTTAAAGATATAATAGAAATACATAGGAGAACACTGAGATCTCAAAAGATAAATAG
This sequence comes from Sciurus vulgaris, assembly GCF_902686455.1. Taxonomy (NCBI): domain Eukaryota; kingdom Metazoa; phylum Chordata; class Mammalia; order Rodentia; family Sciuridae; genus Sciurus; species Sciurus vulgaris. Next base: position 55,046,829 of record NC_136463.1, on the reverse strand, counting down.
GTCAAAACAAGCTGGGTGTGGTGGTGCACATCTGTAATCCCAGTGACTAGGGAGGCTGAGGCAGGAGAATTGCAAGGCCAGCCTCAGCAACTTAGTGGAGGCCCTAAGCAACTTAGCAAGACCTTGTATCAAAATAAAACAAAAAGGGCTAAGGATGTGGCTCAGGGTTTAAGTACCCCTGGGTTCAATCCTGGAACAAAAATAAATGAGTAAGTGAATAAACAAATATAATAATGAGCCAAGAATATGAAGGTATGTTATGAAGGACAAAAATGCAAACATGGTTAACAGGAGAAAATATTCAGCTTCAGTAGTAAGCAGGAAAATCAAAACAAAATTATCATATGTTTTGCTTCTCAAATTAGCAATGATTTAAAATAATAATAATACTTGTGATGGTATGACGAAATGAACACTGTTTCCAAATGGAGACAAAGATGCCATCTTCCTAATAACAGATAAATTAGCATTATGTATCAAGTGTTCTAAAATAGTCATGTCTAACATTAAAATGTCCACTGCATAATACTAAACTCTGTTACATATTGAGAAATAAACTTCATAAAAAGGCAAAAACTCTGGATTTTAGAAGCCTACAAAACTCTTCTCTAGAAGTAATACTTAATACATGTCCCTATCTTGAAAGATCCGATATTGTAAAGCTATCAGTTTTCCCCAGATCGATTTACAAACTTAACATAGATCTGAGTAAAATCTCAATGGGAGAAAATCCCACTTGGCAAAATGCTGCTATCCACAGTTAAACTGGAAGAGAAAACATGTGAGACTAATCAAGAAGGTTTGAGAGGAGAGTCAGAGGACTCCTTCCCAGAAAACCAAGCAAATCCAACTGTGAGATGCTGAGGCTGCAGTGCTGGCAACACCATAGCACCAACACAGAATGGTGGAACACAATGTGAGGTTCAGACAGACTAATGTATGTGTTATGGTTTGGATCTGGAATGTCCCCAAAGGCTCTTGTGTTGAAGGCTTTGTTCCACCATGAAACAGTGTTCAGAGTGGGGCTTTGGGGAAGTGATTGGATCAGGGGGGCTCTGACCCCATTAGTGGATGAACCCATTGATAGCTGTATGGACTACTTCTAAGGTGGATCCTAGCTGGATGAAGTAGATCACTGGGGCATGCCCTTGGGGACTATATCTTGTCCCTGTCCCCCTTTCCTGGCAGCTGTGAGATGAGCAGCTTTCCTCTGTCACACCCTTCTCTCATCATGTTTTGCCTCACAGAAGACTCAAAACAATGGAGGCAGCGGACCATGGAATGAAACTTCTGAAACTGTGAGCCAAAATAAATATATAAATCTTTCCTCCTTTAGATTTTTTCTGCATTTTGGTCATCAACAAAACTGATGAACACAGTATATATCTGTATTATATCTTTATCTATATCTATCTGCATATTTATGAAATTTGTTAAAAGGTAACACTTCAAATTATTTGGAACAATTTGAACACAAGTTGAAGAGCTAAAAATATATGAAGGTGTGTTCCTACATCATATCATGTACTAAATGAATTTGGATAGAAAAATTATAAAATATCAAGTGTATAAATTAAAGTCATAAAAGAAGTAGTAGAAAATAGGTGAGACTTATAGTTAGGAAAATAAGTTCAAGTGTGACAGCCAGGACAGAAGACATAAAATAAACATTTACATATCTGACTATATAAACTATCAAAACACCATTAAAGAGATTAAACTGTAATAGGACACATATTTGGAGCATTTATGACAAAATGTCAATATTTGCATTAATGTAAGAGGGAAATTTTAGCCTTATTCACAAAGAAGTGCAAATTAAAATGGCAAGGGAAATTGTGATTCATAAATACTTTTTGAATGATAATATCTAGGGTTGATTAGGACTAAGGAAGTGGCCTTCTCACACTAAATTGGTAGGAAAGTCAAATGATACAATCTTTCTAGTTGAAGTTTGTCAAATTCATAAAACTGTTGAAAATTCCAGGAAATTGTGCAAAGGCCTATCAAAGCATGGCTCTTGATAATGAAAAACTGGAAACCACCCAAAGGGTTAAGATAAGGGTCTGATCAAAGAAATCAGGATGTGCTTATAAAATGACAGCCTTGCAAACTATGAAGCAGATGGATTTATTAATATGAAATAAAAAATAAATTTTGATAGGAAGAAGAGCAGGAGAACAGAAAAGCTGTGGGGTATGCTGGAGAGAACAAGAATGAAAATACCAATAACCAGACAAAAAGAAGGAACATCTGGCTCCTGTTTGCAGGAGGCTGGCTTAGGCCCAGGCCTTCTCTTTTGGAACACGGTTTCCCTCCCCTCGTGATATGGCTATAAGTCTTGATAATGACACTATTGAAACCACACTTTATTAATTGGCTTCCTCCACTCTCCAAGGTCCCACTTACTAAGTACCAGACTAAGAACCAAAAAGGTAGTAATTCTTTTCTAGGTGGCCTTTCCCTCTGGTCTTATTAGCAGAAGACAATCTGCAAATCCCTGGCTTCCCTCAGCTCCTAGGCTGCTTTATCCTAACTCTCATTTGGGAGCTAATTAGAGGATTCTGTTTATGGAACTCACAAGAACTTCAGTCCCCAGTCCTGGCCCTGGCAATCTCAATGGAATTAGTTGCTGGAGGTGAGCCTCCTAAGGCTCTGCAGATCTGGGGAAGTTAAAAAGTTTATCAATTAGTTTCCTCTTGTCTGGTACACCAAAATATACTGAGGACTATGGGGACTTGAGATTAATCCCAATGTGTGGGGTAGACACCGTGGTTTCTACAGGTGTGACCCTTCACTAGTTCTTTCATGGAAGTGCAGTCAAATGTGGTAGAAGGGCCATAGCACTGGCCAGAGAGTTGGAGTGGGTATTATTTAATACAATTAGGTGGGTTACTCCATGCTATATCCTTTTTTAGAGAGACAGTGAGCAGAGACTCTAGGAATATTCTAACTCCTTCAACTAAAAATCCAATGGAATTTCAACAGCTATACTATATCTAACATCAATTTGATAACTCTGAATTCAAGTACTTAATCCTCAGAATAATCATTTCATAGGTGAAGAAACCAGAACCTGCAGAGCCACCTGACCTGATGTCACATGGTGCTGTTAGTCTGGGACCCAGCTCTCACTACTCCTTACCCAGTGCTGTCTTCACTGGGTGGCTTGATGCAGCAAGGGCCTGAGCCTCCCAGCTTTCTCCCTGCCATGTAGAAGATGCTGGAATCATATTTGCCCTTCCTGGTATTCTGGCCTGGAAAAGTACCTTTACCAACCAAATAAATATCTGAATCCCATTAGGGCCCTGCTATCTTTGATGCCCCAGAATCCATGAACACAAACTTCAACAACAAAGTTAAATGTTATCAGGCTGATGTTCCAAGGCTTCTTCTCAAGCTCACTTCTTTCCATTTCAATTTATTGCTGCCTCACAGGCCTTCACATACCGGGCCCATTGCCACCACATCCAATTTGGGCATCTGTTCAGTTGCTGATGCCCAAGAACCAGGTCTATTCATCAGAGTTCCATGGTGGTGAATTGTTCATGACTTAATGTACCTGTTCTCAGCTTTATTGATCAGAACACTCCTTTTAATTGCCCATAATCACTTATTTTCCCCCATCCTTTGGCATCCTGTGTGGATCGGTGCATTTACCATATAGTAGGTGAATGAAAAAAAAAGCCTAAAATTCTTGGAAGAGATTAGTTTTGAAGATAGAAGGATTGAGGCTTCAAGAACTGACATAGTCTAAGGTACTTTAGACCTGGATTAGAACTGGGGTCTCCATGTGTCCTGTTTATGACTTTCTGCATTCAACCTTACTGCCTTTTGTATTTCTGAAATTTGTTGCACCTAAAATCAGTATCACTGTGTGATTTTTGAACTATTAAGTCATTTTCTAAAGGAAGGGAGGAGGTAAAGACACTGGCCTAGAAGCCACTACTTGGAGGATGTTGCTCTACCTTCTAACTTCACAGGCTCTGGCAAATCACTTAGCCAGTCTGAACCTTTTTTACCTGTGAAGTGAGCATTAAAAAAGAGCTGGCTTTCTTACTTTCTAATCCTGGCCCTGGTTATCACTGTGGATGACATTCAACTGTACTGTTGCAAAATCCAAATGAAAACTTAAATTTTAAAGTGCTTTACAGCTACTGTTATGCGCTATTAGAATAGTAATAGAAAGCATAATAGTGCTAGGGTTCTCCGGAGTCCTAGTGGTGCTTTTCTCTGTGGTGGATACATGGTAAGGCTCTGGGTGTAGGCTGGAAGGGGAGGTAGGATGTGGGAGGTAGAATGGTTGTGACATGTGGGCACATCTCCAGGAAGACATGCAGATGCTCAAATTCACAGGTGGGTCATAGATGGCCTCAAAAAGTCACAGGTGTGTCAAGGACTGATAACAGCTGGAATGTGTTCCTCTGGATATGGACCATCTGAAGTTGGGGCTGGTATACTAAAATACTGCTTTTACTGTCAGGAGTCTGTGAACCTATGTTCACAAAGGGCACACATCCATCTCAACCAAGGTTGTCACTATCTTCAACTGCACTTATGTAAAAGGAGACAAAACTAGGCAATAGGTCAGGGGTACTACAGCTGGGAGGGATGTTTAGGATGGTGCCAGATGAGGTTTGGAGTGTTGTGGAGCATGAGATTTCAGTTTTCAAGCCAAGAAATAGGAAGAGGCCAGAAGGTCCACCGGGAGTATTCTCTTAATGACAGGTACAGTTTGGTTTAGCTCTCAATTCAGGAGAGGAGCAATGGACAGGATAACCACTTCATGTCTTTTCCAGGTCACTTAATCCTGGGAAAGTGCACACAGTGGCCTTGTAAAGGATGGAGAGGCCAACGTACTAGTTTTCTCAAAAGTGAGGACAACACCAGACAGTTTGAAGACTGGAGAGAAAACACCAACACCAACTCTACCCCCATCCCACACTTTCATCATTATTACTTTTCAAAATTTATTTTATTTTTTAATCACAGGAGTCAATGAACTTTAAATAATGTCAGAGTAAGTGGGATAAAATTCAATAGTCCTTCTCCATTTCCCGGTGCCCTCCAGTTGTATTCCCCTCCATAGAGGGAACCACCACCTACAATTGAAGGTTACTCACCAGGATGCTGTTCACCTCATTCAGATGTCACATCACCATCACTTTCCAAATTTAGCAGTATCTTCTAAATATCTTTTCATGTCAATAAAAAAGTTCTTCTTTTTAAACAAAAATGTTTTTTATTCAAATTTATTACATGAAATACACATTACTCATATTTGCATAACAGAAACCATTGACTTTAGAACAAGAATTAAAGATAAAAACTTGTGTATAACTTATGATCATTTATTTATTATCAGGCAGCATATGGAATTCTGCACTGGGGGGCCAGGAGACACACCAGCATTGGAGGAACAGTGACAGTGATGCACCCAATGTCCAGCAGAGACAGGTTCCCCAGGAAGTAGTACATGGGGGTGTGGAGTTTGGGCTCCACAAAGATGGCAGCCAGGATGCTGAAGTTGCCCCCAACTGTGACTACATAGGCAAAGAAAAAAATGAAAAAGAGAATGACTTGCAGTTCTCTATTTCCTCTCAGTCCAAGAAGGATGAACTCAGTGACAGCTGTCCTGTTCCCCAGGCACCAATTTCCATAGGGCACTGCTGAGAGTTGTACTGAGAGGAGACTCAGACCTGCCAAGGGAGGAGAATAACACACTGTAGGCACATATTCTATGTCTACTAGATGATGGAGTGCTGTGGTTAGAACATCTAATATCAGAATGGATACCAGCCTAGACTGTGATCAGGTTCCCAAAGGCCCCACTATGCCAGACATTAGCACTTTAGTTACTGGTTCTGAGAGAGATCCAGAGAATTCCAGGGAAGGGTCTGGGGCAGAGGGAACTATTCCAGAGACCCTGGAAAGTGGTGATTTACCAACATAGTGTAGAAAATCTTCAATATCTTAACAGGTATTGAGACCATATCAATGTACAGTGATTGAATGGCACCTATGACTAACTTAAAAAATTAATAAATAAATGAAGTTCTAGAAAGTACACACTATAGGAATAATAGCAATTATAAAGTAGAAGGGAAGGAGGACAGGACCCCATGATATCAGGAGACATGGAAAAGATTAAGGAAAAAGAGGAGCAAGAAGACAGGAGAATTTAGGAAAATATGAACATTTTAAAGTGAGTACTCTGAGTATTATAATAAGCACTTCACTTTTTAAGTTCTCATAAAACTTTATGGAGCAACCACTAGGATTTCTATGTAATCAGGACACCAAGATTTAGTATCATCAAACTCTTGACAGAACTGTGTCTCAAGCCTGGCACAATCTGACTCCTAGCCTACAGTTTTATGTTGTATTTTTTGGACATGTGTTGTTATTGGGGATGTATGAATGACATTGTTTACAATAAAGACAATAATGGAATTTCTGAAGTTTTAAGTATTAGGATGTCTACAAATATGCAAAAAAGTCAAGACCCTGTTCTTTCATCCTTTCATTCAATAATTATTTATTGAACATCATAGTGTTCTGGATACTGGATATATTTTGATGATAAAACTAACACACTGGACATGAGGTGTGGGAGAAAGAGAAGATGCAAAGATGATTTTAAGGTTCTTGGGCTGAGAAACTGGAAAGATGAATTGCTAATAAATGCCATCAGGAAAATAGATAGTTTTGTATTTCAATGTCAGGGAGGAGGGATGCAGAGTTTTTCAAAGGATAAAGGGAATAATTGACATCCCAGGGAGGAATTGAAGTCCCAGAGAGCATTTGGGTGGCTTCCACTCCACCATGTGTGTCCAGGTACCTGGGCAATTGAGGAGTAAACCCAGGTGTGACTGGGGAAGGATCTTCAAGGCCTCCTTCTTCTGGATTCTTGCATATGCTGGGCCATACTCACTCTGTTTCTAGCTAGTAACTTTGTTTTAAGAACACCGTCCCTCTTTCATACATTGAAATTCCAACCCTCAATTCTCAACCCCATCTCATCATCCCAACTTCTCAAAGTGGTTTTCTTATGCAGTCCAATCTTTACTGGAGCTAGCCCTCCTGTGAGTCACAGACAATGGTGACCTGACTCACTCCAGGACTCCCCTATGTGGAAAGGGACAAGAAGCATTAAGAGGAGTAGTTTGTTCAGAGTCATGAGAGAGCCATTCAGAATCAGTAGCACAAAACACAGAGCATAGATTATGCTAGTAGCATTCTATAGGAGAGCCTCTGCACTTTCAATACCTCCATCCTGTCCTTTTCTACAAAAACTGTTGACTGTCTATTGCCAGGTAGATGAGAAATATCAAGTTCAAAAATATTAAGTTGGCTAAGGTCACTTATGTCAAATTATGCTCTGAAATGACATCTTATTGATTTTCAGTCAATTCCTGCTGTGCCAGGGCCCTTTCCATGTTATGAATATCTAGCGTAGGTATATATGTTCATTTTCTCTTCCCTTCCATGACTCAGAGTGAAAACTTCTTTATTATATTTACTACCTCTTCTCGAATCCAGCATCACTCAGTCCTTTATTCTCCTGTAGACCAGGAAGAGGCCATCTGAAGCTCATGAGTGATAGGAAGGCTGGAGCACTGGGAAGACCTGCAGGGCACTTACCTTCCTGTGAGTGAGCTGGGCACCTGGGGGCTGGTTCTCAGGGTCAATGAGTGCCAAGCTGATTTATGGTGGCCTGTCTCCAAAAGGCTTATAAAGGGAATGAGGCAGAGACCCAGAGAATCTGTCCTCATGTTCGCTCTACTTAGGAGCTCATTAGCATTGAGAGGCCCTAACACCAAACTTCCCCAGAGACTGCACAAGAAGACAGAGACAGACAGACAACCTCAGTCCTTGAGGATTTCTCTTATCTGCCTAGTATTTTGGACTCTTAAAGAAGCATTACTCCAGCCTCCTAATGTTTCCAAAAAGGAGGAAAGCTATAGTCACCAGATTGCAGATCTGGAAAAGTGCAATCCAAAGACTCTGATGACTTGCCAAGTCCAGTGAGAGGGTTCATGTTTGGAGCTCATGCTGAGCCCCAGATAATAACTGATTTGGGTAGATTTTTTCTCATTAATTTTTCACATTTTTAAAGGTGTAATTTTCAAAGTTGGTTTCATTAAGGTATAAACTTAATTGTAAAGTTTTATGGGTTTGAGAAAATATCCAGTGGTAGATACAGTACCTCTATCCATATGGAGAACATTTCAGCGATTCCCTTCAGGCCCCTGGTGGCCCTTTGCCATCAGTCTCCTCTTCGCACCTTAGTCTGTGGCAACCTCTCATCTTAATTCTGACCCTATAGATTTGCCTTTTTTGGAGTGTCTCTGTTATGATTTGGATCTGGATTATCCCCTAAAGGCTCATGTTTGAAGTCTTGGCCCCCAGTGCAGTGATGTTCAGAGGTGGGGCTTTGTGGGGGTGACTGGATCATGGGGGCTCTGACTTCATCGGTGTATTAATCTTTTCATGGCACTAGTGGGAGGTGGTGGAAATGTTAGGAGGTGGGGCCCAGTTGGAGGAAGCAGGTGACCAGGGGTGTGCCCTTCATTCCTTCAAATCCCTTTGTATCTTAGTTTATCAGGATCTCCTAGTTCTTGAGTGTCTCCACCATCTTCCCTTTAGTTGATGTTTGCCTACCAGCATGTAAACACACAGTTCCTCTCATCTTCAAACAAAACTTAAAAAACAATTCAAGTCTCTCCTATATTTGTTTCTCCGCTGGCTACCTCAGCACATTCCTCTTCCAATCACAGCTGAACTTCTCCAAAGAGTTGTTGTCATCTGCGATCTTCGTTTCCTGACTTCCCATTTACTGGATCCTCCAACTGCACCCGCTTCTTCTCCCACCACCTCTCTCCAAGTGCCCTTGGAAAGGCTACACACTGCTGGAATGTCCTCCCTATCAACCTGGCAAATACCCAACACATGGCTTCATCTTCTTCTCCTCTTTCATTAGTTACAACACTTGCCAATTTATTAAAAAAATTAGAAATATGGACATATAACATCTTTCTATTTTTTCCCCTACAACTTCACTATACAAACACACACATTTAACTGAGCACTGAGGTATAATGTTTGGCATATCATATTGACAAGGACAGAAATAATAGGTCATTGGAAGTGTCGATTTGTTCAAACTCTTCCAAGTGCCAAACTGGCTAAATATTGTCAAAGTGTCAATTTTATATTCTTTGAACTAGAAACTCCACCCAAAGATTTTTTTTTTATCTTTAGCAATTAGAAGAGAGTATACACAGGTGAATGTACAGGAACACTTTTTGCAGCATGCCAGATTATTTGAACCAATACAGGTTTATTAATAAAAAGTTATTATATCCATTTTCTAAATCCATTCAAAGGAATACTATGAACCACAGAAAAAAGATGAAGAAGACCTATATTTAATGTCATGGAAAGATGTTCATCTATATTATAAAGGTTACAGAGCTTTGGATGTACGACAATTCTTTTTTGTAATTATATCTTATGAATAAAAAATTTAACACATATGCTAAATATTCATAATGATAATCTATGAATAGCCAAACTATGGGTGATTTTAATTTCTTTTTCTTTGTGCATATGTGTAGTTTTTGTAGTTTTTGGTGGTGGTGGTGGTACTGAGGATTTAACGCAGGGATGATTTATCACTGAGCCACACCTTCAGTCCTTTTTTGTTGTCGTTGTTCCTTGCTTGCTTTTCTTTATTTTGAGACAGGTTCTCACTAAGTTGCTAAGGGCCTCACTTGCTAAGTTGCTCAGGTTGGCTTTGCAACTCTCCTGCCTCAGCCTCTGAATTCTCTGGGATTACACACACACACCACACACTCAGCTCTTATTGTACTTTCTAACTTTTCAATAAGTAAGTACTTTTATGCATTATGGAAACAGTTGTTTAAAGGTATAAATTCAATAAATAAAGTATCTTCCTCCTAATAGCAATGTGCAGAAAGGGTCTGGTTTCAAGTATAAGTCAGGAGTAACAAAGATCTCCATTCAGTCAAGGAGATTTTTCCATGTGAACCAAACACTTTTCTCTAATTAACTGTGTCAGATTTATTTTTTGTTGTCAATGGTCCATTATGGAAAATATTTTACCTCCTTCTTGTGGTTTTTCTAAACAGTGCCTATTCTCTCAGAATTGGCTTTTTAAATTTGCTTTCTTCTTGTAGATTTATTTCTTAAAATTGATATCCAGCAATTTCTCAACCTGGACCAGTTGCTTTGGAACAAATCAAAATTGTTAAGAAAATAAAAACTTCCTAATTCACATTATCATGTTCCTTTTCATACTTTTTTACTCTCTATTGTCCATCCCACCTCTTCATCTTAAGATACCCTTTCTCCTAGAAATGATTTATTATTCTTACCATCTTCTCTGTTTGGGCGACTTTGTTTTCAAGATTAAATATTTTGTCTTCATTGTCTGAGGTTCTGTCTTTCAAGTGGTCTAGTCTTTTGGCGATGCTTTCCATTGAGTTTTTTATTTGGTTTATTGTTTCCTTAATTTCAAGGATTTCCGTTTGGTTTTGTTGTCGTTGTTGTTTTGTTTGTTTTGTTTTGTTTTATTTGAGAATCTCTATCTCTTTGTTGAAATGATCTTTTTCTTCCTGCAGTTGTTCTTTCAACTGCTTATTGGTATTATCATTCATTGCCTGCATTTGCTCTCTTATCTCATCCTTTGCTTTGTGAATCATCTTAATCATGTATAATCTGAAGTCCTTTTCTGACATTTCTTCTACCATACTGTCATTGGATTCTATTAATATAGAATCTAGATTTGTTTGGATCATTTCTTCCCTTGTTTTTTCATGCTGTTCATATTTCTTCCCCTCTAGCAGTGCAGATCTTGGGTATTGCATATTTCCCCCCATAGGCTTATAGTGGCCCTATAGGTTTCCAAAACCTTTTCTGACAATGAGCTTCAAGTCTCCAGCAGGTGTCTCAGGATGGGATTTGCCCCACCTAAAGATCGGAGTTACAGCTTCCAGGATTATCCAAGATTATCCAAGATGGCCGCTCTGGCTTAAAAATGTGTTGGCAAATGGGGAGCTGTCTCGGGGTGTGGACGTGGTCAGCTGGAGGTCCTGGAGGTGGGGTGCAGTTGGTCAGGAAGGGGTCCTGGAGGTTGGGTGTGTTTGGTGTGGTTGCGAGATCCTGGAGGCTGGGTGCAATCAGTCGGTCTGGGGTCCTGGTGATAGGACGCAGTCAGTTGGTCTGGGGGTACTGGCAGCAGGGAGCAATCAGTCGGTGTGAGGGCCCCTGAGGCAGGGAGTGATTGGTTGGGCTGAGGGATCCTGGAGATGGGGCTCAGTCAATCCGGCCAGGGGTCCTATGGGGCCTGGCTGTTGTCTCAAAATGGCAGCAACCACGTGTAATCAAACCTGCAGGTACTGTGACAGTGAACTTCCAGGAAACAGCAGGCAGCTGGCGCTCCACTGGCGGTCTGCGGCCAGTCTGCTAGCAGCTGTCAGACTATCCGGAGGTGAACCTCGGGTGGTGGGTGATGGGTAGGTGAGAGGCAGGCGATGGACAGGCAAGAGGCAGGCAAATGGCAGATGATAGACTCCCGACAATGAGCAATCTGCACTCAAAAAAAGGTGTCGATATGCTGGCAGACTGTAGGTGATCACAGTACACAAATGGGGTAAACAGCAGGGGATCAACAAGCAGCAAAAACTGCCTCACCAAGAAACAGATATCGTCTGCTTGAAACCGGAGTTACAGAGCAAGAAGGAACACAGCCTCCCTCTAGTCCGCCATCTTGGATCTCCGGTTTATTATTCTTGAGAGGTAATAATTAGAGGGATAACTCACCCCTGGGTTCAAATCCCAGCTGTGACATTCATTAGTTTTGTGATTTTCACCAAATTATTCAAACTTTCTGAGGTTCAGCTTTATAATACATTATTTGTAAATCTGTATCTACCTCAAAAGGTTATGGGAACTGAATGAGCTAACAGAAGCCACTCTCTTAGAACAGTGGCAGGCATGTGGTAGTTGAGATGCAAGTGACAACTCTCATCATTTTTATTGCACCTGTCCTCCTGAGCTGGTCTCTGACTCCATTCCATCATACTCACACTCTACTTTCAATAATCACAATGCTTCTCAGAAGCTTAAGTAGAGCCATGACATTTGTTAAGACCAGAGGCAGGGGGTGTCACTTGGGGGACAACTTATCTATGAGCTCCCTCCATAGGGCACCCTTCACATGGGGGTTCCTGAGGCTGTAGATGAGTGGGTTCACTGTGGGACTGATGATAGTGTTGAAGATGCCAATGCCCTTGTCCTTGTCTGAAGCCTCCACAGAACCCAGCCTCATGTGGCTCAAGATGCCTGTTCCATAGAAGATGCCCACCACAGTGAGGTGGGAGCCACATGTGGAGAACGCCTTCTTCCTGCCCTTGGCAGAGTGGATTTGTAGCACAGCAGCCACCATGATGAGGACCAAGGGGGCCACAGCCATGAAGGCTGCTGCTATAAAAAGCAACTGCTCATTGTTGGGTGCTGGAGTAGGAGAGTTGGAAGAGCTGGGGGAGGTCATGATAGAAGTGATGGATCACATTGGGGCCACAGAATTTAAGAGTAGACAAGACAAATTGGAGTCAGTGCCTTGGTGAAGGAAATGACACATGACGTGCATGCCAAGGAATTCTGCATTTCCCAAACCATATGGGTATTGTAGGTGAGAAACTAGCAAGTGGCCAGATAGTGGTCATAGGCCATGACAGTCAGCAGAAAGTAGTCTGTCCCAGCCAGGAGATGGAAGAAGAGCTGTGAGAGGCATGCCCTACAGTGAATGGTCTTGTCAGACACAAAATGCCTCAACGTGGCAGGGACAGTGACACTGATGTTCCTGACATCTAGCAGAGACAAGTTTCCCAGGAAGACTTCTTCCTGGAAACATGTGGGTGTGGAGTTTGGGTTCCATAAAGATTATGGCAAGTATACTAAAATTACCACCAATAGTAGCTACATAAGCAAGAAGAAGGTGACAAGAGGATGGGCTGTGGAGCTGGAGTCTCTGTTAGGCCAGCAGGACAAACTAGGTCACAAGTGAATCATTTCCTGAAGGTCCTAGATCCATGACTCTTCCACCTGCTGTAGACTGAGCCAAGTTGCAGGGTGTCAATGGTGATAAAAGGAGAAGGAGATCTTTGTAACAACAACCAAGTGTGGCAAGGTCCAGGAGAGTAAGGACACCCAAAGTTTAAGGAGAAGAAAGTTAAAGATTGAAATGTAATAAGAAAAGGCTTGATAAATCTGACTTCTATTGGGCAAGAACAGAGGCATTGGAAGACACAAACAGAAATAGATGAACTGATATTTAAATTTTAAAAAGTGACTTTTGAAAGTTAGAGGGAGAGACTATTTTCCTGAGGTCAAAGTTCCAGGAAAGAATCCACAAGTTGGCAGATGATTGCATGGTGATAGTTTGGGGTACACAAGATCCCAGAGGATGAAAGGGAACCTTTGGGAGAAGGAGTAGACATGGTTCTCATAACCTGTATCCCAAAAACCTCCACATATGCATGTGATCATACAGTCATCCCTTGGAAATCTCAGGAGTTTGGTTCCAGGACTCCTTGGATACCAAAATCTGCAGATGCTCAAGTCCCATAGATGAAGTAGCATAGTTTTTGCATGTAATCTATGCACATTCTCCCACATACTTTAAATCATGTCTAGATCATGTACATAATCTAGTACAATGTAAAAGTTATGTAAATAGTTGTAATACTATATCATTTATCTGTAATACTACATTATTTAGATAATAATGACAAGAAAAAATTCTGCATGTGTTCAGTACAGATGCAGTTCTTTTCCAAATCTTTTTATTCATGATGAGTTAACTCCATTGATATGGAACTCACAGAGACAGAGGACTGACTGTGAGTGATGGCAATAGTGAGATGATTACTGTAGTCTAGACTATTAAAAGAGTAACTTGTGAAGCCATGAGTCTTCACCTGAACTCTTCAGAAAAAGGTAAAAATGCAATGACAAACAATAAAACTGCATGAAGACACATCATTGAAGATACTTCCAGCTCTAAAATTGGTGATTGACAGCATTTTAGATTTTCTAAATAGTAAGATCATTTTGCATTTCTCCATATAGAACCTGGGAAATTTGGGGTCCAAAGTACTGACACTTTACTGAATAAGAAGACTATAAAACAAGCTTCGAAAAGAGTGAGAGTTTTGAGGTTTAAGCTCCCAGGTGATTGAGTGGACACACAGTAGTGTTACCTCGCTGGATACCCAGCTGACCTCTCCCAGTTGGAGTCTTTAGTAAGCAGAGAACCAGACCACAAATTCCACTCAGCTTCCACTTAGCTTTTTCCTATCCTTTCTGCTGAATCTAATTACTCATCATCTAATCCATGTAGTACCATGGGCCTAATGAGCAGATAAAACCACAGTTACACAGCCGTGAGTGATGATCAAGTGTGGGGGCAATTTTTAGCCCCAAAGTGGCCACTCCAACCAAATACCTGGTGACCCACCTCAACCTCTGCCTTAGGGGTAGATATTTAATTCACTCACCTGGAGCCTAATTCACATAGGAAATGGCTTGAGTCAAAGATCCCCCAGAGCAAGAGGCATGAGCAGAAGAAGACACATCCTTTGAATAGTGTCCTCAGGTCCTAATGGGCCAACTGCCATCTGCAGGTCTGGCCTTTTTGCATGGACATGTTTTTACCATTCCCTCCAACTCAGGCTCTTCAAAGATGAGCTGTCCTCTTTCCACCCCATCTTCCCTTCATTGAAGTATTTTAGTAAGAGCCCTTTCATCCTCCCATATAGTGTGTGGTTCAAAAACTTAGTCTTTGCTGTCTATGCCTCACTTTGCCCTCTCACAGTCAAACGCCCAAGTCCCACTGGAGCTCCTTCAGGGGAAGGAGAAGCCATTCCAGAGTTCAGAGTGAGAACTTAATTTTCATGGAAATCTAGTTGTGAGTGTGCAGTGTGCAGTCTGGGAAGGCACTCGCCTAGTTAAGAATTAACAGGCTCTTCATGGGCAAAGAAGAGGGAGAGTCATGCCAGCCCACTGGACTCCACAGGAGAGCTTATAAAAGACCAGTAAACTAAAAAACAAACAACTTGACTGACATTATTTTCACACTGGGATTTTTCTCCTCCACATTTTTATCCCTTGGAGTCTTCAGAAGTTAGAGTCAGGTAAACATCTGCCTTTGACAAACAGATAATGATCTCCAGGATCTTTAAGTTGTTTTGAACTTTCTCAGCGTTTCCAAGAAAAATTCATTCATTTATTTTACATATGTGTTTCTGATCACTCGTTAAAAATCAGCAATCATATTCCCAGCATTTTATAGTTAAAATGAGTCTTAAAAATCTTACAATCTAGGAGGTGATGCAGGGTTAGGACAGAGACAAGATTTCGGGTTTCTGATATAGTTCAGGCTGGCATTTTAGAAGAGGAGGTGACTTGAGACTCGAGCTTTGCCTGCAACATGGGGAGAAGAGTCTGGGGTGAGATGTGCTCTGAGTTCATTCCTGGAGTAGTGTCCTCTCCAACATCTCTCAAGGGCACTTCACATCTCGTTACCATCCTCAAATCCAGCTTTTCTTCTAGTCTCAAACAAATGTCTTCCCTTTTTCACTGCTCTCAAGGTACAATGTAGACCCTGTAGCATCTGATTCCAGATGTTTTCCACCCTCATGCCTCCAACACCATAAGGGCAGATAAAGGTTTAAACATCTTCTAGAGAAGGACCACCCTACATTTACTAATTCCTAAAAGTGACTTACGATCAACAAATCTTTGTAAGGTATCTTTTCTGTATGTCAGCTTTTAAACTATAATAATAATTATTAAGGACAGACTAACAGGGTGGTAGCAATACATAACACATGAAGGAACCCAGTGGAGTGGGACTCAGCATAATGGCACTGAAGCCTTCTATGTTGTAGAGGGAGAAGGGCAGAGTCAATCTGATTAATTTCACAGTTTGTGATCTGCATTTTCTTATATCAACACAGATGTCAGAGTGGTTTTAATGAATGCAGGAACAGAAGCTGCTCTCTACCACTGTAAGTGCCTCTTTAAGAAGTGAGAATCATGTCCCATGCCAGATGGTTATGAAGGATCATCTGCTGTTCTTTCAGTTCTGTGGTGATGATGGTTAAGATTGTTCAATCTTGGCTACCTCCTAGAGCAGTTTGGAAAACATAGAAGATCCAGTGAACTTCCTGAATAGCCCACATGGGGGCAGCTCTGAGCAGGAGAGTTGCTCATGCAGTTTGTGGGCGTGGTTAAGTGCTTTAGGGCTAATCTCAGTCATCTGGTTTGTTTTTCAGCTCCTCTTCTAAACAAGCAGAAAGGAGTCACAGTTTCCTTTAGAAATTGGAATTGAATTGTGTGCCTGAACCTTTCACTGGAACACATTATGTTTCTTCTACATGACTTTGTTTGCTTAGGACCTGAAAAATCTAAGTCAGGAGTAAAAGAAAGATGAAAATGGAAGAAAAGGACAAGCTGATTAAAGATTAGATAAGGACAAATATTAGCAAGACAGCAGGTAGGTTCCAATATGTCTGGTTTTCATGGACAAAGTAATTATTAAAGGATATTTACGGAGGCTAAAAATAATTATTGAATAATTTTCCAGTCTGTTTGACATCAGGAAAGGTAGTTTGGGGTTCAGTTATTTTCATGGATGAGTCTGAAGATGTGGATGTGAAAGCATCCAATTCTAATTAAGCCTAGGAATAGTGGGAGGAAGTTTGTCTCCCTGTGAGAAATATCTTTGGATCATTGGTGGCTAAGTAACACTGAAAAAGGCAGAAGATACTAGTTTTTGATAGATTATAGAGTAGTAATTACTCCCTGAAAAGGACTATTAGTGAAATTGTTAGAGAAACAATCTGTTTTAACAAAACAGATTGAACAAAAGAGACTGAGATTTTTTTAATTGTAATTTTTTATTTGAAAGTTATGTACAGAGGATATTTCAATAATAGCATGAGGGTAGAAGATTGAATTCATAATATTGTTTGCATGTAGGGGAATGGTACTATTTTTCAAATTATATTTTGAGGCATGGCCTTGCTAAGTTGCCCAGGTTTGTCTCAAACAAACAATCCTCTTGTCTCAACCACTGGAAACATTACAGGAATGCACCACAACCCTCTGGGGAATAGGAACTTTATAAACACTGGATGAGAAAGAAAAAATGTTGGGTTCAAGGAGACCACCGCATTGTACCTGCTCCCTGAGACTGAATCAAAACAATAATTCTGTGGTAGTGTATGGAGGTAGGAGAGCAGTGGAGAAATGCTGGTAGACAACTCAGAGAGCTAGCAACCATGTGAATACTAGAGATGCCAGTTTTGAGAATGGAAAGAGAATTAATCAAAGGAATAGACTGTGGCAGTGCCAGGTGTGTGCTAGCTCTGTGAGGTGGAGAAGCTTCCCTCCAAGGAACCAAAAGAAATTCTACCAAAGAGTTCAAGAAAAATAGGGCTGCTGGCCCACAAATTCATAATCTGAGTAGAAAATAAACTCATATATGGCACAGTGAGCCAGCACAGGAGAAAGTCCAGGTACTTTCCAGCAGATTTAGGACAGTGGGTAAATAATGAGGGTTTACAAAGATTTTTTTGTTTAAACATCCTGAATTAGACACTAGAAACTGAAGAGTTTACCTTTTTTCTTCCATTTTTCACTATTTTTTCTTTCTTTTTAATTCTTTTTTTATTTTTAATTAATATTTTTATGTTTTAAAATTTATTCTAGTTAGTTACACATGACAGTAGAATGCATTTAGACACATTGTACACAAATGGAGCACAACTTCTCCTTCCTCTGAACATGGTGTAGAGTCACACCAATAGTGTAATCATACATGCACATAGGGTAACAATGTCCATCTCACCGCACTGTCCTTCCCATCCCCACTCCCCCTTCTCTGCCCTCTGCACAATTCAAAGTGCCTCCATCCCACCCACCCCACCATGATGGATCACCATCCACTTCTTTTTTTTTTAATTTTAATTAAAAATCATAAATTTACATAGGACAATGTTGTTTGATTCATTCTGCCCTTATATGTCCTCATCTACTTATCAGCAAGATCATTCGTCCTTTAGTTTTTTGAGATTGGCTTATCTCACATAGCATGATATCCTCCAATTTCATCAATTTGCCTGCAAATGCCATAATTTTATCATTTTCATGGCAGAGTAATATTCCATTATGTATATATGCCACAGTTTCTTTATCCATTCATCAACTGAAGGGCATCGAGGTTGGTTCCACAATCTGGCTATGGTGAATTGAGCAGCGATGAACAATGATGTGGCTGTATCTCTGTAGTATGCTGATTTTAAGTCCTTTGGGTATAGGCCAAGGAGTGGGATAGCTGGGTCAAATGGTGGTTCAATTCCAAGATTTCTGAGGAATCTCCATACTGCTTTCCAGAGTGGCTGCACTAATTGGCAACCCCACCAGCAATGTATTAGTGTACATTTTTCCCCACATCCTCGCCAACACCTATTGTTGCTTGTATTCTTGATAATCGCCATTCTAATTGGGGTGAGATGAAATCTTAGGGTAGTTTTGATTTGCATTTCTCTTATTACTAAAGATGTTGAACATTTTTTCATACATCTGTTGATTGCTTGTACATCTTCTTCTGTGAAGTGTCTGTTCATATCCCATTTGCTGATTGGGTTATTTGTATTCTTGGTGTAGAGTTTTTTGAGTTCTTCATAGATTCTGGAAATTAGCGCTGTATCTGAAGTACAAGTGGCAAAGATATTCTCCCACTCTGTAGGCTCTCTCTTCACATTACTGATAGTTTCCTTTGCTGAGAGAAAGCTTTTTAGTTTGAATCTATCCCAGTGGTTGATTCTCGCTTTTATTTCTTGTGCTATGGGAGTCCTGTTAAGGAAGTCTGATCCTAAGCCAACAAGTTGAAGGTTTGGACCTACTTTTTCTTCTATAAGATGCAGGGTCTCTGGTCTGATTCCGAGGTCCTTGATCCATTTTGAGTTGAGTTTTGTGCAAGGTGAGAGATAGGGGTTTAGTTTCATTCTGTTGCATATGGATTTCCAGTTTTCCCAGCACCATTTGTTGAAGGGGCTATCTTTTCTCCATTGCATATTTTTGGCATCTTTGTCTAGTATGAGAAAATTGTATTTATTTGGGTTTGTGTCCATGTCCTCTATTCTGTACCATTGATCTACCTGTCTATTTTGGTACCAATACCATGCCGTTTTTGTTACTATTGCTTTGTAATAGAGTTGAAGATCTGGTATTGTGATATCCCCTGCTTTGCTCTTTCTACTGAGGATTGCTTTAGCTATTCTGGGTTTCTTATTCTTCCAGATGAATTTCATAATTGCTTGCTCTATTTCCGTAAGGTACTCCACTGGGATTTTAATTGGAATTGCATTGAATCTGTATAGCACTTTTGGTAGTATGGCCATTTTGACAATATTTATTCTGCCTATCCAAGAACATGGGAGATCTTTCCATCTTTTAAGGTGTTCTTTAATTTCTTTCTTTAGTGTTCTGTAGTTCTATTGTAGAGGTCTTTCACCTCTTTTGTGAGATTGATTCCCAAATATTTTATTTTTTTCGATGCTATTGTGAATGGGGTAGTTTTCCTAATTTCTCTTTCTGAAGATTCAACACTTATGTATAAAAATGCGTTGGATTTATGAGCATTGATCTTGTAACCTGCTACTTTACTGAATTCACTTATGAGTTCTAAGAGTTTTCTGGTGGAATTTCCAGGTTCCTCTAAATATATAATCATGTCATCAGTGAACAGGGATAGTTTGAGTTCTTCTTTCCCAATTCGTATCCCTTTAATCTCTTTGGTTTGTCTAATTGCTCTGGCCAGAGTCTCAAGAACGATGTTGAATAGAAGTGGTGAAAGAGGGCATCCCTGTCTTGTTCCAGGTTTTAGGGGGAATGCTTTCAGTTTTTCACCATTAGAATGATATTAGCCATGGGCTTAGCGTAGATGGCCTTTACAATGTTAAGGAATGTTCCCACTACCCCAATTTTCTCTAGTGTTTTCAGCATGAAGGGGTGCTGTATTTTATCGAATGCTTTTTCTGCATCTATTGAAATAATCATGTGATTCTTAACTTTTAGTCTGTTGATATGGTGAATGACATTTATTGATTTCTGGATGTTGAACCAACCTTGCATCCCTGGGATAAAACCCACTTGATCGTGGTGCACTGTCTTTTTAATATATTTTTGTATGTGATTTGCTAAAATTTTGTTGAGAATTTTTGCATCGATGTTCATTAAGGATATTGGTCTGAAATTTTCTTTCCTCGATGTGTCTCTGTCTGGTTTAGGTATCAGGGTGATATTGGCTTCATAGAATGAGTTTGGGAGGGTTCCCTCCTCTTCTGTTTTATGGAATACTTTGAGAAGTATTGGAATGAGCTCTTCTTTAAAGGTTTTGTAGAACTCGGCTGAGAACCCATCTGGTCCCGGACTTTTCTTTGTTGGTAGGCTTTTGATGACCTCTTCTATTTCATTGCTTGAAATTGATTTATTTAAATTGTGTATGTCCTCCTCGTTCAGTTTAGGTAATTCATATGTCTCTAGAAATTTGTTGATGTCTTCGAGGTTTTCTATTTTGTTGGAGTATAGATTTTAAAAATAGCTTCTAATTATGTTTTGTATTTCACTCGTGTCTGTTGTGATATTTCCTTGTTCATTCCGAATTTTAGTAATTTGAGTTTTCTCCCTCTTTCTTTTGTTAGTGTGGCTAAGGGTTTATCAATTTTGTTTATTTTTTCAAAGAAAAAATAAATTAACTATTTATTTTGTTAATTTTTCCAATTGTTTCTTTTGTTTCAATTTTGTTGATTTCAGCTCTGAGGTTAACGATTTCCTCTCTACTACTACTTTTGGTGTTGGTCTGCTCTTCTTTTTCTAGGGCTTTGAGCTGTAGTGTTAAGTCGTTTATTTGTTGATTTCTACTTCTTTTGTTGAATGGCCCCATGAAATAAATCTTCCTCTAAGTACTACTTTCATAGTGTCCCAGAGATTTTGATATGATGTGTCTTTGTTCTCGTTTACTTCTAAAAATTTTTTTTATTTCCCTCCTGATGTCTTCTGTTATCCATTCATTGTATAATAGTGTATTATTTAATCTCCAGGTATTGGAGAAGTTTCTGTTTTTTATTCTGTCATTTTTTTCTAATTTCAATCCATTATGATCTGATAGAGTACAAGGTAGTATCTCTATCTTCTTGTATTTGCTAACAGTAGCTTTGTGGCATAAGACATGGTCTATTTTAGAGAAGGATCCATGTGCTGCTGAGAAGAAAGTGTATTCAATCTTTGTTGGATGGTATATTCTATATAAGTCAGTTAAGTCTAAATTATTGATTGTGTTATTGAGATCCATGGTTTCTTTATTCAATTTTTGTTTGGACGATCTATCCAGTGGTAAGAGAGGTGTGTTAAAATCGCCTAGTATTATTGTGTTGTGGTCTATGTGATTCTGGAATTGAGAAGCATTTGTTTGACGTACATGGATGAGCCAATGTTCGGGGCATAGATGTTTATGATTGTTATATCTTGCTGATTTATGCTTCCCTTAAGCAGTATTTAATGTCCTTCTTTATCCCTTCTGACTAGTTTTGGCTTGAAGTCCACATTATCTGAAATGAGGATGGATACTCCAGCTTTTTTGCTGTGTTCGTGTGCATGGTATGTTTTTTCCCATCCTTTCACCTTTAGTCTATGGGTATCTCTTTCTATGAGATGAGTCTTTTGCAGACAGCAAATTGTCGGATTTTTCTTTTTAATCCATTCTGCCAGTCTATGTCTTTTGATTGATGAGTTCAGGCCATTAACATTCAGGGTTATTATTGTGATATGATTTATATTCCCAGTCATTTGACTCATTTTTGTTTTTTGACATGATTTGGTTTCTCCTTTATTTGGCTATTCCTTTAGGCTAGTTCCTCCTGTTGCTGATTTGCACTGTTGTTTTTCATCTCTTCCTCATGGAATACTTTGCTGAGAATGTTCTGCAATGCTGGCTTTCTTTTTGTAAATTCCTTTAGCTTTTGTTTATCATGGAAGGATCTTATTTCATTGTCAAATCTGAAAGTAAGTTTTGCTGGGTATAAGATTCTTGGTTGGCATCCATTTTCTTTCAGGGCTTGGTAAATGTTGTTCCAGGCCCTTCTAGCTTTTAGGGTCTGGATTGAAAAATCTGCTGATATTCTTATTGGTTTCCCCCTGAATGTAATTTGATTCTTTTCTCTTGCGGCCTTTAAAATTCTGTCTTTATTTTGTATGTTAGGTATTTTCATTAAAATGTGCCTTGGTGTGGGTCTGTTGTAATTTTGTATATATGGAGTCCTATAAGCCTCTTGTACTTGGTTTTCTGTCTCATTCTTCAGATTTGGGAAATTTTCTGATATTATTTCATTGACTAGATTATTCATTCCTTTGGTTTGCTTCTCTAAGCCTTCCTCGATCCCAAAAATTCTTAAACTTAGCCTTTTCATGATATCCCATAATTCTTGTAGATTCTGTCATGATTTCTTACCAGTTTTCTGTTTGGTCAACTTTGTTTTCAAGATTAAATATTTTGTCTTCAATATCTGAGGTTCTCTCTTCCAGGTGTTATGCTTTCTATGGAGTTTTTAACTTGGTTTATTGTTTCCTCATTTCAAGGATTTCTGTTTGGTTTTTTTTCAATATCTCTAACTCTTTATTGAAATGATCTCTTGCTTCCCGTATTTGCTCCTTTAACTGTTGATCGGTGCGATCATTTAATGCCTGCATTTGTTCTTTCATCTCCTCGTTTGCTTCCCTGATTGTTTTAATTATGTACATTCTGAACTCCCTCTCTGACATTTCTTCTGCTGTGCTGTCATTGGATTTTATTGATATAGTATCTAGGTTTGTTTGGGACATTTTCTTCACTTGTTTTCTCATATTAGTCAGATGTCAGTGGGACTTTGTGATATTGCAGAATTCTTCTATTGGCTTATATTGTCCCTGTAGATTTCCAGTGTATCACCTTCCTGCCTTCAGTAGCCTGAAGTCTTGGAGTAACTTGATAATGCAGTGCTTCCAAGGAAAGCTGCCCCTAGTCTTCTACTGGTTCCAGGACTTGGAGCTGGCTCTGTGTGGAAAGGCTCTCACTGGGGGGTCTGCTCCGAGAAGCTAGCCTGGAAAGGCGCTTCCTGCCGGAGGGGGCTGGGCTGAGGGCTGCTTGGGGAAGTCCCTGGCTTCCCTGTCCTGGTCCCTGAAGCAACCTGTGGGCAGGAACTTGTGCCCTGGTTCAGGGACTTGAAGCTTGGTTCTGTGCAGAAAGGCTCTCACTGGGGGGCCTGCTCCAAGATGCTTGAGAATCTGGCCCTGTGGGAGGAGCCCACCGCCGGAGTGCGCAAGGCTGCCTGGGGAGGACTCTAGCTGCTCTGTCCTACTCTAATGAGCCACCCGAATCCGGGCCTGCCGCCCGGGCAGCGCTTCACCGGGTGGGGGAGGCTCACCCCGAGGATCTATTTTAGTCCGAGTCTCTCAATGCCTCCCCTTCTTGAATCCTGGGTTCTGGAGCAACTGGAGATGCAGTCACCCTCTAGTCCGCCATCTTGGATCGCCCCATCTCTTTTAAATTCTTTTTGTCTTATTCTTGGTGTACTTTCCTTTTGAGTACACAGACCAAAGAGCTGCTGACTTAGGCTTTACTCATCACTGGATTGGTGGATACTCAAGCTATGAGCCCATCTGGGCACGCATATTAAGACATAACACAGATTTAGCGGAAACTCTGAGTAGTAATGGGAGCCTAAAGTCTGCAGAGCAAAGAATGGTGAGGTCACTCTCACTGGAATTTTGTGGTTTGACCTCTGTGAAAAGAAGCACAGCTGACAGTGGATGGCACTGGGATGGTTCAGAGTTGGTGGAAATCATCCAACCACAGGACCCATGCCACCTTGCCCAGGCACAGAAGGGTCTGCGGGAGAGGCTGACATGTCCTGAACACACCAGCACAGCACAAAGACAGGTTCTCAGAATAAGGGGTGAGGCAAAATCTGTATCAGTCCATAGGCTGTGTAGCTGAGAGAACTGACCAGTGGCCCTGCAAGACTTAACAATCCTATCCCAGCCACAATAACAAAACAATATATCTCTGAAATGGACAATGCACCCACAATAGTTGCTGCCAGGCAAGGTGTGAGCAGAGCTAAGTATACAGAGTCCCCCAACAAGTTTGGCCAATTTGGATAAGAGAAGAGAACAAACAGCTCAATATTTGTATCACACAAACTTCCTCATGGTTGAGAAATTCTAAAATTAAAACTCTGTAAAGAAACATCTCCAGTTTAAAAACCTCAGCAAGAAGAAAACTGGATCTTTTTATGACTACTGTTGCATTAGCAGCTTGATGTGAATTTATTTCTTGTCTTCACATTTTGTGTTTTTTCACAGTTCTAGTTATATGCATCCTCTCATTTAATTGGACCCTCTCTTTGTATATATACCTCTTTTCTTATTTCTCCTCTCCATTTACTTCCTTTATCCTTCATCCTTCTTTTACCCATTTTATCTTTGTTCCATCTTCCCTACCCCGCTCTTTTTATTCTTTTTTCTTTTCTCTCTAATCTCCATTATCCTTCTTTTTGTACCTTCTTCCAATTTAATTTAGTATACTATCATCAATTGTTAGGATTTTCAGTCTATCTATATTATTTTCCACCCACTTTCCTCTTTGGTCAATAGGATCATAGAGATCATTAGCATTGACTTTTTAAAAATATGTTGACCTGTTTTTTGCTCTTAAATTGTCATCGTTATTGGTGGTTACTCTCTCTTCTTAAAGTGGCACTTTGATTCTGCTGATCAGATGTGTTGGAGCTAAGATATATACCCAGTCCAGGGCTTATTATAAATAGATAACTATTTACTAAAGGACACTCAGATAAAAGTAGAAGAGGAATTCACCTAAACAGATGCACAAATATAGGACCTCAGAAAACTTGGAACATAGAATAAAAGAAACAAAACTTGGAACACAGACCAACAAGATGACTCCAAAAGTTCATCCCTTCCCCCAACAAATTAATCCACAGATACTTAATGAAATCCTGGTCAAAGAATTCATGAAGCTGATTGTTAAAATGATTACTGAATTTAAAAAAACAGCAAGGAATGAACTAAGGGGAAAAGATAGGCTGTGAAAGACCATTTCAATGAAAACATTCTGAAAAGAAACAAACAGAAATCTTGGAAACTACTCAACATATCAAATTTAAAAATTGTTTAAAAAAAGTCTCACCAACATATTGGATCAAGTAGAAGACATAAGCTCATTAATTGAAGATGAGGTGGCCAGACATGACTATTCAGACAGTATTAAAGGAAAGAAAATAAGAATGTATGATAAAAATACACAAGAGCTCTGTGATAATATTAAGAATTCAAACTTAAGAATAATTGGCATGGAGGAAGGAGCAGATCTGCAGGCTAGTGGTGTTGGTAATCTATTCATTGAAATAATAGAAAAAATTCCAAAATTGGGAATGAGATAGACATCCAAATACAGGAGGCATTTATAATCTCAAACAGTCAAGATCAAAAAGAGTCTCTCGGGGGTGGGGGGGAGATTCAAGATGGCGGACTAGAGGGTGGCTGCATTTCATGTTGCTCCAGGACTCAGGATTCAAGAAGAGGAGATATTGAGAGACTTGGGACCAACTCAAAGCTGCCAGGTGAGTCTCTCCCATTGGGGAGGCATCCCCAATGGGGTGGTAGTCCCAGAATGCAGGGAACTTTGTGAAGTAGAGTTGCCCAACAAGACGCCCCTCCCCCCACTGGAGCAGTGAACTCGGACAACTGGGATCATCGTAGAGGAGAGTCGCTCAGCACAGCGCTTGGACTCGGAGCAACCCACCGGGGCTCCAGGTGGCTGCCCAGAGAAGGAGCTGCGCAGTGAGCTGTTTGGACTCAGAGCGATTGCTCCTGAACACCGGGGGGCTGCCTGGAGAAGGAGGAGTGTGGCAGGTCGCTTGGACTTGGAGCGGCTGCGCCAGAGCTCTGGGCGGCTGCCTGGAGGAGGAGGCGAGCAGCGGGTCGCTTAGACTCAGAGCAACCACTCCTGAACACCCGGGGGCCTTCCCAGAGGAGGAGGAGCATGGTGGGTCGCTTGGACTTGGAGTGACTGCACCAGGGATATGGGCAGTTATTGGGAGGAGGAGGCATGCAGTGAGTTGCTTGGACTCCTAGTGACTGCACCAGAACACTGGTTGGCTGCCCAGAGGAAGAGGCATGCGGTGGGTCGCTGGGACTCTTAGCAACTGTATGGGGCTCCAGGTGGCTGCTCAGAGGAGGGGCCACATAGCCAGGTGATTAGGTGCAGAGCAGGGAACCAGGACCTAGGAGGCTTCTTGGTGGAAGAGCCGCACAGAGGCAAGCTGAGGGGCCGAGTGAAGGTTCCAGGACTGTGGGCAGATTGTCTGAGGAGAGTCAGCCAAAGGAGATTCATCTACCAGGCCCAGGAGGTAGGTCCGGGCCCCTGAGAACATTGCAGAGGAAGACAGCCCAGCCCAGGCGGTAGTTGTGGATTGAGGGGAACCTTTAGGAGGGGAACTGACCAGCAAGACCTCCCCACCAGGTGAATCTTCCCTATCGGGTGAGGTTTTCCCACAAGGACGGTAAAGCCATAGACACAGGCCCAAACAGGCCTTGCCTCAGCCCGCAGCCTAGGTCCCCTTTGAATGACCATTGGTCAACAAGTGGAGGCACCTCTGCCCACTAGCAGGGAATATACCCCACCTGAAGGCCACCACCCCTAGAGAGGCAGCTTCCTTGTGGAGCACCGCATTATCAACTTCCTCCAAGACTTCAGGCTACTGAAGGCTAAGAGGGGATATACTAGAAATCTTCAGGGACATTATAAGTCAATAGAGGAAATCTGCAATATCTCAGTGGTCCACTGATACCTGAACGATATGAGAAAACAAGGGAAGAAAAAGCCCCATCAAATCTAGATGTTACATCAATAAAATCCTTTGATAGCATGGCAGAAGAAATGACAGAAGGGGAGTTCAGAATGTATATAATTAAAACAATCAGGGAAGCAAATGAGGAGATGAAAGAGCAAATGCAGGCATTGAATGATCGCACTAATCAACAGTTAAAAGAGCAAATATAGGAAGCAAAAGATCATTTCAATAAAGAGTTAGAGATATTGAAAAAAACCAGAAATCCTTGAAATGAAGGAAACAATAAACCAAATTAAGAACTCCATAGAAAGCATAGCCAATAGGATAGAACACCTGGAAGACGGAACCTCAGATATTGAAGACAAAATATTTAACCTTGAAAACAGAGTTGACCAAACAGAAAAGATGGTAAGAAATCATGAACAGAATCTCCAAGAACTATGGGATATCATGAAAAAGCCAAATTTAAGAATTATTGGGATTGAGGAAGGCTTAGAGAAACAAACCAAAGGAATGAACAATCTAGTCAATGAAATAATATCAGAAAATTTCCCAAATCTGAAGAATGAAATGGAAAATCAAGTTCAAGAGGCTTATAGGACTCCAAATACACAAAATTACAACAGACCACCAAGGCACATTATAATGAAAATACCTAAAATACAAAATAAAGACAGAATTTTAAAGGCTGTGAGAGAAAAGAACCAAATTACATTCAGGGGGAAACCAATAAGAAAATCAGCAGATTTTTCAATCCAGACCCTAAAAGCTAGAAGGGCCTGGAACAACATTTTTCAAGCCTTGAAAGAAAATGGATGCCAACCAAGAATCTTATACCCAGCAAAACTTACTTTCAGATTTGATGATGAAATAAAATCCTTCCATGATAAACAAAAGCTAAAGGAATTTACAAAAATAAAGCCGGCATTACAGAACATTCTCAGCAAATATTCCATGAGGAAGAGATGAAAAACAAAGAAGCAAATCAGCAAAGGGAGGAATTATCCTAAAGAAATTGTCAAATAAAGGAGGAATCAAGTCATGTCAAAAAAAAATAGAGTTCCAGCCAAGAGCATGGTGAGGAACAGCACTCAGGGCCCTCTGGGGCCCTCTGGCCTCAGGCCAGTGGGTGAGCTGGGGGCCAGGGACAGGCCACGGCCTCTTCCCAGCAGACCTCCGGAGCTCCCACTGCAACTGCCCACTGGCTGGCCCTGCCTATGAAGGACCTACGAGCCTCTTCCCCTGGCTGGATGACCTGATGGCGGCGGCAACCTTTCGGATCCCCAGCCCCTGACCCCGTGGGAGGCCGGTCTCGGGCCCAGTTCTGTCATCCAGCCAAAGCCACCACGGAGCTCGTGGCACCTTTGGGTGGCGGCGGGCGCAGCCGGCCAAGAAGAATGGCAGCAGCCCAGATGCCATGGAGGCCAGCAGGGACTTCGAGGGCCCTCAGAGGAGAGTGGATGCCCGAAAGCTCGGCCTCACATTGGACAGAGGAGCAGCACAGACGAGGGCCCTCCCCGACCCCGCAGGACGGCTCCTTGAGACCCTGCCTGGTCGGGACAGGCAAACAAAGGCCTTAATGTCCCGGAAGGGGAGCGAAGCCCCGGAAGTCAACAACGGGTGGAACGGTTAGCAGCCTCGGGAGGTTGGTGTGCGTTCTCTCGGAGAGAAGCGGTAGTCACATGCGTGGCCACCACCCTGGGGAGATGTCCTGGCTGTGTGTAGAAGGCCTGTGTATATAATATGAAAAAGCTGCTCTCAACTTGCCCCCATCCTGTTACAACGTGTGCTACGTCTAGACATTCTCAATGTGAAGAGGTTGCCAAGGTCTGATAGTTAGAAAATAATGTCTTGTAAAAGGCCTTTTGTTTTTAAAAATCGGAAATGTCTTCTGCAAGTGGCTTTGGAATGGATTCATTAGCCCATCTCTGGAGCTACACATGTCCACGTTTGTTAAGGGGGTTAGAGGACATGGAGAAGACTGACCGTGAGGAGGAGGAGGTCCTGTGCAGACTGGTTTTATGTAAAAGACGTTTTCCTATTGTAACCATTGTTTTGTGTGTGCATTTTATTCCTCATTACTGTATAGATAGTTGAAAATGCTAAGTACTTTTTTGGAAATATCTAGTCTTTCTAGATGTTCTAAAGTGCCTGATATATGTTAAAAGTAGAAGTGGTAACATGCAACAAGTTTTGTACATTTCTTTTTGTTAAAATTCTTATGAAATTATTTTGGGGGGGGCAGTAGCCAAACCCTCTTTTGAGTCGTACAGAGTTGTGTGCTGGTCCTTGGGTGTGCTTGCCGTGAGCTAAGACTTGTACCTTATGTCTATGGGTTTTGTTTTACTTTGCTGTGTATATAGTGTATATAAAGGACAAATGAGTCCTAATCTGCATCTAGTCTGTCTAGATGTGAAAGAGGTTGCCAGTGTATGACAAAAGTAGAATAGCTAAAGCAATCCTCAGTAGAAAGAGCGAAGCAGGGGGTATCGCAATACCAGATCTTCAACTCTTATTACAAATAATCCAATCAACAAATGGGCTAAGGAAATGAACAGACACTTCGCAAAAGAAGATGTCCAAGCAATCAACAGACATATGAAAAAATGTTCAACATCTCTAGTAATAAGAGAAATGCAAATCAAAACTACCCTAGGATTTCATCTCACCCCAATTAGAATGGCGATTATCAAGAACACAAGCAACAATAGGTGTTGGCGAGGATGTGGGGAAAAAGGTACAGTCATACATTGCTGGTGGGGTTGCAAATTAGTGCAGCCAGTCTGGAAAGCAGTATGGAGATTCCTCAGAAATCTTGGAATTGAACCACCATTTGACCCAGCTATCCCACTCCTTGGCCTATACCCAAAGGACTTAAAATCAGCATACTACAGAGATACAGCCACATCATTGTTCATAGCTGCTCAATTCACTATAGCCAGATTGTGGAACCAACCTAGATGCCCATCAGTTGATGAATGGATAAAGAAACTGTGGCATATATATACAATGGAATATTACTCTGCCATGAAGAATGATAAAATCATGGCATTTGTAGGCAAATGGATGAAATTGGAGGATATCATGCTAAGTGAGATAAGCCAATCTCAAAAAACTAAAGGACGAATGATCTCGCTGATAAGCGGATGAGGACATATAAGGGGGGGTATGAGGGGTTAGCATTTGGGTTAGCATTACGTTTAGGGATAGGGATAAGGAGGGTGGTAAGAGTGGAGAAAGGAAGGACTGTATAGAGGGAAAAGAGGGGTGGGAAGGATGGGGAAAGGGAAAAAATAACAGAATGAATCAAACAATATTGCCCTATGTAAATTTGATTTTCAAATAAAATTTTAAAAAAGGAAAAAAAAGAAAAAAGAAAAAAAGAAAAAATAAATAAAAAATAAAGAGAAGGTTTGCTTCAGAGTGTAGCCTTTGTTCAGTAAGTTGCAGTTTATTCAATGCTACTGTATGTATAGTTTAAAACTTAAGTCCTTGTTGGAAACATCTAGTGTTTCTAGATGTTTAAAGGTGCACAACACATGGTAAAAGTAGAGGACTTAAGTAATGCCTTTTAAGTATTTTTTGTTACTATATAGGAATAGTTGCCATGTAGAATGGAATTGTTGAACTTGATGTCTTGGAGAATATGTGAAAGATTCACTGGGTGGTGGGTGGGGGAATGAGAAAGTACGCATAGAGAAACACTCTGGGCCCTTAGATTAGTTCTGATTGTCTAGCCATTGTTATATGTGCATTTTGGTTAATATTACTGGGTATTAAAGGATAAGTCCTAATGCCCAAAGTTTGTTAGAAGTAGCAAAATAATCCCTATATAAATATCCTTTTGTTAGTTTTTAGGAAGAACTGCCTTCTGGGAATGACCCTTGTTAATGCACCTCTTGGAGCTGGGGGTAGTCCTGAATTTAGTCACTGAGGGAGAAGAGGAAGGGTGAGGGGACGTGCTCTTTGCTAGTAGCTCCGTATCTGGAAGGCAGGTTTAGATTATAACCATTGATCTATATGCATTTTTGGTAAAGTACTTGTGTTTATTGTGCACAAAGTTCATACTTTATTTCACAACATCTAAGCTTTCTAGATGTCCTGGAGTGACAGTGAATCATAAAAAGTAGAGCTAGTGAATTAGCCAATTTGTAAATAACTTTTTGTTATAATTGATAGAAAAGATCTGGGACATGGAATTGCTTCGTCTCTGGGCAGTGTGTATCAGGACTTGCTCGTTAGGCTGGCAGCAAAGGGGCACAGGGGCGCACACAGGGAAAGACTGGAGCAAGTGCTCAAGGATTGACATTTCCATGTGAGCCACTGGTGTGTGCATCCTCTGGCTGTACTATAGGAATACTTTAATTTACTGGGAACATGCATTCTTGCTAATACTTTAGTAGAAATCTGGTAACGAAACAAGCTTGGTGTATCCTGTTGCTTTGTCTCATTTTAAATTGAGCATTAAGGGAATGCATTCTTTTAGTTGTAACTCTGCCAATATGTCTATCCTAGAGGCCTGTTGTCATTTCTGTCTTCAGTGAAATTTTTGTCCCCAAGAAAGGATAACAGATTGAGTTGGTATAGTGTATTCTTGGTTATCAAAAATACTCATGTAGCTTTGGGATTTTGAATTGGTGAATATTCATGATGTGTGGAAAACCATGATACACACTACAACCTCAATCACAAAATGGGATATTGTGTATGTATATGCACGACCTGGAGGGACACGTACAACTAAGCTGCTTGTGACTGGATGACTTTGTTCTTTGCTTGTGTTTTTATTTTTCCTGTAATGCACACATTAACATTTAAAAAATACATGCTATTTTAAAAAATAAATAAATAAATAAAATTTTTAAAAATGAACCAAATGACCTGGAATACAAATCATATCTCAATAATAAGCCTGAATGTTAATGGCCTGAACTCATCAATCAAAAGACATAGACTGGCAGATTGGATTAAAAAGAAAGATCCAACAATATGTTGCCTGTAAGAGACTCTCCTCATAGAAAAAGCTTCCCATAGACTAAAGATGAAAGGATAGGGGAAAATATACCGTGCACATGGACTCAGCAAAAAAGCTGGGGTATCCATCCTCATTTCAGATAATGTGGACTTCAAGCCAAAACTAGTCAGAAGGGATAAAGAAGGACATTTCATACTGCTTAAGGGAAGCATAAATCAGCAAGACATAACAATCATAAATATCTATGCCCCAAACAGTGGCTCATCCATGTATGTCAAACAAATCCTTCTCAATTTCAGAAACCAAATACACCATAACACAATAATACTAGGTGATTTTAACACGCCTCTCTCACCATTGAACAGATCTTCCAAACAAAAATTGAACAAAGAAACCATAGATCTCAATAACACAATCAATAATTTAGACTTAACGGACATTTATAGAATATACCATCCAACCAAGAGTGAATACACTTTCTTCTCAGCAGCACATGGATCCTTCTCTAAAATAGACCATATATTATGCCACAAAGCTAATGTTAACAAATACAAGAAAATAGAGACACTACCTTGCATTCTATCAGATCATAATGGATTGAAGTTAAAAATAAATGAAAGAGTAAACAACAGAAACTACTCCAACACCTGGAGATTAAACAATATGCTATTATATGATGAATGGATAACAGAAGATATTAGGAAGGAAATTAAAAAATTGTTAGAGGTAAATGAGAACAAAGACACATCATATCAAAATCTCTGGGACACTATGAAAGCAGTACTTAGAGGAAAATTTATTTCATGGAGCATATTCAATAAAAGAATTAAAACTCAACAAATACACGACCTAACACTACAGCTCAAAGCCCTAGAAAAAGAAGAACAGACCAACACCAAAAGTAGTAGAAGAGAGGAAATAGTTAAACTCAGAGCTGAAATCAACGAAATTGAAACAAAAGAAACAATTGGAAAAATTAACAAAATAAATAGTTGGTTCTTCAAAAAAATAAACAAAATTGATAAACCTTTAGCCACACTAACAAAGACGAGAGAAAACCCAAATTACTAAAATTTGGAATGAACAAGGAAATATCACAACAGACACGAGTGAAATACAAAACATAATTAGAAGCTATTTTGAAAATCTATACTCCAACAAAACAGAAAACCTCGAAGACATCAACAGGTTTCTAGAGACATATGAATTGCCTAAACTGAACGAGGAGGACATACACAATTTAAATAGACCAATTTCAAGTAATGAAATAGAAGTCATCAAAAGCCTACCAACACAGAAAAGTCCGGGACCAGATGGGTTCTCAGCCGAGTTCTACAAAACCTTTAAAGAAGAGCTCATTCCAATACTTCTCAAAGTATTCCATGAAATAGAAGAGGAGGGAACCCTCCCAAACTCATTCTATGAAGCCAATATCACCCTGATACCTAAACCAGACAGAGACACATCGAGGAAAGAAAATTTCAGACCAATATCCTTAATGAACATCGATGCAAAAATTCTCAACAAAATTTTAGCAAATTGCATACAAAAACATATTAAAAAGATAGTGCACCACGATCAAGTGGGTTTTATCCCAGGGATGCAAGGTTGGTTCAACATCCGGAAATCAATAAATGTAATTCACCATATCAATAGACTTAAAGTCAAGAACCACATGATTATTTCAATAGATGCAGAAAAAGCATTTGATAAGCATGCTGAAAACACTAGAAAAAATAGGGATAGTGGGAACATTCCTTAACATTGTAAAGGCCATCTATGCTAAGCCCATGGCTAATATCATTCTAAATGGTGAAAAACTGAAAGCATTCCCCCTACAAACTGGAACAAGGCAGGGATGCCCTCTTTCGCCACTTCTATTCAATATTGTCCTTGAAACTCTAGCCAGAGCAATTAGACAAACCAAAGAAATTAAAGGGATACAAATAGGAAAAGAAGAACTCAAACTATCCCTATTTGCTGATGATATGATTATATACTTAGAGGAACCTGGAAATTCCACCAGAAAACTTTTAGAACTCATAAGTGAATTCAGTAAAGTAGCGGGATATAAGATCAATGCACATAAATCTAATGCATTTTTATACATAAGTGATGAATCTTTTGAAAGAATAATTAGGAAAACTACCCCATTCACAATAGCATCGAAAAAAATAAAATACTTGGGAATCAATCTTACAAAAGAGGTGAAAGTCCTCTACAATGAGAACTACAGAACACTAAAGAAAGAAATTAAAGAAAACCTTAGAAGATGGAAAGATCTCCCATGTTCTTGGATGGGAAGAATTAATATTGTCAAAATGGCCATACTACCTAAAGTGCTATACAGATTCAATGCAATTCCAATTAAAATCCCAATGATGTACCTTACAGAAATAGAGCAAGCAATTATGAAATTCATCTGGAAGAATAAGAAACCCAGAATAGCTAAAGTAATCCTTAGCAGAAAGAGCGAAGCAGGGAGTATCACAATACCAGATCTTCAACTCTACTACAAAGCAATAGTAACAAAAACGGCATGGTATTGGTACCAAAATTGAAAGGTAGATCAATGGTACAGAATAAAGGACACGGACACAAACCCAAATAAATACAATTTTCTCATACTAGAAAAAGGTTGATTGGTTTAAAAGTAAGATCCAATCATCAATAAAAAGGAAAAAATAAAAGAGACCCAACTATGTGGTACCTTCAAAGGACATACTGTCTGGCAAGAACATCCACAAGCTGAATGTGAAAGAAGGGATAAAGATATTTCATGCAAATGGAGCCTGAAAGCAAGTAGGAGAAGATACTCTCTTATTTGACAAGCATATTTCAAGCCAAAATTAATCAGAAGAGAAAAAGAAAGTCACTTCATACCAGTAAAGGCAAAGTTCAAAGAGAAGATATAGTGATAATAAATATTTATTCCCCAAATGTTGGTGAATCTCAATACATAAAATGAACTCTGCTTAACATAAAGTCTCATATAGATCAGACCACAAGGACAGTGGGTGATTCAACATAGCTCTCTTATCTCTAGATAAGGACATCAAAAAAACCAATGATGATTTAGAACTAAATATGTTATATAAATCAAATGGACTTAATGGACATCTACAGAATATTTCATCCAACAACTGAATACATTTTCTTCAAAGCTGCTCGTGGAACTTTCTCCAAAACAGGCCACATTTTAGGTCCCAAAGAAACTTTTGGCAAATATTTTAAAAACCAATATAATTTCCTGCATCTTCTCACACATAATGGAATGAAATTAGAACTCAACTACAAAATGTACATAAGGATGTGGAAACTGAATGACACACCTTTTCATGATGTGTGAATCATAAAGAAATCAGGAGAGAACTATAAGAATACTTAGAATCAAATAAGAAGAGAGATACAACATACCAACACCTCTGGGACACTGTAAATGTGGTTCTAAGAGGAAAATTTATAGTTATGAGTGCCTACATCAAAGGAAATCACAAGATCCCTAGTAAATAACCTAATGATATATCTCAAGTTCTGAGAAAAAGGGGTCTATACCAATTTCAAAACCAGTAGAAGGAAGAAAATGGTTAAGATCCCAGATCCAAAATTAATGAAATAGAGAATAAAAAGCAATAAAAGGATCAAAATAACAAAGATTGGTTCTTTATAAAGGTGGAAAAATTGATCAGCCCTTAGCCAAACTAACCGAGAGAGAGAGAAGACCCAAATTAATAAAATCTGACATAAAAATGAAATATAGTCACAGACATCATTGAAATCCAGAAAATCATTAGGGAGTATTTTGAAAATGTATGTTCGAATAAATTGGAAAATGTAAAGGAAATTGATAAATTTCTAGACACATATGACCTACCAAATTTGAACCAAGAGAATAAAGAACTTAACAGGCCAATAACAAGCAATGAGATTGAATCAGTAAGAAAATCTTTCCAACAGAGACAAGATCAGGATCAGATGGATTCACAGCTGAATTCTAAAGAACTAATACCAACACTCTCAAATTATACAATAAGTTAGAAAGAGATGTAATGTTTCCAAAGTTATTCTACAAAGCCAGTATCACCCTGATGCCAAAACCAGATAAGAACACATCACAGAGAGAAAGCTACAGACCAATATCCTTGGTGAACATAGATGCAAAAATTCTTAATAAAATATTAGCAAATCATTTTCAACAACACAATAAGAAGTTGTACATCATGATCAAGATGTCTTCATTGCTTGAGTGCAAGAATAGTTCAATATATGCAAATTAAGAAATGTAATTCACCACATAAATAGAATTAAGGACTAAAATCAGAAGATCATCTCAATATATGCAGAAAAAGCCCTTCACAAAATTCAGCACCCATTCATAACAAAAACACTGAAGAAACTAGAGATAGAAGGAACTTACCTCAACTTCGTACAGGCTTCATACAGTTACACATGTTTTTCCAGAACAGAAAAAGATCACAAGGAAAAATAACAAAAATATCTTGTATAATCATTACTAGAGCAGGCAATGAAGTATTCTAATTATTTTTAGTAATTGCTTACTCGTGATAACCTATAACTAAACAATAAGACATATTAATATTGCTTAACTAATCATAAAGGTTAAAGCAAGTTCAGTAGGGTTGAGTAAATGTCAGTTGTGTGGCTGCTGCTACAATAATATGATATCATCTTCTACTGTGTAAACTTATCATTGAGGAACTTTTTCTCCAGGGGATAGGTGGCCAATAATATTTACAGTATTTAGTAAATCCTAATCTTTAAGAAATAGAATATCTTGCACTCTTGTATGTATGCTTTCAAACCAGATTATAACATGTCCTGATTTTACATCTAAATATCCCATGGGAGATAAAGGAGGGTCTAAATCCAGGGGCTTAAGAGGCATCCCTCTGTAAGGATGTCATGGCTTTCCATTAATTAAATAAGCATTGTCATAAGGTGTTTTAACTGTAGGAACTCTATTTTCCTTATTTCTTCTGTTCCTGTTAATCATTCCTGATGGGGTTGGAGTTATTTGCCTACATACTTCAGGTCATCTGAGAGTAGTCAACAGGGGATCAGCAGCTAGAATCTATTTTTGTATTTTCTCATAACATTCTTGGTTACTCAAAGTTTCATTACAAATTACTAAATTTGAAATCACTGTTCCATTAGAAGTCTAGTTTTTATGTTTTAACCCTGGTTCTGTTAAGACCCCTGTTTTCAGGGAAAACACATAAAATATTTATAGTAAACTTACACATATTAAGCAAGCAAGGAAGGAAAGTCTTCCACCCAATTCCCAGCATGATGAGACTTTGCAAACACCTTTATTGCTCAGTGGAATCCTTGTCAAGCACTGAGGGGAATTGTAGGTGGCGTAATATTATAATACCTGTTTTCAAATTAGATTACAGAGCTATAGTAACAAAAACAGCATGCCACTGGCATAAAAACAGACACATAGATTAATGGAATAGAAGACAGAGAGGTAAACTCAGACAGATACAGTCATCTGATCTTTAACAAAGGCATCAAAAACATACATTGGAGAAATGATAATCTTTTAACAAGTAGTGCTGAGAAACTGGATGTCATATGTAAATAATGACTACATCTCTATTTCTCACCCTACAGAAAATCCAATCCAAAGTGGCTCAAAAACCTAGAAATTATACCAGGAACTTTGCAACTGCTAGAAGAAAGCATGGGAATGTTCCCACATACAGATGCAGGCAATGAT
This sequence comes from Sciurus vulgaris, assembly GCF_902686455.1. Lineage (NCBI taxonomy): Eukaryota > Metazoa > Chordata > Mammalia > Rodentia > Sciuridae > Sciurus > Sciurus vulgaris. The sequence goes on along the minus strand of NC_136463.1, from coordinate 55,009,103 downwards.
TTTCTCCATAGGACTCCTAAAGCTCAGGAAATAATATCAAGAATTCATAGATGAAATGGCATCAAATTAAAAAGCTTCTGCACAGCAAAGAAAACAAGAATGTGAAGAGAGAAGCTATGTAATGGGAGAAAATCTTTGCCAGTTGCTCTTCCAATGAATATCACAAATATAAAAGGAATTCAAAACCTACCACTAAAATTGAAATACTTCAACCAATGAATAGACAAAAGAGTTAAACAGACATTTCTCAAAAATGTAAATTAGATGGCAAAGAAATATGTGAAAAAATGTCCAAGATTTTTGGCATTCAGGAAAGTACAAATCAAAACTGCTCTGAGATTTCATCTTTTTCCAGTTAGAATGGCATTCTTCAAGATACACATAATAATGCTGGTGAGGATACAGGAAAAAGGAATCACACTGTTGGTATGATTGTAAACTAGTACAGCCACTATGGAAATCAGTATGGAATTTCCTCAATAGACTAGCAATGGAATCACTACATGACCCAGCTATCCCACTCATTGATACTTACCCAGAAGAATTAAAGTTGGCACACTATAGTGATATGTACATACCCATGATTATGGAAGTGCAAATCACAGTAGTCAAGTTATGGAAACAGCCTAGATGTCTGTACACAGATGAATGAGTAAAGAAAATGTCTATATGTACAATGAAGTTTGACTCAGTCATAAAGAATATAATTATGTCATCATGTTAAGCAAAATAAGTCAGATTCAGAGAGTTAAGGGTAGTATGTTTTCTCTCATACATGGAAGCTAGATAGAAAAGGGGGGAAAGAATCTTATGAAAATTGAAGGGAGACTACTTAACAGAGTGGGGGAAATGGATCAGAGGGAGGGAGTAGCCAATGGAAATGAGAGATCCTGGAAATAAAATTGATCAAGCTATGTTGTATGAATATGTCACAATCATTTCCACTATTATGCTTCATTATAATGCACCACTAAAATTTTTTTAAAAGCTGAATGACTCTCCTGGGAAAGACATGCATAGCCAATGAGTGGTGATAAGGTCATAGATTTGAGCTATGAATGAGATGAAAGAGTGTTGTACATTTCTAGGATTTTTGAAAAGAGGGAGGAATTCTCAAAAGGATAGGTGGAGAGGGGGAGGATGAAAATATAAGTAGAGAATCATTATAGGAGGCTGCGTTGGGTACAAGGGTAGAACTAAGTTGATATGAAGGATGATGTTGGAAGGAATGGAGAAGGATGTAGAAGAGAAAGACGAGAGGGCAAGGATAGGAAATAGACAAAAAAATTCTGTGTGTGGGTGTGTGTGTGTGTGCGCGCGCTCCAATATCTTAGGTAGAAAGCAACCATCTCATGATGTCATCTGCATTACCTAGAATTCTTAGAAATGTCTACATCAGGAAATTATTTGCTTCTGGAATCTAGAGAGATCCTCAGTTTCAGATCTCCAATTGGAATAGATTTGCATTATAGGTAACTCTCATATTTTTTTAAATTGTGAGACATGCATGCAGGATAAATCTCCTCAGGATTGGCTATAGCATTAGTAGTAATAAGGTAGCACAGGGGCTCTTCCAACAGGGTTTAGTGCTAGTTTTTCAATGATACCATTTCCAGAGAACAAAATCTCTAAGGTCTTGGTTGTGGAGTGATTTAGGTAGGACTGGAACAAAAGGAGCCTTAAGCTATTGGTAAGTGAGGACATAGTTAATGAGATCTTTGCAATATTTAAAAATGTCTGAGTTCACTTGATTGGAGTCTTCTATTGCCTCAGGTGAAGATGGCATTCTCATAGTTCTGCTAGTAATTGTTTTATACACCTAATGTTCTCTACCAGGGGAAGAATGGAATGCAGTTAAGGCCAGGACAAGACCTTCAGTCCTGGGAGATTGAGTTCCCTGGGACATTTTTTGGGAGGTGCAAACTTGTGCTTTACCTGTTTATTTGTATCTTCAATCATTTTAGATAATTGATGATGATAAGAGCAAGTGATTTTGATGAAAAAGAACTATTTGAATTTCTGGATGACTTTACTGGTGAAAGGATTTCCCCAGTCACTTGAAAAGGCAAGTGGAATACCCAAGCTGGGGGAACGTGTTCTGACAGAGTACAGCATCAGTAATAGTGAGGGCCCTCTTCCATGAGAAAGCTTTTAGCTAATGCAAGAACATGTGAATAATGTTTAGGACATGTTCATAACCATGAGATTTAGGAAACTGAATAAAACCCAATTGCCATTGAAGGAAGAGTTGGCTAGAGGTGGCTCTCTTTCTTGCTCTACCTTCCCAGCTTTTCTAGGATTATGTTTTTTGTAGGTGAGGCAGAAGGATACAAATTTATCACACATAAGAAGTGAAGTTACCCCATCAATGCCAGTTGAAGATTTGGTTTAGTTTTTTCTTCCATAAAAAATTACTGATATCATGAAGACTGAATTTCAGGCAAGCAACTTAGAGGAGATGAAGTGGCCTTCTGAAGGTCTCTAAAGCCCACCTATGACTTTTTGAGGGATGAAGCATCTTCATGTTTCCAACTGGTTTCTTCATCTTTAAGGGTTTTTAACAGATATTGTTTGGATTTAGACTTAATATTTTATTTTTTCTTTTTTAGTTATACATGACAATAGTCTATTTTGACATATTTGGACAAACATGGAATATATCTTATTCTAATTAAGATCCTAGTCTTGTTGAATGTTCATGATGCTGAGATTCACTGAGGTGTATTTATATATGTACATAGGAAATTTTACTTATTTCACTTAGCATGATAGTCTCCAGATCCTTCCATTTATCAGCAAATGTCATAAAGTAATTCTTCTTTGTGACTGAGTAATATTTTAATTGTTAATATTTCCTTAATTAAAGGATCAGGTGGTAGACTGAATAGATTTAGTATCTGTTCTCATTGCAGTGGGATTGACTGCAATCAATTTCTGTCCCTCAGAAGGGACATCCAGGAAGGATGTGCCACTACAAATGTCCACAGTCACAGAGTATGTGATGCTTGATCCTCTATGTAATGTACAGTCTTCTCAGATAGAACTTACGGCTTATAAATCCCAATTTATAAATCTGGAATTGACAGATTTATAAACTGCTGACTTATTATATTTATCAGCTAGTGAGTTTCTCCTTCCTCAAGCCCACCCCGCCCCCCACACACCACTTTTTATGAGACAAATTTTGTTAAATTTTCTGGGCTGTCCTTGAACTCCCAATCCTTCTGTCTTTGCCTGCAGAGTAGTTGGAATTACAGTCCTAGGCCATGGTGCCCCGTTTGCCCCAGGGAACTTGTTTCCTGTATCAGCTTCTCGTTTCTAGTTTGAGCATGGAGAGCTCCTGTGATAAGGACCAAGCGTGTAGGAGGTCAGCCACCAGTTTCCTATTTTAACTGGTATCTCCGCTGCAGCCATAAATCCCTGGGCTTCCATGACACACCAAAGTCATTTAGTACCCAGGAAACTCATCTGCTATCTCTATGGATGTTAATTCTTCTATTCTTAGCTGAAGTGGAGGTTATTGCAAGAGCCGTAAGTTCTGAGAAGACTGTACATTACATACAGGATCAAGCATCACATACTCTGTGGCTGTGGAGATTTGTAGTGGCCCATCCTTCGTGGATGTCCCTTCTAAGGGACAGAAATGTAAAACATCAACCAAAAAGGTGAAATCATCATGGGGGGAAAGATATCTCCAGAGGAGGGTCCGCAGGAGTTCCCAGGGGAGGGTACTCCACTGAGGACAAGTGGGATGCTTGACATATGTGACAGAAAAGAATTCCAGCATGTCAGTAGGAACACTGAGTAGAGATTTATTTAGGAAAGTAAAAGAATTACACATTCAAGGGAGAATGCAGACCATCTCCAGGGTGGGTTTCTCAGCTCTTCTTTTAAAGGAAATTTGGTGAGGGGTAATCTGGGAAGATATGTAGGGATGACATCAATCTGGTGATCTCAGGATGATTAATGGTGGTCTGTTCTTTCTCAGGATCCTTAGGCTGACATGGTGTCTGTTATCTGATCAGTAGAAAACACTGGAAAGTCCCCGAAGTTGTGGGTTTCTCAAAATATTGTATCTCTCTTTGCTTAATCCATTGGTGGGTTAATGAAAAATATGTGAGGTAGATTTACAGATTCCCCAGAAATGTGGGAGTGACAGCCCTGGGAGAATGACTGGCTTTAGGGAGTGTCAGGCCTGGGAAAGTATGTGGAACTTCTGAATTAAAATTTGTTTCCTTGACCTTGCTTTCTGTCTCTTTTTACTTTTTTTTAATTTCTTCCATCCTACCTCAAGATTTGCATCTATAAGAGAAACTTCAGCCAGGTTAGGACAGGGAGGAGTTGCAGCTCAGGTGATTGTAACGTAGATGTGTGGTTTTGTTTTAGTTGGAAGATTAATGGAAAGAGAATCATGACTTTGATAATGGTGAATAGTAATGTGAGAAGAAGAAAATAAAAGGTTCTCATAAAAGCTAAGATTAGAGGTTTAAAAGAAGTGTGACTCAGCACAAAATCAGCTGGGGCTTGCTGTCACCATGTCGGCTCAGGACAAGGAGGGAAGGCTTCAGCCTTCTCTAGAGTAAGGGTAGCATGCCCAGTAGGCCTTGGTTCCTTTGTGCCTACAATAGAACATCTAAAGTACATCCTTCTCTCTCATAAGTAAATAGGAACAGGGCAAGGAACAGTTTGGGAGCCTGAAGATGGGGGCAGAGGAAAGGATGTTTCTCAATGGTCCAACAGGGTTATAGAAGATAAAGTCCACATGGGTTTAGACTTTCTTTAGACACATTCTGTAAAGGAGAACACTTGAGCAGAGAAATTAGGAATCCACCACATTCTACAGTAACCAAAAGGCCAGGGGTTGTTTTTTGTTTGTTTATTGGTACCAGGACTTGAACCTAGAGGTGCTTAACCACTGAGCCACATCCCCAGCCCTTTTTTATTTTTTATTTTGATACAGGGTCTTCCTAAGTTTCTTGGGGCTTGTCTATGTTGCTGAGGCTGGCTTTGAACTTGTGATCCACCTGTCTCAGCCTCCTGAGCCCCTGGGATTACAGGAATGTGCCACCACACCTGGTACTGTCTCTTTATTTTATATAAAGCATGGTTGAGATGGTCTTGATAAATCTGGGGATAGAGTTTTTCCCTCAGGGGACATGTCCTGTCCTAGATAAAGGAGCTAAAGACAGCAAAATATATCTTGTCTCTCAAATTTATGTCTTTTTGAGTCAAATCTTCTAATAAATTTTGGGTATGTTTCAATGAATTAGCAGCAAACACTGGAGCAAAGAAGGGGGTCATCTACATACTGATGAGGGTTCAATTACAAGGTGAAACCAAATTCTTTAAATTTACATGTAGAATCTATGGGAAAATAGGACATAAACCCATGAGTAATAACCATCTGAGTATTCCTGATTGTCTCAGGTGAAGGCCTCTGGGTGCTGGGACTCAGGGTGGAGGGACAGACTGAAGAAGGTGGGAACATAAGTCAACAATGGTGAAGTGATTAGTGTTGGGGTATTGAATTGAGGATGGTATTAGGTGATAGAAACTAAAAACAATTGACTTCATTAGTGTGTTTATGGCCCATATATCTTGGACTAATTGATATCCTTCCCATCAGACTTTAAGAAAATTAATAGACTTTATTTTTTTGGAACAGAATTTGATTTACAAAAAAATGAGTAGATAGTACAGAGTTCCCATATACCATCTCCCCATAGATAGTACAGAGAATCCCTACCTACCCACTCCTGACACAGTTTCCCCTATTATTATTAGCATCTGCATTAGTGTTGTACATTTATTACAATTAATGAACCAATATTGGTACATTACTATTAACTAAAGACCATGGTTTATAGTAAGTTTCACTCCTGGTGTACAGAGATTCACAATCCTAAAATTCCCCTGTACCCTACTTATTCCTCCCATCTCGCCTCCCCTCTCACCCTTGACAATCACTTTTCATTTTACTGTCTTCGTAGCTTTGTCTTGCCCAGAATGTCATATTGTTGGAATCATAAAACTATAGTCTTTTTAGACTGGCTTCTTTAATCTACCAATTGCACTTAAGGTTCCTGCGTGTCTTTTCACTGCTTGATAGCCCATTTATTTTTATTGCTATGTAATATTTCATTGTATGGATGTACTGCAGTTTGTTTACTCATTCACCTATTGAAGAATATTTTGGTAGCTTCAAATTTTTGACAATTGTGAATAAAACATTTATAAACACTCATGCAGGTTTTTGTGTTGACATTATGGGTTAAGTTCCTATGAATACAATTGCTGGATCATGTGGCCAAATTATATTTAGTTTTATAAGAAACTTTCAAACTATCTTCCAAAGTGACTGTTTTTGCATTCCCAGCAGCCATGAATGAAAATTCCGGTTGCTCCAAATCCTGTCAGCATTTGGTATTGACAATTATTTTTATTTTAGCCATGCTAATAGATATATAGTGATTCTCATTAGTCTTAAGTTAAAATTTCCTGACATTATGTACATTTTTTTGTGTTTTGTGTATCAGTTAAAAGCAAAAATAAATACATACTGAAGAGAGAGGGAGGGAGGGAGAGAAGAGGGAGAGAAAGGAGGAAAATGTATGAGGAGAAAATAGACTCTCTTATCTCTAGGTCCAAAAATGGATGTAGCTTACCTTAGGCCAGATGGGAAGGAGCACAGTGTGGCACAAGAGGATGGAGGTCAGGAGAAGTGATGAGAATAGACTTTGACTATCAAGAACTGTGCTGCTATGAACACGGATGCAGTTGCATCCCTGTAGTAGGCTGATGTTTAGATCTTTTGCATATATACCGAGGATTAGGGTAGCTGGGTCATACAGTGGTTCTATTTCTAGTTTTTTGAGAAATCTTCACACTGTTTTCCAGAGTGTTGTACTGATTAATGGGTCCGCCAATGTAGGAGTGTGCCTTTTTCCCCACATCCTCAACAACACTTATTATCATGTGTATTCCCGATAATTGCTGTTCTGACTGGAATGAAAGGAAATCTTAATGTAGTTTTTATTTGTATTTCCTTGATTGCTAGAGAAGTTGAACAATTTTTAATGTATTTGTTGGCCAATTATATTTCTTCTTTTGAGAAGTATGTGTTTGGTTCTTTTGTCCAATTATTAGTTGGGTCATTTGTTTTTTGAGTTCTTTATATATTCTGGATATTAATGACCTATTTGAGGAGGAGGTTGCAAAGAGCTCACATATTCCATGGGCTCTCTCTTCATGCTCTTAATTGTGTCCTTTGCAATGCTGGAGTTTTTTTAATTTGATGCTATCCCACTTACCGAGTTTTGATTTTATTTTTTGCACTTTAGGAATCTTGTCAAGTAAGTTGTTCTTGTGCCAACATGTTCCAGTGTTGGGACTACATTTTCTTCTAGCAGTTGCAGAGTTTCTGGTCTAATTCCCAGGTCTTTGATCCACTTTGATTCGGCATTTGTGCAGAATGAGAGATAGGGATCAAGTTTCATTCTTTTCCATATGATTTTCCAATTTAGTCAAGCTGTGGAATGAACCTAGGTGCCCTTCGACAGATGAATGGATAAAGAAAATGTGGTATATATACAGAATGGAGTATTACTAAACCATAAACAGGAATAGAATCGTGGCATTTGCTGGTAAGTGAAAGAAACTGGAGACTATCATGCTAAGTGAAATAAGCTGGATTCAGAAAACCAAAGGTTGAATGTTTTCTATGATATGTGGAAGCTAGTCCAAAAAAAAAAGGGAGAAAAGAAAGAAGGGAAGGGAAAAAGGGTGAGGATTTCATCAAAATAGAAGAAAGATAGTTGGACCAGATGAAGGGAATTAAAGGGGGAGGAGAAAGGATGGGATAAACAAAGAGGAGGGATGAATCTGACCTACTTTTCTATGTATGTATAGGAACATGCCACAGTGAATTTCACCATCATGTGACATTGTGAAGACACTTATTTAAAAAAAAAAAAAAGTATAAAGAAGGCTCTGTAGAGTAGAGGGAATGGAACAGGTGGAGGGAGGAGAGGAGGAAAGGGGAAGTATTGGGAATGAATTAGAGCAATTTATATCCCATGCTTTTGTAATATGTCAAAATGAATCCTAATGTTATGTATAACTAAAAAGAATCAGTAACATACTTTTTTGGAAAAAGTATATACTTAAAATAGTGCTGGGCCCAAAGACAAAGCCTTAATAAGTATTGAATATTTTATTTTACATATATTATATTTATTTAATATAAATACATTGTACTAAATAAAGTATCAAGTCCTTAGGGGGCCACAAAAAAAGAATGAATTTTGAGATGGGAGTTATGAGAGAAGTAATCTTACATATTGAATGAGCTACTGCTATTAGTATCTTACCCCTGATAGAATATTTTTGGTCTTATATATGGCAGAATCAATTGTTCTAGAAACCCCTTCAAGCTAACTTAAGCAACAAAGGGGGATTTATTGGAAGGACACTTGGGTGTCTCATAGAACCCAAGGAAAAGTGAGTTGGGTCTCAAAGGACCTGGCAAATCCTCAGGAACTCACTTTTCTTGTTTTAGTCACATCTTCAGGAATGGAAAAATGACTTATGGGTTGAGTAGATAAATCATGGTATGTATAATACACTATAGGTGAGTTTTAAGTGGTACTAGATGAATTGTGAGTTGTGATTAGATTGTGAGCATCTGAAATCTGGGGGAAAAGAAAGGGGGTTTCAGAGGCAGGATCACTGGAGGGAATATGTCACCATAGTGTAAGAAGGGACTTTTCCAAATAGAAATGAAGGATCTGAAAGAAGCTAGCAGGTCAAAGGTTGTGAGAGATTGGGGTCGACAGGTGCCTAGGGGAGTTTCTCATTGTGAGGAGGAAGGAAAGAGGGGTTTTGTGGTGAGCAGTGTGAACTTCACAAGAGGGTCACTGACAGATGGCTCCTGAGGAAGAAGGAAGGGTTATGACCACTACTGTCCCAGGATTCTTGAGAATTGGGAGATATGGGAGCAAACAGGGAAGCATCAGAGAAAAACTAGACTTTAGGTAAAAGTTTCTAAATCTTAGATGCACTTGTCAACTTATCAGGTGACTGACACTGTTCATTAGCTCCAGAAAGACAGGCATGCCCACAGCATGCCAAATGCACACAGCAAGGAGGGTAATTTATGACAACCTCATCACTTTGAACCCTATCAGTTGAAATTTGTTTATCAAGAACAGTTGTGGGGTTTTTCAAGATGGCGGCCTAGAGGGTGGCTGCATTACGTGTTGCTCCAGAACTCAGGATTCAAGAGAGGAGATATTGAGACGCTTGGGACCAACTCAAAGTAGCCGGGTGACTCTCACCCCCTGGGGGGGCATCCCGGATGGGACGGGGGTCCCGGAACGCAGGAAACTTTGTGAAGTAGAACTGCCGGCGAGACGCCCCTCCCCCCGCTGGAGCGCCATAGAGGAGGCCGCTCGGCACAGCGCTGGGACTCGGAGCAGCCACTGGGGCTCCGGCGGCTGCCCGGGGGGGAGTGGCGGGGAGAACTGTGTGGACTCAGGACACCGGGGCCTGCCCTGAGGAGGAGGAGAGGAGCGTGGCCACTTGGATTCGGAGAGACTGCACCAGAGCTGCAGGCGGTTGCCAGAGGAGAAGCCGCGCGGCGAGCTGTTTGGAATCAGAACGACGCTTCTGAACCCCGGGGCCTGCCCTGAGGACGAGGAGGAAGAGGAGCGGCCGCTTGGATTCCGGTGACTACAGGGAACTACAGGCGGTTGCCAGAGAAGGGGCTGCGTGGCGAGCTCTGGACTCTGACCACTTCTGAACCCTGGGGCCTGCCTGGAGGAGTAGGAGAAGGAGGAGAAGGAGCGCGGCGGGTCCTTTGGACTCGCAGTGACTGCATTAGCTCTCCAGGCGGCGGCTCAGAGGAGAAGGCGAGTGGTGAGTTGTTTGGTCTTAAAGTGACAGCTCCTGAACACAGGGGGGCTGCCTGGAGGAGAAGCGTGGTGGGACGCTTGGTCTTGAGGGGCCACACCAGAGCTCCGGGCGGTGCCCAGAGGACCCGTGCAGCGGGTCACGTGGATTCAGAGCCACTCAGAGGGACTGCTCCTGAACACCCGGGGGGTTATCTGGAGAAGGAGGAGGAACGGGGAGGGTCACTTCGACTCGGAGTGATTGATTGCCCCGGGCTACGGGTGGTTGGTGGGAGGAGGAGGCACGAAGTGAGTTTCTTGGACTCCTAGTGACCGCACCAGAATACTGCGCGGCTGTCTGGAGGAAGAGGCCTGTGGCGGGTCTCTGGGACTCAGAGCGATTGTTCGGGGCCACAGGTGGCTGCTCAGAGGAGGGGCCACGCAGCCAGGCGATTAGGTGCAGAACAGGGTCCCAGGATCTAGGAGGCTTCTGGGTGGAAGAGCCACACAGAGACAGGCTTAGGGCGGAGCGAAGGTTCCAGGCCTATGGGCAAATTCTCTGAGGAGGGGCAGCCTAAGGAGATTCATCTGCGAAAGGTGAGGCTCCCAGGCCCAGGAGGTAGGGCCGGGCCCCTGGAAACTTTGCAGAGGAAGGCAGCCCAGCCCAGGCAGTAGCTGTAAATTGAGGGGAACCTCTAGGAGGAAACTGACCAGCGAGACCTCCCCACTGGGTGAGTCTTCCCTGCCTGGTGAGGTTTCCCCACAAGGACGGTAAAACCAGAGACTCAGGCCCAAACAGGCCTTGCCTCAGCCCGCAGCCTAGGTCCCCTTTGGATGACCATTGGTCAACAAGTGGAAGCAACTTTTGCCCACTAGCAGGGAATATACCCCACCTGAAGGCCACCACTCCTAGAGAGGCAGCTTCCTTGTGGAGCACCGCATTATCAACCTCCTCCAAGACTTCAGCCTACTGAAGGCTAAGAGGGGATATATATAGAAATCTTCAGGGTCATTGTAAATCAACAGAGGAAATCTGCAATATCTCAGCGGTCCACTGATATCTGAACAACATGAGAAAACAAGGAAAGAAAATGCTGCAAACAAATCTAGATGTTACATCAATAAAACCCAATGACAGCATGGCAGAAGAAATGACAGAAAAGGAGTTCAGAATATACATAATTAAAATGATCAGAGAAGCAAACGAGGAGATGAAAGAGCAAATGCAAGCATTGAATGATGAGATGAAAGAGCAAATGCAAGCATTGATTGATCGCACCAATCGACAGTTAAAAGAGCAAATACAGGAAGCAAAAGATCATTTCAATAAAGAGTTAGAGATATTGAAAAAAAACCAAACAGAAATCCTTGACATGAAGGAAACAATAAACCAAATTAAGAACTCCATAGAAAGCATATCCAATAGGATAGAACACCTGGAAGACAGAACCTCAGACATTGAAGACAAAATATTTAACCTTGAAAACAAAGCTGAACAAACAGAGAAGATGGTAAGAAATCATGAACAGAATCTACAAGAACTATGGGATATCATGAAAAGGCCAAATTTAAGAATTATTGGGATTGAGGAAGGCCTAGAGAAACAAGCCAAAGGAATGAACAACCTATTCAATGAAATAATATCAGAAAATTTCCCAAATCTGAAGAATGAAATGGAAAATCAAGTTCAAGAGGCTTACAGGACTCCAAATACACAAAATTACAACAGACCCACACCAAGGCACATTATAATGAAAATACCTAACATACAAAATAAAGACAGAATTTTAAAAGCTGTGAGAGAAAAGAACCACATTACATTCAGGGGGAAACCAATACGCATATCAGCAGATTTTTCAATCCAGACCCTAAAAGCTAGAAGGGCCTGGAACAACATTTTTCAAGCCCTGAAAGAAAATGGATGCCAACCAAGAATCTTATACCCAGCAAAACTTACCTTCAAATTTGACGATGAAATAAAATCCTTCCACGATAAACAAAAGCTAAAAGAATTTACAAAAAGAAAGCCAGCATTACAGAACATTCTCAACAAAATATTCCATGAGGAAGAGATGAAAAACAAAGAAGCAAATCAGCAAAGGGAGGAATTATCCTAAAGGAATTGTCAAATAAAGGAGGAAACAAGTTGTGTCAAACAAATAAATAAACAAAATTTTTAAAATGAACCAAATGACCGGGAAACCAAATCATTTCTCTATAATAACCCTGAATGTTAATGGCCTGAATTCATCAATCAAAAGACATAGACTGGCAGACTGGATTAAAAAGAAATATCCAACAATATGTTGCCTGCAAGAGACTCACCTCATAGAAAAAGATACCCATAGATTAAAGGTGAAAGGATGGGGAAAAACATACCATGCACATGGACTCAGCAAAAAAGCTGGAGTATCCATCCTCATTTCCGATAATGTGGACTTCAAGCCAAAGTTAGTCAGAAGGGATAAAGAAGGTCATTTCATACTGCTTAAGGGAAGCATAAATCAGCAAGATATAACAATCATAAACATCTATGCCCCAAACAGTGGCTCATCTATGTATGTCAAACAAATCCTTCTCAATTTCAGAAACCAAATAGACCACAACACAATAATACTAGGTGATTTTAACACGCCGCTCTCACCACTGGACAGATCTTCCAGACAAAAATTGAGCAAAGAAACCATAGATCTCAACAACACAATCAATAATTTAGACTTAACGGACATTTATAGAATATTCCATCCAACCAAGAGTGAACACACTTTCTTCTCAGCAGCACAAGGATCCTTCTCTAAAATAGACCATATATTATGCCACAAAGCTAATGTTAGCAAATACAAGAAGATAGAGACACTAGCATGTATTCTATCAGATCATAATGGATTGAAGTTAGAAATAAATGAAAGAGTAAAACACAGAAACTATTCCAACATCTGGAGATTAAACAATATGCTATTATATGATGAATGGATAACAGAAGATATTAGGAAGGAAATTAAAAAAATTCTTAGAGGTAAATGAGAACAAAGAAACATCATATCAAAATCTCTGGGACACTATGAAAGCAGTACTTAGAGGGAAATTTATTTCATGGAGCGCATTTAATAAAAGAAGTAAAACTCAACAAATAAACGACCTAACACTACAGCTCAAAGCCTTAGAAAAAGAAGAACAGAACAGCACCAAAAGTAGTAGAAGACAGGAAATAGTTAAACTCAGAGCTGAAATCAATGAAATTGAAACAAAAGAAACAATACAAAAAATTGACAAAATAAATAGTTGGTTCTTCGAAAAAATAAACAAAATTGATAAACCTTTAGCCACACTAACAAAGAGAAGACGAGAGAAAACCCAAATCACTAAAATTCGGAATGAACAAGGAAATATCACAACAGACAGGATGGAAATACAAAACATAATTAGAAGCTATTTTGAAAATCTATACTCCAACAAAATAGAAAATTTCGAAGACATCAACAGGTTTCTAGAGACATATGAATTGCCTAAACTGAACGAGGAGGACATAAACAATTTAAATAGACCAATTTCAAGTACTGAAATAGAAGAAGTCATCAAAAGCCTACCAACAAAGAAAAGTCCGGGACCAGATGGGTTCTCAGCCGAGTTCTACAAAACCTTTAAAGAAGAGCTCATTCCAATACTTCTCAAAGTATTCCATAAAATAGAAGAGGAGGGAACCCTCCCAAACTCATTCTATGAAGCCAATATCACACTGATACCTAAACCAGACAGAGACTCATCAAGGAAAGAAAATTTCAGACCAATATCCTTAATGAACATCGACGCAAAAATTCTCAACAAAATTTTAGCAAATCGCATACAAAAACATATTAAAAAGATAGTGCACCATGATCAAGTGGGTTTCATCCCAGGGATGCAAGGTTGGTTCAACATCAGGAAATCAATAAACGTAATTCACCATATTAATAGACTTAAAGTCAAGAATCACATGATTATTTCAATAGATGCAGAAAAAGCATTTGATAAAATACAGCACCCCTTCATGCTCAAAACACTAGAAAAAATAGGGATAGTGGGAACATTCCTTAATATTGTAAAGGCCATTTATGCTAAGCCCATGGCTAATATCATTCTAAATGGTGAAAAACTGAAAGCATTCCCCCTAAAAACTGGAACAAGGCAGGGATGCCCTCTTTCACCACTTCTATTCAACATCGTTCTTGAGACTCTGGCCAGAGCAATTAGACAAACCAAAGAAATTAAAGGGATACGAATTGGAAAAGAAGAACTCAAACTATCCCTGTTCGCTGATGACATGATTATATATTTAGAGGAACCTGGAAATTCCACCAGAAAACTCTTAGAACTCATAAGTGAATTCAGTAAAGTAGCAGGTTACAAGATCAATGCTCATAAATCCAACGCATTTTTATACATAAGTGATGAATCTTCAGAAAGAGAAATTAGGAAAACTACCCCATTCACAATAGCATCGAAAAAAATAAAATATTTGGGAATCAATCTCACAAAAGAGGTGAAAGACCTCTACAATGAGAACTATACAACACTAAAGAAAGAAATTAAAGAACACCTTAGAAGATGGAAAGATCTTCCATGTTCTTGGATAGGAAGAATTAATATTGTCAAAATGGCCATACTACCTAAAGTGATATACAAATTCAATGCAATTCCAATTAAAATCCCAATGACGTACCTTACAGAAATAGAGCAGGCAATTATGAAATTCATCTGGAAGAATAAGAAACCCAGAATAGCTAAAGCAATCCTTAGCAGGAAGAGTGAAACAGGGGGTATTGCAATACCAGATCTTCAACTCTACTACAAAGCAATAGTAACAAAAACGGCATGGTATTGGTACCAAAATAGAAAGGTAGATCAATGGTACAGAATAGAGGACACGGACACAAACCCAAACAAATACAATTTTCTCATACTAGACAAAGGGGCCAAAAATATGCAATGGAGAAAAGATAGCCTCTTCAACAAATGGTGCTGGGAGAATTGGAAATCCATATGCAACAGAATGAAACTAAACCCATATCTCTCACCATGCACGAAACTAAACTCAAAATGGATTAAGGACCTCGGAATCAGACCAGAGACCCTGCAGATTATAGAAGAAAAAGTAGGTCCAAATCTTCACCTTGTTGGTCTAGGACCAGACTTCCTTAACAGGACTCCCATAGCACAAGAAATAAAAGCTAGAATCAACCACTGGGATAGATTCAAACTAAAAAGCTTTCTCTCAGCAAAGGAAACTATCAGCAATGCGAAGAAAGAGCCTACAGAGTGGGAGAATATCTTTGCCAATCATACTTCAGATAGAGCACTAATCTCCAGAATCTATAAAGAACTCAAAAAACTCTACTCCAAGAATTCAAACAGTCCAGTCAACAAATGGGCTAAGGAAATGAATAGACACTTCACAGAAGAAGATCTACAAGCAATCAACAAACATATGGAAAAATGTTCAACATCTCTAGTAATAAGAGAAATGCAAATCAAAACCACCCTAAGATTCCATCTCACCCCAATTAGAATGGCGATTATCAAGAATACGAGCAACAACAGGTGTTGGCGAGGATGTGGGGAGAAAGGTACACTCATACACTGCTGGTGGGGCTGCAAATTAGTGCAGCCACTATGGAAAGCAGTGTGGAGATTCCTTAGAAAACTTGGAATGGAACCCGCCATTTGACCCAGCTATCCCACTCCTTGGCCTATACCCAAAGGACTTAAAATCTGCATACTACAGAAATACAGCCACATCAATGTTCATAGCTGCTCAATTCACAATAGCCAGACTGTGGAACCAACCTAGATGCCCTTCAATTGATGAGTGGATAAAGAAACTGTGGTATATATATACTATGGAATATTACTCAGCCATAAAGAATGATAAAATTATGACATTTGCAGGCAAATGGATGAAATTGGAGAATATCATGCTAAGTGAGATAAGCCAATCTCAAAAAGCCAAAGGACGAATGATATCGCTAATAAGTGGAGGTTGACACATAATGGGGGGGAGGGAAGGGTTAGAGTTAGGGTTAGGGAGGGGGGCAAGTATGGAGGAAGGAACTACTGTATAGAGGGTAAAGAGGGGTGGGAGGGATGGGGGAAAGGGAAAAAATAACAGAATGAATCAAACAACATTGCTCTATGTAAATTTATGATTACACAAATGGTATGCCTTTATGCCATGTACAAACAGAGAAACAACATGTATCCCATTTGTTTAAAATAAAAAAAAAAAAAGAACAGTTGTGTAAGCTCTCAAAACTGTTCATGTCAGTTATATTGGTTATTGCTATTATGCAACTTAAAGACAAAATAATGATGGAATAACAGTATAAACTTATAGATATTGTTTTTATTAAAGTCAAATTGAATACTTTATGACTATATAAACAGGAATCATTAAAAAATCACTATCAAGTTACTGACTAGGAGTAGGCAAGACAAGAGTAAAAAGGTTTAGGGAAAACTCTAAAGGTCTAGACAGATGCTGCATTTGGTGATTTTCCCCACAATAACCTTTTGGGCTTAGCTTCATTTTAAAGAAATGTCAACTCACCTGATTTATGTAGGAAGGAACTGTGGGAGCTCTCTGTGGACCCATGCTCAAATAAAATGCTTTGGCCCTATAGAAAAGAATTCATGAATGACTCTACATTTAGGATGTCAGGGTTAAAATAAATACTTTGAGATTCCCACATTAGTCACCTATTTTGAATGACTATTTCAATATGTGGAGATGGAGCATTTATGCAAAAAGGCATAGATTCAAGGGGTTTTGCACACTATAGGGCAGGAGGCCCAGGAAAGAGGCAAACCCAGGGTAAGTGGCAGTGCTCAGGGCTGGGAGAATAGACATAGATAGGCAAAGATGGAATGGTTGAGATGGGTACCTGGCAGCACTTGCCAGGAGGAGAGAGAGGAAAGCAAAAGCCCTAGAGGTGGGGTGGGAAAGAATTAGTTCTGAAGGGAGCATGCCCATGGGCTCATTAAGGGTGCTCGGCCTGGGGTGCAGGACTCTGGAAACCCTGTTTCAAGATGGCCCAAGGGAAACTTCATGACTCAACCTGAAGGGAATTCCAAACTCCCCCTCCTGGCTCCTGAGTGGACAACAAACACATCGACTTCACCTGTCCAGCATTACCTGTCTTTGTCCTCAGCACAAAGCTCTGCATCTTTGCCAAGATGGCTTACTCACTTTCCACGGAAAAACACTCCCACACTTCTAGACATTCTATCCCTCTTATGTGCAGTCTATTACTTTCTCATTGATTTTCATACCAAAATAGGGCGGGAGTGACCCTAGTATTGTAGATGTCATCTTCTGCATGACTGGGCATGCTTGCCAAGTGATTGCCAAGTGCTTCCCTTCTGGGGTAGTTGGGAGAAACCTCGGGTGCAGAGACCATATATAGTGAACCAGAGTGGGAAAGGAACCTGTAGGTCAGAGGAGGGGCCCTTTCAACCCAGACACAACAGGGGATTTGGTCTGGGTGTGGTGCCCTGGGGGCTGGGTCTCAGATCCCCTTAAGGGCTGACTTTCTGCCAGGTTCAAGCAAGATGGGCAAGTACATGATCCGCGTCGCCACCGGAAACTCGCTCTTGGCGGGCTCCACCAACCTGGTGCAGCTGTGGCTAGTGGGCGAGCACGGGGAGGCGGACCTTGGGAAGCTGCTGTGGCCATTGCGGGGAAGGGTCAGTGCAGACCGCGACCGGCTGTGCAGAGACTTGGGACTCCGTGGGTGCCCCTGGGAGCCAAGACCAGGAGGAGCAGCCCGCAGGCTCTGGAGCCTTTAGGCCAGAAGCGAGGGGAAGCTGGGCTGGGAATGAGATCGTGCGCGGGTGGGTTGCCGGATAGGAAAAAGGAAAGTGAGAAGAGAGAAAAAACGAGTAGTATCTCTGCTTGGGTGGAAGGAGTAGGTAAGATGCGACTGGAGGCACTAGACTGGAGCCCCTGTTCATCCTCACTGCCGCCTGCTCAGGTCCCTCCCCGGATATCCTCAGAAGGGCAAAAGGAGCCAAACTTCTTTGAAGACATACAGACTCCACTGACCTAGTTAAGGACACCGTACTTGCGTCTGAGGTATGTTCTGGTCCACAGAAAACCGACTTGGAGATCGACGTTCTCTTACACCTGGGGCGCCTCCTGCTGGTGAAGCTGCGCAAGCACAAAAGCCTGTTGAATTCTGACTGGTTCTGGAAGTGGATCACGGTGCAGGGCCCTGGGACCCAAGGTGAGGTCTGTTTCCCTTGCTGCAGCTGGATCCAGGACGATGGGATTCACTGTCTACCCGAAGGCACAGGTGAGGGCTCTGGGGAAACGGAAACGGGTGTGACTGGAGAAGCGAGGGTCGGGGTGGCGGTATTGTGATATCAAAGGGAAAGATAAGAGGGATGAAGAGGGGAGGCGTGCAAGAGTGGAACTGAGGAAGAGGGCTGATGGAAAGGCCCTGCCATGGGGCTGGTTGTGAGGGGGGTCAGGGAGGGCGCCTGTCTTTGTGTCCCCCTCCTCCAGCCCGGTCCGTGAGTGATGATCCCCAGAATCTGTTTAAGAAATATCGGGAACAGGAACTGGAGGACAGAAGGAAGGTTTACCGGTGAGTCCCAGAAAGCTTCTGATCCTTACAACAGTTAGAAAATCCCCTTACTCCGTGTTCTTCCTCCAGGTGGGGCTCCTGCAAGGATGGGTTAATCCTGCCAGTAGCAGGAAAAATGCAGTGGGACCTTCCCAGAAATGAGTGATTCCTAGAGGATAAGGATTTGAATTTCACCCTCTCTCTGACAAAAGAGTGAGTGCCGGGTCTGTGTGGTGACCCACACCTGTAATCCAAATACTCCAAGGCTGAGGCAGGAGAATCACAAGCTTGAGGCCAGCCTCAGCAACTGAGTGAGACCCTGTCCCAAAAAATAAAAAGGTCTCCTGATATAACTCAGTGGTAGCGCACCAAGATGAATTCAATCCCCAGTATCTCAAAAGAGAGTGCTGGATTCAGGTTGGGCACTTCCTTTCCAAGTTGCAAGGTGAGATTTTTCTTGATCCTCTTGCTTGTCATTCTTTGCACAGGTTGAAGGACTTGGCCATTAAGGGGATCTTGGATCTTACAAATTGTTCCAAAGACTGGAAGATTACAAAAAATATTCCCACATGGAAAGACTGCCCTGATTGGTCAGTTACCACAACCTGCTGAAACCTATATATAGATTTCCAGCTCAGGGATTGAAAAAAGAGGGGTGAGAGAGGGTAGAAGACTGAGAGTCTTCTACGATCAGTCTGGTAGTCACTGCAATGAAGAGCTCACAGTATGTCCCCAACTGATGTCCTTAGTTCGGGTCTGTGATTCCTGGAAGGATGATGACCTCTTTGGGTCCCAGTTCCTCAATGGCGCAAACTCCATGCTTCCGAGGTGTTCTACAAGTCTCCCAGCCTGGCTGGTGCTGCCTCCAGGGATGGAAGATTTGCAAACTCAACTGGACAAGGAGCTTCAGGTGCTGTGCTCCCTCTGTTCACTTACCATCCCAGCCACCCCCTACCATTTTGCCCCGTCTCCTCCCATCTCTTCCTCCCCTTATCTCCTTCACGTACACCTCCATTATCTGTACCCTCTTTCATTGACACTTAGGGTTTCTCAACTTTGGCACCATTAACATTATAAGCTAGAGAATTCTTTGCTGTGGAGGACTGCCTGTGCATTGTTGGATTCTAGTAGCAACCCTTGACTTTTACCTTCTAGAAGCCAAGTAGCATCCTCTACTCTGGTAGTTGTGACAACTGAAAGTGTCCCTAGACATTTCCAAATGTTCTGGGGGAGGGAGACATCACTCCTGCTTCAAAATCATGATCTGTTTGATCCCCTCCTGTGTCTCCTTTCCTTTCTACTCTTCCACCTCCACCTTCCTGGCTTCCTTCTTCATTAGATGGACCTCAGCCTCAGTCTCAAGAAGGAGCTTGAGCTTCTGGAGAGAAAAGCAAAAAGACTGACCAAAGCCTTGGAGAACTAGACTTATTTTTTTAAAGAGGGGATAAAGGAAATATTTTGTGCTCCATTTGACTAAAGGCTGTAAACAGGGATGGTTGGGAGTGTGGCACATAGTGGAAAGCCAGTAACATCAATTCACAGGATTCAGAGTATGATGGAAGACACTGGACATAAAAAATTTTCATTCAGGGCTTTGATTCTGGAGAAAGTGATTGGTGTTTACAGTAAAAGACTGGATGGGTAGAGGAAGGATCTGCCTTGGGAAATGAGAGAAGGGCAGGTCCAGAATGACTCCAATCCCTTTATCTGTCCTTGACCCTGAACCTACAGGTTGGATCTCTGTTTGAAGCTGATTATTCCCTGCTGGATGGGGTCAAGCCAAATGTCATTATTTTTAGCAACAATATGTGGCAGCCCCTTTGATTATGCTGAAGCTCCAGCCTGATAGAAGACTCTTACCCATGGCTATCCACATAAGAGGACCCAAGTATTTTTCTCCTAGACAATGATTCATTTAGGGTCTTGGACACATAGTCCTTAGCTCCCATTCTCCCTCCTTCTTTAGCTCCAGCCACCTCGACATGGATGCCCTCCACCTCTGCTCTTCCTGCCCGCAGATCCTCCCAGGGCCTGGCTCCTAGCCAAGACATGGGTTCATAGCTCTGATTTCCAGGTGCACCAGTTACAGTCACACCTGCTAAGGGGACATCTGATGGCTGGGATTATCTCTGTGGCCATAATGAGGAGCTTGCCCAGTCTGCATCCTATCTACAAGGTATCTCAGCATCTCTGTCATTCTGCATTCGATTTTTTAAAATTTATTTTTATTGTAAACAAATGGGATACATCTTGTTTCTCTGTACATGAAGTAGAGGCATACCATTTGTGTAATCATACATTTACCTAGGGTAATAGTTTTTGATTCATTCTGCTATTTTTTTCCTTCCCCCCACCCCTCCCACCACTCTTTCTGCATTCGATTTTTGTTCATAGTTCACAATCCAAGCCTTGGAGGCCCAGGGTCTAACCTTGTAGCATATAGATATGTAGATATCTCTATATAAATATATATAAATAAATATATAAATATATATCTACATATAGATATTTTATATCTATCTATAGATAGATACATACATACATATGGCTATATTGAAAGCATGGATAATGGTGGATGTTAGGTGTGAATGAAGTTTAGGATGGGAACGATTGGAGTGCTGTGTAGTAGAACAAGGAAGTGAGAAAACATAAGCAAGGAAGCCATGTTACTTGGTGGAAAGAAGAGCAAGGGCTCTGATTTTACCATGCAAGGTTTCCAATCCCTGCAGCCATCCATTTGAAAATGTCAGAAGGACAACAAATATATGAGCCTGGAATTCCTGCAAAGAGTGAAGATGTAGAGTTTAGAGTTACCAGGCAACAAAGTATCTAAAGCCATTGTACTAGGGAACATTCTCTAGGTTTGCAGCTGCAGCAGAACATTTGACCCAGGATATAATTCTAGGGGAATTCAACCTTTATAAACTGAGAGGAAGAAGTAGAGTGAGAAAAGGAGCAAAAGAAGGGTCAGCAATTGAGGTAGGGGAAACAAAAAAAATGTGTGAGTCATGGCAGTCAAGAGAAAACAGGGTTTCAACAGGGAGATAGGATTATCTGTTTCAAATGCTGTTGAGAGGTTAGCATGGTTAAAGAGAAGGGAGGGATATTTGGATTTGTCAACATGGAAGTCATTGTTTAATACATGGACAAGTACTATCTCAGGGAGGCAGAGGTGCAAGAAACCTGATTGGTGTGAACTTAGAAGAAACTGTGAGGTAAGGAAGTAGAGACAACACTTGACTCTTCAGAAGGCTTGGACACTGGGATCTCATTTGATTGTGTTCCATTTCTTTTCTCTACCATTAGCTCCTGATCCCCCACTTTCGCTATACCATGGAGATCAACATCCTGGCTCGAAATAATCTTGTCTCTGAATATGGAATTTTTGATCTGGTATGGAAGGGAGGAGGGTTTAATGTTGAAAGAATCCCAAGGTTTATTTCCCTCTTTCGCTCCTCACCCAAGATCTGCTTTCTCCACTGAAGGCCTCTCCCTCATCTGTCTCACACCTGCATAGTCTTCTTGTCCTAATCTCCCTTGCTGTCTCACCTGGTGTAGCTAACTCTAGGTTTGGCCTCAGGTGCTGAGTACAGGTAGTGGAGGCCATGTGGACATTCTCAGAGAGCCACAGCTTGTTTGACTTACCGTTCCTTCTGCCCTCCTCATGACATGGCTGACCGTGGGCTGCTGGGTGTGAAATCATCTCTCTATGGCCAAGATGCCCTCAGGCTGTGGGATATCATCAGTAGGTGAGGGTGACACAGAGAGGGATAGAACCAGGGGGACTGTAGTAACAGAAGGTCCTACATTGGCTGAGTCACAGCAACATTTTCCCTGGGGAACAGGTATGTGCAAGGGATGGTGAGACTCTTCTACAAGAGTGATGAAGCCGTGAAGCATGATTCAGAGCTGCAGGCCTGGTGCAGAGAGATCACTGAAACTGGACTCCAGGGGGCCCAGGATCGGGGGTAAGGCCTGGATCCTCCCCATTGATCTTGTGTCAACACCCAACCATCTATCCACAGTCCCCACCTCGCATCATAAGACACCCTTCCTTGAGAACCCTGAGAATTCCCTGGACTTTTCTGAAGTATCCAGGATTCTTAATGATCATTCATGATTTCCCCAGCTCCTTTCCTTTAATATCCTCTCATATACTCTTCTCCCTTTTGTGGCACTAAGCTTTCTCCAGAATCAGATACATGACTTCTCTTAGGTATTTTTCCTTATTTGTTTTTACCCTTCCATCATAGCTCCAAGGTTCATCCCAGGTACATCACTTTTGAGTTCATGTTATATGAAAATCATAGAATTTCATATAGGCCAGGCCTATAGGAAATTCTTCAGTGTATCTCCACATATCTTTCCCTCATGTCCAAATATCTGCCTCATATCCTGGTCTCAAATCCTCTCATTCTCCTCATTTCACCCAGGTTTCCCCTCTCCTTGGAGTCCCAGGCTCAACTCTGCCAGATTGTTACTATGTGTATCTTCACATGCACTGGTCAGCATGCTTCTGCCCACTTTGGACAGGTAACCTGTGTGATCATCCCCCAGGGTCTCCTGGGATGTAGAAGATGGGGGGCAAGGAGTTAATGTCTGGGTCATTAGCCTAGATTTCTGAGTGGATCTCCTACCTGCAGCTAGACTGGTATTCCTGGATCCCTAATGGCCCTTGTACCATGTGGAAACCTCCATCCATCTCCAAGGATGTGACAGAGATGGATATAGTGGACTCACTCCCTGATCTACATCAGGCTAGTATGCAGAAGACTTTCATCAAGTTCCTTGGCAGACATCAGCCTGTCATGGTTAGAAACAGATGCCTTGGTTCTAGGGGAGGAGACAGCTTGAGGGAGGGGCAGTAGCCTTGGCTGAGAGACCCAAGGAGCTGAGCCATCTTATTCTCCTCTCAGGTGGCCCTGGGGCAGCATAGGGAGAAATATTTCTCAGGCCCTGGACCTCAGGCTGTGCTAAAGCAATTCCATGAGGAGCTGGCTGTCATGGATAGGGAAATTAAGGTCCGGAATGCAGGCCTGGACCTTCCCTATGAATACCTTCAACCCAGCATGGTGGAAAACAGTGTGACCATCTGAGAAGTCTTTCCCACCTCAGTCCCAAAGCTCACTGGCCCAACATACCCTCAAGTACTCCTGTTCTCCATGCCCATGTCCTCTGCTAAAGAGTTGCCCCAAAAGCCACGTAGTCAGGGTGCCCAAAGCTGCCCATTACATAATTTGGGGAATATACAATGATCATTCCCATTGTACATTGGAGCCTGAAACCTTCTGTAGTTGCCTACCTTAATGTCTATCAAGTTCCATGCTTCCTTAACCTTTGTTCCCTCTCCTGCCCTTCTCTTTCCCAAAGGATCTGGTCTATATATAAATAAAAGATCCAATTAAATTATCAAGTTGGTTATGTGTGATAAGGGAAGGTAAGAGAAAATACCGTACTTTGTTTCTTGCCCTCTCATTCAATTTCCAAGGGATAAAAGAAAGATGTTTTCCTGGAACAAAAATTTCTTCCAGCAATCAACACTTCCTTCTAGGGTTTCCATAAGCCTCCCTAAGCTAAATGACAAAAATTCTGACTGACTGTGTCCCATGGGACTGAGGAATCTGGCTTGTAACAGAGGTGTTTAGCCTGAGGTTTCTGTTTTTTTGGGTTTTTTTTTTTTTTTTTTTTTTTTTTAGCCTGAGGTTTCTGTAAGTTCTCAATCAGATGTCCCATGGGTCACCGGCAGTAACATTTTCTGTGTGACTTCCCCAACCCTGCATCCCTCTGCCACTGTCCCTTTTTCATGGCATCTCACCCTTCCTTTCAGCCCTTTCCCAGAACTCTTGACAAACCTTACCATTAATTTCATCCCTCTTCTCCCACAATTAAAAAATATAATCTAGTCCACAGTCCTGCACATTGAAAACAGATGGACAAATGAGGGAGCAGTAGGCCAGTCACTGTGAAAGGAGTTTGAAATATATGGTCTCAGCTTATTGTCACAACATCCTTTTGTGGTTGGTATCATGATCTCCATCTAATATCTAGGACAATGAGGGTTGGAAAATTAATACAGAAATTACTTTTAACCAATATATAATGGGGTCAAATTCCAGTTGGTAGGAAAACCCAGAACTGTGGTCACAGCAACAGCAATAGTATAAAAATTTGATGATAAAAATTGAGGCCTGGGTGCTGTAGTGCACACTTGTTATCCCAGCTTATCAGGAGACTGAGGCAGGAAGATTTCAAGTTGGAGGCCAGCCAGAGAAGCTTAGCAAGACATTGTCTCAAAATAAAAAATAAGAAGGACTGGGGATATAACTCTGTGGTAAAGTGCCCCAGGGTTCAATTCCCAGAGCCAGTGAAAGTCTGGGATAGGGTCCAATGGAATGAGAAAGAAGGGACAAATAAATAGACTTTGACTCTTTTAAAGAATCTTGCACATTCAATTTATTTATACCCATATATACATATGTATACATGGATACACATATAATGAAATATATACAGTATAGTTAATAAGCTGGAAACAGATGTGTGATCCATCCAAACTCCCCTCTGGTGCCCCCAACTTTCCAATAGCCTAGCCTCAACATCACAAAATAAAGAGCTGATTTACCTTCATAACTTGATGGATGATAAAGGAATTTTTGTATAGTCCCAAAGATCATAGACTAAACCTTGACTTGCATGCCTACAGGTTTTGTTAGTTACATGGAATAATAAGAGTTAAGGACTATCAGAGGAGAGGAAGGAGTAATAAAGGAGAATCGAAGATCAAACTGAAAATTTCAGTGTGGGCATCACTGACTAAAAATACAGATTGAAGGCAATTTAAGTTGAGGTGATGGTGGAACCCTTCCTGAAAATACTTATCAGGTACTTGAACAGACCAAGTTGAAGAAGGGCAGACGGTAAGGTCTGCAGTGTTAATCACATGAGTTGAATTTATGATCCAGGGGAAAAACTAGATGAGTAGGCACGAAAGACAGCTTGGGATATACTCACAGTTAAGGATCTAAATGGGAAAAGTGAAGCTAGGAAATGAAAATGAACCTAATTTGTGAGGTAAGAAGAGAAGCAGGACAATGTAGGTCACAGAAGTCAAGGGAGAAGAACTTCAAGGATTAAAGGACAGCCAACTGTGTCTTCTCCCATCTCCAGTCATCATTCCATACCTCTCAGTGCTCTCTCCTAGCTCTTCCATTTCTGTCATGCATCACCTCTTTCCCATCTCCCTCTCCAGAATGTTCTCCATCTTCTCCCCAAATCTTCTCAGCAGGTGTCCTCCTCTCTTTTGCATAGCACAGTCGAGAAGTCCTTAGTCTGGTCTTCAATTTTTTTCACCCTTGTTTCCAGGAGATTCTGCTACAACTACTCTTACTGAGATAGTCTTCCCAGGCAACTGAGCACATTAGGGGCTATGTTAGTTTCCTGTAGCTATGATAATATATCAGAGATAAACAACTTAAAAGGATGAAAGATTTATTTAGGCTCACAGTTTTGGAGGTTGTGATCCATAGTCACTTGACCCCATCATTCTGTGCCTGTGGTGAGCTAGAACATCATGGTGGGTAGCACATGGCAGAACAAAGTTGCTCACCTCATGATCGCCAGGAAGGAAGGGCAGAAGAAGGGCTTTTAGAACAAATCCCCTCCTCCCAAACCCATTAAATATGAATCCATTGATAGATTAATCCACTTATAAGGTCAGAACCCTCATTCAATCACCTCCCAAAGGCCCCACCTCTGAACACTGCTACACTGGGGACCAAGCCTTCAATACATGAGCCTTTGAGGAACACTTAAAATCCCAACCATAAGAGGGACAAACCACTGCCTCTAAATCCTTCTTTATAATCATTTCCACATAGACTACTCACATGTAGATTTCCTATTAAGTCAATTCTCCTTCCTATTTCTAGGACAGGCTCAAATTGCCTTCAGAAGTCATGGTTAATTTACATTGTCCCACCTCTGGTCAGTCCTTTATTCCTTAAGGGATATCTGCACTCTTGTAGGATCATGCAATTGCAAAGCTCCAGGTGGTGCCATTTGTGTCATAGTCTATGTGTGTGGTGTCCCCTGGAGTTTTTCAGCTTAGCAGTCATCTCTTAAAACTACAGTGAAAACATCCTGAGTTTTGCACCCATCTTAATAGACTGAGAACTTAGATTTCAAGTTCTTCCTCTTCCTTTCATTTCATTTCATAGTAACCTAACAGCAGATCCTTTCTATTAGTTTCTGGAGCATATAGGGCACTCTATTCACACCCATAGGATTATCTCCAAATTTCTGAAAGGCTGCTAAGAGGTCTTAGTATGTTTGTTTCTTGAGAACATTTGCATTTACTTTCTTCTTCCTCCTCCTCTTGGTTTTTGTTTGATTTGATTTTTCTGGTTTTAGTGGTGCATTATAGTTATACACAACAGTGGGATTTGTTGGTACATGTTCATATATACACACGATGCAACAATATAATTTGACCAATATCATTTGCCAGTACTTCCCCTCTCCATGTCCTCCTACCTCCCCCTGGTCTCTTTCCTCTACTTTACTGATCGCCCTTTGATTTTCATGAAATTCCCCTCTCCATCTTTCTTCTTCTTTTTCCTCTTTAGCTTCCTCATATAAGAGAAAACATAATCCTTGACTTTCTGAATTTGGCTTATTTTGATTATCATAATGTTTCAAGTACCATCCATTTCCTGCAAATGACACAATTTTATTATTCATTATGACTGAACAAAACTCCATTATGTATATCCATTCTTCCATCAACAGGCATCTAGGTGATTCCATAGTTTGGCTATGGCAAATTTTGCCACTATAAACATGAATATGATGACTCTAACTCTTTAGGATAAATACAGAGGAGTTCTACAGCTGGGTCATAGGGTGGTTCCATTCCTATCTTTAGAGGAACCTCCTCACTTACTCCATAGTGGTTTTACTAATTTGCAATGCCACCAACAGTGTAAAAGTGTTTAATTTTCTCCACATCCTCTCCAGCATTTATTATTGTTTGTATTATTGATGGATGCTATTCCAACTGGAGCAAGATGAAATTTCAGTGTAGTTTTGGTTTGCATTTCATTGATTGTGAATGATGTTGAATATTTTTCCGGGTAGTAGTGGTCATTTGTATTTCTTCTTTTCAGAAGTATCTTGTTCAGTTAATCTTCCAATTTATTAATTGGGTTATTTGTTTTATGGTGTTAACTTTTTTGAGTTCTTTATATATTCTGGATATTAGTTCTTTGTCAGAAGAATAACTATCAAAGATTATCTCCCATTCTGTAGGTTCTGTCTTCACTTTCTTAATTGTTTCCTTTGGTGTACAGAAGCTTTTTACTTTGATGCCATCTCATTTATTAACTTGGCATTCTTTCCTGAATTTTAGGTGTCCTATTGAGAAAGTCATTGCCTATACCTGTTGAGATATTGATCCTACATTTTCTTCTAGGAGTTGCATAGTTTCTGGTCTAATTCTCTGGTCTTTTATTCTTTTTGAGTTGGCTTTTGTGCAGGGTGGGAGATAAGGGTCTAATCTCATTCTTCTACATGAGAATAAAAATTTTTCCAGCACAATTTGTTTAAAAAGTTGTCTTTTCCCAAACATTTTTTTTGGCACCTTTGCCAAGGATCAGATGACTGTATCTGTGTGGCTCTGTCTCTCCATTTTCTGTGCTGTATCACTGTTTTATGTGTTCATATTTATGCCAGTACCATGCAGTTTTTGCTACTATAGCTCTGTAGTCTAAATTTGAAGTCAAGTATTATGATTTCTCCACAATTGTTTTTTTGGCTTAAATTTGTTTTGATTATTCTGTATTTTTTATTCTTTCAAATGAATTTTAGGATGTTTTTTCTCATTCTATGAGGAATGTGTTTTGTATTTTGATGGGGATTTCATTGAATTTTTGTATATTGCTTTTGGTAGTATGACCATTTAAACAATATTAATTCTGCCTATCCATGAACATGGGAAGTCTTTCCATCTTCTTGCATATTCTTCATTTTCTTTCTTCAATGTTCTATCATTTTTATTCCTTGGTTTGATTTATTCTTAGGCATTTTATTTTTTTGAGACTATTATGAATGGGATTGTTTTTCTGATTTCTTTCCTAGCAGATTCATTATTGGTGTATAGGAAAACTGTTGATTTATGTATGTTGATTTTATAAACTGCTACTTTTCTGAATTTGTTATTAGCTCTACCAGCATTTGGGTGGAACTTTTTGGACCTTCTAAGTATAGGATCATATCATCTGCAAACAGTGCTAATTTGACTTCTTCCTGGCCAAATTTGTTCCTTTCATTTTCATCTCTTGCCTATTTTTCTGGCTAGAATTTCTAGTACTATATTGAATAAGAGTTGTTAGAGCAATCATTCTTGTCTTGTTCTGAATTTAAAGGAAATGTGTTCAGTTTTTCCCCATTCACTACAGTGTTAGTTTGGGGGTTGTTGTATATAGCCTTTATGTCAATGAGGTAGGTTTCTTCTATCTCTAGTTTCCTCAGTATTGTTTTATCATGAATGGGTGATAAATTTTTTCAAAAACTTTCTCTGAATCTGTTGAGTTGACTGTGATTTTTGTTCTTAATTCCATTTATATGGTGAATTAACATTTTTGATTTGCATATGTTAAACCATCCTTGCATCCCACCTTGGTCATGATGTGAAATCTTAGTAGGTTGTTGAATATGATTCACTAATATTTTATTAAGGATTTTTACATTTAAATTCATCAGGGTGTGGACCTGTAGTTTTCTTTCCTTGATGTGTCTGTATCTGGTTTTGGTATGAGGGTGATAAATGGATTCATAGAATTAATTTGGAAGTGTTTCATCCCTTACTATTTCATGGAATAATTTCTTCTTTAAAGGTCTGGTAGACTTTATTCAAATGCAATAGCATCAACTCTTGTACATTAAATTTTCTTGGTATTTTCTAAATGGGAATGGCCAAATTCAGTGCCACTGAAGCAGCCTGAAGAATACAATCATAATTTGCCTGTATGGGACCAAAGCTAAATCCCAGTGATAGTTGCCATCTTATACCTATAATCACATCAGCATACCCACAGCAGAATTCCATGTACAACATATCCATTTTAACCTGAATGGTGGTCATGGTTGAAGTGTTTAAACAAAGTCTTGCTATCACAGATGGAATTTTTCTGAGTAAGTCAAAGTGGTCCAGGCTTTTAAAACTCCAGTCTTCTTTCAAAAGTACAAGTACTATATTGAACTTTTAGCAAGTGCACCAAGAGAAAAACAATGCCTAGAATGGGTGAGCTTGGTGGAATAAAAAAATCTGAATGCTGGTTGAAGTTTGGAGAAGAATGAATAGATTACACTGGTTCATGAGACTCTCTAGTCATTTCTAGCACCCAAAGAAAATCCTGACAAGGAAGAATTTAGCACAATGTGGGTGATTGATTTACTTTTTTAAAAACCAAAAAACTCTGAAAATCTTAGTGTTGATCTTACATATGATATTCACTCCTTCATAGATACCGTTTATAGGCAAGCAATAAACAGCAAGATGTTTGAGGTGGATATGTAAATTGCTGTAATTCATGTAAAAATAAAGCAATTCCATCAACTACTACCTGATCATGTGCTTCAGAAAAAGAAAAAAATTCAACAGAATAAGTCAGATCTGAATGACAGCTGCCTTGACTTGTTTATGGACAGTGATAACAACATGTCTGTATCTTCACCTACTAATGATTTAAAGATCAATCCATTGAAAAGTTTTAACAGTTCTCAAGGCAGAAACTGTCCTGCTTCAGCTGTGACAGTAGTATTTGTGACCAACATAGAGGCTACTGAATTTTCTATGCCATAAGTAAATTCAGTGAAAGCTCAGGAGGTACATTGAGTGAAAGCATTCCTCACACAGCCACACAACCAATCATTTCTCCACCACCAAAGCCTACAGTTTCCAGAGTTGTTTTCCCAACACATCTGATAAACCCACTATCTAGACCATTAGGAAATGTAACAACAAAAACACCTGACTCTATTGTTGGAGCCAAGAGGACATCATCACCTCATGAAGAAGAGTCACACCCTACCCAGATGAGTGGACTTCAAGTCAATAGGATAGAGAAAGACTGTGGAATTAATCTGACCTCACTTTCCTATGTACATATATGAATATACCATAGTGAATCTTAACATCATGTATATCCACAAGACATTAATTTTAGAAATTGAAAGTAAACACATCAGTGGAGTAGTGGGAAGGGAATATGGGAGGATAGGAGGAGAGGGAAAAGTACTGGAGCCTGAATTAGAACAGATTATATTCCATGCTTTTAAAATTATGTTAAAAATTAATCCTATTATCATTTACAACTAAAAAGAACCAATAAAAAAGAAAGTTTCCCCCCCCAAAAAAAAACAAACAGAAGAGGATGAAACAAGCGAAGCTGCTAACTGTCTTGATTTGAGTGGATGTGATAAAATAGAAACAAAGGAACAACTCAATACAGAGACAGTACAACTCAATCCAGAGCTATTCAGGCAGCCACTTTTCTGTTGGCCTTGAAGAAAACGCCCAGCACAGAGCTTTCTGGTATCCTACTCCACAAATCCTGTTCCCATTAACAAGAATTCAATAAATCAGGTTGAATTGGTAAAAACAACCTCAAGGATCCACAAACAATATTTGTCAACTCAACTTGTCTTAAAATGCTAAAAAAGGAGAATAAAGGGTTCAAGATTAGACATGACTGAAAATGGATGTAGGTTTTACTGGTGAACTCCCATACTGGGCTAATCAGCATTTAATCAGAAGCCCAGGTTAGTATGAAAAGCCAGGAATATTATTATTGTTGTGTTAGCAACAGTTGCATTAACTATTTCCAAAAAATTTACTGCTTATAAATATGAAAAAAACCCTCAAGGTATATTTGTATCCATAACTGACATCTGGATTAGATTTATGTTTGATGCATTGTTTGGGAAATTTGCAGTACAAATTGGCATAAGAATTCCCTATTCTGATGATGCACTTTTATGTATTTTTTATTAGAAAGTAGAACTATTTTATATTTTCAGCTTGATGGATTTTCATTTTTTCCTTAAGAATTTCCTTTACCATTAGTCTTCACATTGGATGTCATGGTACAGTGGTGTACTACTGCACTTCAGAGAAACTACAAGAGTACATCTACTTTAGTCCCTATGAGGTAGCTAAAGCCTTCAAATGAAATGTCAACTCTAAGGTGTACATTTGATGTTAAAGGAATTATTTGGAAACACTTGGTTTTGATGGCATTATGTTTAAGAAATGATATATTGGTTTTATTTATAGAATTGTTTTATGGTGCATACAAATTAGCAGTCAGCTAACAAATATATTTCTCTGAGCTTACTGAAACTCTGTACTCTTTTGCATTCAATCTGTTGTCTTCAAAGCAAATTTTAAAAACTTTGAGTTTCCCTTCTTTTTTTTTTTTTTTCTTCAGCTTGTATGCACAAAGTGGGGCTTATTTAACAAAAAACAAAATGCCCATATATTCTTAAGTCATGATGAGAAACCAGTAACCCTGTGGTTATGTGGCATAGAACACTAAACTTTGGTCCTGTGGCTAAAATTTTAAGGTGACTACAAGAAATGCCTATGAAATATGACTTCTATCTTGGATGATCATTTGATCTCTAAATAAGACAAATTTTGTACACTCCACAAAACTCTATTCTTGTTGATAGTAAATTGATTCTTGATTTTAAACATATGGATAAAGGCATTTTCTTCAAGATTTTTAACTAATTTTTATTTTAGCTAGTTTATCAAAATTTGTCAGTAAATTTTACATACAGAAGCATTTTGGAAATCAATTTTAGCAAGCACCTGACATCTGGTCAGTCAGCTTTATACTCCTTTTTTATTTTGTTTCATTCTATCAAAAGATGAGGAACTCTGTATATATTCAAAAGATCTAAAATCAGCATACTATAGGGACACAGCCACATCAATGTTTGCAGCAGCACAATTCACAAGAGACAGACTATAAAACCAAACTAGATGAATGGCATATATACACAATGGAGTTTTATTCAACCATGATAAACAATGGAATTATGTCATTTGCTGGCAAATGGATGGAACTGGAGACTGAGTGAAATAAGTCAGGCTCAGAAAGTCAAGAGGCGAATGTTTTCTCTGATATGGACAAGCAAGTAAAAAGTTAGGGGAGAATGAGAGAGAAAAGAGATGGGGGGAATTCCATCAAAATAAAAGAAAGACCAGGGGAGTATAAGAAGGGGATCGAGGGGGGGGGAGGAGGAGGGTATAAAGGAGAAACACTGTAATGAATTCAACCTAACTTTCCAATGTACATTTATGAATATGCTACAGTGAACCTCACCATTATGTATATCCATAGTACACTAATTTTTTAAAAATGTAAATAAACGAGCCCGGATTCACTTCCGGCGTGCGTTGGCCTTCTATTGCGCTCTCACGTCAAGGGCTGGCGGCGGGACTCGGATAACCGCTCCTCACCGGGAAAGTCTCCCCTGACTCCCGCTTTCTTCTCCCCGCCATTTCCGGAGCTCGCCAGCATGTCGGTGGTTCCACCCAATCGTTCCCAGACGGACTGGCCCCGGGGGTCACCCAGTTCGGCAACAAGTATTACCAGCAGACCAAGCCCCTCACCCTGGAGCGCACCATCAACCTGTACCCTCTTACCAATTATACTTTTGGTACAAAAGAGCCCCTCTGTGAGAAGGACAGCTCTGTTGCAGCCAGATTTCAGCGCATGAGGGAGGAATTTGATAAAATTGGAATGAGAAGGACTGTAGAAGGGGTTTTGATTGTAATGAGCACCGGTTACCCCATGTGTTACTGCTACAGCTGGGAATAACTTTCTTCAAATTACCTGGTGGCGAACTTAACCCAGGAGAAGATGAAGTTGAAGGACTAAAACGCTTAATGACAGAGATACTGGGTCGTCAAGATGGAGTCCTGCAAGATTGGGTCATTGATGACTGCATTGGTAACTGGTGGAGGCCAAATTTTGAACCTCCTCAGTATCCATATATTCCAGCACACATTACGAAGCCTAAGGAACATAAGAGGTTGTTTCTGGTTCAACTTCAAGAGAAAGCATTGTTTGCAGGCCCTAGAAATTATAAGCTGGTAGCTGCACCATTGTTTGAGTTATATGACAATGCACCAGGATATGGACCCATCATTTCTAGTCTCCCTCAGCTGTTGAGCAGGTTCAATTTTATATACAACTGAATTATCTGCAGCAGAGGAGAAGAAAAAGAAACCGTCTCTGTGAGCACAGCTATACACAGTGTAGAAGAATAAACGTCTTAGTAAAGTTTTTTTGGTTTTATCCCTTTCCCAATCCCTAAATTGTTGCCTACTTTCTATTGTTTGAATAGTAAAGTTCATATGAGGAACTAGAGAGTGGTGTAAACAAATGTGATAGTGTTTATTTACTTTTGGTTCTACTTGTGCATTTTTGTACAACATTAAAGAAAGCAAACTTCTATTTGTATTCTTTTTTTTAATTTCTCATTAAACGTTCAAAATCTCTTAAGTTGAGGATTGTTCTTCCCCTCCTTTAGGCTGGTGAATGTTAAAACAGTGGCAGTTTAGATCAGTTGGGTTTATGGGACCCTTGTTCCAATACCATTTGGGGGCATATACTCCAAACCCATTAGGATATTTGTGATGAAGATCTTTCATTACTTTTGGGAACTATATTTGTCTGAGTCCAAGGTGCAAATCCTGTACCACATTTTACTGAGTTCTGTTACTGAGAACTCCCAGGATATTAACTCACCAGTATGCTTACAGCCATCTAGGCTTTAGTAACAACAGACTTTAAACATATGGGAAACCATTAAAATCAGCTAGGTTAGCAAAGTCATAGGAATTGGTACAAAAAGAGACCCTTTTAGATAGAGCTCATGTAGTATTATTTCTTCATACAGTGGGATTATTGATTATTTGTAGTATTGTGAAATTGTTTTTTAATTATCCTTAGAGCCATGGTAATACTATTAGGTTATGAAGTCTTAGCTTGCAAAGTTATCTCAACTAGAGTTTATATCCATAGAGATGGAAACTTGGTTTTTGCAAGTGACAAAAGCCTTTAAAAAAATTTTTTTTGGAATAATTGAAATCAACTGAACTCTAGGGGCAGGGTAGAAGAAAAATTTTGTCAAGATAAGAGAAAAGTACCAAATTTTAAAAGGTTTGGTAAGTTTTTGATAGGGAGAAATGAACTTCTGATTAGTTCCTATATTTTTATGGTACTGATCACAAGGCTGGTATTCTGAATATGGAGTGGTCAAAGATATGTCATATTCTTCCCTATTTAGACCTGATTGGGCCAGGAGTGACTGAAGAATTGTAAATATTCACATTTATTTAATTGGAGTCATTTCAAATCTTCACACGGTTGTGAAGTAGTGACTATACCTGTGTTCATGCTTTGTAATAGGAGAGCACCAGTCTCCCTGACCAAGAGTGACCAAGTCATTTCCTTTGAAAAAGCCACTAATCTTGTGAATAGTCCTCTTCCCTCAGGGGTTAACAGTCTTGTCCCTCTGATTTATGCTAGCCTATTTCTAATGTAGTATAGTTTTACTGGTTAGAGTCCTTCAGTTGATCCTTCACGTTGAGGGATGCAGATGGGTTGATCCAAAGACAATATTTCAGATGTTAGCTATTGCAATACCAGGAGGGTGGTGATTGAAACATGCTGTCCGTTTAAGGAGTGTTTGAGTTAAAGTCATCTGATTCAAGGCCAGTTACTGCTCTTTGTAACTCGAACTTCGACCTAGAAAGTCTTGGACACTTTTTCCCAGTACAAATGCCTGAGCTAGTCATCTATACACCAGAATCTAGTGAGCAAAACCTTTGATTTAAATTGGCTGTGTTATTGACCTCGGGATCTAAGAGATCTAGTTCATACTGCACAAACACCAACTAAAACTTGGATCCTGGTGGACATAGAACTAGGGGGATTAAAATTTGGTTTGTTCCTCTTAAGCCTTAGAAGAGGATGTGGGCACTGATTAAGATCTTCTGATACATAATTTCTTACCACACTCCTTCAGGAACTAACAGTCTTAAAATTTGCATTCCAATGATCTTCATACAAAATATTGGATAGGTTTTAAGCTCTTGATTAACAGACATATTTTTGAGTGCTTACTATGTCCCAGGTTTGTCTAAAAATGAAAGCCCACTTTTGCAATTGCATAACCACAATTTATGCCATCTTATTTTTAATGAGTAATCCATCTTATTTTTAATGAGTAATCCAAGTAGAAGTAGAGGGGAGGAACTTTTTAGTTTAGTTTTAGTTTTTGTTTGAAGTCATATTTAGTATTGACATCCCTTTGGAGGAAAGTGAAATTTCCTTTTTCCACTTCAGTGAGGAGGAAATTATGCCGTTTTAAGCATTTAAATTTTTTTCCTCTTTTAAAAAAAGTAGGCAATGCTTAAAATGGCACAATTCTGTCCATAATTTGTACTATTAACAGTATATTTCAGAGATTTTAATTACAATTTCTCATTATAACCGTCAGCTTACAGTTTCCTTTCTTAAATGATTTGACACTTATGTCCTCAGCTTTTTCAACTACCTACTCAGTCACTTGAGATAAAATGCTTGGAGTAGCTTTTCCAAATTTTAGTTCCTCAAACTTAATGTTTTTACTAGTATGTTTGGAACAATGTGTGCTGATTGCTAAGACTGCTGCAGAGAATTTGTTGCATTGCCAAAAATGGCTTAGTGGGTTTTGACTATAATATAAGTCAGCTTCTGTAATGTAAGATTTGATGTTCCCATACTTGTTTCACTTGTTTTCACATCATTTATTGTTTGGGTTAGACTCATTTCAAGGGGTTTGTTTTTGTTATTTAATTATATAATGAGCCAGGCAGATTCCCAGTCAATCTGGAGGTTGAAGCAGGTTTGCAAGTTCAAGGCTAGCCTCAGCAACTTAGCAAGACTCTGTCACAAAATAAAAAATTGAAAGGATCAGAGATATAGCTCAGTGGTGAAACACCCCTGGATTCAATCCCTAGTACCAAAAAAAGAAAAAGAAAGAAATAAAAAGGAAAGATATGTGTAATGAGAACCAATGAATAATACTGTGATTTGACTTGAGCCATGCTTTTATTTTTTCACCTTTTCTGTGCTGGGAACTGAACCCAGGGCTTTGCCCATGTTAGGCAAGTGCTCTATTACTGAGCTACATCCCTAGCCCTAAATTTCTATCATTTTTTTTGTTTTGTCTTGCAAAATGCTGGGGATTGAACCCAGGGCCTCAACCAAGCACTGTAACACTGAGTTATATTACCAACCCCATAAGATGCAGTTTAATATTAGCTCATAATTATCAATCCTGTTTTGTGAAAAGAAACTAAGACCTACAAGTCTAAATTAAGCCAGTGTAGGTGTACTTTTTAATCCTAGGAATTGTTAAGAATAGAGGTAAATTGGGAAAGTATGTTAACAGCCAGGTGTAGATTCACACCTATTATCTCAGTGACTTGGGAGGCCGAGGCAGAAGGATTGAAGGGTTGAAGCCAGCTTCAGCAATATAGTGAGCAACTTAGTGAGACCCTGTTTTGAAATTAAAAAATAAAAAACTGGGTATGTAGCTCAGTAGCAAAGCATCCTTGGTTTCAGTCCCCAGTATCCAAAAAAAAAAAAAAATGTTGTGTTATGCTGTTCTATTGAGGGAAGAATCAATGTGTTTAATCAATGTGTTTAATGGCTGGGAGTGGAGCTTGGTTGTAAAGCACTTGCCCAGCATGTGTGAGGCCCTCAGTTCAATCCCCAGCACCACAAAACAGAACAAAGGACAAGAAGTTTTGTTTACTGTATTCATGTCATGGCATACAAGTACCATTTATAGGTTGGCTTTGAGAATTTTCCTGATATTGTTTATGGGAAATGTATAAAAGAAATGGTTTGAAGTTTTGGTTATATTTTTATATTCATAAAGCAAGAGTTTGATTAAAATGGTCACTGTTCTTTTTTATTTCATTGTCATTTCAATAAAAACAGAAAAAAGTGTAAATAAATAGATCAGTAGAGTGGAGAAAGGGAGACAAGGGGAGGGAGGAGGGCAAGGGTATGTGCAAATACTGTCTACTTAATTGGAGCAAACTATACTCCATGCATTTATAATTATGTCAAAATAAATCTTAATGTTATGCATACTGTTATGAAACACTAAAAAAGTAAAGAAAAAATAAAAACAGACCAAAAAATATTAGGAACGTCCTTTAAAGAAAATAATTTCTCGGAGGTTTCTAGAGGGTGGCTGCATTTCATGTTGCTCCAGGACTCAGGATTCAAAAGAGGAGATATTGAGACACTTGGGACCAACTCAAAGCAGCCGGGTGACTCTCACCCATTGGGAAGGCATCCCGGATGGGACGGTGGTCCCGGAACGCAGGGAACTTTGTGAAGTAGAGCTGCCAGCGAGATGCCCCTCCCCCCGCTGGAGCAGTGAACTTGGACAACTGGGAGTGCCGTAAAGGAGGCCGCTCGGCACAGTGCTGGGACTCGGAGCAACCACTGGGGCTCCGGCGGCTGCCCAAGGGAGGAGTGGTGAGGAGAGCTGTGTGGACTCAGAACACCGGTGCCTGCCCCGAGGAGGAGGAGGAGGAACGTGGCCACTTGGATTCGGAGTGACTGCACCAGAACTACAGGTGGTTGCCAGAGGAGAAGCCGCGTGGCGAGCTGTTTGGACTCAGAACGACTGCTTCTGAACACCGGGGCCTGCCCTGAGGACGAGGAGGAGGAAGAGGAGCGCAGCTGCTTGGATTCGGGGTGACTACACCAGAGCTACAGGCGGTTGCCAGAGAAGGGGCTGCGTGGCGAGCTGTTTGAACTCAGACCACTTCTGAACCCCGGGGCCTGCCCGGAGGAGTAGGAGGAGGAGGAGTGCAGCGGGTCGTTTGAACTCGCAGTGACTGCATTAGCGCTCCAGGAGGCTGCTCAGAGGAGAAGGCGAGTGGTGAGTTGTTTGGACTTAAAGTGACAGCTCCTGAACACAGGGGGGCTGCCTGGAGGAGAAGCGTGGTGGGTCGCTTGGTCTTGAGTGGCCGCACCAGAGCTCCAGGCGGTTGCCCAGAGGACCCGTGCAGCGGGTCACGTGGATTCAGAGCCACTCAGAGCGACCGCTCCTGAACACCCGGGGGGTTATCTGGAGAAGGAGGAGGAACGGGGAGGGTCACTTCGACTCGGAGTGATTGATTGCCCAGGGCTACGGGTGGTTGGTGGGAGGAGGAGGCACGAAGTGAGTTTCTTGGACTCCTAGTGACCGCACCAGAATACTGGTGCTGTCTGGAGGAAGAGGCCTGTGGCGGGTCTCTGGGACTCAGAGCGATTGTTCGGGGCCCCAGGTGGCTGCTCAGAGGAGGTGCCGCATAGCCAGGCGATTAGGTGCAGAACAGGGTCCCAGGATCTAGGAGGCTTCTGGGTGGAAGAGCCGCACAGAGACATGCTTAGGGCGGAGCGAAGGTTCCAGGCCTGTGGGCAGATTCTCTGAGGAGGGGCAGCCTAAGGAGATTCATCTGCGAAGGGTGAGGCTCTCAGGCCCAGGAGGTAGGGCCGGGCCCCTGAGAACTTTGCAGAGGAAGGCAGCCCAGCCCAGGCGGTAGCTGTAAATTGAGGGGAACCTCTAGGAGGGAACTGACCAGCGAGACGTCCCCACCGGGTGAGTCTTCCCTGCTGGGTGAGGTTTCCCCACAAGGACGGTAAAACCAGAGACTCAGGCCCAAACAGGCCTTGCCTCAGCCCGCAGCCTAGTTACCCTTTGGATGACCATTGGTCAACAAGTGGAGGCACCTCTGCCCACTAGTAGGGATTATACCCCACCTGAAGGACACCACTCCTAGAGAGGCAGCTTCCTTGTGGAGCACCGCATTATCAACTTCCTCCATGACTTCAGCCTACTGAAGGCTAAGGGGGGATATATATAGAAATCTTCAGGGACATTGTAAGTCAATAGAGGAAATCTGCAATATCTCAGCGGTCCACTGATACCTGAACAATATGAGAAAACAAGGAAAGAAAATGCTGCAAACAAATCTAGATGTTACATCAATAAAACCCAATGACAGCATGGCAGAAGAAATGACAGAAAAGGAATTCAGAATGTACATAATTAAAATGATCAGAGAAGCAAACGATGAGATGAAAGAGCAAATGCAAGCATTGAATGATCGCACCAATCAACAGTTAAAAGAGCAAATACAGGAAGCAAAAGATCATTTCAATAAAGAGTTAGAGATATTGAAAAAAAAACAAACAGAAATCCTTGACATGAAGGAAACAATAAACCAAATTAAGAACTCCATAGAAAGCATATCCAATAGGATAGAACACCTGGAAGACAGAACCTCAGACATTGAAGACAAAATATTTAACCTTGAAAACAAAGTTGAACAAACAGAGAAGATGGTAAGAAATCATGAACAGAATCTACAAGAACTATGGGATATCATGAAAAGGCCAAATTTAAGAATTATTGGGATTGAGGAAGGCCTAGAGAAACAAGCCAATGGAATGAACAATTTATTCAATGAAATAATATCAGAAAATTTCCCAAATCTGAAGAATGAAATGGAAAATCAAGGTCAAGAGGCTTATAGGACTCCAAATACACAAAATTACAACAGACCCACACCAAGGCATATTATAATGAAAATACCGAACATACAAAATAAAGACAGAATTTTAAAGGCTGTGAGAGAAAAGAACCAAATTACATTCAGGGGGAAACCAATACGGATATCAGCAGATTTTTCAGTCCAGACCCTAAAAGCTAGAAGGGCCTGGAACAACATTTTTCAAGCCCTGAAAGAAAATGGATGCCAACTAAGAATCTTATACCCAGCAAAACTTACCTTCAAATTTGACGATGAAATAAAATCCTTCCATGATAAACAAAAGCTAAAAGAATTTACAAAAAGAAAGCCAGCATTACAGAACATTCTCAGCAAAATATTCCATGAGGAAGAGATGAAAAACAAAGAAGCAAATCAGCAAAGGGAGGAATTATCCTAAAGAAATTGTCAAATAAAGGAGGAAACAAGTTGTGTCAAACAAATAAATAAACAAAATTTAAAAAATGAACCAAATGACCGGGAAACCAAATCATTTCTCTATAATAACCCTGAATGTTAATAGCCTGAATTCATCAATCAAAAGACATAGACTGGCAGACTGGATTAAAAAGAAAGATCCAACAATATGTTGCCTGCAAGAGACTCACCTCATAGAAAAAGATACCCATAGACTAAAGGTGAAAGGATGGGGGAAAACATACCATGCACATGGACTCAGCAAAAAAGCTGGAGTATCCATCCTCATTTCCGATAATGTGGACTTCAAGCCAAAGTTAGTCAGAAGGGATAAAGAAGGACATTTCATACTGCTTAAGGGAAGCATAAATCAGCAAGATATAACAATCATAAACATCTATGCCCCAAACACTGGCTCATCCATGTATGTCAAACAAATCCTTCTCAATTTCAGAAACCAAATAGACCATAACACAATAATACTAGGTGATTTTAACACGCCTCTCTCACCACTGGACAGATCTTCCAGACAAAAATTGAACAAAGAAACCATAGATCTCAATAACACAATCAATAATTTAGACTTAATGGACATTTATAGAATATACCATCCAACCAAGAGCGAATACACTTTCTTCTCAGCAGCACATGGATCCTTCTCTAAAACAGACCATATATTATGCCACAAAGGTAATGTAAGCAAATACAAGAAGATAGAGACACTACCATGTATTCTATCAGATCATAATGGATTGAAGTTAGAAATAAATGAAAGAGTAAAACACAGAAACTATTCCAACATCTGGAGATTAAACAATATGCTATTATATGATGAATGGATAACAGAAGATATTAGGAAGGAAATTAAAAAATTGTTAGAGGTAAATGAGAACAAAGAAATATCATATCAAAATCTCTGGGACACTATGAAAGCAGTACTTAGAGGGAAATTTATTTCATGGAGCGCATTTAATAAAAGAAGTAAAACTCAACAAATAAACGACCTAACACTAAAGCTCAAAGCCCTAGAAAAAGAAGAACAGACCAGCACCAAAAGTAGTAGAAGACAGGAAATAGTTAAACTCAGAGCTGAAATCAATGAAATTGAAACAAAAGAAACAATACAAAAAATTGACAAAATAAATAGTTGGTTCTTCGAAAAAATAAACAAAATTGATAAACCTTTAGCCACACTAACAAAGAGAGACGAGAGAAAACCCAAATCACTAAAATTCGGAATGAACAAGGAAATATCACAACAGACAGGATTGAAATACAAAACATAATTAGAAGCTATTTTGAAAATCTATACTCCAACAAAATAGAAAATTTCGAAGACATCAGCAGGTTTCTAGACACATATGAATTGCCTAAACTGAACGAGGAGGACATAAACAATTTAAATAGACCAATTTCAAGTACTGAAATACAAGAAGTCATCAAAAACCTACCAACAAAGAAAAGTCCGGGACCAGATGGGTTCTCAGCCGAGTTCTACAAAACCTTTAAAGAAGAGCTCATTCCAATACTTCTCAAAGTATTCCATAAAATAGAAGAGGAGGGAACCCTCCCAAACTCATTCTATGAAGCCATTATCACACTGGTACCTAAACCAGACAGAGACTCATCAAGGAAAGAAAATTTCAGACCAATATCCTTAATGAACATCGACGCAAAAATTCTCAACAAAATTTTAGCAAATCGCATACAAAAACATATTAAAAAGATAGTGCACCATGAACAAGTGGGTTTCATCCCAGGGATGCAAGGTTGGTTCAACATCAGGAAATCAATAAATGTAATTCACCATATTAGTAGACTTAAAGTCACGAATCACATGATTATTTCAATAGATGCAGAAACAGCATTTGATAAAATACAGCACCCCTTCATGCTCAAAACACTAGAAAAAATAGGGATAGTGGGAACATTCCTTAACATTGTAAAGGCCATTTATGCTAAGCCCATGGCTAATATCATTCTAAATGGTGAAAAACTGAAAGCATTCCCCCTAAAAACTGGAACAAGGCAGGGATGCCCTCTTTCACCACTTCTATTCAACATTGTTCTTGAGACTCTGGCCAGAGCAATTAGACAAACCAAAGAAATTAAAGGGATACGAATTGGAAAAGAAGAACTCAAACTATCCCTGTTCGCTGATGACATGATTATATATTTAGAGGAACCTGGAAATTCCACCAGAAAACTCTTAGAACTCATAAGTGAATTCAGTAAAGTAGCAGGTTACAAGATCAATGCCCATAAATCCAATGCATTTTTATACATAAGTGATGAATCTTCAGAAAGAGAAATTAGGAAAACTACCCCATTCAAAATAGCCTCGAAAAAAATAAAATACTTGGGAATCAATCTCACAAAAGAGGTGAAAGACCTCTACAATGAGAACTATACAACACTAAAGAAAGAAATTAAAGAACACCTTAGAAGATGGAAAGATCTTCCATGTTCTTGGATAGGCAGAATTAATATTGTCAAAATGGCCATACTACCTAAAGTGATATACAAATTCAATGCAATTCCAATTAAAATCCCTATGACGTACCTTACAGAAATAGAGCAAGCAATTATGAAATTCATCTGGAAGAATAAGAAACCCAGAATAGCTAAAGCAATCCTTAGCAGGAAGAGTGAAACAGGGGGTATTGCAATACCAGATCTTCAACTCTACTACAAAGCAATAGTAACAAAAACGGCATGGTATTGGTATCAAAATAGAAAGGTAGATCAATGGTACAGAATAGAGGACACGGACACAAACCCAAATAAATACAATTTTCTCATACTAGACAAAGGTGCCAGAAATATGCAATGGAGAAAAGATAGCCTCTTCAACAAATGGTGCTGGGAGAATTGGAAATCCATATGCAACAGAATGAAACTAAACCCATATCTCTCACCATGCACGAAACTAAACTCAAAATGGATTAAGGACCTTGGAATCAGACCAGAGACCCTGCAGATTATAGAAGAAAAAGTAGGTCCAAATCTTCACCTTCTTGGTCTAGGATCAGACTTCCTTAACAGGACTCCCATAGCACAAGAAATAAAAGCTAGAATCAACCACTGGGAT
The DNA here is from genome assembly GCF_902686455.1 of Sciurus vulgaris. NCBI lineage: Eukaryota > Metazoa > Chordata > Mammalia > Rodentia > Sciuridae > Sciurus > Sciurus vulgaris. Next base: position 54,965,429 of record NC_136463.1, on the reverse strand, counting down.
AGATTCAAACTAAAAAGCTTTCTCTCAGCAAAGGAAACTATCAGCAATGCGAAGAAAGAGCCTACAGAGTGGGAGAATATCTTTGCCAATCATACTTCAGATAGAGCACTAATCTCCAGAATCTATAAAGAACTCAAAAAACTCTACTCCAAGAATTCAAATAATCCAGTCGACAAATGGGCTAAGGAAATGAATAGACACTTCACAGAAGAAGATCTACAAGCAATCAACAAACATATGGAAAAATGCTCAACATCTCTAGTAATAAGAGAAATGCAAATCAAAACCACCCTAAGATTCCATCTCACCCCAATTAGAATGGTGATTATCAAGAATACAAGCAACAACAGGTGTTGGCGAGGATGTGGGGAGAAAGGTACTCTCATACATTGCTGGTGGGGCTGCAAATTAGTGCAGCCACTCTGGAAAGCAGTGTGGAGATTCCTTAGAAAACTTGGAATGGACCCTCCATTTGACCCAGCTATCCCATTCCTTGGCCTATACCCAAAGGACTTAAAATCAGCATACTACAGAGATACAGCCACATCAATGTTCATAGCTGCTCAATTCACAATAGCCAGACTGTGGAACCAATCTAGATGCCCTTCAATTGATGAGTGGATAAAGAAACTGGTATATATATACAATGGAATATTACTCAGCCATAAAGAATGACAAAATTATGGCATTTGCAGGCAAATGGATGAAATTGGAGAATATCATGCTAAGTGAGATAAGCCAATCTCAAAAAACCAAAGGACGAATGATATCGCTAATAAGTGGAGGATGACACATAATGGGGGGGAGGGAAGGGTTAGTGTTAGGGTTAGAGTTAGGGTTAGGGAGGGGGGCAAGTATGGAGGAAGGAAGTACTGTATAGAGGGTAAAGAGGGGTGGGAGGGGTGGGGGGAAGGGAAAAAATAACAGAATGAATCAAACAACATTACTCTATGTAAATTTATGATTACACAAATGGTATGCCTTTACGCCATGTACAAACAGAAACAACATGTATCCCATTTGTTTACCATAAAAAAAAAAGAAAATAATTTCTCATAATTGAGCAGCAGAACATTCACCTTTTTAAAATATAAGGGATGCCAGATGTTTGCAAACTTACTGTTTCTTAATTTGGACAAAGCAAACCTGAGATTCTTCTGCTGAGTATGGTCTATGAATCCTCTCTTGTGTCCGTTCTGTCATCTGTGCATTTTTCATGCTAAACTGCAGTTACTTAATCTCTTCCCCTATCCTTCTAAATTCATTTTCCAAAGTTAGAGTGTTTTCTTTCCACCTTTAGGGTATGCATTAATTGAGACATTCTTTTCACCATGACTTTATAATGTCTACTATACAATATTTTTACTTTTCACATTTTTGTTCTACATAGTTACTTTCCCTTCCTCCCATCACCTAAGGAAAAAAATCATGGTCATCTAGCAGGTGAAGTGTACAAGGAGTCCGTGTGTTTTGTGCAGCTTCAGAGTTAGATTGAGATTTCCAGGCACAGGCTTAGTCTCATCATTTTATTTACAATTGGAGGATATTTCAGTTTATTAAATATTTCATGTAACTGCATCCAAGTTTTGCCATGCTGGAAACTAGGACCTTTTCTGTGTAGTTACTTTTTAATTCTAATTTCCATAACCTGGAGATCAGACTTTTGCTTTTGCATGATGTATGTAGTGTCTCATGATTGGAGTTTGCTTTGTTTTATAGTACCTGTACACCTTATATTTTTCAAGAGCTATTTTGTAAACAGACAATGTATTTCTCCATTGAAAACACAATGCAAAAATCTTTAAAAAAGCAGAACAATTCCCCCAACCCCAAAATAAAGATCTGGTAGAATTCAGCTGAGAATCCATCTGGTCCTGGGTTTTTTCTTGTTGGAAGGCTTCCTACTATACTGCTTCTATCTCATTGATAGTTACTGGTTTGTTTAGGTTTTCTATGTCCTCTGGATTCAATTTTGGAAGATCATCTGTGTCTAAAAATGTATTCATTTCTTCTAGATTTTCCAATTTATTGGAGTAAAAGTTTTCAAAGCAGTCCCTAGTGATATTCTGGATTTCAGTGATATTTGTGGTGATTTCTCCTTTTTCACTTCTAATTTTATTAATTTGGGTCTTTTCTCTATTTCTTTCATTAGTTTGGCTAAGGATCTATCAATCTTGTTTATCTATTCAAAGAACCATCTCTTTGTTTTTTGATCCTTTGTATTATTATTTTTTTTTTAATTCTCAATTTTGGTTTTGACTCTGATATTATTTCCTTCCTTCTACTGATTTGTAAATTTTTTCTTATTTTTTTTTCAAGGGCCTGAGATGCATCATTAGGTTGTTTATTTGGGATCTTTCAGATTTTCATATGGAGTCACTCACAGCTATTAATTTTCTTCTTAGAACCACCTTCATAATGTCCTAGAGGTTCTGGAATGCTGTATTATTACTTAATTTTTAAATTTTTCTCCTGATTTCTTCTATCACCCATTCATCCTTCAAAAGAATGTTATTCAATCTATGTGTGTTTATATAGGATTTTTTTGGTGTTGATTTCTAATTTCATTCTATTATGATCAGATAAGATGCAAGGAATTGTATTTTTTGTATTTGCTAATAGTTTTCTTGTGGACTAAAATTTGGTATATATTGAAGAAAGTTCCCTAAGCTGCTGAAAAGTAGGTGTGCTTTGCTATTGTTGTATGAAATATTGTTGTATGGCCATAAAGTCCACCTTATTTATAATATTTATAATATTATTATTTTATTATAATATTATAAATTTATAATTATAAATATTTAATATATAATATTTTATAAATATTATAAAAATATTTATAATATTTTGTAGGTACAAAGAGTTTTACTAAGTTTATGTCTGGATGACATATATATTAGTGAGAGAGGTGTGTTGGAATCATTCAGTATTATTGTACTGGGTTCTCTCTGAGTCTTTAATTCAAGTAGTGTCTGTTCAATGTAATTAGGTACACCAGCATTTGGTGCATAAATATTTGCTATCATTATATCTTCTTGTTAGATTGTTCCCTTTACCAGTATGAAGTGACTTCTTTGCTTCTTCTGATTAAATTTGTCTTGAAGTCAACTTTGTCAAATGTAAGAGTAGCTACTTCTGCTTGTTTTCAGGCTCCATTCACATGGCATATTAATTTCTATCCTTTCACTTTTAGTCTGTGACTGTCTTTGTCTGCAAGACGAGTATTTTGCAAACACCATATAGTTGGGTCTTGTTTTTTATTCCATTTTGCCAGTCTGTGCCATTTAATTAGAGTTGAGTTCATTTACATTCAATGTTATTATAGAGAGATATTTATTAATTCCTGTCACTTTGATTTATTTCTAAAGTTTAATTCCATCCTGTTTCTCATTTGCCTAATTACTATTCAAAGTAGTGTTTTTGGGCTCTGGGGTTTCTTTTTTATTTCCTCTCTATAAAGTATTTCTTCAAGTATTTTATGCAGTACTTGCTTAAATTCTTTTAGTTTCTTCTTCTCTTGGAATGTTTTTGTTCATAGATTCTGAAGGATAGTTTTGCTGGACATAGCAATCTTGGTTGACAGTTATTTTCTTTCAGGGTTTGAAAAACAGTTGTCCTGTATTTAAAAGTTTGTGCTAAGAAATAGGAAGAAATTTGATTGATTTGCCTCTAAATATGACCTGATATTTTTGTCTTGAGGATTTTTAAATGTTGTACTTGTTCTGTATATGAGGCATTTTAATTTTAATGTATCATTGAGAGGTTCTTTTTGATCTTGTCTATTTGGGGTTCTGGATACATCCTGTCCATCTCATTCTCAAGATTTGAGAAGTTTCCTATTATTATTTCCCTGAAGAACTTATCTGTGCCATTAGCCTGCATCTCATAAACCTCTTTATTTCCAATGATTCTTAACTTTGGTCTCTTATTGTCGTGCCAGAGTTCTTGTATTGTCTGATCATGGTAACTTATTTTCTTTTCTTTAATACTGTCTGAATGTTTAAGGTCAAACACTTTGTCTTCCAGCTCTGAGATTCTGTCTTCACCATTATCTCCTCTATTAGAAAGACTTTCTTTTTTGCCTCATTAAATTATGTTTTAATAAGTATAATAATTAACATTTTGTTCTAAAAAAAGAAAAAAAAACAATTCAGATATGTATTTAGGGCTCAAAGGATACTGAAATATATTCTGCATATTTTATTGTTTTCACTATCCTGCTTTTCATAATCCAGTTAGTAAATGTTCAAAGAACATAAAATCAAGAGAAAAAAGCACCAATTATTTCTGTTTTGTCACATCTAGGTCTGCAGGAATGTGTATTCCAAAGTGTGAGCATTTGTGAAGTTATTATTTACAAATCCTGACCAGTATTTCAAAACCTTACCAATTGTAAGCTTTACATTAATGTTTTTCACCTCAAAATCCTCATCTCCAAAACAGTCACATGTTGCACAATGATGAACTATTTTCAAAGCATCTTCTTTGTTTGCAGTTTGTGTTGTGAATTTGGGTTGAAAGGGGTTTATTTCTGAGTAACATAACCAACTATACGTTTGGATTTCTAACTCTTGCAGGTAGCAAGGGCACCAGCAACTGTTACACATCAAGGGCCTGTTTACTGTAATCACCTCTTGACTTTTCTGTGATTCTCAGGGTTGAGAATTGCAGAGTAGAACAGAAAGGATGATTAAAGCAGATGCTTTCTTTCACTGACAAAAAAGACAAGTAAATTACTTGTCCCAAGCTAGTTTTAGTTTTATATTTTTGGAGATCTCAGTGCCAAGTATCATTCCAGAACCTCCATTTGCAGTTATATAATTAGCAATTCTGACTTATCCCCCGTAATAAGATTTATTTTTGGTTTCCTGATATTTAATTACAGTGTGTCTTGGTGTGTGTTCTTTGGTATGTATCCTGCTTGGTGATCTCTAAACTTCTTGGGAAATTCTCAGTCAAAAAAAAATTTTCTGCTTTATTTTCTATTTTCCTGTATGATTCTAATTACAAATATGTTACACCATTTGATATTGTCACACAGACCTTGGATGCATTGCTTTTTTTTTTTTCTTTACCTTATTTGTTTATTTGTTTGTTTCTTCCTTTCTCCCTTCCCTTTCTCTTTCCTCCCCCTCCTCCTCCCCATCCTCCTCCCCCTCCTCCTCCTCCTCCTCCCCCCTTCTCCTCCTCCTCCTCCTCCTCCTTCTTCTTCTTCTTCTTCTTCTTCTTCTTCTTCTTCTTCTTCTTCTTCTTCTTCTCTCTCTCTCTCTCTCTCTCTCTCTCTCTCTTTCTTTTCCTTCTTTCCCTTCTCCCCTTCTCTTCTTTCATACTGGGGATTGAATGCAGGAACACTCTACAACTGAGCTACATCCTCAGTTTTTTTTTTATTTTTTGATACAGGATCTTGGTAATTTGTTCAGTCTGACCTTGAACTTGTGATCTTCCTGTTTCAGCCTCCTGAGTCACTGGGGATTATAATCATGTACCACCATACCCAGTTCTTATTTTGTTATGTTTTAGTTTTGAGTAATTCCTATTGACCTATCTTCAAGTTTACTGATTTTTTTTCCTCAGTCATCATCTACTGTTGAACTAATTTTAAAGGCAATCTTTATTTCTATTAATGTCTTCTCTATTTCTAAGTATTGCTATTTGACTCTTTCTTATTCTTTCCATATCTCTGCTAAAATTTCCCATCTGTTTATGCATGTTATTTATGTTTTACACAGCTATTTGTCATAGTTATTTTTAAATTCCCTGACAGTTCAGCCATCTGTTACTTGTTTAGTTCCTTGAGAACTCATTGTTTTTTCTTGTTTATGTGTGACCTGCCTTTTGTTATTGGAAGCCAGAGACTATGTGTAGTACAGTAGAGACTGAGGTAAGTAGTTGATTTGTGTGCATTCTCATCTGCTAAACCATTAGTTTTCATGTGCACATGTGCACATGCATGCAGTGAATCACTCTAGTCATGAGTTAGGTTGGGTGCGTTGTTATTGTTTCTTAAAATAAAACTTTATTTTGAGATAATAACGATTAACATGTAGAAATAATACAGAGACATTGGATGTTTCCTTTACCTAGTTTCCTCCAATGGCAACACCTTCCAGAGCTATAGTACACTGTTACAATCAGGATATTAATATTGACACAGATACAGATACAGAAGAGTTCCATCATCTCAAAGATCCCTCTTATGCCCTTTTATAGGCATACTGTAAAATTTTATTTATAAAAGTGTATATGAAAATTGTGTACATGTAACAAATAGACGTTATATAAATAAGACAAAATGTCCCCTGCATGTTTGCCTTATGTTTATATCTTCACAGCAGGCTGAGATCCTGCTCACAAGTTCTCTACCACCATGCTAAACTCAAGTTTTTATACATCCAAGTATTTAAACACAGCCCCCCCCCCTTTATTTAGCCATTCAGAATCTGCCTACTTTGCAAATCCTTAGAAACTTCACCTAATGTCTATTAGCATAAATGAGATAAACCTAAGGACTCTAAAAGATCACAAACTACTGCTGCTTTCAGTGCTCTGTCCCAGACATTCCCTCATGCTAATGAATGACATCACCCAGAGACCTAAATCCTGTCCTCTGATTCCCCTTTCCCCTGGAAGTTCCCTGACCCTCCATCTGGGGAATGACGTCCAAGCTGTTACCATTGAAAGGTCTCATGCTGTAAGGGATTACAGCCTCCCCAGCTGCCCCTCTCCCCCAAAGCAAACCTGTCAAAGTTTGTTCAAACAAAGCTTTCTGTGTGCTGATGCCCCCTTGAGGTCCTTTCTTTTCTCTTTATCCATCCTGAAATCTCTGAAATTCACTGCACACTCCAACTTCCTTCCTGTCCTTTAGGAGGGCAATTGCAAATTTGTTCACCCCTTAAGCCCTGGCACTCACCAACCTGTTTTCTGTTTTCATGTTTTGTCATTTCAGGAATGCTATATAAATGGAACCCTACAATATGTAGCCTTTGGGATTGCTATTTTGTGGAGAGTGGATGAGTTCCATCCCAGTTGCAATACCTTCAAGTAGACATACATTGGTTGCAGTTAAAAAATAAAAAAGTGAGATGTGTGGAGAGCTGATCCTGTGTAGTTAGCAAAAGTCATACCTGGGAAATGCTCCTTGCCAAAAAGCGAGGATGTTAACAGCCTTCACATTTGGCTCTGATGCTAAACAGTTATAAGAAATTCCAGTACAATAGGCTTCCTGGGTGCAACAGGATAATAATAGCACGATGTTCCTAGCACTGTAATAGTAGGATAGCTGCAAAAATGTTTCTAGTTTGGTAACTTTTTGGTGCACAAAGAAATCTCTTGATAACTCACAAAACTTGAGCAATTTACAATGCCCCTGTAGTTTAACTTCCTGATTATAAGACCCTATGCAATAAAGTTACAGAGTTAGTTTGGGGTCACTGTTCCTCCATCAAAGAGTAGTGTCCCACTTGGCCTCAGCTTTGCTTAAAAATGTCTTCTTTGTCTGTGTTTTTTTCCATCTCCTGTCACCCTACTCAAGATCCTTTGTTGATGCTGCATGGGTCGTGGCACCTTTTCCCTAGTTTCAAAATGAATACATGTCTTCCTTGTGCCAGGAACGCAATGTCCTGTATCCACTTTATTAGAATGTGTCTAAGAGTTACCTCTGCAGCAAGAAACTTGAGGATGAGAGGATGTTCTCCCAGACACAGAACTGCTATTACTACAAAAGTGGTGAGGCCCTCAAACTCAGTGGTCCTCTCCTGTAACACAGCTCCTCTAGGCCCATCTGTGTCACCCCAGGGAACTCGCAGGCAGGAGGAGCTGATGTGAACATGAAGCGATTGTCATTACTTTTCTGTAAATAATTAAATCCTTTTTCTCTGAACCAAGAGTCTTGTGTCTTTTGTCAGCCTCTTCCAACTGGTAATGGGCTAACACATTAGTGAATCCATTAGCTTATAAGTAGGTAAAATCTCAGCCCCTTCCACCCACATAATTGTTCACATTTCATACCCACAATCTTGGTAAAAAGATTGTGTTGAAGATGCTTGGAAAGAACATTTTGATACCATATTATAACCTTTTTGGAAAGCAAATTTATAATATGAGCATAAAATGTATGGATACCATATTACTCAGTAATCCCATTTTTGAGAACCTATAATATAAAAGTGCTGCATATCCAGAATGTATATGTGAAAATATATGTGTGTGTGCATGGACACACACACACACACACATACACACAGTGCTTTAAAGATTTCATCATGGTTCTAACTACTAATAACACCATAAAGATCCATCAAGAGAATCCTAAAAGTTAGTGAAAAGAATGATGAGATCCTACCTAATGGTCTGACTATTTCTGTCATGGAGTTATCGCCCATCAAGGATTATTTTTGTATCATGTCCTGTGAAATGCAAGTTCCAAGAAAAAAAATTTAATGTTACCTCATGTTTATGGGAGAAATCATCAAAACAACATATTAGTAATTCTATTAATAGGAAGGAGTGGAAATAAGGAGTCAATAAGGACTACTGACATTTAATGACTTCACTTGGGGTGGGTATCGAGGATAGAAAATAAAAGGAGAAAATAAAAAAACATCTACTTTCTAAGTGGATCAACATATAAAATCATATTACAGTGAAAACTATCATTTCCCCCTGAACTCTTCATTGTCCCTCAAAAGGAGCCTTCCCCTACCAACAAGGACAATCCCACGCCCTGCCACAGGCAGACCTGGTAGAGAAAGGAAGGTGGGTACAGTTGATAGGGGCACGAGGTAAGGCTGTAAAGAACAGACATTGGCACCCATGATCCTTTCAGAAAATGCTCACCTATGCTACTCAGTGTCAAAACAGGAGGGGAAGAAGAGAGACCTGGAGAGAAACTCCAGTGGATTCGCCCTGTCCCCACTCCCCTTCTTCATGCCCACTCACTTTGCCCCTCACCGTCCTCAAAGCCCCTCTTCTCCAAAGAGAGGAGCAGCCATTTCCACCGCCACACAGGAATAATTGCCTGCCTCTTTCGGGGACCTGAAACACCCCAATCCTACAGTGGATGGACACCCAAAACCCTGCTTTACTAAACTGGGAACTGGTCCTGCGGCAACGCATTGAAAACAGGCTTTTCCCAAGGTCTACTAACAGACAAGCTATTCCTGAGGCAGCAGGGCAGGGACTCCATGGGCCCCTACCGCATCTGCGTGGCCACCAGGGCCTGGATTTTCTCAGGGTCGCTCAACTGCCTACTGCTGTGCCTGGTCGGGCGCACCAAGAGGCAGAGCTGGAGCTGCAGCTGCAACCCAGGCGGGGCGAGGTCAGCGGGTGGGAGCCGGGATGCCAGTCATCAGCTAGACTAGGATCTCAGATCAAGGAGGGCGAGCAGCAGGAGGCTGGGGGCGAGTTACAGCGTGACAGCGCGGACAGCATTGGGAGAAAGAGGGTTTGCGGAGAGGTGGGTAGTGTCAGAATTCCGGGTTAGGCTCAACCTCCTTCTTTTCTCCGACCCTGGTCCTGGAGGCCTCCAACTCCTCCAAATGGCCCCAGAGTCAGTGTAACTATACCACCAGCTGTCAGCCCTGAAGCTCCTCCAAGCATGATCCTGGTGACAGCTCAGTGAAAGATGATGCTTCGCCCTCAGTTCAAGCACTGCTGGCAGCGCACTGCAGACCCCTGCTTGGTCGAGCTGAAGTGGGGCGTAACCGAGACCCCTGGGACAGGTCGCGTAGGGGAGGGAGGGAGGTGATGCTGTCTTCCGAGGCCCGGATAAACTGAGGTTTCACAAAGGGTTGCCTCAGCTCTCAAAACGACCTCTCCGGGTCCCTTGTGCTAAGTCTGGCTGGTCGGGTCCCTACAGGAAGAGAGGTTATTCTGGACGTTTCAGAGGATCTAGGGCCGCTGCATTTCGCGAAGCTGCGCAAACAGCACCCACTGGTGGACGGCGCGTGGTTCTGCAAGCGCATCACAGTGCACAGTCCCAGAACCGGCATAGAGACCATGTTCCTGTGCTACCACAGGCGTCCTGAGCCTGCACGAGGGCACTGTTGAGCCGGCATCGTTGGGGAAGTGCGAGCAAGGCCTCCTCAGGAAGTGCTGGGGGCGCCGGCGAGGCAGGATGGGATTGAGGAAGGTCAGTGATGCTTAGAGAAAGGATGGACCTAGAGGCACGTGAAGTATAGGGATTCCGGGATGCACGACATAAAACGGGAAGAAGTTATGAAGTCTCAAAGTTTTACCCAGAATAAGTGATGCTGCCAGAGAGGCTGGAGAGAGATAAGTGATCTGGAGATTCTGTCTTCCACAAAGGTGAGGATAAGGAGTGGGAGATGCAGCAATGAAGGAAAACAGAAAAGCAATGTAAGAGTAGAGGATATCTCTACGTTAGGGCAGCAGCAGGTAAGGGACCCATGAAATAGAGGAGGTCAGTAACTTGTGATCAGGAGACAGTTATGGAAACAAATGACAACAATGTTGGAGTGCTGGTTTGGGTGGGATAACAGGGAATACAACCGTGATGAGCGAAGATAATGGCAGAAGGTGGGGATGAATGAAGATTACAAATGCTGAAATTGTTACCATGGAACAAAAGAAGAAAGATAGGGACACAATTAGGAATATGGACATGGTAAGAATGGAAACATGAAATATGTGCTTCTGAGGGGCAAGTTGAGATAAGTACACGTGAGAACAGGAACAAGTTAGGTTTATATAAACTACAGGATGGTGAGGCTGGTAGACTCTTGGGACCTTTTGTTCTCATAGGTAAGATAAGAGGTTGAAGGTAATATGCACAGAAATTCTTGCCATCAGAAACAGGTGTGGGTGGAGATGGAGAAGGGTAGGGTATACAAGTAGAGCTAACATGAAGTATGTCATTTGGAAGACAGGGGAAGGTGTGGACAGGGGAAGGCCAGGACAGGTGAAATGAATTGAAGTAATATGTGATAATGTAGAACATGTAGGTGTGGACATGACAGGAGATTAAGTTCAGGATTCATTGATGATGATAAGTAGGGATTGGTAGGAGAATATGAATTAAAGAAGAAGACAGTGTGGTAAACATGAGATATTTGCTTCAGAAAAATTTCACTGAGATTGGTGGAAATAAGGAATAAGGTATGAACAAAAATTGAATAAATGATGTCAGGGGTAAATCAGGAGAGGAGCCAAAGAAAAAGGTGAGAGTATGTTGCAATAGAATAAAGTATGGAGATGAGAACAAACCAAGAATGCTACTCGTTGGGACAAAGTTGCATGGTTTATCATCTCCCTAGCTTGCCTGGCAAGAGACAATACCTTGGACATCTTCCAGAAGCATAGAGAAAAGGAACAGGAGGAAAGATAGCAGACCTACCAGTGAACACCCACCCTTATACCCCCACCCAATTGGCTCACATCTTCCTAGCTCTTGTTCTATTTGTGCCCCTATTTCTTCCCTTACTCTTCCCCATCTACTAGTCGGAGTATCTGGAAGGAAGGGTTACCCCTGAAAATAGCTGCAGACACAGAGAATGATCTGTCCCCAGACATGAGATTCCACAAGGGGAAGAGGCTGGACTATGAATGGACAGCAAACATAGGGTGAGGAGAAGGTGGAATGGAGCGGGGCCTCCTGGACCCCAAATCAGGAGGGATTTGGTCAGATGATTGTTTCCTCTGATGCTGTCCTAGGGCTTGGGTGGTGGTTTTCAAATGTATTTACACTCTGCTGACATCCAGGACCTGCCTAGAAGATTTTTATCAGAAATTTTGGGGCCAGAAGAGCGCCCTGGCTGTTCAGTGGTTCCCCCAGGCCTCCATGACCCCTTTTGTTTTCCTAACTCATCCACTGCACTTGAGAGTCCCTCATATCTTCTTGCCACATGAGAAGGAATTATAACTCATCATCTCAGAGAGGTCTGAAGATGGAAACATGAGGGCTAGGCAGGGTGTGATCATATGCCTGAATTCCTGGAATAGAACCTGCAAGAGAGGAATATCCAGGTAACTATCCTTCCTCCCATGCTCCATCACCACCCCACAGAGAAGTGCTGGCAAGAGGATGAACTTTTTGGCTACCAGTTCCTCAATGGCACCAACCCCATGCAGTTGAGATGCTCTACCTCTCTGCCCTCCAGGCTGGTGCTTCCCCCAGGGACAGAGGAGCTTGGTGCCCAGTTGAAGAAAGAACTCCAGGTACATCATCCCATTACTCAGTTGTTATCTCCTTGGCACTGTGGCCCAGAGAGGTAGTGAGGTTGAGAACCCAAATATGTGTCAGAGGGAGGAGCACTATCTTAACCTGCTGCCTTTGGTGCAGAGTGCTATGCTAGAAAATCTAGAGAGGATAAAATATGTAGGGAAAAACATTTGATGCTGGTGAGAGTCAAATACCGATAGCAGGTATTTGGGACATGAAGGAAAACCAGTCCTGGGTATCTGAACAAGGGGAGAACTTAGTATGCCTGGGGAGCACAGTAGATTGTACAGGTATGTTCCTAAACCACCTCCTCACAATGAAGGATCTGTTCCTGAGGAGCTTTCCCTCACTGGGCCTCTTGCCTCACAGTAAAATGAGATGATTTGGACTAAGTTTTCTTGATGCTTCCTCTGGTTCTGCTACTCCAGTGACAATAGTAATGTAAGATAATGGAATGTCTTTATATTTCTTTTCCTTTGCCCTGACACTGCAGGGGCAGACTTCCAGTCCTACTCACGTGTATGTTTCTCCTTTCCCCAGAATGGTTCCCTGTTTGAGGTTGACTTCATCTTGCTGGGTGGAATTCCAAGCAGTGTGATTCAAGGAGAGAAGCAGTACCTGGCTGCTCCCCTTGTCATGCTGAAGATGGAACCCAATGGGAAGCTGCTACCTGTGGTCATCCAGGTGAGGTACCCTGAGCTTCTCACTCCTAACACTGTTCTCTGTTCATCTTACCTGCTGCCCAAGGACAGAGACCCCTAGCCCCTGCTTTCTTTCCACCCCCCCCCCTCATTCCATGAGAACTGTCTTCATATTTAACCTCTCCTTTCTAGTTTTCAGATTGGTCACTACTCACCTGGGCATACCTCTCTGAGAATCACAATGGCCTCTCTTGGTTTTCATCCTGAAGTTACTCAACCTCTTTTGATCTTTGAATCCAGTGAACATCCCTTCTTTCTTAAACATCTCTTCTCCCTTAATATTTTCACTCCCATTTGCACAGCCATTGATACTTACTGTCAATTTCTCACTTTCACCTTCCTTTTTCCATTCTATTACCCGTCCCATTTGCCACAAACCTCTGTTAGGACCTCCACACCAGACTCCCTGCTTCCATTTCACCCACATTCACACAAACTATCATGACACTTACAAGGTGCCATGGCTAGTGACAGGCAATGTGGAACTATCCTAATTCCTCCTCCTTGGTTTTAACTTCCTCAGAGGCAACTGCTTGACTTCAGTCATTTCTGTTTCCCTCAGAATACTGAGCATGGTGTCTTGCATGTGGAAAATGGTTAATGAATGCTGGATTCCTCTTTCTTCTAGCTCCAGCCTCCCACCTCCAGCTCTCCCACCCCAACACTGTTCCTGCCCTCAGATCCTCCACTTGCCTTGCTCCTGGCCAAGTCTTGGGTTCAAACTTCAGATTTCCAACTGCGTGAGCTCCAATATCATTTGCTAAAAACTCACCTGCTGGGTGCGGTCATTGCAGTTGCCATCATGAGGTGCCTCCCAGGACAGCACCCTGTCTTCAAGGTACAGGTTCTACCATCCAGGTCCCATCTTGTATCTCAGAGAGAGAAAATAGCCAAACAGTTATGTGGGAATTAAAAGCCTAAGTCTTCAAGATGAGACCATGACATAAATGCTTTGCACTCAACAAGTATAGATATGGTGTCACAGCACAGTCTTCATAGTGTCCTATAAAAAGAGGAGGGTAAAAGAGGCATAACTATTACAAGACCTTGACCTTGATTTTATTTTAATGCTTAAAATAAATAAATAAATAAATAAATAAATAAACAAACCTTTTTTTTTTTTTTTTTTTTTTTTGAGGTGGGAACAAGGGATTGAACTCAGGGGCCCTTGACCACTGAGCCACATCTCCAGACCCATTTTGTATTTTATTTAGAGACAGGGTCTCACTGAGTTGCTTAGTGCCTTGCTGTTGCTGAGGCTGGCTTTGAACTCATGATCCTCCTACCTCAGCCTCCTAATCCATTGGGATTACAAGTGGGTGTCACCACACCCAGCTTAAATTCTTTTTATTTTGAGATAATTTTAGATATTGAGTTTAGAAATAATACAGAGATATCTCATCTGCCCTATGAAGTCAAATACTTTGCATTAATTAAGCACACATTGTAAATTAGTTCTCTGAAATTCTCTGGCAATGGGTCAGGAATAGAGTAGGAATATAATTTGTTAAAGCAAAGTGTTACTTCTGCCTTAGGAGATTTATCTTTTGTGTGGAAAGGCAGACAACAATTTCTGGAATTAGACAAAGAGAGGTGCTATAGTATTGATGGAAATGTTCCACCATAACTGAGGTAGTCAGATAAGCAGAAGACCAAAGGGCAAACAGTCAAAGAGAACAGCAGGAGAGCAGAGCCTGACAGGTCACTTGAACCTGCCCAAGAGTGAGGTGGATAAACAACTGCATTTGCAGGGTGGTTTCAGGAGAGAGACATGCTCTTAAGATGTGTTACTTGGGGCTGGGGCAGGAGGATTGCAAGATCAAGGCCAGATTCAGACCTTGTCTCAAACTAAAATTAAAATGACTGGGGACATCACTCAGTGATGCAGCACCCCAGGTTCAATCCCCAGTACAAAAACAACAACAACAACAAAAAAACTGAATTGTATTGCTGCTGGGAGTTCCCACCCCAACCCTAATCTTAGCTATAGTCATTTTGGTTTCTGGGGTTACAAAGGCAAAGTAATTACTAATATAGTTCACAGGACCTTATATTTGATGATCTTATGACATTTGCATCACCATGTTCTGTCTAACTTGAATTATTTAAGTACATTTTTACACTTTAACATACCTATTTACTAGGTCAGTCCCCTCCATTTGTCCCTACCATCAGTATCACAACCTCATCTCATGGCAAACAACTGCATTGTTATGAGGACCCACCAGAGGTGTCATTAAAGGTCACATGGGCAGGATTTGCATTCAGATTGCCAGCATCTGAGTACTGAATCTTGACCTCAGTACTTACTCAGCTGTGTGCTTTGGGGTCCTCATCTCTAAATGGAGATAACAGGGTTAGGGTTGGGGTTGGGGTTGTTAAGGCATTAAATGACAAAATGTGGTGTCACAGAAAAGTGATGATTTTGTTCTGTTCTTTTGATTAACATAATTAATTATCAGCCTCCTCCACATTACTGTTAGGGACTCTTATTTGGGTTCTTTACTCCATTATTTTGGAGTTCTTATGTTTTCTGTGTTGCCAACATCCCTCCCTGAATTTCCTGAAAAGACCAGTATGAGGGGCCTTGATGCCTTAACACCAGGAGTATCACATCAATCTTTCCCTTGGTCCAGCATCAAGCAACCCAAATGCCACAAACTGTGTGAATCTGATTTATCAATCAGGTCATAATGAGGAAAAATCCACTTAGCATAAAAATAATCATATGTCAGGGACAGGTGGCCTTCATGAAGAGACATATAGTGCCTAATTAGGAATGGGGACAGATTTGATGGTTTAAACAGGTAGCTTGATGTGGTATCTCTAATCCTTACTGATGGATCAGACCTTAAAAAAAAAAAAAAGGAAAATGATGAGTAATTGGAGGTGTGGTTTTTGAAATGAGCACAGGCTTATTTAAGGTATTATGATGTGAAGGGTAGAGGAAGTTCACAGTTATTTCAAAAGTTAAGGGGCAGATTCATTAAAAGGCAACTATGTTCAAGGTGAATATAATAAAGGCAATGATCTCAAGGACTTATGTGTGCCAGGCACTGTTCCAAACCTGCTGCTCACCACATGTGGAAGCAGCACTGCAGCACCTGAGATAAGACACCCTGTCACGCCCCTGGTAACCGGAGAAGATTGACAGAGGGTGAATTATGTTGCTCAAGTTTCAAGGTTGTAGTGAAATGTGGACTCAAACCCTACTCACTGTGACTCCAAAGGCCAACTGTCATGGAAGTTGGAGGATATTGGAATAAGTGATCAGGGAAGCAGAAGACCAGACTGTCAAGGTAGCATCAGGGACAAAAGCATCAGGAGGAGAGTAGGACACCATGCTGGGTGCCAGACCCTACAAGAAAGGAGCCAAGCATGGTGTCCATTAACCATCCCTCCAATCTCCTCCACCCCAGCTCCTGACACCTCATGTCCATGACACTATGGAAATGAACACCTGGGGCCAGATCAAGTTTGACTCAGATGAAGGAATATTTGCAAAGGTAAAGAGAAAACTGAACATGGGGCCACCTGATCATCCATCTCTCTATGACTTCTTGCCATTCTCAAGACCCCAGACCAACCTGTGCAAATGTCCTGATCCTTAAGCCCATGAGTCTTGTAAGGGACATATACATAACTGTAAATCTGAACAACCCATTTCTGAATCCCTTATGTAATAGTTGATTATTCTTTTTTTTAATTTATTTTTATTGTACACAAATGAGATACATGTTGTTTCTGTTTGTACATGGAGTAACAGCATGCCATTTGCATAATCATACATTTACATAGGGTAATGATGTTTGATTCCTTCCATTATTTTTCCTTCCCCCCCACCCCTCCCACATCTCTTTTCTCTCTATACAGTCCCTCCTTCCTCCGTTCTTGTCCCCCTCCCTCCTCCCTTATGTGTGATCATCCGCTTATCAGTGAGATCATTCGTCTTTTGGATTTTTGAGATTGTCTTATCTCACTTAACATGATTTTCTCCAATTTCATCCATTTGCCTGCAAATGCCATAATTTTATTATTCTTTATAGCTGAGTAATATTCCATTGTATATATATATACCACAGTTTCTTTATTCATTCATCAATTGGAGGGCATCTAGGTTGGTTCCACAGTATGACTATTATGAATTGAGCAGCTATGAACATTGATGTGGCTGAATCTCTGTAGTATGCTGATTTTAAGTCCTTTGGGTATAGGCCAAGGAGTGAGTGGGATAGCTGGGTCAAATGGTGGTTCCAGTCCAAGTTTTCTAAGGAATCTCCACACTGCTTTCCAGAGTGGCTGCACTAATTTTCAACCCCACCAGCAATGTATGAGTGTACCTTTTCCCCCACATCCTTGCCAATACCTATTGTTGCTTGTATTCTTGATAATCGCCATTCTAATTGGGGTGAGATGGAATCTTAGGGTATTTTTGATTTGCATTTCTCTTATTACTGAAGATGTTGAACATTTTTCCATATGTTTGTTGATTGCTTGTACATCTTCTTCTGCAAGTGTCTGTTCATATCCTTAGCCCATTTGTCGATTGGATTATTTGTATTCTTGGTGTAGAGTTTTTTAGGTTCTTTATATATTCTGGAAATTAGTGCTCTATCTGAAGTATGAGTGGCAAAGATATTCTCCCACTCTGTAGGCTCTCTCTTCACATTGCTGATAGTTTCCTTTGCTGAGAGATATCTTTTCAGTTTGAATCTATCCCAGTTTTTGATTCTTGCTTTTATTTCTTGTGCTATTGGAGTCCTGTTAAGGAAGTCTGAACCTAAGTTGACATGTTAAAGATTTGGGACCTACTTTTTCTTCTATAAGATGCAGGGTCTCTGCTCTGATTTCAAGGTCCTTGATCCATTGTGAGTTGATTTTTGTGCAGGGTGAAAGATAGGGGTTTAGTTTCATTCTGTTGCATATGGATTTCCAGTTTTCCCAGCACCATTTGTTGAACAGGCTATCTTTTCTCCATTGCATATTTTTGGCACCTTTGTCTAGTATTGGAAAATTGTATTTATTTGGGTTTGTGTCCGTGTCCTCTATTCTGTACCATTGATCTACCTGTCTATTTTGGTGCCAATACCATGCCGTTTTTGTTACTATTGCTTATTGTATAGTTGAAGTTCTGGTGTTGTGATACCCCCTGTTTCATTCTTCCTGCTAAGGATTGCTTTAGCTATTCTGGGTTTCTTATTCTTCCAGATGAATTTCATGATTGCTTGTTCTATTTCTGTAAGGTACGTCATTGGGATTTTAATTGGAATTGCATTGAATCTGTATAGCACCTTTGGTAGTATGGCCATTTTGACAATATTAATTCTGCCTATCCAAGAACATGGGAGATCTTTCCATCTTCTAAGGTCTTCCTCAATTTCTTTCTTCAATGTTTTGTAGTTTTCATTGTAGAGATCTTTTGCCTCTTTGGTTAGGTTGATTCCCAAGTATTTTATTTTTTTTTTTTTTAAGCTATTGCAAACGGGGTTGTTTTCCTCATTTCCCTTTCAGCTGTTTGGCCACTTGTATATAAAAATGTTTTAGATTTATGCATGTTGATTTTATAGCCTGCTATTTTGCTGAATTCATTGATGAGGTCTAGAAGTTTTCTGGAGGAGGTTTTTGGATCCTCTAAATATAGAATCAGTCATCCGCAAATAGTGACAGCTTAAGTTCCTCTTTTCCTATTCGTATCCCTTTAATTTCTTTGGTCTGCCTAATTGCTCTGGCTAGAGTTTCGAGGACAATGTTAAATAGAAGTGATGATAAGGACATCCCTGTCTTGTCCCGGTTTTTAAAGGGAATGGTTTCAGTTCTTCTCCATTAAGAATAATAGTTGATTATTCTGTTCCCCAATCTCTGTTGACTCTCTTAACCTAGGCAGTGAGCACAGGTGGAGGTGGTCATATAGATTTGGCCCGGTGGGCAATGACTCAGCTGATCTATTGCTCCTTCTGTCCTCCTGATGACCTGGCTAACTGGGGCCTGCTAGGAATCCCAAGTGCTCTCTACTCTCATGTTGCCTTACAGCTCTGGGAGATCATTGCCCGGTGGGTGAGATGTAGCTAAGAAATGTCGGGGAGGGAGAAGGAGGGTGTGGTTCTGGCCTGAGGTCCTCATGGAGCAAAACCAAAGGACTGAATCCAAGGGAAAGATGAGGAAGAGTGAGGAGAAAGTGGGTGGAGTCTGCCAGCAAAGAGGATAGGAGAGAGGCAGGTAATGGAGGTGAGGAGAGCTGTGAGTGAGAGAACCATGGGTTCTGGTGGCATCAGGATTATGTTAAGAAGAGTGACTAGCAACCATGTTCAGTTTAGGGAATTCCTGGAACTATTGACTTATGACTTCCTTTACACAATTGTGTCATAAACCTGGGGAATGTCCCAAAAGGCAAGTCTCCTAGGACTTGACCCAGGTATAGTCAACTGGGCAGAGGCCAGATTAGAGAAGTAGAGGTCAGAGGCTGGAGTCTTCTGCCATCAGAAAGCTCAGCTCCCTTCTCTGGTCAGGTACATGGAGGGGATCGTCCACCTCTTTACCAGAGAGATGATGTTGTGAGGGGGGGATCTTGAGCTGCAGGCCTGGTGTCAGGAGGTCATGGAGGTGGGGCTGTGCCAGGCCCAGGACAGAGGTAAGATCCACCTCAGAGACAGGAGCTTCTTGGAGACTCTGCCAGAGCCTCTTCCCAGATCTTCCCTTCTGGGACAAAATCCCAACTTCTTGTTACACCTTTCCCTCCAAACATAGCCTACTAAGTCTCAGAATAATTTGAGATCCCCAGGATTGTCTTCTCAGAGACACTGGTCATCAACGCTACTCCTGGCCCCACCCCAGTCACAGATACCCATAACCTGCCATGTTCTGGGAACCAACCAAGCCAGAGCCAATGAAGGGTTCTGTCAGTTCATGCTGGGGCTCATGTTCTGTCTTCATCATTCCCTGTTTTCCTTTTCACGGTCCCCTGTTTTCCTGCCTGAAGTTATAAACAAGAAAAGTTTTACACCAAATCGTGTAAGGACACTCCCACCTGCTTACCCTCCCCTCTCTTCCTGCCTGTGACTCTCCACCATGCACAGAGGCCCAGGCATACTGCACACTTGCCAGAGTGCAAGGGTATTTCCAGATGCAACCTCAGGATCATATGTGCTTTGACTCAAACCTGACTCAATGCCCTGATCCTTGGGACTCAGGTTTCTTTGGCCAATTTGTCCAGTTCTCTTGGATTGAAATCCTTCTTCCCTTCTCTGGCTATCTTTTTTTCATGAAATATAGAGGGTTTACAATACACACTTAGATATATTCTTTAACCTCTGGCTCTCCCATTATTCTCCCTTATCTTTCAGGGTTCTCTTTACCTCATTAGTTAAAGGCTATGTGCTAAACTAATTTTAAAGTACTGGTTTCTGTCTCTTCCTCTTCCTAGTTGTACAACTTTGAATAATTTATTTAATCTCTTCCTCTTTGATTTTTGGTTTCTTTATCTCTAAAATGCACATACTGTTTTCATCCCCATCCTACCACTTAACTGACAGAACTTTTGTGATGCAAATTCAATGCATGACAATGCTGAAATGTGTAGGCTGCATATTGCAAGTTGTTTGATCATATTCTCCACTGCACACACAACACCTCCCCAATATGGTCAACATGGAACAGGAGCATGGAGCCCCTGACATACAGGAGATCACTTAAGGCTGGTCATTAAGTTTTTGACCCTGACTCACCATACTAATTGTTTTATTCTGTAATTTTGATACTGATACCACCTTTTAGCGGTGACGAGTTCTGCTCCTTCTAATGTTGAAGTTTGAACACTAGAGAAGCACGCCAAGGCAAGAATATTAAGCAGGTTTTATTTAAAGATAATAATACATACTTCTCCCGGGAGGAAGAAGGGGGCCATGGCTGATGTTCTAAAGTCCCCAGAAGTGAGCGCACCCTACATCTTTTATAGGTTAAGGTCTCTTTTGTTCTCCAGTTCTCTCCCCCCTTATCTCTCCTTCCTGCCTACTGACTAGGCCTGGTTTTGCATAAAGTGAAAAGCCATGGGCAGGGGGAGAGCCAAGGTGATTCAGGCAGATAAGGGCCCAGGGGCATTAATTAGCAGCTCCATGCTTGCAGTCCTTGATAAAGGCAGGTAAATTTGGTAACCAATGGGTTCCGGAGATCCTTGGCATTCCATTCTTCCAGGGGCAGTCTCCAACTTCCAGAGGCAGATGGCTTCATGGCTTCATTTCCTCCATTTGACCCGATCCCCTATTTCTACACTAACTACCTGTCCTTAATTTTGGCTTCAATACTTTGACATGTTGGGGACTTGCTGACCCTGAAGGTGCTGCCTCTCCCAGGGCTAGCTAATTCTCTGTATGCATATTGTAAGGCAGCTTGGGAGCCGCAGCGATTAGCCACCACAGCGCGCTCCTGCTGAACTGCCGTGTGTTCGCTCGTCTCAGTTGTGGCTCGCCAATAGCTCCCAGAAAAATGCACCTCAGACGTGAGGTCTCACGCAAGAGACTTTATTATGCGGATGACTAACACGTCTGCTCAGGGTGAAAAGAAAGGAAAAAAGAGAAAGATGGCATGTGCGCTTCTCCCAGATATTGGAATCTCCTGGGCTGGAAGGAACCAGTAGCGGAGGAGAATACTTGCAAGCTGACTGATGAACCAATAGCTATTTAGCATGTTAGGACATAACGTGGGAAGCAGGAAAATGGCGGCAGCGTAAGGCAGAAATTACTGTAACGAAGAGGCGGGCAGAGCGCAGATTGACAGGTGGTTGGGAGGTGGAGTATCGGCTTTATATTACACATGTCTTTCCTGTGCTAACCAACCACCCCAGAGCCCACACCCCTAACCACTTTCATTTAGAAGCTCTCACACTCCAGGACACAATTCTGAGACAGGCATTCCAGAGGCATTGTCAGACAGGTGGGGACAGCCCCAATTTAACATGGAAGAGTGAGAGATGCAATGGAGACCTGTACTCCTGGTAATAACTGATGTAAATGGGAAATAAATAGCATGGAGCTAGAACTCCCAGTGAGTCCAAGGTAGATAAGAAATGATAAGGCTGTGGGGTTGGGGGAGAAAGTTGTGGAACTGCCAGTAGAACACAGACTTCTGGGATCTCACATTAGGCTTGCTGATAGAAGCAAAGGGACTCTCCTTCTTCACCTTTGCATCACTCTGGTTTGCTACCAAAAGAAACTGCAAGTCAAACTTACCACAAGCTTTATGGAGACACAGAGTCCTAAAGAGGGGCAATATCAGGAACTCTGCTTGTAAGGTATAAAGCCACCTTTCTCTCCTCTTACAGGAATTTCCCGCCTCCCAACCACTTGTCAATCTGCGCTCTGCCCATCAATTTCGTTACAGGAATTTCCGACCTCCCCATCACCTGTCAGTCTGTGTTCTGCCCACCTCTTCTGTTATAGGAATTTCTGGTTTACGCTGCTGCCATCTTGCTACCTCCCACCTTACGTCCTAACATGTTATTGGTCCATCAGTCAGCCTGCAAGAATTCTCCTCCGCGATTGGTTCCTCCCAGCCCACGAAATTCCAATATCTGGGAGAAGCCATATGCCATCTTCTCTTCTTTTCTTCCCTTCTTTTCCCCCCGAGCGGACATGAATCGTCCACATAAAATAAAGTCCCTTGTGTGAGATCTCGTGTCTGCAGAGCATTTTTCTGGGAGCTATCGATGAGCCACAACTGCCCCAACACTGCTAAAATGACATATTATATTGTGAAGAAAAGATGAAATATCTGATTGTGTCACTAGATGCCAAAAATGAACATTTCGAAATTAAATGTTCATCTCCATAAAGCCACTAAGTAAGGGAAAATAAAGAAAAACTTTCATGATATGACAAGAATATATATAAGAACAGCAAATGTTCCATTAACCAAAACCATTACACTAGGGGGATTCAAGATGGCGGACTAGACGGTGGCTGCATTTCGTGTTGCTCCAGGACTCAGGACTCAAGAAGAGGAGATATAGAGAGACTTGGGACCAACTCAAAGCAGCCGGGTGAGTCTCTCCCATTGGGGAGGCGTCCCGGACGGGCAGTAGCCCCAAACACAGGGAACTCTGTGAAGTAGAGCTGCCCGGTGAGACACCCCTCCCCCTGCTGGAGCAGTGAACGCGGACAACTGGGAGCATCGGAGAGGTGGCTGCTTAGCACAGTGCTTGGACTTGGCGCAACCCACCCAGGCTCTGGGAGGCTGCCCAAAGGAGAGGGTGCGTGGTGAGCTGTTTGGACTGAAAGCGACCACCCCTGAACACAGGGGGCTGCCCAGAGGAGAAGGAGAAATACAGGCTCGGCACGTCGCTTGGACTTGGAGCAGCTGCACCAGGGCTCCAGGCGGCTATTCAGTGGAGCAGCGTGGTGAGTGGTTTGGACTCAGAGCAAGCGCTCCTAAACACAGGGGGGTTGTCTGGAGAAGGAGGAGGAGCGTGGCGGGGTGCTTGGGCTCAAAGTGACTGCACCAGGGCTACAGGTGGCAGTCAAGACGAGGAGGTGCACAGTGAGTTCCTGGGACTCGTGACGAACGCACCAGATCTCTGGGTGACTGCCTGGTGGAGAAGGAGGTGCGTGGTGGGTCACTTGGTCTTAGAGCGACCGCACGGAACACCAGGTGGCTGCCGGAGGAAAAGGCGTGTGGCGGGTCACTGGGACTCGGAGCGACTGTAAGGGGCTCCAGGTGGCTGCTCAGAGGAGGGGCCGCATAGCCAGGCGATTAAGTGCAGAGGAGGGTCCCAGGGCCTAGGAGGCTTCTTGGTGGAAGAGCCGCACAGACAAACTGAGGGGCGGAGCGAAGGCTCCAGGACTGCAGGCAGCTTCTCTGAGGAGAGGCAGCCTAAGGAGATTGTCTGCGAAGGGCGAGGCTTCCAGGCCCAGGAGGTAGGTCCGGGTCCCTGGGAACATTGCAGAAGAAGGCTGCCCAGCCCAGACGGTAGTTGTGAATTGAACGGAACCTCTAGGAGGGGAACTGACCAGCGAGACCTCCCCACTGGATGAGTCCTCCCTGCCAGAGAGGTTCTCCCAAAAGGACTGTAAAACCAGAGACACAGGCCCAAACTGGCCTTGCATCAGCCACATCCTACTGCCCCTTTGGATGACCATTGACCATTCGTCAGCAAGTGAAGGTACCTCTGCCCACTAGCAGGGAATATACCCCACCAGAAGGCCACCACCCCTAGAGAGGCAGCTTCCTTGTGGAGCACTGCATTATCAACTTCCTCCAGGACTTCAGGCTACTGAAGGCTAAGAGGGAATATACTAGAAATCTTCAGGGATATTATAAGTCAATAGAGGAAATCTGCAATATCACAGCGGTCAACTGATACCTGAACAATATGAGAAAACAGGGAAAGAAAATGCTGCAAACAAATCTAGATGTTACATCAATGAAACCCAATGACAGCATGGCAGAAGAAATGACAGAAAGGGAGTTCAGAATGTACATAATTAAAATGATCAGGGAAGCAAATGACGAGATGCAAGAGCAAATGCAGGCACTGAATGATCGCACAAATCGACAGTTAAAAGAACAAATACAGGAAGCAAAAGATCATTTCAATAAAGAGTAAGAGATATTGAAAAAAAACCAAACAGAAATCCTTGAAATGAAGGAAACAATAAACCAAATTAAGAACTCCATAGAAAGCATAACCAATAGGATAGAACACCTGGAAGACAGAACCTCAGATATGGAAGACAAAATATTTAACCTTGAAAACAAAGTGGACCAAACAGAGAAGATCGTAATAAATCATGAACAGAATCTCCAAGAACTATGGGATATCATGAAAAGGCCAAATTTAAGAATTATTGGGATTGAGGAAGGCTTAGAGAAACAGACCAAAGGAATGAACAATCTATTCAATGAAATACTATCAGAAAATTTCCCAAATCTGAAGAATGAAATGGAAGATCAAGTACAAGAGACTTATAGGACTCCAAATATACAAAATTACAACAGACCCACACCAAGGCACATTATAATGAAAATACCTAACATACAAAATAAAGACAGAATTTCCGCAAGAGAGAGGAATCAAATTACATTCAGAGGGAAACCAATACGGATATCAGCAGATTTTTCAATCCAGACCCTAAAAGCTAGAAGGGCCTGGAACAACATTTACCAAGCCCTGAAAGAAAATGGATGCCAACCAAGAATCTTATACCCAGCAAAACTTACTTTCAGATTTCACAATGAAATAAGATCCTTCCATGATAAACAAAAGCTAAAAGAATTTACAAAAAGAAAGCCAGCATTACAGAACATTCTCAGCAAAATATTCCACGAAGAAGAGATGAAAAACAAAGAAGCAAATCAGCAATGGGAGGAACTATCCTAAAGGAATTGTCAAATAAAGGAAGAACCAAGTCGTGTCAAAATAAATAAAATGAACCAAATGACCGGGAATACTAATCATATCTCAATAATAACCCTGAATATTAATGGCCTGAACTCATCAATCAAAATACATAGACTGGCAGATTGGATCAAAAAGAAAGATCCAACAATATGTTGCCTACAAGAGACTCACCTCATAGAAAGAGATACCCATAGACTAAAGGTGAAAGGATGGGGAAAAACATATCATGCACATGGACTCAGCAAAAAAGCTGGGGTATCCATCCTCATTTCACATAATGTGGACTTCAAGTAAAGTTAGTCAGAAGGGACAAAGAAGGACATTACATATTGCTTAAGGGAACCATAAATCAGCAAGACATAACAATCATAAACATCTATGCCCCAAACACTGGCTCATCCATGTATGTCAAACAAATCCTTCTCAATTTCAGAAACCAAATAGACCATAACACAATAATACTAGGTGATTTTAACACACCTCTCTCACCACTGGACAGATCTTCCAAACAAAAATTGAACAAAGAAACCATAGATCTCAATAACACAATCAATAATTTAGACTTAATGGACATTTATAGAATATACCATCCAACCAAGAACGAATACACTTTCTTCTCAGCAGCACATGGATCCTTCTCTAAAACAGACCATATATTATGCCACAAAGGTAATGTAAGCAAATACAAGAAGATAGAGACACTACCTTGTATTCTATCAGATCATAATGGATTGAAATTAGAAATAAATGAAAGAGTAAAAAACAGAAGCTACTCCAATGCCTGGAGATTAAACAATATGCTATTACATGATGAATGGATAACAGAAGATATTAGGAAGGAAATTTAAAAATTCTTAGAGGTAAATGAGAACAAAGACACATCATATCAAAATCTTTGGACACTATGAAAGCAGTACTTAGAGGAAAATTTATTTCATGGAGCACATTCAATAAAAGAAGTAAAAATCAACAAATAGACGACCTAACACTACAGCTCAAAGCCCTAGAAAAAGAAGAACAGACCAGCACCAAAAGTAGTAGAAGACAGGAAATAGTTAAACTCAGAGCTGAAATCAATAAAATTGAAACAAAAGAAACAATACAAAAAATTGACAAAATAAATAGGTGGTTCTTTGAAAAAATAAACAAAATTGATAAACCCTTAGCCACTCTAACAAAGAGAAGACGAGAGAAAACCCAAATCACTAAAATTTGGAATGAACAAGGAAATATCACAACGGACACGATTGAAATACAAAACATAATTAGAAGCTATTTTGAAAATCTATATTCCAACAAAATAGAAAATTTCGAAGACATCAACATGTTTCTAGAGACATATGAATTACCTAAACTGAACGAGGAGGACATACACAATTTAAATAGAACAATTTCAAGTAATGAAGTAGAAGAGGTCATCAAAAGCCTACCAACAAAGAAAAGTCCAGGACCAGATGGGTTCTCCTCCGAGTTCTACAAAACCTTTAAAGAAGAGCTCATTCCAATACTTCTCAAAGTATTCCATGAAATAGGAGGGAACCCTCCCAAACTCATTCTATGAAGCCAATATTACCCTGATACCCAAGCCAGACAGAGACAAATCGAGGAAAGAAAATTTCAGACCGATATCATTAATGAAAATTAACGCAAAAATTCTCAATAAAATTTTAGCAAATTGCATACAAAAATATATTAAAAAGATAGCGCACCACGATCAAGTGGGTTTTATCCCAGGGATGCAATGTTGGTTCAACATCCAGAAATCAATAAATGTCATTCACCATATCAATAGACTTAAAGTCAAGAATCACATGATTATTTCAATAGATGCAGAAAAAGCATTTGATAAAATACAGCACCCATTCATGCTCAAAACACTAGAAAAAATAGGGATAGTGGGAACATTCCTTAACATTGTAAAGGCCATTTATGCTAAGCCCATGGCTAATATCATTCTAAATGGTGAAAAACTGAAAGCATTCCCCCTAAAAACTGGAACAAGACAGGGATGCCCTCTTTCACCACTCCTATTCAATATCATTCTTGACACTCTAGCCATAGCAATTAGACAGACCAAGGAAATTAAAGGAATACGAATAGGAAAAGAAGAACTCAAACTATCCCTGTTCGCTGATGACATGATTATATATTTAGAGGAACCCGGAAATTCCACCAGAAAACTTTTAGAACTCATAAGTGAATTCAGTAAAGTAGCAGGTTACAAGATCAATGCCCATAAATCCAATGCATTTTTATACATAAGTGATGAATCCTCAGAAAGAGAAATTAGGAAAACTACCCCATTCACGATAGCATGGAAAAAAATAAAATACTTGGGAATCAATCTCACAAAAGAGGTGAAAGACCTCTACAATGAGAACTACACAACACTAAAGAAAGAAATTAAAGAAAACCTTAGAAGATGGAAAGATCTCCCATGTTCTTGGATAGGCTGAATTAATATTGTCAAAATGGCCATACTACCAAAAGTGCTATACAGATTCAATGCAATTCCAATTAAAATCCCAATGATGTACCTTACAGAAATAGAGCAAGCAATCATGAAATTAATCTGGAAGAATAAGAAACCCAGAATAGCTAAAACAATCCTTCCCAAGAAAAATGAAGCAGGGGGTATCGCAATACCCGAACTTCAACTTTATTACAAAGCAATAGTAACAAAGACGGCATGGTATTGTTACCAAAATAGACAGGTAGATCAATGGTACAGAATAGAGGACACAGACACAAACCCAAATAAATACAACTTTCTAATACTAGACAAAGGTGCCAAAAATATGCAATGGAGAAAAGATAGCCTCTTCAACAAATGGTGCTGGGAGAATTGGAAATCCATATGCAACAGAATGAAACTAAACCCCCATCTCTCACCCTGTACAAAACTCAACTCAAAATGGATTAAGGACCTTGGAATCAGACCAGAGACTCTGCAGATTATAGAAGAAAAAGTAGGTCCCAATCTTCAACATGTCGGCCTAGGACCAGACTTCCTCTACAGGACTCCCATAGCACAAGAAATAAAAGCAAGAATCAATAACTGGGATAGATTCAAACTAAAAAGATATCTCCCAGCAAAGGAAACTATCAGTAATGCGAAGAAAGAGCCTACAGAGTGGGAGAATATCTTTGCCAATCATACTTCAGATAGAGCGCTAATTTCCAGAATCTATAAAGAACTCAAAAAACTCTACACCAAGAATACAAATAATCCAATCGACAAATGGGCTAAGGATATGAACAGACACTTGACAGAAGAAGATGTACAAGCAATCAACAAACATATGAAAAAATGTTCAACATCTCTAGTAATAAGAGAAACGCAAATCAAAACCACCCTAAGATTCCATCTCACCCCAATTAGAATGGCGATTATCAAAAATACAAGCAACAGGTGTTGGCGAGGATGTGGGGAGAAAGGTACACTCATACATTGCTGGTGGGGCTGCAAATTAGTGCAACCACTCTGGAAAGCAGTGTGGAGATTCCTTAGAAAACTTGGAATGGAACCACCTTTTGACCCAGCTATCCCACTCCTTGGTCTATACCCAAAGGACTTAAAATCAGCATACTACAGAGATACAGCCACATCAATGTTCATAGCTTCTCAATTCACAATAGCCAGATTGTGGAACCAACCTAGATGTCCTTCAATTGATGAGTGGATAAAGAAACTGTGGTATATATATGCAATGGAATATTTCCCTGCCATAAAGAATGATAAAATTATGGCATTTGCAGGCAAATGGATGAAATTGGAGACCATCATGCTAAGTGAGATAAGCCAATCTCAAAAAACTAAAGGACGAATGATCTCACTGATAAGTGGATGATGACACATAAGGGGGAGGGTGGGCGGAGTTAGGGTTACGGTTAGGGTTAGGGTTAGAGTTAGGGAGGGGGACAAGAATGGAGGAAGAAAGGACTGTTTAGAGGGAAAAGAAGGGTGGGAGGGGTGGGGGGGAAGGGAAAAAATAATAGAATGAATCAAACAACATTACCATATGTAAATTTATGATTATACAAATGGTATGTCTTTAACCCATGTACAAACAGACAAACAACATGTATCCCATTTGTTTACAATAAAAAAAAAACATTACACTAAAAATCAGAAACTGGAAAGCGATTACCATTATCCTTGTTATTATTTCACATTCTATAGGAGCATTCCATTCATGCCATAGGAAAGAAAAAGAAGTACTTAAGGTTAGGGAAACAAATAATAGAATGGTCATAATCTGAAAAAATATAATTATATTCCTAGAGAGTTCAAAGGACTCAATAAAAGATTATTAAAACTAACAAAAGACAGACTGTAAAACAATTGCCTAGAATAAGACACAAAGTATAAAGAATAGTTTTCATTATACTAATGGCCAGCTAGAAATCGAAATGAAAAAATTATTTCATATTCCTTGGTGATACTTTATGAAATAAATAAATATAAATTAGTACAGCTTAGTAAGTTTCAGTAAGATCTCCAAATTAAAAAGAAAGGAAGAAGTCATCTATGAAGAAACCTAGAAAATTATTTGAAGAATATGAAATAAGATTTTGGGGGAGGGTGCCAGGGTTTGAATCCAGGAGTGTTTAACCACTGAGCCATATCCCCAGTCCATTTCTTTTTTTTTTTTTTTTTTTTTTCTGAGACAGGGTCTTGCTAAGTTGCTAAGGTTGGCTTTGAACTCTCCATTCTCCTGCCTCAGCCTCCTGAGTCACTGGGATTACAGGTGTGCACCACTGTGCCTAGCCAAAATAAGATTTTAATGAGTGGAGAGACATTTGTTTCCTAGATAAGAAGACTTACTATTTGAAGACACTATCCAAAAGAGATCAAGAGCACAGGCTCTGGAGTCAGAATATTTGGGTTCAAATCCAATTATAACATATTTTCACCAAAAACCCACATGGGAACTGTATTTACTCCCTTTAGTCTTAGAGCCAGTGTGGCCACAAGGCGCATATATGGGAACTTGCTCAGTGGCTACCTGAGAGCCTGCAGGTGTCCTGGGATGCTGGTAGGAGGCAGAAAAGGTGGCAGAAAAGTGATTGGGCACCCGAGATCTCAAAGCACAGGAGGGCATTGATCCTAATGAGTTGCAGGTGACATTTAAGAGCACCAGAAAGGTGAAGTCGCCTTTTGGGAGAGGAATATGGCATCTTGAAGCACAAGCCTGGCAAAATTGGCCTTTTCTTGGGAGACATCTATCCTGGAAGATCTAGCATAGATTTCAGTGCTGGGACTTGCTTCTGATCATGCCCAGAGAACATTTTGGGGGGTCACTGATCCTGTACTTCCTGGAGTGCGGAACTGAATTTGGGAACATTCTTTAAACAGGGCTTTAGTACTAGATTCCCTAGACCCTACTCGATTCCTTCCAGTGCTTTTCCTTTTCAGGGGATTACCCCATACATTTTAGCTACTCATATATAAAATAACTCCCTCTTTTATCTTATTTCACAAAACAAGTCTTGATGGGTGTTATGGTTTAGATATGAGATATCCCCCCAAAACTCACCTATAAGAAAATGCAAGAACATTTAGAGGTGAAATGATTGGGTTCTGAAGCTTTGACCTGATCTGTGTATTAATCCCCTGATAGGGATTAACTGGGTGACAACTGTAGGCAGGTAGGGTGTGGTTAGAGGAGGTGGGTCCCTGTGGGGGTGCCTTAGGATATATATGTGTGCTTGTTGAGGGAAGCTATCTCTCTGCTTCCTGATTATCTTGTCCTGAGCTGCTTTCCTCTGCCATACCCTTCCACCATGATGTTCTGCCTCACCTTGATGTTCCACCATGATGTTCCAGGAATGGAGCCAGCCTCCTATAAACTTGTTCTTGTCAGGACTTTAAGTTCAGTGGTAAAAAAGATGACCAAAACAATGAGCTATAGTAAAGAGCTTGATTTCCTGTCAACAAGACATTCTGTCTAGGAATGTAGGAACATAATGATCAAGCTTCTGGTTTGAGATGGAGAACAGAATCTACCCCTTTTTCTCCTCTTCTTCCCAAGAGACAAAAAAAAACAGCAACAAATAATGCTATCAGAGTAAGGGATCAAGTCCAAACACACCAAAAGAAAGACTACATTTCCTACTGTTCTTCAGCTTGGTATGGCCACAAGGTCTAACATCTAGCTAATGGCAAATAATTAGAAGAGGTTGATATGGATTCTATAAAGAAGCTGCTTGTCCTCCCTGTTTTCTCTCTCCTTTCCTGTGAACTGAGATTTTTAACATCAAACTTGTAAACTAGTTTTGACATGCAGAATAGGATGGTCTCCACTGGCTCCACAGAGCAGAACTATTTACTTTATGGGCAGCTCACCTATTCCAGAATGTGATGTGAAAGAGAAATAAGTTTTCACCTTGTTTGAGCCACTGTATCTTTATTTCAGCAAATGAGCAAATACTCAAGAATAACAGCCCCTACCCTAAAGTATAACCCTCAAGTTAACAAGTTCTATCCACACATTTTAGCTCACTATTCAATTGCTTCAGTGTTCAATATGAATAGACAAACAGGATCACCAGGTAGTTAAGAAACTACCCCACAAAGAGACAAGACCAAGATTCAAAAAGAAGGAACAAATGATGACTTACAAACAGATAACTCAGAGAACGAAATTGAGCTTAAAATTTTACTGTACTTATTATTCTTGTATTTGAGAAAATATTCTACCCATAGAATACTAAAGAATAAATTTAAGCACAGAAGTGAAATATCTCTACAATAAAACTATAAAACAATAATGAAAGCATGAAAGAAATGGAAAGACATCCCATCATTCATGGGTTGGAAAAATCAATATTGTTAAAATGTCCTTACTACCCAAAACATTCTACAGATTCAGTGCAACCTCTATCAAAATACCAAATAAGTTCTTCGTAGAACTAGTAAAAAGTTTCTAAAATTCATATAGAATCACAAAAATCTGAATAGCCACAGCAATCTTGAGCAAAAGATCAAAGTGGCATTACACTACCTGGCTTCAAAATATACTACAAAGCTAAAGTAATAAAAAAAAAAAGCATGGCATTAACATAAAACCAGACAGACTAATTGAACAGAAGAAAGAGCCTAGAGGTAAACCCACATATGTATAATCAACTGGTTTTTGACAAAGCTGCTAAGAATGCACATTGAGGAAAGGATAGCTTATTCAACAAATGGAGTTGGGAACTGGAAATCTGCATGCAGACACCTCTCTCTCACCAGTTAGAAAAAAATCAACTACAAATATATTAAGGACTTAAATGTAAGACCTGAAACTATGAAACTACTAGAAAAAAAACATAAGGGAAATGCTTCAAGACATTGAAACTGGCAAGGACTTTTTGGGATAAGATTCCAGACTAGCTATTATTAAAACAAAAGTGCTGGGAAGGATGTGTAGAAAAGGGAACATTTGTACATCATTGGTGGGAATGTACATTAGTGTAAACATTATGGAAACAGTGTAGATGTTTCTCATATTAAAAACAGAACTACCATATGATTCAGCAATTGTACTACTGTACGTATATCCAAAGGAAATGATCAGTATATTGAAGAGACGTCTATACTTAGATGTTTGTTACAGCACAATTTGCAATAGCCAAGAAATAGTGATAAACTTAGTGCCTATCAACTGATTAATGGTTAAAGAAAAAGTAGCATATGTATACAATGAAACAATTTTAAACCATAAGTGGGATGAAATCCTTGAATTTATGACAACATCAATGGAACTGGAGGGCATTATGTTATGTGAAATAAGCAGGCACAGAAAAAAATACTGCATGATCTCACTCAGATGTGGAAGAAAAATAAGTTGATCTCATAGAAGTTAACAGTATAGTAGTGGTTACCAGAGGCTGGGGAGAGTGGGGCAAGGGAAATTTGGTTAATGAATACTAAGTTACAGTTAAATAAGAAAAAAGACATTTTCACTCTTCATTGCAGGGTAGTGTGCCCATAGACAATAATAACATACTGTGTATTTCAAAATAGGTAGAAGAAAGGATATTGTTTTCATTACAAAGAAAATATTTGAGGAGATAGATATACTTGCCTTGATTTGAACATTATGTAATGCATACATATATCAAAATATCACATGGTACCCCAGAGATATGCACAACTTTTGTGCATCACATTTTTAAAAAGAAGAAAACCATTCCATTCATGATTACAACAAAAAATAAAATAAATTATTTAGATAAACATTTAATTAAGGAGATGAATGACTTGTGTAATTAAAACTATAAAACACTGATAAAAGAAATTGAAGAAACCACAAATAAGGGAAAGATGCCCTCTGTTTATGGATCAGAACAATTAACTGTTAAAATGTTCATATATCCAAAGTGATTTACTGATCCAAAAGGCAATCCCAATCTACATTTCAATGTCATTTTTCACAGAATTGGATAAACAATCTTTAAATTCATATGAAACCACCAAAGATCTCAAATAGCCAAAGTAATCTTGAGTAAAAAGAATAAAACTGAAGATATCACACAATCTGACTTCAAAATACTAAAGTGATGCTAATCAAAACCACATGGGATGAGCATAAAAACAGACTCATCAAACAATGAACAGGTTAGAAAGCCCAGAAATAAACCTGTACATTTATGGTCAATTAGTTTAACAAAAGTGCCAAGAACACACAATGGGGAAATGACAGGTTAGTTAATATCCAAAGGAAATGATCAGTATCGGTGTTGAGAAAACTGGTTATCCACACAGAGAAGCTTGAAATTAGACCCTTATCTTACATCCTGCACAAAAATAAACCCAATGTGGATTAAACATATAAATGTAAGACCTGAAAATTTTAAACTTCTGAAAGAAAATATAGGGTCTTGACATTGGTCTGGGCAAGGATTTTGAGGATATTACCTTGAAAACTGAGGCAAGCAAAGCAAAAACAGACAAATGAGATTGCATCAGACTGAAAAATTCTGCACAACAAATAAAAAACAATGAATATAGTGAAGAGATAACTCAGTGTGAGAAAAATATTTCCAAACTATTTAAATTCACAATTTAATAGTGTTACCTCATGCATATTATTGTGCAGTGGATCTCCAGAAGTTATTTATCTTGCAAAATTTAAATTCTGTATAGCTCACATTTCCCTCTCCCCTGTCCCATAGACCCCTTCATTCTATTCTGTTTCTCTGAGTTTGACTGCTTTAGATACTTTCTGTAAGTTCCTTCTTTTCTGTAAGGAAACAGAAAATATTTGGTTCGTTTGTTTGTTTGTTTTTGTGGCTGGCTTATTTCGCTTAGCAATGTGTCCTCAAGGTTCATCCATGTCATAATATATGCCAGGATTTTGACTGAATAATTAAATTGCATGTATTTACCAGATTTTCTTCATTTGGTCTGATGATGGACATCTGGTTTACCTCCTCCTCTTCACTATTATGAATAAAGCTGCAATGAACACTGATGTGCAAATAACCTCATTGAAATCCTGTTTTCAATTCTTTCCGATACATTTCCCAGAAATGGGATTGCTTGATCACATGGTAATTCTATTTTTTTCTTTTTTAGTGTCTCTACTTCTTTTGTACTAGGTTCAAGACAACTTCAGTAATCTTAGATTACTTTGAGTTGACTTTGATCAATTCTTTGCTCAGTCCATCTACACCTGTGCTACGGCTTACACTGTTTCAAACCTCTAGGAGTGAGCTCTCTGATTTATGCTGCAGTTGTGTGACTCGGTGGCCACTATGAATGGAAGAGAAAGGATCAAGAATTCTGGAGATTAGTGCTCTATCTGAAGTGTGTGTGGCAAAGATTTTCTCCCACTCTGTAGTCTCTCTGGTCACATTGTTGATTGTTTCCTTTGCTAGAAAAAAGCTTTTTAGTTTGAATCTATCCCAATTATTGATTCCTGCTTTTATTTCTTGTGCTTTGGGAGTCTTGTTAAGGAAATCTGGTCCTAAGCCAACATTATGAAGATTTGGACCTACTTTTTCTTCTGTTAGGTACACTGTTTCTTGTCTAATTCTGAGGTCCTTGATCCACTATGAGTTGATGTTGTGCGGGGTGAGAGATAGGAATTTAGTTTCCTTTTGCTACATATGGATTTCCTGTTTTCCCAGCACCATTCGTTGAAGAGGCTATCTTTTCTCCATTGTATGTTTTGGCACCTTTGTCTAGTATGAGACAACTCTATTTATGTGGGTTTGTCTCTGTGTCCTCTATTCTGCACCATTGGTCTACCTGTCTGTTTTGGTGCCAATACCATGTTGTTTCTGTTACTATTGCTCTGTAGTATAGTTGAAGTTCTGGTATTGTGATACCTCCTGCATCACTCTTCCTGCTCAGGGTTGCTTTAGTTATTCTAGGTCTCTTATTCTTCCAAATGAATTTCATGGCTGTTTTCTCTATTTCTATGAGGAACATCATGGGAATTTTAATTGAAATTGCATTGAATTTGTATAGCACTTTTGGTAGTATGGCCATTTTGATAATATTAATTCTGTCTATCCAAGAACATGGGAGATCTTTCCATCTTCTAAGGTTTTCTTTAATTTCTTTCTTTAGTGTTCTGTAGTTCTCATTGTAGAGGTCAGATAGAGCACTAATCTCCAGAATCTATGAAGAACTCAAAAAACTTTACACCAAGAATATAAATAACCCAATCAATAAATGGGCTAAGAAAACGAGCAGACACTTCACAGAAGACCTACAAGCAATCAACAGATACATGAAAAAATGTTCAACATCTCTAGTAATAAGAGAAATGCAAATCAAAAGTACCCTAAGATTTTATCTCACCCCAATTAGAATGTCTGTTATCAAGAATACAAGCAACAATAGGTGTTGGCAAGGATGTGGGGGAAAAGTACACTCATACATTGCTGGTGGGGTTGCAAATTAGTGCAGCCACTTTGAAAAGCAGTATAGAGATTCCTTAGAAAACTTGGAATGCAACCACCATTTGACCCAGCTACCCGACTCCTTGGCCTATACCCAAAGGACTTAAAATCAGCATACTACAATGATGCAGCCACTTCAATGTTCATAGCTGCTCAATTCACAATAGCCAGATTGTGGAACCAACCTAGATGTCCTTCAATTGATGAATGGATAAAGAAACTGTGGGATATGTACACAATGGAATATTACTCAACCATAAAGAAGAATAAAATTATGGCATTTGCAGGTAAATGGATGGAATTGGAGAATATCATGCTAAGTGAAACAAGCCAATCCCAAAAAACCAAGGTCAAATGATTTCTCTGATAAGTGGATGATGATACATACCAGGTGTGGAGTAAGGAAAGAATGGAGGAAGGATGGATTGTGTAGAGTGAAAAGAGGGGTGGGAAGGTGGTGAGAGGAAGGAAAGATAATAGAATGAGACAAACATCATTACCCTATGTACATGTATGATTACACAGTGTGACTCTACTTCATGTACAACCAGAGAAAAGAAAGTTGTACCCAATTTGTGTACAATGAATCAAATTATTTTTAAAATATTTTTAATAAAAAAAAAATAGTCCTGATGCCAAGCCTCTTGTGGCGAGAAGCTGGAGTGTCAAGGTCACCATTTCATTTCTCCCTAGGTTCACTTCAGCCAAATGGTAAGTCATGTTATTCTGCGACTGGCCCCTAGAGGGCTCTCTACTTAAACAATGGACACCATCTCCGTGGGACTGAATGCTTTAGGTGAGCGGTTGTGCAGCGTCTCACTTCTAGAACAGGTGGATTATATTTTTCATTTCACTGTTTGGCGGAAAGCAGCACAACAATCCCCGTTACTTAGAGGACAGTGAACACTTTTAATTATCAGAGTTTTCCATAGAGCTTCCTCCTTTCCCATTGCATAGTTATTATGGTTAAAAGACAAAAATAAGAAAACAAAAAATGATTATATTTTAGTTGTGCTTCTTCTCTTAACATTTTTATACTTCGTTTAAAAAAGTGAAGATTTTTGCAAGATTTTAGTATTTGTTTTATTTCAAAATTCTGTGCATTATTGTTTACTCATTTTCTATGTCCTCAATTTTGGCTTCTTCCTACTTTACGTGCTTTAATTGAATTTCTGTCTAGTTCTGAAAAAAAGTGAATACTTAATCCATCGGTGGCATTCGGCTTTTTAAAAAAGTGTGCCTCAAAAGGCAATTTGTTTTCTTTTTAACATGTAATAAAAATTTTTGCCCATGTGCCTCTAATTCCAGTGGCTAGGGAGGCAGGCAGGAGGATCACAAATTGAAGGCAAGTTTCCCCAACTTATGAATATTCTGTCTGGTGAGAGGGGTCGGGGGGAAGGAAAAATAACAGAATGAATCAAACACCATTACCCTATGTAAATATGATTACACGGATGGTATGCTTTTACTTCATGTACAACCAGAGAAACAACATGTATCCCATTTGTTTACAATAAAAAATAATTAAAAATAAAAGGGATTTGGAATGTAGTTCAGTGATAAATCACCCCTTATTTAAATCCCCAATATAAATGTTTTTAATTAACTTTTCTGAAGTCCAATTTATTGATTTTTCTTTTTATGAATCATGCTTTTTGGTTCACGTCTGAAAACTCTGATTATCCTTAGGCACTGAAGTTGTTCTAATTTTTTTCTGAATGTTTCATATTTTTTTATGTTACCTGTTAGTTCATGATTCATTCTGAGTTAATTTTTATCCAAGCTGTGAAACTTAGGTTGAGGTTATTTTTCTTTTCTTTTTTGCCTATTGATATCAAAATGTGCAGTCCTCTTTGCTGAGGCAGCTATCTTTCCTCCATTGACTTGGTTTTGTATTATAAAAAATCAGTCCGCCTATTTGTGTAGCTTTTACTGTGGATTCCATTGATCTATGTGTCTTTTTCCTCCTCCAATATATATAGTAATCAATAATCTTGATTACTATAGTTATGAATAAATCTTGAAATCTAGTAGTCTGATTCCTTTCTTTTCCCTTTTCTTGGTATTAGGGATTGAACCTAGGGGTACTTTACCACTGAGCTACATCCATAGCTCTTTTTATTTTATTTCTCATTTTGAGACAAGGTCTCACTAAGTTGCTGGTGCTGGCCTGGATCCTTGCTGGCCTTGATCCTCCTGCCTCAGCCTCCTGAGTTGCTGGGATTACATGTGTGTACAAGCTAGATTGATTCCTGCCACTTCATTATTGTTTCTCAAAATTGCTTTGGCCATTCAAAATGATTGCTTTTGCATATAATAATATTATTATTATTGAGATTTTGAAAGAAATTGTGTTAAACCTGAATGTGAATTTACAAAGAATTGTTATCCTTATTACTTGAATATTCCAATCAATTTATTCAGTATGTCTCTTCAGTCATTTATACTTTCTTTCATGTTTTTCAACAAGATAGCATACATGTTTTGTTAGATTCACAATCAAAAATTCATTTGTTAGTTCTTGTGAATGATATATTTTGTTTTAGCACTCATGTTTATTGCAGGTATGATATATGTAATTGAATTTTATATGTTCATCTTACATTTTACCATCTCAACAAAGTCACTTATTAGCTCTACAAATTTATTTTTGTGTGTGGATGCTCTGGAGTTTTCTATGTATATAATAATCATGTCATCTGCAAAGAGAGTTGTTTTTTCCTTGCCAATATGTATGTCTTTAATTTACTCTTCTTGTCTTATTACACTGTCTAGAACATTCAGAAGTATGTCAAGCAGACCAATGAGGATGGGAACTTGCTGCTCCTGTTTATGGGGGAAAGCAGAGTCTTTACAACGCATAAATGTTAGCTGCATCAATTTTTGTTGATCCTCTTTATAAAGTCGAGGAAGGACCTTCCTATTTTTCTGAGAGTTTTTATTTTTAAAAAGTGAATGGTTTTAGTTTTGTCAAATGCTTTTCTGTATGATTGATACAATAATGTGATTTTTTTTTCTTCTTTAGCTGGCTAATATGTTGGATTAAATTGATTAAATTTTGAATAGTGAACTAGCCTTGCAACACAGGGAAAAAATCCTATTTTCTCATGTTATATGATTTTTTAAAATAAAATTTGAATTCCACTTATATGGTTTTAGGTTTTATTGTTGCTGTGGTCATTATCAATGTGCCATTGGTTTTAAATTCCTCTAACATTACATTGGCTTAGTTGGGTGCTGGTTTGCAGGAGGATATTTCTCATTATTGTTCCGCCCTCCGTTTTAGTAATTTCCTGTGGCTCACTCCTCGCTCTCTATGCTCTTGTCACTTACTCATTTGTAGACTGCTGATTTTGCCTGGTTTGGTATCTAAGTGTAGGGTCTTGAAGTTTTCTCTTGTCTTCATTCCACAGTGAAAGGCAAGCCCCATGTCCCTAGATATGGAAAATGAATTCAATTAATCTACCTTAATATCAATAGTATACAAAACATGTTGTTCTTATATAACTACATTCCTCATTCCTGTTTTGTACTATTACTGTCATATAAATTATGTCTTTATACATTATATGCCTACACTGATTTATTATTATTTTATGCAGTTATAAGTCATAGAGGAAAAAAGATCTTTAACTTAAAAATGTTTTTGACTTTTATATTCACCTATGTACTTCCCTTTATCCCTTATTTATTCTTGGGCATTCAAGTTGCTGCAGTGTCTTTTCATGTCATGCTGAATGATTCCATTTAGTATTACTTGGGAATCATATGTGCTGGCAATGAATCCTGTCTGTATTGTTTATCTGAGAAAGTCACAATTTATTTTGGTTTTTGCCGGATACAGAATTCCAGGTTGATAGTCTTTTTCCTTCAGCACTTGAATTATAACATCCCACTGCTTCAGACCTCTAGAGGGTCAAGGTGTAATCTCTTTGAATTCACCACTTGTAGAGCTCGTTGAGCTTCTTGAATGTGTAGAACAATGCTTTTCATCAAACTTGGGGAACTTTCCAGAACTTATTTATCTATTTTATTTTATCACTTCTCTCATTTCTCTGCTGGAATTCTCATTACAGATGTGTTGGTTTCATGGTTTCCCACAAGTTTCAAAGGCTCTCTGAATTTTCTTCATTCTTTTATCTTTTTATTCTAGAGACTGGATCAGTTCAACTGATCTCTTTCCAAATTCACTTACTTTTTCTTCTCTCTTTGGATCTTCTATTGGGCTTCCATAGTGACTTTCCCCCATTTTGTTTATGGCATTTTTCAAATGAAAAATTTATATGTTGTTCTTTTTAATTAATATTCTCTATTTCATAAGATAGTATTCTCATGCTTGTAGTCCTTTAGATGATTTCTTCTAGTGCTTTGAATGCATTTAAAATAGTAGACTTAAAGGTTTTCCCCCCCGGTAAGCCTGTTGTCTTGGGTTCCTGAGGGACATTCTAGTAAATGCTTTATTTTCTGTATATGTATCATTCTTTCTTATTTTTCTGCACAACTCACAGCTTTTTGTTGAAGCTAGGCAATGTAGATAATATAATGTAGGAATTACAGAAATCAGAATTTCTACTCTCCCCAAAGTTCACTGGTGTTTATGCGTACTATTGTAGTGGTGGTTTATTTATTTTTCAAACTAATTTTTTGCAATATCTGTATTCTTTGTCATGTGTGGCCATGAAGACTCTGGTGTAGAGTGATCAAAAGCTTTATTGGAATAATTGGAGAGGTAAGAACAAATACTGTACTGTAGTGTGTGAAACAAGATCAACTGCCGAAACCCAAGGAATGGACTAAGAGACATGAGGTATAGCATAAAGCGAGGCTTTTAGTGATGGTCTGGCAAGATCAGGTGTCTGGGCGAGCAGGCACATACAGAGCAGTTATAATCCACATTTTATTCCCTAGTTGTGCAAGGTCCCTCCCCCAGTTCCTCACTGGCTGAGTACCATGGGATGTATGGTCTTCCTAAATGTCATCTAGGTGTTACTATCTCCTAACTGGGTTATTTAAAGAAAAGTACCTTTAGCCATCTCCACCTCCCTCTGTTCTTTTGTGGTGAGGGAAGCATTCTTGAGGTAAGGATAGTATGTAGTTTACCTCTGTTGGACAGGACTACCCCTTCTTTCTTACAAACCCTGTTTGTCAAGGAAATGTGAATCTGTTACACTCAGGTGTTAACTAATGGTAACCATTTGTTCTATTTCCCCTTTGGCTGTTTTCTTTTTATATCCCCAATAATTTTACATTTAAAGCTAAATATTGTGTTTTGAAAATGAATCACCAGACTTTCTATTCCTCAGAATACTAAAGAAACCAAATGAACAGCATAATGTTTATATAATGCTCTGTACTAATGATTTAAAGAGCAGAATATTAAGGGTAGGATGTTAATCATGGTATTCACAATCATAACGTTAATAAACAGCAAATAAAAATTACAAACAGAATTTCCTGAGTCTAACCTAAACATCTATGAGTCCAGTACATGCTTTCCAGGACTCTTCTTCCTTGACTAAATTAAATTACACCATTTGATTTTTTTATGATGATTTCTTTCTAATTTGGTCTTGATGTCTCTCTTGACCATAAGCCAAGATAGTTACCCTCTAAGAGAGCCTGACTGGGGGAAATGTTTGATGAGTCAGATGAGGTCAGGGTGGGGTGGAGGGGACAGAAATTCTGTATTTGTGTAATAAAATAGATAAAATAAAAAAGACAACACAGAACATCGATGGCAGAAATGACCAAGTAGAAGAAAGATGTATTAACTGGTAGGTAGGTTGTTTGGAAACATACAATCAGAAAAGAAAAAAGAAAGAAAGGAATGAAGAAAGGATGTGGGATGATTGGGACAACATCAAGGGTAACATTTACATTTAAAACTTAAAATGGAGGAGAAATAAATATCACTCAAGAAAATAATGGTTGAAAAGTACCAAATCTGAGGAAAGATATAAATATATTGTTACAAGAAACTCAATGATCTCTAATTGGGTTCAACTTAACTAAGAATATGCCAATACATTTTATAATCAAATTTTCAGAAGTCAAAGAGAATCTTTAAGGTAGCAAAAATAAAAAGATCCTTACACAGAAAGGAACTTTCATAAGGATATCAGCAGATTTCTTAGCCAAAAGAGAGTGAGATGATATATTCAACATGCTAAAAAGGCCAGGGTGGGGGGCGGCGATTCCAAAAAAGAATACCTGATGCAGCAGGTGTCTATCTGTAGATAGATGATAGATGATAGACAGATAGATAGATAGATAGATAGATAGATAGATAGATAGATAGATAGATAGATAGATAGATAGATATAGAAATAAAGATATACATACGCATATATATATACACACATACCGGGGATGTAGCTTGGTGGTAGAGTTCTTGCCTAGCATACATGAGGCTCTGAGTTCAATCCCTAGTAAACTGCCCCCCCTCCTGCCACCGCACACAGAAGAAAACAGAAAAGAAATGGAAAAGAGACAAGGACTTTGATGAACAAGCTAGGGGAGTTCATCACCTCTAGACCTGGCTTACAAAATCTGCTAAAGGAAGATCTGTAAGCTGAAAGAAAAGGATGCTAATTAGAAACAGGAAAGTATAAAACTGATAAAAAATAAGGATGCAGTCAAATTCAGAATACTCTTATGCTTTATTGGTGATGTGTAAACCACTAATATCTCTAGTACAAAGGTTAAAGGCAAATCTGTTAAAAATGACTATGACTATAATTATTCATTAAGGGTT
Organism: Sciurus vulgaris; assembly: GCF_902686455.1. Taxonomy (NCBI): domain Eukaryota; kingdom Metazoa; phylum Chordata; class Mammalia; order Rodentia; family Sciuridae; genus Sciurus; species Sciurus vulgaris. Next base: position 54,922,506 of record NC_136463.1, on the reverse strand, counting down.
ACAAAAAGTAAAAAGGTGTAAATCATGGCATCTGAAGCACAAATTGAGAAGGATTTGTTTGACATACATGGATGAACCACTGTTTGGGGCATAGATATTTATGATTGTTATGTCTTGCTGATTTATGCTTCCCTTAAGCAGTATGAAATGTCCTTCTTTATCCCTTCTGACTTTGGCTTGAAGTCCACATTATCTGATATGAGGACGGATACTCCGGTTTTTTTGCTGAGTCCATGTGCATGGTATGTTTTTTACCATCCTTTCACCTTTAGTCTGTGGGAATCTCTTTCTATGAGATGAGTCTCTTGCAGGCAGCATATTGTTGGATCTTTCTTTTTAATCCAATCTGCCAGTCTATGTCTTTTGATTGATGAGTTCAGGCCATTAACATTCAGGGTTATTATTGAGATATAATTTGTATTCCCAGTCATTTGGCTCATTTTTGTTTTTTGACATGACTTGGTTAAGGCAGGGATGCCTTCTTTCACCACTTCTATTCAACATCGTCCTTGAAACTCTAGCCAGAACAATTAGACAGACCAAAGAAATTAAAGGATACAAATAGGAAAAGAAGAACTCAAACTATTCCTATTTGCTGATGACATGATTATACATTTAGAGGAACTGGGAAATCCCACCAGAAAACTTTTAGAACTCGTAAGTGAATTCAGTATAGTAGCAGGATATAAGATCAATGCTCATGAATCTAATGCATTTGTATACATAAGTGATGAATCCTCACAAAGAGAAGTTAAGAAAACTACCCCATTCACAATAGCCTCAAGAAAAATAAAATACTTGGGAATCAATCTCACAAAAGAGGTGAAAGACCTCTACAATGAGAACTACACAACACTAAAGAAAGAAATTAAAGAAAACCTTAGAAGATGGAAAGATCTCCCATGTTCTTGAATAGGCAGAATTAATATTGTCAAAATGGCCATACTACCAAAAGTGCTATACAGATTCAATGGAATTCCAATTAAAATCTTAATGACATAACTCACAGAAATAGAGCAAGCAATCATGAAATTCATCTGGAAGAATAAGAAACCCAGAATAGCTAAAGCAATCCTTAGCAGGAAGAGTGATGCAGGAGGTATCACAATACCAGAACTTCAACTATACTACAAAGCAATAGTAACAAAAACGGCATCGTATTGGCACCAAAACAGACAGGTAGATCAGTGGTAGAGAATAGAGGACACAGACACAAACCCAAATAAACACAGTTTTCTCATACTAGACAAAGGTGCCAAAAATATGCAATGGAGAAAAGATAGCCTCTTCAACAAATGGTGCTGGGAAAACTGGAAATCCATATGCAGCAGAATGAAACTAAACCTCTATCTCTCACTCTGCACAAAACTCAACTCAAAATGGATCAAGAAACTTGGAATCAGAGCAGAGACCCTGCATCTTATAGAAGAAAAAGTAGGTCTGAATCTTCAACATGTCAACTTAGGTTCAGACTTCCTTAACAGGACTCCCATAGCACAAGAAATAAAAGCAAGAATCAATAACTGGGATAGATTCAAACTAAAAAGCTTCCTCTCAGCAAAGGAAACTATCAGTAATGTGAACCGAGAACCTACAGAAAGGGAGAAAATCTTTGCCACTCATACTTCAGATAGAGCACTAATTTCCAGAATATATAAAGAACCCAAAAAACTCTACACCAAGAGTACAAATAACCCAATCAACAAATGGGCTAAGGAAATGAATAGACACTTCACAGAAGATCTACAAGCAATCAACAGATATATGAAAAAATGTTCAACATCTTTAGTAATAAGAGAAACGCAAATCAAAAATACCCTAAGATTCCATTTCACCCCAATGAGAATGGTGATTATCAAGCATACAAGCAATAATAGGTGTTGGAGAGAATGTGGGGAGAAAGGTACACTCATACATTGCTGGTGGGGTTGCAAATTAGTGCAGCCACTCTGGAAAGCAGTGTGGAGATTCCTTAGAAAACTTGGACTGGAATCACCATTTGACCCAGCTATCCCACTCACTCCTTGGCCTATACCCAAAGGACTTAAAATCAGCATACTACACTGATGCAGCCACATCAATGTTCATAGCTGCTCAATTCACAATAACTAGATTGTGGAACCAACCTAGATGCAATTGATGAATGAATAAAGAAACTGTGGTATATATATATAATGGAATATTACTCAGCCATAAAGAATAATAAAATTATGGCATTTGCAGACAAATGGATGAAACTGGAGAATATCATGCTAAGTGAGATAAGCCAATCTCAAAAAACCAAAGGACAAATGATCTCACTGATCAGTGGATGATGATACATAATGGGAGGTGGGAGGGAGGCAAGAATGGAGAAAGAAAGGGCTGTATAGAGGGAAAAGAGGGGTGGGAGGGGTGTGGGGAAGGAAAAATAACAGAAGGAATCAAACACAGTTACCCTATGTAAATGTATGATTACACACATGGTATGCCTCTACCTCTTGTACAAACAGAGAAATAAGTTGTACCCCATTTGATTACCATTAAAAAAAAGCACAAAATGTGGGAAGAGGAATCAAAGTGTAGAGTTTCAAATAGCCTGTTATAGTTATGATATTATATAAGCTTTGTGGTAACCACAAGAAAGTCCTATGGCACATAGAAAATACGAAGAGGAAGGAACCAAACACACCACAATGAAAATTATCAAATAACAAAGTAAGGCTGCTATAAAGGAGGAAAGGAACACATGATCCACAAAGCAACTAGGAAACAATTAACAGAGTGGCAGCAGTGGCACTAAGAATGGGTAGAGGGAATCTTATAATGATAAAGAGCATTTACAAAACCCACAGCTGACATCATAGTGTGAAAAATTCAATGCGTTCCCTCTAATATTGGCAACAAGAAAACATATGTCAACTTTTACCACTTATATCCAACATTGTTTTAAAATTCCATTAATGAATATACCACAGTGAATCTCACAGTCAGGTATATCCACAGGAAATTAATTTAAAAATAATAATGGATAAATGAAAGACCAGGAGAGGGAAGGAGAGGCACTAGGGCCTGAATTTGAACAAGCATATATTCCATGCTTGTATATAATTACATCAAAAAGGATTCTACTGTCATGTATAACTAAAAAGAACCAATGAAAAAGAAGCAAGATGCATAATTTGAAATAAAAAACTTTATTCAGTTCTGACACACTCAACAATGTAGACAATCCTAAAAATCTAAAATAATAGTCCTAGAAATCATAAGTGAATTCAGCAAGATGCAGGATTTAATATCAAAATAAAACCCACTTATTTCTACACGTCATTAAAATTTAGAAATTAAAATCAGAATGGTACCAATAATAACAGAATCCAACAACATAAAATATTTACAAGTAATTTAACTAACAAGTAATTTAAAAAGAGTGATATTAGCACAGAACTAGAAAATTTGAACACCAGAATAGAGTAGAAACCAGGACACAAATCTACATACATATGGAACTTTGACATCTTACAGAAGTGGCATATTAAGAAAGAATGGAGAAGAAGATTAATAAATGAAGCATAAAAATTATTATCAACATGAAAAACTCCTTGGATCCTAACCACACATTATATCCAAGCAGATGAATTAAGCCTTTAACATCTAAAACAAAACTTTGAAATTATTGGGAAAATATTTTAGTAGTTTATATGAGGATGTTTTTCTTAAATAAGACGCAAAAATTCTTGATTATAAACTTAATGATTTCTAAGTTTGACAAAAAACATGAATTTCAGGACTTAACAAAAATAACAGTAAACAACAAAACCTAGAGAAAAGACCAGGATATTTAAGTTAGCTCTAATTCATGTGTAGTGGAAGGTGGTTGGTTGTTGGGGGCTGTGCCATGTTGATCACATCGGCAGCAAGGAGGTTAATTGACATAAGCACACTCAGGTGATTTTATCGTCCACGCACACAATGTATGCGCATATGTTCTCGAGCGCTCCTAATTGTGCCTGCTCGGACATCTAGCGTCTTGCTAATCAAGGTGTGGCCCTGCTCTCCACCTCCTGGAGGTGATATAAGCGTAGGCGGAGCGAGACAGAGAGACAGCAGCCATTAGCAGAAAAGCAGTAGAAGAAGACACACGTGCGGCAGCAGCCAGAGAGAAAAAGACACACAGCAGCAGCCAGAAGAAAGGGACACAAGCGGCAGCAGCGAGTAGGGGCAGCGGCGGAAGGCAGATCGCAGAACGGAGAACTGAGACGCATCACTAGGGCACCTTGGGTGGACACACCCTTAGTTCACAGGATGCAGGACGCACCAGTGGGAAGCAGCAGACCTTGGGTGGGGCGTGGCAGGTCTCTCTTCCTCTAAGCTCTAAGCAAAGCCTGTCCTTCTCTCAAAGTCTCTCTTAAGCAAAGTCTCTCTTTCTCTCTGATAAACAAAGTCTCTCGCTCTCTCCTCTCAAAGCAAGTAAACCTCATTTCCTCTATCCTCTATAAACAAACAAGCAAGAAAGCAGTGCACTAAAGAGAAAGATAGAAGTGCCTCAGTTTCCACTCCACCACCCATAAGACCCGTGCAAGTTGTTGCTGCAAGCGGTGACAAATATCCACGAATTTTGGAACCGCAAAGAGCCAGCGACAGTTGGTTACAGCTGAGAATGGTTTCTGATGATTAGTCAGGGATTATGGGTCTTTGGGAAGATCATAGATATGAAAAACTATTCTTATCATGTCAAGGGCACATACTTTAAACAGGACTTCTTAATCTTGGTATCAGGTACTCTTAACATTAGCCAAGATAGGGTTTATGAGATTTCCCCTCTCTAAAATTACTTTCCCCTCACCCTTTCCCTATGGTAATCTTTGAAAGAAAAAGATTTTTTTGTAGTTCACATTTAATAAGTGGGAGTTATCCATCTAGTTGAGGGCAAAATATATGCATAAATTATTTGGGACTTTTCTGTGTGGGAATTTAGGTACTTTTGCCACTTATTTATTCAATCATTCATTTAAGTCAGTTTGGATTTGGATGTATTTGTCTTATTGTTTATAGTCCAATAGTGCTTCACCTATTTTTGTTGCTCAAATTCTTCCAGCATTGGGCATGGTAAGTCCTTGTGGTTGGATCCTGCATCTCTTTGACTCACCCTATCATTGTGGGTATTTGAGGGAATTTCCTTAATTTCTGGCACTAGAAGATAATTTTATTTATTTTCTGCCTTAGTCCAAGATTCAGTTATTTCTCCAAGGAGCTCAGGTTCCTTTTATCAAATACTGGTTTTAGAAACCAAGATCTGGGCACTGGGTGAGATCACAGATACCAGATTGTCATTCATTCTAGCCCTCTCAGCTGAAAGAGCAATAAAATATTTATTTGTGTATATACATATATTCCTATATGTATCTATACTATGAGTTCATACTGATTATTTCTAATTAAAATCTATTAGTGCAGGATCATTATGAAAATAACTAACATAAAAAATAAAGACAGAATTTTAAAGGCCGCAAGAGAAAAGAATCAAATTACATTCAGGGGGAAACCAATAAGAAAATCAGCAGATTTTTCAATCCAGACCCTAAAAGCTAGAAGGACCTGGAACAACATTTACCAAGCCCTGAAAGAAAATGGATGCCAACCAAGAATCTTATGCCCTGCAAAACTTACTTTCAGATTTCACAATGAAATAAGATCCTTCCATGATAAACAAAAGCTAAAGGAATTTACAAAAAGAAAGCCAGCATTGCAGAACATTCTCAGCAAAATATTCCATGAGGAAGAGATGAAAAACAACAATGCAAATCAGCAACGGGAGGAACTAGCCTAAAGGAATAGCCAAATAAAGGGGAAACCAAATCATGTCAAAAAACAAAAATGAGTCAAATGACTAGGAATACAAATCATATCACAATAATAACCCTGAATGTTAATGGCCTGAATTCATCAATCAAAAGACATAGACTGGCAGATTGGATTAAAAAGAAAAATCCAACAATTTGCTGTCTGCAAAAGACTCATCTCATAGAAAGAGATACCCATAGACTAAAGGTGAAAGGATGGGAAAAAACATACCATGCACACGGACACAGCAAAAAAGCTGGAGTATCCATCCTCATTTCAGATAATGTGGACTTCAAGCCAAAACTAGTCAGAAGGGATAAAGAAGGACATTACATATTGCTTAAGGGAAGCATAAATCAGCAAGACATAACAATCATAAACATCTATGCCCCGAACATTGGCTCATCCATGTATGTCAAACAAATCCTTCTCAATTCCAGAAATCAAATAGACCACAACACAATAATACTAGGCGATTTTAACACACCTCTCTCACCGCTGGATGGATCGTCCAAACAAAAATTGAATAAAGAAACCATAGATCTCAATAACACAATCAACAATTTAGACTTAACCGACTTATATAGAATATACCATCCAACAAAGAATGAATACACTTTCTTCTCAGCAGCACATGGATCCTTCTCTAAAATAGATCATGTCTTATGCCACAAAGCTACTGTTAGCAAATACAAGAAGATAGAGATACTACCTTGTACTCTATCGGATCATAAAGGATTGAAATTAGAAATAAATGACAGAATAAAAAACAGAAACATCTCCAATACCTGGAGATTAAATAATACACTATTATATGATGAATGGATAAAGGAAGACATCAGGAGGGAAATAAAAAAATTTTTAGAAGTAAACGAGAACAAAGATACATCATATCAAAATCTCTGGGACACTATGAAAACAGTACTTAGAGGAAGATTTATTTCATGGGGCGCATTCAACAAAAGAAGCAGAAATCAACAAATAAACAACTTAACACTACAGCTCAAAGCCCTAGAAAAAGAAGAGCAGACCAACACCAAAAGTAGTAGAAGACAGGAAATAGTTAAAAAAAGAGCCGAAATCAACAAAATTGAAACAAAAGAAATAATCGGAAAAATTAACAAAATAAATAGTTGGTTCTTTGAAAATATAAACAAATTGATAAACCCTTAGCCACACTAACAAAGAGAAAGAGGGAGAAAACTCAAATTACTAAAATTCGGAATGAACAAAGAAATATCACAACAGACACAAGTGAAATACAAAACATAATTAGAAGCTATTTTGAAAATCTATACTTCAACAAAACAGAAAACCTCGAAGACATCAACAAGTTTCTAGAGACATATGAATTACCTAACTGAACGAGGAGGACATACACAACTTAAATAAATCAATTTCAATTAATGAAATAGAAGAGGTCATCAAAAGCCTACCAACAAAGAAAAGTTCGGGACCAGATGGGTTCTCAGCTGAGTTTTAAAAAACCTTTAAAGAAGAGCTCATTCCAATACTTCTCAAAGTATTCCATAAAACAGAAGAGGAGGGAACCCTCCCAAACTCATTCTATGAAGCCAATATCACCCTGATACCTAAACCAGACAGAGACACATCGAGGAAAGAAAATTTCAGACCAATATCCTTAATGAACATCGATGCAAAAATTCTCAACAAAATTTTAGCAAATCACATACAAAAATGCATTAAAAAGATAGTGCACCACGATCAAGTGGGTTTTATCCCAGGGATGCAAGGTTGGTTCAACATCTGGAAATCAATAAATGTCATTCACCATATCAACAGACTAAAAGTTAAGAATCACATGATTATTTCAATAGATGCAGAAAAAGCATTCGATAAAATACAGCATCCCTTCATGCTCAAAACACTAGAAAAAATAGGGATAGTGGGAACATTCCTTAACATTGTAACGGCCATCTACACTAAGCCCATGGCCAATATCATTCTAAATGGTGAAAAACTGAAAGCATTCCCCCTAAAACCTGGAACAAGGCAGGGATGCCCTCTTTCACCACTTCTATTCAATATCATTCTTGAGACTCTAGCCAGAGCAATTAGACAGACCAAAGAAATTAAAGGGATACGAATTGGAAAAGAGGAACTCAAACTATTCCTGTTCACTGATGACATGATTATATATTTAGAGGAACCTGGAAATTCCACCAGAAAACTCTTAGAACTAATAAGTGAATTCAGTAAAGTAGCAGGTTACAAGATCAATGCTCATAAATCCAACGCATTTTTATACATAAGTGATGAATCTTCAGAAAGAGAAATTAGGAAAACTACCCCATTCACAATAGCATCGAAAAAAATAAAATACTTGGGAATCAATCTCACAAAAGAGGAGGAAGCCCTCTACAATGAGAACTACAGAACACTAAAGAAAGAAATTAAAGAAAACCTTAGAAGATGGAAAGATCTCCCATGTTCTTGGATAGGCAGAATTAATATTGTCAAAATGGCCATACTACCAAAGGTGCTATACAGATTCAATGCAATTCCAATTAAAATCCTAATGGTGTACCTTACAGAAATAGAGCAAGCAATTATGAAATTCATCTGGAAGAATAAGAAACCCAGAATAGCTAAAGCAATCCTCAGTAGAAAGAGCAAAGCAGGGGGTATCACAATACCAGATCTTCAACTCTATTACAAAGCAATAGTAACAAAAATGGCATGGTACTGGTACCAAAATAGACAGGTAGATCAATGGTACAGAATACAGGACACGGACACAAACCCAAATAAATACAATTTTCTCATACTAGACAAAGGTACCAAAAATATGCAATGGAGAAAAGATAGCCTCTTCAACAAATGGTGCTGGGAAAACTGGAAATCCATATGCAACAGAATGAAACTAAACCCCTATCTCTCACCCTGCACAAAACTCAACTCAAAATGGATCAAGGACCGTGGAATCAGACCAGAGACCCTGCATCTTATAGAAGAAAAAGTAGGTCCAAACCTTCAACTTGTTGGCTTAGGATCAGACTTCCTTAACAGGACTCCCATAGCACAAGAAATAAAAGCTAGAATCAACCACTGGGATAGATTCAAACTAAATAGCTTTCTCTCAGCAAAGGAAACTATCAGTAATGTGAAGAGAGAGCCTACAGAGTGGGAGAATATCTTTGCCACTCATACTTCAGATAGAGCACTAATTTCCAGAATATATAAAGAACTCAAATGAATCCTGTCATTGTGTACATCCACAAGAATGGGATCCTAACCAGAATAATATTCCATGCTTATATAATTATATCAAAATGGAGTCTACTATCATGTGATTTGTTATAATTACAACTAGATCAGTATCATAGTTACTTCAGTACAGAATACACTCAAGTTTTAGAATTATAAGTTGGGTTTGTTTATGTTTATCACATTCAGGGGACCCTGCTGTTATTGTTTCAATTAAAAATATGTAATAGTATATAAGCTTAGGTTTTGGGGGAATATACCAACATCAGAACTTTATTTTGTGATTAAAGTTTGGTTGGTACAGGGATAAACAATTAATAGTATCATTTGACTGTTCTAGGAATTGGTTTAATCCCACCATAGGATATAAGGAATTTCAGAATTGGACAAGATAGAGAATCAGATGTGGATTTGTGGAACAGCACTTCCTCTGCTCACTAGACACCAAGACTCTGAATGAAAACTAGAGAGAATATCCCGATGTCAGTGAATCTGAACAGGTACACCTCCTGGTAGCCCAGGTTAAAGACACAAAAGTCAAAGTAGCATGAACTTGACGACTATGATCACTGAGAAAAACCCTAGGGATTTAAGAATCAATAAGTCATGAAAAAGTTTTAGGAGAAGTTTCAGTAGAAAAGTGAGGGCAGAAACCAGCACTCATAGGTTAAATAAAAAATGGGTGAAAAGGATATATATGAACCTAGTGGGTATTCATGACACTTTCTGGGATCATCCACATGCATGTTGGGTGACTTCAGGGATCTTCCTTCACCTATTTAAATTTTAATGTCTTTATTCAAAATGGAGGACTATAATGCTACCTCACAGGAATTTTTTATGGATTAAATAAGATTTTTTTTAACTTCTTTCAGAAAATTGAAGGTAGCCACTTATTCATTGAAAGTGGTGGGGGCCTCAAACCCTATCACTGGAAAAATAAATCTCTATTTCTTTTTTTTTAATTTATTTTTATTGTAAACAAATGAGATACATATTGTTTCTCTTTGTACATGGAGTAACAGCAAACCATTTGCATATTCATAAATTTACATAGAGTAATGATGTTTGATTCATTCCATTATTTTTTCCTTCCCCCCCACCCCTCCCACCTCTCTTTTCCCTCTATATAGTCCCTCCTTCCTCCATTCTTGTCCCACTCCCACCCCCCATTAATGTCATCATCTGCTTATCAGTGAAATCATTCCTCTTTTGGATTTTTGAGATTGTCGTATCTCATTTAACATGATATTCTCCAATTTCATCCATTTGCCTGCAAATGCCATGATTTTATTAATCTTTATAGCTGAGTAATATTCCATTATCTATATATACCACAGTTTCTTTATTCATTCATCAATTGAAGGACATCTAGGTTGGTTCCATAGTCTGGCTATTGTCAATTGAGCCGCTATGAACATTGATGTGGCTGTATCTCTGTAGTATGCTGATTTTAAGTCCTTTGGGTATAGGCCGAGGAGTGGGATAGCTGGGTCAAATGGTAGGTCCATTCCAAGTTTTCTAAGGAATCTCCATACTGCTTTCCAGAGTGGCTGCACTAATCTGCAACCCCACCAGCAATGTATGAGTGTACCTTTTTCCCCACATCTTCTCCAACACCTGTTGTTGCTTGTGTTCTTGATAATCGCCATTCTCATTGGGGTGAGATGGAATCTTAGTGTACTTTTGATTTGCATTTCTCTTATTACTAGAGAGGTTGAACATTTTTCCATATGTTTGTTGATTGCTTGTAGATCTTCTTCTGTGAATTGTCTGTTCATATCCTTAGCCCATTTGTTGATTGGGTTATTTGTATTCTTACTGTAGAGTTTTTTGAGTTCTTTATATATTCTGGAGATTAGTGCTCTATCTGAAGTATGAGAGGCAAAGATATTCTCCCACTCTGTAGCCTCTCTCTTCGCATTGCTGATAGTTTCCTTTGCTGAGAGAAAGCTATTTAGTTTGAATCTATCCCAGTGGTTGATTCTAGCTTTTTTTTTCTTGTGCTATGGGAGTCCTGTTAAGGAAGTCTGATCCTAAACCAACAAGGTAAAGATTTGGACCTACTTTTTCTTCTATAAGATGCAGGGTCTCTGGTCTGATTTCAAGGTCCTTGATCCATTGTGAGTTGAGTTTTGTGCAGGGTGAGTTTCATTCTATTGCATATGGATTTCCAGTTTTCCCAGCACCATTTGTTGAAGAGGCTATCTTTTCTTCATTGCATATTTTTGGCACCTTTGTCTAGTATGAGAAAATTGTATTTATTTGGGTTTGTGTCCATGTCCTGTATTCTGTACCATTGATCTACCTGTCTATTTTGGTACCAGTACCATGCCATTTTTGTTACTATTGCTTTGTAGTAGAGTTGAAGTTCTGGTATTGCGATACCCCCTGTTTCATTCTTCCTGCTAAGGATTGCTTTAGCTATTCTGGGTTTCTTGTTCTTACAGATGAATTTCATGATTGCTTGCTCTATTTCTGTGAGGTATATCATTAGGATTTTAATTGGAATTGCATTGAATCTGTATAGCACTTTTGGTAGTATGGCCATTTTGACAATATTAATTCTGCCTATCCAAGAACATGGGAGATCTTTCCATCTTCTAAGGTCTTCCTTAATTTCTTTCTTCAGTGTTTTGTAGTTTTCATTGTAGATATCTTTTACCTCTTTGGTTAGATTGATACCCAAGTATTTTTTTTTTTGAGGCTATTGCAAATGGAGTTGTTTTCCTCATTTCCCTTTCAGCTGTTTCATTGCTTGCGTATAAAAATGCTGTAGATTTATGCATGTTGATTTTATAGCCTGCTATTTTGCTGAATTCATTGATGAGGTCTAGACGTTTTCTGGAGGAGGTTTTTGGATCCTCTAAATATAGAATCATATCATCCACAAATAGTGACAGCTTAAGTTCCTCTTTTCCTATTCATATCCCTTTAATTTCTTTAGTCTGCCTAATTGCTCTGGCTAGAGTTTCGAGGACAATGTTGAATAGAAGTGGTGAAAGAGGACATCCCTGTCTTGTTCCCATTTTTAAAGGGAATGGTTTCAGTTTTTCTCCATTAAGAATGATGTTGGCCATGGGCTTAGCATAAATAGCCTTTACAATGTTCAGGTATGTTCCTACTATCCCTATTTTTTCTACTGTTTTCAGCATGAAGGGATATTGTATATTGTCAAATGCTTTTTCTGCGTCAATTGAAATAACCATATGATTCTTATCCTTAAGTCTATTGACATGATGGATTACGTTTATTGATTTACGGATGTTAAACCATCCTTGCATTCCAGGAATGAACCCCACTTGCTCATGGTGCACAATTTTCTTAATATGTTTTTGGATACGGTTTGCCAATATTTTGTTAAGGATCTTAGCATCTATATTCATCAAGGATATTGGTCTAAAATTTTCTTTCCTTGATGTGTCTTTTCCGGGTTTAGGTGTGAGGGTGATATTAGCTTCATAGAATGAGTTCGGTAGGGTACCCTCCTTTTCTATTTCCTGGAATACTTTGAGAAGTATTGGAATGAGTTCTTCTTTGAAGGTCTTGTAGATCTCAGCTGAGAATCCGTATGGAACTGGGCTTTTCTTGGATGGTAGATTTTTAATGGCTTCTTCTATTTCATTGCTTGATATTGATCTGTTTAAATCGTGTATGTCCTCCTGGTTCAGTTTGGGAGGAGCATATGTCTCTAGAAATTTGTCAATGTTCGGTACTTTCTATTTTGTTGGAATACAGATTTTCAAAGTAGCTTCTCAGTATGTTCTGTATCTCAGTGGTGTCTGTTGTGATATTTCCTTTTGCATCATGTATTTTAGTAATTTGAGTCTTCTCTCTCCTTCTCTTTGTTAGTGTGGCTAAGGGTTTATCTATTTTGTTTACTTTCTCAAAGAACCAACTTTTTGTTATGTCAATTTTTTGAATAGTTTCTTTTGTTTCAATTTCATTGATTTCAGCTCTGATTTTAATTATTTCCTGTCTTCTACTACTTTTGCTGTTATTCTGTTCTTCTTTTTCTAGGGCTTTGAGCTGTAATGTTAGGTCATTTAATTGTTCACTTTTCATTTTTTTCTGGAATGCGCTCCATGCAATGACTTTTCCCTTAGTACCACTTTCATAGTGTCCCAGAGATTTTGATATGTTGTATCATCATTCTCATTGACCTCTAAGAATTTTTTAATCTCCTCCCTGATGTTTTTTGTTATCCATGTTTCATTCAATAGCATATTATTTAGTCTCCAAGTCTTGGAGTAATTTCCTTTTTTTACTTTGTCATTGATTTCTACTCTCAGTCCATTATGATCTGATAGAACACAAGGCAGTATCTCTGTATTTTTGCATTTCCTAAGGGCTGCTTTGTGGCATAACATATGGTCTATTTTCGAGAAGGTTCCATGTGCTGCTGAGAAGAAAGTGTATCCGCTCGTTGATGGATGGAATATTCTATATATGTCTATTAAGTCTAGGTTATTGATTGTGTTATTGAGTTCTATGGTTTCTTTGGTTGGATTTTGTTTGGAAGATCTATCTAGTGGTGACAGCAGTGCGTTAAAGTCGCCCAGAATTATTGTGTTGTGGTCTATGTGATTCTTGAAATTGAGAAGGATTTGTTTGATGTACAGGGATGCACCATTGTTTGGGGCACAAATATTTACTATCGTTATGTCTTCCTGATTTATGTTTCCCTTAAGCAATATGAAATGTCCTTCTTCATCCCTTCTGACTAACTTTGGCTTGAAGTCCACTTTATCTAAGGATGGAAACCCCTGCTTTTTTACTGAGTCCATGTGTGTGGTAGGTTTTTTCCCATCCTTTCACCTTTAGTCTGTGGATGTCTTTTTCTATGAGATGAGTCCCTTGCAGGCAGCATATTGTTGGGTCTTTCTTTTTAATCCATTCTGCCAGTCTATGTCTTTTGATTGATGAGTTTAGGCTATTAACGTTCAGGGTTATTATTGAGAAATGATTTGTATTCCCAGTCATTTGGCTTATTTTTGGTTTTTAAGTTGGCTTGGTTTCTCCTTTGAGTGGTTTTTCTCTAGGTAGTTCCTCCCTTTGCTGACCTACATTGTTGTTTTTCATTTCCTCCTCATGGAATATTTTGTTGAGAACATTCTGTAGCGCAGGCTTTCTATTTGTAAATTCTTTTAACTTTTGTTATCATGGAAGGATTTTATTTCATCTTCAAATCTGAAGGTTAGTTTTGCTGGGTATAGGATTCTTGGTTGGCAACCATGTTCTTTCACAGCTTGAAATATGTTGGTCCAGGCCCTTCTCACTTTTAGAGTCTGGGTCGAGAAGTCTGCTGCTATCCATACTGGTCTCTCCCTATATGTAATCTGATGCTTTTCTCTCGCGGCCTTCAAAATCCTATCTTTTTTTTGAATGTTAGGCATTTTCATTATAATGTGCCTTGGTGTGGATCTGTTGTGATTCTGTGCATTTGGTGTTCTGTAAGCCTCTTGTATTTGATTTTCCATTTCGTTTTTCAGGTTTGGGAAATTTTCTGATATTATTTCATTGAATAGGTTGTTCATTCCTTTGGTTTGTATCTCTGTGCCTTTCTCAATCCCAATAATTCTTAAATTTGGTCTTTTCATGATGTCCCATAGTTCTTGGAGATTCTGTTCATGATTTCTTACCATCTTCTCTGTTTGGGCAACTTTATTTTCAAGATTAAATATTTTGTCTTCATTGTCTGAGGTTCTGTCTTCCAAGTGGTCTAGTCTGTTGGTGATGCTTTCCTTTGAGTTTTTTATTTGGTTTATTGTCTCCTTCATTTCAAGGATTTCCGTTTTTTGTTTGTTTGTTTGTTTGTTTGCTTTTGAGAATCTCTATCTCTTTGTTGAAATAATCTTTTGCTTCCTGCAGGTGCTCTTTCAGCTTATTGGTATTATCATTCATTGCCTGCATTTGCTCTCTTATCTCATCCTTTGCTTCATGAATCATCTTAATAATGTATAATCTGAAGTCCTTTTCTGACATTTCTTCTAACATACTGTCATTGGACTCTATTACTATAGAATCTAGATTTGTTTGGATCATTTTCTTCCCTTGTTTTTTCATATTGTTCATGTATCTTCCCCTCTAGCACTGCAGATCTGGGGTATTGCAGATTTCCCCCTATAGGCTTATAGTGGCCCTATACGTGTCCAAAACCCTTTCTTTAAGGGGAGATCAATATTAGCAGTACCCAAATCAGACACTATGCAATCCTAGACCAAACAGCCCCTATGGGGACAATAACATCATGTAAATAAGGGAGAAAGCAACTCTGAGGGAACAGGTAAACAGAAGGAAAAGAAAGCAAGAAATGTAAAGAAATAAAAACTTAAATTTTTAAAAAAGGAGAAAAAAGAAAATCTACTCTATAATAGTCATATACTAATGAAACCTCCCAGTGTTCAGTAGCCTGATGTATGAGAGGTACCTGACAATGAGCTTCAAGCCTCCAGCAGGCATCTCAGGATGGGATTTACCGCACCCGAAGATCGGAGCTATGGGTTCCAGGATTATCCAAGATGGCTGCTCTGGCTTCCAAATGTGTTGGCAAATGGGGAGCTGCAGCTCAGGGGTGGACGTTGTCAGCTGGAGGTCCTGGAGACAGGATGCAGTTGGTCCGGTAGTGGTCCTGGAGGTTGGGTGTGTTTGGTGTGGTTGTGGGATCCAGGAGGCCAGGTGCAATCAGTTGGTCTGGGTTCCCGGTGATAGGGCACAGTCAGTTGGTCTGGGGGTCCTGGCGGCAGGGAGCAGTCATTTGATGTGAAGGCCCCAGAGGCAGGGAGTGATCAGTTGGGCTGAGGGATCCTGGAGACGGGACTCAGTCAGTCTGGCCAGGGGTCCTACAGGGCCTGGCTGTTGTCTCAAAATGGTGGCAGCCACGTGTAATCAAACCTGCAGGTACTGTAAGAGTGAACTTCCAGGCAGCAGCAGGCAGCTGGTTCTCCACTGGTGGTCTGCGGTCAATCTGCTGGCAGCTGTCGGAGGATCGGGAGGTGAACCTCCAGCGTTGGGTGATGGATAGGGGTAAGGCAGGCGATGGACAGGCAAGAGGCAAGCAAATGGCTTATGATAAACGCTTGCAGTGAACAATCTGCTCTCAAAAAAGGCATCGATATGCTGGCAGCTTGCAGGTGATCACAGCAGACAAATGGGGTAAAGAGCAGGGGATCGATAAACAGCAAAAACTGCCTCACCGAGAAACATATATCCTCTGCTTGAATCCGGCGTTGCGGAGTGACAAGGAACGCAGCCTCCCTCTAGACCGCCATCTTGGATCCCCCTAAACCTCTATTTCTTTCCACCTACAAGTGCTAGAGAAGAGGTTACGCAAAGAATTGATCTTGTTAACGAATACTCATTAGAGTCTTTACTTTGTGCTATTAAAATAATGGATGGTTTAAAAAAAATTGAATTTCTCAGTAAAATAAAATGAGAAAAAGTTTGAGCTTCCATTAACAAGTGAAACAAGAATGTGGAGTTGAAGAACATCATGATTGTGACGAGGAATAAACAGAGGGCCCTATTCTCTCATTCAGCTCTGGGACTGTTAAGCAGAGTTTAAGTTAGCATCAGGGTCTAGGAAGAAGGGTAGAGTGAACAGAGAAACTATCAGATGGTGCATTAGTTTGCTAGAACTATGATAACAAAGTACAGCAGACTCGGTGGCTTATACAACAGAAATGTGTTTCCTCCAAGAGAAAGGTGTCGAGATTCCAAGAGCAAGGTGTCAGCAGGCTTCATTTTTTCTGAAGGCCTCTTGGCTTGTAGTTGGAAGGCTTCTTCCTATGTCTTCATGTCTTTATATGCTGTCTGTATCTGAGTCCTAATCTCTTCTTTTACAAAGACACTAGTCAGATTGGATTAGGCCTACCCTCATTTTACATTAATTACCTCTTTGAAATCCTTATCTTGAAATACAGTTATGTTCTGAGGTACTAGAACATATAAATTTGGATGGAGAATAATTACAACTAATGTGTTCATTTTTCTCTTTTGTTTTCTACCCACAACACCCACCTCAAGAGATGTCATCATCTTCAGTAGTCTAGTGTGTCTCCTTAGTTCACTTCTTTCTGTTTGTAGAATCATTTATGCATACGTGGGTTTGATGATTTCTTCCACAAAAAAATGAAGTTACCCAATAATTTTTTCTTAGAACTTGCTTTTAATAACACATGATACAATTAACAATAAATCATGGGAATTAGCTATATGATAAGAATATTCAGATCAATAGGTAGAGATCTAATTATTCTTTTCCTTAACTTTAAATTGTTTCCTAAAAGTTTGTTGTTTACGTTTATGTTGTTACTAATCGTCACAACTCTGATGAGTGTTAAAGGGTATTTTTATATTTTTATGCAGAGTATTTATATTTATAGCACAGATTTCTAGTAATGAAATATCTGAGGAAAATGTATGCTTTTTATATTAATATGTATGCTTTTATATTAATAGATATTATAAAATTGTTTTCCAAAAATAGTTATAACATGGTATCAGAACATTTTTTCCCAGTATCTTCACCAGTACAAAGACTTATCCCTTTTTTCTTTGTGTCAATATGGTAAGTGAACATATAAAAAACTCGGTGAGTGGAAGGGTCTAGAATTTTATCCTACTTATAAGCTAACCAGTCCAATACTGTTTTAGGGAAGCTGGCAAAAGACACAAGACCCCTGGTTCAAAGAAAAGGAAATTATTCACAGAAAAGTAATGCCAAGAGCTTCATGTCGACATTGGTTCCTCCTGGCCCAAATTTTCATGAGGTGACACAGATGGCCTAGATGAGCATGTTAAAGGAGAGGACCACCTAATTTGGGGGACTCACCAGCTTTATAGTAAGTAGCAATAAGTCTGTTGTGTGTCTTGGAAAACACTACCTCATCCTCAAGATCTCTTACTACAAACATAACCCTTAGGCACAACCTAAATAAAAGGACCCAGGACATAGCATTCTTGTCACAATCAGCAAGTATGTTTATGGGCACTAAGTACCCATGGCAGATTTGTCTCTCCCAGTACAGAGTAGGATCTTAGCCATTTAAAATCCTCTAATAGATTTCTATTAAATATAAATTAATGTCTAATTCCCTTCTCAAGGTGTGGCATCGCAAATCCAAGCCTGTTCTGTGATTAGTGGTACAGAAAGAAATAAGAACAGAGAAGTATATACATGTGGCACAACAAAAAATTACTTACATGATAATAATGCAAATTCCTAAGCATTAAGAGAATTTCCTACCCTATTCTACCAATCTAAAGCCTTAAAAGTAAAAATGATGATTATTCCAGGCTTCTGTAATGATAGATTATTTATTCTGCATGAAGACATTAAGCACTGAACATCCAGCAAGACTCCACAAGAAAAAGGACTCATCAAACCACAGCTACTTCACTTTGTGCCAAATAAATATGCCTGGTTTTTTGTACCCCTTTTAAAAACTTCTATTATTGCTGAACTTGGTTCAGCAATAAACTAAGGATGTGAATGACTTTAAACCAAATCCAAGTCAACAGCCTTGCCAGTTTCCAATCCAACATTTTATATTTAATAAAATTATACTTCCTAGATATAATCTAACTAATAAGCAAAGTAGGACTGATCTAATCAGAATACTCTTGTGTTAGTTTTGTGCTAGGACTGCCATAATAAAATATCATAGGCTGGGTGACTTAAACAACAGAAATTTATTTTCCCACAGTTCCAGAGGCTGTTAGTCCAAAATAAAGATGTCAATAGGGTTGGGTTCTGATGAGACCTCTCTCCTTGGCTTGCAGATGGCTGCCCTCTTACTGCCTCCTCACATGTTTTTCCCTCTGTGCACATGTGCTCCCAGTGTCCTTCCCTGAGTCCTAATTTTCTCTTCTTATAAGGATTGGATTAGGACCCACAGGGTTCATTATCTCCTTAAATTTCTTATCTCCAAATATATATTCCTACTATGAAGAAACAGAGGTTTGAGCTTCAATGCATTGATTTGAGGGGATACAAATGCAGCTCAAAATACTCAGCATCTTGCAAACTGAAGTAAAATTATAAATGTAAGAGGTGATTATTTATGGTAACAAAATTCACAAAATGAGGAACTTCCAGTCTTTATGTGCCTGATGGAAATATTCAGCACCACCTATGAAGTCATTTGGCAAAAAAAAAAAAAAAAAATCATCTGTGATTCTCATCAAATTTGTTGATGCAGCTACTAACTTACAGGAAATACAGAACACAGAGTTCTTATTAAAACATGATGGGGATAAAACCAACAAAATTCAGAATAAGGGGTAAACAACATAGTGTTATCGACAAGTAAATTACAAGAAATAAAAAGTGTGAGTATTGACACAAACTACACATGAATGTACCTTGAAGATATTAAGTGAAATGAAAAAAATCTAGATAAAAAGTCACACATTGTATAATTCCATTTGTATGAAATGTCCAAAATATTTAAGTCCATAGAAAGTAAATTGCTGGTCTCAAGTGTTTTGGAGAAAGAGAAAATTCGTACTGACTACTTAATATACAGAGTATCCTATCAGGGTGATGAAAATGTTGCAGAATTAGATAGACATGAGACTTATACATGATTCTGAATATACTGAATTCCATTGAATTACATGCTTTAAAATGATTAAACATATTTTGTGAATTTTTACTTCAATAAAAAAGACAAAGGTTATCAATTTTCAAAAATAAGATCCAACTCCATGCTGTCTACAGGAAACTCATGTTTAATAAAAAGATATAAATATGTTTCAAAAGTTGGGAAAATATATGACAAACATCAATGAAGAGAAGGTGTACTCACTCTATTAATATCAAAGAACAAAGACTATTACCAGTGTTAAAGAGGGACATTTCATAATGTGGAAGAAATCAATCAGGAGAATAAACGGTCCTAAATATATGTGCCCCCAAACAACAGAGTTCCAAAATATATTGCAAAAATTGATGGAAAGAAACAGATAAGTCCACAGTTGTGATAGATTTAATGCTCTTCCCTGAAAAAATTGGTAGAATAATAGGATGGGAAATCAGGAGAAATAAAGAAAAATTGAGTGACACTCAATTTGACCTAATGAAGGCAGAACACTCTGCCCAACAATAGCACGACATAGTAGTCTTATCTGTAGTTTCAGTTATCATGGCCATCTAGGTACAAGAATATTAAATGGGAAATTTCAGGAATAATCCATAAGATTTAAGACACATATTGTTATGAGGATCATGTCAAAATCTTAGGCCGTCTTGCTCCATCCCACCTGGGATGTGAATCATCTCCTTGTTCAGTATATCCACACTATATATGCTACCCACTAATTAGTCCCTTGATAGCTGTCTCAATTTTCAGATTAACTGTCACTGTATCAAAGTGCTTGTGTTCAAGTAACCCTTAGGTAGTAGTTTAAGCCGATGTCATAATACCTGTCATTCATCTAACTGCATGTCACCACATAGGCATTGTATGATCTCACATCATCACAAGAAAAAGAAGCATGAGTATAGTAGAACACGATATGTAAAGAAAAAGATATTATATTCACATAACTTTTATTACAGCATATCTTTATAATTGTTCTGTTTTATTATTGTTAATCTCTTACTGTGTCTAAACAAATTAAAATCTTTCATAGTCGTGTGTTAAAGGAAAAAACATATTATTTATAAGGCTCAGTATTATCCATACTTTCAGGCATCCACTGGGGCATGAGGAATCACCTCACACCCATCAGGAAGGTTACCATTAAAAAAGTAATAATAATAAAATAACAAGTGTTGGTGAGAATGTGTAGAAGTAGGAGCCCTTACACAGTGCTGTGGGGATGTAAAATGGTGTAGCCACTACAGAAAACATAATACTGGTTTCTCAAAATATTAAAACTAGAATAACCATGTGGGTCATCAATTCCACTTCTGGGCATATACTTAAGAGAAATTAAAGGAGGGACTTGAGCAGATATTTGTATATCCATGTTCTCAGCAGCATTATTCATCATACATAGCCAAATGGCAAAAGCAACCAAAACATCCACTGATAGATGAATGAATGAATGAATGAATGAATGAATGAAGAAAATGTGGTATATATGTAAAATGGAATATCATTCAACCTTTAAAAGGAAAGATAATTTAACAATGGCTTTTATTATTAGTTATTAACTTTTTCTTTGACACATGTTACTATATGGATGAACCAAGTCCTTTTGTGACTGTCTAAATGGATAAAGCCAGGCACAAAAGGACAAATAGTATCTAGTGTTGTCAAATCATAGAGACAGAAAGTAGAATGGTGGTTTCCAGGGACTGGCGGATGGAGAAAGGGAGAATTGTTTAATGGCTACAAAGTTTTGGTTTGGAAAGATGAAAAATGTTCAGGAGAAAGGATGTTGGCTGCACAACAATATGAATGAACTTAATGTCATCAAACTGTACACTAAAAAATGGCTAAAATGCTAAATTGTGTTAGATATATTTACCACAAAATTTTAAAACATTTAATTTTTGTAAAACAAAATTTAAGTCAAAAATAGATTAGATACTTGTGAAAAAACAGTATATTAAAACGATGGAGTGGCGGAATAAATAAAAATCAAGGAACTTAGTATGTTGACACACACCTATAATCCCAGCTACTCAGGAGGCTGAAGCAGGAGGATACCAAGTTCAAGGTCAACCTTGGCAATTTAGCAAAACCCTGTGTCAAAATAAAAAATAGCTGGGCATGGTAATGCATGCTTGTAATCCCAGTAACTGGGGAGGCTGAGGCAGGAGGATCATGAGTTCAAAGCCAGGCTTTATTTAGAGACTGTTTCTCTAAATAAAATAGAAAATAGGGCTGGGGATGCGGCTCAGTAGTCAAGTGTCCCTGAGTTCAATCCCAAGTACCCGCCAAAATAAATAAATAAATAAATAAATAAATAAGGCTGGAGATGTAGTTCAGTGATAGAGTATCCCTCGGTTCAATTCCCTGTACCCAAAAAAAAAAAAAAAAAAAAAAAAAAAAGTAAAAGGTACATCCATAATAATTCAGAAATAAAATTCTAAAATTCTATGAAGCATTATTTGATTTAATTACAGTGGATTTGTATCATTCTTATTTTTACACAGAAAACACTCAGAATGGGGCTGGGGAGATGGCTCAGCTGGTAGAGTGCTTGCCTCACAAGTACAAGGCCCTGAGTTCAATCCCCAGTACCACAAAAAAAAAAAAAAAAAAAAAAAAAAAAAGCACTCAGAATGTAGAATTGTAAATCAGATATCAGATTTATGTTTACCAATTTAATAAAACCCCATAGTTTTGTACTAGTAGAAAAATTAAATTATTAAAAAATATATGTAACAGGGTAAAAGCCAAGACCTTGGGAAATGTTCCAGTATAAGAACAATTTATTTCATGATTGTAGGTTGGGCAGTACAGGCAGAGAAACTGGATATTTTCATTTTACTCCTCTAGGAATTGGTCATAAGTAGTAAATAAAGCAGAACACAGATGGAAGAGACTTTAAGAAAAATAAGTTTACAGACAAGCACTTACTCTGCTCTCTGAACCCCAATGGAGAAACAGATTTGCCTGAGTTTAGTGACCCTAATCATGCATACTTCCTGGAAGGCCAGGGAAAAGACACAAAAAGTCAAAGCAGCACAGGTTTTGACAGCTGTGATCACTGAGAAAATGCCTTGGGATTTAAGAAGCAATGTGACATAAGGAAGCTTTAGAAGTTTCAGTAGAGAAGTGAAGGCAGAAACCAACAACCATAGGATCAAATTGAGAATGGGTACTCACCTCACTGACCCTTTCAAACACTAAATGAAATGCATTTTATTTTTCACTTCCACTGGATATCTGAATGTAGCCACTTTTCACTCAAAAGTGGTGGAGGGTTGAATGATACCATTGGGAGAACCAATCCTTACTTCTGCTAATAGTAATTGCTAGAAAAGAACACTCAAAGAACACTAATAATGAATAATAATGAATACTCAGTCTCTGTCTTTACTTTGTGCTGCTTAATAAATGATCAACAGAATGGAATTGTTTTCTAAAATAAATGGGAAGAATTTTTAGTACACAAGAACAGCTGAAATAGCAATGGGGAATGGAGGAGTATCATGAGTGATTGAAAATAAACACAAAGAACAGAGAATGAGAACGTATGGTGTGTGTGTGCATGCATGTGTGTGTGCCTGTGTGTGCGCCAATGCATCTGAATTTCAGGAAGCAAGGATACAGGGAATTATATATACAGCAGAGCAAAATTTCTATTGTCAAAAGCAGCCATGAAACATTAAGTATGGATATCTTACAGTAAGTGTTGCCATCCTTGTTGTATTAAGTGTTGATACAAACCTTCACTCCATTTCCCCAAGATTCAGAAAAAGTTCTTTTATATAACTGCATGGGGAATAGAATAACTTTTAAGTTTGAGTCATCAGGGAAGAGACCATCACCAGGAAGTAAGTAATGAACAAGACTAAGAAATAAATGAGTACAATGTATTAGAAAGTAAGGTAATGAAAATAAATAGAGCTTTGAAATACCAATAGACCCTCAGAGAGGGAGCAGTCTTTGCCACCTTTGCAACCCCAGGTGGTTCCACATCTCGTTTGACCTTAGCCTTTGCTTGTTCAAGATATAACCCTGCCCTCTGGTTCAGCTATGGGACTATGGTACCAGGTCCCTGAGGAACAGAGTAAAAGTTAGCCTCAGAGACTAGGAAGAGGGTGGGGTGAACACAGAAACTATCAAATGAGAGCCACGTCAATATCCCAACATTGAAATTGACTCTCATGAGTCATACCCTCTCTCTTTCATCCTGTTACAAAGGAAGAGTCTCACTGTCAGGTCAACTCTGCTCCAAATCCTCTGAATTTCATCCTTCCTTCTGTCATGATCCTTTAAACCATTTTGTTTTCTATATCCTTCATCTTCATAACACCCTCTACTTTGCCATTCAAACATCTTCAGATGTATTCCATCCTAAAGAAAATCCTCCCTTGATCTCTTCACTTCTTGCTGCTTTCTGCCCCTCCGTTCTACTGAGTTTGTTTGCATAATATCAAAATGACCTGTTCATGTCTGACATCCATGCATTTACTATGTAGAGATTTTGACATGTGGGTTTTTTCCATAACATACTATGTTAAAAATAATTCAAATAATAGGAAAATATTTATAGTGAAACACAATGGCCCCAGCCAACTACTAATCCTAATTTCTTAGTATACAATCTATATCTTGCAATTGATCTTGACTCTTTTAGTCTATATATCTCCTTTTCCTCTTCATTTTTATTTCCTGCAATTTACTTTTTTATATACCACATTATTTGTCTTCCATGTTGTGCTTTGCTGGTTATTTCCCTTAGGTATTGTTTAACATAATCTTTAATCCTATGTACTTGCTATAAATTAGTAGCCATATGTATAACTTTGGTAAGAGTCACCAATAATTTTTTGTGGCATCATGACTATAGAGAGTGCTAAATATTTCTATCAGGAGGTACATAATCTGTGGCAGTATTCGTGTGTGTGTGTGTGTGTGTGTGTGTGTGTGTGTGTGTATGAATTTAGGCACCATAAATAACCATTTCCTGGGTTTGTCATTTTATTAAAAGTTAAAAGTTGTTAGTACTCTAATTCCTTCATTCCTGCTTTAACATGGAATATTTCTAAGAAGGGAAATTTTCAATGATGATATTTGGATTGGAAATTGGTAAAACTAGTGACCTGGAATTGGCTAACACTTGGTTTTTGTTTATTCAGCAAGTTCAGAATGGAAAGGACATTTAAAAGCTCATTCATAGAATGTTCACAGCAGCTCAATTCACAATAGTTAATCTATGGAACCAACCTAGATGCCTTTCAGTGGAGGAATGAATAAAGAAAAGATGGTGTATATACACAATGGAATATTACTGAGCCTTAAAGAAGAATGAAATTATGGTATTTGCAGGTAAATGGATGGAAATGGAGAATATCATGCTTAGTGAAATAAGCCAATCCCAAAACACCAAAAGCCAAATGTTTTCTCTGCTATGCAGATGCTGATCCATAATGGGGGAGGTAGGTTAGGGGAAAATGGAGGAACTTTGGATCAGGCAGACGGGAGTGAGGGGAGGGGAGGGGGTGTGGAGGTGGGAAGAATGGTGGAATTTGATGGACATTATTACCTGTGTCATGTATGATTGCACAAACGGTGTGACTCTGCATAGTGTACAACCAGAGAAATGAGAAGTTGTGCTCCATTTGTGTACCAATAGATTGAAATGCATTCTACTGTTATATATAACTAATTAGAACAAATTCTTTAAAAAGAAAACAAAAGAAATCTGGTAGGGTAAAATAGCTGAATTTTCATGTGTATTTCTTTTTCTTTTGGAGGCTCTCTGAATGTTCAGTGGTTAATGTTCTCATACATTATTCAATCTACCACACCTAAAAGCCTAGACTAATGGGCTTGCTCCTACAGCATTAGAGTCAGAATAGTGGATGGAATGCTCTAGTCTGAAGGAATACTCAAGGACCCACCTTATTAACATGTACAGAAATACTTCTCTTTTCTACATAATCACTTCACTCAGAGCAGGCTTAGCTATGCCTTACCACACCTTGGTAAAGAGCTTAGGTTTTATTTTATATTCTATAGGTAGCTATTGGAGGTTTTAGGAGGCTAGGTAAATACTTTTTATTGGGAGAGAAAATCTTGTGGGCCCTAAGTATCTATAATCATTCTTGCTGGATTTTATAAGGATGCCAGTCCCTGACTATTCTCTACTCAGCCTATTTCTCATGGTTTTTTTGCAACAAGCAAAATGTTCCTCATGGACAGAGAGCAGACTTGAATCTGCTTACTACAAAAATACTGACTCTCCCAAACTCAGTGGTTCTCTTCTGTAATGTGACCCATTGTAGGTGTACCCATCCATTTGGACCCACCTGCATCATGCTCATGGGACTTGGGAAGACAGGAGGAACTTATAGGAATACGAAGTTCTAGATATTGCTTTTTGTCTGGGAAATAACGTCCTTTGTCCCTGAACTCAGAGTCTTGTGTATTCTGTCACCATCTATCAAACAGTAACAGGCTAACTGGTTAGATTTTAAATAGGGTAAAATCCAAACACTTCATAGTTCTTGGCACTTTGCATCCACCTGTTTGCAAAAATTAAAAAGCGATAATTCTCTGCTGGTGAGGATTCTGAGAAAAGGGCATTTAAAGCTGATGTGAAAATATTCCCACCACACATGGCCCATTGTGTAAAACAAGTTCCAAGAGGAAAATATATTATAGCTTGACCCCATTATTGCAGAGGAAATGACCAAAACTCTATAGAAACAATTATACAGGCAGAAAGGACAATAGAAAGAAACACCAGACTACTGACAGCAGTTTCCTCCTTAGAATGACGGAAGGTGTGAATAGAAAACAAAGGGAAGAAAATGAATACTTTTACTATTTTCTGAGTGGATGAAGAGGGTAAATCATATTAGAGTGCCCACTGAATGTCTCGCAAGAAGAGGCCTTTCCTGGTCCACAATAACCATCCCAATGACCATGGGCAGGCAGACCTGGTAAATTGAGAGGAAGGTGGGTACAGTTGATAGGGACACAAGGCAAGTCTGGAAAGAAAAGTCATTGCACCTGTAACCCTTTTAGAAAATGTTCACCCTGTACTACTTGGTATCAAAACCGAGGGGAGAGGAAGAGAGAGAACTGGAGAGAAAACATGGATGGATCTATCACAACCGTGCTCTTCTTCATGAGCCCACCACACTCGCCTCCTTACCTTCCTCAAAGGCCCACTTCCCTACACTGCGCTGAGAGAAGCGACCCTTTCCCACCTTCACACAAGGGACCATCACAGGTTCGGGCTTGTGTAGTTGGGAACCAGAACTAACCCAATTCTAACGTGGGTGGACACACAGAGCCCTGCTTTATTAAGCCTGAGACCAGTCGTATAGGCAACGCAACGAGAGTGGACTACTAGGCATACCCCAAAATTCCCCAACACACAAGATACTGCTGAGGCAGCAGGCCAGGGACACCATGGACTGCATCCCCATGGCCTCAGGTGCCTGGCTTTTCTCGGGATCGCACAACCGCTTGAGGATTGAGGCTGTGTCCGGTTGGGGCTCTCAGGAAGGCGGAGCTGAAGCTGCAGGAGGCGAAGCTGAAGCTGCAGCTGCAAGGTCAGCCAGGGGGAGTAGGAATAGAATGGCCAGTGCAGGGCAGTGATAGGCTAGGGATGGTGGTGACTGGGGACAGTGAGTGGCAGAACAAAGCTGCCAGCTGAGATGTCCATGGAGTTGAGAAGCCAATGGGGGCGGGGTTCGGAGACAAGATTGGGAGCTGGGGACCCTGGCTGGGTTCAATCCCTTTCTTCCTTCTTTCAACCATGTTTCTGGCAAACTCCAACTCCTTCTCCAAATGGCCCCAGAGTCCATGTAACTGTACGAGCAGCTGTATGATCAGCTGTGAACCTCCTCCAAGCACAGTCGCAGTGAGGACTCAGTGATGGAGTAATCTAGGCGATGATGCTGCTCCAAAATCTTGGGGGCAGCGCACTGACCTTGTCCTCCGACTGAAATCCTGCATCAAGCCCCTCAAGGTCAGGTCATGTGGGGGAGACAGGGAAGTGAAGCTGACTTTGGACGCCCTGGTAAACTAAGATTTCACAAAGAACGGCTCCGCCCTCAAAATGGCTTCCGGAAAGGGGCGAAGTGACATCCAGCCTATAATCCCAGCAGCTCCGGAGGCTGAGGCAGGAGGATCGCCAGTTCAAAGCCAGCCTCCACAACTTAGCTAGGCCCTCAGCAATTTAGCAAGACGCAGTCTCAAAATAAAATAAAACATAAACTGGGCTGGGCATATGTTAAATGCCCTGGGGTTTAATCTCTAGTACCAAACAACAACAATTTTAAAACAAGAACATCAACAAAACAACAACAATGGTCTCCCAGGTTTCTGCTATGTGCTTTGTCCCCACAGGTGGGGGAATTTGTTATGGATATTCCGGAGGACCTGGGGTCGCTGTAGTCAGTGAAGCTGCACCAAAAACACTCGCTGGTGAACTGTGCGTGGTTCTGGGAGCGCATCACAGTGCCCCAGGGTCCGGGAGCCCGCCTCAGAGGCGTTTCTGCTGCACTACCGCTGGGTGCAGGGTGAGGGAACCCGGAGTCTGCCGGAGGGCGGCATGGGTGACCTGGAGCGTGGAGTGAGGGATGTTTGGGAAACTCACACAAAGCTGCTGTTGAAGTTCAGGGGTGGCCCAGAGGGATAGGGCTGAGGAAGGTAGGAGGGAACTTAGAGAAAGGAAGGAGGAAACTTACTTAGAGAAAGGATGGGCAGGCAACAGGTGAAATGTAGGGATTCCAGGATACAAGAAGGCAAAAAATGAAAGGAAAAAAAAAAAAAAAAGTCCAGAAATAAAACATAGACTTAAAAAGACTGCCAATGAGGCGGGAACACAGGATAAGTGATCCAAGAAAATGAGAATAATGGTGGAAGTTGCAACAGGGTTGAAAACAGAGCACCGAAGTAAAAAGTGGAAAGGAAATCTCCCTGACTCAGAACAAATCGGAGATGACACAGGTGAGGGGCCAGGGAGTAAACGGTGGGTGAACCTTGAGAGAAAACAGCTAAGGGAAACAAATAATATAGTGGAAAGCTAGAAAGGTCGGGAAAACATGGGTGACAACCCTAAAGTACATGGAGACAAGGCAGAGGGTGGGAACGAATGAGAGCCACAAACACAGAATTTATTACCTTAGTAACTGCACGAGAGATTAGTGTGGAAAGGGAATATATGCCTGAGGGACAAATGAATAGAAGCAAGGTGGGAATAGGAATAGGTCAACTTAACAAATGTAAACTTTGCGATGAGGAGGCAGGGTGAGGTGGAGCCAGGTAAAGTTAGCAACAAGGAACTATCTATTCTCTAGGACAGGTGAAATGGCAGAGTTGAGGATGGCACAGGTGGAACTTCTTATCTCAGGAAGCAATGATTGTGGTATTAAGGAAGGTTAAGGGATGTAAATGCACCTAACATGAAATACATGGTTTGGAAGACAGGTGAAGTTATGGACAGAAGACCAGGACAGATGAGATTAACAAAAATAATATATGATAATGTGGAATAGGTGTAGACCTGTGAGGTGATTCAG
Organism: Sciurus vulgaris; assembly: GCF_902686455.1. Taxonomy (NCBI): domain Eukaryota; kingdom Metazoa; phylum Chordata; class Mammalia; order Rodentia; family Sciuridae; genus Sciurus; species Sciurus vulgaris. The sequence continues at coordinate 54,893,288 of NC_136463.1, read as the reverse complement.
AGGAGGTTTCATAGATAATGGAGAAGAGTGACAGATAGGGAAATTTGAAGGGTTAAAAGAAGGGTGGCAAACAGTAGGTGTGTGTGTTTTTACTGAAGACTGAACCCAGGTTCACACATACTGGGCAAATGCTTTACCACAGAAATACACCTCCACTCCCTTTTCTCCTCTTTATTTATTTAAAGACAGAGTCTCCCTAAGTTGCCCAGGGTAAGCTTGAACCTTCAATTTTCCTGCCTCAGGCTCCTGGACAGCTGGGATTACAGGTATGCATCATCATACCCAACTACAAATGGAATTTGTTTTTATTGGTGCATTATAATTATACATAATAGTGGGATTCATTGTGATATATTCACATATGCACATAATTTGGTCAATTTCACTCCCCAGTACTTCCCTTTCCTCCTTCCTCCCTTTGGTACCTTTCCTCTCTTCTACTAGTCTCATTTCTGTTTTTTAAGGGTCTGTTCCCCCCATTTTCCTCTGTCTTCCACACCTAAGAGAAAACATAACAAAGAGGGGCTTTTTATCTCTGCTGGTGGGTTGGGTCTGCATAAAGTTGCAGGACTCTGCTGGAGAGAAGTGTTGCAGCTCTTAATGGTGGGCCATGCCCTCCCCTGTTACAGCAGACCCCAGCAGCTCACCCTCATTTTCTTCTTTCAGGATTCTTGTCTCATGAATTTGAAGAATGAATTCCACAGATCAGGATGAGTGAACGTAACAAGATTTATTGAAGAACAGGAACAGAACTCTTCTGTGATTCAGGAGAGGACACAATAGCAAGTTTCCTCTGCTTAGTGTGCTAGCCTAGGGATTTATATAGCACTTTGTTCACTAATATTGGTCTAAATTTATGTTAATTAGTGTTTGGAAACATACTAACACTACTGGTCAATTCTTGAGTCCATTCAAGTTTGCCTTATTTCCATTTTCTCTCCATTTTGGGAAGTGGGAGGTCGAACTCATTGATAGTGCAGGCTTAGTGGGTTGTCTCAATATATAGGGTGTGTGGAGTGCACTTCTGCAACTGATGGAATGCTGCTTGGTGACAGATTGGCTTGCCCTTGTTCACCTAGCCTCATGCCATGCACACAGCCATGGGCCCGTGCTTGCCACCAGCACTCCAACCCATTGGGGCCACTGCTCCACCACTCCACCACTCCACCACTCTGCCACCAATTCTTGGCAGAGACCAGTGATGCAGTTTGGCAGCCAGGGAACCATGTCATCAGGACAAATATGAAGGCTGAGAATGGTGAAATCAAAAAAAGGTGCTGGGCACCTGTGGAGGACACCTACAATCACAGTGACTCGGGAAGCTGAGGCAGGAGGATTGCAAGTTCAAGACCAACCTCAGTAACTTATTAAGGCCCTAAGCAACTTAAAAAGACCCTGTTTCAAAATTTAAAAAATAAATAAAAGGAACCAGGGATGTGGCTCAGGGGTTAAGTACCCCTAGGTTCAATCCCTGATGCAATTTTAAAAAAAGAAAAAGAAAAGGAACTAGGTAAAGATACAATAAATATACAATGCCAGGGAATTACTCAGGTGGTATAGATGGAGACAAAGGAAAAGGTATGATACAATATAATTAAGAAGTGGGAGATTGGAATAAACCAAAGAGGAACCTGAGATTGGACAAAGGAGTGTTGTCAATCCTCTTAATGTGTCCCCAGCCCCCCTAGCAGGAGACAATGCCTTGAATATCTTCCAGAAGCACCAAGAAAAGGAACTAGGGGAAAGACAACAGATTTATTAGTGACCTCCCACCCACAGGCCTCCCAATTACCCAATCTTTTCCCTGATCCTACTCCCATCACTGACCTCAACACCCTTCCTGAAACTTTGTCCCCAACTTCTAGGTGGGCTACCTGGGAGGAAGGATTATCCTTGACAGTATCTGCTGACTATAAGGATGACCTACCTCTAATTATGAGATTCCATGAGGAGGAAAGGCTGGACTTTGAAGGCATGGTGGGCACTGAAGGCAGAGTGAGAAAACATGAGAGTGGAGTCAGGTTGGTGGTCCCCAAAAAAGGTGGGATATGATAAGTTAATGGTTTCCTCCTCAATATCTGTCCTTGGACTCTATATAGATTGCCCTCAATCATGTTTATACCCTAATGGAACCACCTGGAGAATTTTGATCAGATCTTCTGGGAACATAAGAGTGCCCTTGCTGGTCAGTGACTCCTCTAGGTATCATAACCACTTGCCGGCCCCTTCTGGTGGCCCATCTGTCACACTTCATGGTCCCCCTAACTCCTTGCCAAATAAGAACATATGGTGCATTGTGATCTCACAGAAGCCTCAACAATGAAATGGGGATGCATACAGGATAGTATAGTCATATACTAAATTCCTGGTATAGGGCCCGCAAGAGAGGGATGTCCAGGTTACTATCCTCCATCCCATGCACCATCCCACCCCTAGGATCACTAGTACTGGCAAGATGATGAACTTTTCGGCTACCGGTTCCTCAATGATGCCAACCCTATGCTGTTGAGATGCTCCCTCTCTCTGCCCTCCAGGCTGTTGCTTCCTGTAGGGAAGTAACTGAGCTTGAAGCCCAGCTGGAGGAAGAACTCCATGTACTTTCTCTTACACTCAGTTGTTCTCTTCTTGGCAGCGAGAGCAGGAGAGGTGGAGATGTTAAGAGACACAAAGAATCTGAGGAAGGGAGGCTCCCCTTGATATAGACTCCTCTACTACTAAGACTAGATATAATATGGTATTCAAGGAGGGAATTTTAAGGCTGGTGTCAGTCAAATAAGGGAGGTCATTAGGAGATGTTTAGAAAAGGGATCTGGCCATCTTGACAAGAGGGGAGCTTAATCTGTGGTGCACAATGGATTGACAAGTCTAGTCCTAAAACTATCTGCCACATGGAAGACCCCTATCATTGGACCTTATTTAACATTGTGGAATGAGATGACTTGGACCTGATGTTCTGGATGTTTCCTTCACTTTCACTACTTAGACGGTGCTATAGATGTGGGATAATGGCAAGACTCTAGACCAAATGTCTTTACATTTCTTTTCTTTTGCTCTGACCTTCTGGGGGTAGAATGTGAATTCTAACCATGTATACATTTCTTCTTCTCCCATGATTCCCTGTTTGATGCTGACTTTATCCTGCTAGATGGAATGCCAACCAATGTGAATCAGGGAGAGAAGCAGTACCTGTCCCCCTTGTCATGCTAAAGCTGAAACACAATGGGAAATTACTTCCCATGGTCATCCAGGTAATGCTGTGGGTATCTCCCTCTAACACTTACTCTGTTCATATCACCTTCCATCCAGGGATAGAGCCTCACTCATTGAGAACTGTCTATCTCCAATCATCCCATGATTGCTCGCAGCCTTGTCATTCCTCACTGGAAGTACCTGTTTGAAAGTCGTAATGGCCTCTTTGGGTTCTTATCCTGAGGCCACTTAATCTCTTTGTCAAACATCACATCTTTCTTGAACATCTTTTCTCCCATGATTTTATTTATTGTTCATTCCTGCTGCTTGTACAAATAGCCAACAGGTACTATCAATTTCTCATTCTCATCATCTCCTTCCCATTGCATTTTCCTAGTTCAGACCCCCATTACATTTCTTCAAACCAATGGTATGGCCATCTTACTGAACTCCCTGCTTCTAGCATTTCCCACACTCAACCAAACCATCATGGTGCTCACATGGTACTACAGCTAACAGGAAGCAGAGTGGAAGGGTCTACATTCCTACTATTAGATTAGAACCTCTTGGAAGTCAAGAATTTTACCTTAAGAATCTGTTTCCCTCAGAATACTGAGCATAGTGTCTTGCATGTGGCAAATGGTCAAAGAATGCTTGATTCCTCTTTCTTCTATCTCTAGCCTCCCACCTTCAGTTCTCCCACCCCAACACTGTTCCTGCCTTCAGATCCTCCACTTGCCTGGCTCCTGGCCAAGTCCTGGGTCCAAAATTCAGTCCAACTACATGAGCTCCAATATCATTTGCTCCAACACTCACCTGCTGGGTGCGGTCATTACTGTTGCCACCATGAAGTGCCTCCCAGGACTGCACCTTGTTTTCAAGGTACTGGCTTAATCCTCCATGTCCCATCTCATACCTCAGAGAGAGAAAACCTAACAGCTGTGCGGGATTTAAAAGCCTAAGTCTTCAAGATGAGACTACAATACGAAGATGCTTCACATTCAACAAGCATCCATGTAGTAGTGCCACAAAGAATCTCCACAGCAATTTCTGAATGGAGAAGCAGGTAACTGTGTTAAGACTTTAAACACTGTGGTTTTTATTTTTAATGTTTAAATTATTTTAATGTTGAGGTAATTATAAACACACATGCAGTTTTGAAAAGTAAGAGAGAGCCCATCTGTCCTATTAAGTCAAGTTATTCAGCATATATTGTAAGTCAGCTTCCTGAAATTCTCTAGCAATGGGTCTAGATTAGAGTAGACACTATTTATTAAGCAAAAATGTTGCTTCTGCTTTAGGAGATTTACTATTTATATAGAAAGTCAAATAGTATACATAAGAACATATAAAATTACCAGAGGATAGCTTCTAGAATTAGAGAAAGAGATTGAGACTGCAGTACTGATGAATGTTCCACCCCATCTGAGGATTCTTTAAGTAGAAGACCAAATGGGAGGGCCAGGAGAGCAGGCCAACCAAGTACTTAAGGTGCCCAAGACAGAGATGGATGAAGAATTTGCATGAGTGTGCTGTTTACAAAATGGAAGAGAAAATGCAGACATTTGTCAGCAGGAAATGGTAGCTGCAGCATGCCTGGGTGCAGGACTAAAGAAAAAGATCAGAGGCCTAAGCTGTTGCAACACCTCAAAGCTTATAGGCTAGGTGCTATTGTACTAATGTAAAAATACAATTATCTTATAAACAGTGAATCAAGTATATATTGCTTTACAGAAAGTGGAAAATCAGGATTTGTGCTTTCTTAAAAATGTTCCAAAAATCTATGTGACATTTTAGATAGAGCAGAAGATGACAAAATGATTCAAACTATTAGATAGAAAAAAATGTCAGAGATAGTTAAGTCAGGAGAAAAGGCCAGTTTGGGGTAAAAATGGAATGTTCTGCTTTAGGTATAGCTGAGAAATGGGGTATAAGAGAGGAAAGGCAGGATTCTAGATTGAAGTAAGCATGGATCAAAAGCAAAAGGAAAACAAGACCCAGAGGAGAGGATCAAATATCTCAATCCAGAGGAGAGATGAAGAAGAGCAAGGAGATACTGGGTGGGTGAAAATGAAGAGAGTGGATAGGGAAGGGAGCCTAGGCTGGGACAGCTATAAGTGGGTAAACCATGGGATCTGGTGGAATCAGGGGCTATTTTAAGGGTGGCTAGCAACCATGTACACCATAGGGGATTCCTGGAACTATTGACTTACATCTCCTTCCTTTATGTTAGCATGTCAAAGCCCTGGGGAATGCTCCCAGGGGCCAGTCTGGTAGAATCTGACCCAGGTACTAATGAGAGTCAGCTGGGCAGATGCCAAATTAGAAGAATAGAGGTCAGACTGGAGTTTTCTGCCATCAGAGAGCTCAGCTCCATTCTCTGGGCTCGTACATGGAGAGGGTCGTCCACCTCTTCCACCAGAGGGATAATATCATGAGAGGAGACCCTGAACTGCAGGTCTTGTTGGGAGATCACTGAGGTGGGGATGTGCCAGGTTCTAGACAGAGGCAAAGTCCATTCCATAGACAGGAGATCCTCAGACACTGCCAGAGTCTCTTCCCAGCTCTGCCCTTCTAGGAAAGGACCCTATCTCTCCCTCTAATACATTAAAGCATCTAAATCCATGATCCCCTAAGACTCAGAACAATTCTAGATCCCAAGGATTGTCCTCCTCAGAGACCCTGGTCATCAACCCTACTCCTGACCTCACCCAAGTCACAGGTGCCCTGTTCTGCCATGTTCTGGGCCACAACGAGGCCACAATGACAGCCAGTGAGGGATTCTGTCCAGTCTGTGCTGGAGCTCATGTCTGTCTTCATGGTTCCCTGTTTTCCTGCCTAAAGATATAAGTGGAAAAAGTTTCCCACCAAAGCCTACATGACCCTCCCTGACTTCCCCGCCCTTTCTTGCCTACCATCCACCATGCACAGAAGGTCTAGGCATTCTGCCCACTTTCCAGGAGGAAAGGTCATTTCCAGATGCAATCTCAGTACTACACATGCTTTGGCGCAAACCTGAAGTTAGTGCCCTGATCCTGAGGCTGACGTTTCTTTGGTCAAACCACCCTCCTCTCTGGGATCTAGCTACTACCTTCAGTACTCCCCACCCCATATTTTAGGCTCTGAAGAACAAAAAGCCTTTCCTGAGTTCTTGTCACAATCGTATTTTTCTAAGATCCATGGGCCAGACTGCACCTTTGTCCTTCAGCCTCTGACCATTCATACTTCAGAAGCCTTTAATTCCCTTCTGTGCTTCTGTGGAACATCTATAAGAACTTACTTGGAGCTATTTTAGTCAGACCCTGGGAATACACAGATGAATAATCAATACTCTTACCATGGAGTGGAATCTTTTTTTTTTTTTTTTTTTTTTTTTTTTTCAGTGCTGGGGATCGAACCCAGGGCTTTGTGCTTGCAAGGCAAGCACTCTACCAACTGAGCTATCTCCCCAGCCCCATGGAGTGGAATCTTACCTTGAAGGATCTAAGACTGTGCTTCTCCTATCAACCCCACACCACCCCATCAGCCCTTCCAGTGCCAAAATTTCTGTAATACTTTTCAGTTAAGTCTCTAGTCTCCACATGCTCCAAAAGATCCTACAGGAGAACATAATGGATCATAGGGTATGTGCATGTTCAGTCTTAGCAGGTACCCAAAGTTCCAAAACATTTCTATCAATTTCACCCCTTTCAGCAGAATATCTTATAACCCTCTCAAATACCTGAAAAATATCTTTTTCCTTAGTTTAGCCACTTTGATAGGTATGCAATATTATAACACTGAGAGTTTAAGTTATATCACCCCAATAATTAGTTGAACTGAGTACCTTTTCTTTGGTTTAATAGACATTTGGATAATCTCCTTGGGAAATGCCTATTCAAGTCATTTACTATTTTCTCTCTGAGTGTTTGCTTTATCCTTTGATTTTAAAATACTTTTTAAAAAAGGATATTTGACCTTTTACCACACAGCTTATTAGGCCTCCAAATTCTACCATAATAATAGTCACAATATACTAAGAGGCCTTAAATTGATCACCTTATTTTTTAAGGCAACTATCATCCCCATTTTCAGAGAAAAATATGGAGGGTCGAGGAAGGAAAGCAACTAGTGCAAGATGATGCAATTGGTCAGCAGCAGGGCCAGGGCTGGTACCCAGGGCTTCCAAGAGTTTAGTGATGCTTCCCATGATCCCTCAAAATTATCGACTACCTCTCCCTGACTGTTCATATTCCCTTTTCCCACTTTATTTCTACTCTCATCAATAATACGTTATGTGTAGTTATTCTGTTTATTATCTCTCTTTCCTACTAGAATCTAAACTAAAAGAAGGAAGAGATTTTTGTGTTTTGTATACCAACATATCCCCAAAGCCTAGGGAATGACTGGTACATAGTAGTTCTATACATTTTGAATAACCAAATGAATACTCAAAGGTTCCAAGGTATCAACATGCTGGGATCAACATTTAGTTTCCTTTTACCTCTCAGGCTGATAGCTTGTAAATATCAATCTTTATTCTCCTATGTTTTCCTGTCTCCTTCCAGTCTCCAGATCAGCTCTGTCATTTCCTTACCACGTACATCTTCATATGCATTTGCTCAACATTCAACCATCACCCAGGGCCAGGGATGAACAACTAAAACCAGGTGCCTAAGAGCAGGTATCTGGACTAGGGAATGCTTAAAGAGAGTTGGGAGCTAGTGTCTGAAATCAGAGTTGTGACGCATTCAGATTCCTCCTCCCCTAGTTCAACTGGCATGCCTGGGTTCCCAATAGCCCGTGCTCAATGCAGACGTCCCCACCCATCACCAAGGAAGATGTGACAATGGCCACAGTGATTAGGTCACTACCTGACATCTGTTTTCAAATGACTACTACATGGCTCTTGAGCTGATGGCAGCCAGACATGGTGAGTGTGTCTGCACCTGGGGGTACTGACAACTAGATGAGAAACATCAGGGTGAGGGCTACATTCTGCATTCCTGTGTCTTGGAACTAGGAGCAAATTCATTCTTTCTTTCTGTTTCAGATGGTCCTGGGGCATCATAAAGAGGAATATTTCTCAAGCCCTGAGCCCAAGGCTGGTTAAGGCAAATTCAAACAGATTTGGACAACCCAGAAAGGGAATGTGTGGCCCAGAATGAGCAACTAGACATTCCCTATGAATACTTGAAGCCAAGCTGCACAGACAACAGTATTGCTGTCTGAGCCCAAATCTGCTATTTCTTCAAGACCTTTAACCACCAGTATGATTAACAATTTCTCCCTGAGTTGTTTTCTTGATATGGTTCTTTTTTATCCTATTACTGAGTTCTCTACCTAAGTATTTCATGTGAACAAGGCACTGTCCTCACTTACAGGTACCCTATAGTAATGATCTTTAAAATTAGAATTACAGTCTTTAGGGAAATTCACCACCTGCTCCTGTAGCTTTCTTCTGACCCTGGAAATTTGCCTTACCCACTTATTATATAATTTGGAGGACTTATTTTTTAGGTGGTATGATATAGAGATCACATTTTTTTCCATCTAGTCACCTATCCCAGTACTGTTTATTGAAAAGCCCATCCTTCCCCACTGTGTTAGTCACCTTTTCATCACTGTGACCAAAATATCTGACAAGAACTATTAAGAGAAGGAAAGATTTATTTCAGCTCATGGTTTTAGAGGTTTCAGTCCATGGTTGGCTGGTTTCTTTGTTTGGGGCCTGAGGTGAGACAACATCAAGGCAGAGGAAAATAGCTGTGTTCATTCATTTTTTTTCTTCCACCCTCTGCATAGTTCTGAGTTTCATTCCAAGTCAGCAAACATTCAAACCTCCACTATGAATAATCTACAGACTCCAGAGGCCAGGACACCAAGAAATTCATCCCTCTATGTATACATTTCTAGCCTTTGTATGCTCTTTTTTCTGAATAGCCCTCTCTTTCACATCAAGTCATCTCTCTCCCCTCCTTTTGTACCAGACTCAAAACCCCTTCAGGAATCCTCGTCAGGTTTCCTAGAACTGGTTGTAATCGGTCCTTCTATTTCAGCGTGTCTGTGCACCGCCTTCCTCAGGGCTGCACCGCATTGTACCCCCATAGTGGCCATGCGCATTGCATTCATTCTCTGTGAATGGTTTCCACCGAAGTTGTACTACATGATGGGCATCTGTAAATGGTAAAGAGAAATGATCAAGAGTCCTAATGACAAGATTTCTCTTTTGGCCGTAAGCCCTGATCTAAAGATCATCATTTCAACTTTTCAGCACAGCCAAATAGCATATCCTGTTATTCCGTTGCTCGCCAGAGGGCTCTCTATTTAAATCATGGGCACTAAACTGAGAAGCCAAATACTTATGGTCCTAGAATGTCTGATTTCCAGGGCAGGTGGAAATCATTTTTTCTCTTTATGAATTGGCTGAAATCAAAGCAACAATCCCAATTACTTAGAAAAGAGGACAGTTCATATTGTTAATAACTAGGTTTTCCCCAAGCTCTCCCCCTTTCTCAGCAGCACAATTATCACAATTTTTAAAACCTCTACTATGTAAGTAGTTTTGTTTCTTTTACTCCTTCCTAATATGGTTTAGTTTTAATCTCTCATTTTATGAAAAATAAAGCTTGGTTAAGAATTTTTTGTTTTGTTTTGTCAAGAAATTATGTACATTTTTGCTGTTTTTCCATTTCCTACATTCTTAACTTTTGTTCGTTGCTTCTTTAATGCTTAAGTTGTACTACTTTTTCTAGTTTTTAAAAATTGAATATTTGAGTCAAGAATTGAATCGGTATTTGACATCAAATAAGAATGGTTCCAAAAGGCAACTGGTTTATTTTTCTCAGGTACCATGTCTGAAACTGGGCTATCCATGGGTGTCATGGCTCCTCCCCTCTTCCAGATACTTTTTCCTATGTGACTTTCATCCTCACGATTACAAAATGTCTTCTAAACCTCCAAGCATCATGTCCACACTCCAGGCATTAGAAAGTGAAGGAGAAAAGCCTTTGTTCTTATCTTTTTTTTTTTTCTTGGTATTGACCTTATAAAGCAACTATTTTCTGATGACTTTCCTCTCTTGATAATATCTTATTGCTGTATAATCTTTGAGATATTACTTTGCTTTTCAATTATGTAAATTGTTTACATGATTTCTAAATCAAAACTATAAGAAGTACAATCAGGGAGACCATGACTTTATTTCTGTACCCTCTATACTCTCCCTTCCCTTCTTCCATAAGTATAGTACTCTGTTAAACATTTTGTTTAATCTTCCTCTGTTCTTCTTTAAATATAAGCAAATGTGGGCATAACACTTTCATGTACCATACTTTTTTCCCTGATATATTCTACAGATTTTGCCTTCTTACAGTACACAGATATTCTCACTTGTTTTACAGATGAATAGTACTCCATTGTGTGGCTCTAACAGATTCATAATGTTAGTGAGCCAGTTCCTCATTAAAGGATGTCTGGGTTGTTTTCAATTCCTTTACTATAATGAATAATTCTATAGTTAATAGCTTTGTGCTTACATCATTTCTCATTTTTGTCTAGGTATTCTGGGGATAGAGTCCTACAAGTGAGATTTCTGCTTCAAAAGGTAAAGGTAAATGTGTGTATAATTTTGTTACATATCACCAGATTCCCATTTTGCATTCACATGGCTATAACCTCTTCAATAGATCAAGCCCCTCCCTTTCTCTCTCTCTCTCTCTCTCTCTCTCTCTCTCTCTCTCTCTCTCTCTCTCTCTCTCTCTCTCTCTCTCTGTCTCTCTCTCTCTCTCTCTCTTTTCTTTCTGACTACCATAAGGTGAGTGGTTTTGCTCTGCCACACCATTTCACCATGACGTGCTCACAGCCCAGAACATGGACTGTAACCTCTGAAACCATGAGACAAAGTAAATCTTTCTTCCTCTGTGTTGATTTTCTCAGGTATTTGGACTCATGACAAAAGTTAACTAACACAGTATGTTCCCTCACAGTCTTACCAACAAAAAACGTTGTAAAGTTTTTGGATCTTTGCAAAGCTAAGACATAAGCAATGACTTGTCAGGGTAATTCTAATTTGCATTTCTCTTTTTATAAGCATAGTTGAGAATCTTGTCATTTGCCTAGGAGTCATTTTATTTTATTTTTCAGTGTATAATCTGTTTTTATCATTTGCTCATTTTTTTCTACTGTGTCATTGCTCTTTTTCTTCTTGAATTTTAGGCATTAATTATGTATTAAAGTAGTAGGCCTTTGTGGTAAAAATTACTAATTATTTCCCATTTTTCCATTTGTCTTTTTTCTTCATTCATAGAGTTTTTGTCATGCAAAGGCTGATTTGTTTATGTCATATTTATAAAGTCAAACTCATCTTTTTTTGCATAATGGCTGGATTTTCACTTATGGTTAGGGAAGTGTTTCCACTGCCAGATTCTAAAAGAATTCACCCCCCCCCCTTTTTCTTTTGGCATATAGGTGAGGGTTTGGGGAGTTGTCTATCTGTTTTAGTACCAAAGATTAAACCCAGGGGCACTTAACCACTGAGTCACATCCCCAGCCATATTTTGTGTTTTACTTAGAGACAGGGTCTCATTGAGTTGCTTAGCAAGAACCTGTCTCAAAATAAAAAATAAAAAGGACTGAGGATATGGCTGAGGAGTCGAGTGCCCCTGAGTTCAATTCCCAGTACCTAGAAAAAAGAAAAGAAAAATCAATCCTTTAAGTCTGGAAAAAAATTCACTTTATATTTATTTGATTGTTAAAATTGACGTGGGGTAAATCAAAGTGGTGTTTAAACATGACTTGGTTTTCCACTTGGTGGAAGTTGACCTTTGTCTTTGGAGATGTTTTATAATTTTCTCATGTTGGTTCTATACATTTATTGTTAAATTTATACTTAGAAAATTTTCTTTATTTTTTGCTATTGGAAATGTGATCTTTTACTATTTTTACCAACTGGTTGTTTTCTATAAGGTTAATGATTTCTGTTTTTTAACTGTGTTCTGCTAGTTAGCTAAATTTTCAGTTTGTTTTTAGTAGTTTTACAATTACTCTTTTAAATCTTCTAAGTATGTAATTATATATTCTGCAAATGAAGACAAATTTGTGTCTGACTTTATAGTTTTAATTCCTTTATTATTTCTTTTTCTTTCCCCCTTGTACTGGCTAATACCTCCAGTATGTTGTCAACTAACAATAGAAAGATATTGACTTTACATTTTAATTTTTTCCATATACAAGGAATAGAAATCTAATCTTGCTATGTCATATTGTCGGGAAGCAGGGGCACTGGGGATAGAACTTAGGACCTTCCACATGCTAGACAAGCACTCTGTCACAGTTCTAGCTCCAGTTTTGTCACCAAGTTTTAAATCTGTTTAATCTACTAGATTCTCAAAGAGGGCTGCCTAAATTCTCACATACAGATTGAAGATTTACTTAGTAGTCTCTATTTTTGTTGTTGCCTTATATCATTCGAGTGCTGAGTACATATAAGTTCATGATTGTTATACGATTCTAGTGGTTGTTCTTTTTTGCATTAGATAGCATCTCCCTTTGTCTTTATTAGTGCTTATTTTTGCCTTTTACTTTGCTTGACATTAACCCATAAGTCCTAAGCTTTTGATTCTGAGAATATTTCAATGAAACTGGACACAGGTCCATTAAAATAGGTTGCAAATCATAATCTATATGATATATACAATATTTGATGTTATATAATATGATATATAATGACAGAATATATCATCATATTCTGATGTAAGCATAATTACAATAATATATTTATTTTTACTATTATTATTATTTAAGAATAATTATTATTTTACCTTTTACCCTATACATCTATCCAGTTGTCTCAACATAACAAAGAACAGCAAAGAAAATTAAAAACCTCATTCTGAGTCAAACTCAAAATTACATACTAGTGCATCCAAAAGCAGTTGATACCAGAAGGACTGCACAAAGGCTCTGTAAAAGAAGGAGTAGTGGTTAGGAACCTATGACTGGCAGAACTCAAAAATCACCAGTTTGGAAGGGGCAAAAATGGCACCAAAAGACATAGGCTGTGTGCTTTCACAGCCATGATCAATGAAGAAACCAAGCCCCCTTGAACTTGGTAAAGTTTAAAGGAACTGAGAAAGCATGGATGGATAAAAGCACCATACTTAAAAAAAAAAAAAAAAAAAAAAAAAAAAAAAAAAAAAAAAACTTTCTAAAAACAAGAACGGGAACCCTTGAACTGTACACTATGAAAAAACTATTCTTGTCCATTTGTAAGAAAATACCCACAGGAAATTTCTGTAAATAGCTGATAGAGAAGGATCTAGCTCATTCAAATATGAGTTTTAAATAGGAACTAACACAACATTCATATAGAGAATATGCTTTCAAATATGAGAAACAGCACAATGCATTTCTACAGAAAGACTTCATCAGAAACATGTTTTCATGAGTTAGTTAAAAATAAATTTTCAAAGATTTAAAAAATACTTAACTAAGCAACTGCTACTGTGAAGGAAAAGTAAATAATAATAATAATTCAAGAATGAGATGACAAGACTGCAGAGAAAATTAAAAGAGAACTAGTGGAATGCAAAAGAAATAGAAGGACCTGGACATGGTGGCACACACCTGTAATCACAATGACTTGGGAGGCTGAGGCAGGAGTATCAAAAGTTCAAAGCCAGCCTCAGCAATGTAGCGAGGTCCTAGAAACTCAGTGAGCCCCTGTCTCTAAATAAAATACAAAATCAGACTGGGGATGTGACTTAGTGGTCGAGTGCCCCTGAGTTCAATTCTCAGTACCCACCCCCCAAAAAATTCAGAGGTACAGAATGCAAGTAAAATCTTGACAACACACACAAAAATTAAAGTCTGTGAAGAGCAAACAATAAAAAGTAATAAGGAGATAGTTTTGAAGTAAAATTCTAACAAATGTTCCTTTTAAAAATTCACTCACCTCTGTTTTGAAAAGGGACACTACGTCTATAGAAAATTGACCCAACATGATAAGCACCAAAGCAAAGTTGTTATACTTTAAAGGCAAAGATAGAATTTTTTTGTACCAGGTGTTGAACCCACTGAGCCACATCCCCAGTCATTTTTATTTTTTTATTTTGAGACAGGGTCAGAAGCCCGCCTTGAACTTGCAATCCTTGAGTCACTGGAATTACAGGTGTGCACCACCAGGCCTGACTGGCAAAGATGGAATTCCTTGGGCAGCTACACTAAAAGATCAGATCACCTATTTTTCTCCACATTAATGACCTATGCCAGTATACACTGAACAACAATAAAAGATATATAAAACAGAAAGAGTTAAGCCAAGGATTTTTTTTTTTTTAACACAAGTCCACCATTTATTCAGATTCACTTAGTTTTTAGCAAAGAATTCTTTTTCCTCTCTAGGATCGCATTGGGATCCCACATTATATTTAGTGGTCATGTCTCCTCAAGAATGTGACAGTTTCTCAGACTTGAGAAAGCATTCTTCAATACTTAGCCTTAGCTTTGCCTTTTATTTAGTAAACTGGCCTATATTTAGGTAGGTTTTTATTTTTATTTTTTTTATTGTAAACAAATGGGATACATGTTGTTTCTGTTTGTACATGGCATAAAGGCATACCATTTGTGTAATCATAAATTTACATAAGGTAATGTTGTTTGATTCATTCTGTTATTGTTTCCCTTCCCCCACCCCTCCCACCCCTCTTTTCCCTCTATACAGTACTTCCTTCCTCCATTCTTGCCCCCCTCCCTAACCCTAACTCTAACCCTAACACTAACCCCTCCCACCCCCCATTATGTGTCATCATCCACTTATCAGCGAGATCATTCGTCCTTTGGTTTTTTGAGATGGCTTATCTCACTTAGCATGATATTCTCCAATTTCATCCATTTGCCTGCAAATGCCATAATTTTATCATTCTTTATGGCTGAATAATATTCTATTGTGTATATATACCACAGTTTCTTTATCCATTCATCAATTGAAGGACATCTAGATTGGTTCCACAATCTGGCTATGGTGAATTGAGCAGCTATGAACATTGATGTGGCTGTATCTCTGTAGTATGCTGATTTTAAGTCCTTTGGGTATAGGCCAAGGAGTGGGATAGCTGGGTCAAATGGTGGTTCCATTCCAAGTTTTCTAAGGAATCTCCACACTGCTTTCCAGAGTGGCTGTGCTAATTTGCAACCCCACCAGCAATGTATGACTGTACCTTTCTCCCCACATCCTCGCCAACACCTGTTGTTGCTTGTATTCTTGATAATCGCCATTCTAATTGGAGTGAGATAGAATCTTAGGGTGGTTTTGATTTGCATTTCTCTTATTACTAGAGATGTTGAACATCTTTCCATATGTTTGTTGAGTGCTTGTAGATCTTCTTCTGTGAAGTGTCTATTTCCTTAGCCCATTTGTTGATTGGATTATTTGTATTCTTGGTGTAGAGTTTTTTGAGTTCTTTATAGATTCTGGAGATTAGTGCTCTATCTGAAGTATGATTGGCAAAGATATTCTCCCACTCTGTAGGCTCTTTCTTCGCATTGCTGATAGTTTCCTTTGCTGAGAGAAAGCTTTTTAGTTTGAATCTATCCCAGTTATTGATTCTTGCTTTTATTTCTTGTGCTATGGGAGTCCTGTTGAGGAAGTCTGGTCCTAAGCTGACATGTTGAAGATCTGGACCTACTTTTTCTTCTATAATCTGCAGAGTCTCTGGTCTGATTCCAAGGTCCTTAATCCATTTTGAGTTGAGTTTCGTGCATGGTGAGAGATATGGGTTTAGTTTCATTCTGTTGCATATGGATTTCCAGTTTTCCCAGCACCATTTGTTGGAGAGGCTATCTTTTCTCCATTGCATATTTTTGGCCCCTTTGTCCAGTATGAGAAAATTGTATTTATTTGGGTTTGTGTCTGTGTCCTCTATTCTGTACCATTGATCTACCTTTCTATTTTGGTACCAATACCATGCCGTTTTTGTTACTATAAGCCAAGGATTTTATATCCAGCTGTATTGCACTTAGAAGTTCAAGGGTTACTGACAGTTACCGATGCATACAACTTCAGGAATACTGTTCTCATTAGCTCTTCTTATGGAAACTACCAGAAAGCAAATTCCAGCCAACCAAGAGAAACTTTGACAAAGGACTGGGAATAAGCATTATACACATATTTTCAGAAGTAAAATGAAAACAATGGTGATGATAAGGGTAACAAAAAGCAAATATTCTATGTCTTGATAATGTGAGAATTATACAACCAATAAAATGAGAAAATAGGGAGAGAAGTAAAAAAATTGAATAAGCCTCAAGTAGTAAAAATGTAAACATATTTAACAGGAAAAGATAAACATTAAGAAAGCTAATGTTGGAAAATTGAGAGGTGGAGAAAATGTATGAGGAATTTAATACAAAATAATGTTAGCATTGCACATAGAAAGGAACTAAAAACTATTGTTTGAATTAATCAACACATAACTACAAGGATAAGATTTTAACAAACCTTATTACAAATGTATAAAACCCCAATGTCAAGAACACCAAGTGGTCCACACATAAAAATTTAAATGTCTGTTCGTGTGAATTAAATAAAGATATATAGAGATATATGTAATTAAGACACACACACACACACATGCAAAATCATATGACAGAACCAGGGACAGATAGAAATGACAATAAATGTAAATCAACTTATCTTTCCAATTACTAGAAAATGTTTATATTGGCTATGGGAAAAAATGTTCTTTTGCTGTATACAAGAGATACACTTAAAACAAAAAATTAATTAGAAAGTATAAAAATAAAAGGATTGATGTTTATGGATCAGAGTTTGAGACATTAATATGAGGTCATGGTTAGGTTTATAGATACAGATTTTACATGCAAGATGTTTATAGATACACATGTATGTGTACATAGGTAGATACAGGTTAGTACACACATGTGTATATCATTACTCTGTCAATTGAGAGGAGGTAATGACAGTCCAGTAGCAACAACAAACCTACTGCCTAGATCTTGGTTTTTCATACTACTTTCCAATAAAACAACCAAAGCTCCTTAGGAAGGTGACGATTCTATGACTGGGGCAGAAATTATACAAGATGAGCCTGGAGTATCTTGTAATAGCAGAAAGCAAGGAAATGCTCTTACACACATGCACACACACAAAACCAAAAAGATGAGGATACGTCAAAGGGATACAGTTACCTACTGAAAGTGATTCCAATGACCAAAGTTGAAACAATTTGAGCAATAAATTAGATAAAACAGTTTGGATGATAATTCAAGTTATAAGATAAATATGCATGGGAGGAGATAACGCTTGATTGGATTTTAAGCTGGAAAGAAAAGTTCTTAGACAAGCTCAAAAAAATGAGATCAAAATTTCAGATTGAAAAAAAAAATAAAAAATAAAAATAAAAAAAAATAAAAAAAAATTTAAAAAAAATTTCAGATTGAGTTATTGGCTCAAGAAAAGAACTGGGAGCCAGCAGAAGCAAGGTATTTTAGGAGAACTATGATTAAATTATTGGGACTGGAGTGGAAAGAGGGCATAGGAAACTCAGTGTGGTGCAGACTGGGAGGTATGATTGCCAGGTTGAGGACTTGGGACAGCAGCAGATAAGCAAGAGGCGGAAGGAATTCTGTGTTAAGGATGAAGGGGGGAGAAAGACGTGAACAGTAAAGGTTGGTACCAAGGTGGATTTGAGCAGGTCAGATTTGAGGCAGGATTGTTTATTGTGATTCAGGTGGTGAAAACAAAGAGTGAAACGATGGGAGGAGAAAAGTAAGAAGAACCGATCAGACCTGGATGTTAATGAAACAGAACATTCAAGGAGAAAGTCAATATTTTGAGCACCTGATTTTTGGGGCATGTAAATATCATAAATAAAAACTGCAAAGTGTGAAGAAGGAACTCTTTAAGACAGATGATTAAGCTCAGTTATAGACGAGTCCATCTGAGTGGTGGTGGGTGAGACATAAAAGAAGAGCTGCCCATCAGGTATAAGAAATACAGCCCTGAAGTGCTTGAGAGAAGTCAGATGTTGAAGAGGAGATCATGGAATATTCTGCATGAAAGAGGAGAGCTTGAAGAGGAAAGGAGAGAAGAGTCAGAACTGAACCTTGAAATGCGCCTCCACATAGGGGTGAGGAAGAGGAAAGGTAAGAGCCATTTTGGGGCTTAGGAAAAGAACCAGCCCAAGGACAAAGATGCAAATGCCAGAGAGAAGTTCAATGCTTAGGCAGGCAATCGTTGTCTGGTATGATGTAAATTTATATTATATTTGTTGAAATGTGTAGGAAGAAACATGTAAGGACAAACACCAAAATTGTAAAAAAGGAATGAAAAAAGAGCTGAAGATATTCCCTTCAATTGTGCATGAATTTTACAATTATTAAGCCCTATTTTTATAATTCCCATCCTCCCCCATTACAGCGGAAGAACAGTGCTGAGGAGCCACTTTGCTCTCCACGTCCTTCTATCCCTCCCTCCGTTGTCCTCAGCTCTTCCGCAGCTCTCCCTAATCTTCCTACTCCAGCCTGCTCTAATTTCCTCCAAGTGTCCAAGTGTTCCTCTACTCTTTGCTGGGGGAGGGTAACCTGTCCCGGGGGCCAACATAAAAAGAGAACTTGTTTCTGCCTCTGAGGTTTAGTTGAGGGCAGTTCTCCTACCCGTTCCTCCCCACCTAGTTATTGCTTCCATCTTCGGTGACATCTACTTCAGGAAGACATGTAAGATTACAGAAGTGAGGCTTTGATTAAAGCTTTGCTCTAACTCTCAAATATCTTGATATTTACTAGGCAAAATAATAAAAAACACACAGTGATATCTTACCTCTGCACTCCCACATGTCTCTCCTGGGAGGTACACATGACAAATATCTTTCCCTTGGGAACAAAGAAACTAAACCTCAGATGGGCCATAGGTCATACAGACCTAGAATAGCAAATAGAGCTTGGATTTTCTGCTTCCCAGGTAGGGCTTTTTATATGATTCATGTGTTTATATAGTGAGACTTCTTTGATGTTTACAATTAAATTATAAAAATTAAATACATTGAATATAATCAAATTTTTAATATTGTCATGTCTTCTTTGTATATGTCCCATCATCTTCTTACTCAACTTATAAACAAAAATTAAATGACATTACCATTACATTATCAGGATAATCATTATTAGTTGTAATCCTTATTTTTTCCACATTTTTTATTAGTACATTATATTTGTACATAATGTTGGAATTTGTTATGTATTCATGCATGCATACAGTATAACAATTTGGCCATGATCCTTCCCCAGCACTTCCCTCCTCTAGCCCCTTGCTCCCTTTCCTCGATTCTACTGTTCTCCCTTCAATTTTCTTTTCCTTTTTCCTCTCTAGCTTCCCCATATGAGAGAAAACATATGACCTTTGACCATCTGAGTTTGGCTTATTTTGCTTAATACAATGGTCTCAAGTTCCATCCATTTTCCTGCAAACGACATAATTCCATTTTTCTTTATGGAAGGCCTTATTTTTATTATTAATTTGGGTCATCTTTAATGTCTCATTATTTTCACAACACACACACACACACACACACACACACGAGAGAGAAACAATGAGAAAAAGTTTCTAATTGCCTGGACTTTCTAACTTGAGGCAACTTCTGACCTGCAGCACCAGGAAGGGAGTTCAAACAGAATTTTGAACAGAAGTGAGGAAACAGATCAGAGTTAAAGACACTGAGGCGCAGGAGTCTAGGAACAGGATACCAGCGAGGAAGAAGGTGCACAGAGAAAAAGCTCCAGAAATCTACACAACAGTCTCCTGGAGTGTTTAGCTGAATATCAATCTGATAAAGGGTGAGATTGGATGAGCTAGGCAAACAATTGCCAGAAAGAGAACAATTATTTGGAGATCTATAAGTAAATGAAAATTTTTAAAAATAAAAATTCCTTGAGCTCACAGAGGCTTGGAACTTCTTCAAGCACCCACCAGTCAGGGAACTCATTAAACACATGGGGAATTCAGTAAAGTCCCAGGAGCAGCACCCTTAGTTATGGTACTAAACTAGCCTTGGGTACAAGCCACTCTAGATCTATCCTTAAAAACAAGCCTCAAGAAGATCAAAGGGATTTGAAAGTCAGTTAACTATCTGACAGAACAAAGCCCAACATGCTTTAAAAGGATACAACTAAATCAAGCATTTAACAACACAGGATTCACAACATCTGACAATCAAAAATTACTAGCTATGCAAAGAAGCAGAAAAGCATGACTACGTTTCCAGAAGAAAACAGAGTCAATAAAAACAGACCAAATATGACAGAGATGATAAAATTGTCAGGTAAAGCCTTTAAAATACTTTAAATATAAATATGCTCAAAGATATAAAGTAAGTCATGCAGATTAAAAGGTGAAAAAAGTATCTTTAAATAACCAAATGGAACATCTAGGAATGACAAGTGCAATATCTGAAATAAGCATTTCACTTGAGGCAATTAAGAGCAGATAAAACACTGTCAAAGATCGGTGAACCAGAAGACATAGCAATGGGAACTATCCAAAATGAAGTATAGAGGTTAAAAGGCAAATATTTAATGTATTTAAAACAAAATTTTGTCAAACATAATAAATATGAAAGACAAAAATAGTCTGGGAAAATATTTGCAATAAACATAAGAACCTCAGGCTGGGGTTGTGGCTCAGGAGTAGAGCACTTGCCTCACAGGCATGGGGCACTGGGTTCGATCCTCAGCACCACATAAATAAATAAATAAATAAAATAAAGACATTGTGTCCACCTACAGCTAAAAAAAATTAAAAAGCATAAGAACCCTATCTACATTATTTAACTAATGATTTATAAGTTAACAAGAAAATTATGCAGGATTGGAGGTGTAGCTCAGTGGCAGGGCACTTGCCTAGCATGTGTGCAGTCTAGGGTTCAATACCCATCACTGCCAATTTAAAAAAAAATTATTGAGATTCCCAAAAGATGAATTTGTTAATTTAGGCCATTCACCTGACATGACCAGAAAACAAATACAGAAAATAAATGTTTTACCTCACCAATAATTAAATAAATGCAAAGAAAAATATCTCTATCGCTTGGGTACTAATTTATAATTATCAACAAAATTTTAAAACATTCCAAACCTCAAACCATCTGGCAAAATATATTTAAAAAAAAAATTCAAAACATTAAATTTAAAAAAAGAATAAAATCAACCTAGTTGAGAACAAAGAAAATTACATTTTTTTAGGATTAATTAGGATTGTAATCCAGGAGATACTGGGGACTTGGGACTCCTCAGGGACTCATCCCTGGTTGGTTCAGAGCCAAGGCCAAGAGCAGTGGTAAAGGCTGGGACTTTAAAGGAGTTAGTACACCCAGGGTCTAAGAATAGGTGACCACTGAAGGAACCTCAGGAATGCAGAAAGCTGTTCCTTCACACACAATTTTTTGTCCAAAGGGATCTGTAGTTTTGCATTCATTTTTTTACTGAGGTAGACAAGGCAGAAAAAAAATCTAGGCACAAATCGAGCCTAATTTTTAGTGGTGACAGACAACCATAAACAAATAGTTAAATAAAAATATAATATTAAGGGCTGGTGATGTAGCTCAGTGGTAGAGCACTTGTCTACCATGTGTGAGGCCCTGGTTCCATCCCCAACACTGTGAACACATTAGTAAGGGCCATAATGAGAATCAAAATACAGTAATACTTTCAGGAGTAACTGGTGACTTCCTTATGAATAAGGAAATAAGAAAGGATGCACTGACTTTAAGCTGAAATTTAAATGACTACAAGAAACTAAACACAGGAAGGTCAAGAAGTAGGATGTTTGGGCAGAGGGAACGACTGATGCAAAGGTGTAAAGTGGAAACCAATTTGGAATATTCACGGGAAAAACAAGAGAAGGTAAACTGGGCTGGAACAAAGTGAGTAAGGTGAATCATGAGCAAGGGCCACCTAAAGTTTTAAAAGCTAGGGAGTTTTACATAAGCAAATGATTTGACTGATTTATGATTTCAAAGGCCACTCTGGCTACGGCATGAAAAGCAAATTATAAGAGGTCAAATGTGAAAGCAGAGAAACAAATTAGAAGCGAAGATGATGGTGACATGGATCAGGATGTGCTATGGATACAGTTTATGCCCTCCCAGCATCCACATGTTGGGGGCTTGGTCTCCAGTGTGGTGACGTTCAGAAATGCGAGATCTTTAGAGGTAAGGCCTAGTGGGAAGTTGTAAGATTGACCCTCCCCACTCTCTGATCCTACCTTGCAGTGTAATCTCTCCATCTCCCATCAGCTCCCACCATTGTTAAGTTGTCTGTTGTGTGGTCCTTACTAGACCAGTCTGACACTGGTGCTGTGCCCTTAAATTTCCAAAATGGTAAACCAAATAAACTTCTTTTCTTTATAAAGTTTTCCAGTCTCAGGTATTTTATTATAGTAATGAAAAACAGACTACAGGGTGGTAGTAGTAGTGGTAGTGATTGGTAAAAAGGGATAGATAGACTCAGGATATGTCATGGAAGTTGAGTTGACAGAACATGCTGATGAAGTGGATGTAAAGAGTGATAAATAGGGAAAAATACAGTTACTTTAGATCAGGTAGAGGGAAGTGAAATGAGGGGAAGTAGTATGGGGGTAGGAAGGATAGTGGAGTGAAACAGACATTATTACCTCATGTACATATACGCCAATGTGATCCTACAATCTGTACAATCAGAAAAATGAGAAATTATACTCCATTTATGTATGATTTGTCAAAATGCATTCTACTGTCATGTGTAACTAATTAGAACAAATTTTAAAATTTTTTAAAATAAAAAAATCATGTAGAACTCACTTTTTTGGTTAGAGAACATAAATCGGTAATGGAACTATTTAATAAGTTGGAAGAAAACTGAGGAAAGAGGAAGTTTAATGGAGGAGGAATTCAAGAGTGCCATTTGGAACCATGTTAATTTTCAGATGGCAGACAACCCCACAATCATACTGGGAAACTGATGCACCTCTCAGTAACTGACAGAACAGATGAAAAATCAGTAAGAATATGGATTCAAACACCATAAAAAAAAAAAACTTGATCGAGTAGATGTTTGCAGAACACAGAACCCTACATTGCATACCACACATTCTTTTCAAGAACACACAGGACCTTTATAAAATGAGTCATACAGGACCATAATTCTCCAACAAATTTAGAAGATTGCAATCAGGCAAGCCATGTTATGACTGCCATGTGCAATCAAGCCAGACATCAATAGGAGTAACCTGCTTAAGAAGACAGGGTGCTGTTAGCACAGGGATTGACCAAGAGCAATTAGAATAGGTTGGAGAGCCCAGAAACAAAGGCAGGCACGTACAGACACTTCATTTTTGGCAACGCAGATCAAGTGGGAAAGGGCGGGGGGACTATTAATAAATGGTGCTGGGATAAGTAGTTGTCCATATGAGAAAAAAATGGGACCTATGCTCATTTCATATGTCAGTTTCAAGTGGATTAAACATCTAAATGTAAAAGATAAAATATAAAGTTTTCAAAAGAAAACATAGGAGAATACCTTCAAACTCCCGTGAAAAGATTTATTAAGATACTACTAGTACTAACTCCAAAGAGATTGACAAAATGGACTATACTAAAATGGAGAATTTCTGTTCATCAAAAAACTATATAATTGTTGAAAATTGGTGATTGGAATGTGAAGTTTTATTATGTTTTCTATTTTGTGGATATTTGAAAGTAACCATTAAAAGGATTTTTAATAAACAGCTCATAAAGAAAATTATAAGAGAACCAATGATATGGGAGAGGATATTTGCAGCACCTACATTTTTAAAAGGTGCTAGCATCTGGAATACAAAAAGAACAATAAATAAATAAGCCAATAAATAAGGTATAACTTAATTGTAAGTAGACAGAATACGCAGAAGATCCAGTGCCCAATAAGCATATTCCCATCCTCATTAGTAATCAGAAAAATACTAATGAAAACTTCAGTGAAATACTATTTCATTGAATGATATATTTCCAGAATAGTTAAAATAAACACTCACAATTCCAGAGATTAACAAGGATGTAGAACAATGGGAATTCTTATTTGTTGCTGGTGAGATCTCAAATTTCTACAGACACTTCAGGAAACCATTTGGCATTTTCTTGTAAATTTGAACTTGCTCATACCCTAACAAACTAACAGTTCCAATTCCAAGTACGTATCCTTGAGAAACTCTTGTCCACAGGTAACACTTACATGAAAAAGATTACATTATTCTTAATAGCCAGTATTGGGAAACCACCCAGTGGTCCATTGACAGTGAAATGGGTAAGTTAATTGTGGTGTATTCATACCATTAAACACCACCAAGTAATGAAATGAATGGACTACAGTTACATGCAGCAATGAAATTTAATATTATAAATATAATATTGAACTAAAGAAGCGAACTTTAAAAATCAATTCCATTTATTTGAAGTTCAAAATCAGGCAAAATAAGCAGCGCATTTTTAAGTGATAAAGCTATAAAGATCTTCAAGGACAGGTTATCCCAAGGTTAGAAAGTGGTTATTTCTGGGTAGAGGGAGAGGTTTGTTGTAGGAGTGGGGGTGGGAGCAGAGAAAGTGTGGATAATGGGATGCTGGCGATATTCTAATTCCTGAATTGGATTATGATTACCTTGGTGCTTTTTAGTTGACTTTAATTATTCTTTGGTGTGTGTGTGTGTGTGTGTGTGTGTGTGTGTTAGGATCATCAATTCCTGAACAATGTGATAAAAATTAAGGAACCTGGGTGTGGTGGTTCATACCTGTAATCCCAGCAACTTGAAGGCTGAGGCAGGAGGGCTGCAAGTTCAAGGCCAACCTCAGCAATTTAGCAAGGCCCCAAGCAACTTAGCCAAATCCTTTCTTAAAAGAAAAATAAAAAATAACAAGGGGTGGGGATGCAGCTCAGTGGCAAATGCCCCAGGTTCAATCCCCAGTGCCAAAAAAAAAAAAAAAAGAAAGAAAAAGAAGGGAAGGAAAGGGGAAAGAGAGAAAGAGAGAGAGAGAGAGGGAGGGAAAAAGAGGGAGGGAAAAAAAGAAAGTAAGAAAGAAAAAAAGAAAACTCCTTCTCCAAAAAAACAAAAACCACATTTATAAGGAAATTTCTGTACCATTTTAGATTTCTAGATCCAGTAAAATTCAGCCGTAAAGAAGAGGATGTTTGGACCGTATACTGAAAACTGCTATAAATTCTATGAATTTAAGGTCTCCGTTTGTAGGGACAACTTCACAAGAACTAAAGCCTGGAAACCAAGAATTACAAGTTTTTTTTTTTTTTTTCTTTCAGATCCAAGGTGATTATACAGCATACCCCCTTCCCCAGGCCAAAAATTCTTATCAGCTGGGTTAGCTGTACCTCTGAGAGCCACCCAGTCACCAAGACCAGGTTTCTGAAACCAAAGATAGCACAGAAAATACTGGGCACCTGAAAATGATACACTGAGAATTTCTCACAAATCATTTAAGGGAAACTTAATAGTAAAAGCAATTATGCTTGTGAATTTGGAAAGGATGAAATCCTTGGGGGTGGTTGTCAAGCCATTGAGTATTTCATCAATGGGATTGGTCCCAGTGAATTTGAATGGCACCAACTGTGTAGCTTTAATTTATACAATCCACCATACTCAACACAAAAAAATGGTATGGTGCAGTTGCTAGCTTGTGTTTTTAAAATATCCAAAGTTATAGGGACACTTTGGGGGATACTTTATTGAGGATAACAGTAGCTATGGTAGTTAACAGTAACTATGGTAGTCAAAGATATATATATAGTTTAGAGCCATGTGATTGAAAGCAAAATATGTCACTCATGGACTTTAATTTTATGGGTACTAACTTGCACTTGATTATAAGTAATTGCAATTGGTATGCCCACAAGTTCACTGGAACAGGAACTGAATGATTACAATAGGCCCTGGAACTTAGTGAACTCTTAGGAATTTCTGCTCAGAAAAGAGATTTTCTGCCTAGTTTTTCTGTAAACCTAAAATCGCTCTGAAAAATAAAGTCAATTAACTTTTTAAAAATGTATACATTGAAAATGGATAATATTCTTTGTAAGAAAAATGTGGAATCAATGTGTCACTTTAATTAAATAGTTATGAAATGCACATGATAGCATTTTCTGATCTTAATTTTTAGAAACAAAACTAAACTAGATTCATTTTGTTTTTGGAAAGAGTATAATGGAAGTTAACTTATCCTAAAATGAAGATGAACTACCGTTCCTATTTAGTTTATCCAGGAAAGGAAGTTAAGTGAGCATTGGGAAACAGATTGCTTTGAGAGACATGCTTTTGAGCACAATTGAAGTAACTGAGATGTATAGCAAAGAAGGAACCTGGCAATGCATCAGTGCTGGAGGAGCGGAGTTGCTCTAAAAGTGGGACTGCTTTTACATAATTAACCAAAAATGCCCCGAATGAAAAAGTAGTTTGGAGTATTTACTACATATGTAATTGCTCTCAAGCAGGTTATGGGCATAAACAGTTGTTGTATTATTGATACAACTGCACATCATCAGTTTTCAAAAGAAACCCAACCATTCACCAACTTGAGTTCAAATATATAGTCTATTCAAATGCCTATTTGACACCTCCTGGTCTTGGATATTCCCATAAGTGACAGTTGTCCTGGATTTTTCCAAGATCACCAGTCACCCTGTTTGGAATGCTGTGATAATTCTCCTATTTTACTTACAACTAAAAATCTAATAAAAGTGATTTTGTAGTGTCTCTGGAAATGTGAAAGAAATCATGACCCAGAAATTCTGCAAAGAGCAAAATTTTTTATAAAGGCCTGAATCACATAGTTAAGTAGAATGAACCAGACGTAACTTTCCTTTGCACATATATGAATTCATGATCACTGTAACTCCACATCAAGTACAACCACAAGAATGGGATCCTAATTGGAATGGGGTGTACTCTGTGTATGTATAATATGTCAAAATACACTTTACTATCATGCATATCTAAAAACAACCAATAAAAAAATATGTTTTTTAAAGCATGAAATCTATGGGATTTTAAAAAATTATTTGGGTAGTGTGAAGTGCACAGCACTGAGAAGACATTACAAGCCTGAGCTTTCTCCTCCTAGACCTGCTTTCCCAAATTTTCCAGATATGTCAAGAAAGTATCATATCTCTGGGAATTAGTAGAGATCACTCAGGATGAAAAATAGGAAAGAATAAAGATAATGGAATAATTATTCAAGATATCTCTGCTAAGATACATACCAGCATTTTTCAAAACTTTGAAGCCCATATAGAAGTATGTGTTGCATGGTCTAGATCGTGTTCTCCAGTCCTGTCTGTGGAAAATCCCAGAAGAGATTCTCAGAGTCAGAAATGCTTCTTTAACATAGATTCTTTTCTTAGAGTGGCCTAGATTCTTTTCTTTCTCTGATTTGATTCCTTCTATGTTTGTGAAAAATAACATTAAATATGCAATATTAGAAGGTTCTAATCATTCACAATAAAATGTCAAACCATTTATTTATTCAAATACTTCATTTTAGACAGAATTAATAGTCTTATCCTCATATATAGCAAACACTTCATGAGCCCAATGATATGGTCACTTGTTTGTGTGTGTGTGTGTGTGTGTGTGTGTGTGAACTGGGGACAGAGCCCAGGGCCTTGAGCATGCTAAGCAAGTGCTCTACCACTGAGCTGCAGCCCAAGCCCAATGAGTAAACTTTAGAGAGAGCCAAGAGCCAAGATTAGACCCTGACCAAATACAGGTTCTGATGGGTATAAGCAAGTTGAAGTCAAAAGTCCACTGCTATGACTCACTGATAGCCACTGAAACAAACACTGACAAAATTGTCTTTCTCCTTTACACACCTGGGAAATTGTCTTCTTTTGACTACAACACTTTGTACTCAGTTACATTGCATTATATAGAGAGTAGAATGTTCTCACCTGCAGTATTTCCTCTGTTACACTCTTCTGTGAAAACTGCTTGTTAATTATTCAAGTCCAGTATTCATTAGTTAACTATGTAATTTTTCTTTTACTCTTCTCATTTCCAATAATTCTTTTTATCTCCAATGATTTCTGTCCTCATCGTTGTAGTTTTATTTTAGCCTGCATTCTGCTTGATCTTTCCACTACTATTTCTTAGTCTTCTTAAACTTATTTTTTCTGAATTCTAGCCCATACATCAGCTGTTTTAATGTACCTTTAAATTCCTGAATTGCTAATAGATTTGCCAGAATTTCTAAGGATATTTGATTCTATATGATACTTATATTTGATATAAACATTCCTGGTTTTCTTATGGTCACAGGAGACTTGCCAATTTGTGTGAAAATCTCAACCACTGAGCCATTTCTCTTTTTATGATTCCCCTTTTTTATGAAAGCACCATATTTTTAAATTATTTAATTCTATGATAAACTATATCAAATGTACAAAATATAAACATCTTTGCATAGAAAAGTATTCATTACTCTCTCATATCTTCATACCCTGAATGACCCTCTTGTTTATTCCATTTAAAAGCTCTGGGGGCCAAAATGCTTTTGTGGGAGTTAGCCCCTTCAAATCTCTGCTATATATATATATATATATATATATATATATATATATATTGTACCAGGAATTGAACCCAGGCGCACTCAACCACTAAACCACATCCCCAGCCCTTTTTATATTTTACATAGAGACAAGGTCTCACTGAGTTATTGAGGCTAGCTTTGAACACGCAATCCTCCTGCCTCAGCCTCCTGAGCCACTGAGATTGCAGGCATGCGCCACTGCACCAGGTTCTGCTATAGATCTTATTAGGTTTACCTTTTTCCTGTGCTTGCTAAATATGATGTTCCAGCAAACTTTTCTTCATGCCAAAAAAATCCATCTATTGTAGAAATGTAAGTAACATGGGTAAACAGAAAAGAAGAAAAATAATGTAAAAACCATCCAAAATTCCACTACCCTCAGATAAATTACTTTTTGTACATTTTTATATATTCATGTAACCAGAGAGGCCTACAGTGCTTACTTCTCTTTCTAAAGGAAGCTCCCCCTCTTATGGCCCCTGTTGCTGCTGCCTTATTTTGTACCATGTGACCCCATTCCACAAGTCAGATGGATTAGAGCAATAATGAACATCCTGCCTGTATTACTATTTAGTTAGGAAAATAGACACCACCCTAAGTATTTCAAACCAAATACAAGATTTAATAAGGAAAAGTGACTTCTCAGGAAATGGAAATGCTGAGAAGCCAAACACAGGATGATGAGGTAACTGACAGGTTAGCAGCAGCCAGAAGAGACAACAGAAGGCATTTTCATCAGAGCACGGAAGTTGTAACCAACCAGAAGGAACCAGAATAAGGAAAAGAGGGATTTCCCAGTGCGGGGGCGGGGGCGCGGAACCTCAGCAGGAGGGTTCGTTTGGGGGAAATTGGAAACACAGAAGGGAAGCAGCCCCATTCAAGCACCTCATAGGAAGCAGAATACTATAGTAGCCCTTCCCCTTCATGCTCCAGTCATCCACCATCATCTCTCCCCTGCCAAACTTACCAAGAAGCCTGTGGGCAAAAGCCCCTGGGAAATAACAGGGGAATGAGGATGCAAGTGAGCACAAGTAAGCAATTGGCCAGAAATTCTCTCAGTGATCAATCAGTTGACTGGTCATATAAAATCTGGTTTCTTGCCAGAAATGTTTTAGCTGAATCTAATGAGGAAACAGTCAGGCAAATCCAAAAGATACTCTACAAAACAACTGGCCTGAACTTTCCAAAATGTCAATGTTACAAAATACAAAAAGACCAGAAAATTTATCTGTATTCTCTGATATATAGCTTACTGAATATGGTGGGTACACTATTCTCCTTCATTGGCCTAAATGTGGCATGTCAACAATTTTTTCTTTCTGCCAAAACAATTCACATCCATTGTAGAAAATCCAGTAACATGAATAAACAAAAAGATAAGTAGTATACAAATCATCTAAAAATCTATTACCCTGAGATAAGTTACTTTTTATAATGCTAATGTGTCATCATAGCTGGAATACCAAATCAAAAAAGATCCATATACAAAGGATATTACGGAACAATTATGCAAATATGGATTTGAATTGTGCATTGGATTTTAGTTGTATATAAAGGTTAAATTTCCTTTGGGTATAGGCCAAGGAGTGGGATAGCTGAGTCAAATGGTGGTTCCATTCCAGGTTTTCTTTTTCTTTTTCCCCTGGTTTCTTTTTTTTTTTTTTTTTTGGGGGGGGGGGCTTTTTTTTTTTATTGTAAACAAATGGGATGTTGTTTCTCTGTTTGTACATGGCGTAAAGGCATACCATTTGTGTAATCATAAATTTACATAGAACAATGTTGTTTGATTCATTGTTATTTTTTCCCTTCCCCCCACACCTCCCACCCCTCTTTTCCCTCTATACAGTACTTCCTTCTTCCATACTTGCCCCCCTCCCTAACCCTAACTCTAACCCTAACTCTAACCCTTCCCTCCCCATTATGTGTCATCATCCACTTATTAGCGATATCATTCTTCCTTTGGCTTTTTGAGATTGGCTTATCTCACTTAGCATGATATTCTCCAATTTCATCCATTTGCTGCAAATGCCATAATTTTATCATTCTTTATGGCTGAGTAATATTCCATTGTATATATATACCACAGTTTCTTTATCCACTCATCAATTGAAGGGCATCTAGGTTGGTTCCACAGTCTGGCTATTGTGAATTGAGCAGCTATGAACATTGATGTGGCTGTATCTCTGTAGTATGCTGATTTTAAGTCCTTTGGGTATAGGCCAAGGAGTGGGATAGCTGGGTCAAATGGAGGGTCCATTCCAGGTTTTCTAAGGAATCTCCACACTGCTTTCCAGAGTATGATTACACAAATGGTATGCCTCTACTTCATGTACAAACAGAGAAATAAGATGTACCCATTTGTTTACAATAAAAATAATTTTTTTAAAAAATAAAAAAATTTAAAAAGAAGGTTGTTTCTTGAGTGTGATACTTTGATTGTGGTGATGTAAAACAATGCCTTCATTCTCAGAGGACATAGCCTAATGTATTTAAAGGTAAAATATCATGATGTCTCTAACCAGTTCCATGCATGTATGCAGGGAAAGGAAATGTGTGAGCAAACAAATGTGGCAAATGCTAAAATTGGTGAATCTAAGAGTAGGGTTCCTAGGCATTCATTGCACTATTTTTGGAACTATCCTGAAGGCTTACCATTTTTTCAAAATAAAAACTTAAGGAAAAAAATAGGCTGGCTTGTGACTTTTGACTATAGGCATAAGGTAAAAAGATGAATTGAACCAACCAGTTCTTAGGAATTTGAAACTAAAATCCCAGAAAGAAGTTGTAGGTTAGCAGTTAAATTTGAAGATGACAGAAAAACATGAGTGGAGATAGGCAACAGCAAGCTGAAATTAGATGCAAACCCAAACTATGAGGTGAGAGTAAATATACAGCAAACTGCTTACAAAAATAGCTGCCAAGAATGTTTTCCATTGCCGTAAGCACATGCCACTTCTCCCATCAATAAGCAAAGTCTGTTTCTCCTGCACATGGCCTGAATTGGCCTGGGGACTTGATTTCACCAAAAGAATGCAGCAGAATGGACGCGGTGCTAATTCTTGATCATCTTCCATCTTCCTTCTCTTAGAGTTGTGAACCACCCTGTAAAGAAGGCTGACTGCCCTGCTGGAGAGATTGACTTGGCAGGTTTCCCTAGCTGTTCTCCACACCTCAGCCAAATCCAGATCCTCCAGCCCTAGTCAAGCCGGCCCAGCCACCACCTCATGGAGCAGAGACAAGCTGTTCCTGCCAATCCCTTCCCGAATTACAGCATCATGTTCCAATAAATAAACAGTGGTTGTTATTTAAAGCCAATGAATTTGGGGGAGATTTGTTATATAGCCAATAGCTAACCAACAGGATGCATCAGAGATGCCGCTAGGGAAGAGAGTAAAACACTGCCTGGGTTTTATCATTTTAATTCATTCCTGGGTTGACTGAAAACAACCTCCACCCATTGCTTGAGTTAAATTGAACAGGTATCTGTTCCTTGAAACAAAAACGAATGTCCCTTACTATTCTTCCTCTTCACAGGTATTTTTAATTTCTGAAGATTCTGGATTAACATTATTTCTGCTTGTCTTCCCTTTTTGTTGGGTGACAACTCTGATTTAAAAATGGTGTCTTGCAAACTGCATCATACAAATAGAAGGGTGAATAAAATCAGTGGCTTTGTTTAAGTATAATACTAGAGTATTATGTTAGAGTGTTCACTCAGTTTCCGATCTAAAACATTGGCAATCCTTTCGAGTGTTTATTCCTCCCCAATTATAGTCTCTTTACCCCCAGTGAGAACTACCTCCTCATGGAGCACAGACAAGCTTTGTGTTAGCCACTGCCATTTTTCCTTTATAATTTCCTACCTCTATATGCATCTCTAAACAATATAATACTTAGTTTTGAAAAACTGAGTAGCAAGTGCCAATTTAGGAGAACAAAGAAAAGGTAATGCTTCCACTGTTAGAGAAGGCTCAGTGGGGGGAAATAAACTGAACAGTGTCTGGGTGGTTGTCTGGCTTCAGCTTCCCTGAGCATTTACAAGAAACTTTTATGGGGAGAGCATTGAGTAAGACGATGAGTAACACTGGGAAACATCGAGTTCAGCACAGTTGAGACATGTGATGGCACCAGAGCGTGGGGCAGGTTTTGGGTGGTTGGCCAGGATACAGTCAGAGGGACTGGGCTATTTTGTGTCTGCTGTTCACCATGATTTCCCCTCTACCTCCCAGGAGAGGTCAAAGCAGAACATTTCTAGATAATAGGTGCACAGCAGTTCCAGCAGAAAGACATGTGGCCCGGCAGGAACCTTATCAGTATGTAGTCACAATAAGTACAGAGAGAACTCTGGACCAGACTCTAGGCATTTTGTCCTAGGTTTAAAGGTCAATCTGATGGTAGTGGGCAAAATGGTGATGGAAGCCTGGTATGTCTCTCCCTGGAGACCCAAAGCTTAATGTGAACTTCTTTCCTTCTGCACCTGTCATCCTGGAATCTTCCATCACTCTCACCTGAAGATTCCATTCACCACTCTCCTGTACCTGATGTCTATCTGTTGTTTCCCCTGCCCTCCTTTTTCTTGATTTGTTCTCTCATTCAAGAAGCACAGCCTCCAATAGCTTCTTGGGAAGTGTATCTGAATGTGTATGTATTTGCTCTCATATTCAATCAGTAATTTAGCTGGGTGCAGAATTCTAGAATGGGACTCATTTTTCTTCAAAATTTTGAAGGCATTGCTCTGGTGTCTCTTCTGCTTTCCAACAAATCTGATTGCTGATTCTTTGTACGATGGCCTTTGAGAGCTAGCGTGCGTGCACATTCTCTCTTTCTTTTCTTTTCCTCTCTCTCTCTCCTCTCTCTCTCTCTCTCTCTCTCTCTCTCTCTCTCTCTCTCTCTCTCTCTCTCTCTCTCTCTCTCTCTCTCTCTCTCTCTCTCTCTCTCTCTCCCCTTTGTGGTTCTGGGGATTCAATCCAGGGCCTCAGACTTGCTAAGCCAGCACTTTACCACAGAACTACATCCCCAGCCCTTTTCTCTCTTTGTTAAATACCTATTATTCATATATTGAGCCTCCCAGGCTTACTCTCCAGTCTTCTTTCTGTTTTCCACTCTTTGTCTTCTTAGGAGATTTCCTCATATTTGTCTTCCAACTCTCTGTTATATTTTCTAGATCTACTACCCTGCTTTAATTTTTAAGTTCTCTTTATTATTCTTTAATATTTATCATGTTCTTGTTCTTATAACATAGGTACAATTTATTATCTTGCCTTTTTGTATATTGATAACAGATTTTTAAAGTAAATATACCACTGTATATTTTATGGGGGCAGGGGTTGTTTGGCTTTTGCTTTTGTTTGGGCTATATCTTCAATATCTGAAGCAACATCTGATTCTTCTTTAAAGAACTGCTGCCTCCCATATTCTCAATCCATGGGGATGAACTCATCATTTGCTGATTCTTTTGTCTTTATAATACACTTAACCTGCCTGGGCTTCAGTTTCTTCACCCATAAAATGAGGATGATGATAGAACCTATTTCACTTGGGGTTGCCCAAGGTTACACATCTAAACCATGGAACTCAGACTCAGACTCATAATCTGACACATAATCAGCTCAATAAATTTCAACTGTCATCATTATTACATAGTTCAGTGACTCGCACTACCTCTCAGCAGCACATGACCCAGGGCTGACAAATGAAATTTGGCACTAGGATTTTGTTTGACTGATTTGGAAGAAAATACTCTCTTCTCGTCAGGTGACTAAGTTGGCAAAATATAATCCCAGAGCTATTGGTAGTCCTCTTAAACAATTACTCATGGAGAATCTACCAAAAAAAAAAAAAAAAAAAAAAAAAAAGCATAAAATAAAGCTGAACCAAGAGATGGAAACACATAACTGGTGATGATGATGTTGGATTCGGTCTTTCTCAGAGGCATCATATCATGCTCCTGGGACTTTCTAGTATTATAAATCGATACTACCTTTTTATCTCTTAAGTAATTTTTAGTTGAATTTTCATGACTTGCAACAGAATTCTTTATAATACCAAAAGGTTGAGAACATACTGTTTTGAAACCTATGCATTTCACTTAACGTAACATTATCATATTTTAAGTTATTAAAATCATTCCTCAACACTATTTCATGTATGGTATTTTATTTTATGAAGTCCATATTAGTGGGCAGATACATTATTATTAACTTTTAAATATTATAAATTACACTGAAATGAATATCCCTGTAGCCAAATTTTTGGAAATATCATGTTTTCCAGAAAATACATTCCCAGAAGTGGAACTTTTGAGTCAAAAGTTGCATGGGATATTAAGAGTTTTGTTACACATAGAAAATTGACCACTTGAAAGGTTGTGCCAATTTACTCTCATACAATGAATATAAAAGAATGTCTATTTTCTTCATTCATTGCTTTCAGGGGTGATACCTTTCTTAAAAATCTCTACCAGGCTGGGGAGATAGCTCAGTCTGATAGAGTGATTGCTTGTCAAGCACAGGGCCCCGGGTTCAATCCCCAGCACTGAAAAAAAAAATCTCTACCAAATTAATGACATACACACAAAAATATCTCATTTT
Source organism: Sciurus vulgaris (assembly GCF_902686455.1). NCBI lineage: Eukaryota > Metazoa > Chordata > Mammalia > Rodentia > Sciuridae > Sciurus > Sciurus vulgaris. Next base: position 54,857,917 of record NC_136463.1, on the reverse strand, counting down.
CCTTTGTATTTCTTTATAAATTGAGTCATCCACCATGTATAGATTTGTTAATATTGTGCTGAATTCAGATTGTTATTATTTTATTTAGGAATTCTGTGTCTATGTTTTAAAATTATTTCTGTTGGTACTCTATTTGCTCAGGTTTATCAGAATTTATTCTAGTTCTGTAAAATAATACTTAAAATATAGAGATTTAGAGATGGACAATGTGAGTTTGCATGTGAGTTCCACAATCAGACATGTAATCTTGGGCAGCCTAATCTTCCTAACCCTGAAGAGAGGTAACCCAATGGAAAGTGAGCCAATGAAACCCCAAAGAAAGTTTCAAGGTCCTGCAAAAGGTGAATAGTGGGAACCCTACTACTTCCCCAACATGCTCCCAGATCAGCTAGCAGCTCACACTATCAAAGCAAGAGATGGGGCAATTCATTTAGGCAGAAATAATCCACTCCAGAGATAAGAACTTCTTTTTCTACCAACATTGGGGTATATACCCATAGCAGAGCCCATTTGCTTCCCAGTTTCTCTGTGTGATGTTCACATAGCCACCAACCCTGCCTGTGCATTCAGTGCTTGTAGTCAGCATTTAAATGTCTCACACTTGTATGAAGACTTAGCCAAGGAACAAGACATTGACAAGAACCTCTAAGACGAGAGAGAACAGAACAACAACAAAAAATAAATAAAAGAATTTTTATTCTTTATTAGAAATTGTTTTTATTATAACTTTCATGTATTCTCTACAATTATATTACATATACACATTTATTAAAACTTCTCGTTAATTTTTTTTGAGACAGAAACTTCACTAAGTTGGCAAGGATGGCCTCAAACTTGAGATCTCTCTGCCTCAACCTCCTGGGTCACTAGGACTGTAGACATGCTCCACTTTGCCCAGCATAACTTATTCTTTCATTATAACTACATTATAACTATACTGGAATTTATATTTTTATGTTATAACAAAACAAAAAGAAAAGATGAAGCTAAAACAATTTAGAGAGGGATACAGAAAAATTCAAAATATCCTCTTGACAGGAAACACATGTCCTCCTTTTTTTTTTTTTTTTTGGAAATATCCATTGGATTTAATATAAGCAGATCCTTGATGTCTTTGGTGAGAGATGCTTTGATGCATTATTAGGGGTAAAAACCAAATGATGTTGAGGGAAGCACTGAGTGCAGATTAGACCTGGGGATGACAGTTATAGATAGTCCTTTCAAGATGTTTCACTGTCATGGTTTCAGAGGTCTTAGTCCTTAGAAGGCCGGCTCCATTCCTCAGGGCTCAAGGTGAGGCTTAAACATCATGGCAGGAGAGGGTGGTGGAGGGAAGCAGCTCATATCACTGTGATCAGGAAGCAGAGAGCACAATCAGAAAGCAGAGAGCCCTACTTCCTTGATGTTTGTTTGCTGAGGGGGAAACTTCAACAGAGCAAGATTCCAAGTCTTAGGAGGGAATGACACACCTCATTGGTAAATATTGGAAGGGTAAAATGGAAATGCTTGACTCAACTTCTGTGAGTTTTCCTTCCTGGGAGCCAGCCTTCCTCAGAGATAGTGAGTTCTCTATTATTCCCCTCCGGTTTTTAATTGCATGAAGCGGGCTGGTGAGACTCAGTTCTGATTACTATTGCTATTGCTGCATGACAAATAAACACAAAACTTAAAGATATAAAGTAACCATTTTCTTTGCTCATTGGTGCTCTGGGTCAGGAATTCAGAAGGGACAAAAGAAAAGGTTTGTCTCCACTCTCCATAACATCTGGGACCTCAGCTGGGAAGTCTGGAAGGCCAGCTGCTAGGGGCTAGATTCATGTGGAGGATTTTCACTCTATCTGCTGAGACCTTGCCGGCCTTGTCTAAGAGAGTGCACATATCTAGCTTACATACATACCAACTTGTACAGATCTACACATGCCATACAAGCCTGGGCTCAGACATCCTACCTTGGAGCTCAAGATTTTAAAATTCAGTGTTCAGCAAACACAGTAGAAGCTGCAACATCTTTTCGGACTTGGTCTTAGAATTCACACATTATTTTCCATCATACCCTGGTGAGCTACCAGTCTGCCTAGGTTCAGGGTGGGGAAGACATAAACTCCACCTTTCAGTTGATGGAGTGTCTAAGAATTTGTAGATATGTTTTGAAGCTACCCTAAGTCATTATTTTAAAGATCCTAACATCTGATGCAAGGGACAAGAACATTAAGAAACAGACCAGGAGTAGATATGAAGAGGCATTAGTGTTTACCCCAGTTATGCTTCAAAATAATCATGGGCTCCAAATAAAGGGAACACAACTGTCTCTCACATCAGAAAGACAAGAGATAGGGAGGCTGAGGCAGGAGGATCACAAGTACAAAGCCAGTCTTAGCAACTTAGCAAGGCCCTCAGCGAGACCCTGTCTCAAAATAAAAAATTAAAAACAGGCTGGGGATGTGGCTCAGTGGTTGAATGCCTCTGGGTTAAATCCCTGTTACAAAAAAAAAAAAAAAAAAAAAGACAAAGGAAGCAGGAAAAAGGGATGGAATGGAGAATATCCAAATACTGCCTCCTTAGTCCAGCAAGTCCCCAGCAAAGCAAGTCCCACAATCAATCCCAACCCCAGTTTCTTCCCTTTCCCTAATCTGGACCTAAATTTCAAGACAAAGGGGACTTATATGGGTCAGAGTCCTTTATCCTTAATATTGTCCCCTTTGCTATCAAGTTAAATCAGAATTATGAGATACCCCAAAAATTCCATCCAAGTTTGGACCTTTGCCACTGAGGTAAATTTCTTCTTTTTTGAGCTCCTCAAGTATCATATCTCTTTCTTGAAGACTATTCATGGGTTCTGGAGGAACAAGCACACAAATCTTTCAAAGGGACAGAAATGGTACGGTGATGGCCCTTGAGACTCCAATGTGAACATCCGTTCATGATTCTCTTTTCATTTGACACACTGAGAGGCATATTCAAGGGCCAACTTCCTCTGATCTTTAACAATAACAATAAAGTGTAAGTGATTTATAGTCAAAGTTCTAGTAAGAATTCTGTGAACATTAAGTCTCTCCTTTGTTGCTATGTTCGTCTTTTTTGACAAGGGTAAGATTTTGTATATGAGAGTAGGATTATATGTACTAAGGTAGGATTTTGTGAAACTTGCTCAGGGTTTAGTCTGTTACTTTCATCTTTTGTTCAAGGATGAAAAGAAAACTATTTTATGACTAATACCAGGTAGTCTTAAGGCTCATGATCATCTCTGCTTCTTTCTGTACACTGTGTTTATTTTTCTATCACATAAATCATCACATAATTTGGCTTTTTTATTGATGCATTATAATTATACATAATAGTGGGATTTATTGTTATATATCTGTATATATGCAGGACATAAAAATATATTTAGTCAGTTTCCTTCCCCAGTACCTCTCCTTTCTTCCTCCCTCCCACTGGTCTCCTTCACCTATTCTGCTAGTTCTCTTCTACTTTCAAGAGATCACCACCTACTTTTTTCCCCTTTGTTCTCTCTAGCTTCCACACATGAGAGAAAATATACAACCCTTTATTTTCTGAGTTTGGCTTTCTTTACTTTCTGATCCACTTATTGAAAAAATCAATACCACTAATAGTTCCAAGTTCACAACTTTCCTTTCCAAGAGAGTAGCAGTATAACCCAAAATCTCTTGCCTCACTTTTTTTTTTTTTTGTACCAGAGTTGAACCCAGGGATGCTTAACAACTGAGCAAAATCCGTAGCCCTTTTTATTTTTTACTTTGAGACAGGGTCTTGCTAAGTTGCTTTAGGGCTCGCTAAGTTGCTAAGGCTGGCTTTGAACTTTTGATCCTCCTACCTCAGCTTCCCATTACAGGTGTGCACCACTACACCCAGCTTGCCTCACTTTCCAAATCCTGGTTATAATTGACCCAGCAACCATCTGGTGCATATCTCTGGAGCAATCAACAACCAGGAAAAGAGTGTGAACTTGGCTTCTCTGTTAACTAGAAGGTGGTCAAATTCCCAGAAATGTGGGAATATGGACAAAGCAATAGATAAGTGGTTTCTTTGGGTTCATGAAAGCCCCCAAGATTTATAGAAATAAAACTTAGAAAAGGAAAAAAAAAAGTAGGAAAGGGGAAAACTTTTTGATTTGGCCAAATGTTCTAGACACTCCTGTTTGAATGAATGACGTTGGGATTATGTCCTAGAAGGAACAAGCATCCTGGCTATTTCCATACCTAACAATCAGGCGCAGCAAGTGTCCCCAAGATTCTGTATTTGTTCATTATCTCTTCTCATTATATACCTGCAGAAGCTTAGCTATACAAATATGCCTTAAATATATGCGGATAGTGTGATTACTTGTTCAACATGTTGTAAGCCTGGAGGTGCTTGAAAAAGCATTCTCAAGAATGGGTACAGCCATGAGAATTCTGAATAATTCAGGTCCATCTGTTTTGAATGTGTGAAATGGACTGGAAGCAGGTCAGAGTGGTCAAAGGCAGACAGTGTAAGATTCTATTGCAATTGCTTAAACTTCTCCCAACAGGAGAAAAGAGATTCAAACTGTAGATTAGCTGAAGAATTCAAGAAACATTTAAGAAATAAGATCAATAAAGCCTGCCAAAGGGAAGGTATGGGTGACATCTAGATAACTAGATATAGAATGGAAGTGATTTAGAGAAACTGGGGACACTGAATCAGGTTTAAGAAAGAAGGTCAGGTTGAATATGCTGAGTTTAAGATATCTTCTAATACCTTAAAGCTGACCTGTAGCAGGCAATGTTGTTCAGTGTCTCATCCCTGGAACACAGGTCTGCTGGAAGTTAATATGTGTCTCTTAATCCCTTTCCCTATACAGTGCTGTAATCCTACCTGAACTTCCACAACAGTCTCTTGACAGCCCCTAACTCGACTGTGATCCTCCAATCTACATAGCTGCCACAGTGAAATTTCTAAAATGTTCCTCCCTGGTTCGAAACTCTTTCCATCAGCCTTGTGACAGAACTTCCCAGGAAGGTATACACAGTGTGTGTTTTCCTAGCTACATCAGATTGTGGACACCAGTGACGGTCAGATCATAATCAACCTTTCACTGGCTTAAATGCCAGGACTCAGTAAGGCATGGCTCAATGTCTAATTCTATTTCAAGTTTCCCAAACATATGTGTCTACAGAATACATTTTAAGTTGTATTAACTGATGACAGGTCACCAAGGATTCAAGATATGTCCTGAATGACTGAATTCAAAAAGGAAAAAAGAATGAAAAACTAAAAGAAAGAAGGGAGAGAGAGAGGAATAGCAAAGGATACTGATACCGAAGATAAGGGAAGGGGGGAAAACTTGTCCTTAAAAAAATCACAAAACAAAATAGCCAAAACTGAAACAAAAATTCTACAAAACACTGAGAAACATTTTTTTAATGAATTGGAATTACATGTTCATGGATTGGAGGACTCGGTAGAGTTAAAATATCAATTCTCCCTAAATTTATCTATAGGTTAACACAATACCACTCAAAATCTCAGGTAGATATTTTGTAGAAATAGACAAGCAGAATCTCAGTCTTTAAAAAGGAAAAGGAAGAGTTAATGAGAACTAGCTAACTATAAAACTAGCACTCTCCATGATTATATATCCAGTAATACATACTATTAGCAGTATACTATTGGCATAATAATAAAGATATAGGTCAATGGAATACAGTTCAGAAATAACCCAAACATGAATAGTTGATTGATTTTCAACAAAAATGTCAAAGTAATATGGGACAATCTTCAAATAAAAAAGGTACTGGAATAATTGTATCTCCATATGCAAAAATAACTCAAACAATAAAGTTCAAAACATGATTGAACCTATAAAACTTTAAGGTTAACAACATTGGAAAATTTTTCATGACTTTGGCTTAGGCAAATTTTTCTTAGAAACAAATATATGAACTACAAAACAAAACCTGATAAACCAGTCTTCATCAAAATAATAAACCTATGCTTCTCAAAAGACACCTGTAAAGGCAATGAAAGCACAAGGTATAGACTGGTAGAAAACATTTGTAAAATATATATCTAATAAAAGAGCTGTATTCAGATGTGAAGAACTTTTACAACTCCATAACAAGACAAACAACTCAATAAAAAAGAAAAACTAGGCCAAATATTTAACAGACACTGTATCAAAGAAGATGTTTGAATGGAAAATAAGTGCATGAAAAGGTGTTCAACACCATCAGTCCCAGGGAAATTCAGATTAAAACTAGAACTACCAAAACTCAAAGACTGTCAAAATCAAATCCAAATGTTATTGAAGATATGGAGCAACTGGAACATTGCTAGTGAGAAGGTAAAATGGTACAATTACTGTGGAAAACAGTTTGACCGTTTCTCATAAAGTTAAACACAATAACCACATGACTCAGAAATACCACCTAGGTGTTTATCCATAGAAATGAAAACACAGGTGTGCACAAAGATCTGACAATATATATGCATAATAGTGTTAAATCCTATTCAAAGCACCACTGTTTCATACAGCCAAAAACTGGGAACAATCCAAATGTTCATCAAGAGGTAATTGGATAAACAAGTTGTGTTATTTCTCTATAATGGAATATTACTCATCTATAAAGAGGAATGAATGAATTGAAATCATTCTCTAAATCTCCCACTAAATATAGTTTTAAAACTATGGAAATTAAATGTAAGACAAACATGAGAAGACTCTAAAAAGTGAGGAGAAGAAGGCAAGCCAGATAGGGACTGTTGGGATCTCAGGAAAGGCATGGCAGTGAGTTCCCTGGGTTTTCTTACTCTTAGGTATTTGGCACTAGATGCTGGAGATGCTTCTGTAATCACCAATGGGCACAAACAAATCTCCCCAAAGACCTACTTTCTCTGGACTAAGAACAAGGAAAGGGGCAATCCAGCAAGACAGAAAAATTTTAGACTATAATCAATCCCAGTCAATCACTGTGGACCACAATCCCATTGTCACCCCCAACAGCAAATGCTGAGTGAGGAGCCTAGACTTCTACCCTCACCTGGCTGTAACAGGCACCCTTAATCCTTGACAGGGTGACACCTGACAAGATTAAGTGGAGATCCAGGACTTTCATCCCAACTTGGTGGTGATGAGGCATGCTCCTCCAAAATGTCAGGGGAAACCACATGGGGATCATGGACTTCCACGCCCACCAAGCAGTAACAAGGTGCCACTCCCTCTATTCACTGGAGATAGAGGGAGGATAGAGGGAATCTGATACTTTCACTACTGTCCAGTAGTAACAAGGTCTCCTCCCAACTATTGCAGTATCAGTAAAGGCCATGTGGGGAGCAGGAACAAGGTGCTTTTCTGCCTCCCAGTTTCATTTCATAGAGGCCTACTGGGGATGCTGGACTTCCAACTCCACCTGGCAGTAATGAGGCCATCTCTCTTCTTCCTCCACCGGCCTGGCATCAGTGGAAGCCTACCAAAACAAAAGATTTAAATAAGATGCAGAATTTTATAACATAATACCCAAAAGGTTCAGATTTTAAAGGAATAGAATTTTAGGGGCCTGAGGAGCTATAACAAAAGATCTAACATTTATGTCATTTTATTTACAAAATAAGAGGAGAAAGAGGTTAGGACTGAAAAATTATTTCATAAAATAGTAGCTCAAATTTCTCCAAATTTGGTAAGAGACCAAAATCTACAGATAAAAAACTGGAGCAAAACCCGGAAAGGATAAACTCAAAGAAATCTATATTAAGACATTATAATCAATTTATTGAAACTAAAGAAAAAGAAACATTTTGATTTTCAAATGCTAAAAATAATTAACAATGCTAAATACTACACCTCTTAAAGTTATCATTCAGAAAAAAAGAAAAAAATAAAGACACTCTCAGATAATGGAAAACTAAGAATATTTGTTACCAGCAGGCCTAAAATAGATTTTCCTTCTGCTCTTGGATGTTCTAAATTATGTTTGATGGTTAAAGCAAAAAGTATGCTATTGTTTGATATGGGTCTCCATATATGTGAAATAAATATTTAAAATAATAATATTATAAACTAAGGAAAGATACTTAAATGAAGGTAGGTTCTCTATACTTCAGCTGGTCAAATATCAACACCAGTGGACTGTGATGTTATATAAATATAAAGTAATGCAGCCACTAAAAACTATGAGCCCAAAAATACTATGGATAAATCAAAATTTAACTATAAATTGTTAAAGAAACTCACAGGAAGGCAGAAAAAAGACAATAAAAATGAAAAAAAATTAAAAATTAAATGGAAGAGCTAATATATTGGTGGTTTATTAAATATGAATGGTTTAAATAAACCAGTCAAAAGAGAGGTGTTGGCAAAGTGGATTTTAAAAACAAAAACAAAACTGGGCATAATGGCACACACCTATAATTCCAGCTACTTGGGAGGTTAAGGTAAGAGGACTGCAAGTTTGAGGCCACCTTAAGGAACTTGGCAAGATCCCATGCATCGTCCTTAAAGGAAAGGAGGACAGAAAAACAACCTGCTCCTGAATGCCCCTTTCTGTTCCCAAAAACCTAGCCAAGTTAAGGGAATACTGAGAGCAAGCAGGAGCTGGAAAGTCCAGATTCATATTATCTTGAAGGACGCTGACTTTCTCTCATGCACCCTAGGACTTAGGGCAAGCTACTTTCTTGCATGTACACCGGAACAGTTGCTCCTTGGTATGCTAGTCAGACAAGCAAGATAATGCTTCTGCAACCTAATATGCAAAATTCTTCCCTGAGTGGGGATGGGCGCAGAAATGAGGGAAAGGATACATGTCACTTGTCCTGTCAGTCGCCACTGGACAAAATGAGGGAGAGGAGGCACTGCTTGGTGAAGCACCCTGAGGAATGGAGATACCATCTGTCAGTCAATCACCACTGAACTCTTGTTGGAGTAGTCTTGATCTCTTGTAAGCTATCCCAAAAATTCATGTCTCACAGGCTGTCTCTGGGTACTTTCACAACCTACCATGCTGTCCTAGAACAACTGGGCTGTGTATATGACACCCTGTCTCAAAAATAAAAAATAAAAAGGGCTGGATATAGCTCAGAGGTGAAGCAACCCTGGGTTTAATCACTTCTAAAAAAAAAGATTCAATGTATCAAACAGCATTGACAAAAAATATTCTCAAAAGATTACATGACATATGAACCCATTTATAGAACGTTCTATAAATGACAAAATTATAGAAATGAAGAACAGATTAGTGGTTCCCAACAGTTGGAGATGGTGAGAGGAGGGACTACAGTATGGAAATATGGAGATCTCTATGGTAATGGATTAATAGTTCTGTGTCTTCCTTGCAATTTTAGCTACACAAATCTATATGTGTAATAAAATAGCAAATATTCAAAACTATATTTAGAAAGAGAACTATTCTCACAACTTGTATCAATGCCAATAACCTTATTTGGATATTAGAGCATGGTTACATTAAGATGTACCTGGCACTCCTTTGTGTTCCTTTGCAATATCCTGTGAATCTAAAGTTTTGGAAAAGTAATGAACTGTAAATGCGCCTTCAGAAACAAGATATTTTGCATATGGTTTATCTTGAAAGAATTTGAAACTGGTATTTGCATAATTTAAAAACAAAGTATAGTATAAGAACTATGTAAATTTTAAATTTTAATTTTCTATTACAATTTCCTTATTTGTAATTATTAAATAATGTGTTGGTTTACTATGTGATTTATTAATAATAAAATTTAAATGAACTACTAATAAAATAGATAAATTACAAAGATTATGCTGAATTAATAAATCCATATACAGAAGAATATATGATGTATGATTCTATTTGTATAAAACTCTAGAAAATAAAAAGCTAATATATAATGACAGAAAGTAATCAGTGGTTGCCTGAAGTCAGGGAGAGTTATTACTATGGAGCACAAAGGAATATTTGGGGTAATAAAAACATTCCATATTTTTATATGGTGATGGGTACGTAAGTACATAAATTCATCAAAACTTGGGAATATCCATTTAAGATTAATGCATTTTAATGTACATGAATTATACCTCAATAAAGTAGATTTAAAATTCCTTCACAATAAAATAAAAAATAATCAAATCATAAAATCTTACAAATAAGATGAAAATATTAAGACAGGAAATATTTGAATGTACATTTTTGTTATAAAGTATAGCATACTTGACCATTTCAGTATAAGATGACAGAAGGTCAAATCCCATTGTAAGACATACACAAAGTCTTACTGATATTGATACCTCATATATACACTCTAAAGTAACAGCCCTAAGTTGTGTATCCTCATATTATCATTAAACCTTACAGGATTATTTGCACTGATCAGTCACTCCACTGACGGTTCAGAAGTATATCCCACCAGAAACCCAAAAGCTACCTCAGTCACACAGGTACAATGAGGAGAAAACAATTCTTCAATGTAAGGGTTTCTTGATATAATCTGCTCAGATTATGAAAGAAACAGTTGGTGACAAATTCTCTCTACTATCTTCACAATTTTCCTGAAAATCTATAACTATTCTAAAATTAAAAGATTATTTTTATAAAAGCATTGCATTATAAAATAAATCATTTTTCAGGGGTGGGATTTAACCCAGGGGCACTTTACTACTAAGCTAAGTACCCAGCCCTTTTTATTTTTTTTATTTTAAGACAGGCTCTTAAGTTTCTTAGAGCCTCACTAAGTTGTTCAGGCCTACTTCAAACTTGAAATCCTCTTACCTCAGACTCCCAAGTCACTGAGATTACAGGTGTGCACCACAGCACTCTGCTGAAATCACTGGTTTAAAAAAAAAGAGTTGGTGACACTATAGCTTGAATAGAAGGAATTTCTGGAAATAATAATGTCACCAAAGTGACATGCCATTTTTTGATGTTAGGTAGAAACCACAACTGCTCCCAGATTAATGATTTAGAGTAGATTTCTAGAAGAAAGGTATAGAAAACTCCACCCAAAAAAAAAAAAAAAAAAAAAACCCTAAAAACGCATTTGTTAACTATTGCTGCTGTACACAAAAACACTACAAATATTAGGAACTACAGAAAAGATAATAACTATTACTCTAAGCTAACACAAACTAGCTGGCCAGTGGAATGTTGCCTGTATATAGTGACAGGAATATGACATATTACCTGTGAACAAATACAAACAGAATGGAAAATATTAAATCAAGATGACCTTCTTTAAAGTACCTCCCATTGGAAAACCAGTTGACTGCCTTGTCTTGCCATCCCTCCTAAGCTTCATGGGCAGGTACTGGGACAAAACTCAACCAAATAATAAGTTCTCCACAGCGGGGAAGGGAAACCAGATGATTGTTACTTCCAACTACATTAGGAATAAAAAAGGAAATATTAAATAGTCTGTGAAAATAAAACTATATGGCCAGTCACTGAAAAAATACTCTTCCAACACCCACACATAGTACCCTTTAAACTTGCTGGCTCACCCAAAGAAACTCTAGAAATGTGAAAAAAAAAATCTAGGAGCTGTCAAGTTCCCACACCTGAGAGAAGGACACAGCACTTCAGAAGAACTTGTCACCTGGGAAAAAAAATCCACGTATGAGGACAGCAAGAAAATCATTCCAAATCCAAATTCACTTACACAGATCCTGGACTGCCTGGGGGGAAATGCCATGCCCACTGTTTTAAGCCACTATCATTTAGACCCAGTCCACAGGTGCCTCAGCCTAGAGACTATACCTCTACCTTACCCCTTTCCTTATTTAGGAAATGATGAAACTGTCAATTCAAAGTGGCTTTTTAAGAGGAAAAGTCACTTAATGGTTCTTATAACTTGTTCAAACAATATTATCAGGACTCAAGCTCACTCTCTGTCTTCTCTAGCCTCTGTGAACCTAGCTTTGTTTTCCTCTGTGTTGGCTTTATATTCTGATAGGCTTTCTTCAAAGAGGCCTATGGAGTCAACAGGCCCATAACCTACAGGTTAGCAGACACCACAGAAACACAAAGATTTCATTCTATTTCCAGCAAACTTCCAGAAAAGATCTCTTTGGCTATGATTAACCCATCCCAGACCATTTATCTACCTCTGAGCCAACCACTGTCCAAGAGCATATTCTCATTACTAATCTTTATTGGATTGCTTAGCAGTAGGGAAGGAACGAAATCATCAGGCAGCCTAAGACTCACCAGCAATATCTTATGCAAGTAAAAGCAACAATAGTCAAAAAGAAAAGGAATCTCTGCTTGACTGAGCATGTTTTCAGATTTCATTCTTCCTAAGATATTATTAAGTATCTGGAATCTGGAATTGTTAGGAGTTAATATACATAAAAAACACTTAGAGTGGCTGGGATTGTAGCTCAGTGGTAGAGTGCTTGCCTAGCATGTGTGAGGCACTGGGTTCAATTCTCAACACCACATTTAAATAATGACTTAAATAAAGGTCCATCAACAACTAAAAAGGAAATTTAAAAACACTCAAAATAATGTCTAAACTAAAATAAATATAATCGAATTTTAATTAGCACTATTGAAAAATGAATCCTAAAGAAGGAAAAAAGGCATATCCTAATAGAGCACAGACAGCAAACAGCTCTAGAAGTAGTGTAACCTAATTTTGTAACAAACTGGTAAAGCAGGATATATTGGTTAAACTACTTTTCACTTCTTTGATTCATAGCTTGAGAATCATAAGACTTTTAAAATATCTTTTCAATTACAAACACAACAGCATTTGATATAGAATACATATTCAGTGCTGGTTACAAGATAGTAGGACACTAGATACTGGAATCTACCCTTTTACACCAAATTCTAACCATAGAAACAGCAGAAGCTATACTGTAAATAAATTAATAACTATGCTCCAAAACTAAAAATTCTTGTTGGAATGGAGAGAGAAAACTTGCTAAAAGACAAAAATCACACTAGAGAAAATTGAAATAGGAAATTGTAACCTAGGACATCAATATGAATATATAGAAGACTTCCTTCTCAGGAGGAATCAAGACTATGCCATGGGAGCTTTCCACAAGGACTGTGGAGCAATTGCACCCTGCACACAAACCTCCCATGTACCTCACCAGCAGCACAACTCATTCACTTCCAGCTTTCAGTGAAAACGCATATGGTATGCAATCCTGACAGTGGCAGCAGCCCCTCTACCCAACTGGGCTATGAAAGCCAGGATGTCAGACATTCTAGTAAACAGCATCAGTCATGAAGCAGAGTGCGCAAAAAAAGAATCACCAAATGGTTGAGAAGTTTGTAACACCATAAGAAAGACAGGAGCTCAAAAAATTGGAAGAATGTAAACTCAGTGAAATAGAACTGAAAAAGTGAACTGGGATCGTAGCTCAGTGGTAGAGTGCTCACCAACCACGTGCAAGGCACTGGGTTCTATCCTCAGTACCACATAAAAATAAATTTCAAACAATAATGACTCAAAAAAACTGAAAAAGTATCAGACAGGACTTTAAAATAAGTGTAATTAATATCTTCAAAAAGACAAGGGTGAGTAGTATAATGATGAAAGAGGAACAGGAAGTTAATAGATGAAGCAGAGACCTTGGAAATAGAAAAATGATAACTGTTAAAATTAAAACCCAGTGGCAGGATGGGCAAAGAGTCAACTTGCAGGTTGGAAGATTTGACCAAGGAATTCTCTAAAAATGAAATACCTAAAAAATAAATCTTCATAATGTGAGGAAGAAAACACTGAAGGGTAACTTCAAAAGTTAGAAATCCATCTAAAAGTCCAAAAAGAGAAGACCAGGGGAAAAAATGGAGAATGGGAACCATTTAACAAAATCTTTTGCCCTTCTAGTTAATTGTGAAAACTCAAACCTCTGCTCCTTTTTTTCTCTCCTCCCTCCCCCATTATAATGCCAATTGCTGGATTTTAAGTGGAAGGTATACACTCACTAGTACAAAGAAAATTGGAGGTGATACAAGAGTAGATAAGAAACAACATCTGCATTTTGGAAGTTAAAAGCAGATGGACAATTGGTAATTTAGCAAACTGGAAAATGTTAAAAGTTATAGGCTTGCAATGTACGGATGGGCCAATAAGCACAGATACTGAGTAAGATTGAGGAACTGTAGTTACCAATAACCCACGAAGGCACAAATACAGGTGAATCTGGACACAGTAGAATTGATTGAAAATCTGTCTGAAAAGCAAATTATCCCTTAATCATCTCACTCAGTCAGTCAATTATCCCTGCTTCTCCCCAACAGAAGACTAGGAGTTTATTCTATGATGGAGCAGAAAGACTCTGGAATTGGAACATCAGGTGGATGTGTCTTGTTGAAAACAGTCTAGTGGAAGGCAACACACTAAATGTTGAGTCCCCAGTCATCTTCTAAATATGGATGGTCAGGCTTTACCCACCCAAACAGGAAACTGGATGACTGGTCTCTAGAGAAACCAAGCATCCTGATTAAAAAAAAAAAAAAAAACAAACCTACAGCTACTGGCCAGAAAAGGTGCCATGCCAAATGCCCAGGTCTCTGCCCTTTACTCTGAAAATCCCCACCAATGATCACAATTACCTTTTTTGGTGCCTCACTCTTAAATAGAAAAAGTCAAGGATCATAAGAAGCTGGGACAGTACAGGAATAAGATTTTTTAAAAACTATAATTACTCTGTTTGGAGATACTAGAGAAGATTTAACATTCTTGAAACAAGAACAGGATATTTTCTGAAAGTAATGAAAAACGTGACAGAGATGATTCCATAGCAGAAAAAAACTGAATTCTACAAAAAGAGACTTCTCCAAGAAAGTAGTAGAAAAAAACAAGAGATGAAGATTAGAAGACACAATGACAATATAGGAATTATTAATCAAATATTTAAGTTGCTGTGTTCTGAGGTTTCTTTGTTAAAGAGCTTTGCCTTTTTTTCACTAATAAATATACCCTCAAAATTCTGAGATAAGTTTATTTCTCCATCTACAATTCTGTTCTTGTGCAAATTACCAATCAAGTGTGATTTGAATAAAGGTATACACACGATCTCAAAAAATATACCTTTTCAAAAGTCTGCTAGGACAGAAGTTTTTGCCAAGCTCCAGATGCAATGAGCATCCAATAAGCAAATATTTAAGTACTGCCTCACTACCCATTATTTTATATATTCACTGATAAATTATCATACTTCATATGGGCCCATGAAATTATCATACGTTTTCAGACAAATAATTTACATTAATAGGGGCCTGCCAAAAACATTTGCCTGAGACTCCACATACCCTCAGGACAGTCCTGAAGTGAGTGATAAGTCTTTTACAACAACCAATGGATTTAAGAATGAAATCATAAATAAGCTTTGGGAGTGGATTCATTGTAGTGATGAAGGCAGAAAACAACATTGGTAAGTCAAAGTAAAAATGAACAATGAGCTGGACACAGAGGCACAGGTCTGTAATCCCAGCTATTCAGGAGGCTGAGGCAGGAGGATTGCAAGTTTGGAGCCAGTCTTCCAATTTAGGAGACCCTGTCTCAAAAAATAAAAAGAGCTGGGGATGTAGCTCAGTGGTAGAGCCCTACTTAGTTCAATCCCCAGTAACTAACACACACACACACACACACACACACACACACACACACACAGAATGAATGATGACTATAAAAGTCAACCTCTGCCTTCTTTGGTTTATGGACTCAGAAAAGACAGTGATGTCTGAGAATTTGATCTTGGAAAATCAATTATTTGTCAATTATTTATGTTGCTAAAGTAGGAAGTAGATAGACCATTATTTACAAAGTATCTTAAAGAGCCATTTTGATTTGGAAAGCCAGGAGGCAAAGCAGAGTTTGGAAAGGAGATGAGACAGTAAGTGATAAGTTTTACATAATAAAATTAAAAGAACACAAGGGTTGGCGATGTGGCTCAGTGGTCGAATGAGTGGTAGCCTGCATGAGGTCCTAGTTTGATTCCCAGCACCATAAAAAAGTGAAAAAGAAAAAAAAAAAAAAAGAAGAAGACTGACTTGCCTATATTGTTATTGCTGGGGGAAAGGCCTGGAAATAAAGGGAACAAATATAAAAGGGCTGGAGATGTAGCTTAGTGTTATAGCACTTGCCTGGCAAGCATGAGGCCCTGGGTTCAATCCCAAGTACCATAAAATTTAAAAATTACAAAAAGTAAAACATTTCCACAAGACACCTGGAAATGGGGATGCTGTGGGTCTAGTCAGTCAGAGGTGTCTTAAGAATATAAATAGCTAACATCAAGTTTTATTTCAAATCCTGTCCTTACTTTAAAATTTTCAGTTCATCCATCATGAGTATTTTACCTTCATTTTTACTTTTAAAATCGTGCATTAAAATATTATTTTTCTTGATTACTGAGCTTCTTGGGACCCACTTATATGTGGCACTCAAATCAAGTGCCTCACTCACCTCACCCCAGTTCCTGCTCTTGCAGACCTTCAGTGTCACATGGCACAGTTCAGTGTCAGGAATGACTGTCAATTCCAGTCAACACAGGGTGTCACAAAGAGACCATCAGCTAAGCAAGACATGAAAATTCTCTAGAAACCAGTATAAGAAACCTGAGAAATGTCAGATTATAAGGTAAACATAAGACCAAGGAGAAATATAAACAGAGCAGGAATTGATACAGGATGTTGGCAGGGGTCCCAGAGAAGGGTGGAGATTTTTATTCCCTGTCTCCTCTGGTAGACTTCATACCTTTACTTGTCCTGCAACCTTGGTTTCTCCAAAAATAAAATGAGAAGCTTAATATACCCTGGGCCTGGCCTTCTTTTCTCTTCCTCAAAAGAGAGTCTAAGGGTTGGCTGTTGGGTCCCTGAGAAGTGAAGACTAGCAGTGGGGCCTGGAGTAGAGGGCCAGGGTGAACTTCCCAATCTCTTTAAAGAAAGGTCAAGGAGAGGGACTGGGGATGTGACTCAGTGATGGTGTTCACCTAGCATTTGTGAGGCCCTGGGTTTGATCCTCAGCACCACATAAAAATAAAATAAAAGTATTATGTCCACCTACAACTAAAACAAAATACTTAAAAAAGAAAATAAAGAAATGTCAAGGAAAGCCAGCTCCAGAACAAGTAAGTAAAGTGGTTTAGAGATGACATTAGGTGAGAAGTGTACCTAGGAAGATTTTCTGGACACCATGGTTGCTTAAAAGACAATGGACAAACAAATAAGAATGGGCTCAGTGTTCATACCTGCTCTCCCACTGCTGTCCAGGGAGATAACGACAAGGGAGGGGCCACATCAACCTCCACCAGGCAAAGCCTTGAGACCACTGTTCCACCATGGATGTTTTGATAAGTTTTATCTTTCATATAAATGACACAAATCAAGCAGTTAATTCCCTAGGAAGATCACACTACTGGAGAGACAGTTAAATGGTCACCAACTTTCTCTAGAGTCTCAAACATGCCCAATCACTCTCTCTTATTTTCTTCATTTCCTCCTGCCCCTTCCCTCTTTTCCTCCCTCTTTCTTTCATTCTTTCTTTCTCAAGAGATTAGGTCTTGCTCTGTTGCTCAGGCTGGCCCAGAATTCCTGGGCTCAAGCTATCCTACCACTTCAGCTCCTAAGTAGCTGGAATTATAAGGGTACACCACTGCACCCAGATTCTCTCTTACTTTCCTCAGTCTGTTCAAACTCTCTCCACTCTCCTTATATTTCTGAAATGCCCCCACAGCTCCCTTGACCCTCAGAAGCCAGCTCCTTGGCAACCACCTCATAGAATAAATACAAATCATCAGATAGGATATTTCCCCACACCTAATTTTCTGGCTTATTTGCTGCCATCCTGTTTGTTCCTTTTTGTTAAAAAGGAAGAGCTGTCTCTACCATTTAAGGCCATCTTTCTCCACCTTTTTTCCATTATTGTCCCCTTTATGGAGCCTTTGTGACATTTTTATAATAGTCCCCTACCCTCCCCATAGTATCTTAATATCTTAACATCTATTTACATGCTGTGGCCTTATGGAGAGATAGAAACCATTGTAATATCTAAGATATTGCTGTCCCACCTGCTTTGAGAATGCATCATGGAAGACCAGTTCCTCTGCACATTCTTAGGATTTTCTCTCCTCCCACAGGATCCTCCCCTCATCATTTACACCCTGGCTTCTACGGCACCTCAGCCTCTCCCTCCTGCCCTCCTGGTTGCCTTCTTCAACTCTGGTTCTCTTTCTTTCCCTTCATGGAAAGGAAGATGTGCTACACTCCAGTATGCATTCTGCCTCCATCTCTCTATGAAACTGTCCTCTCTGATGCCATCGACAAACTCTGGGTCCCCACATACAGACTCTTACCCAGCAATCCCATGTGAAAGAACTTCTGCAGCCCTGGCCAAGAGGGAGCTAAACCAAATACAGTGTTTCTTTACAAATGTTTATAAACAGTTGAAAATTTTACCCCAGCTTTATTGAGGTATGATTCACAAATAAAAGTTGTATTTTTAGGCTACATCTTAAAGTTCTGGTACGTGGATATGTCCATCATGAAATGATTGCCACAATTGAACAAATAAACATGTCTACCATCTCACCTTTTTTTAATTGTGGTGAGAATGTTTGAGCTCTTCTATCTTAGCAAATTTCAAGTATACAAGACGTTATTAACTAAAATCACCACACTCTTTATTAGGCCTCCAGGTCTTACTCATCTTGTAACTGAAGCTTTGTATTCTTTGATCAGTAATTCCCCTTTCTCCCAATCTCTACGAACTGGTAATCACCATGTTACTGTTACTATGTGTTCACCTTTTCTGTAGATTCTGCGTATCAGTGAGACCATGCAGTATTTGTCTTTCTGTGACTGGCTCACTTTACTAGGCTTAAAGTTCTCAAGTTTCATCCATGTTGTTCAAATGACAGGATTTCCTTCTTTTTAAAGCTTGCCTAGTATTTCTATTTTCTATATGTACCACATGTTCTTTATCCATTCATCTGTGGACACTTACATTGTTTTCTGGTGGAGTAAACTGTAATTAGTGTCTAGAAAAGCTTACAGTAAGATTAAAATGACTCTAAAAAATGTGGCAGCAAAGGGAGAAGCTGGATGCTTCCCTTACTTTCAATCTTGAGGTGAGAATCAAAGTGACCTTGGTTGTAAAGTAAAAGAATGTATTCATAAAACATCCAAAGAAATCCATCTCTACAATGGGCATGTGACCTATCCCATATGTATTCCCTGCTTGTAGGAGTGGTGCAGCCTTCCACTGTATCCTGGCCACCACTCCCAAGGAGTACATGAGTAATAAAGTATCCAAAACCTCTCCATTGAGTTCTTTCATTGGAGTCAGTAAACAGTATGCTTGGAGCATTTGCAATTTCATGTATTGGCTATTGTGGATGATGACGCAATGCATATGGGAGCAAGTGAAGTTTGCTCAAGCAAGTCCATGAACATGGACTTGAAGTGATCTAAGCATGCCAGGTATGTATTGGAACTAATGTATTCTCCTAAGTACAGACAATGGGACTTGTTTCACCCAGCTGTGTGCAAACCTGGCATTATGGTTTGGATCCTAAATATTCCTGAAGGCCCATATGCTAAAGGCTTGGTCACCAGCCTGTGGCACTATTGGGAGGGGGTAGAACATTTAGGAAGTGGGGCCCAGTGAAAGGAACTTAGTTCACTCAGGGGCTTGACCTTGAAGGGGATATTGGGACCCTGACTCTTTCCTGACTCCCTCATTTTTGCTTCCCCACTTCCATGAGGTGAGCAGCTTTGCTCCAACATGTACTTCCTGCAATAATGTTCTGCCTCACCACAGCTCCCAAAACAATAGAACCAGCCAACCTTGAATTGAAATCTCTGAAACTGTGAGTCAAAATAAACCCTTCCTTTTTATAAGTTAATTTATCTCAGGTATTTGGTCACAGTGACAGAAAACTGACAGACATATGTCTCACTAGAGGGACTCACATTAGCCTCTCCAGTATATCATCTTTCACCTTTTAATTAGCATAATCATTACGAACACTCCCCCCACCCTTTCTTTTTCTTTTTTTTTTTTTTTTCTTTTTTCTTTTTTTGCCAAGAGTTTATTCACAAGGAGCTGAGTGTGGAGGGCAAGACCCAAATTTCAAATCTCAACACTCCCTTTTAGCAGTTAAAAATCCCCGACTTATCCCATGACTCCATGAACTATGCAGTCAAATATCTTCTCTGGGTGTATTACTATGGCCTGACATGTAAACAAACGCCACTTTGTTGTTTGTCTTTATTTGTTTTAAAATTTTACCTCTGGTCTTTAATTCTTTTCACCCTTTCCTTGGACTCTAACCAATAGAAATAAAACATAAGGCTATAGGCAAATGCATGCTCTTTGTAGTATTCAACATATGTAAAAATTAATGGAAACAATGTTCATGAACGGAGGCAAAATTGAGTACACTGTAAAGCTATCATACAGTGGAATACCATTCATCTGCTTAAAAGAGTAGGATGTGTAACTATCTGTAAAAAAATATTTTTAATTTTCTTAGTTGTCATTGGACCTTTATTTTACTTATTTATATGTGGTACTGAGAATCAAACTCAGGGCCTCACACATGCTAGGCAAGTGCTCCACCACTGAGCCACAACTTAAATAAGAAAAGGAAGATCCAGAAAAATGTATACAGTATAGTACAGATTTGTGTGTGTGTGTGTGTGTGTACACTTGGGATAAAACCTAGGGGTGCTTTTACTACTCAGCCATATCCCTAGCCCATTTTTTTATTTTTTTTTTTTTAATTTTGAGACAGGGTCTTGCTAAGTTGCTTAGAGCCTAAATTGCTGAAGCTGGCCTGGAACTTGCAATCCTCCTGCCTCAGTCTCCCAAGCTGCTGGGATTCTTTTTAAACAACCCAAACCAACCATTTCTATAAGTTGCATTCATGTTTGAAGATGATTCTGTGAATCCATAGAAACTTTGGGCTTGACCTGGGAACACCTGCTAGGGTGGAGGTGGCAGAGAAGGAAGAGAAAAGGGGTTAAGCAGCAAAGGGTAAAGAAAAAAAGAATCTTACAGCTTTTCTTTCTTTCTTTCTATCTATGTATCTATCTATCTATCTATCTATCTATCTCTACCTCTCTATCTGTCTGAATTAGCTTTCTGGGGGCAAAATTCTCTGAGCCTGAGTATCCCTACTTTGGCACCATTTTTTGGCACATAAAGACTCCCCTTCCACTCCCACCCTGTCCATCCCCATTCCTCACTCCACACTCCCTAGGTACCCAGAGTTCGCAGAGGAGTGAGAGAGGGTAAATTTGATTAAATGGTTCAAGACACTGCATGAAAGAAAAGTGATTGAGACTCTGATACTTTTTGACATTGTTCAGTATTAAGTCCTCTCTGAAAGATCAATCTTTCCTTAGATGTCCACCATCAGGAAAAAAAAAACAAAAAACAAAAAACATGTGGATCCCAAAAGGGAACCCTCTGTAGGGAAAGTGGTCTGGTCGAATGACCAGGCTCAGTTCCAAGACTAAAGTTCAGGAGGTCAAGGCTAGACACAGCCCTGGCACAGCCCTGGCACAGTCCAGGCACAGCCCCCTAGCACCACAATCATGCTTGGATGTGTGAACAGAGTTTGGAAACCCAAATCTATGTCACAGTTGTGGCCTGTGCAAGACCTCCACACAGCACTAGAAAATGGCCCACTAGGTTGCATAGAACAAGAGTTCTCCAACTAACCATAGTACAGCTACAGAAGCAAGTGACAGCACTCAGGGAGGGAAGTGCTGGGCCTCCTGTAAACAGGGATGGGGGTGTCCAAATTACTAATTGGAAAAATACATGATACAGTGTCTGCCCCGAAATCATATCCTATGATTACACAGTTTAAAATTACATGGTTTACAAAGCCATGCTTTTGTGTAAGTGCCTCAAGGACCAAATGTGAATTTATATAGCCCCATGCCATACATGGGCTCCAAACAATAACATAAAGACAACCATCAAAACTGACTGCATTTTGAGTCATATTGGCAACAGGAGAAAGGAAAAGAACGAAATTATTCTTACATTTGGAAAATGGTGGTTTGGTTTGGTTTGGTTGTGTGTTTTTGTTTTTGTTTTTGGTACCAGGGATTGAACTCAGAGGCACTGAACCACTGAGCCACATCCTAGCCCTATTTCGTATTTTATTTAGAGACAGGGTCTCACTAAGTTGCTTAGCACCTTGCTTTTGCTGACCAGCTTTGAACTCGCCATTCTCCTGCCTCAGCCTCCTGAGCTGCTGGGATTACAGGTGTGCACCACAGCACCAGCCTTAGAAAACATTTTAACAGGGCTTTTTGGCTATGAAATGTAAGGTCCACCCCCTGGGCATAACCTAGTAAGAGAAGCTTTGATCAAGAAGTTAAATCACTGCAGAGAGGTAATGGGAATGTGGGAGTGAGCTCCTGGCAGACAGCGGGAAAGTAGAAGTGTGGACAAAGAGGTTAACTCTGGTTGCATCTGTGCCAGTGTGGACTTCCCTACTGAAAAGGGCCCAAAGTCAAGGCCTCATTTCTTCTTGTGGTATATATAAAAACAAAACATTAAAATGTTTTAAATAAGAGGCTTCATTCTCCCTGTTGAAAATAAGGGAAGAAATTTCTCCCCACCCCTCCCCCTTTTCTTGAGAGAATTTGCTTCAGGAAATCTGTATGTTCTTTTCTGTCTCTGTGAAATGTGTGTGAATCTGTTTTGAAGCTACACAAGCCTCTTGTAAGCTTTATTACACAGGAATGTCTTTCTCAAGGACCTGAGAGCAACCTCTTTGAAAATACACACCAAGGGAAATAGAGCCTCCATTTCCCAGTTTCTATTGGAGGGTGGAGCCCAACTTAGATGGGCACTTTAAGTTGCAAAACTATTTCCTATTATACAGGTAAGAGAAGTTTGTCCTCTGATTAAGCCAATTAAGTGAACCCAGAAGGTCACTCCAATTACCAGGTGAATCTCGGATATATTTTGGGTGAAAAATGGCACCATAAAGTCATTTTACTTAAGAATTAGTTATGATTTATCTTAAGCACATGTGGGCAAGGACTTCTATCTGCTTAGCTTTATAAGAGTGAGATTTCTGTCTTCTCAATTTCTTAGCAATTGCCTGTGAAGTGAGTCACATTCTGATTTGAAGTTTATTCAATAATAAAACTGGGTTTTTTTGTTTTTGTTTGTTTGTTTGCTGTTGTTGTTGTTGTTATTACCTTTGTGAAGAAGTTTTTCTGGATTGGGAGTTTTTTAAAAAATAAACCCTCCCTAGATTGGGGACTGTAGTTCAATAGTAGAGAGCTTACCTAGTACATGTGAGGCCCTGGGCTCAATACCCAGTATGGAAAAAAAAATATTTTTTAATGTATTCTTCCAACATAGTACATGTGCTTAAAAAAAAAAAAAAAGTGGGGGAGGGGTCTTCGGAGGGCAAGAACCCTAGTGGGAGGCTGGGACCTGTAGAGGGCCATGGGAAAGTAGTATGTGGTAATGAATGGTAAAGGAATGTCTAGGAGAAATGATGCTGACATTCAATTGTAAATAATAAACTAATAGCAGCTAACACACAGAGGGCTATGTGCCAGGCATTGTTCTAGAAGTTTGAACATATTAACTCATTTAGCTTATGCACAGCTTGTTTTATTTTTCTCCATTACAAATCCCCTTCCTCTGTATATGACCTCACAGTATACTAGAGTGGGCAGAAAAAGAGTCACAAAACAGCAGAGAAGCAGGCTGAAGTATAGAATGACTTTGGAAATAGATATGTTACAAATTATTTTCTGGAAGGCAAAAGTAAACAGTGAAAACATGTGTGGAAAAGGCCAGATCCTGCTATTATGAACAATGAGAATTTGAGACATTTTATTGATATTACGGAGTAGGGTAGCCCCAGAAAACTGAAAAAAAGAGGGGTGTCCAATGGCTCTGTCCCAAGCACAAAGTGTGTGGCAGGAATGAGCCCTGCAATGTGGGAAATGGTATTCAGTAAAGACTGGACACTGATGTAAGGTTGGGAAGCTGGAAGGTGGGACTAGGACACACCCCCCCATGATTTATCCCCACCAAAAACCAGCACACCTTTTTGAGGTGTGTTTTAAGAAAGCCTAAGCCACCAGGACACATCCATAGGCTGTGAGTCAAATGGTTCAGGAAGCTCTAGATAGGGACATGTGCAGGAGGCTTCCTCTGATAGATTCCTGGATGGGTGACCAGCCTGAACTCTGCACCATCCTTTCACTATGTACAAAGACCCTAACCAGAGTCCATCTGCTGTTCCTGACTTTCCTACCCTGAGACCCTGAAAGGCCAGAAAAGAGTTTGGGAATAAAAATTAACTGGGAACCTGCTGAGGGTGAAGGGGCTACACTGATCTTACAAAGGGGAGGGGAAGGCAGAGGGAGACAAGTGGAGTATGGAGTCTTGAGCTGTTATTCTTCCAGAGTCTGAGTAGCTAGCCCTGGTCTTTTATTGAAGGACAGATCTCAAAAGCAGTAAAGATGAGGGACCGGAGGACTTACTGGACTACAGGGGTCTGACAGCAGAACATCCCCAGGAGACACCAGTACAGCCTGCAAGGCCAGCCTTCCTGAAACTTTCCCCAGGTCCCATCCCAGAACAGCATGGACTTTCCCTCGGTCTGGAAGATGGACTCACCCCTCTTTCTCCTAGTTACCCCCAAAGACCTGGTGTCCCTGGGAAATGTCCACATTCTTGTGCAATCTGGAGGCTCCTGCCCTCAGGCCTCCCCCTGGAGGCCCAGAGAGGCCACACCGCGCCCCTTCTCTCAGCCTCGCCCTGGCTAGGGTCTTTCTCTTCCAGCAACTACACTCCGACCCGACCCGAAGGCACAGCCCTTACCCACAGCCTGCTCTGCAGCTTGGATCGCAGGTTCGGGCGAGTCTGGGGCGGGGACTTAGGAGGGCGGGGACGCCGACCCATCTTTAAAGATCTGGAACTGGCCCTGAGGCGCCGGCGGCTCTGGGCGGTCCCAGGAATCGCGGAGGACCCGGCTCCCCTCGCCTGAGCTCCCGCGGGGGCGCCATGGGCCGCTACCGCATTCGCGTGGCCACCGGAGCTTGGCTCTTCTCGGGGTCACACAACTGCGTGCAGCTGTGGCTGGTCGGGGAACACGGGGAAGCGGAGCTGGAGCTACAGCTGCGGCCCGTGCGGGGCGAGGTCAGCGGGCGAGAGCGGGGACCCCGGGACACTGGCCCGGCAGGGTACCAGACGCGGGCGAGGGACAGGAGCCCGGGGGGCAGTGACAGCGCCACCGCGCTGGTTGGGAGTTCTACGGAGTTAGGACGCCCAGAGCGAAGTCAGGCACAGGGTTGGGAGCCATAGGTTCCATCTAGGTTTCTCCCTTACCCACACCCTGGTCTCGGCAGCCTCCAACTCCTTCTCCAAATGGCCCCTGAGTCAGTGTAGCTATACAATCTGTGGTCAACCACGAAGCTCCTCCAAGCACGGTCGTGGTGACAGCTCAGTGATGGGGTGATCTAGAAGATGATGCTCGATCATCAATTCAAGTCACAGAGGGTGGCGCACTGCGGACTTCTGCCCTACTGCTGAGACGCCTAGGGCAGGTCATGTGGGGAAGGGAGGGAGGTGATGCTGTCTTCGGAGGACCTGGTAAACTGAGGTTCCACAAAGGGCCGGCTCCACCCTCAAAACGGCTTCTCCGGGTCCCTTCTGCTAATTCTGGCGGATCTGGCCCCTACAGGAGGAGGAGTTTGTTCTGGACATTCCGGAGGACCTAGGCACACTGCAATTCGTGAAACTGCGCAAACAGCACTCACTGGTGGACGACGCGTGGTTCTGCGAGCGCATCACGGTGCAGGGTCCCGGAACCGGCACAGAGACCGCGTTCCCGTGCTACCGCTGGGTGCAAGGCACAGGCGTCCTGAGCCTGCCCGAGGGCACTGGTGAGAGGGCAGTGTGGGAAAAGTAGGCACAAGGTCTCTTCAGGAAGTGCTGGGAGAGGTGGGGGCAGGATGGGATAGAAAGGTCCGAGGAGCTTAGAGAAAGGACAGACCAGAGGCACGTGAAGTGTAGGGATTTCAGGATGCACGACAGGAAAAAGTTATGAAGTCTCAGTGTTACTCAGAATACCTGATGCTGCAAGTGAGGCTGGAGAGGGATGAGTGATCTGGAGATTCCCTCTTCCCAAGTGAGGACAGGGAGTAGGAGATACAGCAATAAAGGAAAACAGAGAAGCAAAATAGAAAGATTTCTCTATAACTCAGAACAAGTTAGGGTAGGGACAGGTGAGGGACCGGTGGAATGGAGATGGAGGTGACCTGTGTGCAGAAGGCAGCTATAGAAACAAGTTATGATGTTGGAGAGCTGGTTTGAGTGGAATAAAATGGAAGCCAACTGTGAAAGAAAAGGAGCACTTGGTGGGAGGTGGGGATGAACAGGACAGCAGATATTGAATTGTTTTTCACTATGGGAAACTAGTAAGAGAGAGATGAATAGACAAATGGCCAGGTGATCATGGATGAAAAACTGAAATATATGACTTGAGATAAGTGAGTCTAAGTACAGGTAAGAGCAGGAGCAAGTCTATTATAAGTAAAGATTATGATAGTAAGTCCAAGAAAAATAAAATCAGGTCACTAAAGCAAACAAAATCTTTGAAGGACAGGCAAAGATGTGGCAGTTTAGGTATAAGACATGTGAAATAAGCCAGACCAATATAGCAGCAGATAGGTGTGAACCTATGGGTGATTAAGATTTTATCACCTTAATTAAGTGAAACTGGGTCAGATAGAAGATGAGTTAAGGGACAAGAAATGTGGCAAATGTGAGATTTTTGTCTTCAGGCAAGAAATGAGGGCTGAAATAAGTGAAAATGGGAATACAAGATTGGTTAACAGTGGGATAAATGTGGAGAGGGAATCAACCAAGTCCGGAAAAGTCAGAGATAAAAGCAACAGAGCAGGACTGAAAACATAGAATCTGATGACAAAAAAGAAATACAAGGACAAGCAGAGGAAGCACAGTATCAAAGTGACATGGCCAAATCTTCTTAATGTCTCCCCAGCCCGCCTAGCAGGAGACAATACCTTGGATGTCTTCCAGAAGCATAGAGAAAAGGAAGTGAAGGAAAGACAACAGATCTACTGGTAATCACCCACCACAGCCCTCCCAGTTGTCCTACCCTTTCCCTGCCCCTGCCCTTATCACTGACCTCAACACCCTCCCCGATGCTTTGTCCCAACTTCTAGCTGGGCTACTTGGAAGGAAGGGCTACCCCTGACAATAGCTGCAAACTGTAAGGATGACCTACCTCCAAATATGAGATTCCATGAGGAGAAGAGGCTAGACTTCGAATGGGCACTGAAGGCAGGGTGAGAAAAAGCTGAAGCTCAGAGTGCATCAGGGTTGGGAGATGCAAGAATGGTGGTATATGGTGAGGGTCTGAGGGATCATCCAGTGATTTATGCCCCAACAACTATTCTAGGGCTCTGGAGATGGTCCTCAAACGTGTTTACACCCTCCTGAGCCGCTGGAACCGCCTGGAAGACTTTGATCAGATCTTCTGGGGCCAGAAGAGTTCCCTGGCTGGTCAGTGATTCCCCCAGGTCTCTAAACCCTTTGATGGTCCCTTTTTATGACCCATCCATTGTATTTCAAGGTCCCCCACAACTCCTTGACAAATGAAAACATATTGTTCCTAGTGATCTCACAGAGGACTTAAGAATGAAAAGGGGCTCTGAAAAGGGTAGTCTGAATCCCTGAGGCCTTAAGAAGGATGTCCAAGTAACTATCCACCCTTCCCTGCCCCACTCCACCTCACAGAGAAGATCCACCAGTGCTGGCAGGACGATGACCTTTTTGGCTACCAGTTCCTCAATGGTGCCAACCCCATGCTGTTAAGACGCTCTACCTCTCTGCCCTCCAGGCTGGTGCTGCCCTCAGGGACAGAGGAACTTCAGGCTCGGTTGGAGAAAGAACTCCAGGTACCTCCCCACCCCCCACACACACACACACACATACACTTGGCATTGTTCTCTCCTTAATGGTGTGGTGAGAAGAACTGGTGAAGATAAGAAACCAAAGATAAGTCAGAGGAAAGGAGACTGCCACTTGATGCAGACTCTGGTGTTGGAAAAAAAAATCTAGAAATGGCTAAGTAATGGGGAAAAACTTAAAAGAACTCCCAGCATGAACAAGGAAATGGGATGTATCTCCAGGGCACGGATGGAGGCCAGAGATGTTAAGAGGAACTGGCTGATGTCAATGTTCTGGACTCCGGTGTTCATGGGCACAAAAAAAGACAAAGCCTGTTCCATCAGGTGGAGACATTCAGGGAGGTTTTCTGGGGGGGGGGGGGGGGGGGGATGGATTTGGGGCAGATGAACTGAATATGAGCAGGCCAAGTCTAGGCAGGATACATGATACATGCATGTGTGCTGTATTCAGTGGAGTGGTAGCCAGGGGAAGCTCTGTGGAATATTTGGCAGAGGAAGTGAGATACGTATAGGGAGTGGAAGAGGGATGGCTTAGCTGATGGGAGCCAAAAGTAGAGAACAGACATTTAGGGAACAGACATTTAGGGAATGACAGAGTAGGGGTCTGGCCATCTGGACAAGGGATCAATTGATGACGCCTTTGCCACTGGATTAAGTGGGCATAGTTCTGAACCCAGATCTACTACCACATATCCCTGCACAAGACATCTACAGTCGCTAGGCTGTTTCTTCACTTTAAAATGAAGAATTGGACCAGGTACTCCTCTTCTGCCAATAGGGCTGTAGAACTGATTCAGGATGCTAAGCTGGACTGAATGTCTTCAAATGTTTTGCCTTTTGCCATGACCCCTTAGGGACAGAATTTTTTATTTGTTCTTTTTAGACATATATTACAGTACAGTGTAGTTTGACATATTATACATATACAGAATATAACTTATTCTAATTAGGACTCCATTCTTATGGAGTTTCATTGATGTTTTCATATATGAACACAGAAAAGTTATGTCCTATTCATTCTACTGTCTTTCCTATTTCCATCCTCCCTCCCTTCCCTTCATTCTCCCTTACCTAATCCACTAAGTTTCTAGTCTTCCCTATCCCCCCTTATTGTGTGTTAGCATCCACATATGAGAAAGAACAGCCTTTGGTTTTGGGGAATTAGCTTATTTACTTAACATGATACTCTCCAGATCCATCCGCTTACTGGCAAATGCCATAATTTCATTTTCTTATGATTGAGCAATATTCCATTCCATATATACACATTTTCTTTATCCTTTCATCTGTTGAAGGACCCCTAGATTGGTTCCATAGCTATCGTGAACTGAGCACTATAAACATTGATGTGGCTGCGTCACTATAGTATGCTAATTTTACATCCTTGGGCTATATACAAAGGAGTGGGACAACTGGGTCAAATGGTAGTTCCACTTCAAGTTTTCTGAGGAATTTCCATACTGCTTTCCAGAGTGGTTACACCAATTTGCAGTCCCATCAGCAATGTATGAGTGTACCTTTGTCCCCATGTCCTTACCAACATTTATTGATACTTGTATTCTTGACAATTGTCATTCTGACCGGAGTGAGATGGAATCTCACTATACTTTTAATTTGCATTTCTCTAATTGCTGGAGATGTTGAACATCTTTTCATATTTGTTGACCATTCATATTTCTTCTTCTGTTAAGTGCCTACTCATTGATGAGGTTATTTGGGTTTTTTTGGTGTTAAGATTTTTTAATTCTTTGTATATCAGAGATTAATGCTTTATCTGAGGTGCTGGTGGCAAAGATTTTCTCCCATTCTGTAGACTATCTCTTCACATTCTTGATTAATTCCTTTGCTGTGAAGTTTTTAGTTTGATATCATCCCATTTGCAGATTCTTGATTTTACTTCTTGCACTTTAGGAGTCTTGTTGAGGAAGTCAATTCCTAAGCTGATATGATGTAGAGTTGGGTCTACATTTTCTTCTAGGAGGTGCAGGGTCTTTGGTCTAATGCCTAGGTCCTTGATCCACATTGAGTTGAAGTTCGTGCATGGTGAGAGATAGGGGTTAACATGCATTCCACTATATATGGATTTCCAGTTTTCCCAGAACCATTTGTTGAAGCTATCTTTACTCCATTGTATGTTTTTGGCACCTTTTGTCTAGTATGAGATAACTGTATTTATGTGGGTTTGGCTCTGTGTCTTCTGTTCCATTGGTCTTCATGTCTACTTGGTGCCAATACTATGTCATTTTTGTTACTATAGCTCTGTAGTATAATTTAAGGTCTGGTATTGTGATGTTCTGCTTTGTTTTTCTCACTAAGGATTGCTTTGGCTATTCTGGGTCTCTTATTATTCCAAATGAATTTCATGATTGCTTTTTCTATTTCTGTGAAGAATTCATTGGAATTTTAATAAGAATTGCATTGAATCTGTATAGCACTTTTGGTAGTATGGTCATTTTGACAATATTAATTCTGCCTATCCAAGAACATTGGAGATCTTTCCATCTTCAATCTCTTTCTTTAGTGTTGTAGTTTTCATTGTAGAGGTCTTTCACCTCTTTTGTTAGACAGATTTGCTTTATGGATAGATTTTGAACTCTACAAATGGATACATTCCTCCTTTCTTTAGAATGGTTCCCTGTTTGAGGCTGATTTTATCCTGCTGGATGGAATTCCAGCCAATGTGATCCGAGGAGAAAAACAGTACCTTGCTGCCCCTCTTGTCATGTTGAAGATGGAACCCAATGGGAAGCTGTTACCCATGGTCATCCAGGTGAGGCCCCAAGCATCTCATTCCCACTTCTCTGTTCACATCAACCTGTTCCTAAGGACCCAATCCCTTGACTCCTGCCTCCCAAATCCCATCCACACCAAGACCTATCTTCAAGTCACAGCTCACAGCCTGGTCTCCCCTGACTCACCTAATGGAAGCACTTATTCAAGAATCATAATGGCCTCTTTGAATCCTCATCCTATACCCAGCAGTTCTCAAACTAGTATGCTTCCAAATCACATCAAGTGTTTGTTAAAATGCAGGGTCTTCAATGCCACCACTAGACTTTCTGATTTAGTGTGTCTGGGGGGGAGGAGGCACAGAGAAAATTCATTTCTTACAAGTTCCAAAGTAATGCTGATGCTGCATCTCAGGAGCACACTTTTTGAACTGTTATTTAATCTCTAAGCATCCTCTGATTCTGAATATCCATTGTCTCTTAGATAACCTTTTTTCTCACCATTCCCATCAAACAGTCAATTATTATTGTCAATAATTGTACACATCCAGCTTCTACTTCCCTCTCTGCCACCTGACTCCTATCCTATTTCTCCCAAACTACTGCGAGGACCTCCTTACTGGACTCCCTGCTTCCAGTCTCTCCTGCAGTCAGCATGACCATCAAGTCACCATAGCCAATGAGGAAAGGAATGTTTCTTTTTCCTCCTACTACATTATAACCCTCTAGAAGGCAACAGTGTTCAGTGTTGCTTAGTCATCTTCTTCCTCAGAAATGCTGACCATGTCATACATAGGATGAGAGTTCAATAAATATTTGATGTTTCTTTCTCCCAGATTCAACCTCCCAATCCCAGCTTCCCAACTCCAACACTGTTCCTGCCATCAGATCCTCCACTTGCCTGGCTCCTGGCCAAGTCCTGGGTTCGAAATTCAGATTTCCAACTGCACCAGCTCCAATATCATTTGCTGAACACTCATTTGGTGGCTGAGGTCATCGCTGTTGCCACCATGAGGTGCCTACCAGGACTGCACCCTGTTTTCAAGGTACAGGCTCTACTCTTATCCTATCTCCTCTTCAGACACATTACAAGGGAGCCCTATGAAACTGTCAAAGATCTAAAAGCCTAGCAATGGGCTTGAGTTATAACTGAAATATTGTTAGTAAAAGAAAAGACTTATTTGTAACTTGGAGTAATACAACGCTTTACTCCTACCTTAGGAGATTTAATATTTCGCCAGGAAGAAAAATGGTACCCCAAGAACCAACCAGAGAACAATATCTGGAACTACAGTTAGAAATCACAAGAGACAATCTATAAACGGTGTAGAACTAATGGAGAATGTTCCACCCCAAAAGGGTAGTCAGCTAAGTAGGAACAGATCAGAATGCAAGGAGACAAGCCCAGCAGGCTAATTAGATCTGCCCAAGAATAAGGCAGGTAAAAATGTGCATTGGTTGGGTAGTGACACAGGAATGAAAATGAAAAATCAAAGGCATGGTAAAGAAAGGAAACAGAAAAGTTATAGCATGTCTGGGTGCAAGACTGGAGAGAGAAAAGTCAAAAGTCCAAGCTTCTATGACTCACAGGAACCCACAGGGTGGGTTCCATGTGTTGTACTGATGTAGAGATACTATAACTTTATGAAACAGTGTAGTGTTTATTGCTAGGCAGAAGACACCTAAGCAAGACTTATGCTTGCTTTGAAAATGTTCTGAAAATCTCAATGACATTTTAAGATAGGGAACATGGCAGAAAAGAGCACAAAAATGACAGAAGCTTTGAACCAAAGTAATTGTCAGAAATAGTAAAGTTAGAAGAAGCTAAGTTAAGGGCAAAAATGAGGTGTCTGGTTTTAGCAACAAGGAGTTTGCAGTATTGGCAAAATAAGTAAGCACCTGGTATGGAGAATAACTGAATGGTTTTAGTGGAGGACCTCCATCTGGACCCCCAAACTTGGCCAATACAGCTGTGATCCCTAGAGGTCACCTCTTCAGTAACACAGACAAAATGGAGACCAGTATGTTTAAAAGGATCTTGGAATTTATCTCTCACATGATGCCTTCTGCATCATCTGCTGCTCAACATGATTAGGTGAAACCTCAATTCA
The DNA here is from genome assembly GCF_902686455.1 of Sciurus vulgaris. Lineage (NCBI taxonomy): Eukaryota > Metazoa > Chordata > Mammalia > Rodentia > Sciuridae > Sciurus > Sciurus vulgaris. The sequence goes on along the minus strand of NC_136463.1, from coordinate 54,825,178 downwards.
CACTTATAATTCCCTTCTCTAGCTCAGTCCTACACTGTCATCACTCATCATTAACAATTTCTGCTTCAATAAAATTTATAATCTAGTTTAAAAAAAATTTCTTCCCATAGCAAGTAACTGAGTTGTTATAGGATACATAGGAGGGTGAAGCCTGCAATCATCAAAATGGCCCACCTTTTGATGGACAAGGTCTCAATTCTGAATCCTGGCCTCAATACTCACCAAATGTCTACACCTTTAAATGAGAGTAACAGCATGTCCATAGTGGGGTTGTTAAAGGATAAAATGGCATAAGACAATCATGTGACATATACTACATGCTACCAAAAAAACATTAGTTCTTGCAATTATTATTATTTGGGGTTATTTGTCCTCAGGCATCTTCTCTCCTCATGTGGACTTTGGGCCTTCCATGACATTCAGCATCTCTCATGAACTTTCTGAAAGGTTTCACACTAATGTAAGCAGCTTTGATATCTTAACACCATAGTGATCACTTGTGTTGTTCCTCTGTCCAGCATCAACAATTCAGATACATACCAAAACTGGATGAAACCTGCAAATTAATTGGGTAGAAAGGAAGACAAATAATCTAAGGTACAAAGAAACATGTATGAGGATCAAGTACTTTTTTTGGGGATTTACCACTGAGCTATATCCCCAACCCTTTTAATTTTTTATATTGAGATATAGTCTGAGTTGATAAAGCTGACCTCAAACTTGTGATGCTTCCCAATCCTCCCAAGTTGCTGAGATTAAAGGCAGGCCCCAGGCTCAGGTAGCATTTTTTTTTTTTTTTTTTTAAGTTATAGATGGACACAATGCCTTTATTTTATTTATTTATTTTTATGTGGTGCTGAGGATCTAACCCAGTGCCTTACACCTTTGAGGTAAGCATTCTATCACTGAGTTTACAACCCCAGCCCCTCAGGCAGCCTATTTTGATAGGCAAGGAAAAGCAGAAGAGAGGAAGTTGAACAGTGTCCAGGTGGGAGAGGGAACAGATTTGACAGCAGCTCCTCTGCTGCTTTAAGCAGGAAGATCAATAGAGCCCATCTAATTCTGACTGAAACTACCTGCTCAAACTGCCCCCAAAACAAAACCAACAGTGACACAACAAAGAGATGCCGGTACAGCTTTGATAAGGAGTAGAGGCTAGTTTAAGCTATGAGGATGTGGTTAGTAGAATATAAAAGAAAGTCAAAGGGGCTGATTCATAAGGGACACCTATAATTAAGGTGGAAATAATAAAGAGAATGATAACAATTACTATTGGAGAACTTCTGGGTGTACTAGTGACTCTTCATACCTCACTCACATAATCACTGACGTCACCAAAGCTCCCTGAGATAAGAGATCCTATTATTGCCCCCTACTGACAGATGAGGAGATTGCAGATTAGAGGGTATAAACTTGGCCTAGTACCAAAGGTACAGTGTAGGTTGAAACCCTGGTCAGTGTGGCTCCAGAATCTGACTCACAAGGAAGTTAGAGAACATGAAAGTGATCTGAGAAAGAGACCTGTCAAGGAATCATCAAGAAAAGCAGACCACCATGTTTGGTGCCAATCTCTACAACAAAGGACCTCCATTAACTCCCTCCAATCTCCTCCACCCTAGCTCCTGGTCCCCCATATCCGCTACACTATGGAAATCAATACCCGGGCCCGGACCCAGCTCATTTCAGATGGAGGAATATTTGATCAGGTAAGGAAGGAATACAGTACCTAGCTGCCTAATCACCCAGTTCACTACAATCTTCTGCCATCTTCAGCATCCCAGACGACCTATAAGAACGTCCTGACCCTTAACCTATAAGTCCTGTCCTTTTATATACATGTCTTTAAATTTATAAACCCCATCTTGAACCTCCTGCATAATATGCCATCATTCTCCAATTCTGCTTCCATCCCTCAAGACTTGTCAACTCTTGTCTCAGGCAGCAAGCACAGGTGGCGGGGGCCATGTGCAGTTGCTTCATCGGGCAGTGGATCAGCTGACCTACTGTTCCCTGTGTCCTCCTGATGACCTGGCTGACCGGGGCCTGCTGGGAATCCCAAGTGCCCTCTATGCCCATGATGCTTTACAGCTTTGGGAGATCATTGCCCGGTGGGTAGGAGCTGAGAAATGAGTGGGAGAGGGAGGGCAGGGCTCTGGCTTCAGGTCAGCATGGGGCAAAAGCATCTCTCCATGGAGAGATAAGAATAAGGAGATGGTAGGTGAGGTCTAAAAACGAAGAGATAGGGGCATGGTACACAAGTGAGGAGAGCTGTATGTACAGAGACTGAGGGATCTGGAAGAATCAGGATTTTGCTAGGAAGAATAGATAGCAACCATGTACAGAGGATACCTAGAACTACTAAACTACATCTTCTTCCTTTATGCTAGTATGTCAAAAACCTGGGGAGAGCTGTGGGTATAGTTCAGTGGTAGAGCACGTGCCAAGCCTGTCTGAGGCCCTCCCCAGCACCTCCAATATTAAAAAAATAAATTAACCCTGGAGAATGTTCCAAAGCAAGACTGATAGGATCTGATTAAAGTACAGAGACATCAGCTGATTTGAGGCCACAGCATAGAGGAACAGAGGTCAGAAACTAGAGCTTTCTGCCAGTAGAGAGCTCAGCTCCCTTCTCTGGGCAGGTACGTGGCGGGGATCATCCAACTCTTCTACCAGAGGGATGATGTTGTGAGCGGGGATCCTGAATTGCAGGCCTGGTGTCGAGAGATCACGGAGGTGGGGCTGTGCCAGGCCCAGGACAGAGGTAAGATCCATCTCAGAGACAGGAGCTCCTGGGACACTGCAAGAGCCCTTTCCCAGTCCTGCCTTTCTAAGACAGAACCTCAGCCTGGTATCATACCCCTCCTCCATACATTAAAGTATCCAAATTCCATTCACACCTCTTAAGGTTCAGGGCAATTCTAGATACCCAAGGATTTTCCTCCTCAGAGACCCTGGTCATCAACCCCTACTCCAGTCCCCACCCCGGTAATGGATGCCCATAAAGTGGCATGGCCTGGGACCCAACCAGGGCAAAGCCAGTGAGGGGTGTCCATGCTCGGGTTCATGTATTGTCTTCATGGTCCCCCATTTTCCTGCCTGAAGATATAGTTTCCCACTAAAGCCTGTAACAACCCAAACTGGTTTCCCTTCCCTTTTCCCGTCTGCTACTATCCACCATGCAGAAGGGCCAAGTATTTTCACACTCACCAGAGTGCAAGGACATTTCCAGATGCAACCTCTATATTATATATGTTGGGGCTTAAACCTGAAGTTAGGGCCCTGATCTTTGGGACTCAGGTTTCTTGGTCAATCTGGTCCTCCCTCTAGACAGTACCTTGGTTTATCTCAATCCCACCCCACCCGCCCCACACACACACACTGCATTTTCGTCTCCAGGGAAGAAATAGCCTTTCTTGAACTCTTCCTAGAAACCCATGTCTGACACAAACATACATAAATAAATGAACAAACACCCATCAATTCTAAAATGCAGACCTACTAAGGCATCAGCCTTTATTTCTTTCCTGTTATGCTGAAGCTTCTAAATCCTATTCCTTTCCTGCCCAGGTTTCCCTCTCTCTCTCCAGTCCCAGGCTCAACTATGCCATTTCCTTACCATGTGTGTCTTCACATGCACTGCCCAGCATGGGGCCATCAACCAGGGTCAGGTATGGACAGCTGAAAGCCCAGGTCCCTGAATGCAAGTGTCTGGGCCTTGGGAGATTCAAGGGAGAGAGAGGGACTCAAACACTAAGTACTGGGGTTCTAGGGTTACAGTTTCTTCCCCCAGCTGGACTGGTATGCCTGGGTCCCTAATGCCCCTTGCACAATGCGGATGCCCCCACCCACCACCAAGGAAGAAGTGACATTGGCCACGGTGATGGGGTCACTACCTGATATCCGGCAGTCCTGTCTTCAAATGACCATCACATGGCATCTGGGTCGCCGCCAGCCAGACATGGTGAGAAGGGGACCCTAGGGAGAGGAAAACGACAGTTGGAAAGGACACATCAGAGTTAGGGAATGGGCTCTAGGTGTTTCTGTCTTCAGACTAGAAGTTGATCCTTTGTTCCATCTCAGGTACCTCTGGGGCATCACAAAGAAGAATATTTCTCAGACCCCAAAGCTAAAGCTGTCCTGAGCCAATTCCAAACAGATCTGGAAAACCTGGAAAAGGAGATTACAGCTCGGAATAAGCAACTTGACCTGCCTTATGAATACCTGAAGCCCAGTCGCATAGAAAACAGTGTCACTATCTGAGACCTAAGGTGTCCCCACCGGGAAGATGTCACATCAGCTTTAAGACTGACATGTCTATCTTGAATATGTTTTCCTGAGTCTTTGTTGGGGCTCTGATTCCTCCCCCAACTAAACCTACTACATCGGTATACCACTAGCCTGGACAGCACTAAATTTAAGAGCCAGATAATATTTTAGGCCACAATTGTCCCTGCCACAATTACTAAGCTCTTCCACTGTAGCATGAAAGCAGCCACAGATAATATATGTCAGTAAATGAGTATAAGTATGTTCCAATAAAAAAATCATTTATAGACACTTAGGTATGAACTTCACATATCAAAAAATATTAGTTTGGTTTATTCAACCATTTAAAAATACAAAAAAGTACTTTGCTTGAGGGACATGCAGAGACTGCAGACTAGACGTGGTCCTTACACAGTGTACTAGCCTGAGCCCCTACCCTATTTCCAAAACATCCAAGAGCACAGATGTGAACAGGGAGAGGAGAGTTCTTAGAGAAATCCACTACCTCTGTTAATTCTCCTTTCCCAGGAACTAGACTTCACGGTTGGTGACCAACCCAGAGATTCCTGACAGTTCGTTGGCAACTTCCCCTTCACCCTTACTTCTCCTATTTAGACATGTACCCCCAAATGTCCCTGGATAAGAATGGTGATTTTGGCCCAGAATAAAAATCTTTGCCCCCAAATGACTTCCTTCTCCAGACAGTCCCAAATGAGATATACAAAATTCATATTTCAAGGCCACTTTTTAGCTCCTTTAATACCCAGTGATCTCACTGTGTTTCCTAGGTTCCAAGTTCTCTTTCACAACCCTTTTAATAATACTATGCACAAAATAAATGGGAACATACCACAAAGTTATTCTAGCCCATGACAGTGTTTCTTTGGTTCTGGGGTCTCAGCATCAAAATGATCCCTCTCAATTATTCTGTACTCTTTGACATCACTAGAATGGATACAACAAGCTTAAAGCAAAATTGTGTTCTTCACCCAAGTACTGGGTTCGAACCCCAGCATCCAAAAAATAAGCATTCTTCAAACATCCCTATCTTCCTGAATGATACTTACAAGCCTGTATCTCTCTAGTGAAATACAAAAACTTTTTTTTGGACAGGGCAATCTACTCATGTTTTTAAATCTTGCATCCTACTTTACTCAAAGGGCCTACAATCACTTTCCCTAGTAAACAGGGAAGCAAAGTGACATTTTTGTGTACTTATTCTTTTCTGCAGTATATGTAGCAGGACTACTCACCTTCACAACTTGCTCATCGAATCTGCTTTCCCTGGAATTTTTCTAACCCGTTTTTCCTGGCTTCAGTACCCAGAAGTATACAGTATTCCAAGTGAGATGATTAAAACCATACAGTATTCCAAGCTTTGTCATTTAAGAGAACCATCTCTAATGCCAACAACCCTCAGCAATTGTAAAGCCTTCTAGCCACAACAGCATGCTTTTTGGCCTCCGAGCAAGGCTCCTATCTCCCTTGGCTGAATCAGAATAACAATTTTTAAAGGGAGAGGTGAGTACAAAAGCGATAGACACGCGCGCTCGCGCTCTCAGGAGTAAATCTCTACGTCTCACAATTTCCCCATCACTGGAGACCACCCGAGACTAAAGAGTCTTGGCGCCAAACGAGATGATTCCAAGCCTGCCATCCTAACCGCTAGTTACCCAAGTTACCAGGATCCTGCCAGAATTAGACATTTCCGGAGGTAAGGGTACTGCTAGTTCCTCGTCACGTGACGCGGCAACCTGATCACGTGATTTGCCAGCTACCTCCATTCCAACGCGGAGGGGTAAGGGAGATCAAAAAACCCTAAGCCCTCTCTCCTTTACTCACACCCTAGCCACACAGGTTAAAAAGGGCTTCGAGAGGGGTTGTTTCTGTCTCGGACACCGCCTTCTCCCACCCAAGTTTCGGAAGGGCCCCGAGGCGCCACCTTCTTCGCTGCCGCCCCCCAGCGAGATGGTTGGGACCGGAGGCCACGCCCCCCTCTACCGCCCTCCGCGACTCCAGCCCCCAAATCCGGCTCTCTGGATCCCGAAGCATCCAGGGTTGCTTCTCACCACCTTCCCACTCAGCTCACACTCAAGCAATCCTCGATTCCTTTCTTCATGGCATCGCTCCTGTGCTGTGGGCCCAAGCTAGCCGCCTGCGGCATCGTCCTCAGCGCCTGGGGAGTGATCATGTTGGTGAGGGGACATCCGGACGAAAGTCGGAGGAGGGCCTGAGGGGCTCTGAGGTTGGAGGGCTGGAAGGCCAGGAAACTCCAGGTCTTAGAAAGCAGTAGGCAGGCTGGTGGGGCTAGTGGGATAACTAGTCGCTGGAGAATGAGACAGAATTGAGATTAGAAGGTGGAGGACTGGACGAGAAGGTGCTAGGGCTAGAGCCTGGAATGGGAGCCAGGGCTGGTAAATTTGTGGACCTATCAAGGTAAGAAAATGAAGAACTGGGGTCGTCAGAGATGCATGAGTTGAATGGAGACTAGGAGGGGAAAAGGAGTGCCTCTTCCTGAAATGGGTAGCTGTGGTCTTGTTTCCCCCAGGACTCTGTGGCCACTTCCAAAAATAATATAAAGTGCCTGTTCTCCCTCACCTCTTCCGCCCTGTCCCGTGATAATGACGCCTTTGGGAAGTATAGTCTGGGTGCTTGGGAAAGACGAGTTACTATCTATTCCCGCCCTTGTCCCAGCCATGCGTCTCAGTGTCCCCACTTCTCACCCTGTTGCAGGTGGCTGAGTCCGAATCTAGCTACAACCACACCTACTACTAGCTCATTCTGGTTAATCCCAGGCGCAGGTGTTGTGTCAACATTAGAAATGAATGGGGTTTAGGGAGTGATCAGCAGTTGCCTGAGTTCAACAACCAACATATTCCCTTTTTTTCAGATAATGCTTGGAATATTTTTCAATGTCCATTCCGCTGTGTTAATTGAGGACGTTCCCCTCACGGAGAAAGATTTTGAGTAAGTAGTCTGGGGAGAGAGGAGCCGGGTGCAGGTGAAACGTGGTTGGATCTATGGTCAGAATTATAAGCGGAATATTGCTGGAAGCTGTATGTTTAGGACCCTGACATTTAGAGTACTGGTAAAGGAGAGTGCTCTATTTTGAATGTGGTTAGAAGCTGGGGATTGTAGGTCAGTGGTACAACGCGCTTTACATGCAAGGTCCTGGGTTCAATCCCTAGCACCAAAAAAGAAAAATGGAATGCATTTAGGAGTGATCTTGGAAATCAGGCCTTGGCGTCTATACAAAAACCCACCGGTTTTAGGTGTGGCTTCTTAAGTAATTTCACCTTTCTGTGCCTCAGTTCATCTCTGCAAAGGGGATATTATAATGGAATAAATCCTATAGTCCAGAAGATTGAATAAGATAATATACATAAAAGCGCTTAGGATGGTGCCTGACGCATACTAAATGCCCAATAACTGCTCGATGTTCTTAATGGCTGACACTTCTCTGCTTAATCCCCATCCTCAGGAATGGCCCTCAGAACATTTACAACCTTTACGAGCAAGTCAGCTACAACTGTTTCATCGCCGCGGGCCTTTACCTCCTCCTTGGAGGCTTCTCTTTCTGCCAAGTTCGGCTTAATAAGCGCAAGGAATACATGGTGCGCTAGAGCTCGGTCGTTTCCCCTCTCCAGCCCCCTCTATTTAAAAACTCCCCACCCCATTCTGGTGTCCTCTGGGAAACTGGGTCCTCCTGGCGAGAGTCTGCATCCCCAGTTCTCCAATCTCTGGCGTCCAGCCCCTTGTCTTGACGCGTATCACAATAAAGAGAAACTGCTCTCTTAAGCCTCGCGTCTCTGCTTGAGTGACAGGGCGGGCCGGGCCAAGGCTGGAGGTCGGCCTCTTAGCTGCAGAGTCCAGACCGTTCCAAGGAAGTGGAGTGAAACCGGCCGGAAGTGAGGCGACGTCTTCCACCGCTCCTTATCCCGGCGCCCGGGCCGCCTAAGCGACGGCGGTTGGTAGGGCGGAGAGCGGCAGGGTTTCAGCCAATCAGCTGCGGGGAGGGTGGGACTTCCTGCTCCCGGGCCGGAGCGGCTCGGTCGCCCGGCTCTCGTGGTCCCAGCTCGCGTGGTGGCGGCGGCAGAGCGTCTCCGTGAGGAGGTGCGCGGGGCCATGACGTCAGCGTCCACAAAGGTTCGACCTCCCTCGCGGACAGCGCTCCCTGGCGGCCACAGGAGGGCGGGCCCCCCGCTTGGTTCCCGACTCTGGCGCCGGGCTAGGGGCCGGCGAGCGGGAGCTGATGTGGGGTGGGGCTAGGGTCTCCCGGCGGGACCGCGCCGGGGCTGTGCGCCGGCCCCCAGTAATACTGTCCCACCCCCAGGTCGGAGAGATCTTCTCTGCGGCCGGCGCCGCCTTCACGAAGCTCGGAGAGCTGACGATGCAGTTGCATCCAGTGGCCGACTCTTCCCCCGCGGGGTACGTGAGCCCGGGCTGGGACGTGGACCCCGGGCGCAGACGCTTGGACTCAGTCACAGACACAGATCCTCTCTAGGGCAGGGGCAAATGTTAGTTTCCCTTTGTGCCTGGCACAGCGCAGAATAGGTGTTAATGTTCGCTGAATAATTGAATGAATGACAGATGAAGATAGACAGGTCCACAACCCGGACTCATTTCAGTTGTCCCTTGCTGCGAACCAGCCAAACTACCACCACTATCACCCGCACCAAATCATATAAAATTCCATCAAACTGCTGCAAACCGTGTTCAAGGGTTTTGTTTGTAAGACCCCTCTACTTTCTGAGCTGGTGTCAGCCGGCCGTTTGCAGCAATTGCACATTGATGGAGAAAAGTGTTGTAAGGTAGCGGTAGATGCAATTTTATGTGGTTGGGGGTCCCCAGAGGTTTCCTTGTTTTTAAGTAGGACCCCTTTTAGTTCTTGGAAGGGGACCCAGAGATTGGGGGCAGAAGACTGATTGGCTGTGGAATGCACAGCCCGTGGGCTGGCTCCACTCCCTTCTCCCATTTTTGCTACCCCCACCCCTCTCCCCTTCTGACAGTGCGAAGTGGACGGAGACGGAAATAGAGATGCTGAGGGCTGCTGTGAAGCGATTTGGGGACGATCTTAATCACATCAGCTGTGTCATCAAGGAACGGACAGTGTGAGGGAGGGTGACTGGCAGAAAAGGGGGGGTGGGCAGCTTTCTTCCTCCTTACCCATTATTCCATCTTCCTCAGCACTCCCAGCTCAGCATCTTTCCTACTGTATTGCTAGTTTTGTTAGCATTCCCTTGAGGACTGAAAGAGTATAAGAATTGTCACAGTTGGTCAGAAGTTCCTAAAATGCCATGGTAATCGGAACCTTCCAAGAATTTTATTTTAGGGTGCCTGAGATACTTAATGTTGTATTTGATAATGGGAGTTCCCTGATGATTTATATAGATTTTTGAGACTCTAGTGTTTCCAGGGGTACTGTGATTCTGAAGTAGTTGATCCAGATCAACTAAATTTCAGTCTACTTGTAAATCACCAAGCCATACCTGGTGGCACTATACATCCATACACCTCTCCCAGAAGAGGATTAGGGGATGGGCCTTTCCTGCTACTCAGTTCTGGGACTCCACTCTTCACACTCCATCTGCCTTAATTGAGTACAGAACTTCAGGAAAATAAGAATCCTACCAAAGGCCTGGGGCCCTGACCTGGATTCTTACGTAGGGCTCCCAGAATTCCTTCAGAGTGGCCCATTACCCCTGCCCCTCTCCTCTCCCCTCAGCTTGATGACTCCTTCCCTAATCTGCTGTCTCTTCTCTCAGGGCTCAAATAAAGGCCACTGTAAAGCGAAAGGTATATGAAGATTCTGGCATCCCCCTTCCAGCTGAATCACCCAAAAAAGGGCCCAAGAAGGTGGCATCTGGTGTCCTGTCGCCTCCTCCAGCCGCCCCTCCACCCAGCAGCTCCAGTGTCCCTGAGGCCGGGGGTCCCCCCATAAAGAAACAGAAGTCTGGTGAGGGCTGTGGAGTTGTTACTGTCTAGGGTAGGGGTTGAAGGTTCCATCTGAGGCTCAGTGAGAGAATTGGGACTGAGTCAGAGGTAGATCTCTCTTTCTCTCCCTGTGGCGGTTCCCAGAGTGGGGGAGGTAGAGTACAAAGCTTTGGAAAACTGGGGAGGGGAGAGTCAGGGAACCTAGAACCTAGCCTATGCCCCCTCCCAGATGTGACACTCAGTGCTCTGAATGACTCCGACGCCAACAGTGACCTGGTGGATATTGAAGGGTTAGGAGAAACTCCTCCAGCCAAGAAACTCAACTTCGACCAGGGTAGGAGTCTTCCTCCTCCCACACTGGCTGGGGTGGGGGAGGAAGTGCTCACCTGATGGCAGGGGCGGGTGTCAGCAGGAGCCTCTCCCTTGTTCAGGGGCTTTGAAGGGAAGGTGCTCTCACAGTGCAAGGGATTGGGTCAGTAAGAAGCAGGGTATTTGGAGAGATGGGAGTTATCTTGGAAACTACTTGGGGCTTGCTCCATCTCTGTCAATTTTACTTCCTGTTCCAGACAGCCTGACCCTAGATTCTGGCCTTCTCACAACCTCTGCTGATGCTCCTCTACTCTCCTGCTGAGCCTTCCACCTCTGACCCCTCTCACTGTTCACCCTGGACCTGTGGATCACCTGGGACTCAGCAAGGCCTGAATGCAAGAGGGTCAGAAGGCTTCTAGGAATGTCACCTGGCTGTCCCTGATAACCATCTGCCCTCAGTCCCTGACCTCCATCTGATGGACATTTTTATACAGAAAATAAAGATTCTCTCTCAGCATGGTGCTGCAGCTGCTGTTCCTTCACCTCTCCTTATCCCTCAGGGGCTCAGCCCCTCCTCAGTAGTCCTCGCCACCCTGCCTGGAGCAGCACAGCCAATATTGGCAGACTTGCTTCCCAGTGCCAATATTTCTGTGCTGCTAGAGCCAGGGGAGCTGGGTGTGGGCAACAAAAACTCCACTTTGCTCTGCATCCAGAACTTACTCCAGGGTTGCTGGCGGTCAATATTCCTGAGACTACCCTAGAGATTTTAAAGGGGCTGTTCCAGAGCTTTCATACCCTTTTCTTCCCCACCTCACAAGAACTTTGCCACAAGGCCCCAGATATTTGTGTCGCTTCTCCAGGGTGGTCTCCCAGGGCCAGGCCTCAGCGGTGCCTCCCCCACCCTCGCTCTAACACCACAGTGTGGTTTGGACGTGGCCACAGTGCCGTACAAACCACAGTGTGCTGCTGGGGCGGGGGCAGGACGGGTGGGTTGAGAGGACTAGAGCACAAGATGGTGCTATGAAGACACTCCCCCCTCCCCCAAGAGCAGGGAAATAGAGAAGGCATAAAAGGCAAACATGGCCCCCAAAAAGGTTGGGAAAAACCAGGAACCAGGGACAGGACTTGAGCAGGCGACTGGAAAGAGAGGGGCCTAGGGGATGAGCTCATAGTGTAATAAGACTGGAACCATCTTCCCTCTGGAGGAACTCAGTTCAGCAGATCCCTAGGGTGGGATCAGGGGCAGAGGAAATAGGGAATGACTAGGGGGACCAACAAACTGCCTCCTGACTCAGCAAGGGCAGGGACCCAAGGCTTTCTGTGTCCATTCCTCCCCTCCCTGGGTCAGAACCCATGAGAAACGCTAGGAGAGACAGAGGGCCAAGGACAGCAGGGTTGGGAGTTGGCAGTCCAGAGGTGGTGGGGCCGGAACATGATTGGGAGAGGGGGGCCGGAAGTCGCCCTGGGCCCTGGGCCTGCCACAAGATGGAGGCCAAAGGCAGGAAATGGAGGCCAGGGGGAAAGGGGAGCAACAGGGCCCAGGAAGGGGGCTATCAGGATCTGAGGGCCAGATATTCATCCCCTTGTGCTGCTCTCACTCCCCCATGGCCCTCCAAGGCCCACGCCCTAGCCCCACAACACCACCCACCAGCCTATCCACCAGGCCCAGGCAGGCGGGCCCACCCCAGAGAGCCACGTTTAAACTGAGACAAACATGCCTCTCCCCACCCCCAACCCTAGGCCTTCCCTTAGCCTTTTCCTCCTGGCCAGGACTTAATTTTTAAAAGTACCTCCCAGAAAGCAAAATCCAAGGGCCCAAATCCCTTCTGCAAATCAAAATAGTACCCTGTAAAACCCAAATGTTATCATGTCATATCCCATCCCACCTTTTACCAACCCCCTTCCGACACACCCCCAAAACTCTTAACAATCAAAAAGATCTAAGATGGTGTAAGTAAGCAGTCTTTTTAGGCCCCTGATGATGCCTGACTCCCTCCTGAGACCCTTATCAGTCCTACATCAAACACTTCCAAGGCCTCCTGCTCCTCATTGAACCCCCAGAGCCCCAAAACAGCAGCTGTCCCCAGCTCCCACCCTCGGCAGAGCCTTTGTGGGGTGAAAGAGAAATCAAACACTATTCTAAAGGTTGGGGATGTTGGGGAGCTCTCTGCTCTCAGGTTTCAGTCTCCATCTGAGGGGCTGCAGTTTAGGGGTATAAGAGAAAGACTCTCCAATCATTCCCCCAATTCCAAGACTGACAAAGCCCAACCCCACCCCAACACGCACCTCCAAACCTCCCCCCCAACCGCCACGTCTCTCCTGAAAACAGGGGACACTTTCCTCCCCACTTACCTCAGCTACTCTCCCCTGAGATCCTGGTCCCCTATTTTGAAAGGAGCAAATTTTGGGGTGCATCCCTTACATTTGGGGTGCAGGAGAAAGGAGCCGCCCCAGTCGCATCGCTGGCCTCCTTCCTCTCGGCTGGCTCAGGGACTGGGGAGTGCCCTGGGGAGGGGGGACCCCCACAAGAGAGCTCTGAAGGGGGTTCCTCCACTCCCAGTCAGAATTGGGGACACCCCCCCAAAACCCGTCCCAGCCCATCCGTCTCCAACTCGGCGGGAGAGGCAGCTGCAATGCCCCAGTCAGATTCCCCCAACACTACATTCCTCACCCCATCTAGAGGGGTCCCAGGGCCCCCAAAAAATCCCCAAAAAATCTAGGATGTTGGGAAGACAGTCCTGGACTAGATCCCCAAATTTGGGGTCCTTAGATACCCCCGTTTTTTCAGGAAAATTCTGTCTTTCTCCTGTCTCCCGCCAGCCCTGCTCTGTCCCGATGCCAATTTTGGAAGTCACTCCCTCCTTCCTCCTCCCCGTCTCTCCAGGCACCCCCCCTGCTTGGGGGCTAGGGTCCAGGACACCTGGCTTCCAGACCAGGGGGGGCACTCCTCAAAGGGCTAGGGGCCAGGAGGTCAAGCTCATTGCTCCTGTCTTAAGGAAGCAGGAAAGCCCGATCCTCCCTTCCCCTCCCCCCTGGCTGGTCTCGGTGGTGGTTTAGGAAAGCCTGGAGGATTGGAATCTGCCATTGCTGTTGCACAGGCAGTTTTTTTTTTTTCCTTGGGTTGGGGGGGTGGGCGGTGGGAGGGAGAGAGGGGAGGAGAACCGAAGAGAGCAGGGACCCAAGCGGGAAGAGCTGGCCTGGCTCACCCTCTAGCCCCTGCTGCCGTTGGGAACCCCTCCCCCTCAGTTCACCCACACTTCCAGTATTCTGCCTGCTTTCTGTTTGGGACTGTTATCTAAAAAATCAGGGTACAAGAATCCCCTCCTTTCACCCACTACCACCTCTCCTTGCCACAGTTCCAGCAGCACTGCCCTGCTCAGGGGTGTCCACTTTACCAAAAGACACCCCATTTTCCTCCACCTTCCCCCAAACTTAAGTGTTTTTCCCTAAATAAATTGGGGTTTAGAGTTCAAAACCACCTCTTCTCTTTCAGATCTATCCAAGCCACATGGTATTAAGTCCATGAGGAGGCATCATGCCCTCTCCAAATTTCTCCCTTCAATTCGTGTGCTTATTTAGGGGTTCACTAAAGAAAGAAGTTTCTAGAATCTGGGGTGAGAGGGAGCTCTAAGCAAAAGATACCCCCAACCCAGAAACATGCTCCAAATTACGTGAACCTTCAAATCAATCCCACCTCATGATCTATCATTCAGCTTCACCCAAATGTGTCCAAAGTGTAACAAAACACCCCCAAATGAGGATACCCCCAAATTTAGTCTTCTACTCTGGGGACCCTCACTTTGTTGATCCCCCTGGACAAAGTTTCCTAGTTATTCATGCATACACAAGAATAACCTCCTCCTCAAAATAAGTCTTCACTTGATTCAAATACACAATTTTGTACCCCTCAAAACCCCCACAACCACACAAAGTCTTCAAACTTGATCTCAGCTTCCTATGAGGTGCCTCCTCAAAGTAATTTAAATAAAACAAAAAACTCCAAATTGAATTTCTTGTCCCCAACAATTTAGTCTGACTCTTGAAATTTATACCTCAAAACAGACTGTACCCTAAAATCAGCATGAGCATTCTGGCTCTTCTGATAATCCAAGATGACAGAGATGGACAGAGACTCCAAAATGGAGGCACCAGAATCCCCAGAACTAATGCAACTTCAAAATCAGCCCCATGCCTCAAACATACCATAGGCCTCATTGGCTGTAACAGTAAAATCAACACCCCCTAACAAATGGCAACCCACAACTGACCAGATAACATTCTATCCTGATACCAAAGGGAACCCCTATTCTAATTCTCACCTCCAGACTGGACAGAGACCAAATATCCTTCATATGCCAAAGCCACATCACAATTCTATGTCCTTAGTCATTCCCAATTCCCACTTCTCAGCTCTTGTTTCGTGAACTCAGGTAAAGACAACTTTGAAACTGAACCAGAAGGCCCCAAGCCTGCATATACAGCTCCATGATCAATACTTGGTTATTTCTGGTCAACTATATACCCTCCTGAGACCAAATCCAAAGAGGTACTCCTTTGCAGCTGGTCTGACCCCTCTTCTCCAAGTAAGCCTTGCCCCCCCACCCAAGTCTGGTCACACAAATATGAGCATATGTTCTCAAAGATCAGTGTCTTAAAATTAGGGTTGTCAGGCCCTCCTGCCTGCCCTCTTCCTCAGTCTTCTGTTTGTCTTTCTGTTGACCCTACCCAATTTTCATATTAATGTTCACTAAAAATTCACTTCCAAAAACATGTGAATATCTTGATGAGAAAAGAAAAACTTGTGCCCCCAGGCTCAAGCCCCACTCTTTGTCCCACCCACATGCCTCATTCCCTACCGGATTTCCCACCTCCGTAGGACCACCTCCGTAGGAACCCAAGCCTGAAGGAAAGTCCCTGGGTCCCTAGCTCTACCTCTTTGCCCAGAACTCCCCTAAGAGACATAACTACGAACTAAACCATCGCAAAGGGGAGGAAGCCCAAGGTTTCAGCCGCCAAGACCGAATCCATCCAACGCCCCAGTCTGAGCACAACCCCAGCCGGGTGGAAACCACCGAGAGAGGCGAGGCTAGTGCTCGTCCGCCCCCTCGTGGAAGGAGCCAGACATTGCCGAGCTTTGCCTACTTGCCGCGCTGGACCCCGGCGTCCCGCCAGCCTCAAAGCGTAGCGGACCGGCGGGTGCTCGAGGACGTATTGAGCTGGGACTGGGGGAGAGCGAGCGGGTTTTGGGCGGGAGTCGGCCTCTCTGGATCCCTAAAAGGACTCAGAAGAAAGTTGGGAGCAGGAGGCCGGACGCCTAGGTCTCCTGAGCGTCTCTCGGCCCCCACCCGGGGCTTTCCCCACCTCCTCGAGGGGAAGCAGCTGGCAGAGCCGTCCGGTCGCAGGACAATGGAAGGAAACGAACTAGAAATCATATCCGCCCTCTCCCTACCCCGCCCGGTCAGAGCCCCCGCTTTTTGTGGGCCCTGGTAGAGGAGTCTATCATTCACACCACACCCTTCCACTATCTGAGACCCCAGCTAAGACCACTAGCGCCTCCTCAAACCTGGTGTCCTCCTTTTCACCCTTAACACATTATATCGGAAGGGGGAGTTTGGGTGTGTCCACTTTCTCCTATAACTGACTAATGGTACCTTCTTCCAAAAGTCAATACACCAATTTTCGCTGTCCCAGGTCCTCCTATCACCCAGAGCCCCTATTATTTCACATCCTGGACATCCCTAATCTCCCCAATTCCAATACCCACATCCTCAGTTCCACTATTAGGGTCCCCCAAACCCCCACGTTAGGATCACCTGGTGTTTCTGAGGTCCCGCCTTTGAGACGGTGACCCCGCCCTAGGTTCGCCATCTGGAGCGCAAGGGAGGAAGGAAGGATACAGACCCAGGCGTTCACCCCACCTCCACCCCCGCCCCCGACATCCCGGCCGGATAAAGGAGCGGAGATTGAAAGAGACCCCGCCCCCCTGAGAAGAGAAGCCGCAGCCCCTGCGGGACGGGGGTAAGAACGAGACACTGGGGGAGCCGGACTCCTGGGACCCCAAAGAGGGTTGGAGCTCATTGATGGTAGGGAGAATGAGTCCCAAAAATTGCGCTAAACTAGGATGAGGGCTATATAGGAGTAGCAAAAATCTGCGGTTCGCGGAAGGGAGCTTCGACTGGGATTTGGAGGGGTGTGGACCGCAGCTCTTCTGGAGTCCCCAGACAGGGTCAAGCACTTAAGATCTAGGCGCGCAGGGAAGCAAAGGGAGGTAGGTGGTGGAGGGACACAACGAATCCAACAAAGGCTCAGTGCGCGATATTTCGCACGCTCTCCATCGACGCAGCGGTTGGGAACCTTCAACTCTCTCCAAGCGCTCTGGGATCTAGCTGTCTGGAAGAGAGCGACGATATGGTTGAGGACAGAATTAACGAGATGAATTAAGTGAGGCTGCGTGTGCTGGGGCCGGAGATAGTGAACCTCGCTTTAGAAGCACCTTGGGAGAAAAAGCAAGCAGAGAAGGGAAGGTGTTTTTAAAGCTGCCTCAATCCCTCAGCCCTTTCCACTGCATCCACAGGCCTGTGTCGCAATGGGTTCTACCACTGCCCCAGACGGAGCGCTTGGCTATGTCCGCGAATTCACCCGCCACTCCTCCGACGTGCTTGGCAATTTGAATGAACTGCGCCTGCGCGGGATCCTCACTGATGTCACGCTGCTGGTTGGCGGGCAACCCCTTCGAGCACATAAAGCAGTTCTCATCGCCTGCAGGTTCGAGGGGTGGGGCTAATGGGAACCAAACGGGGAAGGGGGCGGAGCCATAGGCCATAGGGTGGAAATTCAAAGCCAAAACTTGCTGAAAAATGAGGGAAGAGTTTCAGAATTGAGCGCGGTATGATGGTGAGGAAGCGGGATTTCTAAAGGAAGGGGCTTTCTAAAGCAGCACGTGTCTCCCTTGGTCTAACATGACCTGTCTATCCTCTCTCCAGTGGCTTCTTCTATTCAATTTTCCGGAGCCGAGCAGGAGTGGGAGTGGACGTGCTCTCCCTGCCCGGGGGCCCCGAAGCTAGAGGCTTCGCTCCTCTTTTGGACTTCATGTACACTTCGCGCCTGCGTCTCTCTCCCGCCACTGCACCAGCTGTCCTTGCGGCTGCCACCTACTTGCAGATGGAACACGTAGTTCAGGCATGCCACCGCTTCATCCAGGCTAGGTGAGGGAATCATGGCTCAGTGTTCTTCCTGGGTGAGGTGGCGACCCAGGTATCAATGGCAAAGGCAAAATTAGGAAATAGAATTAATGTCCATCACGCTTTTTCCAGCTGTGAACCTCTAGGTATCTCCTTGCGACCCCTGGAGGCAGAACCCCCCACACTCCCAACAGCCCCTCCACCGGGCAGTCCCAGGTGCTCTGAAGGGCACCCAGACCCACCTACTGAGTCTCGAAGCTGCAATCAAGGTCCCCCAAGT
The DNA here is from genome assembly GCF_902686455.1 of Sciurus vulgaris. NCBI lineage: Eukaryota > Metazoa > Chordata > Mammalia > Rodentia > Sciuridae > Sciurus > Sciurus vulgaris. Next base: position 54,807,208 of record NC_136463.1, on the reverse strand, counting down.
CCAGTCAGCCCAGACCCCAAGGCCTGCAACTGGAAAAAGTACAAGTTCATCGTGCTAAACTCTCAGACCTCCCAAGCAGGGAGCCTGATTGGGGAGAGGAGTTCTGGTCAACCTTGCCCCCAAGCCAGACTCCCCAGTGGAGATGAGGCCTCCAACAACAGCAGCAGTGAAGAAGGACCCATTCCTGGTCCCCAGAACAGGTACCGGATCTGGAATTCCAAAACTTTGCAGAGGCTAGCCTGTTATCAGGAGGCAGGGAGATTGGGGGGGGGGGTGCCTTTCAAAGATACTAGCCCACCATAGGGAGTTGGCCAGGGACCAGAGTAACTCAGCAGGATGGGACTTTGACAAGGCTATTAATGTGACTCATTGTTCAATATTAGCTTACCTCCAGAGGATAGGCCTTTGATCTCAAGTTCTCTTGGAGAGAATGTCTCTCCCTATAATCTCTCCTAACCTCTTCTATGGGCCTTATGATCTGCTCAGGCTCTCTCCAACTGCTGCCACTAGACAGTTCAAATGTGGAACTCCAACCACTGCCCCCTATCTCTTCACATCCCGGGCTCAAGAGACTACTGGATCACCCTCTGAGCGGCCTTGTCCACCACCAGGTAAGAGCTCCTCTTTTCTAGTTTTTCTTCTGTGACTATTCCAGGCCTGTCTGGGTTAAAAGGACTTAGGAAAGACCTATTCTGGTGGTTCCAAAACTTTATTGCAAGTTAAAATTACCTGGGAAGCTTTTAAAACTCCCATTTCCCAGGTCACGCCCAGAGATCAAAATATCTACAAGTGGGGATCAGTAATTTTTTTACATCATGATGGAACTTTATTTATGAGGGGGAATCAGTAATTTTTAAATCTCCCCAGGTGCTTCCAATAAGCAGCAAAGTTTGGGAATTTCTGGCTTATCTCCATTTAGGGTTGAGTAGTCTGCCCAGACTTTGGCAGGGCCTCGATTGTGAGCTGTCATCCAGAGTGGTGCAAGATAGAAGAAACCAAAACCTCTGCCCACTAGCAGGGGCTTCCACCTACCATCACTACTATTGAAGAAATTAGCAGAATGCTCTGGAATCAGATGTGGAATAAGATCTTACTAACCATATGGCCTTTGGCAAGTTAAATGGGTCCCAGAATCCTTCACAGTGAATTGGAAGAAAACACCTTACCTACTTACTGTTCGGTTTGAGAATTCACTCAATTAGTAACTATGGTTGTCATTACTCACCCCCACAACCCCTTCCCAGGAAGTGAGTTTTTCAGCTGCCAGAACTGTGAGGCTGTGGCTGGACGTTCATCAGGGCTGGACCCACTGACTCCCAGGGACGAGGACAAACCCTATAAGTGTCAGCTCTGCCGATCTGCTTTCCGCTACAAAGGCAACCTGGCCAGTCACCGCACGGTGCACACAGGTAGGGGAGGAAAGGGCTTTGGCCTTCTTGCCCACTGCTGTTCTTAGGACAACGTTCCTGACTTCTCTTCCTCCCTGCTTGCAGGGGAAAAGCCCTACCACTGCTCCATCTGTGGAGCCCGTTTTAACCGGCCAGCTAACCTGAAAACGCACAGCCGCATCCATTCGGGAGAGAAACCCTACAAGTGTGAGACTTGCGGTTCGCGCTTTGTACAGGTACGAAGTCAGCTCCCTCGGAGAGGGTTCAAAGGCAAGAGGGCGGGGTGGGGAGGGTCCTGCCCCTCCCAGAGGTGTGGTCTGAAGTCTCCTCTCCTCTCAGGTGGCGCACCTGCGCGCGCACGTGCTGATCCACACCGGAGAGAAGCCCTATCCTTGTCCCACCTGCGGAACTCGCTTCCGCCACCTGCAGACCCTCAAAAGCCATGTTCGCATCCACACGGGAGAGAAGCCTTACCACGTGGGTATCCTGTGGGGTCAACCCTTAGAATTACCTTCCATTCACCTAGGGGCAGCGCTGTGAGAGGAGGGACCTTACTACCCCTAGATTTCTTGGAAACTAAGAATCTAAGTGAATAATAGGCAGAGGCCGGAGTAGGGATTACACTTCTGAAGTGGGCCTCATTTTCCAGAGAGGGATTAACGAATAAGAAAACCTTTGCTAAAATAAGGCAGGGTCTTTCCCCCCGGGATCCCCTGAGGATTTGGGAGGATGCGAGGGCCAAAAGCTAATTTTCTGTCGAGTACTGGGCAGTTTCCCTTTGCTCAACACCTAAAAGGTGTTTTTAATGGATGGGACCTGATTCAGCTGTCCTCCCACAGTGCGACCCCTGTGGCCTGCATTTCCGGCACAAGAGTCAGCTGCGATTGCATCTGCGCCAGAAACACGGAGCTGCTACGAACACCAAAGTACACTACCACATCCTCGGGGGACCCTAGCTAAGTGCCCCCGACCCCACTCGCTCCCCGGGGGCCAGGAAGGCCACAAACTTGGACCTGGCTTCCCTGTCGGTCTTGTTATGGGGGTGTGCAAGACCACTCTGGTATCAGGAACCCTGCCACCTTAATTTCTTGATGGGGAGAGCAGGGGTGGCAGATCCGGGCTAGATCTGCCTCTGTTTTGCTGGTCAAAACCTCTTCCCCACAATCCAGATTGTCTAGCTAGAGGCTGGGGTCAGGGAGACACTGGAGGCCTGGTTTCCTTAAGGGAAGAGCCTCTACCTGCAGCCCCCATCTCATTTGGTTTATCTGTAAATATAATTTATTGCAGCCTTTGGGTAGTACCAGGGCTTTCATTCTGTCGCATTTCCCACTTCCTTATTCCACAAGTGTGATCAAAAGTGACCTGAAACATAGAAGGTGAGGTCACAGCTCTGCTGGCAGAGATTATTAGCACTTGTCTCCTTTCTTTGGCTTGAGTGTTTTATATTGTTATTGTCATAACTTCTGTCTTTACACTTGTTCTTTCTCCTGTTTGTTTGATGTTGGTTTGCTTAAAATGGAGAAAGGGATTCTCCATTCCTACCCCTCCAATTCTAGGTGTAGAACCTTAATTCATTCTAGGGCAAGCTCTAGGAACATGTGGGATTATGGAATTGGGTCTGGAACCCTCTCTGGTATTCTGGACTTTGAGGTGCTCTAGCAGGCTAGAACTAGATGTAGACTTTTCTTTGTTCTTCAGGGGTGATAGGAACATTTATGATGAGCCTGAAATGGAGGTAACAAATGACTCCTGAAGATGGCAGGGTGGGAGGTTGTATCCTACATCACTGTAAGTGGAGGCCACTAGTCTTTACTTCAACATGGTCCAGAACCTAAATTGTCCCATTAATCCAATCACCTGGGTGGCTGCACCATATCCATCTATCACAATAGAGCCCACCCAAGGGTTTGAATTGGATTCATAATTCTCCTGCTGGGCCAGTTCTTAGCACTGAGTTAATCCTTCCTCCATGGGAGAAAGATCTGAAATTTCCTATCAAAGGCGAAGTGACCTTTTCTGATTCTACCCAGTCTCTAAGAATATTATGACCTAAGGGAGAAATATGAAACCCTCACTAAAGAGTGGTGACCCACCCATTACTGCAGAGATATCCAGGTTTGAATGTTCCTTGGGGTTCTCTATACCCGAGATGAGCTCCTTCTTCCTTTAATGGATTTGGACATCTTCTGGCAAGTGTCCAGATTCCAGAAACTTCTTTGCCTCTTTAAGTCACAGATGCTTTGTAACTTTCTTACCTTAGAAAAGCTGGGTCTGTGACCATCTTCCCATTACTGCATTCCTGTCTGGAATCGGTGAGTGCACTAGAATCTTCCACAGAAAGAAAAAAGAGGCTGAGTTCCATTCTGGGTTTGTTGTAGTTTGGAATTATGATTGGGATTATTGTTGGGATTAGAGATTTAATAGAAAAAGACTGGTTGACTGATGGATCAAAGCCCCTTCTAGTTGACCAAGTTGCTAGGTAGGATTAAGAAGTTGATTGAGTGCTGCAGTTTCCGGTGTTGACCAAGTAGGGGAAAAGTTCAGTTGCCTCTTGGCTACTATCTGGAATGTTAGATAATACTCTGGGGCCCTGATTTATAGTCTTGATCCTTGTTACCCTGGGACCTATTTGATTATAGGATTTGAGGGGAGGGTAAGCACTTTTGAATTTGTGGGGCAGAACTTCCTCAAGATAGGTCAGCACTAGTTGTCATTTGGGGACTAGTGAGAAAGCTATTCTCCCTATTTCTATCTTAAACCCCATCACCCCATTGCAGAATTGAAGAAGAGGGAAAGCAGAGGAGACATGTAAAATGAAACTATGATTTCTGTGTTAGCAGACTGGATGAGCCGGTGGAAAGTGCCAGGGGGTGGAGATGTTAAATCTTTCAAGATATGATCCTTGGAATAAAGAAGCCTCTGAGTGCAACTTGTTGTGTTTTGGGTTCTTGCCTCAGGGGATCTGGGGACTTGGACTGAGATTTCTTCCCTCTTAAATAACATATTGGATTCTGTACTCATTTCTCTAATCCATCCCTCCACACATCTTAAATGGTCTTTATTCTCCCCTTCCCTGCCCTTGCCTTCCTGCTCATTGTGTAGGAACCAGTGACTTCATGAAATTTCTCCGGAGCCACCTGCATCCTGCTGGTGTGAAGTCACTTCCTGCCTGAGGTGCGGAGGCAGCAGGGAGAAACTGGGAAACCACTAGTAATAACAAGAGGTTGAGAGATGCATCTGTGTTGGGGATATTAATGCTTGGGACACCCCACCACCATCAAGGAAAATAGATAGGACTTGGATTCCAGAAGGACAACAGGAGGTGGCAGTGAGAAGGCTGTGTAGTTAAGAGCCAGCATGCCACCTCCACCCTTGTCTCCCATCAGTGATATCTTGGAATCTATCCAGCGTCCAGTGCATGTGCCTCTCCTACCCTTTCCCTTGTCTTCTGTGTGACCTGGATGCGTAACTCTGGTCTGGCCCATAGGCAGAGTGGTCACTAATTCTGATATTATCTCCCTTTCTGCATTAAAGTTCTCATCTGTGATGAAAGTCAGTTAACATGGCCTCTGAATTACCTACAACATTTACAGGATGTGGTTGTGTTTCTTAATCTTTTAAAACCCATGACCTGAATTAGATTAAAAAAAAAAAAAAAAAAAAAAAAACTAAATCCTTCCTTCACTTCCCACTAAAGCTTATCCCCTGTTGAAAAGAAAACTAGCTAATATTACTTATCACCTGCTACATGGTATGCCCTAAACTAAGCATTTCAGTGCATGGGTTTTCTAATTTAAGCCCTCTGGCAACCACAAAAAATAGCCTGTTATCGCTAACTTACAGATGGGGAAGCCAATATCTTGACCAAGTTAATAAAGATGAAGTCAGGGCCAGAGTTGTAACTCAGTGGTAGAGCCTTTGCCTAGCATGTGTGAGGCACTGGGTTCAATTCTCAGCACTGCATATAAATAAACAAAATAAAGGTCCATCAACAACTAAAAAATATATATAAAAAATAGATGATGAAGTCATGACTGGAACCAATTTGATTCTAAAGACTGAGTTCTTAATCACTAATATATGAGCACACCAACTGCATATTCCCCACCAATGTTTTGAATATATATTCATACACAAACACAAAGGAATTTCGGTATGATTATTTTTATTTTCCATATATGAAATCAAAAGCTACACAGCCTCCCCACCTTGTTCCCTCTTCTTGTTTGCCTCTTTTCCCCACTGGTCTGGGTGGTTTTTGTTTTTTGGTTTTTTGTACTGGGGGTTTAATTCAGGTGTGCTGCTTAGGGCTTCTTGAAGTTGCTGAGACTAGCCTCAAACTTGTAATCCTCCTGCTTCAGCCTCCTGAATGGCTGGGATTACAGGCCTGTGCCACCACACCCGGCTGGGTATGAATTCTTGAGCCCAGGATACCCAGGTCGGGGTCCTCCAGAGTTTCAGTTACAATGAAGGAACAGAAGTCCAAGGCATCAATGCTATAGAGTATGGGGAGGGCTAGGGAGTGCTCGCTGGGGGCCTAAGTACTGTTTGGGTGGGAGGGGCTGATTGCTCCAGTTGCCAAGGTCATAATTTCTCTCTCTATTCCACCTCGAGATTTAAAAATGTGGTTAGGACATGGCTGTTACTAGATAGAAGAGTAAAACGTTCCAGCCCCACTGAGGAAGGGATAGGTGGTGATGGTGGAGCCCTGTGTGACCGTATTACAGCCGCCCTTCCTCTCAGTTATAAAAATAACTTGGGTTTCTGTGACCCAAGCTTTCCTGTTAGTGGGAACGGAAAAGAGTTCTCATCACAGAAATGAATGCCAGGAGTCCAACAACCCATTCCCCTTCTCTTTTCCCTTGACCCTTGAACCTCTCAAGAATCCAGTCATCTCGATTTTGGGGACTGCATTAGTGGAGGCACTCCTTCGGGTTATTTCTTTTAATTTTTTTAAATATATTTTTAGTTGTAGACGGACACACTATATTTATTTAAATGTTTTTTATTTTTATTTTATAATTTAATTTTTTACAGACTGCATTTTGATTCACTGTACACAAATGGGGTACATCATTTCGTTTCTATGGTTGTACACGATGTAGATTCATACCATTCGTGCAATGTGGTGCTGACGTTCAAACCCAGTGCCTCCCGCAAGCGCTCTACCACTGAGCTACAACTCCAGCCTCTTTTTGAATTTTGTAACCTCTCCTCTGGAACCCCACGTGGGCCTGGCATCCCTCAAAAACAAGTGAATGCTTGCCTCTCCAGAACCAGTTTGCCCACCACCAGTTCTTACGTGCGGGTTTTGGTGCTGAAATGCAGATGTCTTGGCCCACAACGTGAAAAGGGTACCGCGGCACCCCCGCTATAGGTCCCTGCATCACGTGTAGCCGTATCCAGTCAATCGCCTCACGACCCGCCTTACGCATGCGCCCAAATCACTGCCGGTTTCGAACAATGCTCTAAGTTCCGCCCAACCCTTCTGGTCCCACCTCCCTCTCAGGAGTCCCGCATCCTCATTGGCTAGCTACCGACTGGATGTTGGCCCACTTGACCAGGTGCGGGCATCCCCAAAGATAAAATAGATAATTCATACCCCGACTGGTGCACGTCTCCAGTTCTGCCTCCTTGTTCCTAACCAAACGTTGGGGCTTGTCGCTAGTGATCTGGCCCTTTCCTGGACCCTTAGCTACAAGCCAGCCGGACCGCGTCTCGGTTCGCTTGTGACCGAGGCCAGCGCGGGCCTGCCCGCCCCCCGCCCCAACTAAGACCTCACCTCTTGGGAAAAGGCACAGGCGCCTCACGCCGCTTCATCTGTACCTTCCTCTTTACCAGCTTTTGCACCCCACCTCTGGTTTGGTTCCGAGCCTCCCGGCAGGGTGGGTAAACACTGGTGGAACGTCTAGAGCCCAGCTCCCGCAGGGGCTCTTACTGGAGGCAGCCCTGTTCCTACCCAGATGGCGCGCGGGGCCGAGCCCCCCGATGGAGGCTGGGGATGGATGGTGGTGCTCTCAGCGTTCTTCCAGTCAGCTCTGGTGTTTGGGGTGCTCCGCTCCTTCGGAGTCTTCTTCGTGGAGTTTGTGGCGGCGTTTGAGGAGCAGGCAGCGCGCGTCTCCTGGATCGCCTCCATTGGAATCGCGGTGCAGCAGTTTGGGAGTGAGTGCTGCGCCCGGGTCCGGTGTCCTGTGATCCTCATCCTCTGAAGAGAAAGGGGATACAGGAGCCGAAAGGGGAAGAAGGAGGGGTCTGGAGGATGCTAGGGAAAGATGCCTGAGACCTCACAGAACCCTTTCCACTTCCCCAGGCCCGATAGGAAGCGCCCTGAGCACGAAGTTCGGGCCCAGGCCTGTGGTGATGACAGGGGGCATCTTGGCCGCGCTGGGTATGCTGCTCGCCTCATTTGCTACCTCTTTGACCCACCTATACCTGAGTATTGGGCTGCTTTCAGGTGAGACCCTGGCCAAGGGCAGGAGAGTCATATATTGCTCTTTGGCCACAGAATTTTCACCTTCCTGCTCCTTCCAAAAAAGTTGAGGGAAAGTTTGACTAGCACCTGTGCCCTGAAGGGAATTCTTAAGAGAATGACTAAGTTGGTAAACATAGTGGGGAAATTGGGAAAGTCAAAGGGAATTCATCCAAGAACTTATGTACAAGCCCAAGGCTAGGGGGACTGAAGCATAAAGGGAAAACTTCCTGTAAAATTGTGCTGGGTACTGTGACTGTGAAATGAATATCATTAGCCTATGTACAAAGAAAGACTTTCAAATCTTATGCAACTTGGCAAAGGAACATTACATGGCCAGAAATGGCAGAGCAGGGGTCTAACTCCAAAGTTCTGTGCTAGTTACTTTACAAACATTATCTCTAGTTCTTCCCCAGTCCCATAAAGTGTATTGACCCCATTTTGCAGATGAGGAAATTGAGGCTGGGAGAGTAAGTAAAACACATGAGGTCAAACTGTCAAAACCAGGACTACACCCAAGTCTGTGGGTCTCCAGAACAAGGGCTACATTCTGCTGCTGGGCAGTGTTGGGATACTGGGTTCTCTGAGCTCCACAAAAGTCCTCAAGTTGCCCCATTTCTTCCTTTTTGACAGGCTCTGGCTGGGCCTTGACCTTCACTCCAACCCTGGCCTGCCTGTCCCGTTACTTCTCTCGCCGACGATCCCTGGCCACAGGCCTGGCACTGACAGGAGTGGGCCTCTCCTCTTTTGCATTTGCCCCCCTCTTCCAGTGGCTACTCAGCCACTATGCCTGGCGGGGCGCTCTACTGCTGGTATCTGCCATCTCCCTCCACCTAGTGGCATGTGGTGCTCTCCTTCGCCCATTGTCCCTGACTGAGGACACAGTTATGGGTGGCCCTGCAGCTCAACTCACCTCCCTTCTCCATCATGGCCCCTTCCTCCGTTACACTGTTGCCCTCACCTTGATCAACACTGGCTACTTCATTCCCTACGTCCACCTGGTGGCTCATCTTCAGGACCTGAATTGGGATCCACTACCTGCTGCCTTTCTACTCTCTGTGGCTGCTATTTCTGACCTTGTAGGGCGTGTGGCCTCTGGGTGGCTGGGAGATGCAATCCCAGGGCCTGTGGCACGGCTTCTGATGCTTTGGACTACCCTGACTGGGGTATCACTGGCCCTGTTCCCTGTGGCTCAGGCTCCCACAGCCCTGGTGGTTCTGGCTGTGACCTACGGCTTCACATCAGGAGCCCTGACCCCAGTGGCCTTCTCCGTGCTGCCTGAACTGGTGGGAACTGGAAGGATTTACTGTGGCCTGGGACTGGTGCAGATGGTAGAGAGCATCGGGGGGCTACTTGGGGCTCCTCTGTCAGGTAAGGGGAATGGGGTTGCCAGGTGGGCTAGGGCTGCCATGTTGCATAATTGGGGGAAAAAACGATTCCCATCATAGTGTATGTGAATATTGTCCTCTGGTATGGTACAGTACACAGACTGCATGATCAGTCATAGCAGCCCTGATGTGCAGAGAAGGTGGGACTGGGAAGTTCTAAGTGGAAAGACAAAGAAGAGTTAAGTGGACACCTTGGCAGGGAGCCAACAGCCTGGATTTTCAGAGGACATGGCCAGACCTGGACCTATATAACATTCCTGTGTCTTCTATTTTCCTTTGACTCACTGGGCCCCAGCCCAGGTATCTGAGCAGTCTGGTCAAAGTACTCCAGGCTCAAGCTTCAGGAACCTTCTGATCTTTAACATTTCCCTCTTAACTATTAACTGAAGGTGTCAAAGGGCCACAATTGCCAGAAAGAAGCCTACAGGTATACCTGATTTAATCTGGCTTGCCAAATCTTCTTGGGCTGGTTTGGAGATCCTTTCTGAAGGCACAAATGTGGTTCAAATTGCCTTTGAGGACCTTTGGAAAAATAGAATTCTCACATTCATCCTGCCTGCTTGAGAGTTCTAATTCCTCCAATATGGTGGGCCTTCCCTTCACCTACAAAAGGAGTCTGAGCTCTCAGCCCCAGTGAACAGATCACCCATGTGTATTCTTTTTTTCTCTTGGACCTAGGCTACCTCCGGGATGTGACAGGCAACTACACAGCTTCATTTGTGGTGGCTGGGGCCTTCCTTCTTGCAGGGAGTGGAGTTCTCATCACCCTGCCCCACTTCTTCTCCTGCTTTTCAGCTCCTACTTCCAGGCCCCAGGACCTTGTGATAGAGGCAGTGGATACCAAAGTCCCCCTGCCCAAGAAGGAGGAGCAGCTGGGAGAGGACTGAATTCCACTAAGAGTACCCAAAAGCCAGATCTTGACAGCTCCAGGTTTTCTCCTGCCTGAAGGAGGTATCCATAGAACCACAGTGCCTTAAGATTCTTGATCTTTCTCCCCACTCCCCCCTCCAGAGTAGGCCTGGGTCTCTTGCGATGTGTGTGCCAACCCTGTGAGGACTCAGTCTTCCGACATGTGTGCCAATCTTTGATAAGGACTCACATTTCTTCTCATTTGCTCTCCCAACGTTTTCTGAAGGATCCAGGAGATCCTGCTTCACTGAGCTGTGAATCAACTGTGAAAATCAAAGACCAAGAGACTTTTCATGTTTTACATGTGATCTCTAGTGTCCTCCTAAGTGTCCTTTCTGAAGGCAGATGTTTGAGAAGCAAGGATGTCTGTCTGAGATAAAACTGAATAAGGAAACTGGACAATAATTGTAACCTCAAAAAGAGGAGGGCCCATGTGTGGGTTGGAATTATGGCTGGGCAGGGGAGGGGAGGTGTCCAGGAGCTCTGATGACCCTGAGTTCCTCCCTCCTGTCCACCTGTCTCCCACTTCCTCACCTGTGACTTAGAAATTAAGAGAATGGTGAGATCACAGAGTGTATATATATGGGTGGGTACCTTGTTTAGGAGGGAGATAAGGACTTGATAGAGCTTTGGTCTAGACCTAGAATTCTCCCTAAAAAAATAGAGGGAAATTGAAATGCCAGAAAGATTCTGCAAGGTCTGGATTCTTAAGGTAAATGATGATGGAGCAGGTGGCATCCATAAAGCATCTCTTCCCTCACCCCCAACAAAGTGAAACTGCAGACAATTTTTCAAAGACTTCCTGTTATGGCAAGGACTTGGGCAAAGAGAAATGGACTAACTGGACAGCTAGACACCCTTCTCCACCCCCAGGATTACTGCAGTCCTGTTTATTTCAACCAGACTTTTGGGATATGTTAAAGTAGAATATTTTCGGGGTTCTAGAATGACCGACAGTTGGAGCTTTCAGAAAAATCAGATAAAAATTCTTTATTCAGGGGAGGAGCTTAAACAAGAAAAGGATCAACAAGTGGTGTCCAGAGTGGAGTGAGGGCCTCCTGGGGGCAGTAGGGCAACCTGGGGCACCCGGAGCAGCTCTCCTGTTTCAGGTGGAGGGGTAGCTGTAGGTGAGGCTGGACGGCAGGAGGGGAGGGCCCTGGGCAGTCCCATGTAGATGAAGCTGCCAGAGAGAATGAAAGAGCCACACACGAGGAAAGAGGCAGTGAAGTCTCCTGTTTCATCCCTTAGGAAGCCTGAAAGGAGGGGTAAAGGAATTTAGAGGTCTTGTACCCCACAGGCAGAGGACGGTTGTGAGAGGATCTGCTGGTTCAGACACTTACCTGACAGGGGCGGGCCCAGGAGTCCCCCGAGGCTCATCAGCATCATCACCAGCCCAGTAGCCTGCACCACACCTCCGATGCCCACCAGCCCCGGGAGCACACCAAAAACCAGTGGGGCGTAACTTCCAGCGCTAAGCCCGTAGGCCCCAGATGCAGCCAGCAGGGCACCCCCCCAGTCGTCGTCGCTACCCACCGCCGGCACCAGTCCCACTGCCAGCAGTCCCAGCCCTGTCAGTGCTCCAAACACTGTCAACAGCCGCGGAAGGGGCACCCAGCCCTGGTCCGCCAGCCACCCACAGACCAGCCGGGCTCCCGCATCCCCCACTGCAGCCACAGCCACCACCAAAGCTGCTCGGTATCCCCCCAGGCCCCGGTCTAAAGCGTGTGGGGCCAAGTGCACGTAGGGAACAAAGTACCCACCGCCAACCAGAGCTGTGCCCAGAGCAAAGACAGAGAAGGCCCGACGCTTGAAAAGACCCAGGCCAAGGGCAGCTAAAGGGTTGCGGGGTGGAGCCGCGGGGTCACCAGGAAGGGCCAGGGGTCGCAGCAGGGCGCCACAAGGGGTGAGGTGGAGTGTGACAGCGCCAAGGAGGAGCAGGGCGCCCCTCCAACCGAAAGTGTCAAGGAGGAGCTGTAAGGCAGGCGCCAGAAGCAGGGAGGAAGCCCCGTTTCCAGTGAGTGCCAGCCCCACAGCCAAGACCCGACGGCGAGAGAAGTAACGGGAGAGGGTACCGAGGGCAGGGGCAAACACCAGAGCCCAGCCGGAGCCTGCGAATGGATAGGGTGGTTTGAAGGCAGGTTCCAGGGATGCCTGCCCCAGCATTCCCAGCCCTGCTTCTCGCAGAAGGCCCCCCACCGCCATACCCCAACTCCCAACAAATTCCTATCCCCACCCCCTCACCCCTGAAGGACTGGGGCATGCCACTCCCCTCACCCGCGAGGAGGCCCAGGCCGAGGTAGAGGTGCAGCAGGCTTTGGGCGAAAGCCGAGAAGACGAAGCCCAGCGAAGTAAGGACTCCCCCAACCATCACCACCGGGCGCGCCCCCCAGCGTGTGCTCAAGGCGCTGCCCACTGGGCCTAGAAGGGGTCGAAATCAACGGAAGACACGCTCCTGGACCCCCAAACTCTCTTCAACACTTCTCATTAGATGTTTGGCCTCAAACTATTCCCTGGGTCTATTAGCTCCTCCCCTTGACCTCAAGACCCACTCTTTTCTAGAACTTGGTTTCACCAGTCAGTCACTCTTTCTCGGGTTGTCTAGTAATAGTAAGTGGATCTGCCATCACTATATTCATGGTCCCTACACCCCTTTCCCGCCCCCCACCTCGGGCCCTCCCTCACTGGCTGCCTGCTGCATGGCCAAGGCCAGGGCGCTGACCCACGCAGTGTCCTGGGCGCTTCGGTCAAAGTGCTCGGCGAGGTCAGGGAGGGCAAGGCCCAGGGACCGTAAGAGCCCGTAGGAGAGCCCATTCACCGCGAAGGCTGCGGCCGCCACCACCCAGCCCCAGCCCCCGTCCGGGGGTCCGGCTGGCTTGGGGGTCATCACCGTCTGCGGGGATGGGGAAACACCTGTGAGTGAGGTCTCCACTCCTGAGCCTCCGCTAAGGAGCTGGCGTTCCTGAGATCCATTCTCGGGCTGCTCTCCCAGGGCGGGCACGTCACCCAGAGCGTGGGCGAGGGAACCAGGCCTAGGGACAGAACTCCTGGGTGCTCGCGGGGTGGATGGGGGACAGCTGGATCCCCCAAACCGCGGGCTCCCCTCCCACACACCCCTTTCGCCTTACCCGACCTCTCTGGGCGGTGAGGGGAGGGGAAGGGCGAGGAAGGGCTCGGCCGGGGTTTCTTCTCGCTTTCCGGGCGGGCGGGGCCTCGGAATGGAGCGACTGCGGAGATGGAGCCCAACTTGGACGGGTTCTCTTGGTAAACAGAGATCACCACAGGGGCCTGAGCCACCTGGGATGCGGGGGGGGTACCGAGGGCGGAGGCAGGCCGAGACTGTCAGCCAATCCGCCAAGCCGCGGGTGAGGCCAGACGCTGAGTCCCACGGGGATTGAATTATCCACACACAACCCCCAGCCCCAGATAGGGAGCAGCGAGGAATGGTTGTCGCCTGGCCTCGCCCTGCCCGGCTCACGCCCACGCACCTGCCGCCAGCTGTGCACGGAAGAGGTGCGTGAATTGCAATCCTTCGCAAACTCAGGGGCGGCTGCTCACAGGTGAAAATAGGGATGGTCCCGGAAGCTAAGGAATGAGTAGTTCTGTTCACCCGAACGTGGCTGAGGATCTGGTAAATCTGGGATAGCAAATCACTGACCTTCAATGGGCGCCTGCGGCTTGCCCTCAAAGAGGAAGGGAAAGGAGAGGACTCCCTGAGATGAGGACGAGGGATGTGCGCAGCACTTTTTACATGTTATCATTTCATCCTTACGATAACTCTATGAAAAAGCCGTGGTCCCCTTTCTACGGCTGCAGTAACTGAGGCTTAGAGAGGTTAGGTGATTCGTCCCAAACCATTCAACTAAAAAAGAAAAAAGTGGAAATATTTGAATTTGGGTCTGTCCAAAAATGTGGGACTATACAGGAAGAACAGATGTAGGAGTGAAACACAACCGGCCACAATTGAGAGAAATAGCCTGAAGACAGTTTGATGCAAACTACCCTGGAAAGAGCAGAACCTTCGCAGGACCAGAGAATTTATGATTCTAAAATAGAGGGGTCTGGGAATAGAAGAGATCTTTGCTATCAGGAGCTCTAAAGACCGCCTAGAATTTCAAAAGCAAAGAGATGAGAGAATTGAACCCAACTATTGATTTCTTGAAAAACTTTATAAGCATCTTTTTTTTAACAGGTCAGCATTGTATTACTTCAGCTGTTTGAATCAAAAGATGTTTTCTTTGGTTTAATTATTAAACAATACCATTGAAAATACAGCAACTTGCAGGTTGGAGCCTGCATCAACCGATAACCACATGGTGGCAGTGTTTCCTAATTGCTGAGAAAGTGCCTGTAAGGAAAAGAAAAACAACTGCTTAAGTTGCAAGACTGTAAACCTTCAAAACAGAATAACCTTCAATGACTCACCATTACTTATAAGGGGAAAAATCAAATTTCTCTACTTTATGTATAGGACTTTTCATAATAATCAAAGGTAGATCTAAGCTACCTTTCCATTCCATCTCACTCCTCATGCCTTACATGCTCCCACCAGCCCTTAGCTACTTAACTGCTCTGTGGACTTGCCTTGCTTTTTCTCACTTCTGGATTTTGGCATATGTCATGCATCTGTTTGAAATGTTCTGAATGGGGTACAGGAGTCCACAAAGGTTTAAAGTCCTTCCACATACATTTTGGGAAAGTGGCCCCACCGGTTTCCCCAGTTGGGAGTGCTGTTATGAAAGCCATCAGGGTGGTGGAGCCTGCAAGTCCTCAAGCCACCCAGGGAGCTTGCTTCCTAAGAATGCTTATGAAGATTCCACAGTAAGCTGAATGAGGCCAACTGAAACAAATCACTGTCTCCCCGTGGTAATGTAGAAAGAAGACTGGGACCTCTGAGTCTGGGAGGAATGCTAAACACTTTTGCAGGATGCTTATGAACCCAGAAGGACATCCCAGAACCTGGGAGTGGGGTGATTTGTTATGAAAAGGCACATTCCTCTTTTACCTCACATTTCCATCTAAACTCTTATTAGATATTCACATTTTATAAACCACATGGTTCTATTGATAACTCACCAGACCAGTGTGGTTCCTTGACCTGGAGCCATTGATAGAAGCAGTCAGGTGGGAAAAGCAGGAGTTCCAGGAGAGTCTAACTCAGTTCCCCTGAGTCACAGCAGCAGCACTGGGGACTAACATATTTTCAAGTACTATGTCATTCACTTATACATGTATATACAGTGACTCACATAATTTTTCTTGAATTTTTTTTGTGTGTGTGGCACTGAGGACTGGACCCAGGACCTTGCACATGCTAGGCAAGTGCTCCTGTCACTAAGCTAGGCCCCCAAGATTTTGTTTAATCTTCGTAACAACCCTATTAGGTAGCTACTATTACTGTGCCTTTTTTAGAAATGACGAAACAAGCACAGAGAGGCCAAGTAACTTGCTTACAACCACATAGCTAAGAAGTGGCAGAACCTGATACAAACCCAGGACATCTAAATTGGGAGTCCACTCTTCCAATTTCTATGCTATATTAATTATCTCCATGAACAACAGATGGCAATTTTAGCTAAGAATACAGGAAATGTGTTTTTTTTTTTTCTTTTTCTTTGTGGTGTTTCCCAAAGTTTCTGAGAAATTGCTGGTCTTCTTATCACAACTCTATAAACAACAACAACAACAAAGAGTTAAAAAAAAGTTTTACTTATTATTTTATACAACATATTTATAGACACCTAGCATGCCTGTGCTGTGCTTTAAAACTGGAGACACATATAAGATACAATCTCTCCTCTCTCAGCTGCCAAATCAAATCAGAGAAACAGTCACATAAAGAAAAGAAATGCTAACATCAGGAGAGGGACATAGACACTGCAGAGTGGTGCATGGGAGGAATTGACTCACTCAGCTTGGGGCTGCTGGGAGGCCTCACAGAAAAGGAGCCCTTGAGCTGGGTATTGAAGGATGAGTAGGAGTTTGCCAGATGGATGTGTGGGCAGGGGCATTCCAGGCAAAGGGTGCAGCCTGTGGAAAATCACAAAGGCATGAAGTAGCTTGGCACATTGTTTATTGTTTAGGGAGCTTTAAATAGCTGCTGTAGAAATCAGTGTGCAGGATAAAACTAGGATGAAGATATAGGGGCAGAGGTCCTGTCTGAAAGGCCTTGAAGGCCAAATAAAAGAATTTAGATGTTTTTCTAAAGACTTCTACTTCCCACAAATTTCCACTGAAGTAGCATTCACAAATATTGAAAGCTGGATGCAAAAGAGAGAGGACTTAGCCATAGCTGGAGGGGAAAGGAGAACTTCCATGACAAGGCTTTTGTGTGTGGGAAATTTCTTTGAAATATCTTGTTTTATGTTAAAAATTCATGTGGAATTTTGCATTTTACTGTATAACAATCTTTGATACATGTTTTCATAGGAAAATAATCGTTTAAATGACTAGATAAATTTACTATTTTCTCCTTAAATCTTTAAGTAAAACTATAATTCTTCAGGAAGATGTACATATTTGTTCCAAGATTTTGTTTCTCCTGGTATTCTGCCATTAGGGTTGACTGGTGGGGCAGAAGACCTTCCCTGGGAAGTAACTCCAACTATGACTACACCTAATCTTCCTTGGTAACCTCCATCTGAAAATTTCTAGTGTGCAGTGAAATTGCTTATTTCACTCCCCATGTCATTCCTATCTCATCAGGCCCTGGAGGCGGGACATTATATTATAAATCTCTGGATATTTCACATCCAAAGATAAATTGCTGAATGATAAATTGTTCAATGATTTAACAAAGTTGAGTGATAAATTGTTGAATGAGAGAAACACGGAGAAAAAGAATCTTTGAATGAGTGCACTTTGTGCCCTGTGTTCCAACAGCATGTGGCAATGTTATACGAAAGAATTGCTGATAGACCAAATTAGTAATGCCTGCTCAGGTGAAGAAAACCCCAGAAGCAGATGCTGAACCAGAGGAGTCTTTAGGAAGATCATAAGAGGGGATCAAGGAATGTATGGACATGATTTGTTTTGGAGACGAGATCTGGGAGCGTGTGTATGTTTGTCAACTCTAAAATGACTCTGAGGCTTCCCATGGGAGCTCCTGCAGGAGGCTCTTGGGATTTCTGGGGCCTGCAACCTCAGGGAAGCTCTGTGCTGAGTTCAGCTATTCCTGGGTACACCCACCAGGGAGCTCTCTCTGCATAATGTGGATAGGAAAAGGGGTGGGAACAGGCAAGGTTGAATAGCATCACCCACAGGAAACATTGCCATACTTGAGGTCCTTTATTCCAGTGTTTGGCTGATTGATCTTAGGCTTCTAAGATCATATAGAACTGCCGCTCACTCTGTCACTTCCCAGGACCCTCTCCTTCCCCAGTTCACCCAGAGACTACCAAAGGAAGTCAGCACAGATCTCAAAGCCCAGACCCAGAGCCTGGAAAAGTGGAAAAGAACATAACTTTGGAAGGGTATAAGGACACAAAAGTCTGTGTGTATGACTCATGGTCAGAGGAGATGGGTAATGGGTAATCCAGGGCCATTGTTGGGATGGGTAATGAAGCAGGGAAGTGGTGGGGCTCATTGTGTATAGGAACAAGTCCATTTGCATGGCCACACCAATTGACTGGATGGAGAACCAAGCTGAATTCCCTGAGCCTTGACCTGGGACTGGGACAGGGGTAAGGACTTGGCTGAACCTGGGACTGTAGGAAGCTGATGATAGGAGTGGGGTTGGCACAGATGAGGCAGCTGAGGGTGGAACTAGGTTGGAGCCGATGCCTAAGATAGGATGGAGGTCCTACCCCATGTTATTCTCCACTACCCCCTCTATCAAATCTCTCCACAGCCACCTTCTA
This sequence comes from Sciurus vulgaris, assembly GCF_902686455.1. Taxonomy (NCBI): domain Eukaryota; kingdom Metazoa; phylum Chordata; class Mammalia; order Rodentia; family Sciuridae; genus Sciurus; species Sciurus vulgaris. The sequence continues at coordinate 54,789,198 of NC_136463.1, read as the reverse complement.
TCCAATTCCCATCCTTCCCCTCTTCACCCTACCACTATCCTCCCATACATACTGAGGGGCTGTCTGGAGGCTCTGACGCCTAGATCTCTCATGAAAACCCAGTATCTATACAAATGCATTATCTAGCATATTCTGGGAATTTGGCCAATGTCTATGTCAAATTTCTCAGTTGGAATCCATAGGCAGTAACTCTGATTTATTTAAGGAAAGAAATGATTTATTACAGGATATTGGTTAGCTCACGAAATTACCAAGAAGGCAGCAGAACTAGGTTTTGCAGAAGTATAAACTGGCACAACCCTACGTGGGCTGCTAAAGCCACTGCCAGGACACTAGATGTCGCTGCTGCAAGCCCTCCACACCCCCTAGGCCTAGAAACTGCTGTTACTGCTCAGAAATGTTCTCTTTGCACCACTAGCTCCTAACCACCTGAATCTTGGACCTCTCTCATCCTCGCTGGAATGGACAGCAGAAAAGCAAGCACCTGGTGTTTTCACTGACTACAGGCAAATGAGTTCTGCCTCAAAAATAACAAGGTGAAGCCAGGCCTGATGGCACATGCCTGAAGTTCTGAAGGTCCAGCTACTGGGGAGGCTGAGCAGGAGGATTGCTTGAGCCCAGGAGTTTAAGGATAGCTTAAGCAACATAGTGAGGTCCTCCTGTCTTTAAAAATTAAACTTTAAAAAGTAATAATATGGGAAATTAATTTCTTTATCTTTTTCTTTTGTCTTTTACTTTTTTTTTTTTTTTTTTTTTTTTTGGCGGGGGGAGGTACTGGGGATCAAACCCAGGGGCACTCTACCCTTTTTATTTTTTATTTCAAGACAAGGTCTCACTAAGTTGCTATAACTGGCCTTAAACTTGCCCTTCTCCTGCCTCAGCCTCCTGAGTTGCTGGGATTGTAGATAGGCATGTACCACCATACCGAGCAAGGTGGGAAATTTCTCAAAGAACAAGTTCAGACACAAGGCAGCTCAAAATGTCCTAAAACTGTCTTAGTCCAAGTAAAACACATTGAGAATGGGATTCAAATTTTGGCAGAAGTGTGCATGCATCCTACAAAAGCAACTGGGACCTGATGAATTATTAAAAGCATCATTCTTGAGTTCCAACTCCAGTAGGCCCTATGCATCTATAAAAATGGAATAATACTTCCAGAGATTATTGGTGAAACTTCAGTGAAATAACACTTAGAAAGGACCCAGCACAAATCCAGGCACATGGTTGATATTCTACCAGTGTACGTTCCCTACCATTTCATTTCAGCCCATTTTCTGGTCACAGGTCATCCATCATCCCCTCATCTATACTCCAGTCCCATCTCCCAGTGCCATCTCCATTTCAGATTCTTTTTTCTTTTTTTTTTTTTTTTTTTTTTTTTTTTTTTGGTAATGGGGATTAAATCTAGGGGTGCTTAACCACTGAGCCACGTCCCCAGCCCTTATTTGTATTTTATTTAGTGACAAGGTCTCACCGAGTTGCTTAGGGCTTTGCTAAATTGCTGAGTCTAACTTTGAACCCATGATCCTCCTGCCTCAGCCTCCTGAGCCATTGGGATTACAGGAATGCACCATCACACCCGGCACTTTATCCTCTCTTGATCTGGGGAGAGAGGCAGACCAAAGAGGGTCAGGGGATAATGTCTGTCATTTTCCCTCTGCTGTACTCAATCTTTCAGCTACCTCTGAGTAGCTGGGTACCCAGAAAGACCCAGTTGTCTGCTTTCCTGGTCCCAACCTAGGACCTCAGCATCTGACCTGAAGGACTTGTTCTCTTAGAGAATGTGCCAGATAACACCTAAATCTGCCCTTAGGGCAGCAGTGGCCCTGCCAGACCAGAATCTATTTTTCAGCTGAGTTGTGTCAAACAGATTCAGAAACCAAAGTGGGAGAAGACAGGGAGTCAGATGATAGGTTTTCCTCTAACTGTAGAAATGTAAAGTAGATATCCTGGGAGAATCTAACAAATGCAAAGTAGAGCTGAGGATTATAGCTCAGTAGAAGAGTACCTGCCTAACTGGTTTGATCCCCAGCAGGGCCCTGGGTTTGATCCCCAGCAGCCAAAAAATAATAACATACAAAGGCAGAGTTTTCGGGAGCAAGAAAGCAAAAATTACTTATTTTCTTCATCTAGGCAGAAATACCTGGGTGGAGTCAGGTGCAAAGTCCCAAAGCCCCTGGAGCATCCATGAACTGTTGCCAGCATCACAGGAACCTCTTGTCCTTGAGCAGGGTGGCTCTTTTCCCTCTTGATGCACTCTCTGAACCGAGTTCCTCTCATCTCCCCTTGCCCAAATTCAACGTCACTTCCTCTGCAAAGGCTTCTGCCTCTCCCCTACTTCTGAAACATTTTAAATCCTGGCAGCATATCTTCCTAAGAGTCCCTTCTCTGTGTTCCATTCAGGCAAATAGCTCTACCCAAATCTCATCACAGTTCTTTCCTCTGTTCATAACCGGGAGTCCTTTGCAATGGGATTCGCCCTAATTAAAACACATTTGTGAGGATAAGGTGTCATGGTCTCACCTGGAGGGAAGTTATACCTGCATAGATCTATAGACAGGAGAGTTACCTTGAGCGCCTCACCAGATGTTGCCTAGTAGGAACATCCTGACTTACAGGTAATGAGTTTACCCCTCCCTGGACCCAGGGATCTAGGAGGTAGGAAGTTGGTGCCAAAGCCTCCAGAGTAGAGGATTCAGGACCAAGATCAGGGAGTGCTGGGAGCACTGAGCAGCAGGGTAGGTTAAGATCCAAGTTTGAGCTCAAGAAAGGAAGCCTGGCAGATCTTAACCTGGCTTGGGTTTTCTAAGTTTGTTTCCTTGTTGTCCTTGAGGAGAACATAGGCAGGACAGACTCATTCTCTCCACATGCTTACAGAAATACTTGAGACATGAAAATGTTGATGGACTCCAAAACACAAAAAGAAATATGAAACTAAAATGTTTAAATGAGTGTCTACAAAACATAACATTAATCAACGTCTTTGCTAAATTTCTTATTTTTATATTTGCTTTATATTAGAAAACAATCTGTAAGTTGATTTTTTCTCACTGATCAGGATTTCCTGAATATTTATCATGATTGCTATGAAATCAGAGTCAATCATAGATACAGTGAGATCCTTGTAGACAAATATTTTTTAAAATAACATTTTTCAAAAATATTAATGGAAAAATATTATTTTTAGTATGATACAATGTATAATAATATAACAAGTGTGAAATGTGGGTGTATTTTAATGCACTCAGTACTAAGAGGTAATATAGCATGGTGGTAAGAACATGAACCCCTGGATGAGGCAGCCTGATTTCAGGCTCTAACTTTGCCACCTATTAGCTATCTGACATAGAGCAAATGATTTAACCTCTCTGGACAACGGTTCCCTCACCTATAAGAAAGATGATGATGATGATGATGATGATGATAGTTCCTAAGAGTTATAATAGTCCTAATAGATTCTGAGATACAAAGATGATGATAACTTCTATGGCGTGAATGTTGTGACTCCCAAAAATTCATATTAAAAATCTTATCTTCAATGCAAAAGTACTAAAATATGGCAATCTTTAGGAAGTGATTAGGTGGAACCTCCATAAATGGAATTGTGCCCTAGGTACAGGGGAGCTCGTCCATCGCTCCTGTCATGTGAGGATACAGAAAGAAAGAACCATCCATCATGCGGAGAGCAAGCCCTACCAGATACTGAATCTCTTTGCTGCCTAGCCTACAGAGTTATGAACTATAAGTTTCTATCATTTGTAAATTGTTTGGTCTAAGGTATTTTGTTCTAGCTGCCTGAATGGATGAGACAATAATCACAGTACCTTGTTACTATGAAAAGAATATCTTAAGGTTGTGTGACGATTACATGAGTTGATATTTATAAAGTTGTTGGAACAATTTCTGACAAGAAATAAACACTATTTAAGGTTTGTTTGTTTGTTAGTTTACATAAATAAACAAACGTAGAAGAGTTTTGGATTCTTGAGTGTTTGCTTAAGTCTTTAAGAAGGTTATATCCAAGTTCACCTGGCTAGTGAAACTGTGCAGAGTAATCTATGCAGAATTTGAGACAGCTATGAGGAGAATCAGGTAAACTTGTATTTCCAGCTTGGAGGCAGAGCACAAAAGGCCCCAAGGGAAAGGAAAACCCAGGCACTACCAAAAGCTGCCCAGTTTTTGTTTGTGTCTCCTACCCAGGTTAACCTATGGAGTCTCCAGATTTGGTTTTATTAAGAAAGATGTCTTTCTAACTACTCCCAACTCTAATTGTCCATTTGAACACTGACTTGCTGGACGCTAGCAGTCTCTGGCTCTGCTGACCATCCCTGCCCTACATGACACTTATACCTTAACTCTGTTTCTCTCAAATCTTTGACTGTCTTACTTTCCCCTCTGTCTCCATTGATGGGTCCAACTTACCATGAGGACTGGCTGTGTCTAGAAGAATTAAGGGAAGACTAGTATGGATTAGATGTGATTGTCTCTAAAGGCCAATGACTTGGTCCTCAGTACTGTGGTGTTAAGAGGATGGGACATTTAAGAAGTGGACCCTACTGAAAGGTCCTTAGTCCTATGGGAGGCATGATCTTAGAAGAGATTGTGAGAACCAAACTTCTCAGGCTTTCTGTGTAGCGGTGTGATCTTTCCCTTGATATGATCTCTCTCTCACACATGTGCTTCTGCCATCTACTGAGGTCTTTACCAGAGCTGAGTCTTGAATCTCTAAAACTGAGCTAAATAATCCTCTTTTATTTATAAAGTTAGTCTTCCTCAGGTGTTTTGTTACAGTAACAAAACATGAACTAATACAAAGAGACCACACTGACTTGAGTCAGAAGCCTTTCAGAAGAGCATAAGCAATGTGTTTAAAGGCAGAATAAACTATACCATTACTTAAGACATTTATGACTTCAGGTAACAAAAGAATATAACCTGACTTAAACTATAAAGAAAAAATATTATATATTAGTCTGTCCAGGTTATAAGACAAAATTATAGACTGAGTAGCTTATAAACAACAGAAATATATTTCTTACAGTTCTGAAGGCTGAGAAGTCCAAGATCAAGGGACCAAAAGATTAGGTGTTTGGCAAGGGCTCATTTCCAAGTTCACAGATGTCTTCTCACTGTGTTCTCACATGGCAGAAGAAAGTAAAGTAGCTCTCTGAGATATCTTTTCTAAGAGCATTAACCCACCCTTAAAACCTAATCATCTCCAAAAGACCCCACCTCAAAATACATTGAGCTTTGGAATTTTACACATGAATTATTTTTCTGGTGAGGATGGGGAGTGGGACACAAACATTGAGTCTATAGCATCTCAGACATCAATAAAATGAGAGGTGGGAATAGTCCAAGATTAGCTTATCACTGGTTCAGCAACACCATCAAGGAATCAGATTCTTCCCATATTTTCAATGTATTGCCCGCGGTGTTTTAGCTTTTTTCCTCTTAAAGTTGCGACATGGCTGCTGCAGATTAAAATATTACATGCAGGCTAACAATGTACGGAGGTAAATTAGTACATCTCCTCCTCTGCATCCTCCTTAGCAGTAAGGGTATCTTCCCCTATAAGTCCCAGAAAATAGCATCTCACCTAGGGCCAGAATTTTACCACATATCTGTGATGAAACCAGCCACTGACAAGGGGTGTGGAACCACCATGATTGTCCTACCTCTGGGAGTAGGCTGGAACCAGCCTCACCTGAAGAACATATACACCTATATGGAGTATAGTAAATTTCAAAACAACGCTCAGAGACAAATAACAGGAAGGAAAAAATTAGAGTCCATGTTGCATTTAAAATAAAGAGTATTTTCTAAACTGTCTATAAACTCACAGTTCTTGAAGAGACTTGGAGAGGTTGGAAAACCAAAGATTACTCTGGAAGAAGGGTTCATTCCTGGGAACCTGGTGTTTTTGTTTATTACTATTGATGTGATTTGTTCTCTCTGATTTTTACCACAATTCCTGTGAGGAGCAAGGCTGCAGCCATTTCTCCCCTGATTCTGCCCCCTCCCCACACACACCATTTTTTAATTTAGATTGTTAACTTCTTGCTAGTCATTGGTCCAGTTGACCCACAGGCTTTCACTATTTAAGGGTAATTCCCCAGCTATTTACTTTCTTTTCTCTCTCACTTTCACTCACTCTCTCGTTCTTTCTTTCACCCTTACTCACTCTCTTGCTCTTTCTCTCTCTTTTTCCCTTAAGAGCAGACAGTTTGTCTGCTATGAAAGTTTCTTGTGTGAGTTCCTGTATCTGGAATGGTTTCGGGTACTTTCAATTCCTCCCTCCACTACATATTGAAGGAGTTAAAATTTAAGTGCCCACAATTAAAGCACAGAATCTGTAGTCTAGCAAATGAACTTAGGAAAAGAAACAAAGAGGGACAGGCTTGAGGCCTGAACATACCTTAACAAGCCTAAAATAAGACTGCCAAAACATCAAAATCTAACTGGCCATGGAGGATAAACAATCTCCACAAGGCCGTGGACCATCTGGTGTCACCCACTTTCCCCCTTCTTCCCTTTTCTTTAAGGTTAACTTGACCGCCTGCTAACCAAAATAAACTGCCCTACCACATTGCTGGAATGTCAATTTGCACGTACTACTTGCTGATGTTATCAATGTAGTCATGTGCCCGCTTATGTTTGAATCAGCCAATTATGTGTACCCGCGCCAAACTCCCTAACTTTTCCTATATAAACCCCTGACTACTGAGCCTCGTGGTCGACTCCTCTATCTCCTGCGTGAGACACGTGTTGGCCCGGAGCTCCGTTATTAAAGTGCCTCGTGCTTTTGCATCAAGCCGGTCTCTCGTGCTTCCTGGAGCGCGCCATCCTGAGACTCGAGTAAGGGTCTTCCTTTTGGGGGGTCCTACAATATAACAGAGTAGGAAAAAATACCTACATTATGTATGAAGAGCCTGGCATAATCTTTGGCATGAAATGGGCATTGATACAGCAACAATAAATAAATGTCTCTCTTTCCTCAGCCTAGATAACTACAGCCACATCCTAACTGGTCTCCCTGACTCCAGCATGCCTGTACAATCCATTCTCTTCACTGCAGCAAAAGGATTTTTTTTTTTTCAATATTCAAATCTGATCTGAACAAATGTTCCTGCCCTCAGGACAAAGTCCTGTGTCCTTAATCAGGAACACAAGACTTTTTATCAGATGAATTCAGCCTAGAATCTGCATCTCCAGAATTCTCATTCTTGTACCCTCAGCTCCAGCCCTGCTAGAAGGATAAATGATTGAAAGATGAGTAGGCAAGACTCAGTTAAAAATCAGATGTGGCATGTGACATCACACCAATAAGTTCAGAGGAGATATAGAATGAACTTCAGCAGCCATTTTCTAAAAAAAAAAAAAAAACAACTCTAAGTAAAATGGGCCTATAAGAAAACTTAAATTTAATAATGGTATTTCTCTAAAAAGGCAAATATTCTAACAAGGAAATCACTCAATCTATTTCATTAAAAAGAGTAAGCAGGGTGCCCATTATTACCATTATTACTCAACAGTGTCCAGAAGTTGTAGCAAATTCCAAAAAAGTGAATAATTATAAGACTGAATACTTAGAAAATACAAAGACTCTAGTATAAAAGTATCAGAATTTATAAGAAAATTTGTCAAAGTGGCTGAATACAAGATATATAAATGTAAAACAGTAGCTTTCACTGCCTTTGCTATCAATAGTACAGCTAACTTTCCTGAAACTTTCCCATCAAAAAATGCTGAAAAAAGGGTAAAAAAAGAAAAATTCATTTTAAATTAGTAATTTGAAAGAAAGAAAGAGCAATTCTTAGAGCTGAAGCACCGATCTAGAGAGGTAAACTGATGAAGACTGAAGAGCTAGATATAGTAATATGGAATTTCAAACTGAATCACTACATGAGTGGCAAGAGGCAAATTCAGGTCCACGTGAGGAAGGGAGTCAGATCATGAGAGTAAGCTCAAGAAGAATGATAAAAAGAAAAAAAAAATCAAGAAGGAAGCTGGTCTGTCTTGGCCTCATCTCTGGAGAAGGAAAAAAGACTTCCATAAAAATTAATAACCAAACTACCCTAAGATTCCATCTCACCCCAATTAGAATGGCAGTTATCAAGAATACAAGCAACAATAGGTGTTGGGGAGGATGTGGGGAAAAAGGTACACTCATACATTGCTGGTGGGACTGCAAATTAGTGCAGCCACTCTGGAAAGCAGTATGGAGATTCCCTAGAAAACTTGGAATGGACCTACCATTTGACCCAGCTATCCCACTCCTCGGCCTATACCCAAAGGACTTAAAAGCAACATACTACAGATATACAGTCACATCAATGTTCATAGCTGCTCAATTCACAATAGACAGACTGTGGAACCAACCTAGATGTCCTTCAATTGATGAATGGATAAAGAAACTGTGATATATATACATATATACACACATACAATGGAATATTACTCAGCTATAAAGAATAATAAAATTATGGCATTTGCAGGCAAATGGATGAAATTGGAGAATATCACGCTGAGATAAGCCAATCTCAAAAAACCAAAGGACAAATGATTTTGCTGATAAGCAGATGATGACACATAATAGGGGGTAGGAGTGGGGCAAGAATGGAGGAAGGAGGGACTGTATAGAGGGAAAAGAGGGGTGGGAGAGGTGGGGGGAAGGAAAAAATAACAGAATGAATCAAACACCATTACCCTATGTAAATGTATGATTATGCAAATGGTATGCTGTTACTCCATGTGCAAACAGAAACAACATGTATCCCATTTGTTTACAATAAAAATAAATTTAAAAAAAAATTAATAACCAGAAACCACCTGACCCCAAGCAGGAGCAGGGCACAAATGCATACCACATCTAAGGGCCAGGAAACCTCCAGCCAAGCCTTTTCTTAAACAATACCAGAGTGGAAGAACTCAGGCACCTGGCAGAGGACTATACCATCAGACCAGACCTGAAAGAATACTGCCATGTTGATAGAACAAACTTCCAGATTCAGGCAAGGAAGTGGAGTGATTTTTGGGCAAGAAGAGTCAGAATGTACAACCTGATCCCACTTAGCCTTTAATAAGAGTGGTGGAGAAGATCTGGCCTTTAAGAAAGGAGCTCCCTGCTGGGCGCAATGGCACACACCTGTAATCCCAGAGGCTTGGTTGCGAGGCTGAGGCAGGAGGATATGGAGTTCAAAGCTAGCCTCAGCAACTGTGAGGCACCAAGCAACTCAGTGAGACCCTATCTCAAGATAAAATACAAAATAGGGCTGGGGATGTGATTCAGTGGTTAAGTGCCCCTGAGTTCAATCCCTGGTACAAAAAAAAAAAAAAAAAAAAAAATCCTGAGAATTCAGAAAAAGCCTGAAGAACAGTGATGGAATAAGAAAACCTAGAGGAGGCGACATGGGGAGCAGTCTAGTTCTTTATATTGAGACATATAGGCCTGCCACTATTTTATTGGCTCTTATTTGAGGTCATGAACTAGTAAAGGTCTCAGGGGTCTTGGGATTAATGTGAGTGGTCAAAGGGAAGGAGCATGAAATGGCAAACAAGGCCACTTCCTATTCATTTTGCCCCTCTACTGGAGTACCACAACTCCATGAGGACTTCAGTTCAATAAACAGTTTTGCTGATGTATGGGAATGATATTTCTTAGTTTTTTGCAACTGACATCTATACAATTTTTTTACAGATGTCAAAGACAGTCTAGTTTATATAAGCACTGTGAACCTCCATAAAAGAATTGCTCCATTCCTAGTCTCAGTCCACCAAGATCAAGCTATGAAACTGGAGAGCTTATGTGTTAATTTTTGGATTAATTTTAGTGGTAGTGACTTTGTCTTATGTAAAGAAGGGAGATTGTGGTAACAAAATAACTGAAACTGGTTATGTTATTTAAAAATAGGTTTTATTAGCTTGCAGTTTGCAGGGGCTCAAGGACATAATGTTGGTATCAGGTCAGCTCTGATGAGGGACTTATGGTTGATAACATCACAGTGGTGGCTTCACATACAAGAGCAAACATATGGTGGGGCAGGAAGCCAGAGAGATTTAGGGATTAGTCTCTCCCCTTCAGGTGGGCTATATGGCCTGTGTAGTCTCTCCCCTTCACAACAACCCATTTGTGTTCATCATATTTCCATTGCTGTGACAAAATACCCAAGAAAAATAAAGGAGGAAAAATTTATTTTGGTTCATAGTTTCAGAAGTTTCTGTACAAGGTTGGCTGGCTCCATTGCTTCTGGGCTGAGGTGAGGCAGAATATCATGGAGGTGGGAGTGTAAAGAAGAGAAGGCCGCTTGCTCACTTCAAAGCAGTCAGGAAACAGAGAGGGGAAGTGATCAGAAACAAGATATACTCTTCCAAGGCATGCGCCCAATGACCTGATTCCTCCAACGAGGCCCGCATCTCCTAGTTTTCATTTCCTCCCAAGTGTTCATTAATTATGAACTTGTTGATGGATTAATGTTTTGATGAGGTTAGAACACTCATGATCCAGTCACTACCCCAAAACACCTCTGAACATTGCTGCATTGGGGACAAAACCTTCAACCCATGAGCGTGACATTCCAGACTCAAACCATAACACCACTCTTGCAGGAAATAATTCATTCTGTAGGATCAGGGTTAATCCTTTCTGAGAGCAGTGCCTCCAGTGACTTTGCCTTCCAATAAGCTCGGCCTCTTAAAAGTTCCATCACCTCTCACATGATCACAGTAGGGACCAAACTTCTAACACACAAATCCCTAAGAGACATACTCAAACCATATCCAAACTGTAACAGATGGTTATCTTGTTCCTAATTCTCAGATGGTAAAAATCAACCAGTGGAAAACCAATGCTATTAGGAGGGGTACCCACTGCTTATCCTGATTTATTAATGGTTTTCTTTTCTCATTCTGAAACCATTCTATCAAATGGCAATAAATTGTTCCTGTCCACCCCCATGAAGTAATCATGCATTATGTGAATAATACACAATAGAATTGCTTTTTTCACTTATAAAACATGACCAGTTATGACTCATTCTGACATTTCAAAGCCTAAAAATTCTGGGGGCACTACTAAAGGCATTTGTCTTCCTTTCTAGCCAATGATTCATACATTTTCTTCAGATTCTGTTAACCCTTGTCCATCTTTCTCCCCAAACCTGAAAGTACATTAACTGTAAGATAAGTGTGTATTTTCATTACAGATGTGAAGCTGAATGTGCAGGACACAAAACTCAGTGTGTTGCATTAAGTGGGTATTGTATCCACTAAGTAGAAAACAAAACACCCAGCTCTCTGCTTTCCCTCAAAACATCATAGTAGACTTACTAAAGATCAAACTCAGGGCCCCATGTATTCTAGGCAAGTTCTCTACCTCTGAGCTACTCCCCAAGGCCCAGCCTTTCCTTTTTCATCACAGAAGAAAATCTTTCACAGACCTCTAGCAGGCTCCGAAATTCCCAAGCATCGTTGGCCCAAACTGAGTTATATGAGTACTCCTAAGCTGATCATGGAAAAAAGAGTAGGCATGTCCTAATAGGCTTCAACCAATCATAATTGCAGCCCTTGATTGTGAAGTGGGGCCAGGCTACCTGGACAGGTTGCAGTTCCAAAATGGCTTATCCAAACAAAGAAAGGAGTGTGAAATGAGTGTTTGTCACAGAGGCAAAGAAGGATGATCTGAAGCCACAAAGAGGAATAAAGCAAATGGAGAACCGAAAAGAGAAACTTTTCCTGATTCCAGTTCCCTTTCCAGTCTATCTCGGGACTCCAGCCACTTTCCTGCTCTGGGGTCATGTATTGGTTTCCTGGGCATGCTTTAACAAAGTACCACAAACTAGCTAGCTTGAAACAACAAAAGCACACAACTGAATATTACTCAGCCTTAAAGAACAATGAAATTATGGCATTTGCCAGTAAATGGATGGAACTGGAAAATATTATGCTAAGCGAAATAAGCCAAACCCAATGAACCAAAGCCCGAATGTTTTCTCTGATATGCAGATGCTAATTCACAATAAGGCCATGTTGTAGGGGGAGAATAGAGGTACTTTGGACTAGACAGAGGAGGGTGAAGGGAGGGGAGAGAGTATGGGGGTAGGAATGATAGTAGAATTAATTGGACATTATTACCCTATGTCATATGATTACATGACCTGTGTAACTCTACATCATGTACAACCAGAACAATGAGAACAATACTCCATTTATGTATGATGTGTCAAAATGCATTCTATTGTCATTTATAACTAATTAGAACAAATAAAAACAACAACAAAAGCATACTGTCTCATGGTTCTGGAGGAAATTAAGTGTGGGCAGGGCTATACTTCCCCTGAAAACTGCAGAGGAAAATTCTGCCTTGGCTCTTCCTGGTTTCTGGTCGTTTACCAGCCTTCCTTGACTCCCATTGACCACACAGCAATCTTTGCTTCTGTCCTGGCATGGTCTTCTACCCCGTGTCTCTGTCTCTCCTTAGGACGCCAGGCATTTTAGATAAAGGGCACATCCTGCTCACCATGACCTCATCTTTAGTGATACATATGTAATGACTTTATTTCCAAATAGGTCACATTCTGAAATACTGGGGGTTAGAAAGTCAACATATCTTTTGGAGGATACAATTCAACCCTAATGAGTTGTATGAGATACCCTTGTACCACAAATGGTCTCTTGCATTACCTATATCTAGAATTTTTCTATAGTTTATAACAAAAGAATTCTTTTAATGTAGAAACCAATGTCATATCATATCTTCGAGGGTCTTATCTCCTACTTGCCTAAATTTCCTGGTCTCTAGAAGTATCCCTTTTCAGAAGGTTTTACATGAGTTTGAAAGATTCATTTGCATGATTAAAGAGTCAGCATGAAAATGTTCCTAAAATTAAAGAACAGCCTTCTTTTAAACTGTATTCTTTCCAGAGGAAAATGCAGGATTTTTTTTTTTTCCACTTTTAAAAAAATTTGTTCTTATTAGTTATACTGAAAAGGGAGCTAAACCGCGGCCATGACAGGCTGCATTTAGGGCATGAAAGATTTCAGACCTAGATAGCCGATTCCAGGAAGGCTACTAGATTAGGACTGGCCTTTGGCAAACAACCAATCAGGAGCTAACAAGCCAATGCCTAACATTCCAAACCATATATGTCAATATGTTAAGACCTGGGTACCCTAAGCCAATGGAAACATGCCAAACCTCACGTTAGAATATCAGCCAACTGTGTACTTTGCTTTGTTCAAATTTCCCGCTCTACTGTGGAGCTCATAAAAATCCCACTGAATCGAGACTCGGGACTCTCAGCCAGTACCTGCTGTGTCAGTGAACGCTGTGAGTCTGAGCTCGAGCTTGCAATAAAGACCCTTTTGCTTTTGCATCGGAGACAGCTCCCTGGTGGTCTTTGGGTATTCGCGATCTGGGCACAACGGTACATGATAGTAGAACATATTTTGACATGATACATATATGGAGTATATGGTTGTACAAGATGTAGAACTACATTGGTCAAAATGCAGGGGTTTTGTTGTTTTTAATTTGTGAAAATGTAGCTTTTATTTTATATTTTTAGTTTTTATACTGGAACTTGAACCCAAGGGCACCTTACCGCTGATCTACATCCTCAGCCCCTTTGAATTTTTATTTTGAAACAGGATCTCACTAAGTTGCTTAGGGTCAGCCTGGAACTTATGATCCTCCTGCTTCAATCTCCCCAGTAACTGGGAATACAGGCATACACCACTACACCTAGTTGAAAATGTAGCTTTTTTAGGATTATTATTTTTTAATTTTTTTATTTTTACAGACTGCATTTTGATTCACTGTACACAAATGGGGTACAACTTTTCACTTCTATGGTTGTACATGATGTAGATTCACACCATTCATGTAATCATACATATACATAGGGTACTGATGTCTGTCTCATTCCACCATCTTTCATACCCCTGCCCCCTCCTCCCTCTCATTTCCCTCTATGTAATCTAAAGTTCCTCCATTCTTCTCTTACCCCCCACCCCTGTTAGGTATTATAATGCACTTATCAGAGAAATCATTTGGCCTTTGGTTTTTGGGGCTTGGCTTACTTCACTTAGGGTGATATTCTCCAATTCCATTCATTTATCTGCAAATGCCATATTATTATTCTGGAGATTCCTCAGAAAACTTGGAATGAACCTGCCTTTTGACCCAGTTATCCCACTCCTTGCTTTATACCCAAAGGACTTAAAATTAGCATTCGTTTTAGTGATGCAGCCACATCAATGTTTATAGCTGCTCAATTCACAATAGCTAGATTGTGGAACCAACCTGGATGCCCTTCAACAGATGAATGGATAAAGAAACTATGGTATATATACAAAATGTAGCTTTTAAGTAACTCTTTTTTGTTCCATCTGCACTAGCTGCACCAGATTGCTTAAGCTTGACCCCAGTTCATGTCCCACTTTCTAGATTATCAAGTTTTACTCTTTGAAACGTGTCCCCATTGCACACTCTAATCTAACCCAATCCACCACCAAATATTGTGGCTTTTCAGAGCTGGGGTAACCTCCCTTTTCTGGTTTCTGTAAACTGCAACACCCCAGTCCTCACCCTGACTGGCTTGGAATTGTTTGATTTTTGTCTTTGTTGTTGGGATGACTTTTACAGCATGATCTCCAAGCTTGGAAAATGTGTGTGAATTGATGAAACTTCTTAATTGATCTTATTCAGTGCCACTTATTTGTTGTTTTTTAATTTTAAAAAATCAAGTTATGCGGATTGGAAATACAAACAGTTCAAAGACCTTAAGTGACAAACCTACAGTAGATCATACCTGGAGCAGTAAATGGGGCCTCTTTATCCACATCACCAGACCTGTGTCACCAAGAGCAAGGAGAGAATGGAATGAAGGAAATAGGGAGGACAGGCAGTTCAACAGTAACACAGGTTTATTTGGGACAAACCTATGGAGGGGGACCCAGTGGAGGCTAAGACCCCTCTTCCGCTTACAGCCTAGGGTAGATAAAGGGGAGTGAGGGAAGGGAGAGTGTTTGCGTTTAGGTCATTGGTAAGGGACTGTCGGGGAGGGGTCCTTGTGGTGTTACTTCCGGAAGGAACCAGGTGTTTTTAAGAATTTCAGACACAGAGAACAATTTCCTTTCTTATGATGATAGAGTATTGTCTGGGGTTTGGGTCAGGCTGAGTGAGAGTGATCTTGAGGCCACTCTTGTTCTAAGGTGGAGGATATATTTCAAAATGACATTGCCTGTGTCAAATTCTTCCTAACACCATGATCCTGCCCCACCACTCTTGCATCTGTGACAACTATCCATAGTCACAACCTGAAATTGGAGGGAAGTATAAACAAACTATGACAAAAGAAGTCAACAGAATTCCTGAATGGATTTTGAAAACTTGTAAGAAAAGCAATACTCTGAAAGTTAAGAAGGTACTAAATGGTCCTCACTGGTCCTCCTCTGACTCTATTCCTTCCTGTGAAGTCAGAAGTCTACAGGGCCATAGGGTATGCTCACCCCAAGCCATACCTACCCTTCTAGACCACCCTCTGGGCATCTGGGAGCCCAAATCATCCACCCCAAATGGCCTTGAGCCTGCATTAAGGGCTCGTGTGCATCTTTTTCCTGGGCCTGTTCTCTGTGTAGCAGACCACATTGCTGGTATGTGTAGCAAGGAGCCCAGGGTGCAGGTAATACTCAGAAGAGTACAGAAGGTGTGAACTGTGCTGGGGAAATCCTCACATGTGCCCCAGGTTCCTGGAAATATAGGACTGGGCCAGGGAAGGGGAATAGCTCAGATTCCTGCAAACTGTGAGAAGGCTATCTCTGGGGTTTGTGCCTATCTTCTTACCTTTTCTAAACCCTTATTTATTCTCACTCTACAAGCACCTGAGGTTTTCATACTATATCAATATCCTTGGACTTCAGTGATCTCTAAGGTTATGGGACCTGAAATGAAGGCAGAGAGGGGCTGGGCTGGGACAGATGTTAGGATTCCTTGGGTTGGATGGGGGGTAGGGGTTGATATCTGAATTAGGATGGGCATAAGAGTAGGTCTGGTGTTTGGGACTGATGAGGTCGCAGGTTAAAATTGTGGAGAGTACTCATATTGGGTTAGACTAGGGACTGAGGTTGACAATAGACCCTCCACTGAGGTTGGGTGGGGTAGGACTAGGTTGAAGCTGCAGGTGAGATGAGGTTGACTTTAGAGACAAATTTAGAGGGTTGGGGTTAAGTTTGGGTGAGGGTTTGGGTTCAGGCTGAGTCTGAACTCGAAGTTGAAGTTGGAGGTTTAAACTAAGGTAGAGGCTGGAATTATGCTTGTTTGGTTTGTTCAGTCCTATCTGGAAGCCAGTGGAGAGAATGGAGCCTCAGACTTCTCTAAAGAATAATTCCATCTGTGATCTATACTCCCATTTATTTCCATCTGAAACACCGTCACACTCCTCCTACTTTCCTCAATATCTTTTCTGCCTCCCCAGTCCACTTATCCGCATAAAGCTGGAGAATGTGATTACATGTTTTCTCAGGCAGCACAGGTACCAGCATCAGGAAATTCTAAAGGAAGGGCAAGAGATGGAGAAGATTCTTCACAAGTGACAGGATCCTTCCTGTCTTTGTGTGAGGACCCAGAATTCTGGGTCGAGATCTTCTAGCCTCTGACTATGGACAATAAATAGAAAAGGAACTGGAACTCAGATGGAGGGTGTGTGCAGGTGGCAGTGAGAGATGAGCCCCACTTGCTGTCTTCCTACAGGCTATCCCCTTTCTCCTCCTTTCAGCCTCTCCTACCCCTGTCCCATCTTCCTCATTTTTATCATTTATAGGGAAAGATGAGCCAGAAGGGATCATAGCCACAGTCTATTATTTTCCCTCTACCATATTATTTCTCACTTCCTGCCTCTGAAGTCCCCATAATTGTAGATAATGTCTCCCAGATTCAGTAGAACCCAGTTCCCTTCTCTTACATAGTGCAGACCCAGGCTCTTAGAATCTGAACATCTGACCCAGCATCGTCAGGTGGTCTAACCATCAGGCTGGCCCACCTCTGACCTTCCCTCTATGCAGAAGTAAAAATCAACCAAAGACTCAAGACCTTGGGGGAAGATGGCTAGACAGTGATGAAGACTAGGATTTACTGGCCAAAATAGGAGGGGAGAAATTGGGGAAAATGAACAAATTTTTTTGAGCAAATTTTTATTGATATCAAATCTGTGATAGGAATTGTTCCTGTCACTTCCTTACATAACCATTTGATTTCCACAGGTACCTTGGGAGGCATTTTGGATGATGGATAGAGATGTCTGAGTCATTGTATGACTTATCCAAGATCACAAGGCTCTTAAGGGAGATGTCCAGGAGTCTTATAGTTTGGATCTTGAATGTCCCCCAAAGGCCCATGTGTTGAAATCTTGGTCCCTAACCCATGGCACTTATTAGGAGGTGGTGAAACCTTTAGGAGGTGTGGCCTAGTGGAAGGAAGTTAGGTCACTGGGGACAGGCCCTTGAAGGGGATATTAAGAGCCTCTCCTCTTCCTCTCTTTTTGTTTCTCAGTCACCAAGAGATGAGTAGCTTTCTCCTCTCCACATTCCTTCCATGATGAACTACCATAGACCCAAAGACAACAGGGCCAAATGATCAGACTAAAATCAGAATACATACTTATTCCTTTGAGGACAAATTGCTGCTTCCTTCTTGATGAGTGGGTTCCAATGTAGTTACTGCCATAGGCAAGTGGCTAGTCCCCTGAGTAATGATGTCATATCAGGGACTCAGTGTTGGTCTCTGCCTTGGGCAGGATGAACACTCAGCTGTAGAATTAGCTATGTGAATCTTGGAAAAGAGAATCTGTGTTTTGAGCTAATATGCAACCTCCATCCCTGCTGCCATGGAAATTCTCCCCATGGGACCAGCACCACAGTGCCTGGATAAAGTCGACTGACATTCAGAAAAGAGGTCATCTGATCCACCTGGTTATTGAGAGTCTCCTACCTGTCACTGTGCTTTGTGGGTATTTACATGGGATACAAATATCTTCACTTTTTATGTTCATTTTGAGATGTGAAGCCACTTCTCTCTCCCTCAAGACAACTGGTCAACAATTTTTCAACCTTGTTCTTTTCAAGGATGTTTCTTCACCAGCTAGTGAATTCACTAAACTGCTGCCTATGAATCAGTTTAGATCCATATTTCTGGCCACATAGACTGCCACCCAAAATGGACAAACAAATATGCCATCCAAAGATCTTCCCATTGAGAGTAAGGCTATACCGCAGCTGCCTTCCACCTGTGTATATTTAGCACAGTTTGATGAGCCACCATTAAATTAGGACTATGCTTTTTATTCTTCTGTTAGCTGATTAGATGAAACTCCCCATGAGGTCCTAGAAATATGAACCACCTACCAATGCAACTGTGCCCTCTAGACTTGCCTATAGAAATATTTCCATTTTAAAAGTGATTGCAACACACACCCAATTCTATGATTTTAATTATTAGCTAAAGCCTAGATCGAGGTGGGCATATAGTGAACTGTATAGTCAGTTAAATTTTTACAGCTAGGCGTTGGATTTCTTTTAAGCCCTAGGAACAAGTCCAGGAACTATTTTTCAAATAGAAAGAAAGTAGGATCTAATTCCAAAATTCTACTACCTCTACTGTGAATCTCATACTTAAATTTGCCAGAGACTTAACATCCAACTTGCCACAGATATTTCCAATACCACTGGGTATGCAGTGTTAAAGCCTAAATAGTGTTTTAAAATTTTTTGACCTTGCAACCTGGATCTAATACAGAGACTTTTCCTGTGCTAGGCCCCTTATCAAACTGATAACCTTATGTTGGAGCTACAAACTTAGATGTGCTATCCATTTTTCCAATAGTCAAAAATATTTAAAACATATTGTTCTATTCTCCTAATGGATAGAGCAAAGTATGGCAACTTGCCTCTAACTTTGAAGTATGTCCTCACATACCCAAGACTGCTGGAGTATTTTCTGGGTTTATCTCCCCTCCAGAATGCATGTGTCTTACAAAGACATTAGAGTGTGCTTATTATGTGCCCCAGAAAAGCTAATACATCTGGAATCTTATTTATATATATATGACAACTTAAGTTTTATAATGCTCATAGTCATTTTCTAAGATCCATCTGATTTTCTTAATGGCCAAACAGGTAACATAATGGAAGATGTGGCAGAAAGTTAGCAAACATAATGTATTATGCAATTTTATGCAAAATCAAGGTGATAAAAATTCCATGTGCCCTCCAGATTATATCATGATAGAGAACAATAGAGTTGGCTATGCCATACATTATGGTACAGAATAATAAAGTTGACTTATGTAAAATAGTGAAGTTGTCCTGCTGTCCTTGTTACATAAATGAAAATTGTTTCTGATTATCTTTGTAGATAGAAATTTAAAAGAAAGCACTGGCTAAGTGAATAGTTGCATATTAGTGCCAGTAAATGTGTTGAATTGCTTCAGTAAAGACAATACATCTTGAACCTTATTTACAATTATATGACAACTTAAGATTTATAATGTTCATAGTCATTCTCTAAGATCCATTTGATTTTTGCAATGACCAGACAACTTTATTGGTGATGTGACAGAAATCATCCATTCCTGCATTTTTCTAAGCCTTAGTACCTTTCAAATTCCTCCAAGGATGTAATATTGTTTTGGTTTAATATCTTGGTGTTTTTTCTTTCAGGGTTGAAGCAACCCCTGCTTAACCAGTGAGCCATATCCCCAGCCCGTTTTTATATTTTATTTAGAGACAGGGTCTCACTGAGTTGCTTTAGGACCTTGCTAAGTTGCTGAGGCTGGTTTTGAATTCACGATCCTCATGCCTCAGCCTCCTGAGCCACTGGGATTACAGGCATGTGCCACAGAGCCCAGCATCTTGGAGTTTCTAATGGCTGTCACTTCTCTCGTCCTCCCACAGTGTGTAGCAAGCTTAATCAAGTAGTGGTTCTCATTTCAGCTGTGTGGCTGAATGTGGTATCATTGCCAAGGCAGATTTATGAACCTTCAGTTTTATTGTATGTAGCCATTGGTTTGAAGAATGCTTTCATGTCCATTCTAATAGGAAAGAGAATCAGCAAAGCCAGTTGTGGTGGCACAAGCCTGTAATCCCAGTGGTTTGGGAAGTTGAAGCAGGAATATTTCAGGTTCAAGGTCAACCTCAGCAACTTAGCAAGGCCCAAAGCAACTTAGTGAGACCCTGTCTCAAAATAAAAAACAAAAAAGGGGTAGGGGTGGTTAAGCACCCCTGGGTTTCATCCCTGGTACTAAATAAATAAATAAATAAAATAAAAGAGGATCTGACACAGTTCCCATTAACATGAGATTGAAAATATTAACTTACAGTTTTGCCTCAGGTCTACTTAGTTCTCCCATTCTATATTCTAGCATAGTCCAAAGAGATCTGAATTTCCTGGACATTCCACAGACACCACACTGATTCATGTCATCATGCTGATTGGACGGGAGAACAAGATGTATCTACTGTACCGGAGGCCTTTGTAAAGTACATGAACTACAGAGAGCAGAGAGGGATATACCCTATAATAACCCAAGGACTAACCACTTCAGTTACATCATTAGAGTTCTCATGATTGGGAAAAGATATCCCCTCTAAAGTTCTTTGTATTTTTCTTTGGGCTCTGGAGGCAACTAGGAATATAACTGCAGTTGATATACCAGGTAACACTGAAGGCTGCCAGTGTTGAATGGGATCCAGAGCCAAACAGATACTGTAGCAAGTCAAGGCTGCAATGTAATCAGCCCTGCTGCTTGAGCCATAGACTCTAGGTGTGGGAGGGGTCACGTGCCAAATGGAGCTTATGGCTCACTCCATTAGGAGAATCACAACACAAACCTCTGGGATTCTGAAATAAGGTTATCCCACCTCAGCAGAGACTTATATATCCCTTAAGAAATAGCTCTTGGCATATTACTGGGACCTGGAAGAGATGGAATGCTTGACCACACGACACCACATTGTTGCTCCCTGTCAAGCAACAAGGTCCGATGTATCTCCTCAGGACCTGCCTGAGGAGAATACCGGGCCGAGCAGGCTGATGAGTGTCGGTGGCAATGGAAACCCACCAGAGCCAGAAGGTCCGTCAGCGCACGAAGCACAGCAGGAACTCGTTTATTGAGGAAGTTACACAGCTTTTATGTAGGGTGGGGGCTAGGTGGGAATCAATTAGCTTAAAGGTCAGCAAGGCACGGGGGATTCACGCAGAGGAGAGTCCCATAGGACTGTATGGCAAGTACGAGCTGATCACGTTCACGGAACTGCTGCTAACCAATCCCTGACAGTAGGGGGTGGAGATAAGCAGGCCAATCAGGGAGTTACACAAAACTGGATGCTGGGTAAGAACACATTTTTCAGTTTCCAGGGGAGAGTGGCAGTACAAAGAAGCCCGGGTCAGGCAGTGCCATGTGTGAGGAAGAGGTTGCCATGAGGGTGCAGCTGCCATTATAGGATGCGTCCCCTATAATTCCCCCTTTTTGTTTTATTAGCCCCCCCCCCCAGCCGTTGGAAGGTGGAGCTTCTGTCTTAGGTTGTCCCTTCTTTAGAGATCTTACCCGTCTCTGAATACTCCACAGCACCTCAATAGCTCAGGGGGGAAGGAAACCTCATCAAGAGCCTGTCTTAGGTTGCCCCAGTGCACCCAGAATCTTACCCGTCATTAGCTCAAGGAGTCTCCAAGGGTTAACCTTGCATTATCATTATATGCCTCCTCATAACCAGTGGCTACCCGTTGGTATTGTACTTGGACATTCACTAATTGTACTGCCTCCAAACATTTCTGTATGAACTGTAGAAGGAAAGTAAGGCAGCCAGCTATGTAAGCCCATCCAGAAGAAGCTAGATTGAAGCTTGGTACGCCGTTTTTTTCAGATTTTCTTGCAGTTGTTTGATCTTGCCATGGACAATTCTGGACCGATCAGCATAAAAGCAGCATTCCTCCTGAAGAAACAAGTAAAGCCCTCCTTCCCTGGCAGTTAGTACATTTAACCTCCCATGTTGTAGGACTACTGCTGCAAGGGAATCTAATTGTGCCTGGAGGTCTAAGATTGCACTAGCCACTTATTGCATATCATCTATTAATTGTTGTGAAGGTTTATTATATAAGGTAAGAGAGGTGCCTAGTCTGGCAATTTTGGCTCCCGTTTTAGTAGCTACCTTGTTCTTAACATGTTGTTCATAAAGAGGACTCATGCTCATTTGGATATTGTGCGTATCCATCCTCTGAGGCCAGTACTTTCACATATTGTTGCCTTAATATCATTAGTTGGACTGTGCTTACATGGTCCTTGATAAAAGCTATTAACCTATTTAGAATGCAGGGACCGAAGGTTAGGAGTAAGAATAAAATAATAAGTGGCCCCAGTAAGGTAGAAATCAAGGTGGTCAACCAAGGGGAGGAATTAAACCATGATTCAAACCAGCCTTGCTGTGCTTCTCGCTCCTTCTTCCGTTTGGCTAGTCTTTCTCTAACTTTAGTCATAGATTCTTCAATTACTCCTGAATGGTCAACATAAAAGCAACATTCTTCACCTAGGGCTACACACAATCCTCCTTGCTGTAGGAAAATCAAATCTAATCCCCTCCTGTTTTGCATTACTACTTCAGCTAGGGAAGTGAGGGATTCTTGAAGGTGGGAAATGGAGTTTTTTAGCTTCTCATATCCAGATCAATAGCTGCTCTTAAACCAGAGTAATGTTGGTTCTGAGTTATTAAGGAAGCTGTTCCTGTTCCGGCTCCTATGAGTCCCATACCTAGAATCATACTTAGGGTTAGGGCCATAAGAGGTTTTCTCTTGGTCCTAGGGGGGTTTCCTCTTAGTCGTAGATAGAAGTCCTCATCTGAATGATATAATAGCCTGGGAACTAAGCTAACAAGCACACAAAAGCCTTGGGAGTTACTGATCACTTCTGTATGGGCACATGGTGTGAGTCCTGTAGAACGGGCCCACCAAGTGTCCTGTTGGGGGATTAGATACTGACTTGAGTTGCTTAGTGTCACAGTTTGCTTGCATGAAGATTGATGAGATACAGGGATATAGCCTATACAGAGCCCTTGTCCAGTGACTTGTTATAATGCTCTCAGGGTCTAATGATCAATTCTCTACGGGCCTATTGCAGGCAGCCATACCCGCTCCTTATCAGGAACAGGTACGCGCTTTAGGTTTGGTGGCCTGGGAGAAACTTGAGGAGGGCCCCTCAGAGCCCCCAATCTCAGGTATCACACAAAAGGCCTCTGAGGATTTAGCCACATTTATAGACAGAGTGGAAAAAAGCTTACAGAGAAAGTTCCCTCCAGGCCCACTGAGAGATCAATTTGTGAAAATGTTAGTAGTGGGAAATAATGTTTCATAATTTTCTGCATTCAAACCTATCTGATTTCTCAACCAGGAAAAAAAGGGTTAAAAGGATCTGGGCAATTCCCCCTGCTTGGCCTTGCTGAAGCCTCCATTGGAATGTAAACTGCAGCAGTCTCAGAGGGGGAGCGACTGGAGACTTAAACTCCTAGGCTGCTCCATAGAACTAACTCATTTTCTAGGATTCTTGTTTTGTTTTGTTTTTCTTTAATGCTATACTTTTGAGCTCATAATTTTGATCCTACATACCTAGGTTAATGATTTTTTATCAGTTCTATTTTTTTATTCAACTAGAGTTTTTGAACATCTGTCACATTGCAATGGAGATTCACCTATAAAGTTACAAGGCCTTTGATTTTGTGTTATTTGTATGTTGTGCTGTCTGATGTCATGTTTTGTCTGTATCAAAACTGAGGGCTCCTAAAATTAAAATTTAAAATGGATCCAAATATTTTTAATTTACGTGATTTAAAAAGGTTCAATTTAATTTGGGTAAACTAATAAAAGTGAAATGTCTTTAGAAAGAACTCACAAGTCTCTAGGTGATCAAACTAATGAAATGTTGATGTTGAACAATGTCTAATATCAATTGTTTCTAGGACTTTTCTTCAACAGGACAGAGATGGCAAATACTGTTCAGGACACTTGCCTGATATCTTGTTTTTTTTTCAAAATAAGTAAATTAAATTTAACATGTATGGGACTACTCAAATATGTTTGTTAGTGACATCTGATTAATTTGCAAAGTTAAAATGCTAATTGTTAAATAACATTAAGTACTCTTAAGTCCTTAAATTCCATGCAGTAACATACTTAAACATTATTGGTGTTTTCATAGGTTGGTAAATTAAAAAGGGTTTAAAATTGCTTCGTGTCATTACTAAAAACAAGGTTATTAAGAGTTATGTTCTAACAGGTAAAACCCAAACGCTCAAAGGGTGAGCGTTCCATCTGCTCCCTTACCACTTCCCTCTGCTCCCCTCCAGTTCTGCAAAGCTCCAAGGAGCTCTTAGATTTGGATTTAGAGTTACCATCTCCCCTCTCACTGTATTTCAGTTAGAGTACTATAAACAACAAAGTATTTTATCTTGTTAAAATGGAATAATTTATCTAAATTCAGAAATTTCGTAAGAGTTGTTTCAGAATGTGAACAAAAAGGGGTCAACACATAGGAAAGAGAAAATAAAAGGCTCTAAAATGGAACTATATTTAGTGAAGAACAAAATCTTTCTGGATAAGAACGTGTTTATATAATGAAATACATGAGGGTCTAAGTAAGTGCTAAGAAAGTCTGTAAGTAAAGGGCAAATGTCAACAAGTTTGCATGTAACTAAGTTGGTTACAAGTATGTGAGACAATCAGTTAAAGCTGTTTAAGGTTTTTCTTAAAGTTAAATACTACTGTACTGATATAAACCGGTTTAATTTATATGTTAAATTGACAAGGATTTCTTACAGACACTAATTTACTCTTAACATTATATCTGTTAAGTTTCATTCTTTAGGAAAATTAGTCTTGAAAATTGAGGTTTATACAATTATGGTTAAACAACTTTTAGAGTATTGTACTACGTTACAGTCTAAATTTTTCTTTAAAAACTAAACTGGGTAATATAAAAGTGTCAAGGTAATTGTGAAATGGTCACTCTTTGTATATTAAATGTGTTCATATTTTCCAGGTATACATGTTTTAAAGCAGGGAATTTATCAAGTTGCTGTTCTCCAAACTGAACTTGTCTGTAATGGTAATTATAAAGAGTAAATTTTATTGGGGATTTATTTCTATCATTTAATATTCTATTATAGGACCTGTTATTAACAGGGTATATGTAAAATTTGTTACTTTTTACACCAAGATTGTTTTTACCTGAGGCTAATCCTTCCTTGCTCACGGTGTTCTCAGATGGGGGAAAGAGAGGAGCAGCAATAGTTATTTTTCCACCTTCTATGCAGGGTGATGAAACCCCCAGGACATTAGTCCATGACATCCAAGGTTCAGCACAATTTAAAGAGCTCTGTGCCATCATTCTAGCTTTAAATGAGATACAAGAGCCTTTCAACCTGTTCACTGATAGCCTCTATGCTGCCAATCTGCTCCCTAACCTCCCCTGGTCATACATTAAGCTTGATGATAATCCCATCACCCCTTTTAACGCTTCAGGCAAGAAACCTGTTAAAGTTGAGGACTAAACCTATATTCCTGCAGCACCTCTGGGGGCACCAACGCCTCCCAGGTATTTTATCTCAGGGCAATACAATTGCTGACTCCTTAGCATCTTCTCTGCAAAGCTATTCTTTTCAAGAGGAGGCTACCTCCTTTCATGAGCTTACTCATGTTAATTGGCGGGGCTTACACCACAGGTATCCCCAGGTCCCTATTAAGGAGCTAAAACAAATCGCCCGGACCTGTAAATCTTGTTCACCTTTTCTACAAGTACCTCCTTTACAAGAAGCTGGAGTCAATCCCCATGGGTTTACACCTAACCGTCTGTGGCAAACAGATGTCACCCATTATGCTCCTTTTGGAAAGCTCAAATACATCTTTGTAACCATTGATACTTTCTCACATGCCTGCTTGGCCACAGCCCATGCTGGAGAAAAGACAAAACATGCTATCAATCATTTACTACAATGTTTTGCAGTCCTTGGCCTACCCAAACAAATCAAAACTGACAATGGCCCTTGCTTCACCAGTAAATCATTCTCCACATTTGTGGAATGCTGGAGCATCCAGCATAATACGGGCATACCCTACAATCCCACTGGTCAAGCAATTGTCGAACAACAAAACAGAACCCTAAAGACCCAGCTATTAAAACAAAAAGGGGGATTATCATCCCCCCATGATCAATTAAGGATGGCACTATGCACTCTAAATATTTTAAATTTTTCCAAAAAATGATCATCTCTCCCCTTTCCAAAAGCATTGGGCAACCGCGGTAAAATATCACAACATCAAAGTCCAGTGGAAAGACCCTCTCACAGGGGCCTGGAGAGGTCCTGACCCTCTCATAACTGTTGGAAGGGGATTCGGATGTGTGTTTCCTATTGATGAGGACAAGCCCATTTGGGTCCTTGCAAAGAACATTAAATATCACCCCCCTCCAAATGATGCCCTCCCCTCACAAAATGATAATACTAATCCAAGGAGCACCACCTCTTATCTTGTCTTTAACAGGTGTGCAAAAGCCTTGGTGGACTCTGCCTCATCATCGCCGGACTGCTCATCATCTCTGTTGGTGTTCATTAGTGCCGCCATCATCCAAGCTTTCTTGGAGCACCTGGAGCTATACCATAAGTATCAAAACCATACTAAACCCTAAATCCCTCTGCTTACCATGAGACCTTTAGTAACCCTTTGCTTCCTAACTGTAAGTACTATACTAGTTCAAGGAAACCCCCACCTCCCGTGGAACCAAACCTGGATGGTCATCAATGCAGAAACTGGCAAAATAGCCAATGTCACCTCCTCAAATTTAGCCCCTCTAGGAACTTGGTTCCCTGACCTCCTTGTGCTTCCTCCCTAGGTGGCCATGGGGCTGCATCAAAGGGATCAAGAGGGGGGCCTGTTTCTGTCTCTTGTGATAGTTCCTCTTGACCCTTGCATGGGAGGACCTCAGGACGGTCCTTTGGAGAGTCGGCACCTTTGGAGAGGCCCCTATCTTTATCTGGGTTGAGGGTAGGACGTGGCAGTACAAAGAAGTCCAGGTCAGGCAGTGCCACGTATGAAGAAGAGGTTACCATGAGGGTGCAGCCACCATTATATGGTGCGTCCCCTATACCACATGACCCTAATCTGAAACTTCCCATTATGAGCTGGGTTCTGTCAGGCCCAGCAAGTCATAAAGTTGGACAAGCCCAGCTGCGGTCCATTGTTGGGGATAATTCTGCAAGGTAGTAGAGAGAGAAAATCTTCCCAATGGGCAGAGTTATCAGCTATGAAGTAGGCCATTCACTTTGTGTATATGAAGTGGCCTGGAGTAAGACTATATGGAGATCCTTGGGTAGTTGCCAATGGCCTGCTGTCTGGTTGGAGGTCTGGATGGGAAGGACTTGAAAACCAGAGATAAGGAAATCTAAGGACAAGTGATATAGAAGACTATATTAGAGTGTACACAAAGTTTATGATGGGCCATGGGTCACCAGAAAGCAACATCAAGGAAGAGGCACTAACATGTAGACAAAAATGCCTCAAACAGTTGGCATTAGCCAGCCTTCTTCACTGGCCAGCTTAGAACTCTCAGGATGGGCACATGAACAGCATGATTACTATGGGCCCAGCAGAAGTAACCCCACTCCCCAGAGCTGATCTAGCTACTGCTGATTTTGGAAGTCCCACTTCTAATTGGGGTGAGATAAAATCTTAGGGTACTTTTGATTTGCATTTCTCTTATTACTAGAGGTGTTGAACATTTTTTCATATATCTGTTGATTGCTTGCAGATCTTCTTCTGCTCATTTTCTTAGCCCATTTGCTGACTGGGTTATTTGTAATCTTGGTGTAAAGTTTTTTGAACTCTTTATAAATTCTGGAGATTAGTGCTCTATCTGAGGTGCATGGATAAAGAAACTGTGGTATATATACACAATGGAATGTTATTCAGTCATAAAGAAGGATAAAATTATGGCATTTGCAGGTAAATGGATGGAGTTAGAGAATACCTTACTAATGAAATAAGCCAATCCCAAAAAACCAAAGGCCAAATGATTTCTCTGATAAGTGGATGATGATACATAATGAGGAGAGGCAAGAATGGAGGAAGGATGGATTGTATAGAGGAAAATGAGGAGTGAGGAGGAGGCAGGGGGACAGAAAGATAATAGAATGAGACAAACATCATTACCCAAAGTATATTTATAATTACACAAACGGTGTGACTCTACTTGGTGTACAACCAGAAAAATGAAAGTTGTACCTCATTTGTGTACAATGAATCAAAACTTAAAAAAAAAAATTAATCAGGGATGTTGGCTCATGGGAGGGAAAAAAAAGTCCAACTTCTCAAACAGATACTATCCAAACAAGTCCTCCCAAATGGCCCTATGCCTCAAGTAAAACAACCAGCCACTTCTGGAAGAAATCAAAGGAAAACTTTTTTGTGACCTCAGATTAAGCAAGAATTTATTTGATATGATACCAAAAGCATAATCCATAAAAGAAAAAATTAATTGGGCTTTATTAAAATTAAAACATTCACTCTGGATAAATTGTGTAATCAAGATCATGCTTGAAGGATCACATTTGAGAGAATAATTCTTACTTGATCAGGTATGAGAAACACACCATGAAGGATCAAGAACTGCATTTTCTGTGCAGAGCCAATGCCCACAAACCTTCTTAGGCCCTGGTAGTGTATGACACCCCCTAGCTCAGATTTTCTGACGAAGCAACAGACTTATATGCAATCATTACTACATGCTGCACCTGTAGAGATGAGTCAGGACAAATTAGTCATTCTTAGTGATCAAGAAAAACATTTTCAGATTATGTATGATTAAAAGGGGGACTTTTAGAAAAAATGTCTAATACAGAGATAGGCAAGACACTAATTGCATATCTTTAATTACTAAACTAGAATAATTTTTGAAACAACTAAAGTCTAAAAACCCACTCAAGAATTATCTCTTTCTTTGACTTACTACTTCATATAGGTTTAGTATATTTTAAGAATGTATAGAAAAGCTGATAGTAAGGAAAATTGTTCTCATCCAATAAAATGCAATGAATCCTGTCTGATCAAAAAGATAATCGCGGGCTGGGGATATAGCTCAGTTGGTACAGTGCTTACTTCACATGCACAGTCCCTGGGGTCAATCCCCAGCACCACACACACACACACACACATAAAAGATAATCTAAAGATTATAGTTTTATTGCACTTAGGCAGGTAAGTTTATACTTAAACAATCTTATTCCAGTAATTTTTTTTTCAATTACTGTCAATATTTCTGTCTCTCCTGTGATTAACTAGCATTACCATCTTTGGCTTCCTCACTAATGGGTTAGGTAAATTTTAACTCATTATAAATATACAACATACTAGTAAGAAAATTGAATATATGCAAGAAGTTACAAAGTGAAATGCTAAGGAGAAAATACTTAATTTTCTCTACATTTGATGCTTACTTAAAAATACAAGAAACTTAATTTTTTGAAAACCTCCTAGAATTAATAGGAAAATTTGTCAATGTGGTTAGATACAAGATCACTATAAAATATTAGTTATTTTTACAGCAAAATTTCTTAATGTGTGCACCAGGGACTCCTTCAGATCCCTGGAATCTTGTCAGAGGTCCACTAGGTCAAAATCATTTTTGTAACAATACTTATCATCCAAAATGCCTCCTAAGGTGCTTGTGGGAGTCAAATGGTTATGTAGGATAAGTGTCTGGCACAATTTCCATCACAGATTTGATGCTCAATAAATGTTTGTTCCTCTCCTGGCCCCTCCTCCATTCTTCATTCTTGCCAAGAAATCCTAGTCTCTGTACCCTCTTTCTTGCTCCTGAGTAGAGTGAGGAGAATGGGGCCAGAGCTGGGGAGCTTGATAGCCAAGGTCCCAGATGCTGGGGACTCAGTTTAAGATTGAACAAGAGCAAAGAATGACTTCCTCTGAGCCTGGGGTGGGGGTGCAATGGTACAGACACCAACAATTCCAGAAAATGTAGAGGCAAGCAGTGAAAGGAGGGGTGGGGTGGAGGAGAAACAATAGACTATACCCCTGATCCACTCTGGTACAGATGTTAAAATTGAGGAAGTCCATGTGGGCAAGGATGCAGGAAAAAGGGAACACTTGCACATTGTTGGCGGGAATGTAAATTAGTACAGCCCTTAGGGAAATCAATAAAATTGAATATTGGGCTACCATATGATTCAGCAATCCCACTACCACATATATAAAAAGTGAGGTTAATGTTTCAGAGAAACATCTGCACTCCCTCCCTTGTTTATTGCAGTACTGTTCACAGAAACCAAGAAATGGAAACAAACTAAGCATCTATCAAGTGATGAATAGATACAGAAATTGTGGGGCACATACACAATGGAACATCATTCAGCCATAAGAAGGGTGAGATCCTGTCATTTGCAACAGCATGGACAGAACTGGAGATCACTATGTTAAGTGAAATAAGGCAGGTACAGAAAGGCAAGCACCACATGATCTTATTCATATGTAGAATCTAGAACAGTTGATCTCATAGAAGAGTCAAATGGTCCAGAGGCTGGAGAGAGTAACCAGGAGGAAAAGATCAGGAAAAGTTAACTGATGGGTACTAAGTTATAGCTAGATAGAACCAAGAAGTTCTGGTGTGCTATTGCACAGAAGGGTGACTATAGATAAAGATGATATGCTGTATATCTCAAAAAACTATAAGAAAGGATTCTGAATATTTTCACCATAAAGAAATGTTAAAGAAAATAGGGATGCTTACCCTGATTTGAACATTGCATAATATATGCATGGTACCTCATTACTATGTAAAATTTTTATGTTTTTATGCATCAATTTAAAAATAAATTTTAAAAGAATATATTTGGGGGAAAAAAAGTTGCATTTGTACTGAAATGAGGGAGCTCAAAGGAAAAGAAAGTGGACACACATTGAAAGAAGGGAGCCTGGTTGATTCCATGCCCACTTACACCTACATATATTCTCTAAAGTGCCCCAATCTCAATTCATTCTCCTTTTAATTTACTTGCTAAAGTCTGGAGGCAGGAGATGTCTGGTGATCGAACTCTGGTCCTATGTGCTGAGTCTCCCCGGCCTTCTCTTCCTCCACCACTCACACTCTCCACCCAGAGCTCCAGGATTCAGCCCTGACACTGGTAACTCTGTTGCCAGCAATCAAGTCCTTCTACTTTCTACAGGTGGCAGGGTTAAGGAGGGAAGGAGAGAGAAGGCAGAAGATATTAGAGGCAGCAGGTCAGGTGGGAGAAGAATTCGGGGTTTAGTTGGATTCTCTTCTGTATCTGCTTCTACATTGAACCTATTGCAGTATATTGTCTTGGCAAAAATTTATGAAAAAGAATCTACACTTCCACAGATAAGTAGTTGAGAAAGGGAGGAGTACTTTAATACCTTTCAAGATAAATGTGGATGGGAATGGGTATCTAACTCAGCAGTAGAGCTCTTGCCTCACATGTGTGATACCCTATGTTCAATCCCCAGCACCTTAAAAAAAAAAAAAAAGTAAATGTGTCTATTTTTCTTTAATACTACACCAGAGCTCAAAAATTGATATTTTTTTAAAGTTTCAATATTGACACTGACACCACATCAAGAAATTTTTTAAATAGACATCTGCTATAGACATTTGCTATCTGTAAGTCTTCTTTGGTGAAGTGTCTGTTAAGGTCTCTGTCCATTTTTTGATTCAGTTGTTTATTGTCTTACTGTAGAGATTTAAGAGCTTTTTGTGGATTTTGGATAATAGTCCTTTATCAGATATGTCTTTTGCAAATATTTTCTCCCATTTCATGGCTTATCTTTTCACTCTCTTGGCAATGTCGTGCAGAGCAAACATTTTGAAATTTAATCAATTCTTTTTTGTGCCTTTGCAGTTGCATCTAAAAAGTCATTTCCAAACACATCTAAAGTCATCTAGATTTTCTCCTATGTTATCTTCTAATGTTTTATAATTTTGCATTGTATATTTAGATCTGTGATCAATTTTGAGTTTATTTTTGTGAAGAATGTAAGTTTTGTGTCTATGTTCATTTTTTTTTTAATGTGGATGTCCAGTTGTTCCAGCACATCTGTTGTTCTTTTTTCTAGTATTACCTTCACTCTTTTTTTTAGGGGCGAGGGAGGTAACCAGGAATTTAACCCAGAAGTACTTAACCACTGAGCCATATCTCCAGCTCCTTTTATTTTTAAAAAAAAATTTTAGTTGTCTATAGACCTTTATTTAATTAATTTATTTATATGTGGCGCTGAGAATTGAACCCAGTGCCTCAGACATTCCAGGCAAGCACTCTACCACTGAGCCACAACCCCAGCCCTTTGTTTTTTATTTTGAGATACATTCTCACTAAATTGCTTACACGCGACCGTGCCCAACATAGCCTTTACTCTTTTGTCAAAGATGTGCTGACTATATTTACATGGGGCTACAGTTGAGCTATCTATTCTGTTCAATTGATCCGTTTTTCTTTAACCAATATTACACTATCTTGATTACTGTAGCTTTGTAGTACGTCTTGAAGTCAAGTAGTGTCAGTCCTCCAAGTTTGTTCTTTTTCTCCAATATCGTGTTGGCTTTCTGGGCCTCTTGCCTCTCCATATAAACTTTTTGAATCAGGTTGCCAATGTCCACAAAATAACCTGGGATTTGTAATTTCATTGAATCTATAGATCAAATTGAGAATAACTGACATCTTGACAATATTGAGTTCGTGAACATGGAATATCTCTTCATTTAATTCTTTTTTGATTTCTTTCTTTTTTAAGTAACAAATATACTTTTTTGTATGGTGCTGGGGATCAAACCCAAGGCCTTGTGCTTACAAGGCAAGCACTCTACCAACTGAGCTATTTCCCCAGCCCCATAAATATACTTCTATTATAAAAACTAGTTTTACAGATAAAAACTAGTCAGAGACAGTCAGTTATTTTGGCCCCTATTTTGTTAAAGCTGTACCCTGAAAAGCCTTGATAAAACTGGGCTGACAAATTATCTTCACTACTTCACATCATGCACAGTATTAGGAAAAAAAAGGCATATCAGTCTAGGTTAAACGTGTGACTATCTGGCCAGTTCAATCTCTGATATTCCATATTTTTTTCTTTAGCTCTTCTACATTGTTGACATAGTTTCCATGGCATTTTTCTTGGAAGTCCCTTTCAGTTCATTCCTACTTGGCCTTGCCTTTGAGATCCAATATCCCAAGCCTTTCTGCACTTAGGTTGCCTGAAGTTGCTTGCTGGGGGCAGCTAGAGAAAAATAGCTTCTCATTGAATGGCTTGGTCTTGAGGTGCTTAACATCTTCAGCAATTTTCCCAAATCTAGGCCAAGACATGTTGGAGGGCTTGCAAAGATTCCCAGGAACCTGCAGAAAGATAAGGAACAGGAAGCAATAGCTTAAAATTCAACCTACAAGGGCCTCTTTGATTTCCATCATCAGTTTTGTAGTTTTCCTCACATAAATCTTGTACATATTTTGTTAGATTTATACCTGTTTCACTTTGGGAAGTGCTAACATAAATCGTATTGTGGTGTTTTTTTTTTTATTTCAAATTCCACTTGTTCATTGCTGTTATATAGGAGAGTGATTGGCTTTTGTATATTAACTTTGTCTACTGCAAGCTTGCTATAATAACTTGGTAGTTCCAGCTAATATTTTGGTTGATTCTTTCAGCTTTCTACATAAGCAATCAAAAGCAGTTTTATTTCTTCCTTTAATCTGTATACATTTTATTTCCTAAAAACATCTTATTGCATTTTCTTGGACTCTTATTACAAGGTTGAAAAGAAGAGGTAAGAAGAGACAAACTTGCCTTGTTCCTGTTCTTGGTGGAAAAACTTCAAGTTTCTCACCACTAGTATGATGCAATCTCTGGAGTTTTTATAGATATTCTTCATCAAGATGAGGAAGTTCCCCTCTATTCTTAGTACTGAGAGTTGTTGTTTGTTGTTTTTTTTAAATCATGGATATATGTGGGATTTTGTTAAACACTTTTTTCCGAATACTGATATGATCATATGATTTTTCTTCTTTAGCCTATTGATATAATACACTGCTTTTTATTTATTTATTTTTTCTAGACAGGATCTCCTTATGTTGCCCAGGCTGACCTCAAACTCTTGGACTTAATTGATTCACCCGCCTCAGTCCCCCAGTAGCTAGGAATATAGGCATATGCCACTATGCCTGGCTTACACACTACATTAATTGTTTTTCGATTTTTGAAACCAGTCTTGCATACTTAGAATAAATCCCACTTAGTTGTGATATATAATTTCTTTTATACATTGTTATATTCAATTTGTTAATATTTTGCACAGGATTTTTGTAACTATGTTCATGAAAGATATTGGTCAAGTGTTTTCTTGTAATACCTTCGCCTGGTTTTTGTATTGGTTAATGTCGGCCTCATAGAATGAGTTAGGAAGTATTTCCTCTCTTCTAAAAGATTGTAGATAATTGGAATAATTTCTTCTTTAATGCTCAATAGAATCTGGTAGTAAATCCTGGAACTGGTGCTTTCTGCTTTGGAATATAATTATTTGTTCAATTTCTTTAATAAATATAGTCTTATTCAGATTTTTCTACTTCTTTTCATGTGAATTTTGGCAGATTGTGCCTTTCACAGAATTAGTCCAGTTCTTCTTGATTATCAAATTTATGGGCATAAGGTTGCTCCTTGTATTTCTTGATTATCCTTTTAATGTCCATGATATCTGTAGTAATGTCTCCTTTTTTATTTCTGATATTATTTGTTTCCTCTTTTTTCTCCCTTAAGCTTTTAGAGACTTATGAATTTTTTTGATCTTTTCAGAGAACTAGCTTTTGACTTCTTTGATTTTCTTCTTGTTGATTTTCCATTTTAAAATTCATTATTTGGGCTTTAATTTTTTAATTTATTTTCTTCTGGTTACTTGATATTCAATTTGCTTCTTTTTGTTAGTCCCTAAGTTAGAAGCTTAAATGATTGATTTTTAGATCTATCTTTTCTATTATGTGCATTCAATTATACAAATGACCTTCTAAGCACTGCTTTATTTCCCACATATTTGATAAGTTTTCATTTAGTTCAAAATACTTTTTCATTTCTCAGGATCTTTCTTTGATCCTTGTGTTATTTAGAAGTGTGCTGTTTAATTCCTAAGTATTTTGAGATTTTTTTTCTAGCTATCTTCATTATTGATTTCTGGTTTAATTATTGTAATCTGAGAGTAGATATCATATCATTTCAGTTCTTTAAATCTGAGTTTTATTTGTTGATAAGGTTTTTTTCTCTCTCTCAGCAATAAAACGATATTGAACTCCATTAGTGAAAGCAGGTATCTTTATTTAAACTTGATTTCTATGGAAATACTTCAGTATTTTACTGTTTGGTAAATTGCAGCTGGATTTTTAATTTTCTTCTGGTTTTACTCAGGTTTTTAAAATCCATGAGTAGATCACGAATTTTATGAAATATATTTCTGGAATCTACTGTCACACTGGTTTATTTTTCTCCTTGCATTTTTTTGAAGTGGGAAATTATGGTAATAGAATTTTAGATGCTGAACTAACCCTGTGTACTCAGAATAAATCTTACTTTGCTAGAGCACAAAGAAGGAGTCTTTCAATGCCCTCTTTTGATGCACTCATATTTTCTATGTACCAATTTTTCAATTAGACTCTTTGCACATTAATACAATTGTAAAATCAGACTATCACTTTCTCTTCGAACTGTCTTTTTCAAGCTTTGGTATTGAAGATATGCTAGTTTCACTAAATAAACCAGTGAGACTGTCATCTTTTTCTTATGTCTAGAATGTCTTAATTGATTTTGGAGAGATCAATAGAACTCCACTGTAAAAGGAGGCAACTACGTGGGCCTCCTGTATTTTTGTTTTGTTTTTCTTGTTTTTTAATGAGTAATATATGCAAATGATGCCAAATTTAAAAGATATAAGAAGTTTACCATGGAAAAACTTCCCTTTCTTTCTTTTCCTGGCCACTCAGTCTTCCCTGGAAGCTACACAACCATCAGTTCACATATTTTTTCTTGAGATAGTCTATGTATTTGCAAACATATTTATAGTTTTTCATCCAAATATTACCATACTTAATATACCACTAGTGCCTGAAAATTTTCAATTTCATCACATACCTTGGAATCCTTCTGTATCAACCTCGTTTATTCTTTTTTTTTTAATAAGATAATTTTATTTTAATTGTAAGAGGGATTTTTGGAAATATGGAAGCAAAATAAATCATAGAATCCTATTTCACAAATTAATTTATAAATTGTTCCTTTTTGGGGGGGGCTGGGGTTGTGGCTCAGCAATAGAGTGCCTGGCGTTTGTGAGGCACTGAGTTTGATTCTCAGTACCACTTATGACTAAATGAATAAAATAATGGTCTATCAATATCTAAAAAATTTTTTAATTGTTTCTTTTTTCTTAACAATACATTATTAAACTTCTTCCAGATTAACCAATCTGAATTTATTTCATTCTTTTATTTATTTACTTTCTCCCACCCTTATGTCTTAAACCCAGGACATTTAATATGCTATGCAAGCACTCCACTACTGAGTTACATCTCCTGCCCTTTTTATTTTTATTTTTGATATGGGGAATTGAACCCAGGGACGCTTAACCACTGAGCAACATCCCCAGCCCATTTAATTTTTTTTTTTTTTTTTTTTTTTTTTTTATGTAGAGACAGGGTCTACCTGAGTTTCTTTTTCTTTTTTCTTTTTTTCTTTTTGTTGTTGTTGCCGCTTCCTTCTTTCTTTTATTAAAATATTTTTTTGTATTTACGGACACATTTTGATTCATTGTACACAAAATTTTTTTTTTAATTTTAAAAATTTAAAATTTTTTTAAAAAATCTTTTTTCTCCCATCTAAGCAAAACCCCTAGGTCCTCTACTTACTCTGTTTCCCGGCCCCTGGAACAGGAATACAAATTGGAATACAGATTTGTATTCCTTTTCAATTTTTCAGTGTAGAACCCCATCGTCTCTCATCAGTGCACATATACTTAGGTCATTTCCCATTGTGCTGTGGCAGCAGCTTGCAGTGCAGACCCACCCGGAGGCCGGGCACTCTAGGGTACCATGCAGGTCCCCTGAGGGAGGGGACAGTTGCTCCTGGCACTCAAGGCCCCTTCACTGGCTGAGGCCAGAGCAGAGGGAAAGAAGCTGGATGCAGCCAGAGCTGCTGAGAACAGGACGGTATTGACTGCTCCCAGGGCCCCAGATGCCCAGACAGCACTCCTGCCTGCAGCCCCCCAGAACAGTGATGCTGCTCTTGTCCATGCAGGACCCAGTCCCCAGGCGGCAGCAGCCCAGGTGCCTCCAGACAAACTTTAGTCCCAGCATCCAGCTGTGGGAAGAACGGTTGGGAAGTAGGAGGTGAAAACACAGTGGGACTTGCGGATGGGTGGCCCCAGAGGTCTCCAGAGGGCTTGCTCCACATGCAGGCTGGAGTCTCCAGGCCAGGGAAGGCCACGTTCACACCCAGGACACCAGCATGCCCCAAGAGGACAGCTTGACCAGAAGCACACTCCGACTCCCAGG
This sequence comes from Sciurus vulgaris, assembly GCF_902686455.1. Lineage (NCBI taxonomy): Eukaryota > Metazoa > Chordata > Mammalia > Rodentia > Sciuridae > Sciurus > Sciurus vulgaris. The sequence goes on along the minus strand of NC_136463.1, from coordinate 54,751,563 downwards.
AGAAGTGGTCCATCTCTCTCGGGGTCCCCAGATGACCCTCTTGGCCTGAGTGGTTGAATGCAAACACCCCAGGCTGAGCCGGGCCTGGGACAGGGACCTGTGCCCAGGCTGCCTCCCTGCCGGAGCTTCTCTGCCTTCTCCTTGATATTTGAGCTCTCCGGTTCTGAAACCAGACCCGATTTGAGGCTCAGGAATCTGGGTCAGCCTGGCCAGTTCTTCTCTCACACTGATGCCTGGATACTGGTTCCTTTCAAAGGCCTCAGTAAGAACCTCGTATTGATCTTTGTTGAACTTGGTCCTCCTGCGCCTCTGCAGTTGCATGGGTGTCTCTGTAGCCATGGCCCCAGCCTTGAGCTCTCCGATGATTAAAAGCCTCCAACTTCGTTTATTCTTTTAAACAATATTTGGTGTGCCTTTGTTGGTTGTAACATAATTTGGCAGACAGTTATATTGTCAACTAGTCCTTTTCTTTATAAACAATACATCTGTAGGATAAACAATGGAATTATTTGCACTTTAACGTTAACAGGTTTTTGTCAGATTCCTTTCCAGAGGAGTTATACCAAATTACACTCTATGATGTTGGCATCAGATATGCTATTTTGCTGTCGCCATTATTCTCCCTCCCCCACAACACTTTACGACCCAGATTCTTAGCCCGGAACTTCCTCACCAGCCATTGGTCCATTGTTATTAGCCCCGAAATTCCACTACTTAAGAATAGCTCCCCCGCCATTTTCTCTCTTTCTCCTCGCTTTCATGCTCTCTCCTCCTGGCTTTCACTCTCTCTGCCCCCGGCGTGCTCTCTCCTTTATCTCTTTCACCCTGCAGGAAGACACTTTGCCTGTCCACTTAATACAATATCTTGCATGAGTTCCCGCATGGGGGTGGTTTCTGAGTGCTTTCATACGAAGTCCATGAAAGTGCCTGTTTCTCCAAGTTCTCCCCACCATAGTGGATTTAAAAACCGTTTGAATCTCTGATAGTTTGATAAATTAGCAAGTGTTCTAAGGTCATTTTAATTTACTTTTTTCTTATTACCATAATTTCTATGAGTCAAAAACCATTTGTATTTTCTTTTATATAAACTGTCCACATATTTTGCCAATTTTTAAAAAGTGTTGACTTTTTATTGATATTTTTAAGAATTCTCAATATATTCAGGAAAGTAATCCTTAATCCTTAGGTATTATCAGTATCCCCAGTTCATTGCCTTTTAACTTTGGATAAAAGATTTTCTCCATTAGTCTTATGTATTTTTGTTGGTGAATTTTTTTCTTCTATGGCACTGGGAATTGTCATACTTTCAAAATCCTCTTCATTCTGAGATTTTAGGGAATTAGTCCACCTTTTCTGTTAATCAGGTCAAAAGGGAGACAGAATTGGGGAGAGACCACTTGCAGACTGGCATCTGTTGTGAATGGGTTAGTTTTCCCTTGTTTTCTAACCATAGGATTTAGGGTGAAGTTTTTTTTGTTTTTTGTTTTTTGTTTTTTGGTTTCTTTTCTGGTTAGTTTCATCTGTGGAGGACGTTCTGCACATTTCTCATATTTCTGCTAGGATTACTAAGTTACTGTGAATGTGAGAGGTGGAATGGACTCATTGCTGCAGTGTCCTCTTCCCCTGGCCTCTACCCATGTACTTCTAACTGGCATTATATGCTTTGAAACAGATTGTGTTATCCTCTACTAGCATCTGTGAAATGACTACTTCATTTACTGGCATGTAGGGTAAAATCTCAGACCCTTCAAAAACAACCTCAAATTCTTTATATTTTTGATATAGGATATTTTTTTACTTTTTCCACTTTAGAAAACGTGTAAAAGGAATGTACAGGGCTATGGAGGATTGTGTGTGTGTAGCCATGAGCTCTTCCGAAGCTCTTGATGCTTGAATATGACAGACAGTTCTCAATTACCTCTCTCCCAGTTTTCTGTGTAAAAAAGAAATTTATTATCGTGGTTATCAGTAATAATTAATCTAAGTGGTTGAAGCTGTCCTAAAACAATAATGACAAATATGTATTTGAGGAAAGAAATAGAAAATGCTTTTGTTAATCAAGAAACAAGACAGTAGCTTTTTTCCTTACAGTGTTTAGTTGTTTCAAAATACAAAAGATGATACAGAAGGAAAACACCTGAATGGATACAGGAAGTTGGAGACGGTTTATATAAACGAAATATATTTTTCTTGGACTTAATTCTGCAAATAATGACAGTGAAAAGAAGCATTAAAATGTGTTAAAACTCGGGCAACATTGGTTTTATTTCAATGAGTTTATTCATAATGTTTTCAAGTATGCAAATCCTTTCCTGTGTTAATGTATTACATTAATGCAAGACTAGAATTGTCTTCTCTCTGTTAAATAACACACTGCTCTGAAAAAGAAGTTGTAAAAATTATTCTTTATCCCCCAGATAGCCTGCACAGAAGTCAGAAATTCTGGACCTCATCATAATAATGTTCTGTGCTTTCTGTTGAATTGGTTATGCCCTCAAATATTAAATAAGCAAAAAATACTTGCTGATGAATGCATCAATGTTTCTTACAATTGTGTTACTTCCTGCAGTGTTTATTCTTTTTAAAATATTGCACTATCAATGCTATATACCAACTACACCCAGGCATCCATGCATCCATGCCTCTATCCTAATCAAATGATCAATCTTCTCTGATAAACTTTTAAACTTTTCTCCCCCCAAATCAGGCCCTAAATTCAGAAAAATAAAAATTTGAAGATGTCTTTGTGGAGTTTTTCAGAAGACCACTGGACAAGCAAAAAAAAAAAAAATTTTTTTTTTCTTTAGAGAAAGAGGGGTGCTTTAAAAAGAGTTTTATTTAGTGTGTTCCTTATTCTTAAGTATCTCAATGTTATTTTAAGAACTTCATGATAAGAGCTGTCTGATCAAAAGGAAATCAGTCATCCCTAGGTTAATTATATATTAGCAAAATCCAAATAATTTAAAATTATTTCAGAAACAGGAACATGTAGTTTCTGTTTTCTCTCTGATATTTGCCCAAAGACTCTGCCATAAGGCATATGGCTTAAAAAAAAAAAAAAAAAGAGTATCTTCATCAAAGAGGGGCAGGCTCAAAGCCTCATGCAAGACACTAAATATTTTTTATGTTTTATAAGTGCACGACAATTGTATATTATAATGGGGTTTGTCTTGACATAATCATACAAGAGTGGAATATATTTTGCGCTACTGAAGTCCCCAGTACTTCCTCTTTCCCTTCCCTTTTCCTTTCCCTTGTTCCTCTTTCTCTGTACACTTGTTTCAAGGAACCAACTCACAAGGATGGGCTCCTAAGTAGATATTTCTTGGACAACAGTCAATTCTATTACCAGAGAAAGTCAGGATTTCTAGTGCTGTTCTAATCCAGAGTCAAAGGACTTCATGAAACCTGAATGTTAACCCAACCTCCAGCAGAACAAAAATTAATTAAGTAGGACTGCATAAGTTCATGAGGGAAATAAATGTGCAGTAATTAGTTTAAAATATAATTGGTAGTATTTTAGTACTCTATTTTTATAGTTTTATAATAAAGCCCTTTCTCTTCTTAATCAGGTTGTAGTATGTTTAATTTAGTAAAATATTCTTTGAACACTTATGTTCTTATTAATTCAGGGGAAAATACTACTACTAAGGCTCTTTACTTTTAATGACAATGTAGTTGTTTTCATAGATTCAATACGATTATGTCCTCTTTCTTACCAGGATATAGTTTGAAAACCCAGTTGTGCAACAGAATTATTTGAATTTTCTGGAACATTATATTTGAGAAACATTTTATTTAATTAGGCATTTCAAGCCCATTTTTAAGGAGCAAGCTACTTACAAAGCTGTCCTAGAAAATTGATCTGGTACCTATTCTATGTGATAAAGTTTATTTCCCTAGAATCTGGGAACTTTAGCAGATTTGGGGACCTTGAGAAAATACCCATATGGATAGACACGATTGGTGAAAACTAGTGGAAATGAATTTCTTTGGTTTAGTTTTCTAACCTCAAAATAAAAGAGTAAATAAAATTTTAAAAATTTAAATCTCTGAAGTGATAGAGGCTATGGGAATACAATATGTATGGATATAATATCTGTTAATGAATCAGGCCAAAACACAATAAAATGAGGACTGGTTGGTTAGTTTTGTTGATCAAGAGCGATTTTTATAAGTTATTTGTGTTCACAAAGGGGGTTGACAATAAAACACTAGAAGAGGAAAGTGATATTGATGGATTACTTTAGTTGTCACTAAATACAAATAAACACTACCTCACAGACCCTGCTAAGGATTACCAAATTCTGTAGGACATGTGCCTGCATTTGACTAACTATTCATTTTTGAATAAAATATTTTTAAATTCCAAAATAAACTGAATGTGGTGGTGCATGCCTATAATCCCAGCAACTTGGGAGGCTGAGGCAGGACTGCAAGTTCAAATTCAGCCTCAGCAATTTAGCAAGGCCCTGAGCAACTCAGTGAAACACTATCTCAAAACAAAAAATAAGAAGGGCTGGGGATGTGGCTCAGTGGTTAAGTGCCCCTGGGTTAAAAATAATATAAAATTTCAAAAGAAGCCAGCACAGTGGCACATACCTGTAATCCCAGCGGCTCAGGAAACTGAGGCAGAAGGATTGCAGGTTCAGGACCAGCCTTGGCAATTTAGCTGAGCCCTGAGCAATTAGTGAGACCCTATCTCAAAGTAAAAATTAAAAAGGGCTGGGGATATGACTCAGTGGTTAAGCACCCCCTGGCTTCAATCCCCAGTACCAAAAAATAAAAAGATAAAATCCAAAAGAAAATAGCCAAGCAAACGATTCTTTTCTGATACTGAATGCAACTGAATTATTAATTATACATCAAATTATTTCTGTGCAGTAGAAAAGATAGCCCCAATTGTTCAGTTTTATTGACTTGTAGAACATTAACCATTTTTGCCTCTAATTTAGCAATCATTCCCTCACTCTTCATTTCAACAACTAAAATTCTTCTCCTGTGACTCTCCCATACTCCTCTGAATCAGCTTTGCCAATCTATTTTTCCCTCAATAATGAGTTATGTATTTTACTCCCCGCCCCCCTTTTGTACCAGGGATTAAACCCAGGGGCACTAAACCACTAAGTCACATCCCCAGCCCTTTTTATTTATTTATTTATTTATTTATTTATTTATTTATTTATTTGGGGGGGGGTGCTGGGGATGGAACCCAGGGCCTTGTGCTTATAAGGCAAGCACTCTACCGACCGAGCTATCTCCCCAGCCCCTTTTTATTTTTATTTTGAGACAGGGTCTTGTTAAGTTGCTAAAGCTGGCCTCAAACTTGTGATCCTCCTGCTCAGCCTCCTGAATTACTGTGTTTACAGAAGTGTGTCACCATATCCAGGGAGTTATATAAATCTTAAACTCGCTTGAAAAACTACAATGCATAAGGTAGAAAAGTAGAGTCATGCAGAGGGACACAAAATAAAAGTATGCAGTAGATCATATTTGGATCACTCAACAAAGGTGTTTTCCCAAAATATCAGACTTATAGGTACCTCCAACTTTTTTGCTCCTTTCAGGCATACTAATGATCTTTCCAAAGGTGAGTCCCATGCTATATTCAATAGCAACCACTTACGAGAACTAATGAGAGCCCTTGATAATGAGCCTGTTCATGTGCAGCCTAGGCAGGGACAGTGGCATTTCCTCCTAGAGAGTCAACTCCCCCTTGGTCTTCTGATGACATCCAGACTGAGAAGCTTTCCTGATAATCTGCCTTCTTTCTACAAATCCCCAACTCAGTTCCAACTCCAGATTTCGGACTGGATGCTGTTGTGGTGCCCTTGACAGACGTGAGACCACCAGAGGATTCATGTCCCTTGTGCACTTGGCCTATTGGGTTCCAGTATATGGTGCCCACAGAACCAGCTGCTGTTCCTTGCAGAATCCCTCACACACTGGACTGTGCTCTCCAGATCCCATCAGACTTACATCTCCTCTGAGCACCTCCTGACAAGACTTCCTGCCATGATCAGTATAGGGATTTCATGTGATTCTAATGAGAAGGGTGAGGTGAAGGGACGCTACCTCCTAAGAGCTAAATCCTGCCCTCCCCATACCTTCCATCTGAGTTTATCCTCTTTAGTTCTCATTAACACTGATTGACACTCTCCTATATGTCAGGCCATTTTCTGGGTGTGGGTAACATAACAATTGATAGTTCCTAACCTCTCTTGATGAATTTAACTATGAAATGGTTAATAGCTGATGATTCTCTTGGTGTGTGTTATGAAAAGGTGGAGTGTATTTTCTATTCCTTGAATTAGAGTTGAGTTGTAATCTACTTTGGTCAATAGAATGTAGCAGAAATCATTATTTTGCTCTAAAAGCCTAAACCTCTGTAGTGCTTGAACTGTTCCAATCACTCTCTTGGAAATCTGACCAGCCACTACATACAAGCCCAATGTGACCCAGTTATCCCCATTGTCCCAGTCCATACTCAGTCAAATGTCAGACAAGTCAATCCTCACCCAGACAGCGAACACATGAATAAGCTCAGCCAAGATGAGCCTAACCTGATGATATCAGAAAACCACCCAGCCAACCTATAGACTCATGAACTGTAAATTTTTTATTGTATAAGCACTGAACTTTGAGGTGGTTTGTTACACAATAGCTAACTGATACACCTAGGAATCTTGTCTACTTTCAAAATTCTGGGATCTGCAGAGAAATTAAACAATTGCCTCTCCTGATCATCCTAAGTTTGCACAGCTTTTAAGTGACAAGAGACATGAATTCAAATCTATGAGAATAAAATGCTCTTTTACAATAATATAGGACTTTCCAAGGCCTCACCTAGTTTCTCTGCTCTGCCTTTTTAGGTTGCTAAAAATCAGACAACACAAAACATGTAAGGTCTCACAAAAGAGCATATACTGTATGATTTTGTTTATATGAAATTCTAAAAATGGGCAAAACCAACCAATAGTGAAAGAAAGCAGATTATTACTTGCCTGGGGGAAAGAAGGCAGTTAGGCTGCAAAGGGAAATGAGGAAACTTTGAGGGCTGATGGAAATGTTCTATGTCTTGATTGGAGTGGTTATTAGCTTGGTGTTTATATTTGTCAAAAGTCATCTCTACTCTTTAAATAGGTGAATTTTACTGTGTAAAACAGTTAATCCTCAATAAAGTTGATTTTTAAAGTTGAGGGAAAAAGAACCTTAGGAACTCTATATTGTATTTTTAAGGTTAAAGAAAAAAAAAAATTCAAGATGGCAGCACCTCCAGTCTCCCAGGGCTTATTCCTCTCCCAGACAGGTCTTGGCAGGGGTTTCTGGAGAAGAAGCCCTCTTTGCTGCCATGTGCATGGCTTAGTGGTCTAAAGGAAGCATCTCAGTAACTCCTAGCTATCCTTGCTCAGGTTGACTTCACAGACCACTGGTAGGGTTTCTGGCAGACATTGTCATTCCACTTGCCATCAGGATAGAAGTGGGCACAATCCTTGCCTCCACCCAGCCTGTGTCCAGTTGTCTGGCTGGTTTTGCATCCAGTTCCTGAGGGGAGTGGACAACAGCAAACTAGAAAGGATAGATGGAGCAGGATTCAGGTCTGGGAAGAAGGCACTGTAGGTCAGATTCCTGAGGAGCAGAGCTGGTGGAGGACATGGTACACAGAAAACCAGGGTGTACTCACTTGAAATTGGTGCCATAGTTGGTCCTGTCCATCCATTTCCAGGCTCTTTTAAGGTCACTAAGGCCTATCCAGGTGTAGGAGGAGGCTATAAGTCCCTGGGGTGACAGAAAGGCAATGGTGACTTTTACTCATCCCAGCCAATTGTATGGACTAGTGATTCTGAACTTGTGCATTAAGTCAGTTAAGGTATTTCATATATTCATCCCAATGCTCAGGCATTTCTGAGGGCATGATTCAGAAGGAAGTAGCTACTAAGGCTCAAGGGTGGTTCCAATGCATAGTCAAGGTTGAGAACCATTTCCCTAATTGGAACATGTCTGGAACATGTCTTGGGAACTAAAGAAAAGAGGCTTCTATCTGTTCCTCTCTAGAATTGATAACCCCCAGGTGGGTATTCTCCAACTGGTAGTACTTGTCAGCCTCCAACCAGGACATCTCAAATTGAGAGATCCAGTAGCAGATGCCCTCATGCTCCAAACAGTTGAGGGGACTTTTCAAAGCCTGAAGAGAAGAAAGAAGAGGTTGAGAAGCTGCTCAGAGGGCCATGGGCAGGAAAATTGGGACAGCCACACCCATAATCTTTGCACTTGAGATTGGCCAGTTGGAAAGTCAAGAACTTCAGTTCCTCTGTGAGTTACTGAATCACAGCAGCATCTCAAACCCAACTATCTGCAACAGATACCTCTCATCCCCTCCCCACAGAGCACAGGAAATCAGGTCCACAGAGGTCTTCCCTATCGCTATCTTAAGACCTTGAGTCCTCTTCACATTGGGCTCTGAGTCCTAGGACTGACCCCCTCAAAGACCCAACATTGTACATGGTAGAGGTGAGACATGATGTGACAGTAGAAATCCTGATGGACATATTAGTAGAGGACACTTCTACTTTCATCTTACCTTTTCTAATCTCCTGGTTTTTCTCCTCAATCCCCTAGTGCTGGAAATTTTCATAAGTAACTGGTACCAATGCCGCCTCTGAGGCCGTGAGAGAAGAAACTGAGAGACCAGGGTCCAGCCTGGGGTGGGGAGGAAGGTGGGGCCAAGAAAAAGATTAGAAGAAGGGTGGAGCTGTTGAAAAGGCCAGAGTTAAGGTAAAAGATGTAAATCCAGTTAAGAATGAGCCCCAGTTTAGGACTAGGATCAAATGGGTCTTAGTTTCCACCTGGGGTTAAAAGTGGAGTCAGGATTGCACTTTGGGTCACAGTTGAGTTGGGGATTAACATTAAAGGTTGAAGCTAAATCTGTTGCTTCAACTGGGTCTAAAATTGGGCTGAACTTGAGGCTGTGTCACATGCCAGAAGTTTGGCATCATATTGGAATAAAAGCAAGAATCAATAAATGGGATAGATTCAAACTAAAAAACTTTTTCTCAGCAAAGGAAACAATCAATGTGAAAAGAGAGCCTACAGAGTGGGAGAAAATCTTTTCCTCAGACAGAGCACTCATCTCCAAAATTTATAAAGAATTTAAGAAACTTTACACCAAAAATACAAAGACCCAATCAATAAATGGGCTAAGGAACTGGGTAGATACTTCACAGAAGAGATACAGTGATCAACAAATATATGAAAAAGTGCTCATCATCTCTAGTAATTAGAGAAATGCAAATTAATCACCCTAAGATTTCATCTTACTCCAATTAGAATAGCTATTATCAAGAACACAAACAATAAATGTTGGCGTGGATGTGGGGGAAAAAGGCACACTCATACATTTCTGGTGGAGTTGCAAATTGGTGCAGCCACTCTGGAAAGCACTATGGAGATTCCTCAGAAAACTTGGAATGGACCCACCATTTAATCCAGCTATCCCACTCCTTGGTTTATACGCAAAGGACTTAAAATCAGCATACTACAGTGATGCAGGCACATCAATGTTCATAGCCACTCAATTCACAATAGACAGATTGTGGAACCAACCTAGATGCCCTTCAACTGATGAATGGATAAAGAAACTGTGATATATATACACAATGGAATATTACTCAGCCATAAAGAAGAATGAAATTATGACATTTGCTGGTAAATAGATGAAGCTGGAAAATATCATGCTAAGTGAAATAGGCCAAGCCCAAAAAACCAAAGACCAAATGTTTTCTCTGATAAGTGGATGATGATACATAACGAGGTGGGGGTGGGGGGAAAGAAGAATGAAGGAACTTTGGATGGTGTAGAGGAAAATGGGGTGGGAGGGGGTGAGGGAAGGAAAAATAGTAGACTGAGACAAACAGTATTACCCCATGTATATGTATGATCACATGAATGGTGTGAATCTATATTGTGTACAACCACAGAATTGAAAAGTTGTACCCCATTTGTGTACAATAAATCAAAATGCAGTCTGTAAAAATAATAAAAACATTTAAATAAAAAAAAGAAAAGAATTCATTGGAGTCATGGATTGAACTGAATGTAATCTTGGCACTGAAACTGGAAATAGAATAGAATTGAGGTTCAGTTTGGGGGTGGGGCTGGTGTTGAAATTCAAGTTGGGGTTGTGGCTCAGTGGTAGAGCGCTTGCCTAACATGTATGAGGCACTGTGTTCAATCCTCAGCACCACATAAAAATAAATAAAATAAAGGTCCATCAACAACTAAAAAAACATTAAAAAAAAAAAAAAAGAAATTGAAGTCAGATCTGGGGTTGATGCTGAGGTTGAGATTACAGGAGGAGCTGAGTTTGGAGACGAGCCTGGAGTTGGGGCTGAGAATCAAACTCACTTGAGCAAGAGATGGGGATTGTGACTGGGGATTATGGCTGCATGTTGCAATCTAGGATCCAGGAACAGGAATAGTCTCAAGTCTCCACTTGGTTGTTAAATCCCACACTGCCCCCTTTATGTTTCTTCCCATTTTCTCCCACCTAACACCCAAAGGCCCCCTCTCCCTGTTTCCGCTAACACAGTCCCTGTCTCCTTAATCCCTAGTATCTGAGCTTCCTCTGAGGCCTCCACCACCCAGCTCCAGACTCACTCTCCTCACTTCACAAGAGGGAAGAAAGAAGGGGATGAAGAATAAATAGGACACCACCTGACTGGAATGAAAGAGAAGTCGGGAAAGGCAGCAAATTTTTATTAAGCATCAAATCTGTATGAGTATTGTGCCAGATTCTTCCCATATATTAACCATTCAGTTCTCATAAGCACCTTGGGAAGCATTTTGAACCACGGGTCAGAGCTATTTTGTTACATATTCAAGATCACAAAGCCATAAAGGAGAAAGCCAATGCTGCCAAACACCTTGAACTGGTTCTCTGCACATGCACTGTGCTCACAAACAAGCTTCTATTTCATCCCATGAACCCTGCCAGTCCCCCTAAGGGGGCTTCCCTGAGTCCAACCACACATTCCTTTTAAGAAAAAGAAACCTGAGTGGAGAGAAGCAAAGCAGAGGAGGTTATATTTTATATTTATTTAAATCAAATTGCATTCTGGAACTTGCCTTTTTTATTATTGAATTCATAATGTATCAGGGAATTTTCTCCACATCAATTCTCCATTTGATTCATCTGTATTTCATTTCATCACACATACCATGGTTTGTTAAACATTTCCCTACTGGTAAGCATGTTGGTTGTTTGCAGTTTGGCATGTCCTCCATAGGCCCATGTGCTTGAGACTTGGTCTCCAGCTTAGTGCTATTGGGAGGCAGCAGAACCTTTCAGAGGTGAGGCCTAGTAGGAAGGCTTTTGTTCACCTGGGTGGTGGAATATGTCCTCTAAGGGAGTCGCCAACACCTTCCTCTTTCTCTTTTGTTCCTGAGTCCTGAGGTGATCAGTTTCACTTTGCTACAACATATTGTCTTGATAATCTGCCTCCCCACAGGTCCAAAGCACTGGGGCAATTGATCATGAACTGAAACCTCTAAAACTGTGAGCTGAAATAAATCTTTTCTCTTATGAGTTTATATGTTCTGGAATTTTCTATAGTGAAACGAAGCTAACTAACAGTGGAGTTTTGGAAGCTAATGCAGAGATGAATTTGGAGTAAGCTATTAATTAGAATCAACACCTGGGAAAGGATGGGGGACATGCAAATTTGGGCAGAGGGAGACCCAACATGGTGTTAGCCAGCCACATAGGGAGTTCTGGAAGCTCAGACAGTAGTGCCATGGGAGTGGTCCAGTTCTGGGCTGACATGGGACAATTTTGGAAATAATACTCCCTCTTCCCCAGGGTCGTTTGCCATTGCTATTTGCTTTTGCTGATGCTCCTGTCTTTTTGCTTAGTGACATTCCTAAACTAATTTTATAAAATCCATACTTGTCCTGTGTGACCACTGAGGTCTCTGATTCTTAAGATTAGTAGAAAGCTAATGATCACACAAAGATATTCTTAAATGCCTTGGAATATGTCTCCCAATCTTTGCCAGGAGCTCCATGTATATGTTGGGCATGCTGTCAGTGCCACAGTAGTTAAAACTCCACTTTAGCCTTCACTTCCTGCTTGTGCAAAGCTTCAAGGTCAGCCAGAAGTGAGAAATGGTCACTTTCTCAGATCTTTGGGCATGTTTACAGCCCTGCAAATGTGCCTGGCCTTTTAGATTCCCAAGAATACATTAGAATTTTTCAAAGCCACTATGAAAATAGCACTTCCCAACTTTTCCATTTAATTTTTTGGTTAGCCTTTCATTTATCCCAGTATTGAGTGGCTTCAGTATTTAACAATTGTCAGATTGTTTTTGACAAATACCCTGGGCAAAAACCATTTACAGCGAATAAACTCTGAATCGAGTCCAATAAATATGAATGCTGCAAGTGGGGGTTTCCAGGGAGCTTCCAGACAGGTCAAGTAATAACTCTCTGGGGATAGAGATGTTTAGGTAACTCCAAACCTATTCTTCCCCTCCATTTGTATCTAGGCTGCTGGTTTTCACAACCACCATAGTTGCTAGGCTACTGGTTTTCAGGTTTTCCGTGGATTTGGGGAAAAAAGAACAAGCAGAAACTATGAAACACACTATTTCTATCAAGATTCAGATGCTTTGTGCAAATAGTCACTCCAAATTTTTCAAGCCTTTGAATAATTTCCATAGTTCTAAAAAAAATATATTTTGATATTTTTCCAGTATTCTTATTGCTTTTATGGAGGAGCAAATTTTTGGAAGTCTTCACTCTACCATTCCAGAAGTGTTGCCTCATATCATATGAGTTTTAAGAGTTGTTTATATATTCTGGATGCAAGTCTGTTGTTAGGCATGTGGTTTACAAATATATTCTCATAGTCTGTGGCTTATCTTTTCATTCTCTGGACAATGTCAGAACATTTAATAGTGTTTCTTCCACAATTAACAGGTTGCTAATGTAAAGTACTTCATTGTATTTATCTTTTATCCAGCAACAATAACATATGCTCTTATTCTTACTGATTCCTGCATTTATATACATTACTTTTTATCTTATGGCTTTAGCTCCAAAAAATGTTAAATAATACCAATGGCCCCAGTCACTGAGCCGCCGCCGAGGACTCAGCAGCCTCCCCCTCGAGCCCCCTCGCTTCCCGACGCTCCGCCCCCCCCCCCTTCTCCCGCAGCCGCCTTCCGCAGGCCGTTTCCACCGAAGAAAAGGAATCGTATCGTATGTCCGCTATCCAGAACCTCCACTCTTTCGACCCCTTTGCTGATGCAAGTAAGGGTGATGACCTGCTTCCTGCTGGCACTGAGGATTATATCCATATAAGAATTCAACAGAGAAACAGCAGGAAGACCCTTACCACTGTCCAAGGGATCGCTGATGATTACGATAAAAAGAAACTAGTGAAGGCGTTTAAGAAGAAATTTGCCTGCAATGGTACTGTAATTGAGCATCCAGAATATGGAGAAGTAATTCAGCTACAGGGTGACCAGCGCAAGAACATATGCCAGTTCCTGGTAGAGATTCGACTGGCTAAGGACGATCAGCTGAAGGTTCATGGGTTTTAAGTGCTTGCGGCTCACTGAAGCTTAAGTGAGGATTTCCTTGCAATGAGTAGAATTTCCCTTCTGTCCCTTGTCACAAGTTTAAAAACCTCACAGCTTGTATAATGTAACCATTTGGGGTCCGCTTTTAACTTGGACTAGTGTAACTCCTTCATGCAATAAACTGAAAAGAGCCAAATAATAATAATAATAATAATAATACCAATGAAGGCAGGCATCCATATATTGTACCTAATTTTTATATCATTTCATTTGTTTTATATTCATTTTGTTGTAAATTTTATTCAAATGTAACGTACATATAAAAGTGTAGAGATAACAACCTTGAAGAAGAATGAAATTATGGTGTTTTCTGGTAAATGGATTGGAACTGCAGAATATTATGCTAAGTGAAATAAGCCAACCCCAAAGAACCAAAGGTCAAATGTTTTCTCTGATATGTGGATGCTAATTCATAACATGGGAGGGGGAATACTAGGTATTTTGGACAGAAGGGAGTGAAGGGAGGGGAGGAGGTATGGGGATAGGAATGATAGTAGAAATGAATCAGACATTATTACCCTGTGTCATATATGATTACATGACCTGTGTAACTCTACATCATGTACAACTAGACAAATGAGAAGTTGTACTCCATTTATGTATGATGCATCAAAATGTATTCTACTATCATGTATAACTAATTAGAACAATTTTTTTTAAAAGTACAGAGATAATAAATTTACTGTTCTTCAATGAACTCAGGCAACCAGTATCAAGTTCAAGAAACAACGTTGCCAGCACCTCAGAAGCTTCTCAACTATCTTCCAGTGACAAATACCTTCCCAAGGATAACCACCATGATGATTTATAACACTATACAATAATTTTGACAGTTCTGAAATAGATATGATTGCTATCAGATAGAAGTACTTTTTTGCTTGACTTCTTTCACGTAACATGATGTTTGTAAACCAATCCACGTTGTTGCATATTTTCACAATTTATTCATTCCCATTGCTGCATGGTTTTCCACTTCACAAGCATAGCACAATTAATTAATCTAACAAGCCATATATGAGCATTGCGTTTATTATCAGTTTTTCACTAAAGTAGTACTATTATAAACATTTTTTGTACCTGTCTTTTGGTGAATTCATATATACATTTCTCTTTTATACATCCAGAAATGAGATTGCTGAGTCATAGACTGCATAGTACGTATTGCCCAAGACTTTCCAAAGTGGTTGTAACAATTTACACTTTCATCAAAAGTGTAAAAGTTGCCACCCCGTGGTGATGTACACCTGTAATTCCAGCCACTCGGGGTGCTGAAGCAGGAAGATCACAAGTTCAAAGCCAGCCTCAGCAACTTAATGAGGCACTTAGCAACTCAGGAAGACCCTGTCTCTAAATAAAATATTAAAAAGCACGGGGGATGTTGCTCAGTGGCTAAGCAACCCTGGGTTCAATTCTCAGTACCAAAAAAAAAAAAAAGTATAAGAGTTACTTCTTGACACTTTCAATAATATGTAATGGTATCACACATGTGGGCTTTTTTACATTTTTTTTCCTCATTAAATTTTTGTTTTAATGGGTCTCAAAATTCTGTGACAGGTTTTTGGTTAAGTTGTTTCCACTAAAAAGTACTGATTTTAAAAACTAATAACTTAAAACTGCCACACACACACACACACACACACACACACACACACATAAGAAAAACAAATGATCCACAAAACTTTCTCCTTTCCTTCTGAAGGTTTTACGCCAGTTTTATGATGCATTGTTATCATTAACCAGTCTCTTACTGTTAAACTTAAATGGCCAATTGAGACAAACAGTTCTGAGACCATTCTTCCACCACTGATTAAGACTGAGGTGGCAGGTGTTAGGGGTAATATTCATTTAGCCTTCTGAGCTTTCTGGGCAGACTTGGTGACCTTGCCACCTCCAGCAGCCCCTTCCTGTCCACTGCTTTGATGCCACCCACAACAACTGTCTGCCTCATATCACGAACATCAAAACGACCTAGAAGAGGATAGTCAGAGAAGCTCTCACATGGGCTTTCCTGGAACCATATCAACGATGGCAGCACCACCAAACTTCAAGAATTTAGGACCATCTTCCAGCTTCTTACGAGAACAGCAATCAATCTTTTCTTTCAGCTCAGCAAATGTGCAAGCAATGTGAGCTGTGTGACAATTCAGTACAGGGGTATAGCCAGTCCTGATTTGGCCTGGATGATTTAAGATAATCACCTGAGCAGTGAAACCAGCTGCTTCCATTGGTGGGTCATTTTTGCTGTCACCAGCAACGTTGCCAAGATGAACACCTTTGACAGACACGTTTTTGATACTGAAGCCCACATTATCTCCAGGAAGAGCTTCACAGAGCATTTCAATGGACTTTACTTCAGTTATGACATTGACTGGAGCAAAGGTGACTACCATGCCAGGCTTGAGAACTTCAGTCTCCACTCAGCCCACAGGGACAGTACCAATACCACCAATTTTGTAGACATCCTGGAGGGGCAGATGCAAATGCTTGTCAGTAGGACAAGTCGGTGGCAGGATGCAATCTAAAGCTTCAAACAATGTGGTTCCACTGGCACTGCCATCTTTACGAGTGACTTTTCATCCCTTGAACCAAAGCATATTAGCACTTGGCTCCAACATGTTGTCACCATTCCAACCAGAAGCTGGCACAAATGCTACTGTGTCAGGGTTGTAGCCAATTTTCTTAATGTAGGTGCTGACTACCTTAACAATTTCCTTGTATCTCTTCTGACTGTAGAGTGGCTCAGTGGAATCCATTTTGTTAATACCAAAAGTTAGTTGTTTCACACCCAGTGTGTAAGCCAGAAGGTCATGCTCACAAGTCTGCAAATTCTTGGAGATACCAGCTTCAAATTCACCAACACCAGCAGTGACCATCAGGATAGTCAATCTGAGATGTGCCCATAATCGTGTTTTTGATAAAGTCTCTGTGTCCTGGAACATCAATAATAGTCACATAATACTTGCTGGTCTCATATTTCCACAGGGAGATGTCAATGGTGATACCATGATCACTCTCAGCTTTCAGTTTATCCAAGACGTAGGCATATTTGAAGGAACCCTATCCCATCTCAGTAGCTTCCTTCTCAAAATTTTCAATGGTTCTTTTGTCCATCCCACCACATTTGTAAATCAGATGGCCCAGTAGAGGTAGACTTGCCCGAATCTATGTGGCCAATGACAACAATGTTGATATGAGTCTTTTCCCATTTTGGCTTTGATTTAATGGTGGTTTTCATGACACCTGTGTTCTGGTGCAAAGCTGCAGAAAAAACTTTTTTTTTTTTTTTTTTTTTTTTTTTGCATTGTACATAGGTGGAGTATAAATTCTCATTTCTGGTTGCATGATGTGGAATCTCACTGGTCATATAGTTATATATGTACATAGGGTAATAATGTCTGATTCATTTTATCCTTCCTACCTGCATATCCCCTCCTCCCCTCTTTTCACTCCCCTCCACCTAATCTAAAGTAACTGTATCCTTCCCTAGCCCCCTACCCTCTTATTGTAGCATCTGCATATCAGAGAAAACATTCGGCCTTTGGTTTTTTTGGATTGGCTTATTTCGCTTAGAATGATATTCTCCTGTGCCATCCATTTTCCAGCAAATGCCATAAATACATTCTTCTTTTAAGAATGAGTAATATTCCATATATATCACATTTTCTTTATCCATTCACCTATTAAAGGGCACCTAGGTTGGTTCCATAGTTTAGCTATTGTGAGTTGAGCTGCTATAAACATTGATGTGGCTGCATCATGGTAATATGATGATTTAAAGTCCTTTGGATAATAGCTGGGTCAAATGGTGGTTCCATTCCAGGTTTTCTGAGGAATCTCCATACTGCTTTCCACAATGGTTGCACCAATTTGTATTCCCACCAGCAATGAGTGTATGTTTTTCCCACATCCTCACCAACATTTATTGTTTGTATTCTTTAACTGGATGGAAACATATTTTTTTAATCAACTTTTTTGATGTATAATTTATATACAATGAAATACATCCATTCTGAGCATCCAGTTCCATAAGTTTTAATACTTGTATTTGCACGAATAACCATAATAATCATAAAATACCATAATAATGAATTACTTTTCCTAACATAGCTCCTGGCAAACACTAGCAAATGCTATGCCAATCCCAAAATTGTGTAATTTTAGTAACTGAGCACGTAGGAAATTGTGTAAGAATCGTACAGATGGAATGCTGCCCTCTTGTGTTTCCACAAATTCTCCTGGGGTCTAAGGTATATTTTTTCTCATTTTATTTCTTTTTATTTCATTGATTTCTGCTCTTCATTATGTTCTTTGCTTTCCTACTTTAGGTATAAACTGCTCTTCTTCTGATCTATTTAGGTAGAAGCTTAAATTCTTTTAAGTTTGACCTTTCTTCTTTCTGAGTACAGTCAGCACTCTGTACCCCAGGATTTACACCCATGGATTCAAGTGGATCTAAAACATTATAAGAGCTGGAGTTGTTGCTTAGTGGGGAACACTTTCGTAGCATGCATGAGGACTGCAGTTTGACCCTCAACGCTGCAAAAATAAATAAATAAATAAATGTCTGCAATGAATATGTGCAGACTTTTTTCTGTTATTATTCCCTAATCGACATAGTACAAAATTCTTTTCATAGTATTTATATTGTATTAGTTATCACAAGTAAAAATTTAAAATATGTGAGGATATGCAGAGCTTTATGAAATAGTACACTATTTTATATAAGGGTCTTGCCCATCCATGGATTTTGGTATCAACAGGAAAATTCTGAAACCAATTCCCCTTGATACCAAAGATGACTCTATAAGTATTTAATGTTGTTAAATTAAATTTTCATTCAGTTAAAAATATTACATAATTTATCTTGTGATTTCTCTTGATCTTAGGAGACTTACAAGTTTAGTTTTAAAACATTTGGAGATTTTTTCCACATTTTTTTTGTTATTGATTTAATATATTTAATATTCAGTTTCATTTTGATGATAGAACATTTGTTACTTTAAGTCATTAAACATTTATTGAGGGCTTCTAGTTCCAAGTGACACAAAGCAAGCACAGTTCACTTTTTCTCTGCAACTGAAAACAGCTATAAAATTTGGATGGGACACATGCATCAACTTTTTGAAGTTGTGAAAAATAAATCACAATCAGTCCACTGGGGGAAAAAAAAAAACACCAGAACTTGAATGCCATAAATACATTCTTCTTTTAAGAATGAGTAATATTCCATATATATCACATTTTCTTTATCCATTCACCTATTAAAGGGCACCTAGGTTGGTTCCATAGTTTAGCTATTGTTGAGTTGAGCTGCTATAAACATTGATGTGGCTGCATCATGGTAATATGCTGATTTAAAGTCCTTTGGATATAAACCAAGGAGAAGGTTAGCTGGGTCAAATGGTGGTTCCATTCCAGGAACTGAATGGAACTGAATTGGCAATGAGTTTATCATTTTATTCTTTCAGTATCGCACAGTCTGTGTTTAACACAGCTCAAAACCTGGAAATGAGCACTTGGCATGGACAGAAGTGGCTCCAGGAGACATGCTCTCTTGCTTGATGACTAGAAATGGGAACTCATATCACTCACAGAAATATGGAAATCTGTGCCCCTCCATCCTGCTCCCTTATATTTAATCCCAAAGGCAATCCAACAACAGTCATGGTGGCAGTGGGGTAACCAAAACTCTCAGGGAGATAAACCTTCCTTACTATTTGGCGAAATAGCAGTTCCAGGAGCATGGGAAACCACTCGGTTTTTGTTTGTTTGTTTGTTTTTTGATTTTTGGTTTTTTTCCCTCTATATCCTCTTTTCTTTTGTCACTGGAAAACCAATAAGGGGAGCTGCAGGCAAATAGAAAGCACCAGGTGCTCATGAAGAGATGTTTGCTATGAAAAACTATACCATAAAGTTGTTTATGAACTCCAGAACCAACACTTGAACCAGACATGTGATATTCTAATCCCACTTAGCTTCCTGAAGACTTGGAGAATTTAACTAATTGCCATTTTGTAGACTAACTACTGGGTGGCACACAGCCAGGACAGACCTGAAGAGCCCCAAATGCCTAAGACAACAAAACGTACCAAAAGGCCTTAGATGGAACTGACCTTGGAACTATAACTTGTAGAGGTGGGTTGGAAATTGTAATCTGAACCTAACTTGGTCTGTTGCCACCTAAACAACAACAACAAAATCAGCATTCTCCAAAAAACTTGAACAAGACCCAGAATTTCATAACTTAACATTTAACATATCAAGAATGCAATCCAAGGACTGGACACAGTGGTGCACACCTGTAATCCCAGTAGCTCAGGAGACTGAGACAGGAGGATTCCAAATTCAAAGCCAGCCTCAGCAACTTAGTAAGGCCCTAAGCAACTCAGTGATACCCTGTCTCTAAGTAAAATACAAAAAAGGGCTGGGATGTGGCTCAGTCGTTAAGTGCCCCTGGGTTCAATCCCCAGTACCAAAAACAAAAAGAACACAAAGATGTTGGCATTTTCCAATGAAGATTTCAAATCAGATATTAACAAAATGCTTGAGCAAGCAATTGATGACATTCTTGAAATAGATGTTAAAATAGAAAGCCTTGGAAAAGAAATAGAAACTATAAAGAAAAACCAATAAAAATGTCATGACTGAAAAGTACAATAATTGAAATTAAAAGTTCAGTGGTTGAACGTGGAGCAGAATGGAGATGACAAAGGAAAGACTTAAAATTTGAAGACAAATCAATAGAAAGTATCCAATCTGAACAACAGAGAGAAAGCAGTAGGGAAAAAAATGTAGAGACTCAGGAACCTATTGCACAACCACAAAAGATCTAATATTTGTGTCATTGCAGTGCCCAGAAGAAGACAAAGAAAGTAATATGAAAGAGAAACTAAAGTAATGATGGCAGAAAACTCCTCTGGTGTTTTTGAGGAGATTCAAGAAGTTGAGCAAACCCCAAACAAGATAAACCCAGAAAAATACCCTTTTAAAAATAAAAGTCAGAGGCTGGGGCTGTAGCTCAGTGGTAGAGTGCTGTCTATCATGTGTGAGGCACTGGGTTCAATCCTCAACACCACATAAAAATAAATAAATAAAATAAAGATATTGTGTCCATCTACAACTAAAAAATATTTTTAAAAAATAAATAAAGGTCAAAGAAGAGGTCTTCAGAGCATCCCCTGGAAGAACTGTCCCCAGTGACAACTGATTTCTCATCAGAGACCATGAAGCCAAAAGGAGGAGTCACAACATTTACAAAGAAATACCAATTTAGGAGGCTATAGTCAGTGAAAATACGTTTCAGGAATGAAAATGAAACAAAAGGCACTATCAGATTGAGAAAAACAAGAGAATTCATTGCCAGCAGACCTGCTTTAAAGAATGATGCATAAATTTGCAAGTAAATGGATGGAGTTGGAGAATATCAAGCAGAGATAAACCAGTCCCAAACAACCAAAGGCCGAATGTTTTCTCTGTGTATTTGGAGGGGGGGGGGTTTGCTGGGGAGCATCAAACCCAGTGCCTTGCAAGCACTCTACCAACAGAGCTATATTCCAGTCCCTAAATGTTTTCTCTGACAAGTGGATGATGATACACAAGCGAAGGAGGGTAAAGGAAGAATGGAGGAAGGATGGATTGTGTAGAGGGAAATGAGGGGTGGGGAAGGGGCTGGGGGGAAGGAAAGATAATGGAATGAGACAAATATCATTACCCTATGTATTTGTATGATTACACAAATGGTGTGACTCTACTTCGTGTACAACCAGAGAAAGGAAAGTTGTACCCCATTTGTGTACAATGAATCAAAGTAATAATAAAGGGAAAAAAAGAATGATGCATAAGAGGCTGGGAATATAGCTCAGTCACTGAACACTGGCCTAGAACGTGCAAAGCTCTGGAATGATCCCCAGCAACACACACACACACACACACACACACACACACACAAGAGTGACTGATGGAAGTTCCTCATAGAACAGAGGAGAGCTAGAAGGAAAGATAGAACACCAGAAATGAATGAAGAACAACAGAAATGGTAAATGTGTGTGTAAAATAATGGACTTTTGTTCTCTTCTTGAAATATTTAAAATACACATAATGATTGAAGGGGGAATATAGCATGGTGTGCTACAGTTTTCAATTCAAATGTGAAGCATAACTCAATTAGAACATGAAGAGAGTATATTAGTTTGTTAAGAGTAACATAACAAATGTTATGGTTTGGACAGGAAGGTCCCCCGAAGGTTTGTGGAAGTGTTGAAGGATTGGTCCCTAACTGGTAGCAGTATTGGGAGGTGGTGGAAACTTTATGATGTGGGGCATAACTGGAGGAGGTAGATCACTGGGGGCATATCCTTGAAGGGTATGTCTTGTCCCTGACCACTTCTCTTCTCCTCTCCTTTCCCCTTCCCTTCCTTTCCTTTCCCTTCCCTTCCCTTCCCTTCTCTCTCTCCCTCTCCCTGCCTCCACACCCCTGCCATTCTCCTTCTTGCCAGCCATGAAGTGAGCAGTTTTGCTTCCCCACACCATCCATGCCCTGATGTTCAACCTCACCATAAACCCACAGTGACAGGGAAGAAGCAACTATGGACTGAAACCTCTGAAATCATGAACCAATATAAATATTTCCTCCCTTAAGTCGATTTTCTCAGCTATTTTGTCAGTGACTCCTAAATGGTTGCTCTAAGGGGAAGCAAAGAAATGGGACAATGCTGAAGTGGTACATGCCGTCAACAGAATGGGTGTCCACCACGAGAGTGAGGAGCTTATTAATAAGCTCACAGGAATGATTCAGCAGGGAGGGAGAACTCCTTAATGCAGAGAAGAGGTAAGCCCTGGAGAAAGTGAGTGGGTGCTGGCTCTGTGGCCTTTGATAGAGGCAGAGAATATGCCACGTGGCAATTTGAGATATCTGAAAGTGAAAAAGTAAATGAATTGACTTAGTTACTGAAAAAACAACAAATCTGAGTGGTTTCACACAAGTGTATTCTTCCCTCACAAGTTGCCTTTTCCCAGTGAAATCAGAAGCAAAGTCATTATCTGAAAGTGGGAAGAATCAAACCAAGGAAACAATGATTTTGAAGAGATGGAGAATGGATTGGCTCAGAGAATCTGGCCAAGCCATGCTGAAGGTTCACTTGAAATTGATCAAAATTTTGGAGTCAGGCAGGTCATCATGTGGTGACGGTTTTGTTATTTGTTGTTCTTTCCTACAGCCATATTCGGTCATTTGGAATAGAGTAAGGAATAGAGTAAGAGAAGAAGAAGAAGAAAAAAAAAGAATTTAACTGCAGTTGTAGTTTTGCCTGGCAAGAAAGAGGGAAAGAGGAGCAAGGGAATTGGAAGAATGAAAGGAGCATTTACAAAGCTGCACCAAAGAGGTCGAGATCACTGACAAGAGTGAGAAGTCCTTTGCCACACAGCGGTAGCAGAGTGGGAAAGGATAGCACGGAGTCCCTGCTGTGTCCTTGAGAGACCAGCTAACCAGAATAGTTGGTTCTGTCCAGTCACAGAAAGTTTTGAGTCCCTGAACCTTTCAGGTCTTGCTACAAAGCAGCCATGCTCAGGCAGGAATCTGGGCTGTCGACTGAAAAGTCTAGCATGGCCACCCCACGTCAATTGGAGGCGTCCCTGGAGGGAGACTGGTTTTGTATTCCAAGGAGGTTGGAAAGTTGGCTGCAACAGCTGTGGGAGGTAGATTTTTTTTTCTCCTTCAGTTTGCAAACCTATACCAGGCACATCAGAGCTGACTGGCAGTGAGCAGAGAAGGCTGTGAAGAAAGCCAAGATACCACTGAAAATCCCTCAGAGCAACCAGACACCTGCTGAGCTCAAAAGCCAAACTGAAGACATGGTATTATTGGTGAGGAAGAATGTTCCAGTGATTGGAGAATTTTTTGTTTTGTTTTTGGAGGCTTTCTGCTTGGCATGGCACCCTAAGGAAGACAATTTCACTTTCATTTGCCTGGTTTCTTTGGGTTTTCCCTCTTCCCCCCCCACCCCACCCCGTAGCCTCTACTCTCTACCAGAGGCATTGAGACTCTCCTTTTCCCTTCCCCTCCTCCCTACCTCTTATACTTTCTCCCTGCAATGGTAAATATGAACAGCTTGCTAGAACCATCTGTTGGTACAAGTTAATTAATATGGCCCTAACATGAGCTTGGTGACCATGGAATAGCCAATAGACATTCTGCATCTATCCTTTAGCATTCTTCACTTGGCTAAGCTGGAATTCAGCAAGAAAAATTCTTCAGGGCTGGGTCCTGAAGAATCAGACCTTAAAGCTCCTGCCTAGTATGCATGAGGCCCTTGACTTGATTACCTAGTTCTTTTTTTCTTTTTCTTCTGTACAATTCTTCTCCCCTGCATAAGATACTTGTCCAAACATGTTGTAAGATGACTCACATGGAGGATAGTGGCTCCTAACTGGTGGCCCCACACTGTTGATTTGGAAAAGAAATAGCAAGTGCATAGATACCTTTTTATTACCTGCTACATGGAAA
The DNA here is from genome assembly GCF_902686455.1 of Sciurus vulgaris. Lineage (NCBI taxonomy): Eukaryota > Metazoa > Chordata > Mammalia > Rodentia > Sciuridae > Sciurus > Sciurus vulgaris. Next base: position 54,727,422 of record NC_136463.1, on the reverse strand, counting down.
AGAACTAAATGTTTTTAGCTTTCAGTATGTTAGTCAGCTTCTGTTATCATCACAAATATCCAAGATAATAAACTTGAAAAGAGAAAAAGTTAATTTTGGCTCACAGTTTTGGAGGTTTCAGACCAGGGTTGTTTGGTCTCATTGCTTTTGGGCCTGTGGCAAGTCACAAAAGTAAATCATGGTGGGAGCATGTGGCAGAAGAAATCCTTATCTCATGGCTAGAGGCAAAGAGAAGAGGAAGAAGCTGGCATCTAAATATCCCCTTCAGGGCACGCCTCCAGTGACCAGAAGACCTTCCACCAGGCTCCATCTCTTAAAGTTTCAACCACTTACTAATAGCACCAGGGACTGGGGACCAAGTCTTTAATATATGGGCCTTCAGGAACACTTATCCAAACTGTAATAGCATCAAATATTTTGGTACCTTGGCATCTATTTTCTTTTTTAGTTGGTGTTACATTATAGAAAGCTATTTATACCTGTTATTATTATCCCATCAAAAATGACAGCATAAGCACTATAATTGAAAGCCCTGAATACAGAATGAAGTATACTGAAGGCATGAATTGTGCTAAAGCTATTGTATTTGCCAAAGATTTTAAGGGAAACAACTAGAAAAAGTACATCACTGAATGGTCAGATGTAGCAAATCTGGAGCACTAGATTTTGTCTACAGGATGTTATCCACCCTACAGACTATGTACCCAGTGACTGTTCCACAGGATTTATTTATGTTAAAACCAGTGACTTTAGGTGGGGAGGGAAAGAGTTCTCAGATTCTTACTTCATAGAAAAAGACCCAATTCTTTGTACCAATCCTATTTCTTTATCTAGTTAATATGAAATGAAACCATGTACCAGAGATTTTGAGAAGTACCATTTCAGGCATTCAGAATTGAGAAGGATAGCACATCAGAAATAAATATGGGCATCATCAAAGGTTTTTTTAAAAAGGATCCTTGGATAAGATAAAAAGTAGTTGACTCCTCCTCTGCAATGATAGAAACTCCTGGATTTTAGCTGGAATTTGACCTCATGAAATAAGGAGTGCACCTCTTAGACCCATTTACAACTATGGCCCTCTGACTAGTTCTGATCCAAGAGATATAAACTGAAGTGGTGCAGACAACTTCCAGAAGTGTTCTATAGACATACGGAGACTGTGCCACTGTCCTTCTTTCTTTTTGCTGGTCTGGAGTGCGTCATGACTGGGGCAGGTATCTTGGAATGTGTGGTGGAAGCAACAGAGGAGCAATAAGATGGAAGCCCCCAAAGTCCTGAAAGATTTTATCATGAGGAGGAGCTGAACTTGTTTGTTTCTTGGGGGATTGTTTTTTAGTTTTTGTTTTTGTTTTGGTCTGAGGATTGAACCCCAAGGGCTTATCACTGAAATACCTCCCCAGTCCTTTTTTAATATTTTATTTTGAGATAGGGCCACACTAAGACACTGAGGTTAGCCCCTGAACTTGCAATCCTCCCGCCTCAGCCTCCTGGAATTACAGGTGGCTACCTTGCTTTTCTCAGTATGGAACCACTATGTCTGTGCTGATGCAAACTTTCAGCTTTCTAAACTGGTGTCTATGACTCCTTTTTTTTTTTTTTTTTTTTTTTTTTTTGCTTCTTCATATTTATCTTATTCACCTTTTCCAAGAATCAGATTTTTCTTTTGATCAGATCTGTATTTTTATCTTCTCGTTCATTAATTTTTGCTTATATTTCATAAATTCCTTTCTTCTATTTGGGGGGATTTATTTGGCTATTCTTTTTCAAACTTCTTGAGTTAAAACATAGCTTATTCCAATTCAGCCATTCTCCATTTTTAATAAACATGATTATGGCTTCATGCACCTCCCCCTGAGAACTGCCTAGACCGCCCCACAGTGTCTGCAGGTGGCGCTGTCATTCATTTCTAATCACTTCACTTTTTCATTCTGATTTTTCTCCTAAACCCAAAATTATTTAGAAAGGTGGTGAGAAAATTACATGTTGATACATCTGTTTTAGAATGTACTTTTATGTTCATTCCTAACTTTTCTTTTTAGAGAACTGCTTCTTTTTGGAATTAGTATAGGTCTTATTTGTGGGCAAAATCTTTGTCCTTTCTCATTAATATTTCTGTAAGTGTCTGTAAAATCCTAATTGGTTTGTCCTCACTCCCAGTCTTGTTGTTGATGCTATTTATGTTGGCACTGCTCTTCATTGTCCTGGTTGTCCTCATGTGTTTGAGGACTCTGGGTTGTTTGTATTCATGGTATTTGTCACCTGTCTCTGAATGCAACTTGCGATTACTATTATGGAAGCAACAGACACCAGTGAGTTTCAAAGTATTTGAAGCACTCAACAAATGTGGGTGTTCGGCCCTGGGGGTTCTGCTGCAAGTATGTAGTCTCCATTTAACAAGCCTATCTTATGGCCGAGTTTCCAGAACTGAATAACTTGCCCAAGCTTAACACCTGTGAAAGAAAACTGGGCTCCTAACCAGGCCATCTGGCCCAAAGCCCATTCAGGTCTCATGATGCCTCTACCTGCCCAAGTCTTCCTAATGCCAACCAGGCCCCTCCCAGTTCCTAATGCCCAGTAACCAGACAGTACATAGAATGTTTAAATATATTGCTGTTCCTTTTATTCTTTAAAAAAAAAAAAAAGAGAGAGAAGTCAACAATAAGCTGCACACACTGCAGAAAGTATCATGGGTTTCAATCTCCCTACCCTTCCAAAATCACTGTACCCTTAAAATCCTAGATGAAAATCTCCAAGACAGTGGAGACCCCCACACAGGAGGATTTCCAATCCCAGACCTCAGCAGCTCAAGGCATTGAGGAAATAAATCAGGGGGAGGAAGGGTCCTAGTTGGTCTTGCCCAGCTCTGTCTCACAGACCCAGCGGTAGGGCCTCTGGCAGGCATCATCATTCCAGCGACCATCAGAGGTGAAGTGGGCACAGTCCTCGCCTCCTCCCAGCCCATGTCCAGTCCAGTCATCAGGCTGATTTGGACTCCAGTTTCTATGGACAAGAGGTAGCTGTGTACCCAGGGAGGTTGGACTCAGCCACATTCCCAGGAACCCCTCCCACCATGGGGACACAGGCTGGGAAGCCAGAGCAATACCAAGGAAAAAACACTGGCTTTGGACAGAAACACACTCACTTGAAGCCTGTCTTGTAGTCAGTCCCGTCTACCCATCTCCAGGGCCCATTTTGGTCAGTTAAGCCCATCCAGGTGAGTATAGAGCCCATGTGCTTCTCCAAGAATTTCTGGGGAGAGAACAAGGGGTTGATGACCTCTTCCTTACACCAGTCAGCCTCTAAGAGGAGCCTACCAGGTCTTACCTGCTCTTCTAAGGAGGTGACCACCACCAGGTGGGAGTTCTGCACCTGGCAGTCCTTGTCAGCATCAGGCCAGGACTTGCCAAATGGAGAGAACCAGTAGCAGCTGCCATCATGCTCCAACCAGTGAAGGGGGCAGCAGGTCTTTTCAGAACCTAAGGGGGGAAAGGAAGGGTGTAGCATCTAAGGAATGGACTAGTGCACCACTGATGGTGAAGTGGGGTCAGCTATGCCTGTCCCCCTCCTCACCATTGCTCTTGAGGTCCGCCAGCTGGCAAGTCAGGGATTTCAGGACTTCTGCCAATTGCTGTACTCGCAGGAACATCTCAGATTGATCTGGAACACAGACACGGGAGAGTTTTGCGAGTGCTCTGGGTATGGCCTCTACTCATTGAGCTCCTGAAGTTCAGGCAGCTCATTAAGGTCTTCCCGTCCTCCCACAAATACATCGTGCCCAGATGAACTGGAACAGCCATCTGACCTGCTTTGAATTCCTGCTCCTGTTTATGCAGGCTGTTCTCCACAGAAACCACCTTCTGGTTCAAGCTGCGAGCTGGAGAGGAGGAGGCTCAGCACCAGGATACTTCCCCTGTGCATACCCTTCCATATGCTTTTGGAGACCAGGATCTCTCACCTGTCAGCAGTTCCTGCCTATGATCCTCCACTTCAACTTTCAAAGATGTTATGGTTTCTTGCAAGCTGTGACCTGGAAGAAATAGAGATTTGAGATCAGGCATCAGCCCACACACACATGCACCCAGCCCAGATCCCCACCCAAGCCCAGTCTCCCATCCACGCTTACCATAGAAGGTCAGTGCCTGGACCCCAGCCCCAGTGTCTTTAGTGAAATTGCTGAAAGTTGTCCTCAGGATGCTCAGGTCCCTCTGTAACTTGGAATCTGATGAGGGGAATGAGATGATCATAATCAAGATTGATCGGGTCCTCTCTGTGAGCACTGAGCAAGACACTTTACATGCATTATCTCATTCAGTCCTCACAGCAACCCAGAGGAGCAGGCACTGTGATTATCTAATATTGCACAAGAAGAAGTAATTCAACTACAAAACCCAACTAGTAAGTGAAATAGCCAGCAGTCATCCCAATCATGGCTCATTCACTATTCCTACCAGTGTACTCCCCCCAACTGTTCTCATCAAACTCCCCATTATGACCACTCAGTGTTGCCCCACACTGTCCCACTGTGCCCATCATTGCTTCTGCTGTGGTTCCTACCATCATTCCTATCCCTGCCCCACCACTGTAGCCCCTTGATTTCTCTCTTCCCTGTGCACCCCTGGGGTACCCACTTTGGGATCCGATCACACAGACAACCACCAGCAGCAGGAGGCTGAGGCCCAGGGAGAACAGGATGAGGCGATGATCAGAACAGATATGCCAGAGGCCAACCTGGGGAGGAGGTGCTGAAAGAGAAGAAGGTATCAGGACAAGGGAGATCCAGGACATACCAGAGATAGAAGGAGGGGGCCCAGGGAACTGTCTTGGGATGAAGGCTTCGCCCTGGTAAATGTTGGGTAAGAGCAGGAGGAGGACTGTGGGGTAGGGACTGCCCAAGCCTTTGATCCCTCACAAACAGCACCAAGTCTTCCGTGTCATGAGCTTCTCATACCCTGAGAGACCCATGGACCCACCCCTAGAAACCAGAGTGCACATAAGCAGACACAGACACAGACAATGAAGAATGTTAAGTCTTATCATCAGAGCTGGAGAAGGTAGCACAAGGACCTTGAGAGTGTTGGAGTCATCTAGACCCTTAGCAGGCTGACCCACATCTGTATAATCAGGTGAGCAAATGTCCAACTACCCACAAAGGATATCTCTCATCCCCTCCCCACAGAGCACAGGAAATCAGGTCAACGAAATCTTCCCTATCCCTGCCTTTCTGAAGACCTTGAGTCCTCTTCACATTGGCTCTCAGAGTCCTAGGATTGACCCCCTCAAAGACCCAACATTGTACATGGTAGAGGTAAAATATGATGTGACAGTAGAAATCCTACTAAACACACTAAGAGGACATTTTAATAAAGGACACTTCTCCTCCTTTCTTCTTACCTTTTATCTCTTCCTTTTTCTCCTCATTCCCCAAGTGCTGGAAATTTTCATACTTCATTGCCATGTTTGGACCAATGTAACCTCTGAGTCTGTCAAGCTGAAATTAGAGACCTGGGCCCAGGCTGGCTGGGTGCTGTGGCCAAGGAGGAGGCTGAAACCAGGGATGAGTTGAGGTAAGAAATGAGATTCCTCAGGAGAATGAGTCCTGGATTAGGGCCTGAGTTTGGAGTAGAGGTTAGAAGTAGAGTTAGAATTGGACTTTGGGTCACTGTTAAGTTGAGTTTGGGATTAACATCGGAGGTGAAGTTGAAGCTAAATTTGTTGCTTTGACTGGGCCTAAAATCAGGCTAGACTTAAGGTTGTATCACATGCCAGAATTTGGCGTCAGAACTTATATTGGAGCCATGGATAGAACTGAACCTAAGCTTGGCACTGAAAATGAAAATAGATTAGAACTGAGGTTCAGTTTGGAGTTGGGGCTGGTGTTGAGATTCAGGGTGGATTTGGGCTTGACACTGAGTTTGGAGATGAGGCTGGAGTTGGGGCTGAGGATCAGACTCACTTGAGCAAGAGATGGGGATTGTGACTGGGGATTATGGCTGCATGTTGCAATCTAGGATTCAGGGACAGGAATAGTCTCAAGTCTCCACTTGGTTGTTAAATCCCACACTGCCCCCTTTATATTTCTTCCCATTTTCTCCCACCTAACACCTAAGAACTCCTCTTCCTGTTTCCTCTAACACAGTCCCTGTCTTTTTGTTCCCACTGACATCCCCAGTCCAGTTACCTGTGGAAAGTCTGGAGTCTGTGATTCGTGGCTTTGTTGTGCAGCAATAACCAGAGGTGGAAGTCACTCAGAACAGCAAGAACTAAATCCTGGAGAATTGGGGTGGGAGGGACCAGAGGAGGAGCCACATATATGATGGATTCCTGTCGGTCTTTATGCCCGAAAGCCCAAGATTCTGTAATTGGGGATGTTCCTCTTCCTCAACTTTGTACAGTAAATAATACTGAGAATAAATTGCAACTGGAACACAAGCAGAGATTGCATGTGGGGGGTTTGGGCGTGGAGCCAGCTTTGCTCTCATCCTACAGGGTGTGTCTACTCCCTTTCCTCTTTCATAGAGCTCCCCTGACTTCCTCATTTTTATTATGTGGGAGGGGGAGCTGGGCCAGAAGGGACAGTCTGTTATTTTTTCTCCTTGCCTTACATCTTCATTCACTTCCTATCTCTGAATTTCCCAGAATTGTTGGTGTTTCCTTGATCCCCAGGACTCGAGGAGCCCATTTTCTAGTCTTGTGCATTCTTAGACCAAATATATGGCATCTGAGCATCCTCTAGGACCTCAGCCACCAAGTTCCCCATTTCAGCCTCACTCTTTTCACTTCATTCAGGAGGAAAGACAATGATGGAGTCTATTATATCTGGTCACAATGGAAGAGAAGGAGTTAGTAAAAGGAACAAACATCTATTGAACATCAAATCCGTGATGGGAACTATTATAGACACTTGTCTTAAACAACCAATTGATTGGTAGAAGCACCTTGGGAGATATTTTGGATGATGGACCAAGGTTGAGAGTCACTTTACAACATTTTCAAGATCATATCTCCTTGCCTCCTGGGTAAAGGCGAAACCCAGAAATTAAACCAATATTGCTAACCCATACCTTGGCCTGGCTGTCTGCACAGGTACTGTTCAAAAATAGGCTTCCATGTCATCCCAGAAGCCCTACCAGACACCCTAAGGGGTATACTCTGAGTCCATGTACATATCCCTTTCAAGAGGAAGAAACCTGATGGGCATGATAGTGCACACCTGTAGTCCCAGCAACTTGGGAGACTGAATCAAAAGGATGGCAAGTTTGAGGACAGCCTCAGCAACTTAGTGAAACCCTTAGCAGCTTTGCAAGACACTGTCTCAAAACAAAAAAGGACTGGATATGTAGCTCAGTGATAAAGCACGCCTGGGTCCAATCCCCAGTATAAAGAGAGAGAGAGAGCAAGAAAGGAACCAGTGTGTGGAGAAGCAAAGCAAATACCTTGAAGATCATTTTTTTCTTTTTAAATTAAATTATCTTCTACTTACTTTTTTAAAAATTGAATTGACAAAGTATCAAATATTTCTTCACATTAGCTCATAAAATGTGCTTTGTTCACCTGCATCTCATTTCATCACATATTCATCATGCCTATGTTAAGCACAAACACATCAGTTGCTTCCAGTTTGGCTTTCTGGATTTGCTTTTATTCTTTGAAATTTTGATTAGTATATCTTTCAGGTTGGTGTTATAGTTTGAATCTAGAATGTCCCCAAAAGGCTTGTGTGTTAGAGACTAGATTCCAGCTTGATGTTATTGGAAGGTGGTAGAATCTTTAAGAGGTTAGGCCTAAAATGAGCTAAACAGACATTTCTCAAAAGAAGAAATACAAATATGAAATATACAAATATGAAAAAAGCTTCAACATCTTTAGAAATCAGGGAAATGCAAATCCAAACTACCCTGAGATTCCATCTCATTCCAGGTTAGAATGGAAACCTTCAAGAATACAAATAATAAATGCTGGAGAGGATATAGAGAAAAAGGACTACTTACATTGTTGGTGGATTATAAATTAGTACAACCTCTATGAAGTTTCCTCAAAAGACTAGGACTGGAACCACCATATGACCCAACTGTATCATTCCTCAGTATTTATCCAAAAGAATTAAAGTCAACATACTTTAGTGATACATGCATGCCTATGTTTATAACAGCACAATTCACAGTAGCCAAACTATGGAACCAACTTAGGTACATGTGAACATACAAATGCGGGGCTGGGGTTGTGGCTCAGTGGTAGCCTGCTTGCCTAACATGCATGAAGCACTGGGTTCGATCCTCAGCACCACATAAAAATAAATAAATAAAATAAAGCCATCATGTCCATCTATAACTAAAATAAATATTTAGAAAAAATACAAATGGATCAAGAAAATGTGGTGTATACATATATATATATACACATATATATATACACACACATATATATGCACAATGGAGTTTTATTCAACTATAAAGAATTAAATTATCATTTGCAGGAAAATGGAACTGAAGAGCATTATGTTATGTGAACATAAGACAATTCAGAAAATTAAGGGTCATAAATTTTCTGTCATGTGGAAGCTAAAGAGAAAACAGTGGGGGAAAGAGGGGAGTTCTCATTAAAACAGAAGGGAGACCAGTAGAGTAGAGGAAGGGCACCAGAGGGAGGAAGGAGGAGAGGGAAGGGGAGATATTGGGAAATTAACTTGACCAAATAAATAAAGGAGGGAGGCAAAAACAAAAATTAAAACAGGTTGGGCCTAGTGGGGGTCTTTTGGTCATTGTAGGCATGCCCTTGAAGGGGACTGTAGGACCCTGGTCCCTTCCTCTTTGTCTTGCTTCTTGACCATGAGGTGACTGGTTTTACCCTACCATGCACTCATACCTTGATGTGCTGCTCTGCAGCAGGTCCAAATCTATGGAGCCAATTGATCATGGACTGAAACCTCTAAAACCGAGTCAAAATAAACCTTTTCTCTCTACAAGTTGATTGCCGCAGATATTTGTTATAGTGACAGAAAGCTGACTAACACACATGGGTTTCTGGAAGCTAATGCTGAGTCAGAACTTTGGATGTGAGTTACTTATTAGGGATCAACACCTGGGAAAGGATGGGAGAAGAAACAAAGCTCAACAGAGGGAGACCCAGCATGGTATTAGCCAGCCACACAGGAAGTTCTGGCAGTTTGAACAGTGTTGCCATTCAGCATTGGACTGATAAGGGGGCACTTTAATGCCCCACTGTGCTGTCACTGGTAACAGATGGCCTCAACAGTTAAGGAGTTACTGTAAAGTTCAAGTGAGAACTAATGTTTGTGTGTACATAGAGATGGTGAGGCATTCTAATTCTGGATATACAGCGAAAGTCAAAGAGAGAAAATTTTGCTGATAAATTGTATAAGTGTTTCAAAAAAATAGTTCTCTTTCTGGTCCCCAAAATAAACTTTGAGCATTTCCCATAAGGTTGCTGACTTCCTAGGAAAAACAACTTATCTCTGACTTTTGCAATGCTGATTCCTAAAGACATGTCATGACTTTCTGTGACCATGAAAATCACGTGGAAAAAAAAGTGCTGAGTTTTGCCAGCCTGAGAATACTGTTCAAAACTTGTTAACACTGGTAATCTTGCAGGTTTTCCTTGGAATACCTGTTGTGGTTTTTGTATGGTAAGTTTGTCCTCCTAAATACTGGTTCCCTTTCAGCCTTTTTGCAAGCAACCTCCTTTTCTTTGCTACATGCTTCTGTCTCCGCAACTTCTTTCTCATTGACAATCGTAGTTTCCTTTTTCTACCACTTTTGCCATGATTCCTTACTGTCTCCCAGCACCTCAGTGTGTCAGGATTCTTTTCACTGGTGAGGTGACCCAGCACTTCATTCCTACATTGTGCAGAGCCTGAGGAGTCCTGTCTTATTAAGTTACCACAAATTTGCCATTGCCCATTGTTGTTACAGGACATGGGAATATTGTATGAAACCCAGAGTCTCGTGGATGGCAGACTCAGTCTTATTTTTCCCCACTAGGAAATGGAAAACCGGTTTCCTTTCTAATCAAAATCAATTGCCCCCCCCCCCCCAGTGTACAATTACCCTCATCCCCTGTCTAGTAGTTCACTTTTCTGAGAAGCCCAAATCAAGCCAGTTTGAGTTTCCAATTTAAACAGTTCCAAGGCTGTCTCCTCTAACAGATGGATTCTTTCTTTGGGCAATAGAATCATTCAGTGAACCCAGATTATGCAGATAAAAAGCTATAATTCCTTAAATGAATCACTGGGTGCCATGGTAAAGGGAGATGCTACACTCATCTATCCCTTGAGTGTACATGTGGTCACGGGGACAGGGCACCATATTGACCACAAGTTTAAGGCATGTATTCACAAATAGCTTAGGCAGTAAAATAAGAAGCATACCCCATTTCTGGCCTCCAAGTCCAGAAATAGCAACTTGACCTGTATCTTTTCAGATACATTTCTGTGTATATTTATATACCTGGAAGCATACAATTGAGCCTCTCTGTTCACAGATTCATTTATTGAAGATATTTAGGAAAAAAATTGCATCAGTATTGAACACTTACCAACTTTTTATCTTGTCACTATTCCCTAAATAACAGTATAACAATTATGTACATAGCATTTACATAGCATTAGATCCCATAAGTAATCTAGAGGTATATTAAATGGGAGAATGTACATAGGTTATATGAAAATACTTCACCATTTTATATTAGACTTGAGAATCCATGAATTTTGATATCTATCGTATTCTGGACCCAATCTTCTGAGGATACAGAGGGATAACTATACATATACACACATAGTAAGTTGTGGGGTTTTTCCCACAAATTCTTACTATAACATACTTCTGCCTAAAAATGGGTCTTAAGGACATTTTCACATCACTGCCCACCTCCTTTTTAAAGGTTGCATGATAGTCCATTGCATAGATTCATCAAATCTTATTTAATGACTCCCTATTGATGCACTTTTAAGACATTTGCATCTTTTGCTTTCATAAATAATGCTGAAGTATATTTGTCTATTTGTATTAAGGAGCAAATATTTCTCTTAGCTGTACATCTAGAAAGACAATTGCTGAATAGAGACATCTATCTTAAAACCAAAAATTATATAGACACCTGGCCTGTTGAATTTTCCAGAAAGAATTTATCATTTATCCTATTCACAGTGATGTAGAAGAACACCCATTTATCCATACCTTATCCAACAAACTTTTAAATTCTTGCCAACCTGATGTTGAAGAAATGTCTTCTATCTCATCATTGAGTACTTACCCGTTTATCCATGTGGGGGAAAAAAAAGTACTCTGTCTCTGTGGTAGTCTTTTTCTTAATATAGTGTTTCATTTGTACTATTTATGGTAACATTTGTCTAGAATGTATTTCCCCTTAGTAAAACATTTGTGTTATTTTGTTTAAAATATATGTACACATACATCACAAATAGCATAGAACTGAATTTTCTTAAAGCCAACCTGAGTTCCTATCATTTATTACTAGAATTAAACTCACAAATTTCTATTATAATCATTTCTGCATTTTCATTTTTCTGTCATATAACGATGTTTTTTTATTTATCATACTTTCTTTTCTTTGACATTTTTTGTTTTTGTTTTTGTGTTTGCTTTTTGTTTGGTTGGTTGATTTGGGTTTTTTTGTTTTGTTTTGTTTGTTTGTTTTTCTGTGCTGGGGATGGATGGAACCCAGGGCCTTGCCCATGTTAGGGAAAGTCTCTACCACTAAGCAACACCCCCAGCCCTCCTTCCTGATATTGGATGATTTGTTGTTTTATTTCTTGTATTTTCTTTTTTGTAATGATTTAGAAAGTATACATCTGATTTCTATTCTTTTGGTGATTACTTTTAGATTTTTTTCTTCTTGAAATCTTTACCTTACCTCCCAAGGTGATTCTCTGAAATTCTTTATAGTTGGTTCTATTTATGGTCCCTTTGTGATCCATCATGCCGGGAATTTGCTGGGAACTATGTCATTCAGCTTTAAGGAATTCTCTTCTATTATTTCTCTTTAATTTTTTAATTGTCAAAATATGTACACACAAGCTGGGGATGTGGCTTTAAGGTAGAGCACTTGCCTAGCATGTGCAAGACCCTGGATTCTGTTACCCAGCAACTCTAATACTGCCTGGGGGTCAAAGAAATGAGGCTATAATGCTCACTACTCCAGAAATATCTGGAGCCATTTTGGTAGGAAAACAGGTTTTAGTCAAAACCAGTTTTGAAGGAAGAAGAAACGTAATTGTTTCAAAATATTCTATCTTTGAAATCCCTGAGGTTAAACTGAACTTCTCGAGGAGAGAGGCAGTAAATGTAGATAAGCAGAGTATTTGCCTGTGCTATGTCAGACAGGCCTGGGAGCGGGCAATCGTCACTCCCAGGTTTTTTGGCACCTATCAGAGTTGCAGTCCCTTTGCTTCCTTCCTCAGCAGGAGGAAATTGCTCCCAGTTCAGAGAGGGTCATTTCCATCCCCAGCACCACAGAAAAATGAAAGAAAGAGAGAAAGAGAGAGAGAGAAAGAGAGAACAAGAGAGAAAAATAAAACTATGTATATATAAATACATTATATAAAATTTTTTATAACCAAAATAACTTTTATCTCCCCATTCTTCTAATTTAAGGAAATTTCCCAAAAATAGAGTAAAAAGAAACATCTCTTTAAAGTCAGAAACAGAATAAAGGGTGCTCATGTCACCAATTCTTGTGAGATTCTACCTTAACAGTGCAGAAAGACAACACAAATGAGTGAAACAGGGTTAAAAGAGAAAGAGAACAGTCACTATTGGTAAATGATATGATATGATTGAAAAATTTTAAAATTATGATTTAAAAATTCAAGAGAATGAGCACACAGATGATCAAACCTAATAAAAAATCAGGTTTGTTTATTTAATTTATTTATATATTTATTTGTTGGCACTGGGGATTGAACCCAAGACCCTCTGCCACTGAGCTACATGCCCAGCCCTTTTTATTCTTTTATTTCTAGTCAGTGTGTCACTAAGTCGGTGAGGCTGGCCTTGAACTGGAAGTCCTCTTATCTCAGCCTTCCAAATCACTGGGATTACAGGGGCGTGCCACCTCGCCCAGCATATGTCTTTTATTTTCAAATCTCTTCTTCCTTCAAAGTTTGACAAACGTTTGATTGCCTTTCAAATTTGGATATTGCTGGAGTAATTTTGACTGTTTCTGTCAGCAGGAATTGTAGTGGGTTTGTTCATTTCACTGATCATTAGGAAAGTTAAGATTGTGCGATCGTGCCTCATTCCACCTTATTTCCCATAAAGTGCCTCTGGAATATTAAAAACATGACACAATAACTTCAAATACTCTTTTTTTTTTCTTTCACATAATCAAAAAATACTACTGTTTTGGATTTCTAGTCTTGAGAAAATCTCCCCATAATGACCTCAGGTCTATTATCTCTGTATCAGGTATGAACAGCAATCTTCACTTTGTTTTATCCCAAATGAATACTAGATTTATAAAATACATTGTGATTTATGTTTTCAGTCAATGAATTACAATAAGACTTTTGTCACATATTAAGTTCCTAACTATATCTATATGTACTTTTGAACTTAGTCTGTTCTATTGATTTAATTCCTCTTCTTGTGCTAATAGCATACTCTAGGGTGTTTTCTAAAACCAACGACTAATTCTCTGCAAACACCAGTTGGATGTTCTGCACTTTAATTCACTTCTGACACTAACGACCCAACAGTGCAAACCCAACAGTATAAGGGCTCAGTCCCACATGACTGCACCCTCCTTCAGATGCCAATCACAAGTCTGGGCTACACATTCTTCTGACCAACTGACTATAACTTGTGAGTTGCTACAACCCATACTTGGGATTTATAACTTGCTAGAACAGTGCACAAAACTCAGAGAAACATTCACCGGTTTATTATAATGGATATTATAAAGGACACAGATGAACAATCAGATGAATAAGTACACAGGGTGAAGTCCAGAAGTTCCCTGAGGATAGGAGCTTCTGTCCTGGGAATTAGGGCACACCATCCTCCAGCATTTGGAAGTGTTTACCAACCTAGAAACTCATGATATCTCATTATTCAAGAGTTTTCACACAAGTTAATCTCCAGCCACTATCCCCAGAGATCAATAGATGGACTAAAAGTTCCAACCCTTTAATCATTTGTTCTGTCCGGTGGCCAGTCCATCCTAAGGCTATCAAGGAACCCAACTTGAGTTTTTTCACTGCTATACACAAAGGCATCAACAAAAGGGCTCCTGTGAATAGCAAAAGACACTCCTGTTACTCAAAGAATTCCAATAATTTTAGGGAACTCTGTACCAGGACCCAGAGACAAATGTTAACAAAATTTATAGATTCATATTCAAATAGTTTAAGAGCTCTGCTTTGCAAAATGGCTGAATTCAGTGGGTGGGGGGCGGGTGCACCTAAATCTTATTGATTCTTATAACACCACTTTCAGGACTTGTGTCAATATGTAATTACCTAAACTTATTTTTTTTAGTTGTATATGGACACAATACCTTGATTTTATTTATTTATTTTTATGTGGAGCTGATGATTGAACCCAGTACCTCACTCATGCTAGGGAAGCGCTCTACCACTAAACTACAACCCCAGCCCTATTATTTGTTTTATTTGCAAGAATCACTCACCATTATCGGCACACAGAACCATGAACAGAAACTTTCAATGTGGCAACTCTTTCTCCTAAATATACCTGTTCCAGTTGCCAAAATCTCAACTTTCAAGTTCAACAATGAATGCATTTCATGCTCTTGATTTTGCTATGACCTTAGTGACTTTCTTGAAATCCTTTTTTATGTTATTATGGCCATGAAAATTATATCTTTATATATATTTAAACCTATCAATACAGTTTTATAATTATTGCTTTTTTGTGTATTGCTGGGAATCAAACACAAGGCCTTGCACATGCTAGGCAAGCATTCTACCACTGAACTACACTCCCAATGCCTATAATCATGCAGTTTATAAAGTTGTCATTTAAATCACATAGAAGGAAAGAATTACAAACAAAAAATACATTAATACTATCTTTTTTCAACTTACATTGCTATTTTTACCTGTGCTCTTTATTTCTTTGAGGGTATTTGAGGTACCATCTAGTATTCTTACACTTCAGCCTAAAGGAATCTAGTATTTCTCATAGAGCAGAACTACTATCAACATTTTCTCTTGGATTTTTAAATCTAGGAATGTCCTAATTTCCCCCTTCCTTTTTTTCTTTCTTTTTTCTTTTTCTTTCATTGTATGTGTGTGTGTGCCTATGTGTGAGTGTGAGACTGGGTCTCACTGTGTTGTGTAGGCTGGACTTGAACTCCTGAGCTGCCTCAGCCTCCTGAGGAACTGGCACTACAACTACATGCCCTTGCACCTAGCTACTCCTTCATTTTTGAAGAATAGTTTTGTGAAACAGTTATTTGCTAGAAATTGTTTTTTCATCACTTCAAGTATATTGTTCCACTGCCTTCTGGCCTCCCTAGTTGCTGATGCAAAATCTGCTAAATCTTACTGAGTGAGACTACTTTGTACATGATGAATCACCCCTGTCTTGCTGTTAAGATGTTTCTTTGTCTTTGTCTTTGCAATTTGATTATGATGTGTCTTTGTGTGGATCCTCTTGAATTTATTCTACTTGGTTGTCATTTAACTTCTTGGATATGTGGATTTACATATTTCATCAGTTTGGCAAGTTTTCGGACATTATTTCTTCAAATATTCTTTCTGACCCTTTCTATCTTCTTCATTCTGTATATGTTGGTAAATTTGACAGTGTCCCACAGGTCTCTGTAGCCCTGTGATTTTTCTTCATTCTTTTTTCTGTTCCTCAGCCTAGATGATCTTAATTAACCTATCTTTAGATTAGGTAACTCTTCTTCTTTCAGTTCAAATCTGCTATTGAGACACTTTAATGAATTTTTTATTCCAGTTATTGAACTTCTCAATTCCAAAATTTCTATTTTTTTTATAAGTTCTCTTTATTGATGCCTTCTATTAAACATTGCTCTCATCCTTTCCTTAGGCTTTTTATGTAGTTTCTTTGCTTCTTTGAACATATTTGTAATAGTTGATTTACAGTCTTTGTCTAATAAGTCCATGCCAAAATGTCCTCAGGAAGTTTCTACTGAGTGCTTTTTTCCATGTGTGCGCCATATTTTTCTGATTCTTTGCATGTCTAATACTTTTTTGTAAAAAGTTGTACCTGCTAGATCACACAATGTGGAAATTCTGGAAATCAGATTCCTCTCTCCCCCAGGGTTGTTTGTTAGTGATGTTTCCTTTTGCTGATGTTGCTGTCTTTTTACTTAGTGACTTTTCTAAACTAATTCTATAAAACCTGTATTCATTGTCCTGGGTGGCCTCCAAGATCTCTGATTCTGTAGCTTAGATGACATCTTAATGACTAGACAAGGATATTCTTAAATGCCTTGGAATATGTCTCCCAATCTTTGCCAGGGAGCTCCATGAGTTTGTGGGGCATGCCTTCAGTGCCACAGCAGTGTAAACTCTGCTTTAATCTTCACTTCCTGTTTAAGGTCAGCCAGAAGTGAGCAATGGTCACTTTCTCAGATCTTTGGGGCATGCATATAGCCCTGCACATGTGCCTGGCCTTCTAGATTCCCAAAAATACTTTGGAGGTCTTCAAAGCCACTATGGAAATAGCATTTTCAAACTTCTCCTTAAGTTTTTGATCAGCCTCTCATTTGCCCAACTATTATCCCAGGCTTTCCAACCTTATATTCAAGGAGAAGTATATAAGCAAAGCTGTCAGAATTTTTAAAAGATGTTCCTTCCATATTTGTTTTTTTCCTAGTGTAAAGTACTTCATTGTTTATGTTTGTCTTTTATCCTTTCAGAACATATGTTCTTATTAATTTTCATTAATTCTTACATTTTTATATTATATCACCAAGCTAGGAGATGCTACTTAGCAAAGCACCATGAAGGACAGAGGTGCTCCTGTCCAACCATTGCCACTGAACTCTCTGGTAAAGTCTCCTATCTAACTCTTCACCCATGGACCTTCCCTGTGAGCATTTCCCAATAAACCTGTGTCTCAACCTCCCCATCTCTAGGTGTCTTCCTTGGTCACTTGGCAACATATCCCACTGCCCCAGCACAACTAGGCCGTACACATCACATAGTAATATAAATATTTTTGTACCTGCCTTTGGTGAATACATGTATATATTTCTTTTTTAATATATCCAGGAATGAAATTGCTGAATCATAGTATATGACTTAGTACATACTGCCCAATTGTTTTCCAAAGTGGTTTTGCCAATTTAAATTTAAACTCCCATCAACAGTGTATAAGGGCACCAGTTATACCAGACATGGATGCATACCTGTAAT
The DNA here is from genome assembly GCF_902686455.1 of Sciurus vulgaris. Taxonomy (NCBI): domain Eukaryota; kingdom Metazoa; phylum Chordata; class Mammalia; order Rodentia; family Sciuridae; genus Sciurus; species Sciurus vulgaris. The sequence goes on along the minus strand of NC_136463.1, from coordinate 54,710,030 downwards.
CTCAGCAACTTGGGACTAAGGCAAGAGAATCACAAGTTCAAGGCCAGCCTCAGCAACTTAGTGAGAGCCTAAGTAATTTTGTGAGAGCCTGCCTCAAAATAAAAATTTTAAAAGAGCTGGGGATATAGTGCAGCAGCTAAGTGCCCTGGGTTCAATCCTTAATACAAAAAAAAAAAAAAAGGAAGGAAGGAAGGAAGGAAAGAAAGAAAGAAAGAAAGAAAGAAAGAAAGAAAGAAAGAAAGAAAGAAAGAAAAGAAAAGAAACTCAAGGTTGAACTTGAAGCAGAATGGATATGACAAAAGAAAGAGTGAATTTGAAGACAAGTCAATAGAAAGTATCCAATTTGAACATCAGAGAGAAAAAAGTAGTAAAAAATTGTAGAGCCTCAGAGACTTGTTGCACAATCACAAATGATCTAATATTTGTGTTACTGCACTTCCGAGAAGAAGAGAACAAAGAAAGTGATGTGAAAGAAATATTTGAAGTAATAATGACTGAAAACATCTCTAGCTTGGTCAAACACTAAAACCTACAGATTCAGGAAGCTGAACAAACTACAGACAAAATAAGCCCAGAGAAATCCCCTGTTGAAAATAAGTCATCCCCTGAGAGCAAAGAAGGACTCCAGTCTCATCAGAGACACTGAAGCCAAAAAGAGCCACGATATTTTTCAAGCACACAAAGAAAAGAATTATCAATCTAAGAGTCTATAAAGGGTGAAACATCCTTCAGGAAGGAAAGTGAAAGAAAGGCACCATCAGATGAAGAAAAATAAGAGAATGTGTTGCAAGCAGAACTGCTTTAAAAGAAATGACTAAGGGGACCTCTTCGTACGAGATAAAAGACCAGAAGCAAATACAGAACATCAGGAATCAAGGAAAAACAACAGAAATGGTAAACATCTAGATGAGATAAAAATTAAAACAAAGTAACTGTTTGCTCAAGTTTTCAATTTATGTGGATGTGAAATACAAGACAACTGTAGCATAAAGTGAGTGTATTAGTTTGCTAGGGCTGCCATTTCCAACTACCACAGACTGATGCCTTAGACAACAAATTTATTTTTTCACAGTTCTGGAGGCTAGAAGTCCAAAATCAAGGTGTTGACAGATTTGACTTCTAAGTCTTCTCTCCTTAGCTGGCATGTGGCTGCCTTTTGCTGTATGTCCTCCCATGGTCTTTCTTTTACACATGCATATCCCTAGGGTCTCTTCTTCTGCACCCAAATTTCCCCTTTTTATAAGGACAAACCCTACATCCTGTTCTATAAGAAGCTCACTTCAAATATAATGCTATAAGTGGGTGAAAAGTAAAAATATGAACAAAGATAACTTGTAAAACACGAATGCAAAGAAAGCTGAAGTGGCGATATTAATATCAAAGTAAAATCAGAGGAAATATAATTGCTAGAGAAAAGTTGTACAGCACATAATGCTGTAAGGGCCAATTCACAAGTAAGACATAATGACCCTAAATATGAATACACCTAACAACGGAATTTCAAAATACATCATACAAAAAGTGACAGACCTGATAAATGAAAGAGAAAAATCCACCATTATGGTTGAAAACTTCAACACTCCTTTCTGAGTAATAGAATATGTAAACATTAAAATGTGCAAAAATATAGCCAGCTGAGGTGGTACAAGGCTGTAATCCCAGCATGAGGAGGCTGAGGCAGGAGGATTGCAAGTTCAAAGCCAGCCTCAGCAACTTATTGAGGCCCTAAGCAACTTAGTGAGACCCTGTTTCAAATAAAAAATAAAAAGTGCTGGGGATGTGGTTCTGTGTTTAACGCCTCTGGGTTCAATCCCTGGTACAAAAAAAAAAAAGAAGTGCAAAAATACAGCAGAACTGAACAATGCCCCGTCAACAACTAGGTTTTATTGACATTGTAGAACACTCTGCCTGGCACGGCAGAGTATACACTATTTCAAGAGTACATGAAACTTTCACCAATTTATACCCTATAGTACAGCATAAAACAGACCTTAACAAATTTAAACAAACAGAAATTATACAAAACAGTCTTCATATAATAATGAAGTTAAACTAGAAATCAAAAACAAAAAGACAATTTTAAATCCCCAATACCTGAAAATTAAATGATACTTTTCTAACCAATTCATAGGTCAAAGAGGATATCTCAAGAGAAATCAAATTATTTTGAACTGAACTGCAATTAAACAAAATTTGCAGATGTAGCTAAAGAAATTCTTAAAGAGAAATTCTTAACACTATTTATATTAAAAAGAAGAAAGGTCATAAGTCAGTAACTGGAGTTCCCACCCTAAGAAATTAGAAAAAGATCAAAATAAATCAAAACGATCAGAAGAAAGAAAATAATAAAAATAAGAGAAGCAACCAATGAAACTGAAAATAGAACAATAATAGACAATCAATGAAGCCAAAAGGTGATTCTGAGACCAGTACAGTTGATAAATCTCCAGCAAAGACTGACAAAGGAAAAAGGGAGAAAACACAAATCACTAAAACCAAAAAGAAAAAAAGGTAATTTCACTGCCAGCAATGAAGAAAATAAAGAAAATATTAGGAATAACTCCATGCAAAAAATTTCAAAAACTTAAATGAACTGGAACAATGCCCCAAAAATCACAAACCATCAGCTGGGCACAGTGGCACATGTCTATAATTTCAGCTACTTGAGAACCTGAGGCAAGAGGATCACAAGTTCCAGGCAAGTCTGGGCAATTCAGCAAGACCCTGTCTCAAATAAAAGAATTAAAAGGGCCGAGAATGTAGCTCAGTGGTAAAGCAACTCTGGGTTCAATCCCCAGTACCAAACACACACACACTATCGTACACACACACAAATCTCCAAAATTTAGCCAAGATTAAATAAGTAAACCAAACAGTTCTATAACTATAAAAAATTGAGTTCATAGTTTAAAATCTTTCCCCAAAAAAGAAAAAAACTCTCCAGGCCCAGATGACTTAACTAGAGAATTCTACCAGACACTTAAAGAAGAAATAACACCAATTCTAAACAATCCTCTCTAAGAAACAGAGGAGGAAGGAACACTTCCCAACTTACTTTATTAGGGTAGCATTTTCCCTGATACACAACCAAAGACAATATGAGAAAAAAAAACTACAGATCACTATGTCCCGCACAGACATAAAAATCCTCAACAAAATATTAGTAATTTGAATCTAGCAAATATAAAAAGGACAATACACTACAATTAAGTGGGTCTTATCCCAGCACTGCAAAGTCAGTTAGATATTCAGAAACCAATCAGTATAATCCACTATATTAATAATCTACAAGAAAAAATTACACATTTGTATCAAATCATGCACAAAAGGCACTCAACAAAATTCAATAAATACCCATTCATGATTCAAAAAAAAAAAGGTCTGCACATACTAGTAATAAATGGGAACTTCTTCAATCTGATAAAATGCATCATATACTAATACATTATTCATTGTTATTAAACAGATTTTTTCATTTTTCTTTCCTATATGTTCAGCTCTAAAACAATCCTTAATTTTTTTTTATTTTTATTTTTACTTTTTGGTACTGGGGATTGAACCCCAGGAATGCTTTACCACCAAGCTACATTTCTAGCTGTAATTTTTATTTTGGGCAGAGTCTCCCTAAGTTGCTTAGGGTCTCACTAAGTTGCTAAAGCTAGCCTTGAACTTGTGATCCTCCTGCCCCAGTCTTCCAAGTTGCTGGGATTACAGGATTCAAGGAGGTAAAGCCTTAAAGGTAATGAACAATGTCCATAAGATATTACAAAGCGAAAAAAGTAAACTATGTTATCATTTGGTGTGGCATATACATGTGCACACAAGAGACCTTCTGGGATAGCATTCAGTTAACTCTGGGGAGAAGCAGGAGGGAACGAGGACTGTGTGTGTGTGTGTGTGTGTGTGTGTGTGTGTGAGAGAGAGAGAGAGAGAGAGAGAGAGAGAGAGAGAGAGAGAGAGAGTACATATTACTTTGTAATTTTAAAATAGGGGTGCTGCTGGGGGTGTAGCACAGGGGTACAGTACTTGCCTAGCATGCTCAAGGTCCCGGGTTCCATCCCTAGCACTACGAAAACAAATAAATAAGTAAAAATGCCTTAAATATCTGTTTAAGGTCAGTTTCCAAATAATCTTGGAAAGGGGCGTGTATCAACTGTGGAAATGGTTGGTGACACCTTGCGGTGGAGATATGTCTAAATCTGTTTGGGGCCCCAAAGAAGCAGCCATGTTGAAAGTGGTGTGCAGGAGTCTTACTAAGCCTCCTCCACCTGGCAAACATTTCCCCTGGAAGCTGAGGTTGGAGAGGGGTGTTCCCTGCAAAACCCAGTTTGCGGAGACCCCAAATTCAGAAAAAGTTTCACCTTCGGGAACTCCGAGGGAGCTGGGGAACCCCTCTAACCCATCAAAGTGCCATCCGCTGAAGATTTCTTCTCCACATCTCTTCTGTCTCCTCCCTGAACAGGGTGCCTTGGGATTGGTATCAAGGAGCAGTGCCCTAGGACTTCACTCTGCTCCTCCAAAATTTCCTCTCTCCCATTTCCTCACACCCTGCATGTCCCAATTCCAAATAACCAGGCCGCAAAGAGTTTCAAGTATTTATTGCTACTCCATTGAAACAGCTGAAAATTATAATAACTACAATGAACTGTGGAAGGAGGCAGACTCTCAGCCTTCCCAGGGTCTAAATAAAACCACCCCCTTTTCCATTTTTCCTCAGCCTCTCCCCATAACCCAGACTCTTTTTCTTCCTTTCTGCAGAATTCCCAATAGAGATGCTGGGGTCAGTGCAGGGATGGGGTGCAAGTTATACAGAGATGTGCTGGAGCGGGGCTCTTAGCCAGAGATATTCCGCTTCATCTCACATGCCCAGCGATTCACCTGCTGACAGAAATTGTCGTTCCAGCGGCCATCTGTCAAGATTTCAGCACAGTCTTCACTTCCACCCAGTTCGTGGCCCTGCCAGTTATCTGGTTGAGTGATAGCCCAGTTCCTAAGAGGACAGGACAAAGCTCAAGCTCTGAACTGGCCACTTCCCAGCAACCCTGCCCCTACTCCAGAAAAACAAGCCTTCGAGGGGTTCAGAGTTTGAAGGTGCAGGCTTAGAGGCAGAGAGTCAGGAAGGAGAAGGTTGGGGAATTTGGTCCTCAAAGGACCTCAAGGAGTCTGTTGGGGCCAAAAGCTCTGTGGTTGTCGTCAGGGCAAACCAACAAGGGGATGGATAGAGGCCACTTACTTGTAGCTATGCCTGTAGTCAGTTCCATCCACCCATTTCCAGGAGCCATCACTGTCAGTGAGGCCTATCCAGATATGAAAGGCGCCTGTGTGTTGTAAAATGAATTTCTGGAAAAACATGGGGGTGGAGTTGCTAGTTCCTTGTTCTTTGTACCTTTTTCCTTCATCCATGCAGGCATCCATATGCCTCCCTCAGCCTTATCCAGCTGATCTGCCCCCGCTGAAGCATCAGTTCCCAACACAACTGTTTCCTTGGTTTCCCCTCAGTAATCATAGCTAAACTTTATGCTAAGTATGTTACAAGGACTATCTCATTTAATCCTCAGAAGCACTCTAAGTTGAGTGCTATTATGACTCACACATTGCAAGGTAGTTGTAAGAACCAATCCAGGATCTAGTTTGTGACCACTGTCCTCTGGTCCCACTCCATTCCCATCACATCTGCTACCCTAACTCTGGTCTGCTCCCTGTCTTCTTCCTTCAGCTCCAGACTCATGGATTTCCTATTCCTGCTGCCGACAAAGACCCCAAAACCCATAAAGGATCTTTGTGTCACTTGTCTCTCAGGTTTAACTGCCCTTAGTTGTTTCTGCTTTTTTGTGTAGTTGTCAATTCCAGGCCCCAGAGCTTCCAAGCCTAGGGTCACTACCAAGAGCCCCATCAAGACCCAGTTACCTGGCCTCTGGAGGTCTGTACTGAAGATAGAAGCATGCCCTGGGTATGAGGGAGCAGCCCAGTTGATCAGTTGGCAGGGCCTTGGGTGAAACTGTCTCTGAGCTTGCTGGTAGCAAGCCCTCTCATAGATATGGCTACTCTAGGGGACCTACATCCCATGGTTTGGTAGGGTAGCAGGGGAAGATGTTGTCCCTGATTTTGTGGAGCAAACAGAGGGATGGACTGACCAGTATACACCCTAACAATCCCCTTTAACAGCACGTGCAGTATCCCCACCTTCATTTGGAGGAAATTTGGCTAGTTCCACTCACACTCTCTAGGAACACAATCAAGATTACAGTCAATTCCCTCATTCAGGGGCAGAATCAGTTACAGTAGTACCACTAAATTCTAGAATAAGACAATGCAAATAAGCCAATGTCCTGTGCATGAAGAGACAGGCTTCAGGAGCTGGTGATACTACTTCCCAAATTCAGAGGGATCAACAGAGTTGGGGAGAAGGGACCTGGAGACAAGATATTAGATATCTTGGACTGGGGATATAGCTCAGTGGTAGGGCACTTGCCTAGGATGTGCAAGGCCTTGGGTTCACTCCCAAGAAAGAAAAAGAAGTTGATGAAGGAAACCCGGAAGGCAAGCATTTATTCTAAAAGCCTGTGATTTTATAGTTTTATAGGGAGATCATACCCCAAGAACAGAAAGTGTGCTGAAATCCTCATCCTTCATATGGAAATTTATATAAACTCAAATTTTTTAAATCAATAAGTTTCAACCTACCACTTAAAGTTTTAAGAGTAATCACTAGAACAACTAAAAACAAATCACCTCTGTTTCAAAATACTGTAGGAGAGAAAATGAAAGAAGACATCTCACAGAGCTAATGTGAAAAAATAAGCATTTTTTAAAAAACTTTTTAAAACTAGAATTAGAATTAAATATATCTCTCAAAAATAAATGAGATATATTCACCTATTAAAAGAAAAATCATTCTTTCTAGTTTTTTTTAAGATTCGAAAAGAAAATTTAGAGAAATACCTTAAGACTGGCTGCCCAGTAGCACCCTTCAGGGGAATGCTCAGGATGAGCCAAGGTTAATTAAATCAGAGTCTTTGAGGATGAAACCCACGGCTGACACTTTTTAATAATTCAAGGAATTACAACATGTAACTAAGACTGAGAATCACTAATCTAAAACAAAGAGACTCAAAAAGATTGGAACTGAAAGGATGGACTGAAAGACACTAGACGAATGCAAGCAAAAAGAAATCAAGAACCATGTTATTTATGTCAGCAAGAGATAAATTCAAGGCAAAAGCATCCATGGGCCACTGGCATTCACCTCATAAGGACAGAAGCACCATCCACCATGAAGCTTAGCCATCATGAACTTGTGAGCCAAATCAATAGAGGGCTGAGATCTTATGTTGAATGACATGAAATTGACAATGTTGTAAGCCAAAACTGATTAAACGTTGGCAATATCAACCTGGTCAGTAAAGCAAAATATGTCTGCAATCCCTTTACCATGCAAAGCACTTGCAGAACCTGATGGATAGAAAATATTGAAAATACATTCTGACTTCTGTATCACATGGCTTAATTGCTTTAGTATTGCAACAATTTCAAGTTCATATGGAACAAAGCTCCCATCAACCCCACAGTACTAAGGCAGCACGGAGTAGTTCAAAACACTGACTAAAGAGGCTGAATGGATCTGCACTCTGGCTCCATCATGATTTACTAGCTCTGTGGCAAGTCACTTAACCTCTTTGTTCCTTAAGGCCCTCATTTCAAAGTCAAGATAATAAGGATGCCTACCCAACAGGGTCGCAAAGATTAGAGACAAAAATAGATGAAAGTACCTGAAACATAGCAAAAACCCAGTAAATGCTACCAATGTTACCCTCCTTTTCCAAAAACATCCACCTATTCTAACGGGTTGGTTCTCCCCCAGTGTTCAGGGTCACTGTCTGGTGGCAGCAGTAAGAAGGGAAGGGACCCAGTTATTCATTACAGGAGAACCACTGTAATCCTGCCGACTCTTTTCCCCCGCAAGTGACAATCACATCAAAGGCCAGCAAGAAGGAATTCTCAATCTTCCACTTGGCTCTCCCATGTCCTGGCCTCAAGGTCACCTTGACTGGCACTCTCTCCTAGCTAGCTCCTTATCACCTGATTGCCTGGCTCCTGGCTCTCTGCACAAGTTCCTGACTACAGTCTCGAACCTCTTAGTATTAATAGCTGCTCCACTATGAACCTCCCAGGGTGTTGGGAGAAATCCTAGTTCTTGACTTGCAGCAGTTAATGTCTCAAGTAAACTTGCAGAGAGGAGCATTCTGCTCTGTCCACATAGGAATGTAAACAGCTGCCCCAAGTTGACTCAGTGTTACCAAGGGAACCTGTATAGGAGCCGATGGTCTGATCCCCTGTGGCACATTGTGATTGGGCAAGAAATTTATAAAATGTATACCTGTTCCTGCAATAAACAAGTTTGCAGGCTGCTCGCCACAAGCCTGCTTTCACCCAACTCCTGGAGTCTGGGGTCTTGACTCCGCAGCCCTTACCTGTGCCTGAGTTAGCCTGGCACCCCTACACCAGGGCTCTACCAACTTCTGCTTCTGAACTCTTCCTTAACTTAAAAAGACATAAAGAAAGCTGATTGAACCTCCTGATCCAGCCTGAGTTCAAGGTTTCCTCCTGCCTTTGGGAAACTTGGCCTTACCTGCTCCTCTCTGGAGTTGATAACCACCAGGTGGGCATTCTCTAGTTGGCAGTACTTGTCAGCCTCAGACCAGGTCTTCCCAGCACGAGAGAACCAGTAGCAGCTGCCTCCATATTCCACCCAGTTAACAGGACAGCATTCTGTGCCTGAGAGGAGAGGGACAGCAGGAGATGAGATCCTGCCAGTCAGACAGAAACAGTGAGACCAGAGATGCCCTGTCCTTACCATTGCTCCGGAAAAATGCCATCTGACACGTCAGGGTGCGCAGATCCACTGGGAAGTGCTTCAGGTGTAGGAGCAAAGTGGCATGATCTAGGGGACAGATGCACAGACAGCAATGCAGCAGACATGTGGGTCTCCCGCCTGCCAGGACCAGGTACAAGACTCCAACTGTTGGCTGGGGAAGCAAACACACACACACACACCATACACACACCACACATAAAACACACCACACCACAAACAATACACACACACAACACAACACAACACATACACACAATACATATACACCTCACACACACACCACCTGCCACACATACACATAAAGCTCACACACAGCATACAGACATACTACACATATACAAAAAAACATATCACAGTCCACACACATCACACACAATGCACATACACCACACCATACACATACTCAGGGAGGGCTTCTGACCTGCTTTCAGTTCCTGCTGCTGTTTCTCCAGCTTGGCTTCCAGGGATGTCACCTTGTCACCTGCACCATCCCCTGAAAAGGGAGAAGCTAAATAGTTTCTCCTCTGTTCTTCCTTCTGACCATGCCTCCAGCCTCACATGCCTGGGCCCCAGTTGGGAACCATCACCTTGTCCCAGATGTTGCCTGGTCTACAACCTGGACCACCCAAGCTCCCCACACTGCCACAGAGACTCAGGATACTGTGCTGCATAAATTCTCTCACTGGGTTCCCATATTCTTGCAACCAAGACCCACTCAGTCAGAACATGTTGCTGCAAAGTCTGGCCCCATACCATTCTGTGCCCTATAACCACTGCTCCATCATTAGCTCGCCTCATGCTAGAATTGTCCATAAGTCCCAAAATGTGCAATGGTCTTCCTCACCTCCTGGCTGTCCCAGCTTCTCTCTGTCATTAACCTCCCTCTTCTTCACCACCTGATCTGATTCATTCTCAGGGCCCCTCAGGTCAGGGGCCAGCATCCCTGGAAGCCTTGCCCAGCTTCTTGAGCTGGGTTATCTACCCCAATCTGAGTCTCCACAGCCCCTAACCATGTCCTTATTGTAGACTCAGCCCAGAGCCTGGCAATCTTATGTGGATAAATTGTCACCAACCATCCAGCCCACTCACCAAGGAAGCCCAGATCCTGTACCTCCATCAGAGTGCTAGAGGAGAAATTGCTGAAAGATTCTTTCAGGATCCGCAACTCCGCTTGCAGTTGTGTGCCTTGTCAAGAGACAGTGGAGACAAGATGGGGTGTGAGCCTTGTCTGCCATCACTATCTGTGTGACAGCTCCCCTCTTCACCTGTCACTGCCACCATGATTGGTCCCATCATTTGCCCATAATCGGCCCCCATTCACACCCTGTAAATGCCCCATGCTGCCTTCACCTCCTCTCCTCTAATTGCCCCCATCATTGCCCCAACACTGCCCATCACTCTTCCCTGCCTTTGCCTTATCCCTGTCAGCCCTGCGACTCTCACTTTGGGACCCAATTACACAAACAGCCACCAGCAGCAGGATATTGAAGCCCAGGGCGAGCAGACTGAGACGGAACCTGGAGCAGAGGCGCTGTTGAAAGGGCTGGGGAGGAGGTGACCCTGTGAGAGAGGGGGTGTCAGGAGCCAGGCATCCAGGGGACAGGAGCTGGAGAGCAAATCACAATGGAACACAAGGCACAGAAGTCTGAGGAGATACATCCTGTTTGGGGAAGAAACCAGGTGGGGGTCTGTGGGGAATTCAGTGGGTTTTGACACTAGCATTGGGGCATTGCACACCCACATTTATACACTTGCACCCATGTGAAAGTGTGCAGCACATACATGCCCCTATACAGATGCACACAACACTCATTCACATGACACAGTACACACATCAGCTGTGTGCAAAGCTGAGATCTTGGTACTGAAACAGAGACACACAGGGTCTGGGGGACAGACCTGGCCTTTATTAGACACAAATCCTAAGAAAGTATGTCTATGAATGGTTTCCCCTCCTGCCCACCTGCAGGAATGACCTCCAGATCACCTCTGGCCTTAGTCTCTGCCCTTCCACAGTACCTGTCCTTTCAGACTGGGATCCCCAGAGGCTGGACCCTGTGTTCTCCTTAAAATCAATGGCTGAATCCCTCATTCAGGACCAAACCTGGAACAATCCCTCCCTTCCCAAAATTCCACTAGGATCCTTCAGTCTAGGTCATTCCACTACTCCCCAAGAACCACCAACCAGACTCCCCCACTCATCTACCCCAATTTAGATCCTCTTTCCCCAATTCCCACTACCTTTGTTCCCCTTGAAACCCAAGTTCCACTGTAAATACTCTCTCCTTAGCCCCCATCATCCAACAATAACTTCTCCCGCCCCTTGATCAGTCTGCACCTGAAACAGTCACCCACTCACACATGCATTTTTCATTTCACACTCACATGAACATATTCACACACACTCTCTCTCACACTCTCACATACTCAGCGACTGATACACATTCTTACACTGCCTCACACACATATGCACACTGACACACATGTATTCACACCCCCATAGCTTCATGTGCACAAGCTGGCCTGTCCCTCTGCTGGCTCTCCAGGTTGAGAGGATGACTGTCCTCCCAGGCCTGAGCTCCTGCTTTTGCACCAACCACCATTCACTTTTGCATCCATCCACGCCTCTTCTCTGCCTTGGGCCCTGCCTCTGCGAACCTCCTTCTCTCCTTGTTTTCATTACACCCAAGCACCCCCACATCCTGGGGAGGCTCAGTCAGAATCCCAGAATCTTCCTTTTCAGGCCATCTCTTACCACCATCCTGAGTTGGACACTGCCTCTGTGAGTGACCAACCAATATCCAAGACTTTTGCACACTAATGACTGTCCCCTTCCTCACTGCAGCACACTCAGAGACATGTGGACCCTGAGAGACTGTGCCCTTGATGCCTCTACTACCCACATCCCCTGAGCATAGCCTCTCCTGCCTCTTACCTCCCTCACCACCACATCCTCCCTGATGCCTTTGCTTTCTCTCCTACTGTGGTTAGAATGTGTCCCCTCAAGTGTCTGAAACTTGATCCTCAATGTAGTAGTGTTATGAGATGGGGCCTGCTGGGAGGTAGATTAATGCCATTATTGTAGAACTAGATTCTTTATAAAAGCTTGCCTCTTTCTCTCTCTCTCTCTCTCTTTCTCTCTCTCCTTCTCTCTCTCTCACCCTCCCTTTGCCCTTCCACCGTGGAATAATGCAGTAAGAAAGCCCTTCATCAGGTGCAGTCTCTCAATGTTGCTTCCCAACAGATCAGAACCCCCAACTCTGGGTCACCCCGGCAAGCATTGTCCAGCTGTGCCACCAGCTGACTCTGACATCACAGACAAATCATTCAATTTCTTGGTGCCTCCATTTTTTCATGTATAAAGTGGCAATAACAAAAGTAGCTACCTGATTAGATTATTCTAGGAATTGTGAGTTAAAACATGTAAAGTGTGAGTTAAAACATGTAATTGTGAGTTAAAACATGTAAATTGTGAGCTAAAACATGTAAAGTTAACACAATTAACTCACAAAGTTAATTGTGAGTTAAAACATGTAAATTTCAAACATAGGCAAGTTTGAAAGTCAAAGAAAGGCTCTAGCCAAGATGGAATAACAGGGGCCAGATTTACCTCCCCCCTTAGAAAAAAAAAAAACAAAAACAACAACAAACAACTACAAGAAACAACAATGCTCAAGACACTGGACATCAGACAATGAAGGGCAATGATCCCGAAAGACAGGAAACAAATCAGATGAGTCCTCCGATTGCTCCACCTTATTGTTTGAAGAAAGATATCAGGTCATGGGGCAAGAAGGGGAAATTAAGGCAGAGTCCAAAAGACTCCCCAAGTTGAGGAGATGGAGCTGAAAGTCTGCAACGGAAATGGTTGGGGTTCACAGTATCAAACTGATCCTGAGCTACTTAACGGCATCCCAGGAAAAAAGCTCAAGAATATTTAGAATACAAAAATATCCATCACCCAACAAGGTAAAATTCACAATTTCTGGCATTCAATCAAAGATGACAAGGTATTCAACAAAACAGGAAATGCAATTGGTATTGATAAGGTCAAGATGACCTGGGGATGTAGCTCAGTAGTAAAGCGCCAGCCTAGGATGCATGAGGCCCTGGCTTCAATCCCCAACCCTGCAAAATCAATAATCCATCAATCAACCAAAATGATGAATACATGACAATAAATGCAAGAATTATCAGAAAAGGACATTGAAACTGATATCATAATTATATCCCATATGTTCAAAATACTGAGCTATTGAAGATATTTAAAAGTCCCAGTTGAACTTCTAGAGATGAAGACTAGGTGATATCTAGAAAAAAAATTCACTTGGGCAAGTTTGAAAGTCAAAGGAAGGCTGTTCCCAAGATAAAATAACAGAAGCCAGATTTACTTCCCCACCCCCGCACCAGAAACAACCAAAACAAAAAACAAATGACTATAAGAAACAACAGCATACACTGGGTGGAACTGATGGAAGATTAGAGATGCATAAGGAGTTAGTTAACTTAAAGGCATAGCAATAACCATATAAAATGAAACACTGAGAGGAGAAAGAAAGGAAAGAGCATCAATTAAACCATTGATATATGTGTGATATGTTGCAATATATTTATATGTGTGTGTGTGTGTATATATATATATATATATATATATATATATATATATATATATATAAAATCAGAGTCCTTGTAGGAGAGGAAAGGGGCAGAAGCACACAAAAACATTTGAGGAAAGAATGGTTAAAACATTTCCAAAGTTGATGTTGCTCAAATTTGTTGGTACAATCCCCGGTACAATAAAAAAAAATTTTGCTTTTTTTTCCAAATTTGTTGAAAACCATACACATGAAAACTGCCAGGAAGAGTGGGAAGCTGTCAGCAGTAAAACAGCAGCTCCACTGAGGACCCCTCTCCCAGGCAGCAGGGGCTGCGGCACCTCCACTTCCCCCTCCATGTTGTCCCTTGATCTGTTTGGATGAGCTCCCTTTCCCATTAATTTCAAAAATTCTGGACTTCCTCCAAGCCTCCTGCTCACACTCTGAATCCTCTTCCCCTCAGAAGATTCAACAATAACCAAAGTTGTTATTGCATGTTCTCTAGTCCCGGGCATCATGTGGGCCCCGGAACTCTGTCTCCATGGAGTCTACCACCCAGTGGTAAGGCCTGCCAACACACTTCCACAGGAAAGAGAATCATGGATGGGACACCTGCCCCTTCTGCCCACTCCTGTCCTGCCCAGCACCAATCCTCCCTCCCAGCCTCAGCAATGCAGGATTTCCCCCAAACCCAGGCTGACCAATCCCCTCCCTGAACTTTGGATTCCAGCCCCTCTTGTCTCCACAGAGCCCAGCTCCATCACCAGCACCCCCACACTTGACATTTTCCTCTGTCCCTGGATCCTGCCTTTTTGCCAGAACCACTGAGATCTCTCTTACCTTAAAACATCTTCCCAACCACTTGGGGCCTGTGTTCAAAATTTTCTAAAGGAGGATCCAGACAGGAGGCCTACGGGTAGCAGGAAACTTCCAGGATCTCTCCATGCTGGTTTCCCAACCCACCCCCAACTCACCCCACCCCCACCTACACAGTTCTGCCAGGCTCTGCATTCCTTCTATGCACACATGCATGCACACACACAGCACACATCTGCCTGGGTGGGAAGGGAGGAAAGGAGCCATTTCCAGAGATCCCCACACCTGTGGGCACATGCCTTTTTCTAGGGCCTTCTGCAAACAGAGGTACCAGCATCTCGCACCTGGAGGGACTCGCTCAGTCCCTGCTCATGAAGTAAATGCAACAGAGAACTTATGGAGACAGAAAGCAATTGGCAGCTGAGATGGGGGTGCAGGTGAAGCCCCAGAAACTGGACACTTGCCTTTCCAAAATGGATTTTCTCTCCTGGGAGTCTGCCCATGAGTACCTGGCCCCTCACCACCACTGAGCTGATGGTCATTTTCTTCAGAGTCCAGCTGCTGTATGTCTTGAAATTCCTTCTCCATGATGTGCCCAGGGATGGTGCTGGAGCTGGAACTGAGTTGAGGTTGCTGTTAGGGTTAGGGCTAGGGTTGGACTGGGGCTAAGTTGCAAATTCAAGTAGAGGTTCATGGTGATATTGAAGTAGGGCCTGAATAGGTCAAGATGATAGCTTGGGTTGAGTCTCCTCTTCTCAGGGGACCACTTGGCCCTTGATATGACCATGAACCTTCCCTCCATATCCTCTAGGACAAAGTCACCCTACATCTTCTCATCAGCCCCCACTGTTCCTGAACCATGGTCTCCTTAATCCCCAACATCTCAGTCCCACCTGCCTCCCCAACCATGGTTACCTGTTTAAGGAATGGAGAACTAACTGGCTCCTGCAGGCAGCCCAGGACCCAGAGAGAAAGAAGGGTTAAAGCCAGGAATACGAAAGCAGGTGGTACTAGATGAGAGGGGAGGAGGGGGCTGATCCAGGCAAGGGCCTTGAGCCCTGTGTGTCAAGAGATTCTACCCTGGCATCTCCTCCCCTGGAACTTTGGACAGTAAATAGAAGAAGAAACAGTTGGAACTCAGACAATGAGTGGGGGGTACAGAGGGACACAACCACCTCTTTTCTCAAACCCAGATAAGGGGCTCTCCTGGTCTCTCCCTGTCACCCTCACATTCCAGTCACCCCATTGCACAATTTGGGAGGGGGAACCAGACCTCTATAGACAGGGGCACAATTTGCAGTTCCCCCTTTGTTCCTCCTCTTTTCACTTCCTGCCTCTGAATTTCCCAGAACTATTGGTATCTCCAAATATCCCTGACCAGGTCAGAGGTACCATTCCCTGCTCTTGCTCAATCTAGCCTGTGACCCTGGTATCCAAGCTCCAGGCTCCCCAGCCCTATCCTGACCCACTTGACTCTCCTGAGGAGTGAAGTTCAAGATGAGGAAACCACAGAGGGAAGGGGAAGGAGCATGGCAGAAAGCACTCTCTGTGGCAGGAGGAATTCAACCTCAGTAAGTACCTTCAGTGGCCTAGCACTGCCCCAGGCCCAGGAACACAAACATTTGCCTTCATGCCCAACCACTGCTCTCCAAAGGCTCATGTGCTAGGCTTTGTGACTACAGTGGAAGTTGGAGCCTTTCGGGAGATAATTTAGGCTAAATAAGGTCATTATGATGGGACCCTGATCCAATAGAAGTGGTGTCCTTATAAGAAGAAGAAGAAACACCACAAAAAAAGAGAAAAATGCCACATGAGGACACTAAGAGAAGGGAACTGTCCATGTCAGGAAGAGAGCCCTCACCGGACACCCAGCCTGCCAACAACTTGATCTTGGATATCTACCTCCAGTACAGTCAAAATAAATAAAATTTCTCTTTGTTTAAGCCACCCAGTCTGTGGTATTCTGTTATGGCAACCCAAACAGACTAAATGATAAACAAAAAGGCAGGTGGACGTACGCCTGGCACCATGGCACAGGCCTATAATCCCAGCAACTTGAGAGGCTGAGGCAGGAGGACCACAAGTTCAAGATCAATCTCAGCAATTTAGCAAGGTCCTTTCTCAAAGTAAAAAGGACAAATGATAGAGCTCAGGGGTAGAGCACTCTGGATTCAAATCCAAGTACAAAAGAAAGGAAGAAAGGAAAGAAAAAAGGAAGGGATGATGTAAGGGAGGCAGGAGGAGGGAGGGAGGAAGAAGGAAAAAATAAACATGTAAGGATTCATCAGTTTAAAACAGGAAACAGGAAACAGCAGAAATTATCTTCTTAAGATAGACCTAACAGACATAACAGGAGGATGGGGCATGGAGAGAGAATGAATAACAGATACCAAAATACAATTAGATTGGAAGAACAAATTCCAATTTGTAGGATGACCATAGGTATAGGTAACAACAATTTACTATTTCTTTTTTTTTTTTTTTTGGGTGCTGGGGATTGAACCCAGGGCCTTATGCTTACAAGGCAAGCACTCTACCGACTGAGCTATCTCCCCAGCCCAACAATTTACTATTTCAATTAGCTATATGAGGGGATTTTGAATGTTCCCAACACAAATAAATGTTAAATGTTTTGAGACAATGAAAATGCTAATTACCCTGATCTGATCATTACACATTGGATACATATACTTAGATGTGACACTGAACCCATAAAGAGGTACAATTGCTATGTGCCAGTTAAAAAGAAAATAAGATAGACTCTATGGTAGTTAACAGGGAAGAGCTTTTTGACTCTATATGATAAATGAATTGATTCTCTATAAAACAAGAGCAGGAAAACACAATGGAGATATGAATAGCTAATTGGTAATAACAGAAAATTGTATCTGTACTTTACAGGAGAAAAATAATAATTTTTTCCAAAACTCAGCTAAAGGAAAGAGATACATATACTTTTGTTCAGAGCAGCACTCTTCACAATAGTCAAAAGGTAGAAGCAACACACGTATTCATTCACAGATAAAAAGATAAACAATATATTTTCCATACAATGGAATATTATTTAATATTAAGAAATGAAATTCTGACACATGCTGCTACATGGATGAACCATGGAAACATTATGCTAAGTAAAATAAGTCAGTCACAAAAGACAAACACTATACAATTCCTCTTATAGGGGGTACTTGGAGTAGTCAAATTCACGGAGACAGAAAAGATGATAGTTGCCAGGGGCAAGATAGAGGAGAGAATAGAGTTGTTGTTGAATGGTGTTATGGTTTGGATATTAGGTGTCCTCCAGAAACTCGTGTGTGAAAAAATGAAGGAATAATCAGAGGTGAAATGATCAGGTTATGAGAGATGTAACCTAATCTGTGGATTAATCTATTTATTGAATTAATGATTTGAATGGATTACTGGGTGGAAACAAAAGGCAGGTATGGTATGACTGTAGGAAGTAGCTCACTGGGGGATTATATATCTTGTCCACACTCCCAGGAGCTGAGTAGCTTTCCTCTGCCATGCCCTTCTGCCATGATGTTCTGCCTTACATTGGGCCCAGAGCAAGGAAATTGGTTGACCATGGACTGAAACCATGAGCTCAAATAAACTTTTCCTCCTCTAAGTTGTTATCATCAGGTATTTTGGTCACCATGATAAAAAACTGAATGGGCACAGAGTTTCAGTTTTGCCAAATGAAAAAGTTCTGGAGATGGATAGTGGTGATGACTACACAACAGTATGAATATTCTTAATACCACCAAACTGTGCACTGGAACATGGTTTAAATTGTGAACCATTCCTAAAGGAAAGGGGGGTTGTAGGAAAAAAAACTATGTCCCTGAATGCTTCCTCTCTGTTCCAAAAAGCCTAGCCACATTAAGGGAACAATGAGAGCAAAACTTTCCAGCCCAGGCACATATTATCTTCAAGAACACTGACTCTCTTATGAACACTGGGAATTAGGGCAAGTTAGTGTTATCAGTAGAAAGCTACTTTCCACATGCACATCACCACAGTTGCTCCTCGGTATGCTGGTCACACAAATAAACTAAACAAGCTAATGATACTTTTGCAACCTAAAATGTAAAATCCATCCCTGAGTAGGGGGACAGGCATGGAACTGAGGGCACTGTGGGAAGGATATTTGTCACTCATCTCTTCAGCCACCGCTGGAGAAAATGTCATGAGGGGAAGGAGGCACTGTTGGGCATAGCTCCGGGAGGGACAGAGGCGCGGTGGGCATATCATCACTGAACTTGGAGCAGCCGCTGATCTCTTGTGAGCTTGCCCCAATAAATCTTATGTCTTCGGTCTTGTCTCCAGTCACTTTCTTTGGCCTCTTGAAAACCTAAGCCACTGCCCTGTCACATCTGGGCTGTGGACCAGACAAATGGCAAATTCAATGCTATGAATATCTGTCAAACCGAAAGTCAGGGGAGATGGATAAAGAAAAGTAAATTACAATATTTCATCAAATTTAAGACTCTATCAATAATAAGATACAAATTGTTTATGTGCCTCTAAGGAAAAACAGTGACAAAATTATTTCTTATGCCTTAGAATTTCTTTTCTTTTTTTGATGGACCTTTATTTTATTTATTTATTTATATACAGTGCTGACACAAGATAGGCAAGTGCTTCACCACGGAGCCACAATCCCAGCCCTCTTTTTGTTTGTTTGTTTGTTTTTTGTTTTTATTGTAAACAAATGGGATATATGTTGTTTCTCTGTTTGTACATGGAGTCAAGGCATACCATTTGTATAATCATAAATTTACATAGGGTACTATTGTTTGATTCATTCTGTTATTTTTTAGAATTTCTAATACATACTAAAAAAAACTTCTTTAGACTTACGCATATTTTATTTGACATCATTTGTGAACATACATAAACTAGTTAAAATATTCCCAAATGTCAATTTAAGTAAAAATGTTTTAATAATAATGTAAAATCTAAGTAAAAGAAATTGGTTAAAATATTCCTAAAACTTGTCTTTTCAGAGTCCAAGTCTTCTGAGCCATTTTAGACAGAACTGTCAATAACCATGTTTCTGCCCAGAGATGTCCCCTCTGCCATCAGGAGTGCGCTGGGGCAGCATGTTTTGAAAGTGCTCCATGTTATCTCCAGGATTTTCTTCAAGCAGCTGATATTCATTCTGCATTCTTCCTTTACCTCACCAAGAGATGCCAATGGAAGGTTTTCAGACAAGGTTTTGAGGACTCACATTCTTTCTGTAAGTGACCCTTAAATGGTTAGTTGTCTGAAACATGAAGGAATTGTGGTGGTTGGTCCAGCCTTCTGGAATAACAACCAAGCTCAAGCATGCAAGACAGCAACATCCATGTCACATCCAGCATCTGAACAGAAGCAGTCATAAGACATCTCTATTTCAGATATGTTTGTGTGAAACAATGAAAATATTATAGAAAGAATGAAAATATAAAGAACTGGGGATGTAGCTCAGTGGGAGAGCATTTACCTGGCATGTGCAAGGCCCTGGCTCCAAAAAAAAAAAAAAAAACACAAACAAGAATGCTAGAAAATAATAGATACAATTACCTAAGAAATAAGAAAAAACATAGTCCCAACTATAAAGCCTTTGCCTCCTGTTGCCATGCGTTCATCTAGTAATTAGTCTCTAATTTCTGAAGCAAATGCAGCCCCATTCATTTATTCATTTGCTCATGTATTTAAACAATCAACAAACATTAGGAGCCTCCTATGCTCCGAGCTCCACCAGCAACTCAGAACACTTGCACTCCACATTCTGCAAAAACCCTGAATAAAACCAGAACATTTCTTTCCTCTTATAAGCATTCCATAATTGTCTCCCTTTTCTCTTTAGCTTCCAGGAGTCTCAGAGTGAAAGGAAAGACTAAACATTAACAACTCTGTAAGTCCTGAAAGGCTGCCTTACTTACGTTTATCTTTTTCTCAATATCTTGACTTTCTACTTGTATTTCAGTTTCCTCTGTCCCATATTTTTTTTTTTTTTATTTTCAGGTTTATTTTACTATATATTAGTGAGTTTGTTAGTGTAGGTAGGTAGGTAGACCCAATTTAGAATGTACGCAGCCCTATCTCTGCCACAAACAGACCTATTCCTCCTGTGCCTGTGGAAACCTCCAGGACCCAGCATTGCCCCTTCCCTCTCCTGCCACACCTGGTGACCTACACATCCTGCCCATTCAACCCCCTAAACATCTCCGCAACTCTTACTACTGTGGTCATGGATCAAGTTTTAACAATGTCACTTCACTTTTATTACTGGAGTCCTAGGCCAGAGCCCAACTCTAGGTGTCTCAACAAATCAGGTCTGGCCACTCACCCCAAATCCAAATAGAAAAAAGTCATCGCAAAGAGCAGGAAAGGAAGTTTAATCAATATGTTTGTATTGAAGAGTGAGATCAAGCGAGTCATCCCTTTCTTCAGGAGTACTAACATAGATTTTGGTTTAAACAGAGGGAAAAAATGAAGCAGGGGGCAAGAAGTATGCATCATTAAACAATCTTGGTCAAACACTGTAGTGTGGCAGCTCATTATTTCAGTTCTGGTCAGAGTCCTTTCAGTGTCAAGAAAATTGCTGCTGATCAGGGGGCCAATCTGCATTTGCTTCACAGGATTTTATCAGACTCGTGGTCCTGGAAGGGGGTAATTTGGTTCCTGTGAGACGATCACTTCTACTTGATGGGGGACAGTCCCACCCTGGGGTGATCTGCCTGCTATTCCTTGCTGTTCCTGGAAAGTGTAGGAAAGAGACTGGAGACTTCGAAACACCACTCCAGGGGTCTGGAGCAGGACTTTGTAAAAGCTGGAATTTGAATGTCCCTGCAGATCTTGAAAATACCTTAGTCACTTTTACCTTGGTGTCTTCACCCTTGAAGAGGGCTGATTATCAGTTTTAGATGAACACTCCATAAATGATTATCATGCTTATGTACTGACCTGAACAGGAATCTGACCCCAAAGTTTCAGGAAAAGGGAGCAGATACAAAATGAAGGTAAAAATGTCAAATTGTTATCCTGTTGTCATTGAACCTCTGCAGGCTCAAGCAAAAAATCACACTTTTGGCTAAGGCTGCCTCTAATTCCCTCTAATTTTTTCATAACTGAATGTAAATAATATATCAAACCTTATTTTTGCCTCACAGAAGAAATTTTATTATAATAGGATAAGGATCCAAAAATAACCTGAGACCTGAAAAAGAGTTTCATTCATGTCCCACCACCCCACCTTATCACACACACACATAGACAAGAACAAAGGCCCAGACTGCAAACTGCCAGGTTTAATGCCCTGTATGGATGGACACAAATGGATTTTGTGATCCAGAAGAAGTGATGTTCTTTATAGCAGCAAATGAAATTCTAAAACGAAAACAAACAAAAGGTGGACTGGAAGGAAGGGGGGCATCTGGAGAAGAGAGTTTCCTCAGGTGAGAGGCACCTTGCCCTACCCTCCTCCACCCAAGAAGGCCCCCCCATAGTTGCCCACCCACTGTAGGTTTCCAGAACATCCTCAGGAGTTTATGACTGGTTTCAATAACATCCTCCTTGTCAACTAGAGACTTCTGAGGAACAGGATCTCAGAATTATCTTGCTCAAATGAAGCCTAAAAAAACCATCCCTAGCTGGGATGTGGGGACTCCCATCTGAACAACACCCCCCAGCCCATGGTAGACTGGAAGAGACCTTTATGAATTCCTGTAACCCCACATGTGATGACAAAGTGTGGGTGATCCTTGGGAAAGTCAGTGAGCTACTTGAGATATCATCCATTGAGCAAAAGGGATCCACCCTGCAGACCCAGTGTAGACCACCATGGGGGCTGAAAAGAGATGCATTGTCCCACATAGGTCAACAGCATGATGGTACATGAGCATGACAAGTCAATCAGACATCACATAAATGCCTGGCAGAATTGAATCTTGCCCAGACTAAATAAATGATAAAGATTCCATATTCCCCTCAGCAGCAGAGTAAAAAAAGGTAATTACAAACTCAGTTGCTGTGCATAATTCCATCTATTCAAATTGAACCAAAAAATACGTAATATGGAGAAATACAGAATGCAGACAGTGAGTTCAATCCCACCTGAAGAGTATGGATTAAGCAACTAGAAGAGGACACAGAACTTTTCCCTCAGTTCCCAGGAGAACCACTCTGGTCATAAGCAAGTGCCAGGCCTCACATCCAGTCTCAGAATACTGTCCTGCAAGTAGCTTTCGTCAACCCCTGGCAGCTCCTGGAAACCCCAGGTGACATGGGATGATAATGCATGCTTTTCCTTCCAGGAAGTGTATTCCAAATGTAAGCTTTGAAACTAAATGTATAAATGACAATGTAAGGTCTGGTGGCACTTGCATATAGTCCCAGCTGCTCTGGAGGCTGAGGCAGGAGGATGGTTTAAGCCCAGAACTTCAAGGCCAGCCTGGGCAACATAGTGAGATTCCATTTTTAAAAAATAATTAATTAATAATAGTTGTAAGAATAATAAAACAGATGACAGCCAGGCACGGTATCATGCCTTCTATAATCCCAGCAGCTCAGAAGGCTGAGATAGGAGAATTGCAAGTTCAAAGCCAGCCTTAGCAACTTAGGAAGACCCTAAGTAACTGAGTAAGACCCTATCTCTAAAAAAAATATTAAGAAGTGCTAGGGATGGGGCTCAGTGATTAAGTGCCCTGGGTTCAATTCCTGATACCAAATAAATAAGTAAATAAGTAAATAAAATAGATGGCAAAGTGAATCAAGCAAGCACATGGTATTAATACATTTGTGCTAAGAGCAATCTACATTTGGCATTATAATGTATAAGAAAATTTATTGTACTAAAAATTTGAAGTTAGCCTTGTAATATCAAATTAAACTATAAAATCAAGAACTCGATTTTAGTATCATGGTTTCAGTTTAAAAGTATGAAATAATTGATTATGTTTGTAAAGAGTATTAGAACATTTGAGGTCTGGATATTCATTGTTGCTATTAATTTAATTTATTTGCTTAGTTTTGCTTGTTAAGTCAGGCATTCAAAATTTCTTAAAATACAGTATATGTATAAATTCAGTTTAGAATGTTTTGGGGCATTTAAATAAGTGGTGAATGGGACTGATTGCTTAAGAAGAGTTTTGTTACTTTAACTTGCCTTATTATGCAGTAATGAAAAGGTCAAATTGGTGGCTCATATTTAACTTAATTTATGAAAAGAAATCACATTTGTAAGCAAAATTAGAAGCTTAATAAAACTAATTTTAAACATACCTTAACAAATTGACTATAAATTTCATAAAATCAAGTAACAATGAATAGTCTTTTCTGTGTACAAATATCACTACAGACATCAAAAACGTCTTGACATTGGAGTTCACATGCCAAGGGACTGAGGTTCAGTACAAGCCACCAAAGAGAATGTACCACCCATGCCAAGAACAACTGCAGCACTCTGGACTCCACTCTTGCCAAGTAAATGCAGGGAAGAACATCTGCATCTCTATTGCTGCCAGCCTGAGAGACCAAGAAACTAAGAGGTGGCATTCTGTGCCCACCCACCCATGTTCCATCTTTCACCCAGCTCCCCTTTCCCTGACCCTCCTTGCTTCTTCTCCACAGCACTCCTCACCAATTTTATTTCCAATGCTGAGGATTGAACCCAGGGCCTCACTCATGCTAGGCAAGTGCTCTACCACTGAGCATCCCAGCCCTGCATCACCATTTAACATATTAACATTATACATTTTACATATTCAGGTTATCATCTTTCTGAACATAACTGATGGCAGATACCATGAAATCAAGAGACTGTGTCTTGTTCAGTCCCAAATCACCAGCACCTGCAACAGGACCTGAGTGTGGTCTGCTCCCAAGAAATAAGCACTTCATGAAGCCTTTGTTTCTCATCATCTGTTTATACATCTCTCTCCTCATATTAGCTGCATAATCCTTGAACTCAGGAGCTACCTTACTCACCACTCAATCTCCGTGCACAGCACCATGCCCAGAAAAAAAAAAAATGAGGGCCCAAATCATATAAAAGTGACTCCCCATTGGAAGGTAGGCGGGCCTTTGGAGTCAAGCAAGTTAGAATTCTAGACCACCCATAAGTGAACCTTGGACAAGTTACTCAAGATCTCTGAATTTGTTTCTTTAGCTGAAAGTGGGTATAACACCCACTTTGTTTTGTTCTTGTGGAAATTTAATGGTTGGATATAAGGGAAAGTGTCTAATGCTGAGTCCTTACATAAAGTTCATCTCATAGTAGGTGCTCAATAAAAATCAGTTTCCTTGCTCCTTCTCACCTCCTCCGAATGCTGCAGAGAAGACCCTCACACACACCAATACCAGCTTCAGGTGCTTGACCTATGTTTCCTCCCTTGGAAAGTGGCAGGAATCAGAATGGGACCCTACTGGAGAGTTCCAGAGAAAGGTCCAAGCCTCTGTCTGGGGGATTGAAACAGAAGAATGAGTTCCTGGTTTGAGATTTGGAGATCCTACCAATTTGGAGAACTTAAAGTGCAGGAAGTGAAAGGAGCCATGGGTTAAAGGGGATCCTGGTCCTTTTTTGACAGTCCCATTCATCCACTCCTATGTTCCAAAAATGAGGAACCAAGGAGAGCCAACAGGAAGGGGCAAGTGGGGAGATTCACCCTGAAGAGGAAAGCCAAAATGGCTCCATTCCCCACTACTCCTCCAGACCCAAACTCCTGTCTGATTTTGACCTAAGGCCTAGCCTGATCCCAGCTCCAGGACTAACCCCTCCATCAGCCCTATCCCCATGCTTACTACCAACCTAATTCCAGATCAATTCCAACAAAGTGAAGAGTTGGTGGCCCTGGAGGAATCAAAGATCCCCAGATCATGAGAGAATTTCCCTGGTCTCTCTTCTGTCTTTGTTTCCACTTCTGGTCTGTCTTCCTCCATCTACCTGCCACCACCTCTCACTCATTTATGCATGTATCTCACAGCAGATATTTGTTAGCATCAATTTGTGGGGAGGCTCTGCTAGAGTCTTCTGAGGGAAGACTAGATTGACGTCACAGAATTATACAATATCCCAGTTGTAGGGGTTGTGGGGTACCCCAGACCACCTACCTCCATCCATGTAGAGGAAATGGTACTCAGAGAAGGTGCATCCAGGGTCCTGCAGTCACTGATCCCAGAGCTATCCTAGACCACAAATCTGGGCCAGAATAAACGTGATTTTCAGTTTGTGAAAGCTACCATTACTGAGTATCATAAACTGGGTGACTTAAACAACAGAAATTAATTTTCTCATGGTTTCAAAGGCTGGAGTTCTGAGACCAAGATCTGGAAAGTCTTCATTTCTTCTATGGCCTCTGTCCTTGGCTTGTAGTTGGCTGCCATCTTGCTATGCCCTCACGTGGTCTTTCCTTTGCATATCTGTGTAGAAATCTCCTGAGGACACCAGTCATATTTCATTAGGCCTACCCCAATGACCTCATTTAACCTTGATTGCCTCTTTAAGGATTCCATCTCCAAATACAGTTACATTCT
This sequence comes from Sciurus vulgaris, assembly GCF_902686455.1. Lineage (NCBI taxonomy): Eukaryota > Metazoa > Chordata > Mammalia > Rodentia > Sciuridae > Sciurus > Sciurus vulgaris. The sequence continues at coordinate 54,684,224 of NC_136463.1, read as the reverse complement.
GATGAACTGGGGATCGGGACTTCAACCTATGGATTTGTGGGAGACACAATTCAACCTATAACAGTGTGGAACAGACAACTCCTTGTTGTTGTTGTTGTTGTTGTTGTTGGTACCAGGGGTTGAACTCAGAATCGCTTAACCACTGAGCAACATCCCAACACTTTTTATTTTTTATTTTGAGACAGGGTATCACCAAGTTGCTCGGGACCTCACTAAGTTGCTAAGACTGGCTTTGAACTTGAGATCCTCCTGCCTCAGCCTCCCAAGTCAGTTGCAGTGTGCCACCCAGACTACTCTTATCTGAGAGAAAGAGAGTCATGTGTTGGAGCAGTAGGGAGTCAGAGGAGAGTTGCTCTCCCCAGATCCAGTTCAGCCCAGCCCCAGGCTCAGAAGAGGGGGTTAGGCTTGTTCTTTCATTCATAGCAATTACTTTATTCAAAAATGTTTCTTAGCCAGCATGGTGGCACACACCTGTAATCCCAGCAACCCAGGAGGCTGAGGCAGGAGGAACACAAGTTCAAAACCAGCCTGGGTAACTTAGCAAGAGCCTGTCTGAAAATAAACTCCAGGGCTGCAAGCACCCTTGAGTATACTTATTACAGATCCCAAAGGAAGAACGTGGAGAACTCAAGGGAGAGGCTGTGGACATTGTATTAGTTATTCCTTAGCAGGACAGGCCAGGATACAGTGCAGGGCCACACTACACCTACAAGCAGGGGGAATATATAGGATAAGTTGCATGCCCACTGCACAAGTGGATTTCCTCAGCTGTTTTATGAGGACATTCCTTTACTTTACAAGCAAGATCACTGTTTAGATCCACACCTAAAGATTGGAGGTAAGGAGAGTGACCAGCTCCCCATCTCCATCTTCTCCTTACCACATTCTTTTAGAGTCCTTCTTGTCTCACTGCAAGCTTTCCTAGGCACTGATTAGTGTTTAACCCAACACCCCACGCCTTCAGTGCCTCAGAAACTCCTTGTCCCTCACATTCTCAAACCATCCCCTTTCCTCTGCCAAGCCCTTGGGACAGAGATCAGGAGGCACACTGCATCTGTATCTTACAGTAAAGTACAAAGAGCAGGAACCTATCAACAAGCATATTAAGGTAGTTAAGATAGCATTAATTTTAGACACTTGCGTTAAAGCATGAGAGAAATGTTTTAGTCCACTTCTGTTTTATCCAACTGCACTCCATCTCCTTTGTGGGTCAGACTACCCAGGGAAATCCCTGTGCTGCAGTCCTAGGGAGTCCTGAGCAGATCCAGCAGTCAGTCCGGTTGGCACGATGTGCAACTTCCATTGCCCAGTCCAGGAATAGGTTATCTGTTGTTAACATTTGTAAATATGACAAATGTTTAATAGACACCAATAATGGCAAATCAGTTCTATGAGACAGTGTATAGGCTACCATATAATCTAGTGTTATTAAACTAGCCTGCACAGTAGGCTTACCTGGGCACATGGCCACACCAATCTATCTGTACTTTAGGGATATAAAAAAATAAGACACCTCTGGAATATATAATTGTCTTAAACTGATACAAAGTGTATCTTAGATGATGACACCCAAGGGTAATATCTCCTGTACTTGTGAGGGCCGGGTTGCCAATTTAGTAGGTTTTACATGTAAATTTAGACATACTCCCTCCCCACAAGGGGTCAGTAAAGCAAATCACCGGGGGCTTATTTGTACAGTCCCTGGCCAATTAATGTTCCTTGTCTCCGATGTGATGTCTCAAGGAGCTGGCAACAGTAAGTTGTTGTTCATGCCCCAGGCTGGTTTAAGAAAATGATCAGTGGAAGTGTCCTTTATCTATAACCTTAAAGCTGGGGCTTCCTTCAGCCACCTTAGCTTTACCAGTTGTATAATCTTGACTGGTTTCTTTGGTCATGGGCTCTGTGGTAGGAAGGGCAGCATAAGTAGCATGCAATTGTTTTGCTAACGAGTTATAATGTTCCTCTGCCCCCTTCCATAATTGTGACCAAAACCCAATAGGGGTCTTATGTCCCTTAACCTAGTGCTGTAAGCTCCATCCAGCAGTCCAGAGTAGACTCCTGTTTTCTGCCTCAATTTTCTTGTCTCTCCTAGGTCTGCTGTCAGTCATACTGCTTACTAAAGAGGCTGCCCCACTAGTGGGATAATATTGATATCAGAGCACCATAAATGGATGGAGGAGCCACGCGTAACCCTGCATTCCTCATCCCAGGAGTAAAGTCAGGCTGACAGTCCTGGAAAGGCTGCACATAAATAGCATGTTTCATTCCTAATTACCACAAACAGCTCTCCAATAAAGCCAGGTACCTCTGAGCATGGCAATATCTCCAGAATTTGGCCATGTATTGCTAGTGGCAAGAAGAAGCCAAGTTAGTTAATGACCCCACACTTTCACCAGCACCACTGGCATAAAGTAGGGTCAGCTTTTTGGACAATTCTATTTCATTCAACATTATTCCATCTGCTCCAGGGGCCCACAAGTGGAGCAGCCATGCCAGTACACTTTCTTTTGCTTTCTGCCTGAACTTGGACCCCAGTTCCACCAGCTCCACAGGGTTATACAGACTCATGGTGATATGTAAATATCTCTCTGGAACTGGAGCAAATCTGGATTCTCCCCCTCAGGCTGCTCCTGCTGGGTCTTAGACTTTTGGATCATTACCAATCTAGCTTTTACTATATCTTCATCCTCCACATCAGATTTTGAATCACTGGAACTAGTGGACTCCCTGAGTGGATTCCCATGCCCGATGATCCCTGTTTCCACTAATCACCAATGCCCTAATATGGGTTCTGTGCCCACAACATCCCCTTAGTTTAGCATAATGGTGTAACACAACCTATAGGCAGTCATCTGTAAGTTCTAAATGCTGTGAAAGCACATCCTTGATGTCAACCTGTGCTAAACAGACATCTCTCTCTTTCTTAACTCTTGCTATACTCTACCCAGCTGATCCTGAGTGGCTAAGTCCTAGTCTGTGTTTTTTTGTTTTTTTTTTTCTTTTTTTTTTCTTTTTTTTGGTACCAGGTTTTGAGCCCAGGGAAGCTTAACCACTGAGCCACAACCCCAGCCCTTTCTTTCATTTTTTTTTTATTTTGAGACAGGGTCCTGCTAAGTTGCTTAGGGTCTTGCTAAATTGCTGAGGCTGGCTTTGATCTTGCAATCCTCCTACCTCAGCAAGCGCCACCATTCCCCACTGTGGCTAACTTTAATGCACACAAGAGAGGCCAGGCCACTACTGATCCAGCACCTCCACTACTTTGGATTCCTTCCACTTTACTGAGACTACTTTTGATGCTGCTTCCAACACTTGCAGCACCCTCCTTTACATTTTCAAAGCATCTCCATACTCACACCATGGTCCCCACCCCACCAATAGGGAAGCCACCTCAAATCACATCAAGGATTGTGGCCAGCCTGGGATTTCCCCCTGCAGACTTTATGTCTCTCCCAACTCAAGAGTCAACTCAACACATTTTGTGTGTGTGTGTGTGTGTGAGATAGGGATTTAGGATAAAAAGAGAAATACTGAATTTTAAAGAAAACACTCACAAGATGTAGAAAGTATAGTTGTAAATCTTGAGCAACTCACCCTTGGTCCATGCCCTGGTAAAATGAGGGAAATACTCAAGCACAGGGAAACTGGTACAAAATTGTGCAGCCCTACTCTGGATCTACCTCCAGTCTGGCCCCTGATATTGCTCTTCTATAAATATTGGACCCCCAGCCCAAGACAGGGCTGCTTCCCACTCTCAAGACAGCCCAAACCTTCCTTCCTAAATAAACCTCTGTCTATGCCTTTGTCTGGCTGGTGCTGAAATTCTTTTCCTTCTCGTATGTCAAGAACCTCTCTGGTCCTGAGCTGAGTTCCTCTGGGAACTCCTCAAGACCCTTCTCCAGAGACATCTCTTCTCCGTGACATTTGGGATCCTGCTAACTGCAGCAGTTGTTCAACTTCAGGACTATAAGCACCTGGAGCATTCGGTTTACCAATCCCAAAGGATGAACTTGGAGGACTCATGGAGAGGTTTTAGACATGTTATTACTTAGTCCTTGGCAGCAGCAGGCCAGTGTACAATGGAGAGCCACTGTATACAAGTAGAGGGAATATACAGGATAGATTGCATGCCCACTGCACAGGTGGATTTTCTCAGATGTTTTATGCGTATATTCCTTTACTTTACAACTAGGGTCACTCTTTTTAGATTATCACCTAAAGATTGAAGATAAAGACTGGAACTGTGGCTCAGTGGTAGAGCAATTGACTAGCATACGTGAGGCCCTGAGTTCAATCCTCAGCACCATATAAAAAATAAAATAAAATAAAGGTATTGTGTCTACCTACAATTAAAACCAAAAAAAAATTTTTTTTTTATTGAAGATAAGGAGAGTGGCCCGCTCCCCCTCTCCATTCCCTTCTTTAGAGACCTCTTGCTGCTAGCTTTCCTATGCACTGATCAGTGTTTAACCCAACAGGGGTTCCCCACAAATCAGATCTGGTCATTCTCCCCCAAAATTAAATCAAAATATAATGATGGAAAGCAGGAAAGGAACTTTAATCAACATAGCATATCAGGAAGCTTACAGGTAATAACAAGCATCTCAGCCCTGCCTTCAGGGTGACCCAAGTTCCTAGATTATACAGACAAGAGGACCAGAAATACACATGGTCAAGTAGTCTTTGCCACACTATGGTCTGGTTGATCATCATCATAAGCTGCATCAGGCAGGGTCTTATCAGTTGCTGTAAAAAAGCTGCTGTTGCCTGGGGGGTGGATTCACCTCATCACAAGATGCTTTATTGACTAGACCTGTTCTTCCTAGATCCAAGTCAATTCAAAGCAAAGGAAACAGATGCAGAATAGATGCCAAGTGGTTTTTTTTGTTTTTTTTTTTTTTTGTTTTTTTTTTTTTTTTTTTTGTCTGCTTTTAGTTAATCATTGAGCATTTACAGGCCCAAGAAAAGGTTCTAAGTCCTTATTACACCCGTACTTCATTAAACATATTGACTTGACATGTTGACATATTGTTCTTCTGTACATTAAACCTCATGATAATTTATACACTTTGCGTTAGTTGCTGCACAACTAAAGAATGAGAAATGTTACATATTCTGGTATTATCTAAAGCTCACCAGATATTCTGGGTTGTGTGAATCTTAAGAAAGATTATTTAGCAGTTAACATTTTTATCATTTAGGTGTGGCTTTTCTCTAGAATTTACAATGCCAGACATAAGGGAGAGACTTAACCTTGCAAAAGGGGAAATAATCTTGCAGAAAGGAAAAGGGAGGAAATGTAATCTTACAAAGGATGACTTGCAAAAGAGTGGCCACTGTTACACCAGCACCACAAAAACAGAGAAAGAGAAAGAATTGTGTCTGTAGTGAACAGATACAAATTTTTTCATTGTCATTATTCTCTAAACAATACAGTGTAACAGCAATTTACATAGCATTTAACTGTATTAAGTATCATAAGTAATCTAGAGATGATTTAAAGTATATGGGCAGGGTGAGGTGCCACATACCTGTAATCCCAGCTATTCAGGAGGCTGAGGCAGGAGGATCATAACTTCAAGGCCAGCCTAGGCAATTTAGTGAGACCCTGATTCCAAACAAAAAAATTTTAAAAAGGCCTGAGAATGTAGCTCAGTGGCAGAGTATTCCTAGATTCAATCCCAGTACCCCAAATAATAATTTAAATTTTTAAATTAAAAAAAGATAAAGTATAGGGAAGGAAGCATGCAAATTGTATGCAAATACTGTGCCATTTTATATAAGGGACTTGAGCATCTGCAGATTTTTGTATCCACAGGAGTGTTCCAGAACAAATCCTCTGAGGATACAGAGGGAAACTATACAAAACTGTAGATTTAATTGAGTGGGGAACATAATTGTGTCTGGAGAAGAGGACAGAAAGAAGAACTAAAATGAACTCCATTGGGTTAGGTGAGTTTGAGATGCTTATTAGAGTCTAGATTAAATGACAGGTAGGAAGTTGGACAAACAATCTAGGCAGGGACAAGTGTGCACACACAGACACACACACATGCCCCAGTCCTACAAGCCCCAATATCCTAAAGAGATATCCCTGCTTCTACCCAGCAAGTCTCTGACCACTGGCTCTTCTGGCCTTGAGTCTTCATCTCCTTCCTAAGCCACTGACCCCTAAGGCCATCATTGTTCCGGGGTCTCCAGTGAGTGCACCAAGAAGAAAGGCAGGGTGGGAAACAGAAAACACCACTAAAACCACCAAAACAGCAACTCAAACACCAGTAAGTCCCCAGTTGTGTCAACAGCTCATATGGACTGACATTTCCTGTGAGTAATGACATCACTGCCTGACCTCCACTGGAGGGGCAAGGAGCTTACAACTTCTGTGCTTTTTTCCTCTTTATCTGTAAAATGGTATTCTATCATTTCCTGAAAGTCCATAGTTTATACTATGCCTATCTTAATCTAATAAATTCTTTATTTTCCTATATCTGTAATGTTTGTGACATTGTTCTTTGAGGGCTAGTTCTCCCTGCCTAGCTTATAAAATCCATGTAACTTGGGGCTTTTTATGGTATGGATACTCTGTGTTAAAGGGACAAGTATGCTTTTTTATTTATTTTTTCTTGGTGTATTATAATTTTACATAATAGAGGGATTCATAATTGTGTATTCATACATGCACACAATATAACATTATAATTTGGTTAACTTCATTCCCAGGTAGGGATATGCATGGATCTAAAATGTCACAAAGGCTGCTTAGATTCCCAAGCTGCTTTATACTCCCAAGTAGCTGGGATTACTGGCATGCACCATCACACCTGGCTCTTCTTCATTCTTTAGAACAAGTTTCTCCCTTCCTGGAATCCCAGTCCAGTCATCCATATGGTGACCTCCAGTTCATTTTCCAGAAAACACATTTTGAATAACCCCCTTTCAAAAGCCTTCCCCGACTCACAAAGCAGAGATCACTAGGCCCTCCTCTTCCCACCTCCATGCTGGGCTGTTATCATTGGTTTAGGGCACTGTCTTCCTCCCCAGACTGTGCACTGTGACACCCTTCAAGCAGGACTCATGGCTTTTTCATCTCTAACACCCTGCATGGGGGGATCCAGCACATGGCTCACCCAGATTCCCTTCCTCCTTGGCTTTTAAAGCCAAGATAGATGAGGGCTGGTGTTTGGGTACAAACATTGGAAAAGCCTCAGGAAAAAACTCATCAAAATACATGGAACAAGGCAATTCATCCACCAGCTTTACAATTGTTTGCATTTGTAACTACTCACCCTGCTAGGATTATATAGAAGTCACTGGTGGAGAAAGGGGAGGCAAAACCTCAACCAGAGACCCCCTAGAGCTCTCTTGAACCTTATCCCATTGCTCCTCCCTTTCCCTCAGCACCTGTCAAATATGTTCTGTTTATTGTAGGTTGGAGATCACAGGCCACAGAGAAGTGGGACTTCAGACAGCCTTGCTCAATGCTGTGTCTCACAATTTAGAAGAGCACCTAGCATATACTAGGCTCTCAAGAAATGTTAGTTGATTTAATGACTTTTGTTTGAAAAAACAATGACTTAAAATTATTATGGTAGCCAGCCCAGTGGCACAAGCCTGTAATCCCAGCAGCTCAGGAGGTTAAGGCAAGAGGATCTCAAGTTCAAAGCCAGGCTCAGCAAAAGCAAGGCACTAAGCAACTCAGTGAGACCCTGTCTCTAAATAAAATACAAAATAGGGCTGGGATGTGACTCAGTGTTCAAGGGCCCTGGAGTTCAATCCCCAGTAACCTCCCAAAAATTTATTATGGTAAGAAAAATATGGGCAAGGATATAGTGCAAGTAGAACTTTCACTCCTGATGTAAAACGGTCACTTTAGACAATTTTTAGCAGTATCTACTAAATCTGAACTCCCAGATTCCAGTCTTAGGGGTTTACCCAAGAGAAATGCATCCATATTTTCATCAAAAAACATGTACAAAAATGTTGACAGCAGTACTCATCATCAAAATAGCACAAAATAAATAGATCACTATCCAAATGCTCATCAGCAGCAGAATGAATAGAATTTGTTTATCCATTTGGAATACTGCACAGCAATGACAGTGAACCATCTACAACCACGTGCAACAATACAGATGAGTCTCACAAATAGTGATGAACAAAAGAAGCCAGACTCAACAGTACATATGGTACAGTTGCATTTACTTAAAAACAAAAATAGGCAAAACTGATCTATGCGGTTAGAAGTCAGAGAGGGAGTAACAACTGGAAGGAGGCATATTGGGACCCTGGGTTGTTGTCTTGATTAGGGCTTCTGATCACATGTGTGTTCAATTTGCAACATTTGATGTATGCATGTTTCTGTATAAACACATGCGTATGCATATATATAGTATGAACACATATGTATATGATACAGTCATGTGTCACTTAACAGGAATATGTTACCTTCTGGTAAATGCATTATTAAGCAATTCCATCACTGCACGAACATCATTCATCCTTACACAAACTAAAACAGTCACAATGTCACTAGGTAATATAAATGGGAACCAACAACCCATCTTATACACAGTCTATTGTTGACTGAAAAATTATGTAGTATATGACTGTACCTCAGTAAAGCTTTTAAAATTGCTATAGTATGGTTGTTTCTCAAAAAAGTTTTAGAAAGAGAGCTGGAGGTGGAGTTTGGTGGTAGAGCACTTGCCTAGCATGTGTAGGGTGCTAGGTTCAATCCCCAGCACTGAAAAAATAAAAAAAAAATTAACTATCATTCCACCTGTAGGCAGGTCCCAAAAAGAATTGAAAGTAGGAACTCAGAGAAGTATTTGTGTACCCATATTCACATATATTATATCCTATAGCCAACGGGTAGAAGCAACCACCAACAGATAAATAAACAAAATATGGTACATAGGTACAATGAAATAAAATTCAGCTTTAAATGGAAGGAATTTCTAATGCATGATACAACCTGAACCTTGAAGACATTATGGTAAGTGAAATGAGCCAGTCAAATTGTATGATTCTGTTTACATGAGGTGCCTATAGTAGTTAACTGCATAGAGACAGACAGTAGAATGGTGGTTGCCCAGGAATGGGGGGAGGGAGAATGGAATATTATTTTTAATCGTTTGGAGTCTCAGTTTTGCAAGATGAAAAGAATTCCGTGGACAGTAACACGACATAAACTTTTTTCCGTGTTGGGGATTAAACCCAGGAGCGCTCTACCACCGGGTTACATCCTTGACCCTTTTTATTTGTTACTTTGAGATAGGGTCTCATTAAGTCACTCAGGTTGGCCTGGAACTTACAATCCGCCTGCCTCAGCCTCACAATATCTGGGATTACAGGTGGGCATGGCACACAATATAAACTTAATGTCACTGAACTGTATACTTAAAGAGTTAAGATGGTAAACCCTATGGTATGTGTATTTTACCACAAAATTAATTGTTGAAATAGGTATTAAACATCACGTTTTGGGGGTTTTTCTTTGGCCTCTCACTTGTGAACACATTAAGGACGGCAGCGCCATCGTGTGGTCACAGCTGCAGGGCCCAGACTCTCCCGCACCCCCACCGCCTCCAAATTTTTTTCAGTTTTATGCATCTCTCCAAATAGCTGAAGTGAAATATTCAACAGTAAAGAAATCGTTCTTAAAGCCAAAAAAAAAAAAAAAAAAAAAAAGTTCATTAAGTGAACCCCTGAGAAAAATTTAGCAACTTTTTCCTCTGATCATAATTTTCTGATTAGCTTATTAACTTTTTCTGGTTCAAATCACATACCCTTGATGGTTACCCTTGGAGTAAAGCTTGTAAAGACCCTGAAGGTACAAGGCAGCTTGGTATCAGAAAGTGGCAGTTTCTCTGTCATCCTAGATCTACTGGGCTGAAGTTCAGAAACCTGGATTATTACATTTCTAAGTTCGAGGTTTGTAAGAGTTGCATAACAAAGGCCCTCTTGGTTTTTACTTTTACAAGAGTGCTTGATGCAATCAGAGCTTCACAGAACTCTGCGCTCTTCTTTCAGTTAAATTAGGAAGGGGGTCCAGGTAAGCAAGGGCATCTACACACAGCAATACCGCTCTCACCGGGTTAGTTTCTCCCTTCCCCGAAGAACCGGGACCGCTCCCTTCAGGCATAACCACCAACCACTGGGCGCGCGCGGTCGCGGTCACACTGGCTGGTTTCTCCCGGTGCCATCCCGCGGGTATCTCGGCAGCCTGTCCGCTTGACGAACTGCCTCCTTAAAAGTCTGAGGCAAGCATTAATATTCACCCACCCAGATTTTAGAGCCTCAATTTGCAAGTTTCTGACACTGAGTTTTCAAAACTGGTTTTGCGGTGCTCAAATTGGCTTGAGAGCGCAGCTAGGGAGCCCCAGGCTAAAAAGGACTTGAGAGTTGGCGCCTGGAGGGAGGCGGACCGAATGGCCGCACTTCCGCCCTTTCCCCTTTTCCTGCTTTGCAAGGATCAGGAGGCAGCTGTCATTCTTGCCCCTTCCGCGCTGGCTCTCACAGCCCCAGTCAGCGTGGTCCGGCGGCAGCTGCCACCACTTCCAGGGCCTACCCGAAGGATCCGCAGCCCACGTGGTGTAAGCCCCAGGCTCTCTGGACTGCACTCCTGATCTTACCTAAGTATCCCAACCCTAGGCCTCAGATGTGCCTGAGTTTGTCTGAATAAGCCTCCCAGGGGTTCCCCTTCTCCAGCCTCGCCACCGCCACCGTGGAGAGTCGCAGCCTTCCTGTACCCCAGACGGGCGATAGCTTTTCTTCTCGTTAACTTTTAATGATAAAATATGGTGCCGAATTACAGGAAGTTCAACTTGTTTTATATACCCAAGCTGGCAGTTAAAAGTTGCTAACAACTTCCTTGTTTAGGTGAAGTCAGCAAATGACCTGGCAAGAGATGCTTGTTCTGCTTGGCAAGAGATGCTTGTTTTGATAGAAGCAGGGAGCAGCTCTCCTTGGCTATTTAAGTAGGAGCCAGCACTGCCTGCCCCAACAGGGAGGCAGGACTCCAAGGATTTGGGAAGACTGCCCTCCCCTGAGGCATACAGAGATGGCTAATGCTAGGAGGTGTCACTTTTCATAAGAGCCAAAGAATTCTTTGTAACAAAGAAATTGAGGCCCCAAGATTTTTGTTGTTGTTTTGTTTCGGATTGTTTTGTTTTGTTTGTTTTGTTTTAGGCTTAATGTCATTAGAACCTCCCTGATGAGGGCTGGGGAGATAGCTCAGCTTGCCTCATCAAGCACATAGGCCCTGAGGCCCTGAGTTCGCTCCCCAGTACCGCAAAAAAGAACCTCCCTGATGAACAGACATGGTTGTCACTAAGGTCTGCTGACAGGAAAAGGTAACCAAAGGGCCCAAGGGGAACCCATCATGACTGAAGGAAGGAGCAGAACTAGTGACCCCTGTATTAGTCAGCTCAGGCCGCTGTAACAAAATATCATGGGCTGCGTGACTTAAACGCAAATACTTATTTCTCACAATTCTGGAGGCTGGAATTTCAAGATCAGGGTGCTCACAGATTCAGCATCTGGGTTCTTTCTGGCTTGCAACTGCCACCTTCTTATTGTGTCCTTACATGTTGGAGAGATTGCAGAAGAGAGAAAATGTGGGTACACTCTTGTCAGTTTCTCTTCCTAAAAGGGCAGTAATTCCATCATGGGAGGGAGCCCTACCCTTAGCACTTCATCTAAACCTACAAACCTAATTATCTCCCAAAGTGCCACCACACTGAGGGTTAGGGCTTCAACATATGAATTTGGAGGGACACAAACAGTTCATAGGACCTGTATCAGTGTCAAGGTCTGGAAGAGTTCATGGGGGAGACCAGGTTACAGGGGCCCCCTGACCAGATAGATGCTCAGAAGACTAGAGCAGAGATATGAACTGAGTGTTACCCCTCAAGAGCCCAAGGACATGGTACACTCCCTGACCCCCTGTATAGAGATTGAACCCAGAAACACTTAACACTGAACCACATCTCCAGCCCCACCACCCCTTTTTTTTTCTTTTTTTTTTTTTTTTTTTTTTTTTGAGATAAGGACTCACTAAGTTGCTGAGGCAGCCTCAAACTTGCAATCCTCCTGCCTTGGCCTCCCTAGTTGCTGGAATGAATAGCGCATTTGATCAACAATACTCATGAGGAAGTGGGGTGCACTCTGAACAAGCCATCATTGGCAGTTAAAAAGCTGAAACTCACAATGTACACATGTATCAGAACATAACATGGTACCCTATAAATATGTTCAAATTTTTGTGTCAGTTTTTTTTAGATGTTGATAGACCTTTACTTTATTCATTTATTTATATGTGGTGCTGAGAATCGAACCCAGTGCTTCATACATGCTAGGCAAGCACTCTACCACTGAGCCACAACTCAGGTCCTGTGTTGGTTTTTATAAATGACTAACATTGTTTTTAAAAGCTGAAATTCCCAAAGTCTCGGCACCCTGGTGGCTTAGGGGGCCAGAGCTGAGGAGGGCATGAGGGGAGTAAATGACCTGTTTATCTTCCCATTAAGCCTTGGGAAACTATAGCCAGACCCAGAGGGACAACAGCAAAGCCATGGTAGAGGCAGCCTCAGGCTGCATAGGACCTATTTTCAGCTGCTCTGGTAGCAGTGGCACAAATGAGTCAATAGAAATGGATCCTGTTTGTGGATGTAGGGGATTATACAGGTCAAACTCTACAAGAGTTTGAGAAGCAGATATAAGCTTTTAAACTTTATAACTTTTAAACTGTATAACATATGTAACTTAAACAGTTATACAGTTATAACTGTATAACTTAAGTCTCCATGGTTCTCCAAGAATTAGGGCAAGGGACTTCTTATCCATCCGGTTATGAGCACCTGAACGATAACTTTGAATATTATAAAGAGACATAATCTCAGTTGTACTCCAAGCCGACAAAGCCTGCCATATGGGTAACAGTAAACACATCTCATATCCCCTCCTGGATTATGCGGTGTAGGGACTCACCACAGCATTGGAGTCAAAGAGAAGAACCAGCCTTCCAGTTTGGTCTCACTATGCTATAACTGAATGATCTCAGTTAAATCAATCTCTTTAAGTCTCAGCTTCTTCTTCTATAAAATCATAATTATCTCCCCTACCTAATAAGTTCTTTTTTTGTCCAGTACTGGGGATTGAACCCAGGGGTACTATACCACTGAGCTACATCCCCTGCCCTTTTTAGTTTTTATTTTAAGACAGGGCCTCACTAAGATACCCAGGCTGGGCTTGAACTTGTGATCCTCCTGCCTCACGCTCTCTAGTTGCTGGATTACAGGTGTGCACCACCACACCTTGCCCCAATAAGGTTATTTTTAGGATTAAAAGAGAGTGTATATAAAATTATGGGCACCTAATAGACCCTCAGTAAATGAGTTTCCTTCTTCCTTCAAGGCAGACGCCACCTTATTGTGTCTTAAAGCCTCAGTAGGACCCAACATATAATTTAAGCTAGAACAAACAAGTCCACAATAAAGGTTCATCAGTTTGATCCCTGGGTCCCCCTGTATTTTATCATGCCCTCAGAATGTAACCACATGTCCTACCAGACTTGGGGCCAAGATGTTGTTGAGGTGACAGGGAAGGAGGTAATTTTTCTGCACTGCGCCTTTCCTTTGGTCTGAAGGCCACACCCTTGTACCCACCACCCAGGACAATACACCCTACCACGTCTGCCCAGTCTTGGCTGTGCTCTGGTGGCCAACTGGGCTGCTTTATTGCTTCTTGCTCCATCTTTGCTACTGTTCAACAACACCTGTGACTGGGGAAACCTGTGCTTCCTCTGCCCCAGGGTCCTATACTCACCCTGTGGTGTCCTGCTCCACCCCTGGGTCCTTTCTCAAGATCCCTTCCTCCAATTGCTGTCCTTGACCTGTCTTCATCAGCACTGCCAGAGTGTACACAGTCCTTAAAAATGCCTTGTTTTATCTTAGGAATTGACTTTTCCCTTGAACACACAGCTAAATTACTTACAAATACAAATTTCTGCCTTGGAAACCATGACTGATTTGGGGATTTGTTTTTGTTTTTAATAGCCTTTATTTTGAGAGCAGTTTTAGGTTCTCAGCAAAATACAGCAGAAGGTACAGAGATTTCCCAAGTACCCCCATCTCCATACATGCACCTCCACCATTGATTTGTCTTTCATGTCTGTCTGTGTAGATTGTACCTCTGGTATAGAATTTACGTTTTATGTTCATATTAAGTTCACTTGTGGGGTTTTTGTTTGTTTGTTTTTGTGATGCGGGGATTCAACCCAGGATCTCATGCATACTAGGCAAGAGCTGTATGAACCATAGCCCCAGTCAGGTTCCTTTGTTTTTAAACATGGTCCCTGTGCTTGCCAGCCCCAGAAAGGGCTGATAATGAAGAGTTAATTTGTTCCTAAAACAAACCTAAGTCTTCGTTTCACCAGTATAAGTATAACCCCGTGTTATTTGAGGTCATTAAATGTTTGCAATAAAAATACAATTAATCCGTGCACCCAAATGATGTGTTTGTTTAAGGATTTAGCACCTCCCTTGGACAAGAAACCATATTGTTCCACTGAGAAATGACCCCTTGTTAAGGAACAGTGAAACATCTTTATTATGTTTCTAAACAGTGTCCAAGAAAAAAGAACTCCAGTTGTTAGGTCGAAACGTATTGTTGTAAATTGAGTTTTAAAAGAACTTATTTTGGATTTAAGTTGTGTACGTGGAAATGATGGGGGCCAGAATGGTCACCCTTGGCAACAAAGCCTTCAACTCAGGGAAGAAGGAAGGAGCTAGAAAAAAGGAAGGGCCACAAAATCAAAGTAAAACCTGTTTATCTTTTGCTCCTTCCACCCCAGGAATTCCTCTACAGAAAAACAAACCACAGAAAACACAACAAAAGCCCTCAGCTAGTTTGATGGCCAAGACTCTTCTTTGCTTTCTGGGTGATGGAATGCAGATCACTATGGCAATGGGAGCTTAAACTGGAGAAATTAATTCAGAGGGAAGGAGGAATTTCCTCCACTGAGTAGCCTGGGAACTGCAGAGAAAAAATAAATGGGGATCAAGTGACTTCAAAGTAGCCATGAGTCGGGGGTGGTTCAGAGGTGGGGGTCCTAAAAGGGGAAAGGAGACAAACGCCACTGTCAACATTCCATATGGGTGTGGATGTTGGAACAGTGACACATCTTACACTGGTCTATTTTATCAAACCTGAAATCTTACAAATGAGGAGTTTAATCAATCATCTGGGGATTACAAAATAGGAATTCGTTAACACAAATCTTGCTGAATACATTCCTCCCTTAGGAGATTTTATTACATAATAATCCTAATTTGTATGGGGAGCTATTTTTAATGGTAGATTTGGTTCATTTGTGACAGTACAGATCTTTTAAGATGACCGTGTATTTTATGTGCACCCATACAGGAAGGGATACAAAGTTTAAGAGCATAGATTTTTATGGCCAACAAAAAAATTTGCTTCCTGGACAAGGAAGGCCTACCATTTGGAGACTGCTTTTATATGTGTACAAGGTATAGGCTGGCCTCTATGAATATATATTTTTTCTGTGACTTTACCCTCAATAACAATTCATCCCCAATAAAGTCATTATTCCATCACTGATATTATAATAACATCTGACCTGTTGAGTCCTTGAATGAGACTGATAGCCCAGAGAAGCTAATCTTAATGTCTCAAGTCATAAACGTCCAGAGTGAGTGAGATAAGGAAGCGCCACAGTCCACAATGCCTTCCCCTCTCTTGCTGAAGGTGAACACTGGTATCCCCCACCTGCCCAATTCTCTCTTGGCATCCACAGTAAGCCCTTCCCACTATGGAGGTCCACCTAGGTCTTCTGTCCTCCCCAGGCCATTTGAGGCACTCTGGTGTAACTCACAGTCAAAGCAGCTCTGATTATGAAGCTACCCCTGGTCTAATGGAGGTCAAGTTTCCATGCTCATGATCTGGCTAGGCTGACCTTGATAATCCATTTGGACCTTTGGCTATTGCCCATTTGGAGCCATCAAGTTAGACAGTCACTCAGTTACTTTATTAAACATGGCACATTTCCTAGAGATTCTGCATGTACTGTGTGATTTAAAGTAGCTGAAAGCAAATCCAGTGATTTGTTTGGTTGATTGTCTGAAATCTGGTCCCTATGGTAGTCTCTGCTAATTGAGAGTAAGATGATGCCAAAATTCCCTGGTATAATGGAGAAGAAAGAATCCAGAAGCTGGGCCCAATGGTGCATACCTATAGTCCCAGCTACTCAGGAGTCTGAGGCAGGAAGACTGCTTAAGCCCAGGAGTTCAAGACCAGCCTGGGCAATAGAGTAAGACCCTATCTCAAAAAGAAGTGGGAGGAGGAGGAGGAGGAGGAAGAGGAGGAGGAGGAGGAGGAGGAGGAGGAGGAATCCAAAGGCTGAACCTCTGAGGAGTAGGTGTGAGAGAAGAACCATCATTCCCTTGGTACCAGGTTAGTAGGTTAATTTTGGCTTTGGACATCATGAAGGGGGCAGTATATAGCTGTATCCATTATCCAGCATATAGATTTGCCTTCCTGGCCTGCAATGCTTCAGCCAGTTCCATACTGCATGGACTTCCAGGATGCACTGTCAAGGTACATACAACATACTCATGAGCAAGCAACTTATAAAGGCAAAAGAGGTGCAGTACTTGGGCATAAGCCCGTGGAATTCACTGATCTTGCCATGTACCTCATCAACCAGAAGCAACTTCCTGGATATATCACTGCCACAGTCAACCCTCTGCAACTGTGCCAGATGGGAGATAAGGTTGCTATTCTACAGGACATTCTATATGCTTTGAGCAGTTGCTCTAATAACCAGAATTCACAAGTCCAGAAACCAAAGACTTCCTCTCCATATTACACATAATAACTCACCTGAGTTTGATTCTACCAGCTTTACAGGTCATAATCCCAAAGAATGAAATGTTTCCTTCAGGAACCATATTGGTTCCAGAGACCAGATCAGCAAAATGGTTATATCTATCCAGTGAAGGAAAACTCTGAGGAAGCTTTGAGTCCCTGGACCTTTCACATCTTGCTACAAAGCAGCCATGTTCAGGCAGGAGTCTGGGTTGTCAACCAAAAAGTCTAGCATGGCCACCCCACTGTCAATTGGAGGCGTCCCTGGAGGGAGCACTGGTTTTGTATTCCAGGAGGTTGGAAAGTTGGCTGCAACAGCTGTGGGAGATAGATTTTTTTTTTTTTTCCTCCTTCAGTTTGCAAACCATACCAGGTACATCAGAGCTGACTGGCAGTGAGCAGAGAAGGCTGTTAAGAAAAGCCAAAGTACCACTGAAAAATCCCTCAGAGCAACCAGACACCTTCTGAGCTCAAAAGCCAAACGGTTTGGTTTGGTTTGGTTTGGTTTGGTTTGGTTTGGTTTGGTTTGGTTTGGTTTGGTTTGGTTTGGTTTGGTTTGGTTTGGTTTGGTTTGGTTTGGTTTGGTTTGGTTTGGTTTGGTACTGGATACTGAATCCAGGCCCATTCCAGCCCTTTTTATTTTTTATTTTGACACAGGATCTCAATAAGTTGCTTACATCCTTGCTAAGTTGAGGCTGATCTCAAACTTGTGATCCTCCTGCCTCAGCCTCCTGAGTTGCTGGGACTACAGGCATGTGCCATGTGAATCTGACTCAAAAAATGAACTGATAAGGTGGTATCATTTGTAAGGAAAAAATGTTCCAGTGATCAGTGATTTGAGGATCTTTTCCCCCCTTTGGAGGCTTTCTGCTTGACATGCTTACCCTGAGGAGGACAATTTCACTTCCCTTTGCCTGTTTTGTTTCACTGGGTTTTTTTCCTACCTTTCCTACCTTGTGTTATGTTGTGTTGTATTGTTTCTCTTTCTCTTTTATCAGAAGATTTCAGTTGGTCTTTCCAATCTGCAGCCTTACTCTTCCTTATAGGTGTTGAGACTCTCCTCCTCTTCTTTGCTTCCTCCTTGCAGTGACAAATACGCACAGCTTTCTCAAAGCATCTGTTGGTATGGTTAAATAATATGGCCCTAACATGAGCTTGGTGACAATGGAAGAGAGGCACTCTGCACCTGTCCCACAACACTCGTCACTTGCTTAATCTGGAAGTCAGCAAGAACAATTCTCCCCTGCATAAGATGCTTGTCCAAACATGTTGCAAGATGACTCACCAGGAGGATGAGTGACCTCTCAAAACTTGTCCCACAGTGTTGATTTGGAAAATAAATACAAGTGCATAGATGCCTTCCTATTACCTGCTGCATAGAAAAAAACTAAATGTGTTTAGCTTTAAGTAGGGAATATTTTGCTATGTTGGTGTCTACTTTCTTTTTTAGTTGGTGTTACATTACAGAAAGAAAGCTATTTATACCTGTTATTATTATCCTGTCAAAAATGGCAGCATAAGCACTATAATTGAAAACCCTGAATACAGAATGAAGTATGCTAAAGGCACGTGTCGTGCTGAAGCTATTGTATTTGGCAGAAAGGGAACTTAAGGGAACCAACTGGAAGAAATGCATCACTGAACAGTCAGATTTAGCAAATCAGTTGGGGCACTAAGATATTTTCCACAGGATGTTCCCTCAAAGGATTTTTTGTTTGTATTGTTGTGAGGGGAAGGAGTTCTCAGGTTTTTCTTTCATAGAAAAGACCCATAGCTCCTTTATGTACAGACACTTTATCCAGTCACTATGAAAGGGAGCTTTTGAACAAGAGTTCTGAGAAGTATCATTACAGGCATTCAGAACTGAGAAAGATGGCACATCAAAAATAAATGATTGCCATTATAAAATGTAAAATAAAGCAATGGGATCTATAGATTAGATCAGATAGCAACTGACCTCCCACCACTTACTCCATCTTTTCTCCTCTGATGTGAAACGCTTCCTTGGTTACCTGCCAAATTCCTTTAAGTACTCGGATGTCATGGATATCCATTCTTGTTTCCTACCTTCACCTCCAGCCCCTTGATCACTCCCTGCACATTTCTGTGAACTCTCACCCTGCTTTCCATGAGCAACAACCATGACATGACCCTTGGCTCAAGTTTATTAGTGCAGCATTAGTCAAATGGCCCAATCAGTATGTTCCTAATTCTAGGGGAAAGGACAGAGACAGAGAGGAAAGAGGAAATGTAAACCATAAAACTCTGGAATGTTATAAGGATGCAATATGAAGAGCAGAGAAGCCAATTCATAGTGAAAGAATGAAGCAGATTCTCTGAAAGAAGTAGAGTGCATACACCAGGAGAACCTCATAGGTCCCTGGAGAACACCAGTTCCTGTTTTGACACAAGGCCCAACTGCACCCCTACCCAAAGACCCCACAAGATGCTCCACTATCCTTCTAATTCCCTTCTTGCTTAAAATTGTTTCTATTGGATTCCTGTCACTTACAACCAAAATACCCCCAACTAGTTCCCTGGATCTGATAGGGAACTGACAGACACGCACAGTGGGAACAAGAGGTTAAGGAATAATTCTACAGACTGGGCCCACTGTGCAGACCCCCACATGCTTTCTTTTCTACAAAGCAATTTACCTGCAGCCCTGCCTGGCTTAAGTCAACAAGGATATGTTACATTTCTTGGCAAATACCTGTTATTTGCAGGAGAAATGTAGACCCAAAATGCTGATTAAAACACACAACACACACACACACACACACACACACGTTACCCTGAAGAGGGGGATTTTTGTGACCCTTACACACACCAAATCCTAGAACTCAGGGAGATAAGGATAATTCCCTTCCACCATAAAATTAGTAAGAACCGTTCCAATTAGAACCTGTCACATGGCCCTAAGTGACCTAGAGTTATCATGGCAGTGGGGATGTGAAATCCTGAAGTCATCCTGCTGTCAGTCAAAAGTCAAGAAGTGGACTGGGTGGGACTCTCTGGAAACTTCCCTGGGACTCTCAATCACACTGGAGGACAGGAATCAATCCCTCTCCTCTCTGAGAGGACACACTTTCTCCCTGGAGCGTGCTCCCTTTTCCTATCCCTTCTGATAGACTCATGCCTGTAACTCTGAGCAGCATGTCTGAAATCTTCCTTGCATGATTGCATGAATCAGGGTTTGAAGAGGGGCCCTCCATGCTGCCTCATTTTCCCAAACGTCCTGCCCATAACAGATCTACTCTGGAGTTTATTCTGTCTTTGACTTGTCTGCCCATTCCTATGGCAATGCCAAGTGTGTTTTAATTAGGCAGGTTTATAATATATTATGTTTTATTTTATTTTAGTCAAATAGAATTTCTTTAATGGTCAAGTTGTCTCCTAGTACACACTCTATAATATATTTTAATATCTGGTAGGATAAGTCCCCTAGTTATTGGTCTTTTTAAATTTTTCTGCTGGCTATTCTCATATGTTTATTCTTCCAGATAAATATAGACTCATTGTGTCAAGTACAAAATATATATGTATATATTGCACTAGAATTTTTATTTTAATAAACTTGAATTTATAGGTTAATTATGGGAAAATTGATTTTATCACAATATTGAGACTCCCTAGCCAAGAATCAGTTAGCTATATTCAAATATGTTTATGGCCTTCATTAGAGTTTTAGAGTCATTTGCATAAACACTGCGCACATTTCTTAAGTTCGTTCTTAGGTATTTTATGTTTGGGTTGCTATTGGGAATCCTAATCATTCTTGCTGGAGGACTATAGTTGGTATCTCTGGAGCCCCATATCACATCACCTTGACCCAGTGATTTCAATCACAACAGAGGTGGACATTTCCACATGAGTTCAGACAGCTCCTGGTACTGAAAACATCCCACTGAGAGCTTGAGTTATATGTTCTGCTCTAGGGCTTTCTCTAGCACCAATAGGAGCCTGCTCAGCCATCACAAGTACAGCCCAAACCTTCCAGGGAGTTAAAATCCATGGGAAGCAGGGGCTGGTGGGTAAATCCTCCAGCCATCCCTCCCTTAGGTCAACCATTCTGTACACTCAGGAGATGCTGAGCTCCAGTCACCTAACGTAGGAGTAATCTTGATAATGCCACCCTATTGGAGGCATTTCAATCTTCTCATCTCACCCCCTCTTCTCCTTCACTCCTGCTTTCTGGGATCAGCTCCCAAGAAAAACACCTCCTGCAAATCCTTTTCTCTGGCTCTGTTTTTGGGAGACTCTCAAACTAAATCAGGCTTCCTATGGGAGACTGACTCATAATGAGACAACTGAGTTTTATAGGAGAAACACTTGAACCAGTTGAAGTCCTGCTGCCAAGAAACATCACACCAACCTGCACCCAGCTGTCAAGTAGAGGTGACAGTCTGGCCTAGAGTCCAGAACTGCTTCTGGTAAAGGAGAGTCTTCAAAAAGGGGGTTACAAGAATGACAGGCAGAAACAGCTAATTTGGTCTTCCAGAGAACTAGGGGAAGGGAGATCAAAAACCCTGATGGATAACTGGGTGTGGTGGCACACACCTGTGATCCCAGTGACTCAGATGGCAGAAGCAGGAGGATTGGGGATCACAAGTTCAAGGTCAGCCTCAGCTACTTAGCAAGACCCTGTCTTGAAGTAAAATAAAAAGGTTGGGGATATTGCTTGGTGGTACAGCACCTTGCCCAGTATATGGGAAGCCTTGAGTTCAATCCCTAGTACTGTGGGAGGGGGAGAAGCCCTGAAGGATATGGTTCCCCATCCTCTGACTCTCCTTTATTTTCTAATGCACAATCAGACAATAAAGAGAAAGAGATAAATAAGACAGGGTCTAGGGAGGGACCAGTGCATCAAGCAAGGGTTTTCTGATGGGAAAACCTTTGCAGTGGGAAGAGTTCACAGAGGGAGCTGGTGAGTAGACAAGAAAAAAGCAACAGCCATTGGTGTAGGTTAAGGAAATGCAGGTGGTCCCTGACTTATGATGACTCAACTTACGATTTTTCTACTTTATGATGGTGCAAGAGCAATATGCATTCAGTAAAAACCATACTTTGTATTTTGAATTTGGATCTTTTCCCAGGCTAGCAATATGCACTATGATTGTCTCTCCAGATACCGGACAGTGCCAGAGAGTTCCCTGTCAGCCACACAATCCAGGAGGGGAAACAGCCAGTACTCTACAGTGTACTGTGTTGCTAAACTGTGGTATTCACTAGATTAGGTGCATTATAAATGCATTTTCATCTTAACAATAGCCTAGACCTACAACGGGTTTATTTTTTTATTATTATTATTTTTTATTTTATTTTATTTTTTTTTTTAGGTTATATTCTTTTTTTTTTTTTTTTTATTGTACACAAATGGGATACATGTTGCCTCTCTGTACATGGCGCAAAGGCATACCATTTGTGTAATCATAAATCCACATACAATAATGTTGTTTGATTCATTCTGTTATTTTTTCCCCTTCCCCCCACCCCTCCCATCCCTCTTTACCCTCTATACAGTACTTTCTTCCTCCATACTTGCCCCCCTCCCTAACCCTAACTCTAACCCTAACACTAATCCTTCCCTCCCCCCCATTATGTGTCATCCTCCACTTATTAGCGATATCATTCGTCCCTTGTCTTTTTGAGATTGGCTTATCTCACTTAGCATGATATTCTCCAATTTCATCCATCTACAACGGGTTTATTGGGGTGTAGTAATCCCATGGTAAATTTGAGTATCTGTATACTGTTATTGTAGGGTTTTTTGGTGTAGCGGGGAGGGTGGCTACATAGGTGGGTTCATACTGTGTACATTATTTTGCAGCTTTCATCTTTTTGATTTCTTAAAGATCTTAAACATGATTCCCCCCAGCTATCATGATAAATTTGCATCATACACTCAAGATTCAACATTCTGGGAGAGGAGACCTGGTGAGCAACATCCCCACCACATGCCCACTTCTGGCTATACCAGAGAAGCAAGAAGAAGGATATAGTCTCTACACTACTTGTGAACATAATGAGGGATTACCTAAAATAGAGATGACAAATGTTTACTACAATATCTTTGCCCATTTCTTTGTTGGGTTAAGCTTTGTTTTTCCTTGTTATTTTTAAGAAGTTCTTTATATTCTGGATATTAATTACTTATTATAATTATTGTAAACATTTCATCCAAGTCTATTGCTTACTTCTAATTTTAGTTGTCATATCTGTCAATCTTTGCTGTGGAGGCAAAATATTATTTTCCCACACTGAATTTGTAAAAACAGTTATCTGTATTTTGGTTAAGTCATGTCTTCAGGCTCTGTACTTTCTGGTTCATCTTTAGTGAATAAAGCACATACAAAGTTGAGAGAATAGTATAATGAACATTCAATAATTATCCACATATGACCAGTTCAGTTTCATCTACACCCTTCCCATCTCCCTACCCCCAAACATGCCAAATTATTTCAGAGAGAATCCCAGACATATCATTTCACCTATAAATATTTTAGCATGTATCTCTAAAACCCAGACTCTCTTTTTAACTTAACTTCAGCACTACAATATTATCATACCAAAAATAATTGGCAAGAATGCTTTATCCAGTTAGTATTTTAATTTACCTGATTTTCTCATGTCTTTTTGCAATTGCTTTGTTCAAATCAAGATTCAAAGTCCAAGCATTGCATGTGGTTGCTATATCTTTTAAGACTCTTTTAATCTACAACAGTTCCTCCTCCCTCTTTTATTTCTTGCTATTTTTTTTTTTTTGTTAAAGAGACCATAAATTGTGTAAAATCTACCGCCTTCTAGAATAGCCAAATGCATGCCTGCATGTCTATTTCTCTCCCACTACATTTCCCATAAGCTGATAGTGCTAGAGGCCTAATTGGATTCAAATTCAAGGTTCTCTGATTAAATCATTGCATGGGCAAGGATGTGTCATCCCTATTGCATCACAATAGAAGGTACATAATGTCCACAATTTTTTTTAGAAACTGACCTCCTCCTTTCTCATATCTCTATCTTTAATTGGATTGACTTACAAAACGAGTCCAGGTGACAATGCACTCCTTAACCCTGTGTTTGGTGAAAATGCTTCTCATGTCTCCCAGTTAAGGGTCTTTTCAGGTGTTGAGATGCATATATACATCATTCCTGCTGGACCAGAGTTAAGGCTTGGGTGGTTCCCACTCTTCAGTTCAAGTCATGCTCTCATTATGCATGTGTTTTCATTTTCATGTTTCCTCTACATCCTGGTTGAACCCTTCCAATATCCTTCCTTAAGCAAATACATGAAGGTGTTCCTTTATTAAAACAATGTCTGACATTTGTCCTTGAAAATATATGGGAGCCTTTAATATTATGTAAGGCAACCCATGTGCGGGCTTTCAACTTTAATCAATCTTAATGGTGTTGTAGATGGCATTCTGTTTTTTACTTCTCATTTGTTCATATTGCTGTCTCTGCTCCTAGTCACTGTTTAATGCTGGATAGTAATCTATCAGGCACACTCTCTTAGTACCCAGGAGGCACTAGGTTACTACAGGCGTGTGCCACCATGCCCAGCTCATAAATGCAGTGTGTGTGTGTGTGTGTGTGTGTGTGTGTTAGATGTAGCCTAAACTAGTCTTTTCTTTTTTAGTGCATTATAGTTGTCATATATGCATTTTGGTGGTGGGTGGGTACTGGGGATTGAACCCAGGGTCACTTAACCACTGAGCAACAACCCCAACCCTTTTTATTCTTTATCTTGAGACAGGGTCTTGCTAAATTAATAAGGCCTTGCTAAGTTGCTGAGGCTAGCCTCACACTTGCAGTCCTTCTGCCTCAACCTTCCAAGTCATTGAAATTACAGGTGTGGGGGTACACTATATATAAGCATTCTTTTTTATGAGAAGCATCTTTTTTTAATTTGCTCTAATTAGTTATACATGAAGTATAATGCATTTTTACACATCAAACATAGAGTATAACTTCTCATTTGTCTGGCTTTATATATATATGAATTCTTAATTCCACTAAATACCTTGCTCAACAGCTATTCCAATTTACACTCCCATCAGCAATTCGTAGGTTCTCATTTCCCACTTCTTGCCAGCACTTGTCTTCCCCCTCCATTTTTTTTTTTTTTTTTTTTTTGGGGTGCTGGGGATCGAACCCAGGGCCTTGTGCTTACAAGGCAAGCACTCTACCGACTGAGCTATCTCCACAGCCCCTCCATTTTTTTTTTAATTAAAAAAAAAATTTAGTTGTAGATGAACACTATACCTTTATTTTATTTGTTTATTTTTATGTGGTGATGAGGCTCAAACCCAGTGCCTCACACATGCTAGGAAAGTGCTCTGCCACTGAGCTACAACCCCAGCCCTCCCCTCTAATTTTTATCAATGAATGATGTTCTAAATTGCATTTCTCTAGTTGCTAGGGATCACAAGCATGCCTTCATATGCACATTAGACCTGCAGGCTGCCTGTTCTATGAATGGCCTGTTTCTACCCTTTTCTACTTCTCTAAAGGTCTCCTATCTTCTACATCTCTGTGCGCCTTCCATGCTGGATGTCTTCCATTTGTCCCTCCAGACACTTTTCTTTTTTTTTTTTTTTTTTTTTTTTTGTGGCCTGGAAGGCTAAACTGTATGACTACATCAAATTGCTCCCTTGCCATCTGGCTTCCAGCTCTAGCAGGAAATTGGAGGAAGGTAAAGGGAACGAGGATGTTGACTATCTCAGCATCCTCTCTGCAGGGCTGCTGTGGGCTGGCTGTACCCCACAACCCAAAATCATAGCTCCTATTGGGAGGTCCTCTCCCCCTGGTCCTGTTCTGGAACACCTGGGTTTCTGTCTCACTTCTTGTGGTTTTCCTAGTCCTGCTAACATGTTTGCAAATAGTCCCTCTATTAAAACATCCTTCAATTACCCATTTTGAGTATGCCATGTGTGGCTTGCTGGGAGCCTATCTGAAACCTTGTCATTGAATGGAAATTTCTAAATTTCATGCAATTTTGGCAAATTATTCTGGCTTTTGGTATTTGCTTTGGAGTGCTTATCAAAACAAGTACTTCTAAGTCCTTCTAGAAGTCCTAGGAATATAGATTTCCTTTTCCCCTGCATTCTATTTGTTCTCTAGCTTTAATTTTCCATGTTTAGGTCATCAATCTATCCAGAATCTAACTATGTCTGTGGTGTTAAATGGATCTAGTTTTATTTTTCTCAATATAGTAGCCAATTTCCCCAATAATGTCTTTCATCCACCAATTTCAGTTGCCTCCTTTATTATATATTAAGTTCCCATTGACCCACAGGTCTGTCTCTGAGTTCTTTATCCCATACCATTAGTCTATTTGTTCTTGTATCATTGCAATACTGTTTTGTCTTGGTCTTCCATTTTCATTTGTTTATTTATGTTTTGCAGTAGTGGGGATTGAACCCAGGGGTGCTCTACCACTGAGCTACAACCCAAGCCTTTTTTGGTTTTTTGAGACAGGGTCTCAATAAGTTGCCCAGGTGGGTCTCAAACTCCCAATCTGCCTGAGCAGCTGAGACTACAGGCTTACACCACGCACTCAGTCAGACTTTTTCTCTGTTTTGTTTTGAGGTACTGGGAGTTGAACCCAGGGTCTTAAACATGCTAGGCAAAATGTTCTACCACCAATCCATACATCTCTAGCCTTCTAGCCTACAATTTTTTTTTTTTTTTTTTTACTTTTAACTCTGTTTATTGGGACATGATTTTCTCACCCAAGAATTGTGTACATACTCTAAAATGTTTATTTTATGTAAGCCCTGCATCTCTTCAAGTCCCATCCTTCCCTTTATTTTATTATTATTTATTTTTTTAACAGACTGCATTTTGATTCATTGTACATAAATGGGGTACATCTTTTCATTTCTATGGTTGTGCATGATGTAGATTCATACTATTTGTGTAATCACACATGTACATAGGGTAATGATGTCTGTCTCATTCCACCATTTTTTCATATCCCACCTCCTCCCTTTCATTTTCCTCTATGTAATCTAAAGTTCCTCCATTCTTCTCTTAGCCCCCATCTCCCCAGCCCCATTATATATCATCATCCACTTACCAGGGAAAACATTCAGCCTTTGGGTTTTTGGGATTGGCTTATTTCACTTAGCATGATATTCTCCAATTCCATCCATTTATCTGCAAATGCCATAATATGATTCTTATTTATGGCTGAATAATATTCCATTGTGTATATATACCAGTTTCTTTATCCATTCATCTGTTGAAGGGCATCTAGGTTGGTTCCACAATCTAAATATTGTGAATTGAGCTGCTATAAACATTGATGTGGCTGCATTACTGTAGTATGCTAATTTTAAGTCCTTTGGGTATAAATCGAGGAGTGGGATAACTGGGTCAAAAGGTGGGTCCATTCCAAGTTTTCTGAGGATTCTCCACTATTCTTTCCAGAGTGCCAGCCCTACAATTTTAATGACTTTTTCTGTCTTGTACAGTTTGGTCACAGCAGCAATATCAACTTGTGACAGAGACTTCTAAGTGAACTCTAATATCAATTTTCCCATTTTTCTCTACACTAGGGGTCAGCAACTATTTTCTGTAAAGAACCAGATGGGAAATATTTCACACTTTCACAGTCACACAGTCTTTATCATAACTGTTCCACTCTGATATTGAGGCTTGAAAGCAGTCATAAAAGATACATCAATAGATAAACAGCAGTATTCCAGCAAAATTTTATTTACAAAAATAAGTGAGTGCCAAAATTTGCTGACTCCTGCTTTACAGTGATAGAATCCCCTGGAATTTGACCTCATGGAATAAACAGTACACCTCTCAGAACTATGCTGCTAACTGTGACCCTGGGACTAATTCTATCCAAGAAATGTAAGCTGAAGTAGCACATACAACTTCCAGAAGTGTCCTGTGGACAGAGGAAGAAAATGTGCCATTGTCCTTCTCTTTTCCCTGGCCTGGAGTGCTTCATGACTGGGGCAGGTATCTTGGAACATGTAGCGGAAGTAACAGTGAAGCAACAAGATAGAAGCTGCCAAAGTCCTGAAAGATTTTATTATGAAGAGGAGTTAACTTTTGCTGAGTGCTTTTCTGCATTGTGTGATTTTGTCTTTTATTGCCTGTTACTCTATCCTTCTGTACTCCCTAAATCTATTATACCAATCAATTTCTCTGATGTTAAACCATATTTGAATTCTTGATATATATGTTACTTGAACATGATATCTCATAGTATGCTGATTTTTTTTAACTAGTTTTGATCTAGGAACTTTATATTTCTGGTCATCATTCGCCATCTGAAATTTGTTAAAATTTGCTTTCTGTCCCAGTTTTTGCACCATTTTTTGAAAATATCTGGGTGTACTTGAAAAGAATGGGTATTCTGCAGTTGATGAGTAAAGTGTAATGAATATGCCCATAAGGTCATAATAGATTATTCTGGGTTCAAAACATCTGTATCCTAAAGTTTTTTTATCTGCTTGATCTATCAGTTACTGATGAAGATGTTTGATCATCTTTTTACAGCAAAATGTAGGTTTTTTTCTATTTTTTTCTTATAGTTCAAAGTTTTGTACTTCATGTTTTGTGGCTATGTTATTCAGTGCATACATATTTATTAATGGTGTATCTTCCTATTGAATTGAACCTTTTATCTTTAGAAAGTGGCCCTCTTTTTCTCTAATAATACTTTTTGTTATAAAGTATACTTTCTTATGATAGTTTATTTCAATTAGAATTTGCCCCAATGTTTTTCATATTTTTGTTTTCAACTTCTCTGTTTCAGATATGTCTCTTGAGCATATAATTGGATTTTATTCTTTATTTTGTATGTAAATGTTTGTCTTTTAACAAGACTACTTTTTTTCTACATTTAATATAATCAGCAATATATTTAGATACACAACTAATCCTTTATTTTGTTTTTTCTTTTCTTCCTTTCTTTTCCTGGTCCTGGGAGATTGAACCTAAGGGTACTCTACCACTGAGCTACATCCTCAGTCCTTTTTTTCTTTTTTTTTCCCAACACAGTTTCTTACTACATTGCTTAGGGCCTTCCTAAATTGCTGAGGCTGGCCTTGAACTTGTAATCCTACTGCTTCAAACTCCTAAATTGCTGAATTACAGGCATGCCTCACCATACCCAACCCAGGGGTTTTTGTTTGTTTTTGTTTTATTTTGTTTTTTAATTTTGTGACAGGGTCTCACTAAATTGTCCAAGCTGGCCTCAAACTTGCAGTCTGACTGCCTCAGCCTCTTGAGTCCCTGAGATTACAGGTATGTGCCACTATGCCTAGCTGTTGATACATCTTTTACAGGATGTACTTTTCTGCTCATCTCTAACTGCTGTATTCTGTTCAGAGCACTGCTTATTTTTGAAATTAGCATATGTCTTATATGTGAGCAAACACCCTGCCCATTTTTGTTAATATTTCCATAAGTGTCTGTAAAGTCCTAATTGGTCCTCAATCCCAGGTTTGGCTGTTGATTCTGTTAATATTGATGTTTCTTTTTCATGGTCCTGGTTGTCCTCATATGTTGGGTGACTCAGGTTGTATGTATTCATGGTATTTGTTACCTGTTTATGAATATGCTTCTGTTTAATGCACTGAATGTAATAAATGCCAGTGAATTTCATCCTAAGTGTGTGTTTGGTTGTTGTTGTTTTGTGGTACTTAAAATTGAACCCTGGGCCTCACACATGCTAGGCAAGTGCCCTACCACTGAGTTATTTCTACAGCCCTTTTTATTTTATAGAATCTCAATAAATTACCCAGGCTGGCCTCAAACTTGCATTCTCCTGTTTCAGCCTCCTGAGTAGACTGGATTACAGGGGTCACCACTGCATCTGACTCATTCAAGGTATTTGAAGCACTCAACAACTTTGGGTGGTTCAATCCAGAAGGTATTGCTGCTGGTAGGTGGTCTCCATTAACAAGCCTATCATGTGCCTATCATGAGTTTCATAGGACAGAATTACTTACCCAAGCTCAACACCTGTGAATAACAAAACTTGGCTCCTAACCAGGCCCTCTGGCCCAAAGCCCATTCAGTTCTCATGATGCCTCTACCTGCCCAAGTCTTCCTAATGCCAACCAGGCCCCTCCCAGTTCCTAATGCCCAGTAACCAGACAGTTCATAGAATGTTTAAATATATTGCTCTTCCTTTTACTCTAAAAAAAAAAAGTGTCAATAATAAGCTGCACACTGCAGAAAGTGTCATGGGTTGCCATCATCCCACCACTCCAAACAACACTATACACTCCCCCTCCCCTTTAAATCCTAGATGAAAATTCCCAAGACAGTGGAGACCCCCACACAGGAGGATTTCCAATCCCAGACCTCAGCAGCTCAAGGCATTGAGGAAATAAATTAGGGGGAGGAAGGGTCCTAGTTGGTCTTGCCCAGCTCTGTCTCACAGACCCAGCGGTAGGGCCTCTGGCAGAAGTCATCATTCCAGCGACCATCAGGGGTGAAGTGGGCACAGTCCTCGCCTCCTCCTAGCCCATGCCCATACCAGTCATCTGGCTGATCTGGTCTCCAGTTCCTGTGGACAGGAAACAGCCAGGTGCCCCAGGAGGTCAGACTCAGTCACATCCACAGGAGCCCTTCCACCATAGGGTCAAAGGTTGGGAAGGTGCCAGACCCACAGATTTGAGCAGTCACACACACTCACTTGAAGCCTGTCTCATAGTCAGTCCCATCCACCCATTTCCAAGGGCCATTTTGATCTGTTAGACCTATCCAGGTGTTCAAAGGGCCCATGTGGTGCTGGACAAATTTCTGGAAAGAGAAGAGTGGGTTGGTGACCTCTCCCTTATACAAGCCAGTCTACCAGAAGAGCCTGCCAGGATCTCACCTGCTCCTCCCAGGAGGTGACTACCACCAGGTGAGCATTCTCCAGCTGGCAGTACTTGTCTGCCTCTGGCCAGGGCCTTCCAGAGCTGGAGAACCAGTAGCAGCTGCCTTCATGTTCCACCCAGTTAATGGGGCAGCAGGTCCTCACAGAGCCTGAGAGCAAAGAGGGAGGGTGAGGAGGCTGCAACGCTGCCTGGAGTGGGGCAAAAAGTAGGGTTGGGTGCCCTCCTCACCATTGCCCTGGAGGACAGCCATCTGACAGCTCAAGCTTCGCAGGTCAGACACAAACTGCTTCACGTGGAGCAGCAAGCTGGAGTGTTCTGGAGAGATAGAGGACAGAAGGGGAGAAGGAGGAAGAGAGTGGGAGAGGGAAATAAGGTCAGTATGAACATGGGGGGAGGGATCTGTCATCTCTCTGAGAAGACCAATCACAGATGCCCCTGCCAAGAAGCCTTGGTTTGGTCTGAGAGTTGCACTCTATACCCTATACCTACACACACACACATACACAGATGTACACATACTCGCTCTCTGACCTTCACTCAGATCCTGCTGTTGTTTTTCCAGCTGGGACTCCAGCAACTTCATCTTTCTTCCCACATTGCCTCCTGGGGGAGAGACTTGCTCAGTGCCCAGATGTCTTGACCACCCCCGAACCCCTCCCAGGCCCCAGCTCCCAACCCAAGCCCCCCTCACCCTGGGTGCTCACGGCCTTGACCTCAGCCTCAGTGCTCACTGTGAAGTTGGTGAAGGTCTTTCTCAGGGCCTGCAACTCCCCCTGCAGCTGGGAGTCTGTGCAGGAGAAGGCATGGGTTTGAAAACAGGAGGGGGCTGTGTTCACCAGCACTGCACCCATCACTAACATCCCCCCACCCCAATATTGCTCCCTTCTCTTCCACCCCAGGCACCCACTTTGGGATCCAATCACACAGACAACCACCAGCAACAGAAGACTGAGGCCCAAGGAGAACAGGAGGAGGCGGGGTCCAGAGCAGAGTCGCTGCAAAAGAGGTTGAGAGGGAGGCAACCCTGCAAGAGAAAGGATAAGGAGCTCAGGGACACAGGACACCTGGAGTAGCTGCAGGGTACTTGGTGAGGAGCAGGCTAAGGCTACCCTAGTAGACTATAAGGAATCATATAGATTAAGAAATCTATATGGGATATTTTGCAGGGCCAGAGACAACTGGATGTGGGGAAGAGAAGAGGGATCCTCAGGGGGTGCAAAGCTTTGACCTTCTCTAGCACTGTGGAGGCCCTGAGACTTTGCTGACATCTAGCGGCAGGACTGTGACACAGCAGCTAATTAACCTCATCGGCGCCCCGTCTGTGGGAGTCTGTCATTGCGCCCCCTGAAAGTGAAGAGGTTTCTCCTCTCTGTGAATCCCACCCATCTTCATCTGCATGCAGAGAGAAGTCAGGGTCTCTCCCACCCATGGAGAAAAGAATGACAATCAGCCTGGTGCCTGTGAACTGGAGTGTGGGGCCTCCCCTCCCCTTTCTCCTCACCAGCACTCACCATCCCCACAAGATTCCTCTTTGCTCACAGGACAAAAAAGTGGGGAGAGGGAACTTGTTTTAGATGCACGGGAAGGGGACTCATCCTTCCCGGAGCAGAGACCCTCAGCCTCATCACAGGCTTCCTAACCTAACCCTTTTGACCTAGTTGATCCTGATACCACGTGCACCCACACACACTGGCCAAGGCTCCCTGTGGCCACGTTGGAAGAGGAAACGAAGAGGACGACTACATTCTGAAGACATAAACCCATCTCTTCAGCCTCCAGTTGTTCCCATACCTTGGGTCCGCCCCCTGCCCAAAGTCCTGAGAAACAGGTGACACAGTAAAGAAGCTTGGGCAACTGTCAGGAAGAAAGGGATTCTAATCCCATGCCCTACCTTCCCTAACTAGTGAGACTTGGCCACCATTTTCTATGAGTGTCAGACCCAGGGATGGAGCCAGGTGTCACAGGAAAAAGCAGGTTGAGGGGGTAAAAAGTCACCAAATACTCCTGTTTCAGACGGGAGAGGTGTCCCTCACCTCTTCGGAGCTGATGATGGTCATTCTCCTCATTGTCCAGGTGCTGAAGATCTTGATACTCCTTTGTCATGATAGGCCTGGTGCTGGACCGGGGACAAGTCAAAGCTGAGGCTGGAACTGAGTCTGAGGCTGAAGGGAACTGGACCTGGAGGGTGGGGTCTGTTCCTTTCTTATCTTTGACTGGAGACCCCAAGGAGGCCCTTCTTTCCTCCATCCCCTCCCAGGTCTGACATCCAAAATACAACCTCTGCCCTTTTCCCACCCAGCACTCCCCACACCCCGACCCCATACACACACAGGGACCCTTCAACCCTTCCTTCAATTGTTCTCCCTCCCCACCCCCATTTTACTTGCTGAAGTTCTGGAGGTCTGGCTCCAAGGTCCCTCGATGTAATGCAGATCCCAGGCTAAGGAAGGGGCTGAAGCCTGGAGAATTAGAGTAGGTGGCCAGCCCTGGACAGTGGGAGTGGAGGAGGCAGGGTCCATATGAGGGCCCTGGGCCTGTGTGTCTGTGGTATGGGTGTCTGTGTGTCTGAGCACGCGGAATCTGGCATCTCCAATGTTTGGGACTTTGGACGGTAAACAAAGATGGAAATGGATTTGGAACTTGGGGGTGGGAGTGGGGGATGAGTTGCCTCTGCTGTCCTCCCCAGGAAAGGGGAGTCTCCAGCCAGTCCCCACAAACACCCACACTTCATTGAACCATTTGGGAAGGGAAACAGGCCTGGGGGCACTGAGGTGCAGTTTGTTGTTTCCCCTCTGTCCCTGCCCCTTTCACTCCCTACCTCTGAGTTTCCCAGAATTGTTGGTGTCTCCAAATATCCCTGACCAGAATCAGAGGGACCGACGAGTTCCCTGCTCTTGCCCAATCCAGTTCTGTGACCCCAGAGGCCATGGCTTCCTGTGGGCTGGGCCTCAGGCTCCCCAGCCAGCCTAGCCTGACTCCCTCACTCTTCTGGGGAGTCTGAAGTCCTCCAAGAAGCATGGATGTAGGATAGGGGGCAGTGGGGAACCTCAGTTGGTCTGGCGCTGATGAACCTCCACTGACATCTGCTATGCATCCCAAGATGTCTCTCACATTCATTTCTGTTATCCCCCAGCACAACCTATTTTGCAGGAGAGAAAGTTAAGGCCCTGTTTGGCGAGAACTTGCCAGATTCACACTGCAAGGAAGCAGCACAGGAAGGACTGGGCAGCCTGGCTCTACCCTATGTGCTGCCCCCAGAACCACCCCCAGGACTGGGCTCCCGTCCCATCCACATATGAAAGTCCTGGAGTTCCAGATATGGTAAATCATGGGCTTCAGAGAGGGTTGTCTGAATTCAAATTATGTTAACTGGAAATTAACATAATTTAAATTATGGAAACTGGGCAACAATAAAGATGCTAACAAGTCTCCTTTAAGGCTCCAAATGTGAAGTTGTACAAATCCTGCTTTGCAGATATTTCAATAAAACTAGACTTGAATTGTCTAGATTATGTGAGATGTTCAGGAACACATCACTTGCATAGAGTGACAGCTCTGTATGTGCCCTCATTTGCCTGTGTCCTGAAAACCCTTGTGTTTGTTTACCTGCACTGGGCCTGTGGCCAGTGATTTTGGTGACAACTGGGGTTGTTAATTTAACACGCTCTGATATTATCACTTACAAACTGGTTTATTCAGGCCCAAAAAGCCTATGCTGATTCAGTCAGAATACTGGTTACCCCCACAGAAGTAGGGACTGTCAGGGAACACAGGAAGGTCTGGGGGTTTCCCTGAAGGGAAAGTCCACCTTCTTTTTCTGGATGCTGGTCACACAGTGATGCTTAGCTTGTAAAACTGCAGAAAGCCGTACACTTACCAAGTGTGAATCTTTCTGTTTGCATGTTTTTAAATCTGGTTTCCACCTTATAACCATGTTCCCCAAATTTATTGATTAGAGAACAGTGCTTGGACTAATGCTAAACATGTGTGTGTGTGTATATGTGTTGTGTGTATATGTGTATGTATACATATATCTATACACACATAGGCATACATATTAATCTTTATGTTTCTATTTAGAGTTACATACCTTATAATGTATATAATAGAATTGTGCATTTGCACAGCTATACTAGTTATCTATTGCTACAAAATAATTACTCCAGCCAGGAACAGTGGCACATGCTTATAATCCCAGCAATTTGGAAGACTGAGGCAGGAGGATTTCCAGTTTAAGGTCGAATGGTTTAAGGCCATAATTTAACAAGAACCTATCTCTAAATAAATACAAAATTTTAAAAGGGTTGAGGGTGGGCTCAGTAGTAGAACATGTATAAGGCATGTATGCTGGCATGTATGAGGCTCTGGGCTCAACCCCTAGCATCACAGAAGTAATAATAGCAAAAAATTTTAAGAAAGGGCTGGGCATGTGGTTCAGTGACAGAGCACTCCTGAGTTAAATCCCCAGTATGGAAAAAAAATAATAATTACCCAAAAACTTAAAAAAATAACTAGTGATCCTCTAACCCAGCTTCTGAGGATAGGGTGCAGCTTATCTGACAGGTTCTGGCTCAGTGTTTCTCACAAGAATGCAGCCAAGATTTCAGTCAGTGCTATGTTCATTTGAAGATTTGACAGAGACTGGAAGATAACCACAAAGGGGACTCACTCACATGGTGGGCAAGTTAGTGCTGGGTGTTAGCAGCATTTAATTCTTCACCACAGGACTACTTGAATGTCCTCACAACATGGATGCCAGCTCCTCCCAGAGTGAGTGATCCAAGAGCACCATTCCTTTTATGACTTAGCCTCAGAAGTAACAGGCCATCATTTCCAAACTATCCTGCTGGTCTCAGTCCTACTCATTGTGGGAGGGGACCACACCAAGAGTGAGAGTCCGAGAAAAAAGATAATCACTGGGAGCCATCTTGAAGAATGAGTGAACACATATTAGGGTAACACATGCTCAAAAACATTTTGCTGGCAGGGACAGGTGAGCAACACATTTAAAGACTATGACTGTAGATCATGGGGTCCATGAACAGTTGTTGCAGGCAGTACAGTGGTGAGTCAAATCTCTGATTGAAAGACACCTGACCTCTATGTGGAGATAAGTCAGAGGTAGGTGGTTCAGAGGCAGGGAGATCAGTCAAGAGGCTGCTGTTGGTCCCAGTGAGAAACTACAAGAATTGAGGCCAGACAGGAAGAGACACATGGACAAAACTTTAGCAGAGGAATGGAGTGGACCTCATTATTACTATATGTGCAATGAGCGAGGGAACAGAGCTGGGGCACAGGGCAGCAATGTACCTGACCAGGGTCCAGAAGACTTCTGGGAATGAGTCTGGAGTCCACAGGGATTTCTGGGCTGCAGACCTTGAAGGCAGAGTCTTGGGCATGGCCCAGTGTGGCAAAGTGCCCTGAGAAGAACCCACCCAGTAAGAGGGCAGAGTGGAAAGAAAGCCCAAGACCAAGTCCCTGCCAGAATCAGAATCAGAAGAGTGAACCCCAGAACTGCCACCTGGGAAATAGGAGTGACCTTCAGGGCTTCCTGGGACCCCAAGGGCCAAGAGAAAAATCCACCAGGGCCAGAGAGAAACATGATCTTCCTGTCAGGAGAGTCAGGAAAAGGGAAGTATTTTTTAGGCTAGGGAGGCCTGAGCAGCTGGTGGGCAGAGGAGAAGAGACTGACAGAAAGAGAACAAGTAGATATAAAGAATTAGAGAATGAGCCAACTGGAGGTCCCCCAGAAGGTTAAGTGGGCAAAGCTCATTATCAGACAGTTCTGGACTCATCTTGCCCTCGTCTAGAAAGTGGGTGTAATGCCCATCTGGGAGAGTTATTGTCAAGGTTAAGTGAAATGATGAGTAAAGAGCACTTGGCACAGCACCTGCACATACTTAGTGCTCAGCGCATGGTGGTTGTTTTTATTTATTTTTATTTTTTTTAATTGTTCTAGCAAAACCAAGAGTAGAGTTGAACCTCTGAGGCCTCTGTGTGTACAGGAAAGGGGAATTGGGGATCAGGATGGCAGAGTACACCTCTCTGCATACCCTAGAGAATGATTAACTATTTCACTGGGACAATCCTGGAACCCCAGGAGGATGTCTAAGTTCAGACAGCCCCCTGATCTTCCACAGAAGAGACCTGGATTCTGAGTTACCTTGGCCCTTGCCAACCCCTCTCAGAGCACTTCCAACCTTGTGTGGGGGACAGAACAACCTTGATCTTGCCCCCAGACCATAAAGGTGGGGGTTAGATCTCAAGCTTCTTGGGACCCCTGGCCAACAGAGAGGTGGCACCGACAGATCTCAAGAGGTGGCTCAGTGCTGACTTGCCAAAAAGGGTGGTCTATAGGTCCCCATTGCTAGGAAAGAATGGGCAGGGCTCAGCCTGAGAAAAAGCAGGAGAGATTAACAGAGAGGCACTTGGGCAGAGGGGCTCAGCAGTGGGGTAGAGGCAAGGGAAGTGGTGACTGCTAGGGCTGGATGGAGGAGGTGGTCCTCTGCACAAAGTGTAAAATCTGAACCAACATGACTACCCCTTTCAGTGAGCTTGAACATCCCATCTCTATAGTTGACAGGAACCTTGTCAGTGGGGCCAGGCGTGGACTCTGATTTTAGCAGGGTCTTCCTCCATCCTGGCTCTTATCTTCCCAACACCACTCTCTGATCTAGGCACACCTCAACTTTCCAGCCTTAGGACAGTCAGAATTTTGTGACCAGAACCCTCCCTATGCCACTTTCCTACTTTCATTTGTTTTGGTACCGCAGATTGAACTCAGGGGTGCTTTACCACTGAGTTACATCCCTAGTCCTTTTTATTTTTTGAGACAGGGTCTCCTAAATTGCCCAGGTTGGCTTCAAACTTGCAATCCTCCTGTCTCAGCTGAGGTTCATAGGCATGTGCCACTGCTCCCAGACTTCTTTTCTACTTTTAAAGGGTGACAATTTAAGAAAACTTTAAAACTCCAAATTATCCCAGGTTTTATGTAACTTCCAGGTTCATCCAATAACTGAAAATAGACCAAGAGTTCAATAAAAACCATTGTTACCATTTCCTGCTGTTGCCAGGCACTGGACTAAGCACTTACAAGTGTTGTCACCTTCATTTCTCACAAGTATTTTGCAAGGTAAGCAGTTACTAATTTCATTTTACAGCTAGGGAAACAGACTGAGAGGGTACACTGCCCAGTGACAGTGGGGCCACCATCATCCCCCATCTTAACCTCAACAACCTCCCTGGCTCTCTATTGTCCCCAGTTG
Organism: Sciurus vulgaris; assembly: GCF_902686455.1. Taxonomy (NCBI): domain Eukaryota; kingdom Metazoa; phylum Chordata; class Mammalia; order Rodentia; family Sciuridae; genus Sciurus; species Sciurus vulgaris. The sequence goes on along the minus strand of NC_136463.1, from coordinate 54,646,213 downwards.
TATATTCTCCACCAGCCCCCAGGGCCACATTGCTAGAAAATCTGTGTCTCCCTTCTCCCTCCTCCCTCAAGCAGCTTTTTATGGCACTTGAAATAAAATTCACGTAAAGGCCTATGTGTCAGGCCTTGCATATTTCCCTGACCCATTTAATTCACTCTACCCCAGTGCCCTCCTGTCTTCCCACTCCCAAACTTACCCCTACCTTGTCGTTGCTCTACTTGGCACCGTCCCCTCACCCCAGTCTATGTCAGCATTCAAGTCAACTCAAGTGTTGCTCCAAGAAGAGGCCATCCTGGCCACCCTGCACAAACTAGCAAGGACACATGCCCAGTGGTTACTTTACTTGCTTAATAACGTTGATTGAATTTCAAATTATCTGTCATTCCCACCGAATTAGACCCAAAATTCCCCAAAAACAAATGTTGCCTTCTCAGCAGTTTGAACACTGACTGGTACCAAGGAAGATCCAAGTGTTGTTGAAAGACAGAATTCATGGGAAGAAGAGGAGCCAGGATTTGAACCCAAGTCAGTTTAGGAGCCCAGTGCTCTTGTCCACTAAAGTACCGGCCTCTTTAAGGAACCAGGGAAAAGATCTCTATAGACTTGGAATACTATACCCCAAACTGTTACCATGGTAGAATGAAATGAGGACTTTTTTTTTTTTTAACCATATGTATTTCTATATTTGAATATTTGTCAAGTACACATATTACTTTTATGTTTAAAAATAATGCATGAAAATTCCAGCTACTTGGGAGGCCGCGACAGGATCAAAGTTTTGAGGCCAACCTGGGCAACTTAGTGAGACCCCGTCTCAAAAATTGGAGATGTAGTTCAATGGTAGAGCACTTGCCAAGCATCAGAGTCCCTGGGTTCAATCCTCCTTCTCCTCCTCATCATCATAGTGCAGAATTATGTGATTTTATCCCTTCTAGGTAAACTATCCCTAACTCCTTAGACCTGGACCCACTGCCTGCACACACTTTCCTCAGCTCCCAGATTTCTCTCTTCAGCCCATGGTAGAGAACAGCACAGCCTCACACCATCTGTTCCTATGCAAAGTCAAGCTAAGAGGATTATTTGTAAAAAAATGTCCTCTGTAGCAGGGATTCTCCCTACATGGAGACGTTAGAATCACCTGGGTAGTCTCCTGAAATGCACACCCCTGGATCCCCCCACCATGATTCAAAAGGTTGGGTCCTGTGGGACAGAAATTTTTTTCAGGGCAATTCACTAAGAGGACCACTGGTGTGAGAGACACCTTGATCCTTGGACTTGTTTAGGTTGGGGCAGCCAGGACCTCCCCAGGGTCACTGCCCCTGGGTCAATCTTATGCATCCATCTCTCAGCTTTCCTCAGGGGTGGCTACAAAAACCTCTTTTGCAACTATTCAGGATTTAAACACCACAATGCTTAGGGCCCTCCACTGTAGCCTTGCCCACTGGGGCCCCTGAGAATCAGAGGACAAGGGAGCAGAATCATAACTGGTGCCAGCTTACCTATGTCATACCTCAGGTGAGAGCTTGCCAAGCACATGAACAGTGGCATAAGGAAGGTTGAGAACCACTTTTCTATATAGCAGCAATCTGAGCTTTGTTTAGGACTTAGGGCCAGAAAAATCTGACTCCCTAAAATAAAAACTAAAATTTTTTACCTTTTATTATAAGGAACTAGGCAATGAGCCATTTCCCTTTTTGTCCTGGCTACCAGGAAGCTGAGATAATATTTACCCTCATAGCTCATCCATTTCTCCTATTTATATCTTCAGGTTCAAGTTTCTATTTTCCTACCCTCACTATTTGCAAAGCTGCTTCAAATCTTTCCTATAGAAATGAAGCATAAAGAAATCAAATGAATAAATATTCATACAGCATTCCTTATCAGCAGGAATGTTATCTTCAGAGCCCAGCTGTCTACAACTTCATGAACAGTTTCCTCTACACAGACCCCAACTTACATATGATGGTTCAGCCCATGATTTTACAACTTGACAGTGGTACAAAAGCAATACACATTTGGTAGAAACTGTACTTCAAATTTTAACCTTTGCACAGACTAGCAATAAGCTGTACAATATGCTGCAACTGCCTATCAGACACGAGATATTTAATCTTTATTATACTATAGGCTTTGTGTTAGATGATTTTGCCCAACTATGGGTTAACATAAGTGTTCTGAGAACATTTAAGGTAAGCTAGGTTAAGCTATGATGTTCAGTAAGTCAGGTGTACTGAATGCATTTTTTACTTAGGATATTTTCAAATTATGATGGATTTATTGGAATGTGAACCCATCATAAATCAAGAAGCTTCTGTATTTTCCTTTAGGGACCAATGTGCTGCCAAAAGAACTCAGAGAGCTCAGGCCAGACTAAATCTGCAGGCAAGTCACCTCTTCCTGATTGTCAGGGATTCTAGACACAGCTCCAGCCCTCTCCAGGTCCAGTCTTCAACAACTCTGTTTCCTTGATTTGCTGCTTCCCTCCAAAGCCCTTTTTCAGGTCACCCTATTCTCTCTGGGTTGAGATGAAGAAGGATCTGAATTTACCAGACCCCATCCCTGGGCTCCCACCCTGTCTCCCTCCACACCCAGGACCCAAATAACCAGGCCACACACTGAGTTTCAAGTATCTGTCTCTTCCTTTCACTCTCTCAAAAGAAAAAATAAATAAATTGCAGAAGGCGGCAGCATTTTCAGTCTTCCCCTGGCTCCCAGACACCCAACCCCTAACCCCTGCCCCCCGCCCTCCCCCCCATATTCCCCACTCCCTAGACCCATCCCTCCCCTTTCCCCCAAAACAAAAGAAAAAAGAAAAAAGAAAGAAAAATAATAACAAAAGAAACAAGGAAGAAAAATCCCAGGGAAAAAATAAAAAAGCCACAGTTAGACCTTCTACTCATGCAACCAGCAAAGAAAAAAGGTAGGGGGCATGTGGAAGGCAGGGGACCCACAGTGGAGTCCCGCTACTTCTCCCCCCAAAAAACCACCTTTGTGAAGAAAAAAAAAAAAAAAAGAAAAGAAAATGAGAAATCAAGGGACATGGGGAGTTATGATGGGGCAAGGGTGACCCCAGACCCTGCCTCAGGAGAGCACGGAGGCCTGTGGCCCTGCATCCCTACAGCGGGTGCTCCTGTAGAGGGCCCTGACTTCTGGAATGTGTGTGGGAGAAGGCGGGGGAGGGCAGGCAGCCCCCAGTGGGTCTGTGTGTGCATTGGGGGCGGGCAAGGGTAGGGATCCTGAGGAGCAAGGGCTCGGAACCAGGAGCCCGGCTCCCTGCCCAGACCCCAGGTTCCTAGGGTTCTGGAGCCCAGTTCTGAGGTGCAGGGATACATGCAGAGGAGTGTCCCCCCTCCAATGAGCTGGATCCAGTTAGAAAGGAAATAAATAAGAAGGGGTCAGAGGGAGGCTGGGGTGCGAAGGACGTGGGCAATTCAGTCCAGACCAAGGGCCCGGGTGATGGAGGCAGGGCGAGTCCAGGCCAAGCCAGGGCAGGAATCAGAGTCTCTCTCGGGCTGGGACCCAGATGTAGGGGCCTGAGAGGTCCTCGATGACACGCTTCACCTTGTGGTAGATCTCCTCAAAGCTGTCACCCTCCACGATGGCTGGGAGTGGGTGGAGCAGGGAGTGAGGCCAAGGGCCAGAGGATGCCTGACCAAGGCAAGGCACAGCCCAGAGAAAGGGGCACCTTTTCCTAATTCCCCCAGCCATGAGCCACAGGGCTGCACCCACCCACAGGGCACCTCTTCCTGAGCCATCCCTGTAGTGGGGTCAACTTTGTCAAATCTGAGCCAAAGTGCGGTGTGTGCTGCCACTATAGCCTCACCTGAGAAACACTCTGTGAACTCCTGCTCCAGCTTGGTGGCTCTGTCAAAGGCTTTGCGGGCTTGCTCCTCTGTGATACGCTTATTAATCTCTCTGTGAAGAAAGAGAGACCTAGACTCTTACCTCCTCCATCCAGGGATGTTAGGTTGCAACTGGTCTTTCTTATTAGGAGCAAGAGGCAAAAAGTACAATTCCTGATATCCTTTGGGGCCACAGATGAGCCCCCACCCACAACCCGCCCCAGCCAGGTATGGGTGTTCCCAGGAGTTTATCCTTCCAGTCTTCAGCCCCATAGAAGGAAGTTAGGCTCTAACTCCCAACTGCCCCTGAGGCCCTGGCTTGCCCCAGCAGACATGTGTCCCAAGAGCTGCTGGGAGCTGTAGCCTGCCTAGCTGAATGCAGGAGAAAAGAGGAAACGCCTGGGACTCCTGGCAATCTCTGGGTTTCAGCTCTCCTTGCAGATCCCCACTGAGGGCTGCTGGAGGTGCTGTCCAGGGTTCTGAGGGGAGAGTTCAACACAGAGGCCTTGAGAGGGAGCAGAGGGGAGGCCCCCAGGACCATACTCACAGCACATTCTCCAGGGAGCGGGGGCGGATGAAGATGGCGATAGGGTGCAGGTGGGCCGCCTGCAGCCGCCGCACAGCATTGGCTGAGACATCGAGGATGCAGTGCTTCCCCTGGGGGCAGGCAGGGTAGGTGGAGGGGGACCAGCAGGTGGTGGGAAAGGACAGACCAGGTGCCAAGAAGGGACACAGAACATGGAAAAGTGGGGACAAGAGGATGGCCAAGGGGGAAATGACATGGATGTCAAAAGACACATGGACAGAGAGTCAGGGTGGGAAGGGGATATGAATAGACAGAGTGAAAGACAGAGAGAAAAAGGAAAGGGAAGACGAACAGCCAAGCACAGAAGGGCAGGGAAGGAAAAGAATGGAGGATGTGATAAAAAACAGAAGGGGACCCAGAAGATGGAGGCAGAGCAGGGTCAAGAGGGGCAGTGGAGAGGGGTGGATGTGGAAGGTAAGACAGGACAGGTAGGGAAAGAAAGCAAGGGAAAAGGAGAAAGGAAGTAGGATAGAGGGAGGAGGGAGAGGAGGACAGACAGAGGACAGACAGATGGAAGGGACAAGGAGAGACAGATGGGAGGGAGAGAAGGCAGATGGAGAAAAAAGCCAGGGAGGGAGTGCAGGCAGGGTGGCAAGCATCAGTAAAAAGAGTAAGGAGAGGAATGGGAGAGGGGCACAGGGACCCCAGGAAAAGGGAGGAGAGGGGAGAGGGCCAGAAGGAAATTAGGAAGCAGGCAGGGACCAAGTTGGAGGAGGTCAATATATGGTCACAGAAAGAGAGAGAGAAGTGGGGCAAGGAGGAGGGGAGCAGAGGAAAGGGACAGATGGCAGTGGGGAGTGTGGGGTCAGGAAGTGAGGGCAGCAGTGCACAAAAGAGCAGGCAGCCAGACAGAGTTGCCCAAGAGGAGAAGGAGGTGGAGGAGCGGAGTGGAGACCCAGCAGGGAAAGAGACAGAGAGAAAGAGAGTTAGAGAGAGCTGGAGGAGGCAATGGGGTGGGGAGAGGGCAGAAGGAAGAGGACCAGGTGCCCACTGGGTCCTACCTGCTCTGCCACCTCTCGCACAGACTGGACACTGGTCCCGTAGAGATGGCTGTTGTACTGGCCAGCCTCAATGAACTTGTGCGCCTGAATGTCCTTCTCCATTTTTTCCCGGGACGATACAAAGTGGTAATCCCGGCCATCTATCTCATACTCCCGCTTGGGCCGTGTGGTATCTGCCAGGAAGTCACCCCAACCCCCCAAAGATCTAACCACCATCCCTCTAGCTTAAAACCTACCTACACCAACCAAACGCCAAAGTGCCCAGTTCATCCTTGGTAGGAGGCCACTGGGAAGACAGAACCACCTCCCAGCACCACCAGGGTCTCCCAATTTCTGGCCTGGGCTTGGTTACTATGTAACGTAAGGGGGGCTGAGAAGACCCCTTCCTCTGAGGAACCCTGTGACCCTCTGCACTCCAATGCCTCCAGGCAGTTTTGCCTATAGCCTTCACAAGTGGGGCTCCTGAAGCCTCCCACTCTTCCACCCCCACCTTCACCTTCACCTCCACCTCCCTCCAAGGCCCCAGCACTCACGGGGAACACAGGATCCAAACTTGTCGGGGAACTCGGAGAGAAGATCGTCATTGGCGCGGTCCTTCGTGGGCCCAAGGATGATGATGGGGCGAGCATAGTGAACTGAGGAGAGGAGCCAGGCTCAGGCAGCGAACAGACCAAGGGAGCAGGAGGGCTGGGGCTGAGGCAGGAGTCAGGGCTCACCTTCCATCTGTGTCACTGTCTCGTAGCTCAGAACCGAGTCTTCTCGACCTAGTGGGAGACAAAGAGTCTTCAAGGGGATCCAAGGCAGTGAACCTGGATCCCCTTGCCTTCCTTGGTGTTCCTCTCACCCCAGGGCTTCCTAGCTGGCCCTACCTACCCTGTGATCCAGAGCTGGAGCCCCAGTCCTAGGAAGAAAAAAGAAGCCATGGGTTGGTTAAGGGTTCAGCTTTGTAAGAACCCCACTCTTCCACCAAACTTACCCCTCCTCCACCTACCTTGGCCTTTAACCTTGACCACTCCCGTCGCTCAACCCTGTGGGATAATGAGGGATCCAGGGTGGGAAAGTGCCTGGTGAGGGGCCTAACAGCCCCCACCCTCTGGACCCTTTGATCCTCAGTGAGGAGCTGTCTGCCCCAAAGGCTCATGGAAACAACAGTCACCAGGAGGGCCCACCAGACAGACCCCAGAGAACCCCCCCTTTGCTGCCCACCCTGGAGAACCTTGGGACCTTCAGTGCCTGGGGCAGGAAGTCTGCAAGTCCCAGGAGCCTCACCGTCGTTTGCTGGGGATGAAGCCAATATCATCCGTCTCACTGTCAGAGTGGACCCGCCGTGCCTGCCACCACTCTTCATCGCTAGCATCAATTACATGCAGCACATCCCCAAAGCGGAAGCTCAGGGCCTGGCTCAGGAAGCCACAGTCCTTTGTCTTGTCGTAATCAAACAGGGCCCTAGAGGGCAAGTGGTTATGGGTCAGAACATGGCTAGGACTCCAGGAAATATGTACCAGACACTCCAAGAACCAGCCTAGAGGTTCTGGGCTAGGAATTTGCAGCAAAGCTTGGGCTGCTTGCTAGTGGCATGCCCACAGGATCACAAAAACTGGGCAAGGATAAAAAGCTCTGCTGTAACACATAGTTGTCATGACATGTATGATATTTCCAGAATGAGAGCAAGAACTCCAGATAGCAGTTTTTAATATGTATGCATGCCACACAATTCCCTTGAATCTGCTCAAATTCATAAGGGAAAAAAGAAGACGAAGGGGGAAAAAAGTCCCTCACCAGCAAACATTAGTTACTCTTATCCCTTATCAGCATCAATCCCCTGTGAGGGAGTCATAAACACTAGGGTTAGGACAAGAAAACAATCGACTCTCCAAGAAATTAAAGATGCAGAGTAAAGCAATGGGACTGGAAAGATGGGAGAGACTGAAATTATTGGCATCATCTGGGAGTCAGAAATTAATGACCCTGGGGACCTACTAGACCCTGACAGCAGAGGGAAAGCCAAGTGGAACCTCAAGTATGAGCCAAGGGTCTAGGTAGATGGTGAAAGAGAGAACACAAGAACCCAGGAGAGACTGTGAGATCAGTGTGGGATGTGTTGAGTATGACATGCCTGAAGGACATCTTAGCAGAGATGGCTAGAAAGTAGATGGCCAATCCCAGTAACTAGGAAGCTGAGGCAGGACGAACGCCAAGTTGAAGGGCACCTCAACAATTTAGTGAAGCCCTAAGCAACTTAGCAAGACCTGTCTCAACAAAAATATAAAAAGAAATGGTGATATAGCTCAGTAGTAAAGTGTCCCTGGCTTCAATCCCTAGGGAGGAAGGAAAGAAGGAAGGGAGAAGGGGAGGGAAGAAGGAAAAGCAAGCAGATGGCCAGAAAGGCAAGTCTGCACTTCTGAGAGGTCAAGTCAGGGCTGATGGCTCTAAGAGACAACTGCAGAGTGGAGTGGCAGATGAGGCTGGGTGAATGGCAGGGCCAGAAAGAGAGAGAGAGACAAGGAGAAGTGCAACAGAAAACTAAGCCACCATGTCCACACTGGGGATAAGCACAAAAGAGGAGTCAATAGGGAGAGGAATCCTAAGAAAGGAGTAAATGCTGCTGAAGAGACAGGAGACAGGCATGAGAGAATTGTGGTCCATCTCCCTGAGACTTCCCACAGGGATGTCAAGACTAAATCAATACTGAAAATATCCTAAAGCTGAGTGCAATGACGTGTGCAGAAAGTCCCAGCTACTCAGGAGACTAAGGCAGGAGGATCACTCAGGCTCAGGAGTTCAAGACCAGCCTGGGAAATATAGCAAGACCCCCATCTTAAAAAGCTGGTATATGCCTGTACTCCCAGAAACTTGGGAGGCTATGGCAGCAGGATCACAAGTTTTAGGTCAGTCTCAGCCACTTAGCAAGGCCCTGTCTCAAAATATAAAATAAAAAGGCCTGGGGATGTAGGTCAGTGGCAAAGCTCCATTGGCTTCAATCTCTAATACCTACATAAATATATATATAAAGAAATCCTTAAAGTCCTATGTTGACCTTTTAAATGACCAACTGTGAGGCAGTCTAGGACTCCTTGGTGAGGGGCCATGGTGCCCTGGGGCTAGAAGGCAAGTGGAATATTTGGGGACAGAAGTTATTTTCCAAATCAGATGGTGTATTTCAGAAGATTAATCTGTGCCACTAAACCTGTGAACAGTGGCTGAGCAATAAGCCTGGGTGTGGGAGCAGGGGAGGGCATCAGGCAGGGTTTAGGGCAAGAGCTGGCTAAGGAATAGGTAATGGGCACAGAGGAAAGAGGAATTCACAGAAGCCCAGAGAGCCCAGCCCAGTAAGACTCTGACCTGATATAGAAACCCCTTTTGGGGTTGCTCCGTAGGGAGGCAGTCCCTGAGCCCAGGCTGCTGTTCATGAGCTGTTCCCGAAGGTCATGGATCTTGGCCTCGAATCGGCTGTACTCTGAGGAAACAAGAAGATTCCTGAACTGTGCTCTATTCTATTGCCAAAACCTCTCTGCCCCACCCCACCCTCACCCCTGCTGAAGGCATCAGTTGAGAAAACAAATTCTGAGCTCACAAGACTGGTGCCTTAGGCCTGGTACCTTCTGGTTTATATTGAGCAATGATCGTGACCGTCTGACCCGCATTCTTGAGGGCAATGGCAGCTTGCTCATGGCTGGCGTTTCGGAGATCAACACCATTAACCTAGAGAGGAAAAGAGGCTGAGTAGCTCCACACTTTTCTGGTCTAAGTGGAGCAGGGAGTAGTTCAGCAGGAGAACCAGGCTTCAACCCACCCAGACCCTTCCCAAGAGCTCTGAGCCCTGCTCGGGGGACAGAGCAGGCAGGTTAGCAAGGGCAGGCCTTCCCTCACCGACAGAATCTGGTCCCCCTTCCGCAGCTCCCCGCTGAGGTCCGCAGGGCCCCCGGCCAGGATGAAGGAGATGAAGATGCCTTCGCCATCTTCACCACCCACAATGTTGAAGCCCAGACCCGTGGAGCCCCGGTGGATCACGATTCGCCTCGGTTCTCGAGGAATGTCTTCCTCCCCAAGCAGGTCCTTGGCCACTGGGGAGTAGCGCCGAGGGGAAGTGGGGGTCATGGCTGTGGGGTAGTCGGTGCCCAAGTAGCTACTATGACTGATCTCATTGTCCAGGTGCTGGGAATAAGCTGAGGGAAGGCACAGAAGGATGAGATGAAATACAAGGAGGGCACCCATCAGCACCCACCAGTCCACTCTCTCCAACAGGAACCAAGAAAGCCAGACTCAGACAAAAAGAAAGCTATTCTGTCAGAGATATTGGGTGATGTAGTAAAGGGAACATCAGATCCAGCAATGTCAGGGGTTGGGAATTTATAGCATCAGAGGTTGGTTCTCTTAGGGGATAAAGGACTTGAAAGTTATGTGTTGTCCTTGATATGCCAGGGATGGTGATGTCAAATAGCAATATTAATACCATGCTTTTTGGGTTTTCTTTCTTTTGGCTGATGTTTCTCTCAAATCTCTTAATCCACAAGATTCCTTTTTTTTTTTTTTTTTTTTTTGTCCCCTCCTCTTGGCCATTTGTCTGTTAAAAAACTAGGTCATTTATCTAAAAAATTTTCCCAGGTCTTATGAGGGAAATTCTAACAGGGAAATTTCTGCATAATTCCTGTGGTCTTATTTAACCTATGCCTCTGCTCTTATATCTCCTGGAGCCCTTATTCTAGAGGCTCCAACAGATTCAAATTCAATATGTGAGTAAGTAGACTTCATAGGCAACACTGTGCACTTCCTACTGTGTCTGTCACAAAGGTTGCAATGATGTCTGCTTATTTTTCAGATGTCTTCAGCCTTGTCTACCCATCAACCTCTCACCCAAGCTTTCACAGTCACTGATGATTTTGGATCTTCATCTGAGACCACCAAATAAGGACATTCTATTTCTTTTTGGGGGTGTGTGTGTGTATGTGTGTTTATCTTTTTCAGATGGGACAACATTAACAGAATTTTCTATAAAGAATTATCCCATGTCAACCTTTTGGTTACTCTAAGGTATAGTTTGTACAGGAAAGGGAGGATGGATGCTCAACTCTTTACCAGTGTTCACAGTGAATGGGTTTTCTAGCATCTTCCAAAGGAACCCAAATTTTTTTTTTTTTTTTTTTTGCAATCTTAGGGATTGAACCCAGAGCCTTGTATATGCTAGGCAAGTGCTCTACCACTGAACTATACCCCCAGCCTACTATTAATTTGATCATAATTTGCTTCTTGTTTTTGTTTTTGAGACAGGGTCTTGGTATATTGTTTGGGCTAGACTTGAGCGATCCACCTGCCTTCACCTCCCATGTTGCTGGACTATGGGCACTTACCACCAAAACTGGATTCCCAATTATTCTTTTTTTTTTTTTTTGGGGGCGGGGTGGAATTGGGATTGAACCCAGGGGAACTTAACCACTGAACCACATCCCCAGCCCTTTTTATACTTTATTTCAAGATTGGGTCTCATTGAATCATTCAGGACTAAATTGCTAAGGCTGGCTTTGAACTCATGATCCTCCTGCCTCAGCCTCCCAAACCACTGGTATTATAGGCCTGCACCACCACACCCAGCTAATTCTTTTTCTTCTGCAGTACTGGGGATTGAACCCATGGGGTGCTCTGTCATAAGCTATGTTCCCAGTCCTTTTTTATTTTGAGGAAGCCTCTAACTAAGTTGCCCAGGCTGACTCAAACTTGTGATTCTCCTGCCCCAGTATCCCAAGTCGCTGGGATTACAGGTGTGTGCCACCACACCAAGCCCCAATTATTTTTAAATATAACTATGACCTCATAGACTTAAACACATTGAATGAGTTTTGACTGAATGGCCAGGAGTCTCTTCAATATGGCTGTGTCTTTTGACCCTAGTAGTCTTGGTTACCTTCCTTCCTTTCTAGTATGAAAGATGTTGAACTTTATGTCATATATTTCTTCCCCAAGATTTGGAATCATTTTCCCAAGAAGCCCAGGTTCCTTTACGTAGATTATGGTATTCAGAAAAATAGTACCACGTGGTTTAAAGTATGATTTCATATTTGGTAGGGGCAGCCACACCTAATTATTCTTCTCTAAAATGTCTTAGCTATTCTACATGTTTTTCCAGTTGAACTTTAGGATCAATCCGCTACATTCCCAGGGGGAAAACAATATTAAATCCTGATTGGGACTGCAGGAAATGTACAGATTAATTTGGAGAGGGTTGAGAACTTCCACTTATTAAGATTTTCCATCCAGAAACTTTGTTTTGTATCCTTCAGTAAAATTTCATAATTTTCTTCATATAACTCTTACATTTCTTGTCATTTATATTTCTATCAGATGACAACAGTATCCCTCCTCCCACCTTCTACCTTGTGGTAATAACAGTCAAACCTGTTATGACAAAATTACCCCAGCAAAATTACCCTAGTTGAGAATCATTGCTTTTGAGCAAGACAATAATAAACAGATGAGACATTTGAAAAGAAAGAAACAACCAGGCACAGTGTGCATGCCTGTAATCCCAGGAGCTCGGGAGGCTGAAGCAGAATTTCAAAGCCAGCCTCAGCAAAAGCAAGGTGCTAAGCAACTCAGTGAGACCCTATCTCTAAATAAAATACAAAACAGGACTATGGATATAGCTCAGTGGTTGAGTGCCCCTGAGTTCAAACCCCGGTACCAAAAAAGGAAAAAAAAAAAAAAAGAGAGAGAGAGAGAAACAATTATTCTTATTTGTGAACCATTTAGACGAAAACATAAACAAATAAACTGAAAAACTCAGAAATAAAACGGGAAGTTAAGAATGTGAAGATAAATAACAAGAAATCATAGCAATGAGAAGATGTACTAGGGAAAAAGTTCCCAACAAAAAACATTCTACAGAGGCTAGGGGAAAAGCTTAGTAGAGCATTTGCCTAGCATGTGCAAGGACCTGGGTTCAATCCCTAGCACTGGGGGTGGGGTGGGGGTGAATCCTGGAAATTCCAAGAACAACAAAGAATCATTGGACCCAAAGATGTCAACAGTACTGACATTAAAAAACCCCAGTCTAAGCTGGATGCAGTGTAATCCCAGCAACTCAGGGGACTGAAGCAGGAGGATCACAGGGTCACAAGTTCAGGGTCAGTCTGGGCAATTTAGCAAGAGACTTTCTCAAAAAATAAAAAGGACTAGGGATATAGCTCAGTGGTAGAGCACCCCTGGGTTCAACTTCTGGTACTGCAAAAAGGGAGAGAGAGAGAGAGAGAGAGAGAGAGAGAGAGAGAGAGAGAAACTTTGTCTAAAGTAATGAAACACAGTAACAGTATTAAGAGGCATCATTGCCTCCTTCCTAAGTTAATGGAGACACTGCAAAATGTTCATTGCTGGCTGCTAACTACTCCTCATTACATTAAGGAAAACTCCTCTGCTCCTACTTTACTGAAAGTTCTCACCCAAAATAAATTTCATCAACTGACTTTCCATATCTATTTAAGATGATTCTATAATTTTTTTCACTCTTTTTTTTTTGGACAGGGGATAGAACCCAGGGGCACTTTACCACTGAACTACCTCCCCCAGTCCTGTTTGTTTATTTATTTTACTTATTTATTTTTATTTTGACATAGGTCTCATTAAGTTGCTGAGGGTCTTGCTAAATTGCCCAGGCTAGCCTCAACTTGCAATCCTCCTGACAATCTCCCAAGTTGCTGGGATTACAGGTGTACACCACCAAGCTCGCTTCTCATTTAATTTTTTTTATATATTGAATCATATTAGGAAATTTCCTAATAATAAACCATCTTTAGTTTTCTGAAACAATCTGACTTTTTAAAAAATATTGTTCTCTTAATATGCTGCCATATTGGGGTTCCTACTATGATACTATAAATTTTTACATTATTCAGAAGTAAAATTGGTCTTTACTTTCCTTCTTTTAGGTTATCTTTGTGACCATTTAAACTGGCCGTATAAAATGAGATATGAAGTCTTTCATCTTTTCCTACTCTGAAAGAGCATAGGAATCATCTATTTTTCTTTTGTTGTTGTTGTTGTTGTTGTTGTTGTTACTGGAAATTTAACCCAGGAAAAGTTAGCACTGAGCTATGGCCTCAGCCTTTTTTGTTTTTTTTATTTTGAGACAGGGTCTCGCTTGCTTAAGGCCTTGCTAAGTTGCTGAGGCTAACCTCAAACTTGCAATCCTCCTGTCTCAGCCTCCCAAGCTGCTGGGATTACAGGCATGCACCACCACACCCAGCTACAATCGTCTATTTCTTGAGAATTTGATCAAATTAGCCATAAAAACAAGTGGGCCTTATACTCTGGAGGGAGAGATTGTTCATCTTTTCTAGTGCTTCTAAGGTGACTCATTTTCTATCATTCTTCAATCACATCAAGAATCAGAGGTTATGTCCATTTCATGGAATATCACAAGGTTATATGTCATGGAGCTAACTAGGATGGGTCATAAGGAGCTTTTGGATTTGGAGGGCTCTCACAGGTTGTGATGTCTGGGGGAGCATAGCTGTCACTCAGGTAGGCATTGCTGGGCTTGGCCACCTTTAGGTAGACAACATCATACGTGTTCTTCAGGGCTGCCACGGCATCCTCATGCATGACATCTTCCAGCCCCACACTGTTGACCTGGGGTCAAGGGAAGCAAAGCTCAGACAGATCGAGAAATGGCGACAAAGCAGATATAGTAGGGTGAGGTAATAAGGATCCTGGGGCTGTCCAGGGTCTACAGGCTAGAAAAGTACAGGTCCTCACCGCCAAGATCTTGTCTCCAATCTGCAATCTCCCGTCCTTGTGGGCAGCACCCCCTTCGATGATCTTGGTTACATAGATGCTGTTATCTCCAGGGATGTGCTGGTTCCCTACACCCCCTGCAATGCTGAAACCAAGACCTGGACGCAAGGAATAGAAGAGGTGGGTGCTCAGCTGCCAGGGAAGCAGGGCTTTATTTATTTTTATTTTTTTTTTTTGGTGGGAGGCAGATAAGGAAATTTAGGACAGGAGTGAGACCAAATGGGTTACTACCTTTAGGCCCCTTGATAAGCTTGATCTCCATGACCTTCTCAGCTGGGGGCTTCCGGCGCATGACATAGAGGCGCACAATTGAGCCTGCCTCTTTGAGGGCTTCCACTGCTGCTGAGTGGGTCACCTCCCGCACATCCACTTCATTTACAAACAGGATGCTATCGTTGACCCTGGGAGCAGCAAGGTGGGCCTGAGCCAGGAGCTTCCTGGTGCCCTGGCCCTCATTTTCAAGCACACTAGCTTCCTAACCCCTGTCTCCCCTCCCCACCTGAGACGACCATCCTGGGCTGCAGCCCCTCCAGGAATAATCTTGGTGATGAAAATGGATGGATCGTCACCGATGTGTGGGTTGTCAGTGCCACCTGCAATGCTGAAGCCCAGACCTGAGTTACCCTGAGAAAAAGGAGGGCAATAGGTCAGCTTCCCTCGCTGTCCAATTATGGCAAGGTGAGTGAGGCAAGGAATGGGTGGAGACTTGCAGCCAGAGCACTAAGGAACATGGGTAAGGGGCTGGCCACCTAGAAAACATGGGAACGGAGAGAGGCATAGGCAGAGAGACAAGGGGACCTTGGAAGGAGGAGCTGGCTCACCCTTTCCAATGTGATCTCCTCGTATTCCATCTCCCCCTCGGTTCCGTTCACCTGCAACTCCAACACGGGACAGAAACACAAAAACAATGAGATGGACATTCCAACCTGAGAACCTGGACCTCCCTCCCCACACAGGGACTTAGGTCCTCCATCCTTCCCTCCCTCCTTCTGCAATGGTCCCAGCCCCAAAATCTAAACAACTCACATATCCTGGGGCTTCTAGGGTGTCTGTGTTGACAATCACAGGGGGAGAATTGGCCTGTGAGGGGAGAAAGAAAATGAAAAACTGACTCAACCTTAACTCAAGAAGGAGCCTATAACCAATCATAGGTTCCATCAGCCTAGCTCCCCTTTCAGCCACTTTGCCAAGCCCCACTCTGCCACCCTTAGGGGCTCCTCAAGGACCCAGGCTTAGCTCACATTTCATATACTCACACACACACACACAGATACACATGTGCATGGATTCAACTCTGCTCAGCTCAGGTCCCCTGCAAATGGAAGGAGGTGTCTGAGGAATGGGAAGGGAGAGACAGCCAGACGGAAAGGGGAGCAGCAGATGGTAAAGAGTGAGGGGGGGGTTGGGGGGAGGGAGCTTCTCACCGGATATAACACCACAGGGTGTTACATGCCTTATGTGCTACACACATACACACCAGGGTTTCTGTCCATCAGGTCCTGATCACCCCCTTCCTGCCCCCTCCCTGTCACTATCCCCCCACATTTACCCAGATATTTTTATAACGCTCTTCCAGATTTGTCCCTCACCTTCACGTACACTTGCCCTAAACCCTGCGCTCTGGGAATCCAGGATTTCCCCAGCTGCAGGCCCCTCCCTCCCCCTCACCCACCCGCCATCCAATCCACGCCTTCCTCCAGGAACCTTGTTGCCTAGCAACGGTATCTAAGCCCAGTCAAGACCTGGGGAGACCCACCTCCAGGAGGCCCTGTCGTCAGGACAACACGCGGGGGAGATGGGCGTGGCCTGGGGGTCGTCCAGAAGCCTGAGCACAGCAGGACTCCGCTAGCCCCGCCTCTCCTGCTCTGGGCCCCGCCCCCTAGTAACCAGACCGAGAGGCAGCCAGGTCTAAGAGGTTTGTGGGCACAGCACATCCTGAGTAACCTGCCTTCCGGTCTCCCCGGCGCCCCTTACCCTACGCAATGCAAAGGACGTCAGAAACGGGGAGTGGTGAAAGACATCCGGGTCCTAGCCTGCACATCTACTCCCTCCCCCGCCTTTATTAAGGAAAGGGTTAACGTGAGGCGTTCCCAGGCCCTTGACGTCAGTCGCCTAGACGCGGCCGGGTCTCTGGACTCCTGGGCGGGGCCAGCTTCAGGCCAGTCTAAGTCCTAGGGGCTTCCCCAATTGCCAGGGCAACCAAAGCCATGTCTCTATGGCAATAGGGGGAGGCAGCGAAGAGCCTTCTTCCAGGGTCCCCAACCTATTTCCTCCTTAAATAGATACCTGGGGCCAACCAAGTAAAAGGATTCCCCAGGCTCCTTCCCACTTTTCCCCTCCAAAGGGGCCCTCCTCTCTCCTACTCCTATTTCTCAATTCTAGAAACTGCCGGTCATTTTCAGGTTCTATAACAGATTTCACATCCATAAATCTACTGACGCCACCCTCCCAACCACATCAAACGCTTTTGTCCAACCAACAGCCACAGACTGCCAAAATCTCATCCACATGTTCATCCCCATCCCTATTCTAAACCCTCCCTGATGCCCCATGCATCCAAGATTCATTCATCCTTATCTCTACTGCCATCCAACACCCTCCATCCAGATTCCTGTACCCTCCCTTCAGTTTCCATCTTCTAACCCCAGCCTTCATTCTCTATCCACTTCCAGGTCCCTATTTCAGACCCCTGTCCCATCCTTTATCAATCTCCTGTCCTTACCCTCCATCCCAATTTGATTCCCTAGAGAGGGAATCAAATGTTAGCCCATCTTCAAACCCTCAAGATTCTATCCCCAAATCACTCCTTCACTTCTCAACCCACTACCCATCTGAAAATTGAGACTTCTCCTGTCCTACAACTGAGGCCTTATGCTGAGAAGTCCTGCAGCATAACTAGTGGCCTCCAGCACTCTCCCTCCACTCCTGTTTGCTTCCTGAGTTGTGGTTCCAACACTCCCTGGCACCTCACTACCTACCACCCCTCAAACTTCCCTTCTCTGTCTTCCTCATTCCTGTTGACAACTTAGTGGCCCCATCTTGCAAAAGGCATCTGGAATTTTCCTTTATTCCTTGAAGCCACAAAGTTGCATTCAAATGCTAAGCACCATCCCCATTTCCAGGGCCTTGCTTTCCTTCCTCTGGACCAGCTCAATCCACTGCCCTGATCTCACAGTGTCATCCCTGTCTGTCCCCTTCCCACCCCCATCCAACTCCTTCCTGCCACTTCCAGTCCCAATGGGGGACTATCCCTGCCTCATATCCTCAGTTCAGAAACCTCCTCCCCATTTCTTGGTGTAACATCAGCAACCTGCCCCTTTCTGGGGCTTCCCACACCACTGACCCCCTCGTTGTTCTCAATCTCACAGCCTGCCTTGTGCTCTCCATTCCTCCTCATCCTGTGTCCCCAGAAGAGGACACTGAGGGGGAAGAAGATGGAAAGTACACTGGAAAATAGAAGGTCTCAGAAATAAGGCCTCTCAGGACTAGAGAAGAGAAAGCACACTGAGCAGAGAAGGAGGGGAAGGGGAAACAGGTGGTGATGAATAATAATGGGGAAAGCAGGGGAAAGAAGGAAAATATGGGTAGAGGTGAGCCCAAGAAGAGGAAAGAAGAGAGGAACCAGGAAGGATGAAACTGGGAAAGGGGAAGCTGGCTGACCAAGGAGAAGACTGATCAGGCCTCCGAGGACTGAGCAGGGGATCAGCGAGGTGGGGAAGGAGATGCGTGGGAGGAAGAGAGAGACAGCATCAAGAACCAGCCAGCAGCCAGCAGGGAGGAAAAAGCCGTGGATGGGGAGGGAGCACAGGAGGGGAGCAAAGGCTGGGGCAGAGGAAGAGGCAAAAAATGCCCCACTACATGAAGTCGCAGGCCAGACAGATGGAAAAGGCTGGAGACTCAGGGACAGGGAGAGCAGGCCCAGAGGCGGAGGTGGGGGAGGAGGCGGGAAGGGACAGGAGCAAATGAGGGCATCAGGCGCTTGGAACAGAGCTCTGGACACAGAAAACAGAAGCAACCGGAGGTTGGGGGTGTGAAGGAATGAAGAGGGCCCTGGCGTTGGGGGCCTCTGGGGGATGCAGATGTCTCCATAGGCGCACACAGCGCTCAGACAGACAGACAGACACACACACACACACACAGGCTCCGTACCCACTCCCACTTCCCTGACCTGTATCTCCTGGTGGGACCAAAGTGTTTCCAGCGCCCCCAAACGCCACCTACCCAGGTCCCAGGAGCCCCAGATGCCCCCACCCCAGTCCCAACGTTTCCACCATAGCTCTTGCCCTACCGGCCCATGGGGGTTGCTGCAGCTCCGAGGCTCCGAGGGCCGCACTGGGGAGGGGGCCGCCAGGGTCTCCTACCTTGAGAGGGGAGAGGTGGGCATGGCCCACGACCCCGTGGACGGCCTCGAGGTGGGACAAGTTCCTCTCCGCCACGTGCACCAGCTCGGGGGCGTTTACCTGGTTGGGGAGGTGGGCCGGGCTGTGCTCCAGAGGGGGCGTGTCTTCATCTTGGTAGCGGTATTTCTGGGGAAGGGGACCGAGGCGTCACTGGGCCGGCCCAGTGCCTCAGGCTCCAGACCGCCTGCCCCAGCCGCCTCCTCTTCCTCCAGCCAGTGCAGTGCGGAAGGCCCTGGGGCCTGACCAGCTCCTCCCCCTCCCTCTCCTCCAGCCCATTGGTTCCCCTCTCTCCACCCTCCCGACAGCCCCCTCTCCCTCCAGGGCCTCAGCACCTCTCTTCTCTCCCTAAGTCCCAGCACCATCCCCCAACTGCTGCTCCTCATATCCCAGGGCCTTGGCCTTCTACCCAGCATCCCCTTCCTTGGGCATCCGTGTCTTCACCCCTTTTCCAGGCCTTCCTCCCTCCCTCCTTCAAGAACTCTTGCCCCTGACCCTAGTACTTCTATTTCTCCACATCCCATCCCCCAACTTCTTTGCTTCCCTCATCATCTAAATCCCACTCCCATGTTCTAGACTCCCCCTCCCATACTTCACTTGCTGCTCCTGCTCTGCACTCCACCTTCATCACCTCAGTCTCCCCATTGCAACCTCTACCCTATGAGCAATTGGTTTTCCAGCACCTTGCATGCCTGAAGCAGGGACCAAAGTCAGGCTCTTCAACTAGAAGGCATTTGGCATCAGCCCTCCAGGAAGGACAAGGCTAAGCCTGTCCCACTCTTCCTTCACTGGCCTCGCTTGTTCCCAAATAGTCGGCAAAAGGACCCCAGAGCTAGCTGCAACCTTACAGTAGTCCACAGCCCGTCCAGCTAATCCGGATGTACTAGAAAGGGATGTGATGGGGGAGGAAGGGGAGGAAAAAAAGCAGTAGGGCTCAGGAGTGACACAAATGAATGCCAGGCCCCCTGAGACCACCAGGGAAGAGAGTAGCATGCTGAACCTCACAGTGAAGTCAGGTCTCCCTCTGGCCTTTTGGGGTAAAAGACCCAACATGTCCCTAGACTCCCTGCCAATTAATCAGTGCTATCTCAAGGGCCTCCAGTGCTAGCTTCATAGGAACACCAGTAAATAAGATTAACTGGGGGCCAGAGACAGAGGTAAAGGGCAGATGAAGGCAGCAGTGAAGGACAACTGTGCCTCTCTGCCTGGTTCCTTTCACAGCTGCCTCTGACCTCCTGTACCACTTCCCTCAGGAGTTGACCCCCACAGTAGATGGGTCCAGACTCTAGGTTCAGGGGAGGAGGTCGAGGGTACCAGATGCAGGGCTCCTTGGGGACTGGAAAAGACAGAATACAGCCATCAGTGCACATGGGGAAAAGAGGCAGAATTTCCTCTCAAAAGTTTCTGAGAAGCTGAGAGTACCCCAACATTTGAGGGGCAACAACTGCAAGACCAAATAGGAGGAAGCTTATCAAGGACAATGCCTGGTATTGGAGTATGATTCTAAACATCAGAATGATGAACCACACCAAGGATGTAATTCAACACTGCTGTAGGATAAGGGTGAAGTGAAGAGAATTAGAGGAGGAAACCGGTCCTGTCAACACAGATTCTCAACCCAGGACACAGAGACAACTAGAATTAAGAAGTATCTGGATATGGTTAAAGAGCTTTAAAGAAGAGAAATAGGGGATCGCCAAGTCTGGGCCATGGATGTGAAGAGAGAATCCTGAAGTCCAGAGGTTAATACCATGGGCACAAAAAGCAGAGAGGAAAGTAGGAGTAGTAAGCAAAACAGCCCTCCTCAAAGGCTGAGCTGTCTTGGGTAACAGTGCTATGAACTGAAAGAGGTTGTTCACTCCAATCCTGAGAAGGTGGTCTTCAGCCTGGACAGTGCACAAGCCAAGGGACAATGCCCTGGAATTGTGGGGTCTAAGAGGAAGGGAAAGAAACAGGCCTCTCTTCTCACTTTGCAAGGTCCCCAATTCCCTGCAAGATAAATTAGGCTAAAACTTGCAGTTCCAAGTTTTGGAGTCTGGGGGAGGGTTTGAGTCCAATGTCCTTCCATCTTCACCCCACTTCACAAAGAATTCACATATCTGATGAAGAAATGTCAGGTTGCACCAAAGAAAATGGAAGCATGAAGAGACACATTTCATGGTTTATTCTAGAGAGAAAATGAAGGTAAACTTTTATCACAGTGAGACCTTAGGCATCTCTCTCCCTGCCCAATCCCCATGGGAGTGGGGAGTGTCTAAAACTAAGGAAAAGGCTTTTTGGGATTCTTAGTAATATGAGGAAAATGAGGAACACAGAATGAAGAACCAAAGGTCCCAAAATGTGGTTGGAGGTTAGGCCCTATGTTCATCCCCTAGAAAATTTTCAATGTACACATAGTGAGGGGGAAAAGAAAGGAGAAAGGTCTGGAAGGACTGGGGTAAGGACCAGCAATTCTGAAACTGAAAACTGAAGGGTGGAGCTGTCAGTACTTCTCAGTCCTGGATTACAGGGTGACTAAAGCAGGACAGAAAGGAGGACCCCGCTCCTTTAACCCACTGGATATTTAGGGCCTTGAGCTGTGACAGCTCAGATACTACTGGAACGAGTCTGCACCCCGAACACATTAGGGTTTGACACAAGTAAAAGGCCTGGAGGGACATATACGGGCTTGCTGTTGTTCTTCCCTCTTGCCCGCCCCCCACCAAAGCCCCAGTTTCACGAATGACCTGGAACAGAGGCTTGCACCCCAAAACAAGGGTGTGAGTTAGTGGATGATAAGAGGGGCGACCCACTGCGATTGTCCCCAAGAAGTTGCAACGCAGAGACCCCGAGCCAAGCAGAGGCAAAAGCGACAGTACTTGAAGCTCGCACCCTGAGATTTGGGGGGTCCAGGAAGAGGGGAGCAGGGCCGGATCCCGTACCGCGGCACGTACCACGCAGAGACACATGGAGGCGAATCTGTTCCGAGCCGACATGGAGGAGGGGAGGGGAACTGAGGGAAGGGGGCGGGTGGGATAGCAAGGGTCCCGGGTTGGGGGAAGGGGGAGGGGCAGAGGGGCGGGGGCTGCTGCGGCCGCGGCGACGGGAGGCTGCGGCCGGTGGGGGGGGGGGGGGGGGGAACGGCGCCTGCGCAGTACGGGAGAGCGTCACGTTGGGAGAGAGGGGTGAGGGGAGACCCTCTTAGCCACCAACTTCCCTGGTTCCAGCTGTTTCTCTAGGACCTCACCTTACATAGTATACTCCTATTCTGACCTTTCTACAAATGGACTCCAATTTATCTGTCTTGTTCTCAAGAACCCCTTACCTCACCTATTGCCCTGTCCCCAAATCACCAGGCCCCTAAACATTCTAAAACCTCAGTGAACATCTCTGTATCCTAAGGTACAGAGAAAGAGCCAGCATTTCTCCTTCACTTATACGAACTCCTAAGGGATCAAAAATGCCTCTCCCAGCAGCCCCCACCTTAAGATTGTTGTTGTGACCAGCAGACCCCCAGACTCCAAGACATCTACTCTAATCAGCATAGGTCTGTCTCCCTGTAAGTCCAGCCCCACCTGACAACCAGACAATACTTCTTCAAGAGTGCCTTCAACTTAATATATTCTCCCTTTCTAAATTATATCTGCCTTCGATCCACTATTAGAGAAGTTGAAATTAGTGCAACTCTTACCTTGTTCTAATATAAATATCCAAAGTCTACCAACGTTGAGGGGGGTCACCTGTCCAAACTGCTGAATCTAATGATACTCAGAACTTTCTAATATACCAGTCCCACACAAGAACCCAATTCCAGGGAATATTTAGTCTACCTTAAAGCAGACCCTCCCAATTCAACTGCAATCTCCTCAATTTATTTCCAAACCCTTATGTTAAGGAGGTATTTCTCTATCCTTTGCTTTACCCCTCAAATTCATAATTTACTTTTTTCTGGTTGCTTCCTTACATCTCAACATTCCCTCCATGATTCTGAATTCATTTTGTTGGAAGATCACTCCCAAATATATCTTCCCTACACTCAAAATTCAAATAATATTCACCAAAGTAAGATTTGGACTGCAATTTGCTGTGACCCACACATCTTCCAGAACATCTCAAACGAACTGACTCAGGTCTCTTCAGAGGCTTCCATTTTCTCCCAAACAACTGAAACTGAAAGGCTATTTTTTAAATATTCTCCCATTGAACGCCCACTTTTCCAGCTCTTAAAACCCAGGAAAGGGTCTCTTCCAATTGGCTGTCTGCCTTCTATAAAATGCCCACCCATGGCAGAAATGACGATTTCCCTAGAATCTCGCCCATGCGTTGATAGGCATCTACTAGATGCGCCCCCAAAATGACCCCCAATGTCCTAGTTTCCTATCTGAATAGAATGCTTGACTCAAAATTCCTTTCCAGGACAAAAAATGCACAGGCCCTACTTCTCCACCAGTGGGCGCTATAGCCCATTAAGACCCTTTCCCATCCCCCATTTCCTTTTTCCCTCCATTTTCCGTTTCCCCGTTGCCTGGCAACACAGCAATCAAGGACTTTGGTGTCGCCTAGCAACCGTCTCCCTGGAACATAGAGCTGAGGTAGGAGGGGTGCTCTGATGAAATCTGAACAGGACTCCATCTTAGGAAAATTGAGACGTCAGATCTCCTAATCCTGGATTCTCTTTACCAAAGACCCCCGCGAACTGCAGTTTAAGGACAACTGCCCCTCAAACCCGGTCTGCTTTCGGCGCTAGGGACCACGCCACGCCTCTCCTTTCGGTCAGCCCCGCCCTCATTTCGGTCAGGTAATACAGCCCCTCCCCTTTCCGAGGGTTGTTGCCCGCCTCCTCCGAGAGTAAGCCAGACCCCACCCACCTGCCTCCTAGAGACCACGCC
The DNA here is from genome assembly GCF_902686455.1 of Sciurus vulgaris. NCBI lineage: Eukaryota > Metazoa > Chordata > Mammalia > Rodentia > Sciuridae > Sciurus > Sciurus vulgaris. The sequence continues at coordinate 54,622,735 of NC_136463.1, read as the reverse complement.
TCCGTCCACTTCCCGCCCATTCGCTCCCCCGTCCTCGCCCACACTACCCTTCCGCCACGCCCCTGTCGGCCAATGAATGAGGCGGTTGGCCACACTGCCCCGCCCCCCATATCTTAGCTTTGCCCAATAAGGACCACCCGGAGGGTTTAACCGCTTCGCTTCCGGGGTCCTGGCCAAAAACCCTTCTTTTCTCCACTTAACTCCCACCCCTCACTTATTCTGCTCCGCCCTCCGCCACCCTCGCCCGGCCCTCAAGTCCGCCACGCAACTTCAGTCGTCGCCGGTTACCATGGCAACGGCGGCAGCAGCGCGGGGAGAAGGGGGAGGGACGGGGGCGGAGTGGGAGAAAGAGACGCTCAGAGACAGAGATACTGGCGGAGATAATAGCAACGAGTAAGACTAAGTGATAGCTGTAAAACAATTTGCACAAAGCACAGGGCCTAGCACATAGTGACGATAAACAATGCTCCTTAAATTACTGCGGGAGTCTATAAATATAGGCATTGAAAAATGAAAGGTCGTCAGACTGAGGTGGGGAACTCAACGACCATAAAGCTTGATCACTCCCTAGCCAGCATTTTCGGGGGGGGGGGGGGGGGGAGGAGCCATGTGCCCCCTGCTGGTTGCTCCTCGGTTACCCTTCGTTGCCCTGAATAGAGATGAACCACAACTCCCAACAGTCCGAAGGGCAGCAACACTCCAACACTGAGGGATTCTGTGCCTCAGGGTCTTATGGGAGTTGGAGTCTTCGCCATCCCGAGACTCAAGTTTTGCGGCCAAGGAATGTGCCAAGCCTAAGTCTCCATGCCTCAGTAAAATCCCAAATGCATGATCCTTCCTGCAAACCTCCTTCCTTCAAGGATGCTCAACCCTGCGCTCCATCAAAAGAGGTAGAAGTCTGGAGGGGAGAATGAATAAGACCCATCCACCCACCCAGAACAGCCACCAGGGCAGGCAAACCCCTTATCCTTGCTCACATTAATGTGTTCACGTGTGGGAGCAGAACCCACACATTCCAACGAGCTTTCAGTATACACCTGTACACAAGGGACCACAGCTAGGGAGCCAAGGCCAGGGAGCCAGCGTAAGTGCAGGAGACTGAAGGAGCATCCAATCACAGACATTGAAAGAAACCAGAAGAGAGAAACTGAGGTACAAAAATCAACCAGGAAGAAAACCGAAAGCCTACAGAATGGGAGACAAGCAAGTAGCCCTGGTAAAGAGTAGGGATCTGGATGTAAAGGTCCTTAGCCCTCAATCTCTTCCAGTCATGCTCACACGTGCACAATGCATGTGTACACACATGTGTGAGTTTGTGGCAAGGAACATGTGTGTCCTCAGCTCCCTCCCATGAGAAGCTGCAGTTCCCACTAAATATAACCCCCTCCCCAGCCTGTGACTCACACGGACCCCGCCTCTCCCGGCCCCCACTTCCTGTCCCACCCCCCAACCCCCAGCTGCCTGCCACCCGCCCAAGCCTCCCTCCATACACCAGGCATCCAGCTTTCCAGTCCCAGAGTCTGGAAGCAAGGACCTAGGTATTCTGCATCCCACCAAGAGCTTGCTTGTGCTACCCATCCAAGATCACCTGCCCTTTCCAGTCTCTAACCACGGAGACACCCTTGTAGGGAACCCCACTACTGCTAGCCTTGCCCTCTTCCTACGCCTTTTCATCCTACTAGCCTCTTCACACCAGTAGCCTCAGTCATAAGTCCTCAGGAACTCTTACATCCAGGTGCTCTCCCCTACCTTGATCCCAAACATCAGGAGTAACAGTCCCCCTCCATCTGCTCTTCTCTTTCTTGAGCAGGACTAAATGCAGTGTGGGAGGAGATGGGGATATTTGGGCACCAGCCTGGGAAACCCTCAAATTTTGTACCATCCTTCAAGTCCTGCTTCCCAAATCCCCTCTCCCCAAACCTCTCCTCCTCTTCACAGGAGCTGGCAACCTCAACTGCTGCAACCTTCTAGCTCCCATGGGAGAACCCGAGTCCTAACCTCACCTGGCTCATTCCCTCAGGTAATTCTGTATCAGGCCCCAGCCTTCTGACAACTCCCAACTATCTCCATTCCATATGATTGAACCCCAAATTAATAGTTCCCTCAAATCAAGAGAGCACCCCCAAATGTATATGCCATGAGATGCTTGTTCTATAGCCTGAAGGCCCACCCCTTCCTTGCGAGCTGACACCCCCAGTCCAGCCAGGCACTCTCAACCAATAACCTTTAGCCTTATGCCAACAGCCCCCCAATACTGGACAAGACACCTGGAAGCCAGCTTTTCCTCCAGGAGGGAAAATAAGCCCCCCACACATATAGCCCACCTTGCCACATACAAAAGCAGGACTCCCATGTGAGCCAGGCTTCTCCTTAAATAAGTTGCCCTCAAACATCGCTAGTGAACCCCAAAACCCATCAGACCCTGAAACCATGGAATACCCCCAAATTTTCATTTTTCTACAGGTATAAAGGGATCACTCCAGGGGGCACCTGTGGCCAAATCGAGCTTTTCTAGTATGTGAACCCCCAAACTGAATTATGACCCCCAAATACATCTTCTGATGCTCTCACTCTAGGGCCTCAGTGCCAGATAAGGCCTGTCTAACCCCTCCCCACAAATTCACATGCTCCCTCCAGTTTGTAGCCCCCCCATCATGCTTACCTTGGTTGTCACTATACAGAGACAGTCCATGTTGGGGGGCCTGGCCGCGGCGGCGGGTAAGGGGCTCTGACTTCATTGGAGTTTCGTTCCTCCCCTCGGTGGGTTCTCACCCCTCCCCCCTCCGCACCCCACTTTTGCAGGGGGAGCCAGGATGGGGGGAGGGGTGAGAGGGGAAGGAGGGGGTTGGAGAAGGGAAGGGTAGGGGAGCGTGGGAGGGAGAGGAAGGGGGCCCTAAAAGGGGCTCCCCAGTGGAGGGGAGGGGGCTTGGGGAGCACACCCCGATTCTCAGGAGGGGCGGGGGCACCGGGGGCTGATAGCCCCGAGGTTCGGGGGCTGGGGCATGAGCTGGGGTGGGGGAGGGGAACTGGATTTCGGGGAGCCCCGGGGTAGGGGGGGGGTTTGCCAAACGGCCAGGGGCTAGGGGCCGTGGCGGGGGAGTGGGGTGGGGGGGTTGGAGATGGCAGCGGCCGAGGGAGCCGTGGAGCCGAGGAGGGAAGGGGAGAGAGGAGGAGAGAGGAAGCAGGGGGAGGGAGGGAGGGAGCTAGGAGCCAGAATGGGGGGGGTGCCTTGGCAGAGTTAACTCCTTCGGTGCCGGCAGGAACCCGGATAATGGGAAAGGAGATAGAAGCAGAAGCAGAGAGGCCCTAAGGCAAACATGGAGACCTGGCCAGCCTCCAAAGATGAGAGCAAGGACCATGAGGATGGATTTCATTTGTTAGTGAAGGAAGATCCCACAGTTAGGCTGGGAGCACCCGTGGTTGTTTAAATACTGGAGGAAAGCCATGGTAGGGGGTAGGGTGTGAGGGAGGGGCAGGCAGGAGGGAATCCCTGGGGGCTTAGTGCTCCCTCAGGATTCACAGGAGGAAGCCTGAAAAGTAATTATGTCCTGGACTCTAGTGCCTGAAATTGGGGCAGGCAAAGAAAAGAGGGAAGAGGGAAGGAGAAGAGCTACAGGATCAATTGCAGAAAGTGCATTCTCAGAGCCCCCAAACCCTGGGCCACTGACTCAGGATGCTGTCAACAGGCCCCCCAAGTCTGTTTAACACTGGCAAGACTTTGCTCCCTCCTCCAACCCTGCCCACTCCCTCAGGAGGCAGGCACCCACCCCCACCTCCTTACCTGAGTCTCTGAGATGGAAGCCTCATAATAGTCCAGGATGTCTGTCACAGGAGCAGAACTGAGTTACCCTCCCCCATTCCAGGCCTCTCCAGACAGCCCTGCCACCATCACTGCTGTCTGGCAAGACAGGAGCTCCTTCAGCCAAGACTGGTTGATCCTGATGGAGGACTACTTGGGGATGACCCAGCATGGGGTTCCAGCTTGGACCAAATGCTCTCCAGGCTCCCAACCAGCCCGGAAGTTCAGTACTTGCCCTCACAGGCCCAGGCCAGCCTTTTCTACTGTGTTCCCCCAGAAAATTGAGGCTACTCACCCAGCAAGGCCTGGAATAGGTCACTGTGCAGCACCGTGAGGAGTGGGGGTGCCCACCGCAATAGTGGAGGGGCGAGGAGCCAGAGGGCTGACCTGGGAGCTGGTGAAAAGCAAATGAGGGAGGATTGAGACTAACACTGGTCACCTTAGTTTCCCCAGGCTTTTCTATGGAAAGATTTGGGGAGAAAGAGCCTTGAGTCCCAGCCCCCGCCCACTATGCTCCCCTCCACACAGACCCCTATTTTTCACCTCTTGGTCTCTGAGACATCTCTCTCTTCTCTCACTTTAATCTCCCTAATCCGCCAGGATTGGAGTTGAGCTGCCTTGTCCCCACCCAATTCTAGGTGTTAAGCAAAACAGGCAGTCTCTGAATGGACTCCTTAGGTTCATTCCTCCTTAGGTCCCCAGGAATCACTTTGCTCCCCTCCCCAAAGTCAGGCACAATAAGCTACAGTTTCCTGAGGGGTCAGAAAGAGGGACTTCCCCACAAAAGCTCCCAAAGCTCAAACAAAAAAAAAAAAAAAGGAAGCTGAACCCAGCTCTCTCCTTCCCAGGCCTGACTCCAGTAAGAATCGAAGAAAGAGGGGTATGTATTTCTTGGGACTTCTTGAGTCAGAGAAGTTTGGGGAGGGGGCACAAGAGCATGAGAATTTCTACAGTTCCTCTTAGGCCTGGGAAGAATCCATTTGCCCAGAGGTCTAGCCTGGGCACAGGAGCTCTGTAAAAGAAACATAGCAGAGGGATGTCAAGGAAACTCTCTCTCAGAGGCGGTAAGGGAGAGGCAATGAACTCAGGAGTTTCCTCCTATTGTGCACTTTTAGGTGTTTTGAGAATCAGTGACACCTCCTAGGTCTCAGGAAAATTTGCTTGGGACACATCTCCAGCTCGAGTCCCTCCCTCCCTACAATTACCCTCCACTAGGATTTCACAAGGAGCCCGAGAAGTGGTCTTTCTACGCCTCTGACTCTAACATCTACCTTAGGTTTTTCTGTTCCCACTTCTGCTTTCTAACTCCACCTAAGAAGTCCTCCCTCCAATCTACCTCCATCCCTCTGGCTGCAGTCGCCTGAGTTCCTCCCTCTGCCGTCCGTTCTATTCCATCACCCCTTTAGAAGACTATATTCTAGCTCGGATAGGCGAGATGAAGGGGCTAGGAAGAGACAAGGGACACTTGGAGATCACGCCAGGTCAGCCAGAATGCAGGCGCTGGGATCGCCCGAAACTACAACTCCCAAGATGCCCTGGCGCCCGGAAGCCCCGCCTACAACCGCGTGGTGCATTGTGGAGGATGAGTCAGGGACCCGGCCCCCAGACTTGGGCAGGCGGGACGCGAGACCGAGGTCAGCGCTCCGAACAGTGGCGGACGGAGAGGATCGGACATGCAGACGACTCGAATGACTCCGAGCGTGGGGCGGCAGCTGCTGAGGTTGGGGAGCCGAAGGTCTGTGTATGACAGGAGGGTCGGGGACGGGGGTCGGCGGACCATGGGACCGGACCAGTACTGAACCCCCTCCCCCTACAGCCTGCAGCCCAGTGCACTCCAGGGGCAGCCCCGGCCTAGCACTGCTCAGCGACCCTATGCCAGTGGGGCCGCTCAGGTTAGTGACAGCAGCCTTGGGAAGGGGTGTGGGAGTGAGGTTGCAACTAGGCTTCCACCACGCTGACACCAGCAGGGGTCACTCTCTTCGTCCCATTCACCTGCTGACTCTGGCTCCGAAAGTAGGGGAAAGGGCAAACCAGGGTGCCCTGGGGTGAAACTAGGGGAAGGGCACCAGGTCCACCCAACCCCCAGAACCAGCTCTTCTTTGACACACCAAAACCCCTTCCCCAGCCTAGCTAACCACTCCTTTCTCCAGGCCGTTCTGGACAAGTCAGATTCCCTCTCCTCTGACGCTTCCACTAGGGAAAAACAAACCAAGGCGGTATGTGACCTGAGGCCGGGTGGACCTAAACCAGGGATAGGCCTACTCCAACCAGCTTCCTGAAACCCTCTTCTCCCTGCCCAGGAATCTAAGTCCTTTGCTGTGGGGATGTTCAAAGGCCAGCTCACCACTGACCAGGTGTTCCCATACCCCTCTGGTAAGGGAAGGGGTAGCACCGGGTGGAACAGGGCAGTCTCATGCCAATCTCACCTGACTGATCTGTCTTCCCTCCCCATCTCTGCAGTACTCAGTGAAGAGCAGACACAGTTCCTCAAAGAGCTGGTAGGGCCTGTGGCCCGTTTCTTCAAGGTGAAGAATGACTGGGCTTTGTCTCTGGTGGGGTGGGCAGAAATGCTTAAAAGCAAGCAAGCCTGGACTTAGGATCCTGTGCCTTACCCAGGAGGTGAATGATCCTGCCAAGAATGACACTCTGGAGAGGGTGGAGGAGACCACTTTGCAGGGCCTCAAGGAGCTGGGGGCCTTTGGTCTGCAAGTGCCCAGTGAGCTGGGTGGTGTGGGCCTCTGCAACACCCAGGTGAGGGGAGTCTTCTCATTACTTCTCAGTATCCCACCTTATTCCAGCCTGGCCAATTCAGCCCCCTCCTCATCCCTAAAGCCAAGGTCTCTTCAGGCAACTGCCCTACAGGCCTGTGAGAGTGTGACTCACAGCTGTGTATGCCATCCAGCCCTCCAAACAATACAATCTACATGCAGTCCCCTAGGGCCATGGATTTCACCCTGGTTTCCAAATCCTGTGGACTGCCTGACAAGGCAGCATTTTCTGATAGGATAATAGGAAGTCTCCCTCCAACCAAGACCTAGGACAAAAGCCAGCATCCTGTTGTGCCCTCTTCATGATCCCAGTTCCCTTCTTCTCTGAAGATGGCTTAGGCCCTGCCCTGTTGCCCATACCCTTAAGGGCAGGTCCCCCACACAACCAGTTACAGCCCCAGATGCCTGCTTCCCCTCCAGTACGCTCGTTTGGCGGAGATCGTGGGCATGCATGACCTTGGTGTGGGTGTTACCCTGGGGGCTCACCAGAGCATCGGTTTCAAAGGCATCCTGCTCTTTGGCACAAAGGCTCAGAAAGAAAAATATCTCCCTAAAGTGGCATCTGGTAAGGCAATCCTAAAAGACTTGGATTAAGGGTGTCCTGGGCTTGGCACAGACTAGGCCAGTTGGTGCTTGGATCACCACAAAGTAAGGCACATCATTTGGGAGATTACAGGGAGGCATCAGAGTTAGTGGGAAAATGTAAAGAAATTGGATATAGCTAGAGGTATTGAGCTGCCTGAGGGGATGGGAAAGAGGATTCAAGAATTTGATGCCCATGAGGACTCCTGGTGAAAAAGCCCTCTCCCCAACAGGGGAGACTTTGGCCGCTTTCTGTCTAACGGAGCCCTCAAGTGGATCAGATGCAGCCTCCATCCGAAGCTCTGCTGTGCCCAGCCCCTGTGGAAAATATTATACCCTCAATGGAAGCAAGATTTGGATCAGGCAATCTCCTATTTCTCCCCTCTTTGCCCTCTCAACCCAATTCCACTCCCCACTGCTGAGCTCTCCCCACTTTGACCACCTCCTCATTCTTCCACAGTAATGGGGGCCTGGCAGATATTTTCACAGTTTTTGCCAAGACACCAGTTACAGATGCAGCCACAGGGACCGTGAAGGAGAAGATCACAGCTTTTGTGGTGGAGAGGAGCTTTGGAGGTGTAACCCAGTAAGTGAATTTGGGGAGGAAGAGGAAGGACCAAGGGCTGAGAGTAGCACTGAGCTCCAGAGAAAACAGATGTTGTAAGTTATGGGGGGAGGGGTGCAAAAATCAAAGCAGGTGGGCATCACATTTCTTTTGAGACATACATACGTGTGGAACTGACCTAAAACTTTGGCTTCAGCAACAAAGTCCAACACAGGGTAGCAGGACATAGCTAGGCCTCTGTAGCCCACAGGACATGCAAGCGGTGTTACCTCTACCCTTAGTTGCAGTTTCTTTCTGGTTCTAAGGAATGTAGGGGCCTTTTACCCTATGGAAACCTGTTCACACCTCAGTTTTCCTGCCTTGTTACAGTGGGCCACCTGAGAAGAAGATGGGCATCAAAGCCTCAAATACAGCAGAGGTGTACTTTGATGGAGTACGGGTGCCATCAGAAAATGTGCTGGGTGAGGTAGGGGGCGGCTTCAAGGTTGCTGTGCACATCCTCAACAATGGAAGGTTCGGCATGGCTGCAACCCTTGCAGGCACCATGAAAGCCATCATTGCCAAGGCAGTGAGTACCTTACCTGTATTCCTAGCTAGCTTGAATGAATCACAACATCCCCTTTTCCATGTATCAATGTTCCCTTGCAGGCACTCCCTACACCAAAGACCCCTCCCCTGCCAGCAGCTCCAGACCTGCTAGCTTAGGTCTCCATCCAATGTGGACTGAACTTTTGGTTGTGGCAAAAGTCCATCCCTCCAGTCCAAGCCCAGCCCTCTCCTGGGGACAGCAGACAACAGTGGAACATGTGTGCCCTCTTCTAGGTGGATCATGCTGCTAATCGTACCCAGTTTGGGGACAAAATTCACAACTTTGGGCTGATCCAGGAGAAGCTGGCCCGAATGGCTATGCTGCAGTATGTGACTGAGGTGAGGGCCTCCTGTGCCCCTCTCCCTGTGGTTTTCTTCCCAGTTGGGTCAGACTACAACCCCCAGCAGCACCTGGGGCAGTGGGTCTCCAGCTTTACACCAATGCCCTAGGGGATGCGGGGAGGCATAGCCAACTCAGCTTTTGAAGGGGGAGAGTGATGATGTTCTGTTGAGGTGCTTCCCAGAAATAGCACAAGTTAATTCTACCCCTAGTCCACCCTTTACCTTCACTCCTTTCAAGAAGTTCAGTGCCTGGATCCCCTAATGCACCAACTCAGAGGACCAAATATTTACATGTGCTTGACCTGACCAGTTGGAAGGTGAATACAAGGGCCATGAGCTAGTCAGACCTGGTTTTTGGTTTTTGAGATCTGAGTGTTGAGGCTGAGTCTGATGTAACCCTTTTCAACTTCCTTCCCATGTGCCAACCATGCCACTTCAGTCCATGGCTTACATGCTGAGTGCCAACATGGACCAGGGATCCACAGACTTCCAGATAGAGGCTGCCATCAGCAAAATCTTTGGCTCGGTGAGGACCCAGGCATGACTAGGGGGAGTCTAGTTTGAGAGCTCCAAGATAATCTCATCTAGTTCTTTGTCCCTAGGAGGCAGCCTGGAAAGTGACAGACGAATGCATCCAAATCATGGGGGGCATGGGCTTCATGAAGGTACAAGATGGTCTTCTGCAAGGTGTAGCCAGGCAGAATGAGTAGGCACATCTCATCACAGGGATTTATGCTGTGTCTTCCTTTGTGCTAGGAGCCTGGGGTAGAGCGAGTACTCCGGGATATTCGCATCTTCCGGATCTTTGAGGGGACAAATGACATTCTTCGGCTCTTTGTGGCTCTGCAGGGCTGTATGGTAAGAGAGAATTGGAGAGAGAAGGTAGGGAAGACAGATAGTTCTGACTATTGGACATTCCTCCCCAACAGGACAAAGGAAAGGAACTTTCTGGGCTCAGCAGTGCCCTAAAGAATCCTTTTGGGAATGTTGGCCTTCTGCTAGGAGAGGCAGGCAAACAGCTGAGGCGGTAAGTTCAGGGGCCATGACAGCCACGGGAGGGCAAGGTGGTGCGTGGTAACTAACCAGTCATTCTCCTGCTTCCTCCCAGGCGGGCAGGTCTGGGCAGTGGCCTGAGTCTCAGTGGAGTGGTCCACCCAGAGTTGAGTCGGAGCGGTGAGCTGGTGAGTGGTCAGAAGTAGGGCAGTCTGCAGCAAGGGTTGATGGGGATGGCCCTTGTAAGCTGCTCTGTGACCATTCTCCATCTCTTCAGGCAGTGCAGAGTCTGGAGCAGTTTGCCACTGTGGTGGAAGCCAAGCTGATAAAGCACAAGAAGGGGATTGTCAGTGAGTAAGCTCTGTCTTGTGCCCCCCTACCCTTGCTGTCCCCTTCCTCACATTCTAACCATACCTACCCCAATCTACCTGACAGATGAGCAGTTTCTGCTTCAGCGTCTGGCAGATGGGGCCATAGACCTCTATGCCATGGTGGTGGTTCTCTCCAGGTGAGGAGACAGAGGCAGGTGGGAGGCATGAGCCACAGTAGGGCTGGGCCAGGATCATAGCCCAGGGTTATCTTCTCTTGCTTCCCCACCAGGGCCTCAAGATCCCTGAGTGAGGGCCACCCCACAGCCCAGCATGAGAAAATGCTCTGTGACAGCTGGTGTATTGAGGTAAGCCTTGGGGCTACCCAGTGTAGGTGAAGGACTCAAGGCACAGGTGTGAACCTCTCAAGGCACAGGTGTGAACCCCTCCTCCCCTCTCCACAGGCTGCAACCCGGGTCCAAGAGAACATGACTGCTCTGCTCTCTGACCCTCGGCAGCAGGAGCTCTTCCGTAACTTCAAAAGCATCTCCAGGGCCTTGGTGGAGCGGGGTGGTGTGGTCACTAGCAATCCCCTTGGATTCTGAATACTCCCAACGAGGGCCTGGCCTGGTTATGTGCCTTCTCTCAAGTCGAAGTGCAAGCCCCCTTCCTGGGGGCCCTGATTTGCCCCGAAGAAAGCCTGTTTTTCCCAGACTGCCTAATTTTGGGCGCACTTAACTGCTTCACAAATAATAAAAGTTTCTAACAATTCAGGCTTTGCCACATATGTATCTCAGTTCTTTCCCTCTTCTGCCTGCCTCCCTCCCAAAGAAAGGAGCCAGAGGCGTGGGGAGTTTGCCTCTATTGCTTTATTTGGTGTTTTATACAAGTGACTAAAATAAATAGAATAACAAAGGCAACTACACAGCCCCCAAATACCAAATACCCCAGCTTCCTTGGACTGCTGTCTAGAATGCCCAACCTCTTTGCTCCTCCCAGTGTACCAATGACCACCCCTCACCCTGCAGAGGGCAGAGTTGACTGGACAACAGGAAGAAGAGGTCACATTCTGAGGTTAGAAGAAGGGGGCCCACAAGACAGGGATTCTTCATATAAAAAAGAAAATGTCTATTAAAAAAATTCTCAAAAATGTAAAAAAGTCTATTTCAACTCCCAAAAAGGCTTATAAAAAACAATAAAGCTAAAAATAACCAAAGGTCCCTTGTCTACCCCTGAGGGAAGAGGAAGGACCAGGCACTGCTGGTGAGAGTCACAGTGGTAATGAAATGGTAGGCTGAGCCCAGGCACTACAAGAAGCAATAAGGTGATGACTGACAAGACACCAATCACAGAACAGGGGCACCAAGCTGACATTGGTCAGGCAACAGTAGAGACTCAACATTGGCCCCAGGATGGCCTCTACATAACATCCACAAAGAACTCACTGGGGTTGCCCATGGCCATGTGGAAGCTTTGGCGGCTGGCTGTCAGTTCCGGGGGCACAGAACCCAGGTCTCTAACTGGAGGAGCACCTGGGGGTTGTACTGCTGGAGGAACAGGTGGTGGGGGTGGGGGCATCATGACCACCATCATTGGGTTATAGGGGAGAGCCATGCCAGGAGGAGGTCCATAGGTATGGAGCCCTGGGTGGGCTCGGAGATTGGGAGTACCCCCCGTTGAGCCTCTGGATGGAGGAGGACCCCCATCACCAGTCCCACCAGGTTCTCCACCCCGCCGAAGGCTTCCCCCACGACTGGAGGGCTCAGACTCACTGCCACTGCCAGACTTCGACTCAGGGGCCCGTTCCTCAGGTCTCCCTGTGCGTCCGGCCCCCCCATCACTTCTTGTTGAGCCACTACTCCGGCTCCCTATGGGGGAAGACAGGATAGGGGAGGTGAAACTCAGTCCAAGGCCCTCTGGCTTCTCTAGCCTATGTTCCAGCCTCCCCACCCTGGGTTCCCCTCCACTACACCCTCAGACTTTGGCTGTATTGGTACCTGGTGGTGACTTACCCTCACTGTGCTGGCTGCTGGCACTGCCCCCACCATAGGTATAGGACGAAAGCTCATGGTAGGGTGGGGGCTGGGGGCTATAAGGGTGTGGGGCTGGGTATTGGTAAGAGAAGGTGGGCAGTAGAGGCCAGGGGGTGGCCCCAGGCAGAGGAGCCAGGGTGTCCTGGTCTGAAGCCCCGCTAGAGCCATCATTGTCATTCAGAGATAGGTTGACTAGGTCTGCAACACAAGGGAAGAGATTAAGAAGTCACTGCTTTAAAAGGTCAAGAATCTAAGACACTGAATGGAGAAGAGCCGGGAACTGTCCCCAGAGCCACCCATGATGGGGGTCAAATATGACAAGGGCTTCTGATAAGAAAGTACTGCTACTAAGGGTCCCACCCAATGCCACCACTAGTCCATATGCTGCTCTGTAACTTGGGAAGAGGTGTCCCCTCCTCCAAGAGCCACAGCTCTGCACCTGGTGCATGGCTTGTTCAGGTCCCACCCATAACCAATGCAAGACATTTCTTACTCCAACTGTTCAGTGTCCCTGACTGCAGTTTCTAGTCTGTTCTAGAGTTGGAAAGGCAGACCAAGGACTGAGGTAGGGACTTACAACTCTCACAGCCACCACTGAGGTCCCCGAAGACATAATAGCACTGCTCAGAGAAGGTGATCTTATTCACAGTATGTCGGATGAGACCTGCCTTCAGTAGTCCACTGGCATACTTTCGAGCCTCCCGTCGCTCTGGAAAGCCCTCCACATGATGGTAGAGCCAATCGACCACATCCGAGCCTAACATCCCCCACAGTGGGAAAAAAGCCTCAGGTTCTCCTTCCAGATCCCACCCTCAACCCTCCCAGCCTTGGTTGTTTCCTTCTGTTCCCATGCCACCTGCCCAAGCCCAGTGGTACCCAGAAAGGCATTCGGGATGGTGATCTTGAGCCACATGCGGTCTCGAACTTCCAGCCCTGACTCTGGAGCTGCCATGGCCTTAGTCACGGATGCCATGTCCATATGGATAGAGAGACCCCGGCCCTCACAGCCTGACAAAGAAGACAATGGGAAGTAGGGGGCAGGGCCCACTCCCACCAACAGTCAGCCAGTCAGCCTTCCAGGGGGGTAGAATGGGGACTCACCATCAGGCAGAGAGGATCCAGATGTAATGGTGCTCATGGATGAGGAGCCTGGATAGGCTGGAAAGGTACCAGTCAATGCAGCAGAGTGTGACACCCAGGCAGCAGGGTCAATTGGCTGGATGGGCTCATCTGGACAAGGCAAGCCACCAATCATGTCTCAATCTCAGAAAGCCAGTCCTCTCTCTCCTGAACGTGGATTTTGATTCCTCTTCTCCCCGTCCTTCCCCAACCCATTCCCCTGTGGCCTGGAGGCCCAGCACCACCTCCCAGCTCCCCTATTCTCTTGGCTTAGGGCCTCAGCCTGAGTGTCACTCACTTCGGGGGAGCGTGAAGTAAGCCTGAGGAGAGGGATCCCAGCACTTGGCCACTGTCAGCACAATGGGGCTGTAGGGGAGAAAAGGTCAGTCAAGGATGGATAAGGAAGAGGCTCAGAAGGACTGAGTCCTGGAACAAGAATGGATTCTGGGACACAAAGAGGGAGGAGAGCACACATGGTTGGGCTGGAGAAAATGAGGGTGGAGGGCTCCATAACATGGATGACTCACCAACATAGGTAACTTAAAAACACTGCTGAGTGAAACAAGGGACTACCGGGTATACAATTCCATGTACGGGAAGCACAAAACAGGTAACCTTGAACCAGGATTCATACTTGGGTGGAAAAAATATCAAGTAAAACAGAGGTTTTCTTGACTAAGTAAGTACTGAAGAGAATGTTTACCCCTGGGGAAATGAAGAGGTTGGACAGGGAAGGGACACCCGGTGGGGCAGAGTGAGCTATCAGCAACCTGTTCCAAGAACTAGTAGTGACACTAGGGGAACTAGGTGGTAGAAGTCACTGTAAATTTATTTGCTATGTTACTTTTTTTTATTTTTTATGATGTTGATAGACTGGTATTTTATTCATCTATTTAGATGTGGTACCAAGAATTGAATCCAGTGCCTCACACATGCTAGGCAAGTTCTACTACTGAGCCACAACTCCAGTTCCATGTTACATTTTTGTTTCATACATTTGAATGCTACATTATCCCACTTTTTTTTTTTCCCTTTCCCCCACCCCTCCCACCCCTCTTTACCCTCTATACAGTACTTCCTTCCTCCATACTTGCCCCCCCTCCCTAACCCTAACTCTAACCCTAACACTAACCCTTCCCTCCCCCCCCATTAAGTGTCATCCTCCACTTATTAGCGATATCATTCGTCCTTTGGCTTTTTGAGACTGGCTTATCTCACTTAGCATGATATTCTCCAATTTCATCCATTTGCCTGCAAATGCCATAATTTTATCATTCTTTATGGCTGAGTAATATCCCATTGTATATATATATATACCACAGTTTCTTTATCCACTCATCAATTGAAGGGCATCTAGGTTGGTTCCACAGTCTGGCTATTGTGAATTGAGCAGCTATGAACATTGATGTGGCTGTGTCTCTGTAGTATGCTGATTTTAAGTCCTTTGGGTATAGGCCAAGGAGTGGGATAGCTGGGTCAAATGGCGGGTCCATTCCAAGTTTTCTAAGGAATCTCCACACTGCTTTCCAGAGTGGCTGCACTAATTTGCAGTCCCACCCCACTTCTTAAAATATCAAAACACAGGTGAAAGGGCATAAACAAGAGGCCCAAGAAACTGAGACTAGCTCAGAGGCTCACCCTGGCTTGTGCACAATGTCCCTCAGCACCCGCACAGCATCATCGTTGCTCATGTTCTCAAAGTTCATGTCATTCACCTGGAAGTGAGGGGAAATGGGTCAGGGTAGGGTGGTAGGGTGGGAGGGATAAGGGTCCCTGCCTGAGAGAGCTCAGCAGCCCACTCCAGCACACCTGCAAAAGCATGTCCCCTGGCTCGATGCGCCCGTCAGCTGCCACAGCACCCCCCTTCATGATGGAGCCGATATAGATGCCTCCGTCACCCCGCTCATTGCTTTGGCCCACAATGGAGATGCCCAGGAAGTTGTACTTCTCTGTGGAGGGAGTCCAAGTAAGGAGGGGAAGCCCTAGGAACCCTGGAGACCCGGTCCTCCCCGTCCCAGCCAGGCCCCACCATACCCATGTTGAGCGTGACTGTAATGATGTTGAGAGACATAGTGGAATCTGTGACACTGCTGAAGGATGAGGTCTGTGGAGAGATGGGAGGGAGTTGAACTACCCTTCAAGCAACCCAGGCTGCTTCTGTGTCTAGGACTGCTTAAACCAAAGTCCATGTGTCCCATGAGAACCCCCTCACCCTTTCCATGCGAGGTGGCCGCTGTTTCCTCCGCCGTCGGTGGCGTTTGAGAAGGCGGGAGGCATTGCTCTGCTCTGTGGAGCTGCTGAACCTGACAACAGTTGGGAAGTGGAGCTCTCATAGGCAGAAGTGGTCATGGAACCAAGAAAAATAATGAGGACTGATTGGACAGAGAGAAGAGAGGGGACAGAAGCCCTAGAGAGAGATGTGTGGAGCTATACCTGCTCATAGTGTCATCCTCATCTGAGTCTCCCAGGCTGGTACTCTCCAGCTCACTGGTCATGAGGGTAGAAGAGCTCTCATACCCAGCCAGGTGGCGCTCCAGCCTTGAGGGGCCACTGGGCCTGTGGCCTCCAGCTGTGTATGAACAAGAACCTCAGGTATAGGCCTCCTGTCCTCACCCTCATCAAGGCTGAGACCTATCTCTCTCCCCAGGTCCCAGTCTACCCAGCCTCCAGGACCTGGCCCCCCTCACCGCCATGCTCACTGCTGTCTCTCCTTCGAGGCCGCTCTCGCCTCAGTGACACAACTGATTCAGTATCTGTCTCAGGGTCCAGATTTTCTTGGCTGCCAGACACATTAGGGCTAGATGGGCAGAGACAATTTCCAACCCATGTCAGAACAGAACTCTAAGTCCTTGGCCTCCCCTCCCAAAGGGCTTGGATTCTTTCCCCTGGACTCTAGAATACAGACGACTCACTGGAAGGATGGAGGCCTTGAGTCTCCAATGCCACTGGTCCTCTCTGGTGGCAAAGGAGGTAATGGTGGGGGTGGAGGCACCAGTTCTGTCCGAGGCTCATGGGCTGGGGGAGCCACCTCGGGTTGGGGGTTATCTGATGACACTAGCTAGAAGAGTTCAAATAAGAAAACGTGACTCCATTGGGAGGTGGAGTATAAGAGAAGAAATTAAGAGAAAGGATCAGAAAGGAGATAGCATCTGAGAGACCCTAGGAAAGAGTCCAAAAGAGGAGTAGTCAGTAAAAGAGGCTCTAGAAGGCGGCTGAGGGGTTCCTGCTGGACCTCCAAGTAGGTAGGAAAGCAGGGAGCCAGAGGTGCCAACAACTGGGCACAGAGGGTTACAGAAACAGACAGAGGCTTAGAGCAGCTTGATAATGAGTATTCTTACCCAGGACACCACTCTTCCATTGAAGCAGGGGAGGCGGGCATTGTCATCTGAAATTTCTTCCTTCACCACCCTGCCAAGAGACCTCAGAAGTCAGCAAGACTGGACTTATCATCCCCACCCTCATCCCCAAAGTTTCCCACAATCTTCATTCATCCCAAAGATGCTAACTCTCTCCTAATCTATCCAAGTCCTTTGCTCTTATGCTCACATAACTCACTCATGAATAAGAATCTCCAGACTCAAATTCTCTTTCCTAACTTCTCTCCCCAGCTCATCCTCAGGGCACAGCATTCCTCCAAAAACTTTCCTGGGCTGAGCATGGTGATGCATGCTTATAATCCCAGCAACTTAGGAGGCTAAGGCAGGAGGATCACAAGTTCAAAGCCAGCCTCAGCAACTTGGCAAGGCCCTGAGCAACTTAGTGAGACCTTGTCTCAAAATAAAAAGGGTTGGGGTTGTGACTCAGTAGTTAAGCACTCCTGGGTTCAATCCCAAGTACCAAAAACAAAAAACTCTCTTGGGTCTGATTTAACTTCTCGGTCCAATTTCAAAGGCCATCCCCTGTGGTTATACAGCTACCCAAAACAGTTAACTTAGGAGCCTTGCTGACAGCCTCCTCCCAATCCCATCCCTTTACACACCTGCCCAAAAAAGGCTTTGGTCCTCAAGTAAGCCTCTACTCTTCCACTTCCCTTTAGTTTTCTCTAATTCACATCCAGAGAGCTGTCCAAATGTGTAGTCTTTGCCTGGGTAAAAACACCCATTAGATGAAACAATAGTACCTCCTCATTATGCAGAGAGCTCTGAAATAGAAGGGAAGCAGAGCTTCCCATTCCCCTCACCTGGCACTAAACTCTGAACTAAGCAATCTGTTCAGCCTAAGGGATCTCAAAGCCCACTCTTAGGGAACATCTCTACCACAGGTTCCCTGCAATGGACTGGACTTGTCCATTCTTCTCAACCACACTGAATCATTAACACCTATTCTGTTCAATACCATGTATTGGGCATACAGCACCAATCCTGACTTTACAGGCATGAACATATATCTATATATTAAATCAACAAACGTATCAATTATGAGTCTTTCTTACACACACCCTCACTCTTGAATTAGAACTTCTTGTCTGATTAACCCTTTAGTCTAACATGATCTGGGAACCTGAATATATTCCATTAATCCACTTGCTACCAATGTAACAACATAGCCCAGTCACTACAAATCTGTTCAACATAATGTAATATTCTTCCCAGCACAACTCAATCTCAGTATAGCTCAGTCTAATCCAAGACCTGTATTTCTACATCACTATAATCTAGTCTATAAACTAGTCAGTCTCAATACTAACAATGAAAATTGCCACTCACCAAGAATTTACTGTATGCCATGCATCGGAAGTATTTCACTTTATGATTAGCTCCATTTCACATAAGAGAAAATCAAGGCACAGAAGTTAAATAAATTGCCCAAGATTACATTGCTGACCAACAGAATCACCTTGATTTAAATTCAAGGTAACACCCACAATAGTATATGTCTCCCAACAGTGAACAATCTTTCTATGTAGGGTCCAGTTTGTTCAGTTCTCCTAGCCAAGGGTGATGCACTAGGCTAGAATAGCAATCTTACCAGGTAGCAAATCACCCTTGTCTACCTGACACCATCGCACCCAGCCCCCACCAGTTTCTGCCAACCCAGATTATCCCAACCTAATGCAGTCTACCTTCAAAAACTGAGGTTGATTTGAGGACTCAGTCCCAAAGACAAACACAAATGGGTTTACTCGTATTATTTACAGTTCCAGTCTAGCCCAGGACAACCCAGAATGTCCCATATCACTCCAGGATAGCCCCATCTATCTAGTATAGTCTACAGTGTTCCCACAAGCAGCTGTCTGTACCAACACAGACTGTGATATCGCAATACAGTTGTCCGTACTAGCTAGCATAACCCCCAACAGCCTGTCTTGAGTGACCCCAAAAAACCAAGTTTGGTATCAAGAGAAAGTAGAATTCAGAATGGCCAAAGTTTTTCAGGATAATCTACTCCAGGGCAGCCTAGAATATTCCAATGGAGCCTTCTTTGCATTAGTATTGACCAGAACGTCCTAAAACAATCCTGTCTGTCCTAGTATACTCCAGAATACCCCAAATTGCCCCAGTATAATCAAAACTACATCAGATTACAGAATATTCCTACACAGCCTACGAGGTACAGGACTGCTTGTTCAGCAAACCAAACTATCAGAAGACAGATAAATGTGTCCTCAGTGCAGTCCATACTATCCCCGCCTCCCCACCAAAAAGTGTGCCCCTATCTGTCCCAGGGCAGCCTAATCTTCTCTAATCAGGTTTAGTATAGCCCGGGCTGTCCTGTAGCTCCGTGTGCCTCTGTCCAAATATAATCCTGTCCATCCTGAGATACAGCCAATCTATTCCGCATACTACAATCTTCTCCACCAAGGAGCAGAAGATCCCAAAGTAGCCTAGTGTAGATTTGTGCCCCTCAATATGGCCAATCCACTACAGCACAGCCCCCATGCTTCCCAGTCTAGGCCTCGCGCTCACCCGAAATCCTGATCCATAGACTTGAAAAAGTACTTAGCGCCCGCGGGTCGCTGCAGAACACTCTTGAAATCTCCGAGCGTGATGCGCTCGGCGGGTACAGGGATCTTCACCAGGTAGGGAGTCTCTTCTTCATCCAGGTGGTATATCACCTTCGTCTCCCCAGCACCAACGCCCCCCGTGCTGCAGCCCGCCATGGTCTCGCCCGCGCGCTCCCGGGATCCACCGCCCACCCAACAGGGTTAATCGCCCCGCCGCGCCTGCGCACACCCGCAAACCAGCGAGGGAGTGTGGCCAGGACTGGCTCAATGCTGGAGATCAGCAAAGAGAATAAGGAGTGAGGCAGCAGGTTGGTGGCGATGGGCGAAAGGGTGCGACCCAAAGCGGCGACTGCCGCGGCCGCGCGCCACCGCCACCGACGACGCTAGCGTTCTCCAGATCCCCGCCCACCTCTCCCCATGCCACGTGACGCAAGCCCGCCCACCTTGCACCACCCTATCCTGTGAGGCCTCTTGGTCACGTGATCCCCAACTCCTCCTAGGGCCATTGCCACGTGATCACTGCCTTAAGCAACGGTCTCCGGGCCCAAAACGGCTCCGCCCCCAAGTGTGCCCCCACCGGAGTTCGAGGGAGCACCTTGGCCAAACCGGCCTCTGCTCTGGAAGCAGGCGACTGGCTCCCATTGAGCAGTACTCTTCCCAAGTAGGGAGCGGGAAGCATCTCTGATGCACAATAATATGCACACCTTGGACAGTGGAGATTGTTTGGGGCTGGGGACATCCTGGAGTGGGCAGGGACAAGCCAATTGGGGTTTTAGGGTTGGCTCCTCCGAAACAACTGGGATGGGCAAAGCCAAGAGCAGGGCCATTTTGATTGGATCTTGAAGGCCCCAGCTCCACCCAGTCTTCTGCCAGCTTTTCCGAAGCCTCCCTCCCAGACAGGACAGTCAGTGAGGGCTATAAACACAAGAGCCCACTCTGCTTTATTTACAACACGCAGGCTGTCTGTACAAACAGCAGGCCAGTATTATTAAAAACAAGAGGTGAGAATTATCACCTGCTTTCCTTCCTCTCTTGGCCAGGTTCTGGTACTCCACCTTTGAGCTGCAATGCTCAAAAGGGGAAGTCCAAAATTAAAAATACAACCGGTGTAGAAGAAAATAAATGGGGAGTGAGAAAAAATGATGGAGGGGAGTGCTATATTTACACTAGAGTTTTATAGACAACTGTCCCATTTCATCCCAATTCGAACCCTGGTCCAAAATGTGAGGGGTGACAGGTCCAAGGGAGAGACATTGTGTCTATAGACCAGATAGCTTCCTTCCCCCAACTACAATATGTCCAATTATTTCAAGTCCACAGAATGGGGAGGAAGGGTAAGGTAGGACCGAAGCCACTCATTTCCATTCCAAACAAGTCTCCCTTGGGAATTCCTGCCCTGAAATAAGGACAGTATCCAAGCTCCAGAAAAACAGGCTGAGGACCCTGAGGCTCAGTTCCCAAGTTCCCAAGTTATGTTGTCATTTTCAAGTTCCAGTTCTTAGGGCTCTCCAGATTTGGGAAGCCCCCCTAATCGCCGGGCCTCTGGCCGCAGTTCCTTGCATTTCTGACAATAAAAGAAGTCAGGGACATTGGTCTTCTTTATCTTAGCACAGGAGAGGTGGATCCATGTCCCACACAGGCTGCACTCAATCATGGGCCTCCCTGCAAAGGGCTTTCGGCAGTAACACGTGATCAGATCCCATGAGTCATCACCTGGGGAAAAGAAGGTTCATTTGATGTTCTGCCTAAGCTCACCACCACCCCCAATCCCACCATCCCCACTGTTCCAGAGCAGACCCAAACCCCTCACCTGATTCTACCATGATGTCCTCATCCATGACCCGCATCTCTCCTTCACTGGAGCTGGCATCTCCATCTTGGCTAGTTTCAGTGCTGCCCACATCCTTGCCTTCACTGTCAGTGGGAGGGGCTCCTTCAGGGTGCACTGAGGCAGGAGGCCTAGGGGCCTCAGGGGGTGTTGGGAGCACAGGGGCTGGGGTTTCACCCCCTACCACTGCTGCCATCTCTTCCTCCTCCTCCTCATCCTCCTCCTCCTCCTCCTCCTCTTCAGAGTCTGTATCACTGGGGGGAGCCCGGGGAGGGCCAGGAGGTGGGAGTCTATCCCCCCGCTCAGCCTTTTTCAACTTCCGCTTCTTGCTCTTCTTAATTCGAGACCTCTTTTCCCCATCCCCAGGACTTGGCCGGGGCCTCCGAAGCACCCCAAAGCCAGCCCCACCTCCTGGCCCCAACTTTCGGTTCTTTCGGTCCTTCTTTCGAGGCTGTGAGAGATCCCCCTGGGAAAGGGGCAATGGGGTGAGAGCAGCAGGGGACCGGGAGGTATGTGTCAGGGATGTGGGGGACAGTGGAGATGCCACTTTGGGCCCATCCAAATCAAAGAGAGAGTCCTTGAGCTTCATTTTCTCAAGCAGGGTGGCACTATCAGGAGCCTGCAGGCGAGAGAAGGTGGACCTTGGAGGTCCAGGCTGGGTGGGACCTGCTTGAGCTGCCCTTCTCTTAGATGATTTTGCTTTCTTAACAAATGTCTGGATAGTTCGAAGATCAGAGGGGGCTGAGTCCCAGCCATCGCTGTCTGCTGCACTCTCACCTCGCAATGGAGAGCTGGAGCCAGAAGCTGGCCAATCACTTTCCTTAAAAGAAGGGAGAGAACAGGGTCAGCGGAAACCTAATGTCACTTCAGCTCCCCCACAAACCCAGCCTGACAACCAGAGACTCCAACCATCAAGTTTCACTATACTGAAAATTTATTTTTATCCCAATTCCTATCAGCATCTCCTCCTGACCACTTCCATGTTACCTCTGCCCTCAAGTTCTCAGCATCTCCCCATGCCCCTGCCCAGGGTCCATGGAATGCTGCACCCCCATAGACCAGAGTGACATTTCTTGAACTCCTTCTGTACAGATTTTTGTTACCATTTTCATCTCCCTAAAATGTATCCAGAAACACCTCCCATTACCAGTAATCCATCACTACTCCAAAATCTTGACCAATACCTCCAGAACCCTTCTATCACTGTTGCTCAGCCAGCTTTCTCTACTATCCCCTCTCCCACACAGCAGCTTTCCCACTACAGTCCTAAGAGCTTCAAATTTACCCAGTTTTATGTATCATTTCAGGTAGGTTCTGCCTATAAAATAACACAGTCCCGCCTCAAGGTAGTTGTTCTTCTGCCCCCTACCTCTTTGCTAGGGGGAATGTAACCAGCATAGGCCAAGACAAAACTGCAGAATTTGTTGAAATCCTCAATTGTTCTCCGACGTTTCTCTGGTGGCTGAAAGGAAGGAAACAAGGATCATACAGAAGCCAGACTCGAGTTTAAGAAGGGCATTCCCAAAGGCACAATCCCTAAAGTGAGAAATCTAGAAAAAGAAGGAGGATACTGTTGTCAAGCAGTGATACCAGCCTGTAAAGCTAAGGGACAGCTCACCTGAGTCTCTGGCTTAAGTGTCGGAGGTGGATCTGTGGAAGAAATAAAAGCTGAGTCAAGGCACTAGGAAACAGTCTGTATAAGAGAGTCTCCACCATTAACCCGCGGAGGTCCCAAGTGGAACCCCCTCCTCTCTTCTAGGTCCCTCACTAGGCCAACAGGCCCCCAGCTGTGCTGGGCCCGCCCCTGCTCCCCCCTTCCGCCCCAAGAGGGGCGGAGCCTGGGCGCGGCGCCCTCTCGGCCTCGCTATAGCGCTCCCCTCCCCCCAACCGGAGGCCCGGCGCCCCGCCCCCCCACTCACGGCTTCTTCAGTCTACTCGGATCTCAGCGCCCCACCCCGCCATACCGCTCCCGGGACCGAGCCCGGGCCACCGCCCGCCCCCGTCCTTCACACGCGCGCAGAGCCGGGAGTTCCTACACAGCCGCGCTCTACCGCCCCGGGCCCTCCAAGACCGCACACACCACCCGCCGGCCCCCAGGGTCCAGGATGACCACGCTGAACCGCTCCCCGCCCTCCGGCCCCATCTCGAGCACGAGGCCGGGCGCGCCCCTCACCCCCACCCCAAACACACTGGCACACACATCCAACGCTACTTCGTGTCTGGGACAGACTGGAGAGCTCCAGCCCGGACGCGGCCCCACCTGCCCCCCCCCCCACGCCGCTCTCCCCACAATTTTCGCCGTCCCTCCGCCCCCATCCGGGGCTTTGGCCCCTCCCCGTCTCGAGCTGCTCTCGGGCTCCCTGCCGGGCCCCCGGGCCCTGTTCCGAGCTTCTCTGGCCGCCGCCCCCCCTCCGCCCCCGTACTCACCAAGTCACTAGGTTACGGACCCCTAAACTCCAGTTCCCCGAAACCAGCTACTCTCTTCACGGAAGCTCCCCTCACCTCCGCAACTCCCAGGCTCTAACCCTCGCCAAACAACCTCCCCCCGCCAGTCGCCGGTCTTAACCCCCAACCCTGCCCCACAGCTCCCTACAACTACCCAGTTCGCCTCGCTTTCCGGCTCTCTCGCCCCACAACTACCCCCCGGCACAAGTCCCTCTACCACAGACAATACCCAGATCCCACTTCTCCCCACAACTACCTGCCCACTCCTCTAACAATCACCGGGCTATCTCTGGCGGCAACTACGAGGAGCTCCGGCACCACCGCCACAAACTCCCCCACCTCGACCAATTACCCTCACTCTGTCCTCTTATACATCCTCCTTCCTCAACAACTCTCTGGGCCCCCGATTCCTCCCAACCTCCCAGTTCCATGGCCCCAACCAGTACGAGGCCCTTTCGGCCCCTAACCCCCGAAGCTTAGGGTTTCCAGCTCCTATCCCCTGCCCCCCACCCCGAAAAATGAACCATACACGGGGTCTTATCTCCAAGTACCCCAACCCAGTCTCCCACTCCTTTCTCCAAGGTCTATAACTCGTCTCTTTCCCACCTCCAGGGCCAGGCCCCCGACCCCTTCCCCGCACTCCCCCGCTGGGCTCTGAGGCTCGACCTCCAAGTTTGCCAATTGATTCCTCGCCCGCCCCCCGCCAGCTCGGTGCCGGTCGAGAGCTCACCTTCGGGACTGGGCTCCGCCATGGCTTCCAGCATCGCCCCCTCCCCTCCTCCCGGTCCGGCGTTCCCCTCCCCTCAGCCGGGGATCCCGGTGCCGCCTCGGGTGCTCGGTACTCCTACTGCCTCGCTCCACAGAAGTGTCCGCTTCGGCTCCGTTGAGACTCCAGTCCGCTAGCTGCTGCCGCCACCTCCCTTTTCCACAGCCTCCCGCACTCCCGGACCGGGCCCCCCTCCCCCAGCGCCGCCGGCCGCCTGCTCCCTCCTCCTCCTCCTCTCTTCTCCCTCCTCCCTCCCTCCTTTCCCCCCGCTCCCTACCCCCCCTTCGGCCCGACGCGCAATGCACCAAGGAGCTTGTAGTCCATCCGGGGACAGCCGAAAGGGGACCACATAAGCCTCTGGAACTTCAGGTCCCAGCAAGCTACGGGCTAGCACAGGCGCAATAACCCTCTCTCCGTCCCCGGGGAGTGGCGGGGAGATCGAGAACTAGAGCATAGACCGGAAGAACACGCGCAGGCCGCTGGGAAATGTAGGCTAGGCGGGACCAAGAAAGAAGAGGAAGAAGGGATTAGAACTCTCGGCCACCATACTGCCTCATTCTGTACCTTCTTTCTCCCCCAGGGGACCGCCCCACTTCCGGCCTGGCGGAGAAATGATTGTTGGGAGATGAAGTTCTCCTGGTAATAATTTTTTTTGTTTTTGTCCCCCCTCCCAGGTCTGCTCTCTCCCTTACATTCCATTCCACGCGATCATACAGGCTGACACAAAATCTGTGACAGGCAACTGAGGACGACAGTACTTGTACTACTTCCCACACATGAACGTGTCTTCCTTAATCCGGAATAACAAAAATTGGGTATGTTTATCTAAAGCAAGATATTTTCAAACTTTGAACCCACAATGAAAAAATATTTAGAATTCAAGAAACATGTATATGAAACTGTTTGACTAATTGCAACAAACGCATCCTTTTTATGCTGATAGGGAAATGCCCAACATCAATGGAATAAACCAAAATATATTTCTGTTCTACCAAGCAGTAGAGCATTCCTCCTCTTACCCGACTACTGAAGCCCATAAGGTCTTGGAAAGACTTAAAAGTCAGAGGGAGCAACACAAGGCAAAATTCAGTTCAGCTTGGTGGTTTCCTCTTTATTGATGTGCCTCCTACCTTCCCCCCACAATTTCAGGCCCTTCCATCTACCCCCCAAAAAGAAGGTAATGAAAGGAAGGGATTGTTGGGGTTCTAAGCCCCCTGGGCAGTTAGAGAGGAACAGAAACCAAATCAATCACTGGAGGTGACAGAGACTGACAGTCAAGAAGTCTAAAGTGGAGTAGGGATGGAGGACAAAGAAAGGTGGGAAAAGGGGAGGAAGGAGAGGTACAAGAGGCCATGTCCACCATTACCCCTCCTAAGAGGGGCTGGAGAGAAAGCCTCAAACATTAAGAAGTGCAGGTCCTGAAGAAGGGTGGTGGTGTCTGAGCCTGAAGGAGGTGGAGGTCAAGAAAAGGGTGCCACCTCTCTCTTTGTGGAATGGGACCCCCCACCTCAGGGGCAGCAGCTTCACAGACCGTAGACGCTTTCATCACTGTAGGCAATGTATAGAAAGAAGTCTTCCTCGTGGTGTTCCTGGGGATGAAAACAGAAAATGGTGTTCAGGCAACTGGGTTTCAGTTACTTGAACCACCCACTAACCAGATAAGTTCTTTTTTTTTTTTTTTTTTTTTTTTTTTTTTGCTGTACTGGGGATTAAACCCAGGGCCTTGTGCTTGCGAGGCAAACACTCTACCAACTGAGCTATATCCCCAGCCCCAGATATGTTCTTCAAGGACCATTCTTCTTAGGGCCCTCCAAAATCAGTGTCTGACTCTCCTTCACTGACTCTAAGCCCTGCAGTAGTCCTGCGGCAAAATATGTTTTCTGATATATTGGAATGGGGAAGGAAACTGGGTAGTCACAAGAACAGTTCCTTCAGTTCACTGGTTGATTCCCTTCTCTACTCCCACTGTTCTGTCGCACTCCAACCCAAGATGGTCATGAAATTTTAAAGCTAATAATGTTAATTCAAGAACTGCTAAATTAGCACTTTCTTCCCTTGAAACTCTCCCAGGATTCCTTTCCAAAGCCTCTACTACTTCCCAGGCACCATACCTGGTATAGCTGACCCATAGTGGCACTAGTGGGTGGAATGACATTGTTGACAAAGAAAAACAAGGCATCCTCAGCTCGGAGATGAATTCGCTTCCGGATCAAGAAGTAGAACTGACCAACTGCCAAAGATATAAGGTGCAGGAAAGTCACAGAGGTCATAAATGCCTTTCAAAGAACAGCTGCTAGATGGAGCCTCCTCCCACAGAGATGGCACTCCCACCAACAGGAAGCAAACCTGGGTCTTAGGTTAGGTTCCCACCTGTGAGATCCGAAGGCACCAAGTATTTCTTTTTGTCCAGATCTCCTATCCGAGCTTTAGGAGCCTTTTCTACTATCACCTAATAAAGGAAAGATGAAAATTAGCTACAGCTCTACTGGTCAACAACTCAAGCTACAATATATTCTCAATACTCAAATCTGCCCCAGACCCATTTCTTTGTCTCAGTACATGCGATGCAGCACTGAGTCCAGAGATCCTGACCTCGCTGGCTCACCTAAATATCCAGGATCAATCCCCTAGCAGCACGTCATAATAAACAAGTACCTTAATCAAAGAAGCAGGGTGACTTGTCTGGGCTGCCTAGAGCTTCAATCTCGAAAACTCAAGTTAGCTCGGAAAACGACCATGCGAAGTTCAGACTGTCAAATCCCCAAGGCCTCCACTCACAGGAAAGCCAAGATTTCTCTCTTCGGTCGATATTCCCTCAAACCCTAACTCTTCAGCTATTCCACTCTTTTCAACCCTCGTCTCAGGGACAGCAGTTTCAGGCTCACTCCCTGCCCCACCACAGACTGGCAGCCTAACTGCGGCGCTGCTAGTCTCAAACCCAAGCCCAGGCTGTGGCCTCAGCGTTAGCGCCCTGAGCCCTTGCCCTGGCTACTGTCCTCACCGGGACCCGGTCCGGGTATTTCTTTCGGATCTTCTCGCCCTCAGAGCGGCGCTTCTCGAACGGATGCTCCTCTTTGTACACGAACTTCATCCTCCCGGGAACCGGGCTGGACCGAGCTGGGCTGAGGGAACCCGGGGGGGGGGGCCGGGATGGGGGGCGGCGGCGGCGGCGGCGGCGGCAGCGGCGGCGACGCGCGGACGGACTCAGCGGAGCGATCCACGGACTTGCGCCACTTCCCTATTCACCAACCCCGCCCCCGACCTTCCGGGGCTGTCCCGCCTGCTAAGATACGCCATTAGCACAGCGCACTAACGCCGCTAGCGTAGCACCACCCACAGTCCGTCCACCTCACGTCATCAGCGTAATCTCTTTGGAATCAATTTGTGAGCTACGCAGGCAACGTAGCAAAGGTTGTTGGTTTTTACTATCATCAAAAATAACTGAAAACCCTTTCTCCACCTCCCCCACCAACTAAGTTTGGGATAAAAAAGGATAAGAGATGATAATCATAATATGAGACTTGGTTCTTCAGAAGTTACTTTCAGAAATAACGTAGGGGAAGAACAGAGACAATTACAAGGCTAGCTATTCACGAAACATTGCTACGTTGAAGGGGGCCGTTGACACCAAAACAAAGTAGTACCCAAGTGGCGGAGACGTACTCCAGAAATGAGAGAAGAAAGGAAACAGATATTTGGACAGACGTGTAGAAGGCTTAGGGACCAGAAATGAGCGAACCGATAAGGACTGGAAAGGCACTCCAAAAGGTATGGCCCACACCAGGGCGGAAGAACACTAAGAATTTGTCATCTACGAAAATCATGTGATCTCAGAGAAGGGCGGAGCGTCACGTGGCGGGTGCCAGGAAGTAGAGCCGGCTCCAGGAGGAGGTGCTGGGGGCGGGGCTGCGGCGTGAGTGGGTAGGGGCTCGCCCAGACCCGGGTGCCATCCGCCTGGGGGCAGCGCCAGCCTAGCCAGTCCACGTCAGTTCCCAGACGAAGCCCTGCCTTTCTGCAGCTATAAACCCTACGGAGCCTCCAGGTTTCACCTCCTTTCATCCTTCCATATGCTACTGCTTTGAAACTGTCCCACTCCCATTCTGTCACTTGGGCCCTTCCCGCCAAACTAGCTGGTGCCAGTTATTCACTACTCCCTCTCCATATTCATCACCACCTTTCCCTTTATTCCCACAGACGGCTCTTTCCTTCTGGCTCTGGGACACGGTGGATGTGAACACAGTCCCCTCCCCTCATGTCCCAAAACCCCAGAGAAGGACCTAGGGCAGCTTTGGTTTCAAAGTTATAATGCATGGTTTAAAAGAGAGAAAAGGAAAAAAAGAGAGAGAGCTAGTTACAGGTTGGAGGGAATCTAGGGAGAAAAATAGAGGGAAAGTAAGGGAAAGACAAGTTTAGGGAGGATCCAGTGGCCCAAAATCCCAGTCTCCCACCCACAGCCCAGCCCTTGGAGCAGGAGTGAAGAATTCGATCAGTTTTTTACAAGAGTTTTAAAAAAAATCAAATCACAACAAAGCTGACTTGGCTTCTCTTTGAGCCTCCTGGATCACGGTATGTCTGTCTCTCACTCCAGCCAGTCCTGCCTCTCCACCAGACAGTTTCGGCTCTCCAAGGCCTCCACCTGTCCCAGTCTGGGGTTTCCATGGAGTGTGAACACGAAGTTAGAGTGAGGCTGCTTCACATTCTGGCCCATGTGTCCATCCAGACTCCAAATGGAGTGTAGGGCTCCCAGGGCAGAGGGGTGGGAGGGGCAGACCCTGCCCAGGCAGTCCTCACATTGGACAGGGCATCTGACGGCATCCCAAGGGCTTGCCCTCCCTTCCCCCCCACCCCAACTCAGGTGGAGGGGCAGCAGCTGTCACCAGAGCCTATGTTGGTGAAGATTTCGGCTCAACACGGATCGAACATCAGCGGTGAACCTGGGATGACAATAATTTGCATTGGTGGAGTACCTTATAGTTGACATCCTCAACACACTAGCATAAGGCACCTCACTGGAGATATGGGGCAAAATTTAACACCACTTTCACATAATGAGACAGGTTCATCTGACCAAAACCCTATGGCTAGGAATGATGAGCTTTGGAGTTGAGAAGACCTTGTCCAAACACTAAGTTCTTAAGGGAAGAGCAGTAAGTAAATAAAACAGGACAAATGTTTTTATTCCCTCAGGATCCCCCACCTCTACCTTTCCTCAGAAATCCAAATATCTAGAATTCACTTCCCTTACCTGAGGGCATCCAGCATTGGGAGCAGATTGAGAAGGGCTGTGTCACTGGGGTCACTGAACCAGGATTTGATGGGGATGGCATTGTCTGGAGTGGGCGAAAATGTAGATGAGAACAGGATTCAAGAGACACTGGAGGTTTTTCCTGAAAATCATCACTTTAAAAAAAAAAAAAATCTATACCTACCCCACCCAACAACCTGACTAAAATCTTCCTGATTAAACATTAATCACCCAAATTGATACTAGTGTGAAGCTTCTAGCCACACTTTATTGTCATTGTGGCCCACCTGAAACAAATATGATATAGGAAATCTGACTTGTGAAATTCACACATGGGGGTGGGTGACAAAGAGAACTTGAACGTGGACCTAAAGTACACCAAGAAATCCCAGCTCTCAAAGCCCAGATCTCCAGCCTTCTAGTTCCCTCCATTCAAAACACCTCATCAGTGGGCTGAGTATGTGGCTCACTGGTAGAACACTTGCCCAGTATGCATGAGACCCTGGGTTCCATCCCCAGCACTGCCAAAGGGGTGTGTGGGGGGGGGTGGGGGGGAGCAACCCCAGAATCATGTCCTGGCCCTAACAGATTCATCACCTTCCCCCATACCTGGGTGGCTCCTGTAAGCTCCTGGGGAGTTATCCAGGATCACAATGCTGGAGAGGTCACTGTGGACCACAGAGAGATCCTTGATGTAGCTGCCCAACTCCAAAGTACAGTGCTGAAAGGCAGGGGATTATGCAGTACACCTCCCCACTTCCCCATCAAGGCAAATGCCTCAAAGCCATATCCCTCCCTGGTGGCCTGCCTCACTCTTCAACCTGGACTCTAGCTCCTTACCTGTCTGTAGTATCTCCTCTTGAGAATGCTTCTGCTATTGTCCAGTTTATCTGCCACAGCAGAACCATAGATTTCCATGCTTGCTGTAAACACCACCAGTTCGTACCACTGGCTCACCTGAAATAGATTGGGAGAGAGAGGTATTATAGGAGGTGATGATTCATTTAGACATTCAGTTCTCTCTCCCTCTCCCTCCCCAACCCCCACACATCTATCTGTCCCTTCCCCACCCCAGCTTTTTAAAATTGGTATACAGTTCTCTTTCAGCCTAATACTTCAGAAGGCCTCCTAGCAACATCAAATGTCTTTGGGAACACACAATTCTGAAATTTCCCAAGCCTTCAAAATCAGTGTCTGAGGCATCCTGTAACTTAAGATTCAAAAATAGAAACACAAAAGAGTAGGATGCCTGTGAAGAATAGAATTACATCAATATAACAAATGAATCCCAGCAGGGCACAGTGGAGCATGACTATAATCCCAGCAGCACAGGAGGCTGAAACAGGAGGACTGCGAGTTCAAAACCAGCCTTAGCAAAAGCAAGGCACTAGGCAGCTCAGTGAGACCCTGTCTCTATATAAAACACAAAACAGGGTTGGGGGTGTGGTTCAGTGGTGGAATCCCCCTGTTAAATCCCCAATAAACCCTGGAAAAAAAATGAACTCCCAACTACTGAAAGTCATTCTTTTACCTTCCTACAGCCTTCCCTCTCCAAAACTGTCCTCATCCACTTCTCCTCACCCCTTCCTCCAAATCCCCTAAAATACCCAGAGTCCTACAACCATTCCTTCATTACAGAATTCCCTTTAGTTTGTGTACACTCACCACTTCTAAGAAGAAATCCACATGGGGCCGCTTATGTACAAAAAAACGGACAGGATGTTTGTCTATAACCACCTGTAGAGGAATAGGGAAGGACTGGGCAAATTCTGAGCACTGCAATAAAGACCTAGAGAACATCTCCCTAACCCCCACTGCCTCCTGTTCTTCAGGTTGACACTGGTGCCAGGAATTGGGGACCAGATACTCTGGGACTGGGAAAGGGAGCCCAGGACTGGGCAGAGTAACAAACATAATCCTTTCATTGCTATACATCCCCACACACCTTGAGGATAAAGTCAGGAGGCGTTCCAGGCCGCACTGTGGGCCTCAAGACCCCATCATGGTGGGAGTGAATAAGTGTCTCATCCAGATCCAACACCAGGATCTTCCTCTTCACCTGGGCTGAACCAGAATGGGAAAGAAAAACACCAACTGACCTCCAGCCCACAACTGGAATCCTACTTCAACTCAAGGAGTCTTCCCAGCCACCATACTCACCTAGCCGATTTCGAGACACAGGAGATAAGGGGAGGATATCATATCGAACAGTTTGGTATTGAATCACCTAAGGTTAACAAGAGAAAGGATTAGAACCCATGAAATCTTCCCCAGTAACAATAACAGGTATCAAAATTGCCTATTTTGTGGTGGTGCACACCTATAATCCCAGCGGTTCAGGAGGCTAAGGCAGGAGGATCAAGAGTTCAAAGCCAGCCTCAGCAGAAGTGAGGCACTAAGTAACTCAGTGAAACCCTATCTCTAAATAAAATACAATATAGGGCTGGGGATGTGGTTCAGTGGTCAAGTGCCCTTGAGTTCAATTCCTGGTACCAAAAAAAAAAAAAAAAATTTGACTATTTTACCACATGCTGGGCACTATGCAATTTAGAATTATTTCATTTAATCCTTAGAACTATCCTATATTATTGTTATTATCCACCCCACCCCCTTTTTGGTATTGGGTATTTTACCAGGGGTACTTTACCACTGAGCTATATCCCATTTCTTCTTAGTTTTTATTTGAGACAGGGTATATCACTAAGTTGCTGGGGCTGGCCTCAAACTTGTGATCCTCCTGCCTCAGTCTCTCGAGCTGCTGGTTTACAGGTTTGCACCACCATGCCTAGCATTATTATCCCTATTTTAAGGATGAAGAAACAGGCTTGCAAGGGTTCAACATCGTGCCTCTGTCTGCACAGCTAGATTTATCTCCCCAATTTAGAATGAAAACTGCATGAGTATAGGAATTTTGTCCCAATCATGACTTCTTTCCTAGTGCCTAGGACACTGTAGCAAGGGTGATCAGTTAAGAGAATCAATGAAGAGATAGTCAGGATTGTTCTCTGAAGACTGACCAAAGAACCTGCCATCTTAACCATGATGTTATCCTTGGTAATGCTAAACAAAGAAATCCCCACTTTCAGCCCAAGGATTTGTTGTGGAAACATCATCTCCCATTGGGAACTGAGAGCCTCAGACTTGATGCACAAGGTGTAGGAATCAGGAGAAGCAATCCTTGGATTGCTAAGGGGAACAGAGAATGAGGGAATCCTAAGGTTCTCAGGTCAGCTAAGTTCCTCTGGCTAGTGGCCACCAGACCTATTTTAACCAGCCACCTGTCCATTTGTGTCTCTACTAGCCAAGTCACAAGTTTCAGAGAACCTTAGCCCTCTGAGCAGCCTCCTTATCCTGGTACCCAGGCTAGACAGAAAATATTGGAAAGCTCCACCTGCCAGAATGAAGTAAGGGCTTTGAGATAGAAGTGAACAAGGGACAAGGATGTCACCACCTCAGCCTTCCAGCTTTCCTTCTCCAAGCCTTCTCTAGAGGATATTTCTTAAGTCAGATCTACCTATGCAAAGCCTGGCAGTTCCCTCTGCTGTTTTCTTTTAAAGCATACTCTTTGGTCTATGCCTACGCCCTCAATCAAACCAGAAACAGGCTCCTCCTGTTTGCAAACCAAAAAATCCCCTCTCCCCCTTAATCCCAAGGCATCTGCCCTTCTTTTCTCCCTGGGCTGTGATGAGGGCTGAAACAGCTCGGGTATCCTGCCCTGCTATCTCGGGTTGCATATGCTGGGCATGTAGGGAATGCTCCAAGTGTTTGCCAGAAAGTGGGGTGGGGGAGGAAACTAGATTGGAAAGGAAGAGAAGACAAAAGGCTGTGGGGTCAGTGTTGCCCAAAGAGCAATTCTGGAAGTAACTAATTTTCCAATAAATGGACTGGAACACTACTAAAACTGATGTGTTAAGGGTAGAAGGGGGAATTCTCAGAACAAGAGCAGAGACAGAGAATGGATAACAGTCAATTTGTAAAGAAAACCCCAGGAGCCAATTTGTCTCACCTTTCTGACCCCAATTTTTTCTTGGTTTCTAGCTTTCTTAGGGGAATAGCCCTGCATACAACCACCACCTCCCAGAACAGCGGGAGCTCTAAATCAGGAAGTGGAAGGAATAAACTGTTGGAGAGGATGAATCCAAGGCCAGGCCATTCCCCCAAATCAATTAAGTCAATCACCACTACCACCAGGATTTTCTGGGAATTCTCTTGACCTACTGTATTTTATTCTTTCAAATTATACTGAAACATGCCAGAGTTCAGACCTCTACACCCCAGTTCACTCGATTTTTCCCCACACTCCTTCAGAGTATTCACCCCAGTGGTGATGAGAATACAAGGGCACATTCGCTAAGTGATGTTAGCCAAAGGAGCTTCGACCTTGGAGAAAAGCTTTGGGGGAGGGAACCCAGAGATGCTTAGGTACATCCAGTCTCCAACCACCCCCCCACCCCCCCACCCCCGCCAATCCCTTCGCAATGCTAGAATCTCCTGGAGAAACAAGCACACCTTCAGATGCAAGCTCCACAACTGACCAGTCTGTCTTCTAACCCAGATGCCCAAACTTTAATGTACTCTTCCTACAACTAAACAATGTTATCATAAAAGCATGTTTTTCTGTCCAGGGTCCCTCTAAATCCATAAACCTACACTCCCACTATGAAATAAGTTTTCAGGGCCTTTTTGGAGGGTTTTCCTTAATGGGAACTGCAGAGGTTTCTCCTTCACACCGAGGGCTTTCCCCAAGTTCCCATCCTTGTTTGTTACAAATGCCCTCCTACCCACCCCCACTTTTGACACACATAAGCCTCTTTCTCCAAGACTAAACAAACCCTGAGGTTCCAATAAGAGGGTCTTTCACAAGCCCACATCCGTAGATCGGGCTGCCAGCAAACAGGTGTTCCCCGCCTCTCGGTTTCTTTAGCAACAGCTCCAGCTTTCTTAAAGAG
The DNA here is from genome assembly GCF_902686455.1 of Sciurus vulgaris. Taxonomy (NCBI): domain Eukaryota; kingdom Metazoa; phylum Chordata; class Mammalia; order Rodentia; family Sciuridae; genus Sciurus; species Sciurus vulgaris. The sequence continues at coordinate 54,588,461 of NC_136463.1, read as the reverse complement.
CGCCCCACCCACCACTCTAGCCCCCAAGAGTTGCCAAATCCTATTCTATCTAGTTCCATTAAAACCCCCAGATCTCAGTTCTATTATAAGGGTCTTCCTCACCACCCGACGTCCCACTTAAGATGCCCTAATTCTCTTGTAGGAAAAGCCCCGTCAGGACTCCCTTCTTGGGCCCAGAGGCCTGACACTTTCGGAAAACCCATGAGCAACATGAACAGAGTTCCCCACCACCGCCAGCGCCCACCCAGGCTCACCGTGCGGATCTGCCTCCGCAAAAGGTAAATGAAGAAGCTCCAGAGTTTGGCGGCGAAGGCCACGAACGTGCGCAGCCCCAGCAGACACTGCGTCCGCATCATCCCGATGACCCCGGCACCGCCGGCCCCGGGGCCCCCGCGGCCCAGCTCAGCCAGCCCCCCGGGGGCAGCCCCCCGCCGCCGGGAGGGGGAACGGGGGCCCCGAGTGGCAGGAGAAGCTGCAGAGAAGGGCACGGAACGGGCGGCTCAAAAAGCCACCCCCAGCGAGGGGAAAGCCCAGCGGAACGAGGATCTGGGGGACAGGCGTGGGCAGCCCGCGGGGGCCCACATGGGCGGGGAGGGGCACCGACGGCTTCGCGGAGTTTGCAGGATGAAACAGGTCGGGCTAGGACGGGGTCCTCAGAGACCAGGAGGGAAGGGGATGGAGAATTGGGGGAGGGGGTAGTGGGGGAGGGGGTTAGGGAAAAGGGAGGGAGGGAGACGGGAGGGGGAGGGGAAGGGGAAGCTGAGGGTGGCCCGCTGCGCAGGCGCACTAGGGGGCTGCCCGCGGGAAAGGGGCGGGCGGGGGCACCGGCGCGCGAAGGGCCACGGCAAGAGAATGGACAGGCTGAGCAAAGGAGCAGGGTAGCAGGGGGAGGGGGAGACGAAGGGCGCGGAGCACTGGACCGGAGTGGCCTCCCCCTCCCCGAGGTCGGCGGTCTCTTAGCCGCTGGGAAGCGGGGCTGCAGCTTCTGCAGCTGGATTTCCCACTCTGACAGGCGCCATTTTACTGCCCAGAGGTCTCCCTCCTCCTCTTCCCCCCCTCCTCTTCCCCTCTGACACTACTTCCGGTGGTGACGTGTATTCGCTTCACCGGGACTAAAGTTCCCCCTACTCGGTCTTATGGGGGTAGGGATAAGGAAAGCCAAGTGCGCCCCCAACAAGGCTGCAATATTGCGCAAGCGCCAAAGGCGATCGCAGGGCGGGGCCTGGGGCAAAGTCTTGAAAGGCGTGGGCAGGGTAGAGTGACGTCACTTGCCCTGTGGTTCTGACGGTCGGGGGAGGCATGCGCGACCCCCTCCCCTCCCCATTGACAACTGTCCCAACGGCTTTTCCCGCCCCAGTCATGGTGAAAATGTAGGCTGGTGGCATCGTTCCTACGTCTGTGCGCCAAGGCTCGTGAGGGACCATTTCGCTTAAGCTCTCCTGGGACTAGTGAACATAAAATCACCTCTCATTCCAACCTTTGCCAGCTCTTAATGGTGGGAGAAATGAGTGCCCCGCCCCTCTCACCCGGAGGGGGCGGGGCTGTAGGTCTTGACGTAATCAGAGGGCGTCGGAGTAGGAGTGGATGCCAGTCAGAGATGCTGGATTCTCTGTTGGCATCCGGCGGTGGCCTGGTACTGCTTCGCGGTAAGGGGCTAAGGCACCGGAGGTTTCGGGTCAGATTCATGGGCTGGAAATGGGAAGGAAGGGCTATAGGTCACAGGCTAAGAGTGGGAGTCGCTGTTGTTTTATGAACGTGGAAACCTCAAGGTTCTCTTTGTTTATTCCTCCCTTGCTTTCCTTAGATTCCGTGGAGTGGGAGGGGCGGGGTCTTCTGAAAGCGCTCATCAAGAAATCTGCACTGTGGTGAGTAACAGGCAGCGCCTCCCAGTCCTGCTCTAAGAAGGGAACCTGTGCCCAACTCTTCGACATTTTCTCCTCATCTCTGCCTTAGTGGGGAGCAAGTCCACGTCTTGGGCTGTGAAGTGAGTGAGGAAGAGTTTCGAGAAGGTTTTGACTCCTGTGTCAACAGCCGGTAAGTACAAATTGGGAGAAATGTCATTAGATGTGGGACTCCTATCATTAAGGGACTTTCTTTTCAGCAACAAACATAAAAACCTGGTCTGGGTCGCATGTCTGTAATCCCAGTAACTCAGGAGATTGAGGCCAAATCTGAGGCCAACCTTGGGCAACTTAGGGATACCTTGTCTCAAAAAGGGTTTGGGAATGTGGGTCAGTGGTAGAGCACCTCTGGGTTCAATCCCCAGTACTCCCCAACACACACAAAGATAGGCAGTATCGTTTAGTACTAGAGACCATAGTGGAGGATAAGAATAAGTACACTCTGCCTTTTGAGTCATTCAGAATCAGGTCGTGCTTAATTCAGTCATGAATTCAGACTTTGATCAACACTGACTGCAAGCTACTGAAGGGTTTGTCCTAGAGGCAAAAGGAACAGTAGCATATGCAAAATTAGGAAGATATGATAAGACTTACCATGGAAGGTGGAAGAACTTCCTAAAGTAGTTGAAGTCTTGCAGGTAAAGAGGGATCTGACTGTAAAAGATCTTACAGAGCATGAAAGGGAATTTAGATGTTATACCAAAGTCAGTAGGGAGTCGTTTGAAAATTTGGGAGGAGAGTTGATAACACCATGCCTGTTAGAAACACTAGTTCAGGGGCTGGGGGGATAGCTCAGTTGGTAGAGTGCTTGCCTTGCAAGCACAAGGCCCTGGGTTCGATCCCCAGCACCCAAAAAAAAAAAAAAAAAAAAAAAAAAAAAAACACTAGTTCAGTGATTACTGTGGGAAAATGGATTGAAGGTGGCAATCTGGAGATAGAGAGAACAGGTAGGAAGGCTATTGCAGTGTGTACATATTGAGTACAATTATAAACCATATGTGGTGCTATGTAGTGGAGATAGAACAGTGAACATTGTACTAATTAATTTTAATAGAATAATGCTATGAGGTGACCACGGTCTAACTTCAGACAGAGGCAGTACAATTGGAGATTTTAGAACTAATGTAAAAGAAGCTCCATAGTTGGAATTCCCAGTTAAGTGATTTTGGGCAAGTAGCAAAGCCAAGCTTGGTGCTTAGGCTGTTGGACACCAAAGTCTGTGCTCTCAATTTTAGGTTGTATGTGCAAGAGCCTAAGCTCCAATATTTAGGGTATTAGTGAAAATTGAAAAAAAGAGAGCCACAAAAATAGGGTAAAGTTTGAGGTTTCAGGGAAAAGAGGTAATATGTCTCCTAATATTTTCCCTTTGCAGGCTGATTTACCATGACCTCTTCAGAGACCCTCTCAATTGGTCAAAAACTGGGGAGACTTCTCCTGGGGGACCCCTGGGAGTCTTGAGAGCCATGTGCAGGAGGAAAGATCCTGGTCCTGCCACCATAGCCCTTGATTCACTCAGCTGGCTGTTGCTTCATCTTCCCTGTACCACACTCTGCCAGATCCTGCATGCTCTGAGCCATCAAAACTCCTACCCTGGTGAGAACCCTTCTTTGTTGCTTGCCCTCACATATCTCCACCTGGCAAACGATATCTTCCTTTCCTAACCTAGAAGCAGCATCAAGGCCCAGCACTTGGGAGGCTGAGGCAGGAGGATCATAAGTTTGAGTAAGACCCTGTCTCAGAAAAGGACTAGGGATGTAGTTTGGTGGTATAATGCCCCTGGGTTCAAGCCCCAGTTCCAAAAAGAAATCCAGCATCAGTTATCTCCAAAGACCTTCCATCTCTAACCTTTCTGAGGGGTGTTTTTGACTTTTTTTTTTTTTAAATACCAGGGATTGAACCCAGGGGCACTTAACCACTGAGCCACATCCCCAGCCCTTTTTTATTTTTATTTTAAGACAGGGAAGATGGTCTTGAATTTGCAACCCTCCTTCCTCAGTCTCCCAAGTGGCTGAGATTATGGACATGCCACCACGTCCAGCATTTTTGAGTCTCTGTAGTCTTTTATATTTATACACACACACACACACACACACATCTTTATTTTTTTTTTTTGAAGTGGTACTGAAGATTGAACCCAGTGCCTTACATGTGCTAGGCAAGTACTCTGTACCCCTGAGCCACAACCCCAACCCCTCTATAATCTTTTTCTTTTTTTCCAGAATGCCTTTATTTATTTATTTTTAATGTGGTTCTAAGGATCAAACCTAGTGCCTCACACATAGTAGGCAATAGCCCCAGCCCTATAATCTCTTTTTAATGCCACTTGTTTGTTTTTTTTTTGTTTTGTTTTGTTTTGTTAGTTGTTGATGGACCTTTATTTATTTACTTATATGCAGTGCTGAGAATTGAACCCAATGCCTCACCCATGCTAGGCAAGCACTTGACCACTGAGCTACAACCCCAGCCCCCCTATTAATTTTTTTAACATTTATTTTTTATTCAGTCACTTAACAAACATTAAACACATACAACATGTAAGGTTTAATAACAGAAAAATAAAAACTAACTTCTAACTTTGTTGTTGGGTCCCTGCCTCCTGGGAGCACAAAGTTTCATGCAGATAAGTATACTGGCAGTTGCAAGATAGTCTGATAAGGACTATGATGATTTAAGGATATATGCACAGGGTACCTTAAAGAAGTAACCATCCTGAAGAGCAAGGGTTAGGCAGGCAGGTTTGGCCCAAGAGTAGGGAATACTAGTAGGGACTAGACCTAAATTGCACTCTGGATATTAGAATGGAATTTAGAGTTAGACAGATCCATTTTTGTATTAAAATGCTTGATCTCTCAGTACTGCAGTTTTCCCAGTTTGGGGGGAAAAAAAAAAGTGGGGGATATGATAGTGTCAGAATGAACCACTTGAAATTGCCGTATGGCTTGATCTAAAATTGCTGACCTTTGTAAAGACTAAAATGTTGTGTTAATGTTTAGTGCAGTGCCCGACACTGTTAATGCTTCCAAAAGGAGAGAGAGAAAAGGAGGCCCTAAGATCTTGACAAGTTACAAAAACTGCTAGTAGTAAATTGTGTGAGAGATGAAACTGAAAAGCTTGTGGCTACCAGGTGCCGAAAGTGTTTATTTTATCCTGAAGGCCACGAGGAGCTGCCAAAGTCAGTGATATCGTGATCAGATTTGCACTGGAGTAAGAAAGTGTATAAGAAACTGGGTACACTGCATGCCTATAATCCCAGTGAGTTGAGAAACTGAGAAAAGTTCAAGGCCAGCCTCAGCAACTTAGAGACCTTGTCCCAGAATAAAAAAGAGCCAGGAGTCTCACTCAGAGGTAGAGTGCCCCTGGATTCAGTCCCCAGTATGGGAAGAGGAGCTTATAGCCAAGCAGTGAGATTGGCTGAGGTAAGTCAGGACTGTGGCAGAACTCTGATGGAATGTGGGCCTCTCCTTCCTTTTCTTCAGTATTTGCTCCCTGGCCTCAACCCTAAGTGTTTCCTACTTCCCTTCATGCCCTGCATTTCTTTTTTCTCTCCAGGTGATAGTTCACCAGTAAAGCAGGTACATGTGTTGGGCCTGCTACATGAAGAAATTCATGGTCCAGGCCTCTTGGGAGCACTGAGCAACCTTGCTCAAACTGAGGTGACTCTGGGTGGTGCAATGGGCCAGGCCTCAGCCCATCTCCTCTTTCGGAAACCCCAGCAGCACCCAACTTATCAGGTCAGGAGAAGCAACAGGAAGGACTGGAGATTGGAGTCAGAAAAAGGGGTGCCATGATGGGAAGAACAATTAAAAAAAATTGGGGGGACCATGGGTACCAGGGATTAAACTCAGGAGCACTTGACCACTGAGACACATCCCCAACCCTATTTTGTATTTTATTTAGAGACAGGGCCTCACTGAGTTGCTTAGCACCTTGCTTTTGCTGAAGCTGGCTTTGAACTCATGATCCTCCTGCCTCTGCCTCCCAAGCTGCTGGGATTACAGGCATGCACCTCAGGGCCTGGCAAAAAAGTTTTTTTAATACTTCCCTGTGTTTTGTTTTGTTGGCTGGGTGTGTGTGAGAGACAGATGGGATTGAACCCAGTGCCTTGCACATCGCTAGGCAGTCACTCTATTACTGAGCCACATTCCCAGCCCTGGAAAAGAAATTTTTTTTTTGGGGGGGGGGGGGGGGGGTTACTGGGGATTGAACCCAGGGCTTTGTGCTTACGAGGCAAGCACTCTACCAACTGAGCTATATCCCCAGCCCTAGAAAAGAATTTTTAAAAGACTAGAATAATTATTAGTGGAAAGGAGGAACAAGTCCATAGGGAGAGACTTAAAGGAGGGCTAGGGCTGAAAACAATGTGTTTGGGTGAATGGGGGCTGAATTGAGAGATGCTAAATTCTCTGGTTCAGTGGGATTAAGAAAACCTTTTTAACTCTCTTCTTTATTCTCCCCAGACTTCATGGTTCTCCATCCTTCCTGACTTTAGCCTGGACCTCCAGGAGGGGCCTCCCCTGGGGCCCCAACACCACTCAGATCTTCATACATCTCTGGTATCTAAGAGTGCTGAGGCCAGATTAAGGGAATGGAGTTTGGGATCTGGCAAAAGTAGAATAAAATTGCAGAGGTTGAGGGTGGAGTCAAGTATTCAGGGATGGGGCCAAGTGGCAGCAAGCATCCTTTTTACCTGCAGGTGGACCCCATGACTCATTTGACCTTTAATCTTCACCTGTCTAAGGAAGAAAAAGAAGCCAAGGATAGCCTGATTCTGCCCTTCCAGTTCAGCTCTGAAAAGTAAGGTTGGGGCCTAAAGTGTTTGAATCCCCAGCATCTGGGCCACAGAGAGGTGGGGTGATGACAGGTTATTGATTAACCTCTCAGACTTTATAGGGGCTAAAGTCCACTTCCAGAGACAAGTCTGGGGAGTGGTTCTCTACCCACCCATACCTCCCATAATGGCAGAGGGTCTTCCTGTCTTTTATCTCCATTAGAGCCATGGGTTCTAGCTTCATGGTTGTCCCCAGAGTAATCTGGCTCTGGGCTGAGCCAGAATGAACCCTAAGAGGTAACTCTCTTTGCCAGGCAGCAGTGCTAGAACAATAGGACTGGAAGATTGGTGGGCGTGGCAAAGACTGGTTAACAAGGGCTAGGTAGGTGCCTGCTATTCTGAGCCCAGTGTGTGGGTGGATGAAGCAAGACTGCTGCAGAATCCTTCCCCTCAAGCTGCTAAGAATTTAGGGTTTTGTTAGAGTAGTACTCATGCCAGGGTCCAGTGGTTCTTATTTAGCTGTAACCAATCTTGGAGGTCAGAGAAGGGACTGGGGCCAAGTAATGATACAAGTCTAGGGTGGGTTGCCTAAGTCACAGGCACCTGTAAGGGGGTATCCAGACCTGACCTAACACCCACCCTCACTAGCATCAATTCTTACTTCAGACAGCAGGTTCTACTGTGTCCTGGGCCAGGCCAAGCTACCAGCCGCATCTTCTATGAGCCAGATGCTTATGATGACCTAGACCAAGAAGACCCAGATGATGACCTTGATATTTGAGTGACCGGACTTGACTAGACTAATGGGAAGGGGGTGGGAGGAGGAGGACTATGGGCCCAGAACCACCTGTTGTTTGTACTAGGCTTACTGTGTGTCTGTACTGCTTTTGCTCCTTTGTCTAGGGAGGCCCTACCCTATGAGGTAGAAAGCCGCATCTGATCAGGACGGAAAGTGGGGTGGATAGTGTAAGGTGAGGGAATAGGAACAACCCCCCATACCTAATAAAATGTTTTGACTTTTTTATTGTTGTTGTTAAAAAGGAGACTGTTTGGTAGCTATTTAAACAGAAGTGGTGGGCAGTGGGAATGAATGGGGAAAGCCAAGCTCTTGAGTCTTTTGAGTCCAGTGTAGGGATTGAGTCTGAGTCCCACTGAAAATTAAATGAACAGGAGTGGCCTGGCGCACAACTGGTGCTCTACCTTTAAGTGTTTGAACCAAAGCAGGTATACTTTAGGTACCAAGTTCGCACCAAGGATCTGAGTAGGAAGAAATCAGGCCCAAAAAGAAAAGAAAGCCTACTTTCTAAAATGTGTTTTTATTTTGTACAAAAAGCACGCCCTTCCCACTTTTAGTCTCCCCCATCCAACCCCCCAGAGAACTAACTACATGGTATACAGGGATGGAGTGACCAGGAGGCCTTTGTCCTGCACCCTGCCCACAGGCTGTCCTCTGCCCTGGGTCTTTTCAGGCTTTGGGCACACCCACAGCCTATCAGGCTGGGGCATGGGAATACCACCTCACACATACTCCTTGGCAGAGTTGGACTTGGGGTAGGAGCGTGGTGCACGGTACACAGCTTTGCTTTCCTGTCCAGGACAGGAACAAGAGAGCAGCGCACCTCCTAGGAGGACCAGAGCAGACCCAGCCCAGCCGATAAAGATGGCTGAACCAAACTCATACCTGTGGAGAGAAATGATCAGGATCAGAAACCTGGCTTGCCTCTGCCTTCCTATTCTAAGAACCCAGATTTGCTTCCTTAAGAGGCAGGGATCCCAGACTTACTTAAAATTCACGGGGGTGATGGGGTTATAAAAGTCTGTGACAATCTGATGTCCATACCAGGAGCATGCTACCAAGGCGGCAAGGCCTGGAGAGAGAATGCGGATTCCAATACTGTGAAGGCCCAAACCAGCACCTTCTCCAACACGGGCGAGAGGAGAGCTGCCTATGGACCTGTGGCTCACCTGCTACGATAAAAATGATGCCTCCAGTCATAGCAATACGGGCCTTCTTTACTTTGTCATCTCCCCCACAGCGTGTGCACTTCATGCCCATCGTGGCCACGAACATAGCGAGGAAGCCCAGCACCAGAGAAATCACCATTAGGGCTCGAGTGGCCTGCATGGCAGCTGTGGAGCAGAAAGGACGCCGTCATTGCTGGAAATGGTGGCAGCCCTCAGACGGCCACAGTCTTGGCAGGGCGGGCCGCACTCACAACCCCCTGGACCCGCATCTGATGGGTGCTACTAAGTTCTGCCCAGGACCTTGCTCTCCTCGGATGTCCAAGGCCCTACCTAGAGGGGGCTGGTTCCTACACCCTCCCAAGAGCGCAGCCTTCCTGCTTGCGCCCCGCCCTCTCTGTTGAAGAACCCGCCCGGGGCGCCAGGGTTTCGATGAAACTGGTCGGGGTAGGGGGAAGGGTGAGAGGGGGCAGCGAAGGTAAGTGGAGGTGGCTGCCAGAGCCTCGGCATAGGCCGAACATCCAGACGCGCGCGTCCCAGCCCTGGTCCCGCCTTAGAGGCCACGGGGTTTGTGGCTTCAGCTAATCGGCGGATAAGATTAGAGACCGCCGGCGGCTGACAACGTCTGACAAACCGCACCGCTGCGCAGTCCTCCGCACGGCCTCAGCCCCGCGCCCCCTTTTGTTCGAACTAAAAGGGCGGGAGAACACAGATGCCTTGGCCTGCCCAGGGCGGTGGGGGAGGGGACGACCCTGGCCTAGGACTCACTTCCCCAAGTCCAGGTGGAGGTTCGTCTGGGGGCGTTCTGGGAAGAGCTCAGGCTGCAGGGGTACCGGCCCACGTGCGGCCACCAGAACTCGGATCCACCCCAACCCAGCCCATTGCCCCTGCAAGACCACTTCCACTTCCTCCTGCTCCCTGGCAACCCAAGGCGCCAGGCCGGGGGACCTCGGCCCTGCCCCGCACCCCGCCCCACCATCTCCGCCTTGGGAGCGTCCGCCCCGTCGGTCCCACGGCCTTACCCGGCAGGGCGAGCACCGAGTCGTACATTTTGCAGCTCATCATGCCGGTGCTTTGCGTGACGCAGTCCATCCACAGCCCCTTGTACATGGCCTGGGCGGTGATAATATTGTCGCCCGCGTAGGAACTCATCTGCCACTGTGGGATGGCCGGTGCTCGCCTACCAGGCCCACCCAGCCCAGCATTGCCATGGAAAAGCCCAATAACTGCAGGCCTGAATTGGCCATTTCCGCCCTCAAAAAATACGGGACACCGGGCGGGCAACCCTACAACAACACAAACCGAATCCGCAGGGGGGCAGCCCCACAAGACAACTTGGGGTGGTGTTTTTAAGTCACCCAAAGAAGCAAAATGTTTTTGACCCGGTACTTAAAATCTTATCACTCGAAGTAAACACAAATCGACCCCTCGGGTGGAGTGACGGTCTCACAGCAGAGAGAACAGGCTACGCCCGATGGACTGGTTTCAGACAAAAGCAGTCCGCGAAGGTCAGGCGGTTCTCTCTGGCGCTCTCAACGAACCCTACCAAACAAAAGGTAGAGGGGCCGTTTGGGTGCGGTCCCTAGAAAGTATCAGGCCTATCGGTCCCGGACTTCGCTGCGCAGGAAAGATTGCAGGGCAGTGAGCGGGCAGGTGCGGGCGAACAGGTGCGCAGCGCACCTGAGTATATGTAGGGCGTCGGGGGCGTGCCCCCGCGGACTGGGAGCGCGGGAGGTGGGGCGGGACTGGAGGGGCAGCCGAGGGTGACCTGACGTCACCAAAGGGACACTCACCTGAACCGGAAGTCCTGGCCCCCACCCCTCCTTGCCCAGGTGAAGAGGAAGAAACCTGAGCACTAGGGTCACGCCCCTTCACTTGCCGGGCTTTAACCGCAGGTGGAGACGAGGCAATATCTTCTCCGGAGTCCGGAGCTCCCAGTAATCCCTCCCGGCTGGACTTCCCAACCTTCCCTTCTTCCCACAGGTGCGCTTGGGACGCAGCGGAGCCAAAGCTGGAGGGACGCCCCTGGAAAGGCTCGGCGCCACCTTTTCCCTGCAAGTTTCTGCCCCATATGTTCTTCGTCCAGCCCGCCTTTCGCCTCCACCCTTCGTTCTTCTTTTTCTTTTATTTCCACCTTCAATGGGCACTAACCCAATCCCGGAAAATCACCCCTTGCAGCAGACTTCTTGAAGTTTCCACTCCCAGTGATATCTCCCCAGCACCCCTCCCCTTTACTGTATGCACTCTCTAGCTAGGCCCTCCAACATTCAGCGGGCTTCTGGGCACGGCTCTCGAGTAGCCCCACCTTCCTGGTCCACCCCACCCCTTCCAATCCTTGGCATACTTAATGCCTGGGCCGGTCACTATCCCCTCCAACTTCACAGTTCCTGGCAGAGGGAAGAAACCACTAAAGAGAGTCTGCAGAGGATGGGGAGGAGGGTAGGCCTAGGTCAGAGTCTCAGCCACACCCATCATTCCCTTCCCTTGGAGTCTTTTCAAACGTGCCCTCCACTTTCCTCCCCCCTCCCCCAGCTAGCTCATTTCTCTCCCTTGTTCTTATCCTGTGCGGGCCTGTTTGTGTCATTCTCTCATCCCCTCACCATTCCTGCCTCCTCAACATCTGGCTCTCCAAGGTGGCCTCTGATTCCACCCTCATTCTTCCACCTCACCCTCACATTCTTTCTCACTCTCCCCAAGCTTTTGCCCCATCCTTCCTCCCAGAATCTCTTCCAATCATCTGCTCATTCCTCCTTTTGATCATCTCCCCCTTCTTGCCTTTTCCACTTTGTAGTTTCCTATTTCACTCCCTCCCTGTTAGTCTACCTTTGTACCCAATCTCCAACCCTTTGGAGTCCAGCCCTTTTCATCTCCTGTATGCATATCGTTGCCTCCCCACCCTTTTTCTTGCTGTTGTCTTCCAGTCTACCTCTCTTCCAACCTCCTTGCACCTCTCATACCCTTTTCTTACTCTGGCTGTTTCTCATTACATTTTCCTCTCTTCATTTTTTACATCAATTTCCTTACTTTTCCCATCTATATTCGTCTCAAACATTTGTTTGTAAATCTTTCCTTGATTTATTCAATGAACATATTAGAGAACACCTTATTAAGCTCACTAATCTGCTTTTATACAAAATGCAGACCTTCATGAACTCTTTGTCATTCATACTTATTGTACTTTTTGACTAATCATGAGATTATTTTTAACAGGTTCCTTCCAGCTCTAAAAGTCCATGTTCCCCTTTACTTGAATGTATCTAACACCTTTTCAAGCTCATTGCCACTACTACAAGGTAAGCCACCATCACCTCTTACCTGGACACTACAACTACCTCCAAACCAATCTCCCCATCTTCACTCTTGTCCTTCTAAAACCTGTTCCCCAGAGTGATCTTTGTTTACCAAATTAGATGTGTTGTTTTCTTTTAAAAATCTTTCAGTGGCACTCCTGCGCTCATACAAGTAAATGCAATACCATGACTTATCTGGCTCTGTGACTCAGCCACACAGGCCTCTCTCTTCATGAAATGTACTACATATGTTCTGTCCCACTAATGCACCTTTGCACACTCTGTTCTCTATGCCTGAATACTCTTCTCCATCTACCCCCACTCTTTTTCCTTTAACCAGCTAACTGATTCATTCTTCAGCTATCAGCTCAAATATCACTTCTAGGAAGCCTGGCCTGATTGCCCCACCCCAGACTGAGTCAGATCATCTGCTCAATGGTTCTCATGGCTACCTGTACTTCTCTTTCAAAGCCCTTTTATAGTCTGAAACCATTTTGTGTGCTTATTGATTCAACGTGGGTCGCCCTATTGTAATTCGCCTTGGTGAATTACAAGAGGTTAGAGATAGGTGGATTTTATCACCAGTGAATATTTGATGAATGAATGAAAAAATAAATTTCAAATAAATAGTATTTCATCCACTGTTCAATAACTACTTTCTGAACGCCTGTCATGTACCAGGCACTATGCTTGACCACAGGGATACAGCAATGAACAAAAGAGATAAGAACATTGTGTTCGTGTAACTCATTCTTCAGAAGGAAGCAAGTAATAAAGATATAAAATAGCAAATGTTTTGAAGGCAGTGAAACAGGATAATGTAATGAGGCTGGATCTGATCTCAAGTTAGGTCAGAAAAACTTTCTGAAGAAATGACTTAAACAATGAGCCATCCAAGAGGGAACCATGTTATAAGCAGTAAAAACAGCAAGTGCGGGCTGGGGTTGTAGCTCAGTGGCAAAGTGCTTGCTCAGCATGTGCGAGGCTCTGGGTTCTATTTTCAGAACTACATATAAATAAATTAAATAAAGGTCCATTGACAACTAAAAAAATATTTAAAAAACAGCAAATGCACAGGCCCTGTGTCAATTGTCCATTTGAGACTTGTAGTCATTAATTTGAAGCAGGATTTCTTAACCTTGGCACTACTAACTTGGAGTCAGACAATTCTTTGTTGTCCTGTGTATTCTAGGATAGTTAGCAACGTCCCTGACATCTTTCAATTAGATGCAGTAAAACATTCCCCCACACCCCAGTGTGATAATCAAAAATATCTCCAGACATTGTCCTAGGAAGGAGAGGAGCAAAGTTTGTCCCAGTTAAGAACTGTTGATTTTGAAGGGTTATGAAAAAGTAATATTCCTGTACTGTGGTCCTCAAAGATAAAAGGGAGAAAGGTGCAGCTCAGGAGGGAGGAGAGACTAGCCAAGAATTAACCTCCCAGCATATTCTTTCCTGATCAACAATGGGTCCTAAAGGAAAGGGGTGGATATTGACCTTGACTTCCCCCATGGCAAATTAATCTTAAAGGAAGCACAGCAAATAACAATGGGCAAGATTTGAGTACTCATCCCTTGGGGTCTGGTTTTAATCTGTACAACTAGCCCCTGAAGGTCAAAAACTGCATGTGCACAGCTTCCAATGATTATATGATCCTCATTGTACCCTATAAAACCAAAATCTCCCCTGTAAATGCTGGCCTTTGTGTGTGTGTGTGTGTGTGTGTGGTGCTGGGGATTGAACCCAGGGCCTTTGGCTTGCAAGGCAAACACTCTACTGACTGAGCCATCTCCCCAGCCCTGGTGGCCATTTTTGAATATGGAAAATGTGCCCCACCAGCACTCCGAGTCCGAGAATGAATATAGGCTTCTATGAATCTATTGAGTTTTGCTTCCTTTTCTTCTGTGCTTACAGATTTAGTGATACCAGTGAACATCTGTAGCGAGCAGTGAGTAAGAGAGGAATCAGTTTGTTTCCAACAAGTGGATTTTATTCATGCAATGCACACTCAACTTAACATTTCTAATAATAGCAAGTCACAAATACATTGAAGATTCACTCCCTTGTTCACCTAGAGTCCAATCCCCATGGACTTACTCAATGCAATGTCTCTTAGCCAAGAATTCAGTCAGCAAGACCGAGGGGATTCTTCTCAGCTGTAGCCTCTCTCACCTCCTCAGATGTCTTTGGATGTCCTCTGGCGTCCAATAAGCCAGAGGCTGGGTGGCAGTCGTTGCCGCGGGAGAGGTGGTCAGTCGTCTGGCCTCAGTGACAATGGTCTATCAGCAATCAGTGATGGAGTGGACAGCAACCAGGGCAATCAAGAGACAGAGCGATGTAGAGTCCTCTGGTCACGGTGCTGCTGACAGTTTGCTCCAAAAGTCCAGTGGTTTAAGTAGTGAGTTTCTGCCCAGTCATGCTCTGGTCTTCATTGATACAGACCAGAACACAACTATACGAGGAGCCACCACTCAAATCATAGATAAAGGTTCATATCGGCATTGTTCAGAAGTGTCATCTCACCACACAGCAAGTTTGTCACCAGGCGTCTTTATTTTAGTTTTACAAGTCCAGGCAAATACCAAATACAGCTTATTATTACCACATAACACACAACTACAGCAATTCCTATTATTTCCTTGTCTCATTACAATATCATTGTATTTTTTTTTTCCTCTTTCTCTGGTAGCCTTGAAATAAATTAGCTGGATGCGAGAACCCAAGGGTATGGACTATTAGACTATACCATGGCTGGGGTTTTTCTAAAAAAAAAGAGGGGGAATAGGTATATACATGAGAATGATTATATTATTAGATCATGGTGTAAATAGGGTAAGAAGAGGAGTAAACACCAAAAGGGGTTGGTGGATAGTGAAAACTGGTAGGGTCAATGTTTTAAAAGTCTCCATGGGTGAAAGGAGTGAGAAAACATGAGTAAATAAACCAGAAACCTAGGAGATAGTCACGAGAGGTTGTTGGGGGAAATGACAAAGCCTAGGTAGGGACCTGAGAAAGGGCTGAAGAAAAAGATCATTGGAGATAGGACTGAGGGATTGAGAGGCTACAATTAGATGGACTACCTAAAGGGTTTGATTGGGTTTGGTATGGTTTTTGAAACAGGTCTCCCTAGTTGTTCAGGGCTGACCTCAAAACTTCTGGGCTCCAGCAACCTCCTTGCCTCAGCCTACCATGTAGCTGGGACTGCCGGTGTGTGCCATTGTGCCCACCAACTCTGAGGAATTTTGAAGTCAACAATAATGATGATAGGAAAAGAGGTGTAAAAAGGAAGATAATGAGTCTGGTGCTAAATTTAGCAGTGCATGTGGATTAATGCCCAAACTGGAAGAGAGGTAGCAGTGACAGGATCAAGATATGAACTTAGAAGGAGCAGGGGATTTTGAACAATGAAGAAAGAATAATGGTCTAGCTAGCCACCTCAGAAAACGGTATTTCTTTTGTTTTAATTTTTTTGAACCTTTATTTATTTAGTTGTATGTGGTGCTAAGAATCAAACCCAGTGCCTCATACATGCCAGGCAAGTGCTCTACCACTGAGCCACAATCACAGCCCAAGCAATACTCTTTACTCCAAATTCTGAGGTACGGTGAAACAAGACCCAAACAAGCCTTTATAAAGAGGGTTGCCAGACAGCCAGGCACAGTGGTACACGCCTATAATCCCAGCTACTCAGGAGACTGAGGCAGGAGGACACAAGCCCAAGACCAGCCCAGAGAAGTTAGTGAGACCCTATCTCAAAATAACAAATAAAAGTCAAGCATGGTGGTGCATGCCTGTAATTCCAGCAATTCAGGAAGCTGAGGCAGGAGGATCTCAAGTTCAAAGCCAGCCTCAGCAACTTAGTAAGACCCTGTCTCAAAAGTTTTTAAAAAGGGGGGCTGGGCATAAAGAAGAATGAAATTATGGCATTTGCCAGGTAAATGGATGGAACGGGAGACTGTCATGTTAAGTGAAATAAGCCAAAACCAAACACCGAATATTACCTCTGATATGCTGATACACAATGAGAGGTGGGGGAACAGAAGTTCATTGGATTAGATAAAGGGGAAGGAAAGGGGAAGGGGGGTGGGGGGGATGGGAATAGGGAAAACAGTAGAATAAGTCAGACATAACTTTCCTATGTTCACATGTGAATACACAAGTGTAACTCCACACCGTGTACAACAAGAATGGGATCCTAATTAGAATAAGTTAAACTCCATATATGTATAATATATCAAAATATACTCTAGTGTTATATAGATCTAAAAAGAACAAAAAAGGAGGGAGCTAGAGATGCTGCTCAGTGGTTAAGCACCACTGGATTCATCCTTTTTTTTTTTTTTTTTTTTTTTGCGGTGCTGGGGATTGAACCCAGGGCCTTGTGCACTCTGCCAACTGAGCTATCTCCCCAGCCAAGCACCCCTGGATTCAATCCCAGATACCATAAAATAAAATATTTTTTAAAGGGTCTGGGGAGGCTGGGGCTGTAGCTCGGTGGCAGAGCACTTGCCCAGCATGTGTGAAGCACTGGGTTCAATCCTTAGCACCACATAAAAATAAACAAATAAAATAAAGTTATTCTGTCCATCTATAACTACAAAAAATTTTTAAATGTTATTTTAAAAAAATTTTAAAGGGGGAGATGGGGGTGTAGTTCAATGGTAGAATATCCCTGAGTTCGATTCCCAATAAACCTAAAAAAAAAAAAAAAAAAAAAAAAAAAAAAAAAAGAGGAATGCCAAAGAAGCATGTCTTCCAGGCAGCCAGATATGTCAGTACCATTTAGGAAAGGAATATTCGGAGTAGAGGTTGAGAGTAGTGTCTAGAGGTCAGATCTGTGGAAATACACCACAGAACAGGGATGGCCAATAATGATATTTTGAGCTAACACTTGTATGGGAACCCAATCAACCTGTTTGTTTATATGAAAATATCTTCTGAAAAACTGATACATAAATGAACTTTGGAAACTTGCAGTATTATTTTAATATTATGCAATATTACTTTAAACTGTGGAGGCTGGGCTGGAGATATAGCTCAGTGGGAGAGCATATGCCTAACATTTGAGTGACCCTGGATTTCATCCCCAGCACCACAAAAACAAAAGCCAAAACAAAACCTTTTTGAAGTTACAGTTCAGTAATGCCTAGCATGCATAAGGCCCTGAGTTCTATACTCAAATTTAAATATATATATATATATATTTTATATGTATGTAATATATATATGTATGTAATACATATATATATATGTATGTATGTATTACAAAATCTAATTGGGCTGGGCACAGTGGTGCATACCTGTAATCCCAGGTTGAAGGACAGTCTGGACAACTTATGGAGACCCTGTCTCATAATGAAATGAAATTACTGGGTTGTGGAGATGTAGCTCAGTGGTAGATCTCTTGCCCTCATCATGTGCTGAGTTTAATCTGAGTACTGCAACAAAATAACTAACCTAATGGTAGAATCTAATACTGCTATGCCTTAGGCATGTAATAAATTTTAAGTGTTCTTTTTCTTAAAAAATAGTTAATGGTTATCTGTTATGATACTTGGTCAGACAAAGAAGTATGGATCTAAGGCAGACGAATATCAGGTGCTTGTTGTTTGTTTTCTCTTGCAGCACTGAGTATTGAACCCAGGAGTGCCTCTACCATTGAGTTATGTTCCTTCCCAACCTTTTTAACTTTTTGTTTTGAGACAGGATCTCACTGAGTCTAGGCATGTCAGAGCTTATGATCCTTCTACTCAGTCTCCCGAGTCACTGCAATTATAGGTGAGCAAACAGCATCCAGCAGGATATTCTAGGTTCTAATTCTACCTCATTCAGGACTTTATTCTTAGGCCTCAATTGTCTCACACCTGTAAAACAGGGGCAATAATATCTTTGCCTGCTTTGGAAACAAGAGACTGGACCAAGTAATCTCCTGTGGTTCTTTTTTTTTTTTTTAATTGAATTCAGGGCCTCATTCATACTAGGCAAGTACTCTACCACTCAGCCACTCCCCTCTGCTATGATTCATTCCGGAGTGAATATTGGAGATATAGATTTGGAAAAAGATTGACAAAGTAGCCAGCTCAAAAGACTAAAATAGTCTTTGTGGCTCAGTGGTACAGCACTTACCTAGCATGTGGAGGCACTGAGTTCGATTCTCAGCACTGCATATAAGCAAATAAATAAAAATAAATAAAGGTCCATCGACAGCTAAAAAATATTAAAGAAAAAAAGACTAAAATAATCTTGCCTTTGCAATCAGTTAAGGATAATTATGAGAAAAGTATTGTAAACACCCATTTCTTCCATAAGCATAGATGAAAAAGGTCCTTAATATTACTTCATTAAATGTAAAAGTGTATTTTATTACACCACAAACAAGGATAGTATATCCCTGTTTCAGTCTTACAAAATCCATCAATGTAATTTATCACATGAATAAACCAAAGAAATAATGATAAGGCTACCTCAGTGATGATTTAAAAGCATTTGAGAGGTTGACTGTCTGCTTAAGAACTCTTAGCAGGGGCTGGGTTGTGCTCAGTGGTAGAGCCTAGCATGTGTGAGGCACTGGGGTTTGATTCTCAGCATCAAATATAAATAATAAAAAAATAAAGGTCCATGAACAACTAAAAAAAAATACATATATTTATTTTAAAAAACTTAGCAAACAAAGATTAGAAAGAAATTCTTACACTTAATAAATAACATTGGACTCATCTCTTTGCGACTGGGAAAAGGACAAAGGTATCCACTTTTTTTGTTGTGGTGATGGGATCAAACCCAGGGTCCTGCACTTGCAGGGCTCTACCACTGAGCTACGACCCAGCCCCAAGATGTTCTCTATTTCTGTAAAGTCCTGGAGGTCTTGACCAGTACTACAAAGAATTAAAGAAATATGTAGTGCAAGTTTGGAGGTGACAAAACAAAATGACTACAGATAACTAATTATCTACTTAAAAAAGGGCACGATGGCACATGCCTGTAATCTCAATTGCTTGGGAGACTGAGTGTAGGAGGATTGCAAGTTCAAAGCCAGCCTCAGCAACTTAGCTGAGGCCCTAAACAATTTAGCAAGAACCTGTCTTACATAAAAAAAATGGCTTGGGGATGTGGCTAAGTGGTTAAGCGTCTTGGGTTTAATCTCTGGTACCGAAGCAAAAACAAAACCAATAAATAAATACATCAACAGAAAGACTATTAAAACCAACAAGTTTGTTCAGCAAGGTTGCTGTACAAGATCAACCTACCAAACCAAATCACTGGTATTTACTACACCATTAATTACAAACTAGAAAATGTGATAAAAATAACTCAATTTGCATCAAAATTATACAATTTGACAAAAATTATAAAGCATTTAGGAATTGTAGTCATAAGATTACTCGATTAATCTTATCAGTGGAAAAATTTGTTTTAATTCTCATAAAAGAACATAGAAGATGATCTGAATAAACAGTTCATCCTCTTGAATGAAGGACTTAATAGTATAAAGGTATCAGATGTCCCCAGAATTATTTTGTAATTTGATATGCTACCAATAAAAATCCAACTGGCAGTCAGATGCAGGGGTACGCACCTGTAATTCCAGTGAGTCAGGAGGCTGAGACAGGAGGAATCCAAGTTGTCTCAAAATGAAAAATGAAAAGGGCTGAGAATGTAGCTCAATGTAAAGCGCCCCTGGGTTCAATCCCAGTACCCACCCCCCAAAAATCCAACTGGTGTCTTATCTTGTTTTTATAAATCTTGATAACTTTACCCCAGAATTTGTATGGAACAACAAAAGATCACAGATGTTAAGCGGACACTAAAAAGGAAGAGTAACAAAGAGGGGTCTTGCCCTTCTGGAAATTTACACTTGCTACAAAGCATCATGAAAATCAACAACATGGTAGCATTATATAAGAACTGACAAATATACAAATAGAACAGAATACAAGTTCATAGACACTTGAATATATCAGAATTTGATTTCTTTTTGGGAGGGGGGGTACTGGCGATTGAACCCAGGGGCACTTTGCCACTGAGCCACATCCACCACCCTTTTTATTTTGAGATAGGGTCTCACTAAGTTGCTTAGGGCCTCACTAGAATTTGATATTTTATAAATGTGGCCCACTAAAAGGAAGATAAATTGGATCCTTAACATTTCAAATAAAGATAAACTCTTGCATTATCAAAATAACCTACTGGATTTTTCATCATTTAACTGGATGAAAGGTAAAAGAATGTCTTTGGGTTACAGAGATGGGAAAGAACATACACAAATTTTCAAACTCATGAACTATAAGGGACAAAATGGTCATTTTGATTACACCCAAATTAAAATTTTCTAATCAGTGAAGTTCATCAAGGAAAAGTTAATAGGGAGATGATAGGGTGGTAGACGATCATCAAACCTAGGGCCTCACACATCCAGGCAAGCACTCTACCACTGACCTACATCCCCAGTTCAAGATGGGAGAAGATATTTATAATGTTCAAATCTGACAAGCAACTTATATCATTTTTCAAAAAGTGTTGCCAATCAATGAGAAAAATATTCCAAAAGAAAATAAGTCAAGAATGTAAGGAGGAATTTGCAGAAAATAACCAAAGTGCTGACAGATGTCTAAAGGGATGCATAAAGCTGGATCCAGTGACCACACCTATAGTTCTAGCAATTCAGGAGACTGGGAAGGAGGATCCCAAGTTCAAGGCCAGCTCCAGCAAACTTAGTGAGACCCTTAGTGACTTAGCAAGACCCTGTCTCTAAAAACAAACTAACAAACGAACACACAAATTAAAAAAAAAAAAAAAAAAAAAAAAAAAAAAACCCAAAGGGCTGGGGATGTAGCTCAGTGGTATTAAAACCCTTGGGTTGAATTCCCAGTACCAATTAATTAAATAAATAAATAAATAAGGAATGATTCGGTGCTGAGAATATTGCTTAATGGTAGAGTATTTTTCTAGATCTGGCAAGGCCCTGGGTTCACTTTGAAGGAGAACGAAAACAACAACAAAAAGGTATGTATAGATGCTTCAAGACACTATAGCTAACATAAAGACTGACCATCTAAGTGTTGGTAAGGGTGTGGAAAAACTGGAACTCTCACACTGCTGATGGAAATGTAAAATAGGACATTCACTTTGGAAGCAGTTTGGCAGTTTCACAAAAGTAACATATACACCTATTTTTATAATCCAGGTATTTTGTTGTTGTTTTCCTTTGTGTGTGTGTGGTATTGGGGATTGAACTAAGGGGTGCTCTGCCACTGAGCTAAGCTACATCCCCATTCCTTTTTATTTATTTTGAGACAAGGACTTGCTAAATTGCTAAGAGTGACCTTGAACTTGCAATCCTCCTGCCTTCTCTGGGATTACAGGCATGAACCACTGTGCCCAGCATAACCCAGCTATTCTACTCCTAGATATTTTCCAAGAATATGAAGACACAAGTCCATACAAAGACTTACACAGAATGTTCATAGCAGCTTTATTTGTAATGACCCCAAACTGAAAAAAACTCCTTTATCTACCAGCAGATGAACAGATAAACAAATTGGTACATTCATATAATGGAATATTATTTACCAATAAAAAAGTATTATAAAAATAAATTTATAAAATTTATATTATATGAAATTATATTTATATAAAATTTATATAAAATTATTATAAAAAATAAAAACTCTTCTGTACATGAATCTCAAATTTATAAAGATTTACCCAAGAGCAATTTAACATTCAGTTGCATCCCCAGTTTTTTTTTTTTAGACTTTTTTTTTTTTTTTTTTTTTTTGGGTGCTGGGGATCAAACCCAGGGCCTTGTGCTTATAAGACAAGCACTCGATCGACTGAGCTATCTCCCCAGCCCCTACATATTCTTGTTAAATTGCCAAAGCTGTCCTTAAATTCACAATCCTTCTGTCTTGGCCTCCTGAAGAGGAGGCATGCACTACCATACCCAGCTCGAAATCATTATATTAGTGAAAATGTCAGAAAAAAAGAGTCCATTCTATCTAATTCCCATCAAATAAACTTTAGAATATGCAAAGTAGTCTATAATAACAGAAAGCAGGTCTGTGGACTGGGGTTGTAGCTCAGTGGTACAGTGCTTACATAGTATGTGTGAGGCACTGGGTTTGATTCTCAGCACCACATATAAATAAATAAAATAAAGATCTATCACAACTAAAAAAAATTAAAAAAAAAAAGAAAGCAGATCTGTGCTTGCCTCAAGAAGCGGGGGGCGGGGCCAGAAGGAGGGATTTATAAGAGATACAAGGAGACTGGGTATGATGGATATGTTCATTATCTTGATTGTGGGAATGGTTTCACAAGCTGCATACATGTTGAAATTTTTCAAATTGTACACTTTAAATATATGTTGTTTACTGTCCATTCAATTATACCTCAATAAAGTCGAAAAAAAACTATGCAATTTATTCTAAGCATTATATGAATATTATATTATTCCCCTTCATTAAAACCCTAAGATGCAGATACTATTATTATCTCCTTCTCAGTTTACAGATGAGGTATATAAGCACAAAGAACTTAGGTACTTAACAAATGGCACAAAATTAGTAACAGATCTGGGGCTCAGTTCAATTTAGTCCCACATTCATACTCTACTGTGCAGTGTCTGGGTGATGCTGGCTGAAAGAATACAGTGCAGCAGAGGTGTCCACACTGCTGATAGTATAGAGACTGGAACAGCCATTCTGAAGAACAAGTTGGCAGTACTTAGTCATATTAGGTGTAAGAGTACCCTATGACTCAGCGATTCTGCTTCTGCAGATAGTTATAATACAAACAGAGTCGTAGTCATAGACAGACACATCTTCCAAAGAAGTTCTAACAGAAAGTCCAGCATAGTGGCGCATGCCTATAATTCCAGTGACTGGGGAGGCTGAGGCAGGGGGATCATGAGTTCAAAATCAGCCTCAACTTAGGCCCTAAACAGCTTAGCAAGACCCTTTCTCAAAGCGGGGCTGGTGAGAGGCTGGAGTTGTAGCTCGGTGACAGAGAGCCTGCCTAGCAGGTGTGAGGCACTGGGTTCAATCCTCAGCACCACACATAAGTAAATAAAATACAGGTCTTTCAACAACTAAAAGAATATTTTTAAAAAAAGGTGGGTTGGGATATATATATATATATATATATATATATGGTACCACATTATTTGTTGTGGTTGGGTGACATGGGTACCCATTAATGGGATTGTTAGTAGATAAAATGTGTTGTGATCCATGGAGTATCATGCAGTAATAGCTTTGATAATCATAGACCACAAGTGGATTTTACAAACTCAGTGCTTGCTTACTGAAAATAAATAAGGTCATGGCCAGGGGCATAACTCAGTGGTAGAGCACATATTTAGCATGTTCAAGGTCCTGGATCTGATTCCTAGCACACACACACAAAAAGTAAGAGCAGAATAAAATACATGACAAGATGGTATTTACATAAATCAAAAATGTCTGCATACAAAATCATTTATATTTTGCAAGAGTACAACTTAAAAATGAACATTAAACTCATTGAAATGGTTGCCTTTTGAAGGAACAGACAGGAAAATGGGTATGGAAATATATAACTTTAAAAATAAAGTTGGGTGGGTGGTCAGTGGTGCACACCTATAATCCTAATGACACAGGAGGCTAAGGCAGGAGAATTTTAAGTTCGAGGCCAGCTTCAGCAATTTAGTGAAGCAACTTAGCAAGACCCTGTCTCAAAATAAAAAATAAAAATGGCTGGGGATGTTGCTTAATGGTTAAATGCCCCTGGGTTCAATTCCAGGTACCAAAAATGAATTTAAAAGATACAATAAAGCTGGGTGGCCCGGACACACACCTGTAATCCCAGCAACTCATAAGGCTAAGGCAGGAGAATCACAAGTTCGAGGGCAGCCTTAGCAACTTAGTGAGACCCCATTTCAAAATAAAAAATAAAAATGACTGGAAATGTAGCTCAGTGATAAAGTACCCCCGGTTCAAACCAAGTACCAAAATAAAATGAAATAAAAAGAAGACATAGGGTCAATGAAGACAATTTGCTAAGAACTGTTGTTAGTTCAGTCTTTTGCACCTAAGACTAAAATATGCAAACAAAATACAGGGAAGGGATGAGGGGGAGAAGGTAGTGTCAGTGAAGCTAAATGGTCAGGGATTCCTCCCTGAAAGTGGAAGCCAAATGGGAGGTGAAGGTGTGGGTGAGGGACTATCCTGACTTTCTCCTGCCATCCAGTCTCTTACTTCCTTAGCACAAGGACTTAGAAAACAAAAGTCTGCAGGAATTAGCTCTCCAAGACAGGGTAGCTTAGGAAAGTCTATGAGGGGATCTGAGATAAACCAGCCAAGGATCACCATACAAGATCGACATACACACAAGCTGCAATGCAAAACTCCTTGTTGTCATGGAGTCTCTGTTTCCCTTCTTTTTAATTCTCTATCATTTAACCCCTTCCACCTTTCCTGCCATTTTTCCTCTTCTTCCTTCAACTCCTTATTCTTCTTTTAGCTCCTCTTCTATTATTCCATCACTTTTTCCATATTCTTTAAACTATCCTATCTCCTTATATCCAGTTCTGACTTGCTCTTCCTGATTCCACTTTTGCTGGTGTTTAAACACCTAGAAAGGTCCATCCCTGAGAAGCATCAGGAATGAACCTGGCCCGAAGTGGCAGGAACCCAGAGCCCAACTCTACAACCACCAACTGCACTGCAGTGGCAGTGTGTGCCACTCTCCGACTCTTCATTTTTCATCTTGGCACCTTGTTCTGCTGTTTTTTCCTCTCCCTACCCTTCTCCTTTTGTAGTATCCCACCATCCCTGGTTCTCCTTTAACCTTCCTGATCAGTCCCTCTCCTACCATCAATCTGTTTTCTTTCTTTCTGCTCTTAAATGATTGTTGCTCTCCAATCTGCATTCTTCTCCATATGCACCAGACCCTCATTGCATTCTCAACAAAAATGTATTGAGTCCTCTCCCAAAGCTGAGTACTAGAGATGCAGAGAAACAAGATGACTTTCTTCCCTTGAGGTTGCATTACAGAAAGGAGGAGAAATCAGTGATAACAAACTATGTATAAGGACACAGACCTTTTTGGAGGAAAGTCCAAGAAAACTTTACAAAGGATGGAGAGGTTTTTTTGTTGTTTAATGATAAATATGGGACCTCAGGCATTCCAGGTTGTAGTGATTCATATAGCAAAGGCACCAAGTGAAAGAACACAGTGGGTTCCCGGTACAAGAAGCAGTTAGGCTTCTTGACCATGAGAGGAAAGGATAAAAGACAAGAGTGATAGATAAGGCAGAAATGAAAGCAGAAAGGTAGGAGGGTTTGAAATTTACAGTGGGGCAACAACAGAAATGTAGTGACTTTGGGCTACAGCGTGGTTAGACATTTTTGCAGTACTGGGAATTGAACACAGGGAGCGCTCTGTCACTGATCTATATCCCCAGCTCTTTTGATTTTTTTTAAATTTTGAGACTGGTTTCGAAATTGAGATCCACTGCCTGTCTCCCGAGTCGTTGGGATTACAGGTGAGCGCCACAGCGCCGGTCTTCCAGTTTTGAAAATTGCACACTACCTTCCTTTTAACGGAAGAGGAAAAACATTAAGACTAATCAGAGATATGGTGGTCCAAAGTGGCAGAATACAGGTGGAAAAAAATCAAGACGAATGAAAAACTGTCAGAATAACAATGTTGGGGTGGAGGGGTGCAGGACAGGAGGAATCAAACATGATCTCTAACATGGGGGTGACTAGTTCACTGGGATAAGAAGTTAGGACGAGAAGCAGCAGGTTTGGACATGCAGATGTTGTGAACTACCCCTTTACAACGATAGCTGCACACCTGGGTCTGGAGCTCCAGAGAGACTTGGCTTGCGCGTAACTGAAGCCTTAGGCAGGTAAAATGCTCAGGGACCTTCGGTATGGTCCAATTCCCTGAGGCTCCTCGCTCTCCCTCCAGGTGGCACTACAGCCCCGCATTTCTGAGGCGGGTTTTCTGAGAAGCGCGCTGTCTGAAGTCTAGGTGTCAGGCTTTTCTCCCTAGACCCGCTGACCGTGGGTCACGCCCTCTTCGCTGGGGTTTGGCTGGGAATACAAATCGGGAGCAGGCTCTGGAGAGAGTGTCGTCCACGCGGCCAGCACATGCGTGGCGGCTCAGGGGCCTCAGGGTTGGTAGCGTGATCGGCATGAGCACCTGTCCCTTGGGACACCTCGAGGAACCAATGTGGAATGTGTGTAGAGGACTGGCCCAACAGGCAGTGTATGGAGCAGGGATGCATGAAAAGAAAGAACCGCGGATGCACGGCCACCGAACCCACCAAGAACGGAATTTCCTGGCTCCCAGAGCCATCCCGGCGTGGGAAGTACGTCGCGGACCCTTTAAGGCTCCATTTCCCTGCCCTTCCCCGCCCGGGACAGACCGGGACACCAGGGACCTGACATTTGGCGGCGCCTAGTGTGTGAGCTAAAAATAGCCGCCGCTCGGGGTTACTTCGGGGCATTGTTTTTCACCCACCCCGCGCGCCGACTCGCACGCTCCGTGTCACGCTATTGGAGTTACCCCTCCTCGGGCAAGTCCACCTGGCCCATCCCCTAGTCTTCGACCTAGCAGCCTGACCCGCCGAACTAGACTATAAAAAAATGTCTGCGGATCTGTATCTCCGGTGGTGGGCGGAGTCCTGGCACGTGGGTGGGCGGGGCCTTCCGTTTGGAGAATCCTGCTCTCAAAAAAACTTTCCTGCCTGAAGCTGGCGGGAACCCGAGGGGCGTGTCTCGCCAGCGGTAAGGGGGCGTGGTTTCATCGGCCAGCCCTATTAATTCGAGCCAAACTCTAAGCCCCAGGTTTAGCGAGGGGGTGTGGCCTTTTGGGGTGTGCGGGCTCCTGGCCAATGGGTGTTGTGAAGGGCGTGGCCCGCGGCGGGGCGGGAGTGGAGTGGCGGGGGCTTCTCTCCTCTTTTCCCCCAGCCCGGCTCCGCCAGATCCCAGGGAGCCCCGCTGCTTTCCATCTCCTTCACTTGTGGCTGTGGGTCCCCCCAGACCCGCCCTCCGCACATTGCTCCAGCATACCGGTGGTCCCCGCGCCTTTGCCTGTCGGACCCGGGTCAAAGACCACCCCAGTTGCCTCTCATCACTGAAGCTTCTGCACTCCAAGTTATTCTAAGACAAGATGCCATCGGGCTTCCAACAGATCGGCTCGGAAGTAGGGTTCAGCATGCGGGGGCGGGGCGGGAGCAGGTCCCGCTTATCCTGGGCTGGGGTCGTGACTGGGGACAGCCAGGGGGCGGACCCTGCACAGGCGCAGGGGGTGGAGGTGGGGGGCTGGCTATTTATACCCATCTGGATAACCCGTGACTGTCAGATTCCATTCCCGCCAAGAGACAGAGTGGGTATGGGGGACCTTTCGGGAACTCAGGCCGCAACTGAATTCTACCCAGTTCAGAGTGCGTCTCCTTTCCTGCTACGCGGAGTTGCGCCCTATTCCGGGACACCCTGTGCTCGATTCAACTTGGGAAATATCTCCATATCCGGGAGGGTCTGACCCAACAGTAGCTGTCATCTTGTCCCAGAGGCTCCCAGGCAGTGTTTCGAGGACTGGAGGCTCTTCGTGGGCCCCACCCCCCACTCCTGGCGGATCTCCAGGACGTTGAACTTTCTCTTGGCCCGTGGTGGGTGGAGGGGCAGAGGGGAGTGTCAGCCCCCCCTCCCCCAGCTCAGGTTTCTGCTCGGAGACAGTCTGTGCCGCCAGCGAGCAGCCACCACTGCCACCGCCCCTCAGGCCACCATCCCTCCCTCTTCCCCTGGGCATGTCTTTCCTTGGCAGAACCCGGGCACAGCCCCCAGCCCTTGGTCGGAGCTTAGAAGGAGAGGGGAGGCCAGGGCAGAGAAATAGAGAGACACCCCCAGAGGAATGACTTGGATGTCCTTTTTGGAATTGGCCTTCTTAGGCCTGTTGGGGGACTTCTGAGAAAACCCCTAGAGAGAAGGGAACAGGACAGTGGCTGATGATAATAATGCACTTGTCAGTTTATAAAACTAGCACTGTTAGAGTTACTGTAAATATTCGATTTTGATTTTCACAACACTTTCACTGACAGGTAAGCAAGGCAAGCAACATCGCCTCCAGCTCACAGAAGAGGAAACCTAGGTTCAGAATGGGGAAGTGACTTGTCCAAGGTCATACAAATCTGAGCCTGTCCCAAGGTCACAGGGAAATTAAGAGACTTAGGTCCTCAAACATTTCTCTGCCTTGTGGACTCAAACATCCAGTTTCTCCTCCATGCCCTGGTTACCACTGGGTTCTTTGTACTCCTGTTTACATTGAGATCTTTGTGCAATTCCTAATATGGCCCAGTTTCCCTCACCCAGCCTGTTGGATGGAACCCAGCATCTTCAGGCTCCAGCTGGGCCCAGGCCCCTGGAGGAAGGAAAGAAAGCATGATTCCACATGACATTCCCCTCTCTGCTTATGCCTGTCCAGGATGGGGAACCCCCTCAGCAGCGAGTGACTGGGACCCTGGTCCTTGCTGTATTCTCAGCTGTGCTTGGCTCCCTGCAGTTTGGCTACAACATTGGAGTCATCAATGCCCCACAGAAGGTGAGGGGTCTGAAGTTAGCAGGGTAGGGGTGCCCAAACAAGGACAGGAGGTCTTGAGGGGTTGGAAAAGGAAGGATCTGCAGGGAATCACTACTGTGCTGTCCCTCCAGGTGATTGAACAGAGCTACAATGAAACGTGGCTGGGAAGGCAGGGACCTGAGGGACCTGGCTCCATTCCACCAGGCACCCTTACTACCCTTTGGGCTCTCTCCGTGGCCATCTTCTCTGTGGGCGGCATGATTTCCTCTTTCCTTATTGGCATCATCTCTCAGTGGCTGGGCAGGTATGGGGCTGGAGGGCAAGGGTGGGGGAGTAGGAAGGGAGCCACAGCATGGGTCCCTGACACAGCTCCACTCTTGTTTGCTCACTAGGAAAAGGGCTATGCTGGCCAACAATGTCCTGGCGGTGCTGGGGGGCACCCTCATGGGCCTGGCCAATGCCACTGCCTCCTATGAGATACTCATTCTTGGACGGTTCCTCATTGGCGCCTATTCAGGTACCCATGAGCACCACAGCCCTGTCATGAGCCTGGCTCTTCTTCATCATACTTGGGCTTCCAAATGGGAGTGGGCAGCTGCCCTGAGCCCTCTTTTCTTCCCTCTATTCAGGACTAACATCAGGGCTGGTGCCCATGTACGTGGGGGAGATCGCCCCCACTCACCTTCGGGGCGCCTTGGGGACACTCAACCAACTGGCCATCGTCATTGGCATTCTGATTGCCCAGGTGACTAGGCCTGACCTGGTGGGGGACTAGGCAGGGATTGGGGTGGATCTCCAAGTTCAGGCAGGAGACATGAGTCACCTGCTCTCCTTCCCAACCTTCTCCCATAGGTGCTAGGCTTGGAGTCCATGCTGGGCACTGCCACTCTATGGCCACTGCTTCTGGGCATCACAGTACTCCCGGCCCTCATGCAGCTGGTCCTGCTGCCCTTCTGCCCTGAGAGCCCCCGCTATCTTTACATCATCCGAAACCTGGAAGGGCCCGCACGAAAGAGTGAGTCACACCCTGCATCTAGCCCAGTCCCGTGCCTCCGCCCGACTTGCTAGCACCTGGCCTCCTCTCAGGCCCTATCAGGCCTGACTCTCCCCATCCCCAGGTCTGAAGCGCCTGACGGGCTGGGCCGATGTGTCTGATGCGCTGGCCGAACTGAAGGATGAGAAAC
The DNA here is from genome assembly GCF_902686455.1 of Sciurus vulgaris. Classification (NCBI taxonomy): domain Eukaryota; kingdom Metazoa; phylum Chordata; class Mammalia; order Rodentia; family Sciuridae; genus Sciurus; species Sciurus vulgaris. The sequence goes on along the minus strand of NC_136463.1, from coordinate 54,558,787 downwards.
GGAAGCTGGAGCGAGAGCGACCACTGTCCCTGCTCCAACTCCTAGGCAGCCGCACCCACCGGCAGCCCCTAGTTATTGCAGTTGTGTTGCAGCTGAGCCAGCAGCTCTCAGGCATCAATGCTGTACGTATGGAGCTGCCAGCAGGCCTGGGGAGGGGAGAAGGGAGCTAACCTCCTTCATTAACACTCAGAGTTAGTCCAGTTTGGTATGGCTGGAGTAGAAGACAGGCCAGCTCTGCCATCAACTCTTCTTCTTCCTTACCTCTAGGTTTTCTATTATTCGACCAGCATCTTCGAGTCAGCAGGGGTCGGGCAGCCAGCCTATGCCACCATAGGAGCTGGTGTGGTCAATACTGTCTTCACCTTGGTCTCGGTAACTACTTGCCTCTGGAATGGACTGCACCACAGGCTTCACGTCATGGGGGTTCTGGAGGCCCTATTCTTGGCTATCCCCACCTGTCAAAATGTTCCCACTTCCTGTATCTTGAAGGTCCTCTGCCAAGGCCTAACTCTTCCCACAGGTGTTCTTGGTGGAGCGCGCTGGGCGTCGGACACTCCATCTCCTGGGCCTGGCAGGCATGTGTGGCTGTGCCATCTTGATGACTGTGGCTCTGCTTCTGCTGGTGAGGCCTGCGGGGCTGGGAGGGACCAACAGCCCAACCCACGGGAATGACCCCAAGGTTCTGTGGCTAGCCAGGGCTACTCCTTAATATTCATGCCTTCAATCCTGGGGCTGCTCATATGCCAGGACCGTGGGTATTTGGCTATAGCACAAGTGTGTCAGCTAGAAGAAAGAGCCCCTGTCAAGCCTCAGGAACAATAATTCCTAAGAACTCAGGTTTAGAGCCAATGGGGAATCAACCATCATGAGTTGAGACCAGAATGTTCCCTCTGCCTTGAATCTACATGGGGCAGCCAATATAATGTCAGTGCTCAGAACTGCTCCAGGGCCTATTCTGATGGAGGTTGGCAGGCCCCCCACAAGCTGCTGGGAAGGGTAGATTTCAATTTTCCTGTGGGTCAAATGCAAGGAAAGATCCAGAAAAGCCTGAACCAGATTTCCCACCTTCCCTGCCTCGTCCCTAGGAACGGGTTCCAGCCATGAGCTATGTCTCCATTGTGGCCATCTTTGGCTTTGTGGCTTTCTTTGAGATTGGCCCTGGTCCCATCCCCTGGTTCATCGTGGCCGAGCTCTTCAGCCAGGGACCCCGCCCAGCAGCCATGGCAGTGGCTGGTTTCTCCAACTGGACGTGCAACTTCATCGTTGGCATGGGTTTCCAGTATGTTGCGGTAGGTCCCCCATTCCTGCCCCAATCTCCCACACTGGAGAATATTGGGGGGCAGCACAGCACTATCCTGCTTACTTTCTAATCAGGGATCCCCAACCCTAGGTAGGTAGTCTTTGGATAAATTTGGTGGAGTTGCTCCATCAGAATCAAAGGAAAAATGCGGCAGAACTAGAATGGATAGTAACACAGGTGTCTTTGGAACTAACCAGTGGCATAACTTAGACCAGGAATAAAATGATTTAAACTTCATATTAATACTATGAATGGCTGGGAATCTCCTCTGAGTGTGATATGGGATGAGAAATGGGTCCGGGCTCAGACAATCAATTTTTCATTGTAAATCTTCATTTCTGGTCATTTCTATTGCCCCTTGAAGAGCCACCTATTTCTGCAGTATCCCCAGCTCCTTATGAGGATATTTAGTTCCTGGCTTGCCTGAGACCATCCCTTCCCATCCCACGCCACCCTACTCTGTCAACACCTTTCTCCACTTATCCCAGGATGCTATGGGTCCTTACGTCTTCCTTCTATTTGCGGTCCTCCTGCTTGGCTTCTTCATCTTCACCTTCTTAAAAGTGCCTGAAACCCGAGGCCGGACGTTTGACCAGATCTCAGCCGCCTTCCGACGGACACCCTCTCTTTTAGAGCAGGAGGTGAAACCCAGCACGGAACTTGAATACTTAGGGCCAGATGAGAATGACTGAGGGGCAAGGCAGGGGTGGGAGAGCCAGCTCTCTCCACCCCCAGAAACCCCCTCCTTTCCTCTGCAGCACTTTAACCCTCTCTTCCCCATTACTTCCAGGGTGGAGAAAAAACCCTGCAACCTGGTAGAATTGGGAAGCTGAAGGGAAGGGTGGTCTGAGCACCCCTTCATTCCCCTCGTGTGACTCTTTTGGATTATTTGTTGTGGTTAGGCTGTGGCGTCAGGGTGGGCTGTTTCTTCCCCCGCCCCTTCCCACCAAGCACTCCAAATACTTCCATCACCTCTAGACTGGCTTCTCAGTGGAACAAACTGAAGCAGAAAGCAGGACATGAGACCATAAGTTGAGTTTCCCACCACCTTAGACTCCTCCCACAATCTGGCACTTTCACTGAATTATTGCCACAGACTCTGGGTGAAGGGGGCTCTATCTTGACCCCTCTAGGACAAAGGACTCACCCTTCCAAAATCTAGCCTTTTCTCCCTCCCTGCAGGCTCAGCTTTTCAGGGTGAGAGGGAACACAAGGTATGTACCCTCATGTGGTGAGAAGGGACAGCAAGCATCTGCCTCTAAATTTGGGGCCCCATCTCAGTTGTTTCCCAAGCCTGCCAAGTGGGGGCCCTAGCTCTTTCCTCCACCTCTATTCTGGAAGGGTGCTGTCCCCATAGGCTTTTGACCAACTAAGGGCAAGAGGGAATTTGAAAGACTTTTTGTAAACAGTGGATGGGAAGAGACTGGATATTTTTTGTATTTGTTTGAATGGTAGGGAGCAGAAACCAAAGGCTGTTGTACTAAATGTGTATATATAGATTCATCTATAAAGTCATTGTATGGAGATGAGCGTCCTGTCGTGGAGGCACTGGAGGATGGCTGAGACAGGGACTACAATCCACTTTGCCTGCCCCTCTTCTTCCCTTTGTCTTGCCTCAGCTCCAGGCCTCAATCCTCTAGATGCTTTCACTCATGCCCACTTCCATTACTTTTTATTGCTTTAATAGTAAATGCTCAATAAACTGTAGCTGCAAGTGCCAGGCACTGCAAGGGAGGCATCATCCCTGTTTGACAGGAACAGTGAATCTCATTGTTGAAGGCACTTGTCAGAGCTGCACAGCTAGGGCACTGGAGCAAAGAGGCAGGGACAGACTCTGCTGAATGCCTATATCCTCTCACACTTCACCTTCCATGGTCCTGAAGTGAATTACCAGTGATCTAAATTCTCCAAAACATAAAAGAGGCAGAGACCAAGACAACAGGAAAGCCTGTTTTTGTTTTTACTGGAGGCTCAGGTGGCACATGACAGTTCATAAAATGGCTTCAGAGGTAGGGGGGTTGAAGGGAAACAAAAATAAACTGGGTGGGAAAGAAAAGCAACCAGGAGGAGGTAAGAGCTGGCTGGTTCCTTCTCAGCCTGACTTAGGGGAGGGAGTTGATGCCTCTGAACACGAAGGATGGAACCCTTCCTTCAACCCTTGATAGGGAGAGTGGGGAAAAAATGCAAAAGGCTGTTGCTTTAGCCCTCCTGAGTCTCAAGGAAAAGGGGAAAAGCCGGTCTTTGATGTCATGAGTTATGGGAAAGGAGGGAGGGGGTGCTGGGTAGGGTACAGGTCAGTTGGAAAAAAACTGGCAGATACCTAAGAGATAAAAAGAAACAGACAAATCATGAACACTTAACTTATCATTAGACCCAGTCCCCAGCCTTCTGTGGCCACTTGCCCTCTGAAAAGAGCAGCCTCTCACCAGATGGTAGCTCTGGGTGTCCTTTGAGTTGGAATCACTCAGTATGGTTGGTGGGGGGGTCCCCACTGTTGATGGGGCTGAGGTCTAGAGAAAATGGTAGTCAATTGGGCTTCCTGTTCTTCAGAGTCTCCAACTCAGCCTTCTGCCTTTCCCCTTTTCCCCTTCTCTCCCAACAATTCCTACAGTTCATACACCACAAGCTGGTGCTAAGGCTCCAAGCAGAGCTGGGGTGGGGTTGGGGTTCTGTGGGGGGTAACATGGCTTGATTGCCTCTGCTGGGGCAGGTAGAGTGCCTGCCAGGGATGGACCTAGCAATCTACATGAAAGGACAGGGACAGGGAAGTGGCACAGTGATAAAGGGAGGAAGGGACAGTTGGTCCCAGCCTTTCTTTTCATTACACTATCCTCACCTCTGGGGCTGTGGGCTGCCGGGGACCAGGGGGCTGCTGCCGTCGCCGCTGGAAGTAGGGGCGGTTTCGTGGGCGCTGGGGTTCAGGCCGGGAACCATCAGTGGGGCCTTGGCTGGGCTTGGTCTCACCATCCCCACCTTCAGTGGTAGGCTGCTGAGGTGGCCTGGGGCGGAAAGGCCTAGGGAAAGAAGGAGCCCTCAAGGGACCAGAACCCAGAACAGACCTCTTCTCTCCCTAGAACTTCCCCATTCCCATCTCCAGAAGACAGGCTTTCAGCTCCATAAGTCCTGCTTTCCTCTGTGCACCTCTCACCATGAACTTTAGGCACTTCATAGAAATCTTCCCCTTTTGCAGAGACTGAACACTGGACAGAAAAGGGAAAGACCAAGCCCCGAAAAGGAGTCTTACCTTCAGGATATCTGGGCCGGAATCTGGGTGGGGGCACCCGCTATCTCCTGCTGTTGGTCCACCTCTAATGGGGCTGTCTCTTTGGGTTCTACCCATCAGTGCCCTAGGAATATACAAAGGCCTCAGTGAGCTCTGGGGACCTTGGTTGTCCAGGGACCGGGTTATCCCTAGCTCTTCCCAGCTCAGTTCCAGTTCCTTTGGGGACCCTGTAGTCTCTAACCTCACCAATTCCCACTTTTGCCCAGAATGTGGGCAGATGGCTCCCTTACTGCAGCTTCCCCTCACCTCTATAGGCTGCTGCTGGTTAGGGGGCCGAGGGCCTCGCACAAACCGTCGTCGGTAGAAGAAGGGTGGTGGGCGCGTCGTCTGGGCCTCTGCCCTGAGTCCTCAGCCCGCTCCCCTTCACTACCAGGTTCTGTTCCACCTGAGGGAGCCTCTGCCACCATGGGTGGTGGGGCAGCTGGCGAGGCCGGGGGATGAATCGGCGGAGAATCTACGTCGATTGGGGGCCATAGCGGCTGCCCTCACTGGCACCCCCCGGGCCCAAGTTACATTGGCAGCTTCTGCACCCTGGAAATGTGGAAGGGGAATGGTCAGAACCCCCGGACAGATGCACGACATTTGCAGCAAACTTGCTGGAATCACTGGAGTCTCTTCTGTCTTCCAGCCTAGTCCCCTCTCCAGCTCTCTTGTGGCTCCTCTTACACTTATCCAGCTCCCCCACCCTGCCCATGGGCAACAGTGAGTTGGTACTCATCTGGGAAAGAACAACTTGTCCTTCTGAAATAACTGTTATGACATGCCCCACCCCCTTAGGTTTAAAAGACCATGAGGTGGAGAAAGGGCTGGCAGCTACCATCCATCTTTTACTCCAGAGGACTGACTCGGAAGCATCCTGCTGGGGATGGGCCCCATACGAAAAACAGATATGGCATGTGCTTGGTGAACTACTGAGAAGAAACCTAGATACTACTGACAGAGACAGGGATACACTCTTTAGAACATCCCTAGTATTAAAACAACATCCTGGTGAGAGAACACAGCCCCATTCCCAGAAGCAGAGCTGGTCCCAGAAGGGTCAAAGCCTGGGCTGACCTCCAGGCCACTCCCCCACAAGCTGGCCATCTCTAGACCCCACAGCAGCTCCCAAACCTTCTCTCCTTCCACGACATCAAACTCCACAGTCTCCCCATCTCCAACGCTGCGCAGAAACTTCCTGGGGTTGTTTCTTTTAATAGCTGTCTGGTTGGGGGAAAGGCCATGAGAAAGGTGAGGGCAGCAAAAGCAGAGTCTCTCACCCTTGCTGGGTCCACCACCCAATTCCATTCTTTTCAACATTTTACTTGGGGTCCAGAGCTGGAGGACAGAGCCAAAGATGGTCAAGGTTTAGTAGGAGAGGGGCTGGGGTGTAGGGTGTAGCTTAGTGGTAGAATGCATGCTTAGCATGTGAAAGGCCCTGGATTCTATACCTGGCATTGCAAAAAGAAAAAAAAAAAAAAAAAGTTTAGTAGAGGAAAGTCATAAACTAGGGGCCTGGGGATTCACTGAGAAGTTACCACTCTTCCCAGGATACTCTCTCCCTTCCCCCCTTTACCCCTTAGGGACTTCTAAAGGGGAGGCAAGAAATATGAAATCAAAAGTATAACAAAAGCAGAGACAGTCTTAAATTGCAAAATGGATAAAAACATACTGTGCTTCTTACCTCAATCCCAGAGATCTCTTTCCACCAAAGCAGTGGTTCTCAAACTATCGATGCATCAGAATCACCTGGGAGCTTGTTAAAACGGTGCCCAGCCCCAAGGTCTGATTGATTCGGTAGCTCGGGGTGGATGTGCCTGAGAATTTGGATATCAGGTGATGCTGCTGGTGGTGTTACAGGGACCACACTTTGGAACCACTGCACCCAAGTCTCTCAACCTGAGTTCTTTCTCTTGGAAAATTGCCTGATTCCTTCCTGTGTGTTAACAGGTCCCAGTAGGTGGTGAGCATGTAGTGCCCAGAGGGCAACACACACTGACAGCCATTCAGTAACCCAACACAACTGGGGCTAATGGTGATACAAGCACCTGAGACAGACGGGAGAGTGGCTATTTCCACCTGGGTGGCGGTTGAGGAGCGGAGGAAAACAGACTGCCAGCTAAGGGTTATGGGAAAGGCCTTCAAAGAGAGGGCCAGTTCCTCCCCTCAGAAGCCAACCTAGCTCTTACCTGATGAACCAAAGACATCCTCCTTGGTGTCATTCCTGCAGAACAGGATGGGTCGTTAAGGGGGTGACTTTAATAAGGCACTCGGTTCTACTAAGGCCTCCCTAGCTGTCCATTCCTAAGACTGGTGGGCCCATCTTCTCCAGATTCCACTTACTTGGGGGTTAGACAGGACCCCCAAAAGCTGGTATGGAGAGGTACATCTAAAGCCTCAGTGAAAATCCTGGACTTCAGGAGGAAAGAATGGAGGGGAAGGCAAAGGCACCTTGAAAGAGCCTGGGCAGCTCTTCACCTACCCAGTGCTCCACCTTAGAACCTGCTGGTACTGGCTGTAACTGTTTCTGGCCAACCCACCCCTCCAGTCCCTACTGGGGCTGGAAAATTCCACTGTCTTCTTTCTACCCGCCAGAGGTGTTGGAACAAGTTTGGGAAGGAGACAAGATGTCAGGAACTGCTCCAATAGCCACAATCTTATGTTCATCCTCAGCCTGGAAGTAATCCTGTCAGGCTCCCTCTCAACATACAGAGAGGACCAAGGACAAGAGGAAAGAAAATATCCATTCTCTATTATTACCTTGCCTACAATCCCTGGTTTATCCTAGAACTCAGTAGGGTGAGGGAGAGGAGAGGGACTCTTCACAGGAACCTGTCTTTCCCAGAACAAATGTTCCAGCTTTAAAAGCACTTGTATCTGCACAAAGGTCAGTCTGCTAAGAGAGAACTAAGTCCTCCCAGGAGGGTTTGGCTGGGCAGGGTGCCCAGGCTGGGGAAGGCCCCACTCGGGGGCTCTGCTCGAATCCACCACTATAACCTCTCCCAGGGCTGGAAGGGGAGGGGCTGCTAACTGAAGAGAAGCAACAATCTCTGGCTGGACTACCTCCTTCCCTCCCCCTACAGCCAGCCTCAGTCCCATCAGGGTGGAGGATTCCAATGAGTCACAGCTCTTTAAGGGAGATGAGTCGTGAGGGGTGCCTCAAGTGCTTCCCTTAACAGGAAATCAGTGATGATTCCAGCCCAAAGCCCTGAGGTGCAGAGGAGCCCCATAATTCCACCCCAAAAGCACAGCATGCTAAAATAATGAGAATTCCTGAAGGTGAGACAGAAGCTAGGAAGGTCAGAACCAGGTTTGCCAAGTTCCTGGATCATTAATCCTCTGCTTGCCCTTGAAGATGTGGAGGAGCTTCATCTTGCCACTAAGCACAGATTTGTGCTGTGGTTAAAGACTTTCAACCAGCGTCAGCTGGACATTGCAACCATGTGCCTTGGCAGGGGGTAGAGATGATGTTGGGAAGGTGTCCAGTCCCATAGGCCAGTTTGAAGACACCCATTCCACCCTCTCCCTGGGTTCCTCAGATACCTGTTGATGAATCCGTAACCATTCCGGACGTTGAACCATTTGACAGTGCCCAGGACTTGGATTGCTGCCAGGCAGAGATGCAGTGGGGATAGTAAGATGGGGGAAGAGATGGAGTTGGTCTGAGTTTTGAGACACTCCAAAATCTAACCTGACTTCCTATTAAGCTTATTTTCAGACAACTAGGTTTCACTACTAGCTTTAAGGTATTCTTATACCAGTTCACCAAACTGAATCATTCACACAGGAGGCTTAGGCTTTCAAAACTCAACTCTAAGGCATGTTCCTCACATCCTATAATTCCAGGCCCTTCACCTAGAACCAAGTACTCACCTGATCCACTTAGTGCCACCCTCAGGTCATAACTCAAGAGCTTTTCTAGACCTCCCAATGTAAGGGGCCCCAGTGCACCTGCTTCCCAGGTTCAGAGGTTTTTAACCCATGCTAACCAAGTCAACTCGACCAAGTCTCCCGCCTCAGAAGGGAGGTTGAAATAAGAGGTTTTATTCTCCACCCCAAGGCCTTAGCTGAACTTGCTGGCCCCGCCCCCGCCCCAGCCCCGGAAGGTACAGCAGATTTCCCTCCAGGGGAATCCACTTTGGTCCGCAGTTACTAGCCCAGTTAGGCCTTTGGGCCTCCGGGTCAGGCTCATCTTCCACTCTCCAGACCCTGTCAGGCCCCAAGTTTCCCCTCCCCCCAGTCCGCCTACCCCTTAGAGCCGCCCTGGCGCGCGCGCCCCCCCCTCACCCAGCACCGGCTTGTCCGCCTGACTCCGAGCCGGGGGCGCGGGGGTCCCCGAGGCCGCCGTCACCGGGTTGCCAGGGGTGCGAGAGCCTGGCGCTGAGGGGGTCCCAGCAGCGGGGCCCGAGGCGGCTCCGCCCCGCCGCCGCTGCCCGCCCGCCGCCTGCTTTTCTGCGGTTCTCCCGCGGGCACCGGTACCACCACTGCTACCACCCCTGCCGGCCGTCGCGGGCCACCGTCGCCGCGGGGGCCGCTGTCGCCACCACTGCCGCCTCCACCTCGCTCATCCCGCCGGGTCCAGTACCGGCCCCCGCCGCCACCTCCTCCTCCTCCTCCGCCGCCACCGCCACCGCCCCGGCCCCCCCCCCCGGCTCGCGGACCCGCCGCCCCGCTCGGTCCTCGCGCCCCGAGCCTCGCCCGCACGGCGGCAGCGAGCCCTGAGCCTAGGCCAATCGCAGCCGGCTGCCGCGGCGCGCGCAGGCCCCGCCTCCCGATCACAGGCCAATCCTAGCCGCGCAGCCCCCCGGACCCTCACGCCCGCCCCGCCTCCAGGACTTCGCACTGAGTCGGAGGCCCCCGCCCGATGCCCCGTAAGTACACCTGGGCCCCGCCCCTCTGGCGCCACGTGACCTCCCCAGCCCAACCCATTGGCTGATAGCTATTTTCCCCCCCCCCTCCGCCCCTTTCCACCGGCCGCGGGAAATCAAACGGGCTGGTTGCGCCCCCAACCGCCACCTGGCTTCTGAGCGAAAGGCGGGGCGGGGCGGGGGCACGGCTCCAAAGGTTGCCCCTGACGACCTAGGTGGAGGCGCGACTGTCAGCAGCCTCCGGACCTGGCAGTGAGAGGCACTGCTCCCTTCTGAACCTCCAGACCTACCTTGCCCGCACTGTCAGGCGTAGACACCTTCTCCCGGACACCACTGTTGGTACATTCTCCTTAGAGAATGTCCCAGCACACCCGGGTTGACTATCTGCTCGCAGGGCGGGCTGGAAAGCACCGCAAAACGATTTTCACAACTCACAGTTGTCTTCACAAGCCTGGGCCCCACGTTTTTATTTTGTTTTTGAGACAAAGGGTACATGTAGCACAAAGCACAGTTTCGCCGAGTTTTGATATGTCTATCCATGTAGCCAATGCCATAATCGAGATGTTTTCCTTGCCCCAGGAAGTTCCTTGGAGCCTCTTCCAGGTAATCCCAGCATCTTCACTTGTCACAATTCGAATGGCTCCGGCCCTACTGTCTCTCACGTCTGTGTGCGGGGTGAAGTCTCTGGCCTTGGCACATACAGTTTCCTCTGCTTTGAACGTGCCTCCCGTGTCTCTAAGGGTGGCACTCTTCAAGTATCAGCGTACATATCAGTCCTCACTATCTCATCATACATTATTTTAAGGCATTTTTGAAAATACGAAATGATCCTATTTGCTTAGTCTACTCCAGTCCTACGCACATACGCTACACATTGCTCAATATTTATTGAATAAGTGGTCCCTAATTCACAAATGAGTCGACAGATGACTGGTTCGTCTCGGGTTTCCTGGAAGCCCAAAAGTCCATCCTAGGAGCCGCAGTCTCTCTCCCTAAAATAATGAGGCTCTAGAAGTAGCTCCTCCAAAACATCCACACGGAAGGACGCGAGCTTCTCTGGGCAGCGCGTATTTTCAGTCAGGGCAGCAATCCCCAGAGCAAGACACGTGCCTCCACGCGCAGCTAGTTCCTGCCTCACGTCTATTTACCCAGTGCTTGCGTCTGAACCAAGGCCCGCGTCCTGCCTCAGCCGCGGCCGCAGCCTTTCTCGATCCCGGCGCGCCCTCTGCCGGCCAGTCTCGAAGGCCGCCAGGTAGCGTTTGTTGCTGGCGGTCCACCAGCTACTCAGCCCACCAGATCCACACCACCCATCCCGCCTGAGGATTCTGATTTCAAGGGCATTGGCGTTTTTCTGTTGAAAAAGAGAAAAGATGAGCAAACAACTACAAGGCGAGGCGGGAAGGATACCAGAAATGACCACGCCTTCCTTAGACAACATGTTCACCAGTTTACCCATGGCCAGCTTCAAGCTTAAGGGAAGCTGAGACCAAGACAGAAGGCAAGCAACATACCTCACGGGGTGACCTCGGTAACAAAAGAATCACATGAGAGGTACAGGGGAACTCGTTTGGAGGGAGATAAAAGGAAGCTCATACTGAAGATGGGGGTTCCTTTCGTAGTGGAATTAAGAAAATGTCAGGAAAGCGGGGGAGTGGGGTATTGCAGGGAAAAGTAAACTTGGCAGCCCAAAGCCAACATCATATATTGAATGGAGAAAAACTGAAAGTTTCTCCTCTAAAATCAGGAACAAGATAAGGTTGTCCACTCTCGCTAGTTCTATTCAATATAGTTCTTGAAACTCTAGCCAGAGAAATCAGGCACGAGAAGGAAAATAAAGGAATACAAATAGGAAATAAAGAAGTCAAACTATCATTGTTTGCTGATGATAAGATCCTATGTCTAGAAGACCCCCAAAATTTCACTAGGAGACTCCTAGAGCTAATAAATGAATTTAGCAAAGTAAAAGGATACAAGATTAACACTCATAAATCAATAAAATTTCTGTACTCCAACAGCAATTCAGCTGAGAAAGAAATCAGGGAAACTATCCCTTTCACAATATTCTAAAAATAAATAAATAAAATTAAAAAGGGAATTAATCTAACCAAGAAAGTGAAAAACCTCTACAATGAAAGCTGTAGAACACTGAAGAAAGAAGATGGAAAGACCTCTCATATTCTTGGATAGGCAGAATTAATATTGTCAAAATGGCCACACTACCAAAATCAATATACACACTCAGTGAAACCCCTATAAATATACCAATGGCATTATTCACAAAACTAGAAAAAACAATCATTAAGTTCATTTGGAAGAATAAGAGACCCAGAATAGCCAAAGCAATTCTAAATAAGTGATGGAGGAGGCATCACAATATCCAATCTCAAAATATACTACAGAGCCAGCATGGTATTGGCATCAAAATAGACACAAAAACCAATGGAATAGAATAGCAGACACAGAAGCAAACCTACATACTTATAGAAAAAATCATTTGTTAAAAAGGCTGTCTATCTCATATATTTTTGGCACCTTTTTTTTTTTTAATCCAGAATTTGACATTTTTTATTTTTGGGCTGTGGTTGACCACAGGTTACTAAATCCATGGAAAGCAAAACTGCTGCCAAAAGAAGAAACTACTGTACTTCAATCTTAGGTATGACTTCAAAGCCCAATTTAAATTATCAGTCTGCAGTACCTGCTTCTCCTCTCTGCAATTTGGCATAGCTTCAGCATTTCCATGATAATTTCTTGATTATTCAATAATCTTATAAATAGATACACCATGATTTATTTTTCTATTCGCCTACTATTAGCCAGATACGTGTATGTATTGCTATTATAAATAATTCCATAATATCTTTTTTCTTTTTTAGAATTGAAGATTGAACCAAGAGCCTCACACATGCTAATCATATGCATGACCAATATCCCACAATTCTTTTTTTTTAATTCTGTCCCTATTTTTATTTTTATTTTTTTGTTTTTGTGGTGCTGAGGATCAAACCCAGGTCCTCCCACATGCTAGACAAGCACTCTACCACTGAGCTACCTCCCCAGTCCTGTCCCCACTTTGGACAATTACCTTGTTGTTTTTGGCACCTTTTTAACAAATGGTTCTGGGGCCAGGCATGGTAGCATATGCCTATAACACCAGCCGCTGAGACAGGAGGATTGAAAGTTTAAAGCCAGCCTCAGCAATTATGCTAATACTTGAAGAGTGCCACCCTTAGAGACACGGGGGTCAGGTTCAAAGCACAGGAAACTGTATGTGCCAAGGACAGAGACTTCACCCCACACACAAAAGTCAAATCAAAATGGATCAGACTTAGGAATTAGACTAGAAATCTTGCAACTGCTAGAAGAAAACATATGGTCAACCCTCCATCATATATGTGTAGGCACTGACTTCCTTAACAAAACCCTCAAAGCTCAAGAAATAAAACCAAAAATCAATAAGTGGGATGCCATTAAGTTAAAAAGTTTTTGCAGCTGGGTGGGGTGGCACATACCTGTAATCCCAGTGGCTCGGGAGGCTGAGGCAGGAGGATAGCAAGTTCAAAGCCAACCTCAGCAAAAGCGAGGCAGGCACTAAGTAACTCAGTGAGACCCTGTATCTAAATAAATACAAAGTAGGGCAGATGTGGCTCAGTGGTCAAGTGCCCCAGGGTTCAATCCCCAGTACCAAAAAATAAAAATAAAAATAAAAAAAGGAAGAAAAGAAAATAGTTTTTGCACAGCAAAGGAAACAATAAAGAGAGAGCACATGTAATGGGAAAAAAATCTTTTCCAGGGCTGGGGAGATAGCTTAGCTGGTAGAGTGCTTGCCTCGCAAGCACAAGGCCCTGAGTTCGATCCCCAGTACCGGAAAAAAAAAAAAAAAAATCTTTTCCAGCTACTCCTCTGACAAGGGATTAATATCCAGAATATATTAAGAACTCAAAAAACTCAGTGCCAAAAAAAACAAATAACCCAATCAGTAAATGGGCAAAAGAACAGAAATTTATCAGAAAAAAAAAGAAACACAAAAGACCAATAAATATATGAAAAAAATGTTCAACATCTCTAGTAACCAGGGAAATGCAAATCAAAACTACATTAAGATTTCATCTCACTTCAGTCAGAATACCAGTTATCAAGAATACAAATAATAAATGCTGGTGAGGATATGGTGGAAAAGGTACAGCCATATATTGTTGGTGGGACTGCAAATTAGTACATCCACTTTGGAAAGCAGTGTGGAGTTTCCTCAAAAAACTAGTAATGGAACCACCATGTGACCCAGCTATCTCACTTTTCCATATTTATCCAAAAGCACTAAAATCAGAATACCATAGCAATACAGCCACTATAGTGTTCTAGCAGCCAATTCACAATACCAAATTATGGAATCAACCCAAATGCTCATCAATAGATGAATGGATCAAGAAATGTGGTAGGTATACACAATGGAGTTTTACTCAGTCATAAAGAAAACAAAGTATGACATTTGCCAGTAATGGATGGAAATGGAGAAAATCATAGTTAGTGAAATAAGCCAGACTCAGAAAATCAAGGGTGGAATGCTTTCTCTTACATGTGAAAGCTGAAAGCAAAATAAGGGAAAGTAGTGAGGGATGGGATTAGATATAATAAAGATACAGTGAAGATCAGTGAAGTAGGAGAATGAGAGGAAGGGAGGAAGAAAGGGAAAGGGAAAGAAATATGGACTGAATCTAACAGAATCATGTTGTATACATATATAAATATACCAAGGCATATATCTCCTTTATGTATATGTAGAAAGTACCCATAAAAATGAATAAAGGAGTAAAAGGAAGATCAGAAGAATAGAGGAGGCAGATAAGGGGGAGGGAGGAGGGAAGAAAAGGGGAAAGGAAAGGGGGTTCAAATTAAATTCTTTTTATGTATAATTTTGTCAAAAGGAATCCAAATACTGTGTATAATTATAATGCTCTATAAAAAAGAACTACTAATGCTGACTCAGTGAAAACAGTAATCTGAATAGATGCAACATAGCAATGTTTAATTCAGATTAATTGTTTTTTATAGTACAACTGTGCACCAAGAAAAAAAAAAAAAAAAAAAAAAACCTTGGCAGATGAACACCACCTGTACATGAAACAGTGTGACGTACTCTCTGTCCCCATGGAGAACTAGCAGATGCCACCAAGAGATGCAGTGAATTACCCTGTTCAGGTAAAGGGTTTGTGCATGTAATTCTTTTTGTTTTTTTGAATATTTGTGTTTTCTTTTTTCTTCTTTTTGTAATTCTCAACTTGGTTTACTTTTTAAAAATTAATTAATTTATTTTGTGGTGCTGTGGATTGAACCCAGGGCCTCAGAACCCTTGTGCTAAGCAAACCCTATACCACTGAGCTTCATTCCCAGCCTTGAATTGTTCTGATATTTTTAAGTTCTATAGATAACAAAGACTCCTCCTTTTCCCATCACTCTTTTTGTTTGTTCCTGCTCACCTTTTGTCCTATACATTCACATTATTTTAACACCAAACTTCCTGAAAAGCAGTTTTGCTGTCACCTCTCATTCTCCAGCGCCCTTCTAGTTTTTGTCTCAACTACTCCCCTGAGGCTACTTCAGCAATGGTCCTCTGTCTCTTCTCCTTGCCTCCTTCTCCTTCCTTCCCCCTCCTCCTCTCAGGACCTTGCACATGCTAAGCAAACACTCTACCACTGAGCTACATTTCCAACTCTTATTTTTTTATTTTGAGATGGTGTCTCGTTAAATTGCCCAAGCTGGCCTTGAAATTTGAGATTCTACTGCCTCAACCTCCTAATTCTGGCCCTTCTTAACTGAAACATTCACTGAGTAGAGGACTTTTAACTCCAACTTCCCCCATCTTCTCATGCCTTTCCTTCTCATGCCTGTCCTCCACCAACCCCAGAACTTCCAGGATCATGTTCTCCTACCACCTCTAGTTCATTTATCCATCCCCTTGGCTCTGGTGACTGCTTTCTGATCACTCTTACACCTGTGTCTCCAGCCCTGAATCCTTCCCATTTCCTACCAGACTCAGATCAGTACTTCCTAGCCAATTGCTTCTCAGGCTTCTGAACTTCGACAAAGCCAGGTTTAAGTTCACCTTTTTCCTCTCTCCTGATTGTGTTAATTCATCACCACTCATCCACAAACACTCATTCTTTAGTGCCCATTCCTCATTTGAAGGAGCTTCCCCTGGGTGCCCTGGGTTAGCACAACAAAGGTGAAGATGTGTAGTATCAAATTGAAGTAATATTTGAAAGATTCAAGAGACAATATCACCCCTATCTCCTACCCTTGCATACTCCCAAGTAACGTTCCCCTACAACTTTCTTTTTGCACCCCAAATCACTTTCCACCTCTTTTCTTCTGCTCTCATTTCTCAGCTGCTAGACTGTTCCATATTCTGACTTCTCCTTATCCATTTACTTCTTAGCTGCTATTACCCATGCCCTCCCCTCTTTGCTGCCTCTACTAGCACTCTGCCAAATACTTGACCTTTTCTCCACCCCCCACCTCCTGGTCCCATCTGCCATATCTGATATCATTACTTGCCACCTCCTTCTTGGAACCTTGTTCATTTTACCTAGTAGTAATAGTAAGAATTACCATTTATTACACACTCAATATGTGCCATATGGTATGCTAAGTGCTTTATATGCATTAGGTCATTTAGTCACCAAAATAATCCTGGGAAGTGGACACTATTAAAATTGTCATCAGGCACAGTGGTGCATGCTTGTAATCCCAGTGACTCAGGAGGCTGAGGCAGGAGGATCACTTGTTTGAGGTCAGACTCAACTTAGCAAGGCACTAATCAACTTAGGCGAGAACCTGTCTCAAAATAAAAAGGGTTGGGGACATAACTCAGTAGGAAAGTGCCTTTTGGTTCAATCCCCAATACCAAAAAAATAATTTTTTTTTTTTGAAAAATAGGACTGGAGTCCTATTGGCCAATGGTGAACTCAATGGTAATGTGCTTGCTTAGCATGTATGATGCACTGGGTTTGATCATCAGTACCACATAAAAATAAATAAAATAAAGGTGTTGTGTCCATCTACAACTATTTTTTAAATTTCAAATAAAATCATCTCTATTTTATGGAAAAAGAAACTGAGTTATAATGAAGTTAAGCAGCAAGCCTAAAGTCACAGCAGGGGACAAACCAAGCTGGGTTGTAAATACCAGTCGGTCTAACTCCAGAACCCAGTTTCTAAGTTACCAAATTCCTTTCAATATTGTAAAAATGTAGCTGAAACTACATTTTTCATCTTTCTCAACAATTCCTTTGCCTCGGATCCCCTCTAGATCTTTTCATATGTCAGACTTTTTCTTCCAAAGTTAATTCTTGAAAAACTGTTTCTATTACTCAGCCTCTGCTACTTCCCTTGGCTCCAGTGTTCAGGAAAGACACTGACATCAGTGATATTACCCAGTTCGACAGACACTTTTGCCCTTGTTCCTCCACCTCTGTATGTGGCAAATGTAAGACTCAGTCTTAGGTACCTCAGTCTTCTCCTTGGCACATTCCTAAAAGGCCTGAATCATAGTTCTTCTAACTCGATTTAACTTCTTTCTTGGTGTCCTACTCTATTTCAGATATGACATGATATGGGCTAAGTTATGTCCTCACAAAAAGTATTGAGCTGGGCCGGGGTAGTACGTGCCTGTAGCCCTGCTGCTCTGGAAGCAGAGGCATGAGGTGTTGTTTTAGACCAGAAGTAGCAATCAGCTTGAGGCTAGCCTGAGTGATGTAGGGAGATCTCATCTCAAAAGAAAAAAAAAAAAAAAGGCTGGGCATGGTGGTGCAGGTGTAGTTCCAAAGTTCCAATTACAAGTTTGAGGCCAACCACAGAAACCTTGTGAGACCCCCATCTCAAAATAAAACATAAAAAGGGCCAGATGATGTGGCACATGCCTATAATCTCAGTTACTCGGGAGGCTGAGGCAGAAAGATGAGTATGAAGCCAGCTTCAGCAGTTGAGCAAGGCCCTAAGCAACTTAGCAAAACCCTGCCTCTAAATAAAATATTAAAAAGGCTGGGGATGTGGATCAGTGGTTGAGCACCTCTGGATTCATTCCCTGGCACCAAAATATAAAATAAAATAAAAATTAAAAGTAGCTCCTCAGTAGCTTCCCCTAAAATGCTGAGGAGCTGGGGATGTAGTACAGTGGTTGAACTGGTATAAGGCCCTGGGTTCAACAGCCAGTAGTCCCCCCAGGATCTTGCTAAGTTGCTGAGGTTCTTGCTAAATTGCTGAGCTGGCTTTTAACTTGCAATCCTCCTGTCTTAGCCTCCCAAGTCACTGTGCCACCATGTCTGCCTTTATTTTTTTTAAATATTTTTTAGTTGTCAAAGGAATTTATTTTTTATTCAAATGCGGTGCTGAGAATTGAACCCAGTGCCTCACACATGCGAGGCAGGCACTCTACCATGGAGCCACAACCTCAGCCCTGTCTGCCTTTACTTTATGCGTGCGTGTGTGTGTGTGTGTGTGTGTGTGTGTGTGTGTGTGTGTGTGTTTTGATGTTTTAAAAACTGGTACCTGTGAATTGACCTTATTCAGAAATACAGTCTTTGCAGATTTAATCAGGTTAATATGAAGTTATAACCATGAGACAGACATTGAAGTCTTAAACAGATAAAATATGGCAGGAGTTTGCTATGGAATATTGTGCATCAAGTCTTGGCTGTTACAAGCCAAGGAACTCCTGGGGCTACCAGAATCTGGTAAAGCAAGGAAAGATCCTCCTCTTTAAGCTTTGGAGGGAAACAAATAACTCTGTCTGCGTCTTAATTTCAGACTTCTGTCTTTCAGAACTGTGAGAGAATCAATTTCTGTTATTTAAGTACCAGGTCTGTGGCATTTGTTAGGGAAATCATAGGAACCCATACACAACCCAAATACATATGACTTCCTAATATGCCTCCACATCCTAATATGACTTCCTAATATGCCTAGACATCCTTCTGAGCTCCAGACCCCTGATGGCCAACAGCCAGCTGGAATCCTCTAGGGTCCCCTGTGTTAGTAAAGGGTGCTACCACATATAGATGCAGAGACCTGAGAATCAGCCTTGATACCAGCCTCTCCTTCCCTGCCTCTAGTGTCTCACTGTCTCTAGGTCCTGTCAGTTCTACATTGTCATCTCTGTTTAATTTTTCTTCATCCCCACCGCCCTCCTGGTTCACATCATCAGTGTGTGTCTCTCGCCTGCTTCACCACAGTACCCCCCTGCCTACCTGACTTCCTCGCTTCCAGAGGACCCTGGGATCCATTTTTCATGAAATATCACACCAGCAAAGGAGCTCTTCCAATCATTCTGCTTTAGTACCCTGCTTTATTTTCACTATCATCTTTATCAGTCCTGGGTATTTTCATATTCATATTTTTTTTTGTTTATAGTCTGTAAGTTTGGGATCTCTTCTATTTGTTCATTGCTGTAGTCTCAGCACCTAAAATCACCCGGGCACCTTGTAAGTATCCTATGAATGTCTGGCTGAATTAAGGAATGTAGCTAGAAAGAGCTTTCTAAAATGTTTTCTTCTTGGTCCCCCCCACCAGTGAAAATACTTAGGCACATTAAATATATACATTCCCCAGTGACCAGCAGTTCATCTGTGTCTATGACACAAGCAGATTTTTTTTTTTTTTTTTTTTTTTTTTTGAGATGAGTGATGAGGGTTTCCCTATGTTGCCCGGACTGGCCTTGAACTCCTGGGCTCAAGGGGTCCTCCAGCATCGGCCTCTGGAGTAGCAGAGGCTGCAGGCATGCCCCACCACTCCCCACTGGGCTCAATGATATCTTGAGTATCTTTCTTTGACATCTGGCCAGGGCAAGGGCACAAGCAAGGGCAACTGCACAAGAACTGTCATGATAAACACAGTGCTGGTTAGCGCCTCTGTGCATTGTCTTCTGAAAGTCTTTCACATAGTTTACATGTGCATATTCATTTATTTCTTCAACAAACATTTATTGAGCACCTACTGTGTGCCTGGTGCTATAAAAGGTGCTGGGGTATCAAAGTGAATAAGGCACAAAAGATCCTTTCTGTACTTGGATCTCACATAGCAAAGGAGGCAATGAAATAAGTAAACAGATACATAAAATAATTATCAGTATACTAAAGGCCTTGAAGGAAATGCAGACTGATGTGATAGTAGAATATGGGGGATTAACCTAGAGTTAGGCTGTCAGGAAGACATACCTAGGAGGTGGTCTACTGCACTGTGACTTGAAGAATGAGAAGAGAGCCAAATAAAGGGATGAGGGAAAGAGCATTCCAGATAGGGCCGGGTGTAGTGGTGCACACCTGTTATCCTAGCGGCTCAGAAGACTGAAGCAGGAGGATCGCAAGTTCAAAGCCAGCCTCAGCAACTTGGTGAGGCCCTAAGAAACTCAATAAAACCCTGTCTCTACATAAAATATTAAAAAGGGCTGGGGATGTGGCTTAGTGGTTAAGTACCCCTCGTTTCAATTCCCAGTCCCAAAAGAAAAAAAAAAAAAAAAAAAGAAAGAAAGAAAAGAAAATTCCAGATAGAGGAAACAGCTAGAGCAAAAGCAGAAAAGATCTGAGCCTACTGGAAGAAAAAGTTTAGTGTAGAGGGCAAGTCTGGTGAATAGGAAGAAGGTGGAGATAGGCAAGATTAGATCAACCAAAGCTTTGGGATCTAGATTTTATTTTAATTAATTAATTAACTTTTACTATACTGGGAATTGAACTAAGAGCCTCACACATGGTAGGTAAGTGTTCTATCACTAAGCACCACCCCCAACCTTATCTATCTATTTATTTATTTATTTATTTATTTATTTATTTATTTATTTATTTATTTATTTATTTTGAGACAGGGTCTCATTAAGTTGCTGAAATTGACCTGGAATTTGGGATCCTCCT
The DNA here is from genome assembly GCF_902686455.1 of Sciurus vulgaris. NCBI lineage: Eukaryota > Metazoa > Chordata > Mammalia > Rodentia > Sciuridae > Sciurus > Sciurus vulgaris. The sequence continues at coordinate 54,538,456 of NC_136463.1, read as the reverse complement.
TCTTCAACCTCCTGAGTCATTGGGATTACAGGTATGTGCCACTGCATCCTGCTAGATTTTCTAAAAATTTAATTTAATTTAGGGTTTTTGTTTGTTTTTCGCAGTGCTAGGGACCGAACCCAGGGCCTCATACATGCTAGGCAAGAGTTCTACCACTGAGATATGCCCCAAACCCTAGATTTTATTCTAAGAGTAATGGGAAGACTTTGGAGCATTTTGAAAAGGGCAGAGTCATATAATCTGATTTATGTATTTTTAATGTTGTTTTGTAAAAGGCTTTTCCAAAATAACTCTTTATTGTTTGAGCATTGCCTGCCCCCACCATTTGTTTTATAAACTTGTATACACAAGCCTGACCACATCCCAGGCTTTGTGGTCGATGCTTAGGATTCAAGAGCCTACCATCATGGAGCTGCAGTCTATTAGGTAGACAGACAGATGTTGCTGGCAAGGGCGAACCAGAGTGCATGAGGCAGACACAGTGCCATTCAAGGCAAACTGTGTCAAATTTGAATGGCAAACTGCCATTCAAGTTAAAAGGAATGTCAAGGATGGCATCGGTGGAAGATGAAGCTAGACCCCAGTGTGAAAGGCCCTTGAAAGTAGGCCAGGTGAAAATGGGATTAAAGTAGATGCAAGGATCCAGAAAAGATACCTTGTATGTGGATGCAAGTGTTCTTCTAGGGCTAGAAAGAAGTCAGATCAGATCCTGAGACTGGTTGATATGTCCAGGCCTGATTTACCCTTTGGTTCTTTCCTTTCCAAATACAGATGTCATCTGCTCTTCACCTCTTCTTTTACGTCTTGCGGTAATCTTTTTATTTCTAGACCAGTCAAGAAGGGATGATAGCCATCCCTCTGTATTGCCTCTAGTTTTGTTTTTTTGAAGGATTTGCTTTTGTTTTGCAGCACTGGAGATCAAACCCAGGGCTTTGTGCATGTTAGGCAAGCACTCTACCTCTGAGTTACATCCCTAGCCCAAACTTCTAACTTCATTCCCTAGCACCTAGGTTCAGAAAGACCTCTGGGAATGAGGATGGGTTCTGGTCTCTTATGCAAGACCAGAACCATGCCAGTCTTATTCTTCCCCAACTCCCCCCTCTTTTCCTTTACTTCTCTGAAGCAAGATCAAACTCACAAAAGATGCCTCAAGAATGTTCTTACAGCACTATTCCTATTTTCCTAACAGCTACTATTCCTAAACCTTTTCATTCACTGATGATAGATGCTGGTAATGTCCTATGCACACAGATTAAAATTATATAATTATTTTAGATAATAATTTTAGATAAAATTATATAATATTTTCTGATAATTATCACTTTGCAACTTTGCTCTCAAGGGACCAAAGCTAACCTCATCGTACTTGTCTCCTAAGTATCTGACTTTTTTTTTTTTTTTTTTTTTTTTTTTTTTTTTGATAGAGAGGGGATTGAACCCAGGGATACTTAACCACTGAGCTACATCCCCAGCCCTTTTTATTTTGTATTTTGACACAGGGTCTTACTAAGTTGTTTAGGGCCTTGCTAAATTGCTGAGGCTGGCTTTGAACTTGTGATCCTCCTGCTTCAGCCTCCCAAGCCACTGGGAAGTGGCTGACATTTAATATATTCAGTGAATGTTAGTTTAATGAATGAATGAGTGAATGAAGTTGAGGCTTTTGCAGCAGCTGGTGCTCTGAGAATATGTCCAATGATACCCACCACCACAAAGTATCGCCTATATGTCCATTCCCAAGGTTCATTTGGTGTTTTTGACTTTTGTGAAAACCCTTGATGATAGAAGGAAGTATAATCTCTGCCAGGATCCCTGATAAGGATTAATTTTTACTGTAAAATATTTGTACCACAGAGAACCCTTGTCCCACTCCAAACCTTACCTATTTTCTCCCTGCAGCTGTTGACTTCATTTACCTTCACATGCAACATAGAACATACTCACTACTATCTTGAATTTGGTAGGGGGCATAATCAGCAGGATACGAATTAGATGTATTTTTTTTTTAAATAGTATGGAAACAAGATTGGAAGAAAATATGGTAAAACACCTAGGCATGGTGTGTGCCAGTGACACAGGAGGCTGAGGCAGGAGGATCAAAAGTTTTAGGCCAGAGTGGGCAACTTAGAGAGATCCCATCTCAAAATAAAAAGTTAAAAAAAAAAGACTGGGGGGTGTATTTCAGTGGTAGAGGGCCCTTGGATTACATCCTTAGTACCACAAGAAAAAAAAAAAAAAGAAGGATAAGGAGAAGAAAAAAAGAAAATGTAGTACAACATTATCAGCAGTTGCTTCTCAGGTTTGGGTTTGTGGTTAATTGTTTTCTTATTATTTTCTGTATTTCCCAAAATTTTCTATAATGGATTCATATTTTTATACTAAGAAAGTTTGACTGAACCTTTTTTATTTTTAATTTAATTTAATTAAATTTTGGTTTTGGTACCGGGAATTGAACCCAAGGGCACTTTGCCACTGAGCTACATTCCCAGTTCTTTTTTTAACTTTTTAATTGTTTAAAAACTTCACACAGAGTCTCACTAAGTTTCTGATGCTGGCATCAAACCTATGATCCTCATGCCTGGTAATCTTTTCTTTTCTTTTTCTTTTTCTTTTCTTTTTTTTTTTCTTTCTTTTCTTTCTTTCTTTCTTTCTTTCTTTTTTTTTTTTTTTTTTTTTTTTTTTTTTGGTACCTGGATTTGAATCCAGGGGCACTTAACCACTAAGCCATATCCCAGTCCTTTTAATTTTTTTTTTTTTTTATTTAGAGATACAATCTTGCTAAATTGTTTAGGACTTTGCTGAATTGCTAAGGCTGGCTTTGAATTTGTAATCCTCCTGTCTCAGCTTCCCAAATTGCTGGGATTACAGGCATATACTGCCACTTCTGGCTTGGAATCTTTTTAGTTCTCTAAAAACATTACTCTTTCCTTTGGTACTGGGTATTGAACCCAGGGGTGCTGGGCTGAACACTGAGCTGCATCCCAGCCTTTTTTATTTTGAGACAATATTTTGCTAAGTTGCTGAGGCTGGCATCGAATTTACGATCCTCTTGCCTCAGATTCTCAGTTCTCTGGGATTTTAGGCTTGTGCCCAGCAAAACATTCCTCCTGATATGACTGGAGCCCCTACCCTTTTGTTGAGGGACAAGAGATACAAAAGTACAGAAAACAACTAGTTTGGTCTCTTCCCCAGTCCTACTCCTCCTTCCTAAGCCCAGCTGTGCTGGAGGACTAACTGCATGTCCCATCGAACTCTGATCTGACTTAGCAAGAATCTCAGAATTCTAGAATCTTCTCAGGATTTCCCAGTTCCTGCATGATTGCATTTATTTTCAGGAATGGCTTGATTAATCCATTATGTCTTCCAGCCACACAGTCTAACAGCACTTTTGATCACCCTGTGCCTTCATTTTCCTTATTCAATTAATCACATCTCCAGAATGTCTCTGATAATCATCTTTTGTCTCCCGGCCTCACTGTCCTGGTCTAGGGCTTCCCACTGCCCTGGTTCAGGCCTTCACACTTGTTCACTTGGGCTACTGTCAGCGGCTCTCCACTGGTCTCTTGCTTCTGGTATGACTGCATTTTGATTCCTTTGTCATCTATGGCTGGTGGGAACTTCTTAGAACAGAGTCACATCAGTGATTGGCTTTGTTTTTCTAATCAGTAAGAGAAAAAAAGGCCCTGCTCCTTTGCACACATTCAGGCCTCCCTCTCCTGCTTTACCCTTCAATTAATATCTCTGTCCACCCCACACCCACATGACTCTTTCCTTTATTCACTGCACACATCTTCCTCTTCCTCCATCCTCCATATCTTTTTTTCTTTTTCTTTTCTATCTTTTTTGTTTTTCTTTTGGTACTGAAAACTGAATTCAGGGCACACTACCACTGAGTTACATCCCCAGCCCTTTTATTTTTTACTTTGAGACAGGGTCTTACTAAGTTGCTGAAGCTGTTCTCAAATTTGCAATTGTCCTGCCTCAGCTTCCCAAGTCATGGAGATTGTAGGCATGTACCACCTCACCCAGATTTTTAAAAAATTGTTTTTCTGGACTGGAGTTGTAGCTCAGTGGTAGAGCACTTGCTAGCACATGTGAGATACTAGGTTCGATCCTCAACACCACATAAAAATAATAAATAAAATAAAGTTATGGTGTCCATCTACAACTAAAAATTCTTTTTTAAATTTGTTTTTCTACAATTACATATGGAAATCCATATGTAACAAATTAAACCTCTATCTCTCACCCTGCACAAAAATCAACTCAAAGTGGATTTTCAAAGGCTTAGGCACTAAAACAGAGACTCTGCACCTTATAGAAGAGTCAGCTTAGGACCTGACTTCCTTAACAAAACTCCTAAAGCACAAGAGGTAAAATGAATCAGTAAATAGGATGGATTCAAACTAAAAAACTTCTTCTCATCAAAGGAAACAATAATTTGGAGAGCGAGCCTATAGAATGGGAGAAAATCTTTACCACACCCACCTCAGAGCACTAATTTCCAAGATATGTAAATAACTCAAAAAACTTAACACCAAAAAAACCCAAGCAATAAATGGGCTAAGGAACTGAACAGACACTTCACAGAAGAAGAAATATAATCGATCAACAAACATATGAAAAAATGTTCATCATCTCTTGTAATTAGAGAAATGGAAATCAAAACTGCTCTAAGATTTTATCTCCCTCCAGTCAGAATGGCAATTATCAAAAATACAAACAATAATAAGTGTTGGCGAGGATGTGGGGAAAAAGGTGCATTCATACACTCATACATTGTTGGTGGGACTGCAGATTGGTGCAACCACTTTGGAAGCAGTATGGAGATTCCTAAGAAATCCAAGTATGTAGTTCAGTGGTAAACCACCCCTGGGATCAATCCCCAGTACCAAAAGAAGAAGAAGAAAAAGAGGCTCTGAACTAGGATTTCTTGAGGATCTTCAGAAATGAGTTAGGTCTGGGGATGTAGCATGTAACTCAGTGGTAGAGCAATTGCTTGGAATGGAACCACCATTTGACCCAGCTATCCCACTCCTTGGTTTATACCCAACAGACTTAAAATCAGCATACTACAGTGACACTGCCACATCAATGTTTAAAGCAGCTCAATTCATGATAGCAAAATTATGGAACCAACCTAGATGCCCTTCAACAGATGAATAGATAAAGAAAATGTGGTACATGTACACAATGGAATATTACTAAGCCTTAAAGAAGTATGAAATTATGGTATTTGCAGGTAAATGATTGGAGCTGGAGAATATCATGCTAAATGAAATAAGCCAATCCCCAAAAACCAAAGGCCCAGTGTTTTCTCTGATAAGCAGATGCTGATCTATAGTGGAGAGTAGGTAGGGAAGAATGAAGGAAATTTTGATTGTACAGAGGGGAGTGAGGGGAGGGGTGGAGCTGGTGAGAATGAGAAGGAGGGTAGATTGAGACAGGCATTATTACCCTATATACATGTATGAAAAATATTAAAAAAAAAACAAATTGTTTTTCTTAAGAGGACAGAATCTCATCTTACTGTTGCTCAGGCTGGCCTTGAACTCTTAGGCTCAAGTGATCCTATTCCCTCAGTCTCCCATTGTACTTGGGATTACAGGTAGGTGCCACTGCAATTGGCTCCTTTATTCTTATTTTTACCTTCCTCTGAAAATCCCACATTCCCCCCACACCCCTTTTCAATGCTGGAGATAGAACCCAGGGGCTCCCGCACACCAAGCAATTGCTCTACCACTGAGTTACATGCTACATCCCCAGACCTAACTCATTTCTGAAGATCCTCAAGAAATCCTAGTTCAGAGCCTCTTTTTCTTCTTCTTCTTTTGGTACTGGGGATTGATCCCAGGGGTGGTTTACCACTGAACTACATACTCAACCTTTTTTATTTTTTATTTTGAGAGAGGATCTCACTGAGTTAGTTAGGGCCTCTCTGAATTGTGATCTTTCTGCTTCAGCCTCTTGAGTCACTGGGGTTACAGTTGTGCACCACTATACCCAGACCCTTATTTCTTGATAGATACCTGAACAAACATGACTGCTTTCTACGAGCTTTCTTGTATCTGGTCTCTTGCTCCTTTAGCCCATTTGTCATATCATTTCTGGACTATCCTGACCCTAATCCTACTTTGTATATATCAGAACTGTTCTTTTCTTTCAGTGGACCTTATCAGAAATATGTTGCTAAATGGTTAACAATCAGTTCTGTTAAAGGGTATTGATTTGTAGCACTTGCCAGTTTCTGTTGTAAACACTTCAACTGTGGCCAATTTCAAACTACTAATTAGACATTATTGAACATGGGTAAGAGATGTACACAATTGTTTATTATTTTTATTATAGCTTATACAAACAGCCTCCACTATTGGTTCCCATTCAAACTTTTCATTGGTGCTTCCAAAAGAACTCTATATTATTGTTGCAACTTTTCTGTAAATCTAAAATTATTTCAGAATTGGGCTGGGAAGGTAGCTTAGTGGCAGAGTACTTGCCTCGTATGCATGAGGCCCTGGGTTTAATCCCCAGCAGTGTGAAAAATTAAATCAATCAAAATATGAAGTTTCCAAAATTCTACCAGCACAGTCTAACCAAACAGAAGTAGAATCTGTTGGCAGACCTCTTTCTTAGCAAAATTTGGGTACCCTGTAAATGTTACCTTTTCAGAAAGGAAATGAGGAAGTAATAAATGAGCTTTATTGCTAATATGTCAATGCAAAGTCATTGAAAATCTATTGAAGGGTAGCTGGAAACTTTTAAAGAATATCTGAATTCTAGTCTTGGTGAGTAGGTGTGAGCACAAGAAGATAGAAAAGAAATATGAATGTCATTAAAATAAGTATTCATATATATGAATAAGTAACAATGAATTCCACCATCATGTATAATTATAATGCAACAGTAAAAAGTATGGAAAAAAGATTTTAAATTAATAAAGTAAATTATAATCAAAACAATTATATTTGAACCAGTTCTCAAGAAAGAAACTTTCATGTGAACAGAAGAATGCTGAACATGTAAATTAGAAAGGAAGGCCCAGGAGAGATTCTCTGATAGTGTTCAGGGTAGTACTTTCCATTGGGGCTGGGGATTGAACCCAGGGCTTTAGTACATGAGAGGCAAACACCCTACCAACTGAGCTATATCCCCAGCCCTTTCAGGGAAGTCCTAATTTGGGATTATTATTAGTTCAGATTCTTCTTTTGTTGGGGGGTACTGGGGATTGAACTCAGGGGCACTCTACCACTGAGCTACATCCCCAGTCCTTTTTGTTCTTTGAGACAGAATGTTGCTAAATTGCTGAGAGTCTTGCTAAATTGCTGCTGAGGCTGGCCTCAAACTTGTGATTGCAAGGCACTGGGATTACAGGCATGCACCACCAGGTCCTGCTTTTCTTTTTCTTTCTTTCTTTGTTTCTTTTTTTTTTTTTTTTTTTTTTTTCAGTGCTGACTCCAGAACTCAGGCTTTGAGCATGCCAAGCATGTGCTTAAGCATTGAGCTACATCCTTAGTCCTGAACTGTGTGATTTTTTTTTCTTTTTGGTTTGCATAGGTTTTTTTTTTTTTCATTGTATTCCTAACCTATTTTTTCCCCACTATACACACACACACACACACACATTAGTCGTAGATGGACACAATACCTTTATTTATTTTTATGTGGTGCTGAGGATTGAACACAGTGCCTCACATGTGCTAAGCGAGCATTCTGTGACTAAGCTATAGTCGCAGGCTCTTTTTCCATATTTTTAAATTGGTGCATTATAATTGTACAAATTAATGCGATCTGTTGTTACATATTCATATTTGCACATAACAGTATAATTTGGCTGAAATCACACCCCAGCACTTCCACCCTCCTTCTCTGTCTCCCACACCTTGCCTGTGTGATCTTTTGTGACTTTGACTTAGCAAAATGTTTTTAATGTTCACCCATGTCATAGCACGTATCCAGTTCATTTCTTTTTATTGCTGAATAGTATTTCATTGTATATGCTATATTTTATTGCTCCTTCGGTTGATAGATATATGGGTTGTGACTTTTTTGATTATTATAAATAATGGTGCTTTGAACATCTGTGTAGTTTTTCTTAAACTTGATGTGAAATTCACATAACATAAAATTTACTTTAGAAAAAAAAATATTTTTTGGTACTGGGGATTGAATCCAGGGATTCTTTACCACTGAGCTACAACTTCAATCTCTTTTTATATTTTGAGACAGAATGTTGCAAAATTGCCCAGATTGGCCTCCAACTTTTGATCCTCCTACTTTAGCCTCCCAAGTCAGTAGAATGATAGGTATTGTAGACTAGCTCAAATTAGCCATTTTAAAGTGAACAATTCAGTGGCACTACATGCATTCACAATGTTGTGAAACCATTACCTCTATCTACTTCCAAAACATTTTCATCACTAAGGTAAAGCCCTATAACAAGTAATGCCCCATAACCTCTTCTTCTAGGACCTGATAATCTCCAATCAGCTTTGCTTCTAAAATTTACCTATTTGAATAATTTTTTAAATCAGTGAAACCATAGAAAATATGACCTTTTGCTTTTACTCAGCATGTTTTTGAGGTTCATCCAGCTGTAGCATTTGTAAGTTACATCATTCCTTTTTATGACTGAATAATATTCCATTGTAAGGGTATAGCATATTTTGTTTATCCATTCATCTATTGGATATTTGAATTATTTCCACCGTTTGGATACTGTAATGAGTGCTGTAGTGAACAATCACATGCAAGGATTTGAATTGGCTTTTGGTGGTACTGGGTTCTCCTCCATTGGGCTAGGAACGCTCATCACTGAGTTATACCCCCAGCCCAAGTTTGTTTGTAAGACTTTGGGTATATACATAGGAGTGGAACTGCTGGGCCGTATGAAAGTTAACATGTTTGAAAATAGCAAGAATTGAAGTTTTAAACAATGTTCCCAAGAACTTTTTTGTTTTTGCAAAGTGCACGAATTTCAGAAAATTGAATGGTTGATAGTATAATGTGCTACACGAATGTAGCAACTCAAGTTAGTATTTGCAGTTCACACATCACGAGTTTTTTACACCCTGGTGAGTTGAGAAGTTTAGACATCATTATTTCTCTCATTTCACGGTAATAAAATTAAGGCAGAACGATTTTAATTAATTTCTAAGAGCCACGAAGGCAGATTCAAGATTTTGGGTTCCAAGACCAGATCTTTAGTCGCTTGACGGTACTGTTATCCACCTAATCGGCATATCAAGGTAGCGAAGACGGTAGTGGGAAACCTAGGAACTGGAGGAAAACGTCTCAGGAAGAGCAGCAGTATTTTTCCCTAAGACGAGCGACGGAAACTCAGAGAATGAGAAAGATCGTTTCCAGTTTCTTGGTCATCTTCTATGATTTCAGAATGTCAATGCAATTTAACATACCAGTCTTATTTATAGATACAATTTTTCTAAAGGGGCTGTAGATAATTATTTGGAAACCGCAGAGCCCACACAGGAAAAAGTAAACTCTATCTATTTAGGATCTGGCTTAGAACCGCATCTGCGGAAGCCACAGGGACAAACGCAGACCCGAGTTTAAACAAGATGGTGGCTGGTACGGACCGTTCTGTCTTTCCAGCGAAACTCTATGGTAGAGCAGAGTCGTAGATGAGAGAAGTGAAGCCGAGATGGGTGGTAACCCGACCACACATCGCGCTAAATGAGTGGAGCGAAAAGCGATCTCTCGCGCATGTGTGGAACTGCGAGCAAGGATTCTGAAGCAAGGGGCCCAGCCCACAGTGCAAGTTTTCTGAAACGTGTGGGTCGTTTAAGTCCAGTTAAAGCCGAGGTGGGGCGTTTCCTAAAACGCATGCGTTCTAGACCCCGCAAGCGGTACAGTGGCGTGGTCTTTTCAACGCCCGGCGTACGAACGACGTCTGAGGTGGAAGGGGCGTTTAGGATTCTCAACACGCATGCGTTTTGAAACCGAGGCGTTTCCTTCAGAGGGTGTGGAGTGCAGGGGCCCTTATTGCGCAGGCGCAAATACAGTCCGGTAGGGCGAGTGGTCTATCTAGGGGAGGGAAGATAAGGTTGAAGGGATTAAAAAACCGGATGCGCCTGCGCGTTGCTGACTGGTTGGAGGGGTTCATGTTTTCTGAGGGGCGGGGTCACGTCACGCGTCATTGGATGGGTAGGTGGGGCAGAGGGTGGAGATCGGGGAGGGTCTTTGCGCTTGCGCAGTGCGGGGGTGGAGGGCGGAGGAGCCAGAGAGCACGCTTGCGCGGCTGTCATAGGGCTGCTTGGTTGGTCAGTGGGGAGTCGGCGCCTGCGTACTAAGACCCGTGTGCAGCAGCGGCGGCGGCGGTAGAGGCGGCGGCGGCGGCGGTAGCGGGCTCGGAGGCAGCGGTTGGGCTCGCGGCGAGCGGACGGGGTTGAGTCAGTGCGTTCGCGCGAGGTGAGAGCGGTCAGGGCGCGCCTGCGCGGAACCTCTGCTTGAGCCGGGAAGGAGAAATGGAACTATACGGGGGTCGGGGAGGGGGCAGAAGGGAGCGGCGGCCACCACCGCATGGGTTTGGTCGGGGAGCGGCGCGAGGTGCGGAGAGGCGCGGGCGCGCGGCCGGTTGGCGCGCGGGGTGACGGTTGGGGCTTGCCGGGTGACGTTGGAGCGACGCAGGGCGGAGGACGGCGAGCCGCGAGGCCGCCACGCGGGAGAGGCCGCCAGGCGGCTGCTCCGGGGAGAGGGCCGGGGGCCAGGTCAGCCCCTTTGGGGCAAGGGTCCCAGGGTCGTTGAGGACCGGGCACCGCGCGGCCACGTGAGGTGGGGGAGGGGGCTCTTCCGTGAGCGCATGTGAAGGGGGGGTTGTCGGCCGGCGGGGGGGGAGGGGAGGCAGCGAGGCTTCGGCCTGGCGCAGCCTTTGGGGAGGGGGCACTCGCGGCACCGGAAGTGCCCCCCCAAGGGCGACTGCCCTCAGGGTCGAAGGCCGCATGGCCGAAAGTGGACCGGGTCCGCATGGCAGCGCGGGGACCCCTCCCCCCAGGTCCCGGCCACCGGAAGCCCTGGACGGCCACATGGTGGGCGGGAGCCGGCAACCCCCGGCGCTGAGAGAGCTGGTCCTCGCGGACGTCAGTGGGAACCCGGAATTTTGGGTAGTGGGAGAAGTCTGAGGACCAGTTTTTGATCACCCAAGAGGGCCAGCTGCAGGCATATGTTGGCGTTCCTCAGCCTCATGGGCCCCTGGAGCTTTTTTCCTAATCTTCACGTGAAGTGAGGCAGTCAACCAGGTGAAAGTGGCACTCCTGGAACTGCGAGGCCGGAAAAATTGGGAGACCGGGAGTCATTGGACAGGAGCCCCACTCCTTTCTTGGCACGTGCCGACAGCGCCTTAAAGTCCGGGACAGATGAGTTCCCCTCCATGATATGCGCTCTTCACTTTGTCACGAGTGGCTGTCCTTGTGTGTCTAGTTTGGGAGTTCCTCGGTTTTAGAGTTCCTAATTTTCAGCCTAGTGTGATTTCTACTACTCACTACTACCAACCCTTTGCTTTCATTTTATTGTCATTCACCACCCCCCACTCCCCCACTTTCTGACTGTACAGGCCGGGCTTGAAAAGTCGACAGCACCGGTGCATCCTGGGAAAAGTGGGAGGGCCCTGTAGGAGAGGCAGGGTTCCCTCTGGGAACTGTGATCGAGGTGTTTGGCAGGGGGATGGTTTAGGAAACTACTTTCACCCTCTTGACTGCATCTGCAAGTGCATGTTGGAGAGAGGCGGGAATCCCCTAAAGAGGCCTTGTGGTTTCCTGTACCAGTGACTGGCTTGTGTGTGGATAGGGGTAGGGGGTGTAACAGCTGGGTGGGGCCTTGTCCTCCGGTTTCTACCCTCCCCCTTACACACACACACACACACACACACACACACACACACGCATGCATTAGCCCCACCCTTTTGCTGGCTCATAGCTGCTCACCTAATTATAGCTCTGGCTAAGTGTTGGGAAGAGGGGAGGTTGGTTTCAGTGGCAAGTAACACCTGAGTCCTCCCCACCCCAGGAAATAGGCCTTTCCTCATCTCAGATTTGTCATCCTAACTCCCTTGAGTTTCCCTTTCTCCAGCTATTCTGCAGTTCCATACATACACCAGTTCTAAAGTGTACTTGACCCCAGTCCGTAGTTAGTCCAAAAACTTTGACTTTTATTATAGATGGGTAGTGGAGTAAGGGATTGGGGAAAACAGCAGTGTTTCCAGAGAGAAATGGGATGTTAACCTCATCCTTAATGACCCCAGTTCTCTTCTTGGCTTTAGTTGGAATCGAAGCCTCTTAAAATGGCAGATGATTTGGACTTCGAGACAGGAGATGCAGGGGCCTCAGCCACCTTCCCAATGCAGTGCTCCGCATTACGTAAGAATGGCTTTGTGGTGCTCAAAGGCCGGCCTTGTAAGATCGTCGAGATGTCTACTTCGAAGACTGGCAAGCATGGCCATGCCAAGGTTAGAATCTCACATGTTGCTTTCCCCACACCTCATGTATACACAGGGCTCCTGGCAGCAAGCTGCCATCAGTCCTAACCCTCTGCCTTCCTTTAGTTTTTTTTTTTTTTTTTTTTTTTTTTTGTCTTAGTCCTTTTGCTTAGCAGTCCACCCTTATACCCATTTAGACTACACCTGTTCCCAGCCTTCTGCTTCCTCTATGGACACCCTTCTGTACCCCATCAGTCTTTGGTAGTCCCTCCTTTTCTCCCATCTTTGTGCCAGTCTCTTGACTTTTCTTCATGGTCCTTTACACTCTGGCTATTCAATTGTTCCTTCCTTGGTCCTGGCATTCACTTTTTTTGTTTCTTCCTTGAGCCTTTGTTAGGTGCTATTTCCATCACTTTGCTCAGTGGTTTCTCTGGTTCTAACATAGATGCAGCCTTCCTTTGAAGGGCTCTAGTGTACTTGTTTTCAAATCACTTTTCTGCTTCTCTTTGCAGTTCTACCTTTTCCTTTGGAATTCTGATGCAGTCTCCATTTCCCTCTACCTGCCCATGCCCACTTGAATTCCTTGAGCCTCCCTGCTTTCTTGCGTTTTAGTGTTACCACTTGTGCTTTCCTTGTCACCTCAGAATTTCCTTTATCTTCAAAAGTTCAACCTGCTTCATTCTTGTTGAATTTCTTGTGGTTTTGTTGGTTTTCCATCTTTTGTTGACTTGGCATTGATCTTGGGTTATCCCCTAATGCCTAGATCCTTCTCTAGTTTTCTTATTCCCTAATTACATAGCTTTCAGATCTTCAAGTCCTTTTTTCCAGACTCTTCCAAAAACATTCCTTCCTGTTTTTGAGCCTTTCCCCTTCTACCTTTCTTCTCAAAATTCTCAGCCTCTTACATGGGTGTCCAGAAACTCTTCCATACTTCTGCCATAGATTCCTCCCAAACCCCTAGGCTCCTGGCTCCTGGCACTGTTTGTCAGTGCTTTCTGATAAGGTAATTGACTTCCCTAAGCCTGCTCTACCACTTTGACTTGTGGTGGTCTTTAGCCTTATGGTTTGTTTTTTGTTTGTTTTTGGCTTTAGTATTTCTTTCCTTAGTTGACTGGTTCATTTCCAACTTTCCTTGTCTTTGCCCTAACAAGGTAGAGTGACTTCCTTCATCAGCCAGGGACAGCATGAGCCTTTATCTCCTCCGTCCTAGAGTTGGTTGGGTTTCTCTTTGTGATGCATACACACAGGTCCACCTGGTTGGTATTGACATCTTTACTGGGAAGAAATATGAAGATATCTGCCCGTCAACTCATAATATGGATGTTCCCAACATCAAAAGGAATGACTTCCAGGTATGTAGGTGTTCAAGATGAGGATGGGTTAGTGGTTCATGGGTACGAAATATGGATTGACCAGAAGTTGTGGGAGAGGAGGGAAATGGCAGGAAGAGGGTATTTGATAGTTTGCTCTTGTTCCATGTTGTTCATCAGACACTTTACCCTCAGCCTACCTGGGCCTGCCTTCAACATCCTTCTCTATCTGCCCCCAGCTGATTGGCATCCAGGACGGGTACCTATCACTGCTCCAGGACAGTGGAGAGGTGCGAGAGGACCTTCGTCTGCCTGAGGGAGACCTCGGCAAGGAGATTGAGCAGAAGTATGACTGTGGAGAAGAGATCCTGGTATGGTGTTCTTTCTTCCCTTATGCTCACCTTTGCTCTATTTCTGAGTTTAGATGGCTCCTAACTATCCCTTTTGCTCCTCCAGATCACGGTGCTGTCTGCTATGACAGAGGAGGCAGCTGTTGCAATCAAGGCCATGGCAAAATAACTGGCTCCCAGGTGAATGACAAAACCCTTACTGTCCTCCTTTATGTACTTTGTTCTCCTCAAATTTATTTCTAGTCTTTTAATCATGCCAGGCTTGCTTTCTGCCCCCATCCTGGTCCTGTCCTCTCCACCCTTGTTTGAAAGTATTAATTATCCTTACTTGGTTTCTCTCTTACCCAGGGTGGCAGTGGTGGCAGCAGTGATCCTCAAGCCTGCAGAGGCCCCTCCCCCAGCCTGGTCCTGCTGTGGCTGGGCCCTTGGCTGGACGACTCCTACACAATTTATTTGATGTTTTATTTTGGTTTCCCCCAACCCTCAGTCTGTCGGGGAGCCCCTGCCCTTCACCTAGCTCCCTTGACCAGAAGCAAGGGAGCCATGGCCTTGGTGAAGCTGCCCTCCTCTTCTCCCCTCGCACTATAGTCCTGGTGGGGGAGAAGGGATGGGTACTGCTTGTGGTTTAGTATTTTTTTTTTTTTTTTTTTTTTTTTAATTCAATTTGGAATCAGAAAGCTGTGGATTCTGGCAAATGGTCCTTGTGCCCTTCTCCCCACTTGTCCTTGGTCTGGTCTCTTATTCACCCATAGCCCTTTAACCCAAGCACCAACCCTACAGACCAGGGACCAGCCCCCTCCCCTGCCTGTATCTCTCCCCCAAATCCCTTTATATGGGGAGGGAAGAGGAGGAGAGGGAAGGGGACCTGCCCCCTCCTCAGGCATCTGGGAGGGACCTGCCCCTATGGGCTTTACCCTTTCCTGCGGGCTCTCTCCCCGACACATTTGTTAAAATCAAACCTGAATAAAACTACAAGTTTAATATGAAGCCCCCAAGTCAGCTGCTTATTTGAATTAAAGGGGTATTTGTTGACTGGAAAATATTTGGATGCCAGAATAGACTGAACTGCCACTGATTTATTGTAACCCACTGTCTTATCACTTGTTAATCTACCAGCCATCCCCTCCACCCTCCAAGCAGCCTTGGCATATTCCAGACAGCTGGGTGGGAAGTGACACAAACAGCAGCAGCCAGGGGCAGTGGCAGGTAGATTTTATTGGCCTGGGACATAAAGGGAAGAAAGACCCTCACCCATGGGGGATAGAGGGATAAGGTTGAAGACAATTTGATGGTCACTTGTGGTAGAATCGCGGGTTCTGGCTGTGTTGGATGAAGGGGAGCCGAGCGCCAGGTTGGCTGGTAGTGGCAAAGCCTGACTGGATGGTGATGAAGGGAGGGTTTTGTTAGTGGGTGTACCCTCCCTTCCACTAAACCCCTACTGATAAGTACACTGAAGGAAGAAGGGACAACCACAGGGTGAGTCACCTGTCCTGTTTGCTTGGTGATGCCGGGATTTTGGTTACCATCCTTACCTTTCCTGCTGGTTGCATCTGCACAGGGAGCTGGGGGGAGGCAAGGAGTCCAGGGGCTGGATGCAGAGCCTGGGGGTGCATGGGGCGCAGGGAGGACTGCAGAGGACAAAGTTACCTGAAGCATATTGGGGCTCCCCTTAGCCTATCCCTTTCTCCAACCTCCCAAGGCCTGGTACTCACTGAATCAGAGAAGCCAGTCTGCTGGTTAGCATGTTCCATCTGCTTTTGCAAGGACAGGGCACCACCAGGCTGGAGGAACCCTAGGTAGGGAAGAGAAGTGTGTGAAAAAAGAGAATGAAGCATGTTGGACCTGTGGATGGAGCCAGGGCACCTGCCTAGGATGTTATCACCTGTTTGGGTGGGCTGAAAGTGGCCATGCACGGCGTAGGGCTGTGGCTGTGGCTGAGATAGGTACTGCACGGCAGGAAATGCTGAAGGTGCTGAGGAAGGAAAGAGGCATGCCCATTAGAGTTTCTTCATTCTAATCTTACCTGTGGGCTTTCAGGAAAGCCCACCCCCCCACTCTTCCCATTACTCGCCTCTGAGCTGCTGACTAGGACTATAGGCTGGTTGTGTGGGTCCATAGTGAGGTGGGGGCTGAGCAGTCCCATAAGCACCACCTGGGCTGCCTTGGAATTGCCCATGCTCTGGAGTCCCTGGGAAAGCAGCTGCTGAGCCCACATAGTGCCGGGTCTGGGGAGGAAGATGAGAACTGACTGTAAAGTCCTAGAAAACAAATTCAGGGACTTGTGTGCATATCTGTGCCTACTTCCCCTCATACAATAAGTGCTTCGTTGTCTGTGACTTGAGCACTGGTGGCCAGGATATCTGGGAGGAAGCAGTAAAGAAAAGCAATTGGAGCTATACACTCAAGTCTGTTTTTCTCACCGTGAGTACTTGGGGTCCAAACATCTGTTTAGCTCTGTCTGCTGCCATGAGGGTGCCTGGGCGATTATGTCCTCCAGGGCTCCCTAGAAGGGGAGAGGAGGGCTTTGTGAGGCTGAAATGGGAGGCCTCAACCTCCAGAAGGAGCCACTTACTGTCAGATGGTTTCTTGAGCCCTCACCCTGCATGCTGAGGAGATGAGTTCCTGTGTGAACAGTCAGGCTCTGCTGGTATGCAGCTGATGTTAGAGTGGTCAGGTCGCTGGAATGAAAGGAAGGTAGGTGAAAACCAATGGCAGTTACCCTTTTTTGTCATTAAACACTGATTATTTGTTAACCAATCCAACTTCCACTTTACTCCCAATTTTACTTTTAGCTCTCTGATCCCACCTCTGCTCCTTTCGCCTCCGTTTTTCTTCCTCATGTAAAACTTTCTTGAGCTGCAAGAAAAGCTGGTGCTTCTCTTCCTGTAGGGCCAAAAGCTTTTCCTGCAACTTGAGAATCTGGAAGGGAAGGGGAAGGGGAAAGGAGATAAAGGCAGGGAGAGCCAAAGGAAAAAGCCAGAGCTGGGAGCAAGCAGGGACAGCTTACCTGTTCCTTGGTCTCCTCTAGTGACATTCTCTCTTCCATCTCCTTTTTCTTCCTTCTCTCCTGTTCTTCCTTCATTTTCTGTTCCATCATCTTGTCCACCTCTTCCTCCTCTGGAAAAATCAGCCAAATGAAGTGAAAGGGTGGTGATACTAATTCCATGTTTTTTGAGACTGAAAATTGGCACTTATCCCACCACTTGTGCACTTGGCAATGGCTGTTTCTCATCACAACAGTAGCTCTCCAAGGTCCTACCCATCCCTAGCTTCTGGAACTTGGACCAGGCCTTTTCACTCTCACCCCAAAGGGGTTGTTCCCTCTCTCCCTCCTCTACCCTTGCCAGTGTAGTAGGCACACTGGTCAGCCCATGGGTGGGGTAGTCCTGGGGCAGCTGAGACACCTTGGCCATGCGTCTAATCTCCCGCTCTGGCGCCAGCTCACCCTGCCGCTTGCGCTCACGCTCCATCATGATGTGCCGGTGTAGCGCCCTGGCCATGGCGTTGGAAAGCTTGGGACGTTCCAGGAGCGCTGGCATGGTGCTGTCGGAGGCGCTCGGGCCGCGGGCGCCCGGCTCTGTCACTGATTGCCAGACCTCAGACGGTGTCTGCTGGGAGGCGGGAGCTTAATGGAGACTGAGCCGGGCCGAGGCGGAAGCCTGTTGGTGCGGCCAGCTCTCAGGCCCGGTCACGTGTTTCGGAGGCACGCGGCTCGGTGGGGTCGCAGCCCCAGCCCCAGCGCGTGCGGGTCTCACGGGGTCCCTGGATTGGCGCCCCCGCCCCTCCCTACCAGGCCCGGGCGTCGACCCTCTCTACCCACCTTCTAGATGCTTTCTCCGCGGTCTCCGGCTCCTTGGCTCCGGCGTCACATCCGGCGGCCGGATCGATTCCTTCCGGAGTCACGGCAGCGACCGGCCTTGCGGGTTGGACAGGAAGGAAATGCGGAAGCGCACAGGGACGGATACCCGCGAGTCCAAATTCCATAGTAGCAGCTGGGGTCCGGGCCGGCTCCGGCTGCGTGACAACAGCCTTTCATTTCAAAACCCGGCGGACCTGGGACCGCGGGCTCTCGGGGGCGCACGAGACAGAGGCTGAGGCGGATGCTCTGAGACCATGTTTATTGGCTCCTTAGAAATCAGTCAGTAACAACTGTACAGAGGGCCCGCGGCCTCCTCCGCCCGCCCTTTCTTCCCCACTCCCACCCGATGGCCCCGGAAAAAGCAGCTTTGTGTGGGCACAGGGAGAGACTCCTCTGGGATTCACAGTAACCAGAAACAAAAACGGAAATAAATTAAGTGATGTGGGGGAGGGAAGTAACAGGGAGTCGTGTTCCCCAAATCAGTGCATGAAGGAGGGACCCAGGACCTGGAATGGGCTCCCCACAAGCTCCCTCTCGTTAGAGGAAGCGTGCTGGGCCCCGGGACATGGAGAGGTGCTCCACTTCCTTTCTGAATCTGAGAGCCTGCCTACATGCTCCTGCGTCTGTTAGGACAGCACCTGTGCATGCCGTTAGTCACTGGAATGAGGTGATGGCAGTCATCACTCAGAGTCCAGGGCCGAGGCCCAACTGTGCTTGTAGTAGTGGTGTCTCACCCTTCATTCCACCCGCACCAGCAGCGCATAGAGGAGTGTGGCCCCCTTCTCCTTAGTGACCCACTCAAGTTCTGCTGGGCTGAAGTGAGGGTCAGGAGGTTCTCTGAGGGCAACAGAAGGGGGGCCGGGGGTGTAGGAGCCAGGGCGCACACACACCTGGAATGCCACCTGAGCCTGGTGTGTCCGCTGGGATTTGGGGTCCCGGAATCTGTCAAGAAGTAGACGCAGAGCAGTGAGGCCTCTGCCCCCCTCACCATTCATTCCATCTTGCTAACTGCTCACCACACAGGCCTGTTCCTTGGAAGTATTCCCAACATGAAGAGCTAAATTCCAGCTGTTCTCTACTTACAATGCTTTTCCTCCCAAAGACTACTTAGCAAACTCCTTCCCTACCTTCCTCATACCTTTGCTCAACCTCACCTTCTTATGACGCCTCTCCTAGCACCCTAACTTAATATGCCCACTCCAAGCACTTCTCATCTGCTTCACTCCACTCTTTTTGTTTTCATAGTAGTTTTCACCCTTAAAAATCCTAAAGACTCATGTAATTAACGTTCTAGAGAGAGGACAAGTTACACCAGAATAAGATTCCTTTCTCCTTCACTCAGCATGTATTTTAGTGGTATCTTCAATGAATAAGTGAAGAAAGGATTCAGGTGGAGGAGCAACTAACAAGCCAGGGTGGGTAGTGGAGGACAAATCATAAGGATCCAAGAGGTCCTAGGACCCATCTAGGTTGAAGACCCCAGAGCCACCCCCTCTTCTTGTGTACTCACTGCACTTTGGAGGCTAGGGTCTCGGCCCCAGCGTATTGAAGGGAGGGGGAAAGCAGCACTGAAGGGGGCTGCTCCTCCCGGGGAGGTGCACAGTTCTCACCAGGCTCCTCAAACCCCACCCCGGGTTCTCCCTTCAAGGGTCGGCAACTCAGGATGGAGGCAGTACCTGCAAGGAGAGCTGGGTCAAGAAGGCCCTTGTGATTCCTCCCAGGGACCATGAGCTAGGAATTCCCTGTCCCTGCTTACTCCACAGTACCTGCTCCCAGCTCCCCTCGGTCTAGCACTCTCCGTACAGCTGCCACACTGCTCCCATGATACGCCATGTGCCACTTCTTGGTTAGTGTTCCAGCTTCCAGACGGGGATTCACCCTAGGAGAACAACAACAAATGGGGCAGACAGGACAAAGGTCACTGGCTTCCCAAGGTTATCCCCTACACAGGAAGTTCTACCACTTTTTACATGCATTCTCCTGGGACTCTCTTAAGGAGGCAAAAAGCAAAAAGGAACATGCATGACGTTGGTCCATATGTACCTGAGGTTGAACCTGCACCAGCCAAAGGGCAGGGCGTATTCCCGGGGGGGCTCCCCTCGGCGCCTGTGGGTCTCATCTCCTCGAAGCTTCCGACAAGACTCACAGTAGCACAGACTACGTTTCGGCGGAGGTATGAAATAATCCTCTGTGGGACAGTGAGTGTCAAGCTTGGTGCTATGGTTCCCATCTTGGGTCTCAACTGGGTTGCTGACCTCCAGCTGGCCTCCAGAGGTCTGGGCGTGGCCCTGATCTGGCCATAGGAATGAGGCAAGTTCTGGAGGACAGAGACTCACCAGGAAGCAGCAGCAGTTCTTGGAAGCGGGAGCAAAGAGCATGGTACTCGCAACTCTTTAGAGGGCTAGCAGCTGGCGGTGGACCCCAGCACACACTCTCCTTGATACCTGAGGGAACAGAGGGGACACAGGTCACAGAGGCTGGGCTAGAAGGATGGGAATGGGGGCAGGTGTGGGTGTAATATCTTGGTCCCTTCCGGTTGGCACACCATCCACCATATCTGCTTTTTCCATGTCCCCTTGGGTTCCAGCACTCTTTCCACTGGCAGCCCCTGGTTCAGGGCTCACGATTGTCACCTGTAGAGGAAAGAGGTGGTCAGCCGAAGTTTTCTCAGCTCCCAAGGCCTGCTGATCTAGTACCTCAAAGTTCCCAGTCTCCCAGGCACTCCCTCTTCCCTGCCTCCCCATTGCCACTAACCTGCTCACACTGCCCATAGAGGTCCACAAGTGCATGACAGGGCTGGGGCACATCCGGCACAGCTACCCCATGGTCTACCCCATTAACATGGAGATGCAGTCCCCCAGAGCTGTCTAGCCGCAGTCCCAGGATGGTGCCTTCAGGATATGTGTCCAGATTTGGCCCAAACTTCTCACAGATCTGGGAGGAGAGACCTACTGTCTTCAGACTCCTACCACCAGCAGCCATCCCATCTTTCACTCTGCTTCCAGTTGCCAGTTCCTAGGCTTTGCCTCCACCTTGCTCTACCCTCACTTCCATAACCTAACTGTAATACTGCCAACTGCATAAGAGGAAGCAATAGGGCTAAGACTGACCACATAATGACACTCATGCCCTTGACCACTCACTTCCACCGTCTTCAGATCTGCTGCCTTACCATCAGGACTCTTGAGTTCCACCTCTCCCTTTTGGCCAGCCCTTCACTACTCAGATACCTGACCCTCTCTCTTCTCTCTCACTCACCTTGAGACCATTGTGGAAAACGCCACGGCCCCTCAGTAGCCAGGCTGCCCGTTTGAGGGCACAGGCAGAAGCAGGGAAGTTGAGCCTCTCAGGTGGGCAGGTGATGACTCCCAGGACAAGGGAAGATGTCCACTGTCGGTTCAGGAAGTCTATCCGCACCTACAGAAGGAAATACTCTACAATCACAGCCTTCTGGGCAGAGGCCACCCACCCATAGGGCAGAACCAGGATCTCACCCCAGCCAGCGAGAGAATATATTTCCCGGAGTGGCCTGGGAAAATGTCCTTTCTGATTCTTGGAAAGACCAGAAACTACCTCCTCCTCTTTTTTCCTTGCAGTACTAGGGGTCAAACCCATGGTTTTGCACATACTAGGCCAGCATTCTTATCACTGAGCTGTAACCCCAGACCCCCTCTCCTCTTTAAGTTTTGATCTTACTGTCACTTCTGTAAGGACTCTTGTTCCTAGGGGCTTCCTTGACCTGGCTAACTTTTGCCATATCTCTGGTTTACAGCAGAAAGGCCCCTTCCAGGAGAATTGTTCCTGGGTCAGCTGGAGTAAGAGGGGTGGGGAATATGGAGACAGGGCATACCTGGACTAGCAGCTGGGGCACCAGGGGCTGGCTGATGACAACAATGCCCTGATTGTAGCTGGCCACCCGTGTAGCTGTACGGTTCCCATTGGACAAGAGGATATTCTTCCCATGATTCTCCAGGAACTCAAAAGCTGTAGGCATAATACCGACTTGGTTCTGGCCCTGGTGTGGAAGAAGAGACTATGCTTCATGAGGAGCCAATGGCAGGTCTGATCCACCCCACAGAAGCGCACACAGAGCTCAAGTGTGAGCCTCTGCCCTGCCATTGGAGAATCTGGTGTCCAATGGCCACTAACTGCCCAGCAGCCCTTGCTGTAGCCTCTTACGCCCAGGCCATGATCCTCGCCCTCGTCATCCTCCTCGCCTTCACTGCCGGTTTCTGAGCTGGGGGAAGGGGGTTGGGTGCCTTCTGGCTCCTCCAGTCTTGTGGAACTGACAATGGACACACTGCGTACTGGCCCATATAGATCCAACACAGCCCACACGCTCTGGAAACACAAGACTCAGAAAGTCAGAGATTAGCACAAGGCCTCCACCCAAGAGCCCACTCCCAGAACCAAGAGAAGCTCTTAAGTCTACTTTGGCAATGCCGGTGGCCGCAGGCCCCATATCTTCTCCGTCCACCAGGATATGCATCGTGTCATCTGCTCCTCGACGAATGCCCACACGGCTACCCACCTAGGTCCAAGGTGGGACAAAAACAAATACTCAGCCCACCTATCTCTGACATTCCATTCCCAACCCTTCACCCACTAATGCAGTCAGGTTCTTCACCCCTAGTCTCTCTAGGTTCCGGCCATAGTTCATCCTTTGGAGTTGCCCATCACGCCTGACTTCACAGCTGGACACCATCCAGGTGGTCTTACTCCGGAGCTCTGGCAGAGAAGGAGGCAGCCCTGGGCCACCGCCTGTTCCAGGCCCCATTTCCCCTGGTGCTAGTGTGGTCAGCCCCAGCCGGAGGGAACCTGCCCACTTCTCATCTAGCTCTTCCACTTTTACCTATGAGAGAGAAAATATTAGTTGGCCCTGATGATGGGCCAGTAGAATCCCACCACATCTCCACAGCCCACCTCAAAAACTTCCTCCGCCTTGAGCTCCTTGGTGCTGAAGACAAGGCCATGAGCATAGCCAGTGGCACGCACTGCCCTTGTGCCATCCTCCTCCAGATTGACATTCTTGCCACAAGTACTGTGAAATCGGTGAGCCACACCAGCCACTAGGGATAGAGAAAGGGCAGCAAGTTCAAATAGTGTGCAGAGTAAAACTTTAGATAAAACAGGAAGTAGACAGTAAGACTTCATCTATCATTACTCCTCAGGACCTCCTGACCCCTCTTTTCCCACAGCAAGACTCATTTCAAAACCTGGGATGGCTAATGCATGGTATGCTGACCCCAAGTGACATGGAAGTGTCCAGGTTCTATGTCCCAGGTATAACCCCCACCTTTCTGACTGTTTGCCCTATGGAGCTCTTCCCTCCCATTTCCTGTAGCATCCTTGAACAGGATCCTTCAGGCCCAAAGCAGGCACCTGGGGAGTGCAGGGGGAATGACTTCTCAGTAGCAGTGTTGCTGGTCGCCAGGCTATTGTCCATGGGGCCAGTAGCATTGGTGATGGACACTTGGACACACTGGCCATAGAGATCCACTACTGCATACACCTCTGCATAGGAAAGGAGGATGTCAGAAACCTGAGAGCCCAGGTAGCCTGAGCTGAGGGTGGCTGGCCAGAAGCCACAGAGTAGTCACCTTTACCCGGAGGCAATCCTGAGCAGGCAGCGCCTTGGTCCTGGCCATTGATGAAGTAGTGCAGATCACCCTTGGCAGTTCGCATCATGCCAATGCGTGCACCTGTGCCCAGTGCATCCAGGTCACACCCGTAGTTGTTGCGCATTGTGTTACCATCTTGCATGATGGCTGTGCCACTGGGGAAACAGCAGAAGGGGTGAGTCAGCTTCCTTGCTTCATCCCCACACGGGCCCCTGCTCAGTCTCTGCATGTTAGAACCCTCCAGTCATCTGGGCACAGTGGCACATGCCTGTAATCCCAGCTATTTGGCAGCCTGAGGCAGGAGGATTGCGAGTTCAAGCCAGTCACAGCAACTTAGTGAGGCCCTAAGCAACTTAGCGAAACCCTATCTCTAAATAAAATATTAAAAAGGGCTGAGGATGTGGCTCAGTGGTTAAGTGCCCCTGGGTTCAATCCCCAGTACCAAAAAAAAATCCCTCCAGTGCCTAGAATGTGGGGGAAGAGTAGTCTTGATCTGGGTCCAAGATACAATCCTGTCCCCCTTGCCCTGAGATCTCCCCAAGGAAAAGCAGGAACTCCTCTAAAAGGAAAGAGGATGGAGCTCCTGAAGGCTGGGCACGAATTCCCAAAATTTAAAGAAGGGGCAGGCAGATCCCCTGTCTGCCATTGTTAGTAGCCATTATAGGCCCAAACCCTGCTTCCCTTATCCCAGCCAGCTCCACTCAGTCCCACCAAGCTGCTCCCAAGAGAAGGTAGCCCCACCTCAGCATCCATGTATCATAGTCAATGTCTGTCATAGTGTTGGGGAATTCCAGGTCTTCAGGTCGAATAGCAGTAACTCCTGGGAAGCAGGGAAAGATCAGAGCTAACTCTCCAGGCTACAGGCATCCACATGCCCCAACCCACACAAAGATGCCCCCTTACCAGCTTCGATAGAGCCTGACCAGCGGTCCACCATTTTCTGAATGACAATTTCAAACAGCTCTCCATCCCGAAGGGCCCTGCCAGGTAAAGTGGCAGTCATTGAAATCCTACTTAGGCAGGCAGTAGGACAACGGGAACATAAAGGTTCAAGAACTGACCTATTGGAAATGACGATGGCATCATTGAACTCGCTGCGGCAGTTGTGTCGAAGTGCAGTGCGGCCCCCATTAGTAATGACGGCATTACTTCCATGCAGCTGGTGGAAGCGTAGGTCAGAGCTCCCAGCCCCTGAGGAAGGGGAGCTTGGAGACACCTGATTGTTTCCCTCAGGGAGTGGCTCAGGAACTGGAGGAACTTCTGTAGGAACAGACAGCACTTATTAGGTCTCCAGGTGTCTCTAAGGCTTTCTAAGGCCCCCCCCAAGGCCACCCTAACCTCCTGCCCTAGCCCAGCGGGCCCTCACCCACGTCATCCACAATGGTGGCCTGAGCTGCTTGGCCATAGAGATCGACGACAGCATAGACGCCTGGGGGTACATTCCAGGCAGCAGGGCCCTGAGTCATTCCATTGACAAAGAAGTGGAGAGTCCCATCCTCTCGCCGCACCACACCCACCGTGTCCCCTGCCTTGGAAGAAGTTGGGGCTGGAGTGAGGAGTCAGGCAGAGTTCCTGCCTGGGATGGTCCTGCATCCACCCCGCCTTGCTGGCTCCCTGACTGCTGCACCCAGGCAATGCACCCACTTTCCCACCTTGAGGCGGTCCAGATTGTGACCATATTCATCCAGGATGGTTGTCCCATTGTGCATCACCCCATTCCCAGTCATCATCCAGGTCCCTATAAGGACAAGCAATGGCAGAGTACATGAGGGGCAAGGCAGGGTTCCTTTCCTTTACATAGCAGCCCCCAAGAGCCTCCTCTAAGCTAAAAGCACACTCTGTCTTTCCTTTGAGATTTGCCTTTCTTCTCAGTGGACAAGACAACTGCAGTTTCCAAACCAGAGGCCCTGCCTTGGTGGCACTCCCCAGTCTCTGGACAAATCATGGTAAGTGTGATAACAAAGAAAGGAGCTGGAGAACAAGGGTCACTGCTGCAGGGACAGCTTCCTCTCTAGGACCCTATCCCAATCCTGCCCTTCTTGGAAGCTCACCAGAGCGCAAGTTGGTCATGGTGGAGGGCAACTGGAGGTAGGCAGGGTTGTGGGTAGTCACACCAATCTCAATGGAGCCAGCCCATTTGTCCACCATCTTGTCGATGCGCACCTGGAACACCTCTCCATCCCGTAGGGCTCTGCTGCTCAGCACCACTCCATGATTGAAGTCATCAGTGGCACTGAGGAAAGAGCAAATAGAGATTCAAATCCCAGTACATACTCCTTGAATATGCCAAAGCTTAGTCCAATGACACTTGCCCATCACCCACTGCCCCAAGCCAATCAACCAGTCCTCACAATCCAGGAGGATTCCCACTTTTCTGTCTAGGACTCCCCAGACCAGATTCCTTCTGCTTCCCACATCACCATCCCACCCCCACCCAATTCCATTAGAGCCTTTTCTGTAGGCTTCTCCCCACCCATGGGCCATACTGGGGCCTCAAGGCAGTGCGTCCCTCGTGGGTAATGGCTGCCTTCTGCCCACAATTGGGGTGGAAGAGCAGGCGCTCAGGTTCTGCCTGGGCAGCAGGAGCAGCACGTCGGAGAGCACCCTCAGGAGACAGCGCCCGCAGAATGGCATTGTTCCGGCGGAGTCGGTCAGAGTGGTTGTTATTGTGGACAATGGTGACTTTCACAGCCATCCCATACAAGTCCACCACACCATACACCACTGGGGGTGTCAATGGGGTAGCTACACCTGTGGCAGAGAAAAACAAGGGCAGAAGAGTCGAACATAGGTAAAGCAAGCACCAGAGAGGCAGGAGGATGAGGTCTGGACCCCACTGATAGCCCTGAGCTGGAAGGCCGCTCTGAGTATTCCCTTACCTTGATCAATGCCATTAATGAAGAAGTGTAGGGCAGAGTTGGACTTCCTTGTGAGGCCAATGTGGTCACCCTCCTATTCAAAGCAGAAAAATAATTCAGTATAGCTACAGAGCATCCTGGGGCCTTCTCATCTGGATATTCCACAGGAATCAGTTCCCAAAGGTATTCACATTAGTCTCAGAACCCTGGAGGACAGGCAGGATAGGTCTTGGGTCCCTGTTTTCCAAACGAGGCAATTTCAACATTTCCTGAATGCTCAATATAAGTCAAGAACAGAATTAAACCATTTTTACAAACATCAATTTCTGTTACAGTTTAAGTATTAGGTGTCCCCCAATACAAGAAAGTTTAGAAGTGAAATGAATGAGTTGTGAGAACCTTTGTGTGTTAATCCCCTGATAGAGATTAATGGAGTAGTGGCTGTAGGCAAGTAGGGTGTGGTTGGAGGAGATGGGTAATTGGGGGCATGCCTTGGGGTATATATTTTGTGAGCAGAGCTGTCTCTGCTTCCTGGTGCCACTTTCCTAGCTGGTTTTCTCTGGACTCTCTTCCACCATGATGTTCTGCCTCCCCTCTGGCCTGGAGCAATCTATGGACTGAGACCACCAAAACTGTGAGCTCCCAAATAAACTTTTCCTCTTCTAATATTGTTGTTGTCAGATCTTCTGGTTACAGCAGCAATAGCAGCACAAAAGCTAACTAAAGCAACTTCTTTAAATTTCCCTCTACATAATAAGTGCTATAGGGGCTTAGGATGTAGCTCAGTGGTAGAACACTTGCTTAGCATCTGTAAAACCTCCGGTTTGATCCCCACACTGCAAAAAAAGAAGAAAAAAATGCTACTGCTAGGCTCATTTTAGATTCTTCTGGGCAACCCTGTCTTTTCAGAAGGAACCTGATACAAAGACAAAGGGATTTGCTCTAAGCCACAGAAAAGATCACTATGTGGTACTCAAGCAGGGACACAAAGTACCCAGGCCTCCCCTAGAATGGCCCGAAGCATTGTGCCCCACCCTCACCTGCAGCTCATCCAGACTAAATTCACAGTACTCTCTGCGGGTGCCCTTGCCATTGGTTAGGATCCCACAGCCACTCATCATGATGGTGCCTGAGCAAAAATGGATACCTGGTTAGGATATGAGTTTCCTTCACCTCAGTAACCCCAGGCCTGTGTGCCCCCTGCTGCCCAGGACTGGTACCTGACTGAAGGTTGGTCATGGTAGCTGGGTACTCCAGGCTGTTGGGGTTGTGGGTGGTGACACCAATCTCAATGGAGCCTGACCACTTATCTACAAGTTTGTCTATACGGATCTGGGATTGAGTGATAATAGAAGGAGCAGAAAAGTTAAGTGCAGAGAAGGGAACCCCTTGGTTCTTCCCCAGACTCCACCCTCTTGGCATCGAGGGTTGAGCCCCATCCTTAGCTCCCAGAGGGTGAGGCACCAGCCAGACCAGGATCTTGCACACCTCAAACATCTCATTGTCCCGAAGTGGTCGGTTGGTCATGACAACCCCATTGTTAAATTCATCCAGGGGTCTCCGGCGCTCAGCTGTCTTATTATTGTTGCTGAGTTTGATGAGGGTCCCACACTTCTCATGAAAGAGCAGAGCATCATTCGAAGTGAGGATAGGTGAGGTGGCAGCACCACTAGATCCCAGTCCATCCCCTGAGGGTGGGGAGCTCAGGTTCACATTCAGGAGCCCCCCATTGTAGGCAGACAGGATGGCATTGCTCACCACCTCAGAGAGCTCCATGCTGGCAAAGTCTACATCAGGAAGATGGAGAATGGCCAAAATGAAGCTCTATACTCTCCTTCCCCACCTCTCTCCTGAGGTCCCTCCCTCATTGCCCATTCCCCTTCCCAGAGCCTCCCCAAAGCCCTCACCATTATGCGACTCAAGGCTGTTAGGAAACGTCTCCGGCCGGGCCTGCGCTGGGGACACCATGAAGGCTGGGGACCAGGTAGGATGGGAGGGGAATAAGGGTTCAGCCCTTGCTTCAGGGCCCATAGCCAGGAGATCCTCTCCTCTAGCCCCTGCTCTCCCCAGTAACACACTCAGGGTCTGAATGGCCCTGCCCACACCCAGCCTTGATCACTACTGCATTTGCCCCCCCCTGTAACCACAGCCCCTGCCTCACCCCTCCACCATGGCCCTGTATTCTCACCTTCATCCCCAGAGGTCCCCTGTTCCATCAAGGCAGAATCTTCAGGGGGGGCCAAAGGCTCCAAGGGAGGTGTAGGGATGGGAGTTGGGGGGCTGAAGCCTGGCTCAGGGGGTAGCACAGTGATCTGGGTGCACTTGCCATAAAGGTCCACGACAGCCCATACACGGGCAGGCAGGCCTGTGGCGGCCACACCACAATCCCGCCCATTCACCCAGAGCCGCAGCTCCCCAGCAACTGTGCGTTCCACACCCACACGGTCCCCTTCGCCAAGCTGGTCCAGGTCCTGGCCATACTCTTCCAGCACGGAGCGCCCATCCCTCAACACCGAGCAGCCCGACACTACCCATGATCCCCCTTTCAGCCCTGTAGCGCTGCTTGGGAAATCCAGCACACTGGGGTCCAACGACGTCACTCCAATTTCAATGGAGCCACTCCAAGAGTTGACCTATGATGGGGGTAGTATAGATTCGGGATAGGCAATCAGTGGGTCTCCCAGCACTAGTAGACCATATTCCACAGGCCACTCTGCTCCTTTCTCACCACCTCCAAGGCATTAACCTGGAGATGAAGACCCACAAGTAATTTTCTGGACCCTGCTTCTAATTATTTGGGCCTACTGTCTCCTGGCAACTCTGCCCTATACTCAGGTGCTTAGTATAGTAAACACTAGACAGGTTAGATATCCCCACCAAACAGGTTAAATTTTCTAGTTCCAGCATTCTACCTCTTCGAACTTCTCTGGGTCTCTAGGGCTTTTCGATTACCAAAATTCACATTCTTCCTATGTCCATGCCTTTTGCTCTTGTACATCGCCCTCTTCTTCCTGGTCTAATTCTCTTCTAGGATCAGGCTCCACCCAGATTCACTCTCCTCCCAAATTCTTTCTCTGTGAGCCGAGTAAATTACACACCTCCCAGGCCCTACCTGAGAATTTTGTCCTTCAGTGGTTTGTTCTTTTCTTGGTATTTCTCCCTCACATATTTGGGTATTTCACCCATCACATATCTGACATCTCTCCATCATTCACCCACCCAGATATTGGACCAGGAGACCTGTTCCCCAGCCATTCTGGTAGGTGGACCCATGTTCCTCTCCTTGCTTCTAAGTCTTAAGGAAACGCAAGCTCTCACCTTGTAGCCTTCAGAGTGAATGCTTCTGCTTCATGATCTCTTCCTGCCCATCTCTTAGTGTTCTATAGTCTGTCGGTTCCCTCTGGGTACCCGGTTATGTGGGCTTTCTGGCTGTTCCTACCCCATCTTCCCCTCCCTCCCACCACCCTCCACATGCCGGTTCCGCGGCCCCAGTTCTGCACCTTGCGATCGATGCGGACGGTGAAGACGCGTCCATCGCGCAAGGGTTCCCGGCTCAACACCAGCCCGTGGTTAAACTCCTGGCCGGGCTGCTGCCGCCGCGCTGTACGCCCACAGGCCGACAGGCTCACCAAGCGCCCAGTGCGCGGGTGCAGCTCCCCGCCGCTGCCAAGGACCCCGCTGGACCCCGGTCCTGGGCCGCTCCCGCAGGGACCTCCGCCCCCGCCAGGCCCTGGCCCGGGGCCTCCCCCAGAGCCCCCACTCCCACCCGACCCCGCCGCCATCGCTGCTGACACCCGGGCCGCGCGACAGCCGCGCTTGGCGGCACCGTGGCAACCGCGAAGGACAGACACCCTGAGGGAATACGACCGGGGGGCTGGAACCAGATATGCTTTACGGCACAACCAGGCAATGAAGCATCCCGGACTGGGAACTAATGACTACCACGGGGGAACAGAAGGACGACAGGGTCGGGGAAGCTCGCTTTACGGCACGGTGAGATGACGGACTGGCTCCTAGAGGGGCGAAGACCAAGACCGAGAGCTTTTGCGACAGTGGAGAGAAGAAATGTCTGCCACAGGCATCTTTACGACGGAAGGTTGATGGCGCCCAGACGCGCTTTGCGACAGCAGAACCGACGACCCCGCCCTCACCGGGGTGGGGGTGGGGAGCGACACATTGAACTATTCGCTTTACGGCAGGGGGTGGAGGTGTTCTCTACGCGCTTAACGCTTTAAGGGGCTACAGACTGGGTGACCAGAGGGCACAGATAAACGGTAGTTTTATAAATGAAAGTCTCTACCCTCTACACCTTTGAGACCAAAAACGTCGCAATCTGCCTACTTTGCATCACACTTTTCCTAAGAGGAAACGCGAAACGATTGGGGGCCGGGGGTGGGAATATTTCATGTCAAACCCAGCATGAACTCCAATTCAACCAAACACTTAAGACTTTAAATCCACAAAGAGAGTCCAAAGACACCTCGACATGTAGTTTCAAATTATAGCTCTTACGATCCCAAAAGATTCCGCCAAGCCACCAACAAGACCCCAGCCCAATTCCCCGAGGTCGCTGTGTCCCTCTAGCTAAGGTCGGAGGGCTGTGACTTCACAATTAAGGATTCACGCTCCCCGGTCAAGCCCCCTCGCTATGATTGGCTGATTTGGATGAGGGCAGTGATGGAGAAAGGCGGGAACAAGTTGCAAAGACAAAAGACATTGGGTGGCACGAAAAGGGAAAGAAGAGTGGAGTGGCTTCCGGGCTGAGATCTCTAAATAGAGGCTTGATTCCTTCCACCGCGGCTCTAGGGAGCAGAAGAAGGGACCTGGCCCTGAGTCGGAGCGTTCCCCGCCCACCGCATAAGGGGCGTGGCCCAGGGGCGGGGCTGTGTGGAACTGGGTTGTGGGGCGGGGTAGCTGAGAGTGGCCCCCTGGTGGGGCCATGGAGAGGCAGGGTTCTCTGGGATCTGCAAGAGGCTTCAATGGGGAATCACCTGGAGTGGTTACCAGGGGAGTGACCGGAGGGGTCAGAGGACTCGAAGCAGACACCAGACTGCCCTCCGGAGTAGCTTCGCCTAACGGTTCTGAGCCCCCCTCGCACTCCGGGGGCAGTGTGGTTCGCAGTCCTGGTTCAAGTCGTCCCACGGAGCGGGTAGTGGCTATCACTCCCGGGCTCAATCAGCATCCTGGGGAGGTTGCGGGCCACAGCGTTGAGTTCGGCCCATCCCCTGATGTAGTCAACATTCCCTGCTCTGGAACCGGCCTACCCAGGGCTTACTGTCCCGGGCCCGGGGGATCCAGGGTGTACACATCGGGGTGCGGTTCGCACTCTGGGTCAACTTGTTTGCACTCTGGTCCCTGTGAGGACCGGCCCCGGAGCATCCTAAAAGACAGCAGCTCCATCCTGATGCAGAGATCCCCCTGTGCGGATAAGTAAGGAGTCTAACTCTGGGGACAGAAAGCCCAGAGACTGGAGGGAGGAGTTCGGGACACCGAAGGGGACGGAGCCATAAGGGAAGGGACGGAGTCCTGAGAAATAGGAGTGAGGGTAGGTGAGGGTAGTTGGGTGGGAAATCTGAGGTTTCAGGCCTTTGGGAGAGCAGTAGATGCCCCATACGGTATCTGGCCAAACGGTATCGTAATTATTTCTGAGTCTCACCCTATCCAAAACCTGTACAAGGGGGTGTAAAAAAAAAGTTTTTTGAGTGACCAGAAGAATGAGGGAAGGCTGTAAGGAGGGAGGTCACTAGAAGATCTGTCTCCCACTCCTCTTCTGTGTACTCTCTTCACACCAGGAAAAAGGCTCAGCGCTGGGATGAGATGAATATCCTGGCCACTTATCACCCTACTGATAAGGACTATGGCTTTATGAAGGTGGATGAACCCAGCACCCCGTACCATAGGTGACAAGTCCTCAGCCTCAACTTTTCAGCCTAGACTCTCTTCTGTTCTAATAAGGAGGGCAAGGGAGGAGGCAGAGAAGACTCAGGGACTGGATATTGCCTGATGTCCCCCCTCCTCTGCAGGTTGCAGGACAGTGATGAAGATGTGTTGGCAGGGTCCTCTGTCAAGGTGACTCCTGAAGTGCTGGAAGAGAGGTGAGAGTTCTTTCAGAGATCAGTTGAGGTGTGGGGTCTTCTCCCCCTTCATCTTTGAACTTGGGCCAGAGGCATCTCTGCTTTTTGGCCTACAAAATGGGCGGGTACCACAATTCCCATCGGGTCTGACCAAGACTGATCTGGGGGGATCAGCTAGCTTGGTATCATCTACCACATGCCCCCATTGTTGTTCTCTCCCTTCGGTGTCCCCAACTAGTCTCCCTCCCCTTCAGGTTTGCAACAATGGACAATTTCCTCCCCAAGGTCCTCCAGTATGGTG
Organism: Sciurus vulgaris; assembly: GCF_902686455.1. Lineage (NCBI taxonomy): Eukaryota > Metazoa > Chordata > Mammalia > Rodentia > Sciuridae > Sciurus > Sciurus vulgaris. The sequence continues at coordinate 54,505,659 of NC_136463.1, read as the reverse complement.
ACAATAGAAGCTCAGGAGCTGCAGACAACTTTTCCAAGACACGTGAGATGCAGGGTGGGCACTGAATGGAAAGGGGAGGTGGAGCAAACCTTCAGCGAGAGCCTGACAGCAAAGCCAAGCTCTCACACTGGCCCACAGACTCCAGTGATTTTGACAAGCATCGTAAGACACACTACACTGAAGGGAAGTTCCTCAAGGCTCAAAAAAACCTGCCCTTGGAGCATGAGGAGGATAGCAGTGGGGGTAGTGCCGGCGTCAGCAGTGGTGTTAGAGGTGTGGTGATGGACCCAAAGCTCAGGCCTGTGGAGAGAGGCTGGGCAGGAGGACTAGCCAGAAGAGTCAATGATGAAACTGACATGCTCATCCCGAGGCCTGTCCTAGATGTCAAGGGTTAGTGATGGGGGACTCCAGGGACTCAAGAGAGTTGTAGTCCAGAGTCTGTTCCAGAACCCATGGTTCTCTTGGACTTTCTGTTCCTCACTTCTCCACCATATTCTGTCTTCCTTAGTGACCCATAACCCTGCTGTCTTGACAGGGAAGCAGTGCTGTGTGTGGTCACACCAGGGAGGAAAGTAAAGAGTTGGAATGAGGTCCCCATTCAGGATAGCCCCCATAGATAGCTGGCTGCTGAAAAACACAAAGTCCAAAAGAACTGTGAGGGATGAAAAGGTCCCTGAAGGTTTTCTAAAAGAGGCGGGTTGGTAACAGAAGAAAATGAGATGAGAACCTGGGAGCTGAGCTTCTCCCCTCTTGTGGGGCCCACCGTGTATACCTGGGAGGCATGAACACACCAGGTGACCATGACTCACATTGCTTTGGGTGATTCCTCAGATTTCCCTGGCTGCAGAAATCAGTTCCCCTCAGCTTCGACCCCCTTTCCATTGGAGAAAATCGATCTGCAACGCAAGGAGTATTATACGCAGGGAAGATACCTGAGGTCTGACTCCCACCCAGAACCTGAAGAGGACATAGAAGATGAGCAGCAGGACAGTGAGAGCTGGTGGGGAAGCCTGGGGGATGGGTACTCTCATCCCACAGCACTGTCAGGCTCCATGGACTTGACCTTGGTCATTGAGAATCCCATAAACATTCAAGTCTATCTATTGGACCACACAGAAGACTCCTTTAGGGATCACAAGGCCATTAATGGCTCTATGACCATGACAGCAATACCACTGCAGCCTGGTGAGGGCACCCAGCCATCGTTTCACTGGCCTACCTCTTGGCAAACTCCATCTCTCAACTTCCCAATCCTATTAGATCAGTTCATCAGAACAGGTGGTAAGAGAAGCCCTAAATATCCCAGAGTCTAAGGCCCATATTGTGTAGGAGAGGAAACAGAGACTCAGAAAGGTTGGTGACTCCTTATAGTTTGTTACTACCCACTGGCTCCATGATTCGTCCTTGACTCCTCTCTGCCATCCCATCCCACTCCAGGAACTACCATGTCATCCAAAGACAGTAAGTCTCCGGTGGCATCCAGCTGGTGTCAGTGGCTGGAGGCCAAGAGGCAGAATTGCCGAAGCCCAGGGAGCTCAGAGAGGGAATATAGAAACAACCAGAACCCTCCAACCCAGAACGGGCGCAGAAGTGAGCCTGGGCAGAGGCAAGGAGGTGGTTGCACTGGTCTGGGAGGCAGAGGGGCTGAGTGCATAGGTTCTAGGGAGTTTGAGGGTCACGTGGGCAAGATCCCATGAGGGCTGCAAGAAAGTCACTAAATCCAGCTTCTTCTCTCTCCAGATGAAACCCTGCGGCTCCAATGGACTCAGGAAGAAGAAACCAGACAATGGAAAATGTAACCAGCTGGGGATGGGATGAAAGCATCCTTACCCTGCTCTTGCCACCCTAGGGGTAGACAATAAAGAGAAGAAGAGCAGTACTCTGGATGCTGTTAATTGGACACCCAGGCTGGGCCTGCTAGGTCAAGCAGTGGGTGGGGTGGGAGGATCATTCAAGAGCAGGAAACCAGGAAAGCACAGCAGAGAGAAGGGAGCTGGGAGCCACCCAGGAACTGGATGCATCAAGAACCTAGGATCTCAAGAAGGTTAATATCAAGCAGCAGCAGGATGGCAATGACTGATGCAATTAATTTAGTTAACCACAAATTCAACCATCTTTAATTTATTTTAACAACCCCAAGGGAGGGATTTTCTCCTCTATCTTCCAATGAGGAAACTGAGGAATCAGAGAACTTACCCAGGGTCACACAACCTCTAAGTGACAGAGCCAGGATTTGAACCTAGATCATCAGGCCCCCCAAACTCAACCACTAAAAGAGAAAGAAGCAGAGAGAAAGACCAGGGGCCCCAGGAGGAAGGTGACAGCAGTTAGTCTCTAGGGGCGGGGCTGTGGCTTCTCTGATCTCAGGCCCCCCTCCTCCACCCAGGCTCCACCCCTGCCCCTCCCAGCACTGCCTGGAAGTGTGGTGTGAGAGCTCCTCCTAGTATACCCCTTTCCCTTGGGGACAGAATTGTGCCCCCAGATACAACCCAGCAGAGGACCCCCTCCTTCCTCATTGAGATCATTCTTGAGGCAGAGAGTGCCTTGGCCTATATCCCCACCTACCTGGCCCCCGGGGCCCCCTGGCCCCACAGCAATCAAGTGAGATGACTGTCAAGCTGGATTTTGAAGAGTGTCTCAAGGACTCACCCCGCTTCCGGTAAGTATGTGCAGGTCTGGGGGGCCGAGGCAGGGAAGATCCAAAATGACCCAACATAACAGCGCACACATAGCTTTTCGCAAGCCAGATCAACTTCAGGGTATAGACCGCAAGGGGCTGAGAGGAGCTGGGTGTGGTGGTACACACCTGTACCCCAGTTATTTGGGAGGTTGAAACATGAGGATCTCAAGTTCAAGGCTAGCCTGGGCATGTTAGTGAGACCCTCTCTCAAAAAGGGCTGGGGATAGAGCTCAGAGGTAAAGAGCCCCTGGATTCAATTCCCAGTATCACACACAGAATAAAACCAAAAGTGACGAGAGGGAGCTGGTGGACCAAGGTACCTCTGATATCAAACCAGGGTCCTCCAATGATCTCTACCCTGCCTGCACCTTCTGGTCTTTCTAACCCCTCAGAGCTGATATTCCCTCCTCCCTTGTCACTGGGACCCCTGTCCCTCCCCCTGCTCTGGGGTGGTTAGCAACTTCCGGCTCTAGCCACATCCATCTTCCTTCTCTTCCTGCTCTGGCCTGGCCTGTATTAGCTTAGACTGTGTGAAGTAAATAAGCAAGAGCAGATGGCTGGGTGGCCCTTCTCAACTCAGCAGCTTTTTATGTCTGTACCTACTGCCCTACAACCCAAACTCCAATCCTGAAAAGGCTTCCAGACCTAATGGATCTGAGATCTGTTCCTTGACTTCATCCTTCCTTTCCCAGAGCCTCTATCGAGTTGGTGGAAGCTGAAGTGTCAGAATTGGAGACTCGTCTGGAAAAGGTGACTCTTATATGGAGAGGTGACCCAGGAACCTCTCCTGGATAAGAAGGTTGGGCCATGGAGAAAGTTGGAGACTGGGAATGAGTCCTGGAGTTATTAAATACTGTGTAGGGTAGATATTTTGGATATTTCTCCAATCCATGAAACCATTGATTTGTTTTTCATCTCTATACTTTTGTCATTTCCAAAATGTTATATATAAGCTGGGTGCAGTGGCATGTGCCTATAGTCCCAGCTACTGGGACACTGAGGCAGGAAGATCTCATAATTCCAGGAGTTCTAGACCACCCTTGGCAACATAATGAAACCTTGTCTAAAAAAAAAAAAAAATTACCTGGGAATAGTGCTACATGCCTGTAATCCTAGAAACTTGGGAGGCTGAGGCAGAAGGATCAAAAACTAAAGTTCAGCCTCAGCAACTTAACAAGACCCTGCTTGAAATAAAACATAAACATGACTGAGGATATAGCTGAGTTGTAGAATACCCCTGGCTTAATCCCCAATACCCCCCAATACCACAATGTTACATAAATATAGTATATGACCTTTCAAAAATGGCACTCTTTTTTTTTTGTTTTTACTCATTATTATGCTTTTGATGCTAGGCAGTGTTATTGGGCCAAATTGTTATATTGTGTGCATATACTAATATGTAACAACAAATTCCACCATTCTGTACAACTATAATGCACCAATTCAAAATGTGGAGAAAAAAGTAATACCCTTGAAGTTTATCCATGTTGTAGCACATATCAATAGTTCCTTTTTATTTTTGAGTACTATTCTGTTGTATGGATATACTTGTTTGTCACTGGATCAGTGTTATGAAAGATCTTTACTCATATCTTTACTTGGTAGGGCTGGGGTAAGTAAGGATCCAGAGGTCTGGATCCACACAGTGATCTGTGAGCATCTTTGTGTCTTGTCACAAACTGGTAAGATTTGATCATGGGCAATCTCCTGACAATCACTGATCCTGCTAGCCACTTGCACATCGACCTCTATTTCCCTAAAGCCTCCATAAGACCCAGAAAATATTTTTCAGTTTAACAAAGAACACCAAACACCTATGAACGCCAAGTTTCTGTTGCCCTGCATTTCATCACAAAGCCCTCCTGATAGTCTCCTGCTACTCTGAACTGAACTGAAGGGCTCTACTTGCTCAATCCCATGATGACTCAGGCCAGAGTCAAGCATATTGAGCCTCAGGGGCAGTGAAGTCACAGCCCTGCACAGATAACAAGGTTCAGAGACCAGGACACTAACTTTGGGTTCTATCTTAGCCACCTGGTTCTTCCAGGGCCCCTTCACAGGTTTATTAGATCTCCTTGTTTGACCATTGTGAGAGTGCTTATAGGATGGGCCCCAGAGCACCCTAGCGTCCTACTTGGCCCTGACCCTGTGGCCTATGTGACCAATTAATATTTACAAGGGAATGTTTAGTGAGCACGGAAAAGGACAGTCCCCAACAGTAAAAACTGTAGAATTGAAACCAACCATTAGAGAATTCAGCCTATAAGCCAGACAGTACAGAAGGATGGAGTTTCTTGGAACCCTTTCATCTAAGTAGGTAGGTAAGGCAGAGAGGAACATGGGAGAGTGAACAGGGAAAGACATTTTGGAGGTATTTACAGAGGCTTTAGCAACAGGCTGAGAGGAACAGATAGGAATTTTGTATTAAGAACAGAACAGCTGGAGTCAAGAAACAGAGAATACAGCAGGTGTATGTAAAGAATGGGGCAGAGCAGGACTGGACTGGAGGAAAGGTAGGTGAATCAAAAAGGGGGATGCAGCCCTGGGCAAGGGGAAAGGAAATGGGGCAGTGGTAGAGGGTGTCACCTGTTGTGGTGGGTGGTGGCTGGTGGCCCTACTCCTAGCTCTCCTTTTTCCCTAGCTCCTCAAGCTGGGAACTGGCCTTCTGGAAAGTGGACGCCATTATCTTGCTGCCAGCCGCGCCTTCATTGTTGGCATTTGTGATCTGGCCCACCTGGGTCCACCAGAACCCATGATGGTGGTATGTAGAGAATCTGAACAGGGGTGTACTGGGGTGGGATTAGGGGATGCTGTGGAAGAGGAATATTGGCCCAGGGTCTGCAGGTCTCAGGCTAGAGCAGAGCTGGGGTTGACATACAAGACATCCATTAATAGATGGGGTCTAGAGTTGGGAGGGCCCTGCTGCTCCATGCATGGATGGTTCTCTCTCTCTCTCTCTCTCTCTCTCTCTCTCTCTCTCTCTCCCCCCTCTCTCTCTCTCTCTCTCTGCTTATTCTTGCCCAGGAGTGTCTGGACAAATTTGCTGTAAGCCTGAACCACAAGCTGGACAGCCATGCAGTGAGTGGGAGAAACCAGGGATGGGAGTCAGGGGACAGGGCAGTGTCATCTGTTGTCCTGATGCCCACCTGCCAATTTCTGCTTCTCTCAGGAGCTTCTTGATGCCACCCAGCACACGCTACAGCAGCAAATTCAGACCCTGGCCAAGGAGTAAGATTGGAGGGAAGGGGGCCTTTTTTATTTCCCAGAAAGCAGCCCTCCAGTCGTCTTCCTGTTACCTCAGGGACCTCTTTGACTGAAGGAGTTGTGAGATTGGGGGTTTCTGGTGGCCTGACTTCTATCCCATTATCCCAAGGATTCCTTTGCATTTCCAAGTGTACATAGGCTAACTGAAAGGATATGGGTGGGCCTTATCCTAGAAATTCTCTGCTGGGGGTAGGTGAGTATATCTGTGATTCTGTGTTATTTCCTCACCCCCAGAGGTCTCCGGGGTTTCCGAGAGGCTCGCAGGGATTTCTGGCGGGGGGCTGAGAGCCTAGAGGCTGCTCTTACCCACAATGCTGAGGTCCCTCGGCGCCGTGTCCAAGAGGCAGAAGAGGCTGGAGCTGCTCTGAGGACTGCTAGAGCTGGGTACCGGGGACGAGCGTTGGATTACGCCCTGCAGGTACCTGTCCAGTCTGTCCTCCCCAGGGCACCAAGGCCTTGGGTGGTATTTCAAGGTTGGGAGTCCCTGTGTGCAGTGAGAAGGGGTGCTATGATTTCAAAATTGACCTGAGGTTTTTTTGGGCCCTCAGATCAATGTGATTGAAGACAAGAGGAAATTTGACATCATGGAGTTTGTGAGTTTCAGTGGTGGTGAAAACAAGGTGGAAATGAGCTTGCTGCCAGAGAATAGGAAGAAAGAGGGAGAGAGAGGTCATTCCTCAACTCTGCTCCCTGCCCACCTTGTCCTCCAGGTGCTACGTTTGGTGGAAGCCCAGGCTACCTATTTCCAGCAGGGCCATGAGGAACTGAGCCAGCTGGCCCAGTATCGCAAGGACCTAGGTGCCCAGGTAGGACCCAGGGAACAGGAAGTTAGTAGAGGGAGGTAGGGACTCTGAGATGACTCTCCTGGCCTGGTAAAGGGAGATTTGGATATTGAGGATGACTTCCTATGCCAGTTGCACCAGCTGGTCCTTGAATTCAGCACGAGAGAAGAGGGACATGGAACAGAGACATGTGCTACTAAAACAGAAGGTGAGGGCTGGGACTGTGTAGGAGGCAGACAAACCTATAGCCTTGGTCTCTACCCACCTCAGTTTCCCTTTGACCCTCTTTGTGCCCTCAGGAACTAGGTGGGGAAGAGCCAGAGCCAAGCCTAAAGGAGGGGCCTGGTGGCCTTGTCATGGAAGGACATCTCTTCAAACGGGCCAGCAATGCATTTAAGACCTGGAGCAGGTGAGGGGATGGCACCCCAATCAGCCAAACCCACCTGATTAAGTATTTTGGCAGGGGGAAGATACCAGGGATTGAACTCAGGGACTTTCAACCACTGCACCACATCCCCTGACCTTTTTTTTTTTTTTTTTTTTTTTTTTTTTTTAATGTATTTCATTTAGAGAATGAGTTGCTTAGTGCCTTGCTGTTGCTGAGGCTAGCTTTGAACTAAAAATCCTCCTGCCTCAGCCTCCAAGTCCTTGGGATTACAAGTGTGCGCCACCATGCCCAGCTTGATTGAATATTTTTTTGAGTAGTGTTAATGTGCTAAGCACAGCAAGGAAAAGCAGACAAGCACCCCACCACCACCTTATAAGAGCATTCATTCAATCAACATAGACAGACCATAAACATAGTAATTAAGTAGGTTGCATGTTACATTAAGAGGAAATAGTGCCATAGGAGAAAAAGAAGAAAGTAAGGGACATGACAAGCAGAAGCTGGGTGGGGGAGTGGTTTTATTTTAATTCTATCCTTTTGTTATTGGTTCATTATAGTTGTTCATAGGTGGGATTTGTCATTACATATTAGTACATGCACACAACATAACAATATGATTTGGCTAATGTATTTATATGTTTTGCAATGCTGGGGATCCAACTCAGGGCCTCAAGCATGCGAAGGCTCCATCACTGAACTACATCTCCAGCCTGTTTTTTTTTTTTTAATTAATTAATTAATTAATAAAACCCAGAATGAAATCCAGAGGCACTTAACCACTGAGCTTGTCCCCAGTCCTTTTCTTTATTTTTAATTTTGAGACAGTAAGTTGCTTAGGGCCTTGCTAAATTGCTGAGGCTGGCTTTTGAACTTGTGAACTTGTGATCCTCCTGCCTCGGCCTCCCAAGCCACTGGGATTATAGGTGTGTGCCACTGTGCCCAGCTACAATTTTAAATAGTGGGTCAGCTACAGTTTTAAATAGTAGGCCTTGTGAGAAGGTGTCTTTTGAGTCATGACTTTAGGATATCTGGGGGAAGAATGTTATAGACAGAAAGAAATCAGCACTAAGGCCTTGAGATACTTAGGGTATTTGAAGAACAGTGGAGAGGCCATGGGCCTGGACAGAGTAAGGGAAAAGGAGGTAGGAAATAATGGGGTGTGAATCATTCTAGGGCCTTGGAGACTTTTGTAGGTCCTTGGGGTCTACTCTGAGGGAAATAGGAAGCTTCTACAGGTTTGGAGCAGCATGGTGACATGTCCAGAAATAACCGCTTCCCACTTCCAGAGCTACACTATCCTATAGGGGACCTTTATAAAATTAGAAAATCATGTCTCTTTCCCAGGATACTTTCATTTGTCAAAAATTGTAGCAATAGTACTGATTCAAATGTGAATCTCTTCTGAAAATACCCTGTCAGACACACCTAGAAATAATGTTTACCACCTATCCAGGCATCCCTTAGTCCAGTCAAGATGACACATAACATTAACCTTTATAGCTACCTAGCACTGCTGTCTCCTTAAACACTAGCTACAGTGGGGGAAGGGGTGTAGCAATAAACTTATTTTAAAAAGAGAGAGAGAGAGAGAATATTTTACTGCCATCTGCTAGAAAATTATCCTTGTAAATATATCAAATTTAGGTTGTCCAAGATTATGAGGTGATTTAGATGTCCACACTTCTCTAGAATGTCTCATGGGATGGTCAATTCATTTCTCTCTTTTCTCAACAAAATTCTCCTAGGGCAAAGGGCACAGCCTCCCTTCTGTTCCTTCCCTAGCCTCATCCCAAGGCTGCCCATATTCTTAACTATTTCCACCTTCTGCAGACGCTGGTTCACCATTCAAAGCAACCAACTGGTTTACCAGAAGAAGTACAAGGTGGGTAGGTCCTAGAGGCCTGGGCCCCAGGGAAACAGCCCTTGCCTTTGCTGGCCATCAGCACTCTTATCCTTACCTTCTCCTGCCAGGACCCTGTGACAGTGGTAGTAGATGACCTTCGCCTCTGTACAGTGAAACTCTGCCCAGACTCAGAAAGGCGGTTCTGCTTTGAGGTGGTGTCCACTAGCAAGTGAGTATAGTCCCTCGGAACAATATTCTAATATGTCTCAATAAGCAACCAGAAAGGCAGAATGACCACAAGGGAGAACCCCCAGACAGCTGCAGGCCTTAATTTCTTGGTGACTAGATTGGGGAAGGATTTGAGGGGAAGGGACCGGTGATGGGGGATATGTAGGAGGATATTACCAATTGGTACAGAAGTACAGGTGCTCCTCTACTTATAATGGGGTTACATCCTGGTAAACCACTGTAAGCTGAAAATATCAAAAGCTGAAAATAACATTAATTTAATGTACCTCCTGACCATCATAGCAGAGCCCAGCCTATCTTAAACATGCTTATTTACATTATTAGCCTGTAGTTGGGGAAAACAAAGTTGACTTTATTAAAAAAAAAAAAAAGTGTTGAATGTCTCATGTACTCTATTGAATACTGAAAGTGAAAATCAGAATGGTTATATGCGTACACTGCCTTGCAACCGTAAAGTTAAAAAAAAGAAGAAGAAGAAAAGCAAAGAAAAGAAAAAAGAAAAAAATGACCACCAAAAAACAAAAACAAAAACAAAAATCTTAGTCAAAGCTGGGCAATTCAAGAGGCCAAGGCAAGAGGATCTTAAGTTTGAGACTCTGAGTTAAATTAATTTTAAGTTACTTCAGCGACTTAGCAAGACCCTGTCTCAAAAAATAAAAAAATGACTGAGGATGTAGCTCAGTGGTAAAGCACTCCTGGGTTCAAGCCACAATACCAAAAAAGAAAAAGTTAAACCATTAAAATAAGTCAGGGGCCACCCATATTTCAATACAACTGGAACCAATTGAATACTAGCTGAATGTGTCCTACCATATGGCTCCCCTGGCCTCAGACCCTTGCCCAATCACCCTCACTCCCTCCATGCTCCACCCAGGTCCTGCCTCCTCCAGGCTGACTCTGAGCGCCTCCTGCAGCTTTGGATCAGTGCTGTACAGAGCAGCATCGCCTCTGCTTTCAGCCAGGCTCGCCTTGATGATAGCCCACGTGGGCCAGGCCAGGTACTTCAACGTGGGCACATACGGCCTTGCTGCCCTAGGAAATGGGCCACCTCTTCTCCTAGGTTCCTTGGTCATCCTTTCTTCTCGTCTCCCCCAGGGCTCTGGACACCTGGCCTTGGGCTCTGCTGCCACACTGGGATGTGGTGGAATGGCGAGAGGAAGGGAGCCTGGGGGAGTTGGGCATGTGGCAGCCCAGGTACAGAGTGTAGATGGCAACGCCCAATGCTGTGACTGTCGGGAACCAGCCCCAGAGTGGGCGAGCATCAACCTTGGTGTCACCCTTTGCATTCAGTGCTCCGGCATCCACAGGTCATTCCCCAAGGACCCAAGCATGAGACCCATTCCTTCTGGCTGTTGTGCAGCCACCTGCCCATCATACAGGGGCCTCTCCTTCACTCTGTCCCAGCTTCCTCTCAGATTCTGGCTGTCACTGGGTATGAGGCCTGAGTATAAGGTGCACCCAGGTAGGCTAAGCCCTCATCAGTGTCCTGATCTGCCCAGGTTTGGGGTCATGTAGGGGAATTTACTGGCTTGGTTGGAAGAAGCATGGGTCAGGCTGCTAAGTGTGGAGAAGCCCATGAAGACCAGAGAGAGAAGTTGTGAGGTCTTAGCAAGTCTATAAGGCCCTCACCCCATCAGTCTGGTACAAGGAGAGGGAAGGGGGATGGCATGCAAAGTGTTGTCCAGGCCAGAGTACTATCAGAGAAGGGAAATGGCTAGAGAGGATGAGGATCTTAAAATGAAACAGAAAAGAAGGAAGGATTGATGAACAGATAGGATCCTGCCAGGATACATGGCCCAGCTGGCCTGCCTCCCACCCCACCCAAGTCCTCTGCATGGCCTCCCACGAAGGCCTTGCCTTTGAGTGTTTACTGGAGTAGCAGCAGAAGTTTCAAGCCACTGCCCACAGTGGACATGACTCCCTTTCTGGCCCTCCAGGAGCCTTGGTGTTCATTTCTCCAAAGTCCGATCCCTGACCCTAGACTCGTGGGAGCCAGAACTAGTAAAGGTAACTTGGGATATTGTGAAGATGGCAGGGGAGGAGAATGGACCAGACACTGGCCCCATATCCTACCTGTCTCTCTCTGCCTCTGCCTGGACTTCAAGCTTATGTGTGAGCTGGGAAATGTTGTCATCAACCAGATCTATGAGGCCCGTGTGGAAGCCATGGCAGTGAAGAAGCCAGGGCCTACCTGCTCCCGGTGAGGTTGGGATAGTGATGCCCAGGACGCCCCTTCATGGGAGGAAAGGAGCGGACTCTTCTCTCACCCCTCTCTTCTAGGCAGGAGAAGGAAGCCTGGATTCATGCCAAATATGTGGAGAAGAAGTTCTTGACCAAGCTTCCTGAGGTTCGAGGCCAAAGAGGTGGCAGGGGGCCTCTAAGGGGGCAGCCTCCTGTGCCCCCAAAGCCTTTCATCAGACCCCGGCCAGGGAGCTTCAGATCCAAGCCAGGTAGAGCATTGGTTGGGAATTCAGTAGATCTGCTATGTGCTCAGCACAGTGCTAGGCCTATAGGGAGGCACAGTATGAGGCCCAGGCCTTCCCCTTGAGACCTGGAGGGCCAAGAGTGGTGGCACACACCTGTAATCCCAGCAACAGTGACTGGAGGCTGAGACAGGAGAATCCCAAGTTCAAGGCCAGCCTCAACAGTTTAGTAAGACCCTGTCTCAAAATAAAAAGAAAGACCTGAGGCTGTAACTCAGTGGTAGAACACACTTGCTCCAGTACTAGTGGCAGAAAAAGAATGTTGCCTATATCTCTGTCAGTATCTCTGTCCTTGAGCATCTCTTTTTCCCAGAAAGTTACAATGGGGCATGGTGCTAAGCACAGGAAGAAGCATAGGGTGTGGAGTGGGCAGGGAGGACTACATTAGGGGTATCTACAGCATGAGGAAAGGCAAGAGTGCCTAGAAGGAGGTTGTGAGCTTGGCTGGAGCAGGGAAAGGTAAGAGCTGAGACTGTCAGGGAGAGTCAACTCACCTGTGAAATCCACGGTAGTTAGGATGAGGTGAATGATGCCATCACCCCCACCCCAGGGCCCCACACACATATGTCCTCACACTTACACATACCCACACCTACATCACTCTGTCTCACCATAGTCCTGAGTCATGAAGGTCTCCCTGCAATTTAGAAGTGATCTATCTCACTGCAGCATCAGGAGAACCAGACTAAGGGTTTTCTTCCCAGACTCAGCACTGATTATCCCTAACAAGAACTAACTCCCCCCAACAGAGCCCCCCTCTGGTGACCTGGGCCACCTGCACCCTGGGGCCCTGTTGTTTCGTGCTGCTGGGCATCCTCCATCCCTTCCCACCATGGCTGATGCCCTTGCCCATGGAGCTGATGTCAACTGGGTCAATGGAGGTCAGGAAAATGCCACACCGCTGATCCAGGCCACAGCTGCTGTAAGAACCATGCTGACATCCCTTTCCCACCCTAAGGCTCCTTTTCTTTGACTCTACTTCAGACTTTGGACCCAGCTCTTTCCTCTTCCCCACTCCTGCATTGCTCCCTGGGGTCTCCACCGCATAGGGAGAGATAAGTAATCGAGACTCGTTGCTAAGAGTGTGTGATTTAGAGGCAAAGAACCTGAGTTTGAATCCAGGGTCTTATCCTTAACAAGAGACTTTGAACAAGTTATTAATCTTTCTGTGCCTCCATCTCCTCATCTGTAAAATAGGGATAGCATATCTCATAAGATTGTACTAGGGTTTTAATATATATGAATACATGTAAAGAGCTAGAGCCAAGCCAGACACTTAGCTGTACCCTCCCAAATTTTATTTACCATATCCCACCCTAAACATCTTGAAATTCACCTCTGAAGATGCTACCCTCCATCCTCCTTTTTGACTTCTGAATGCAGAATTCTCTTCTGGCCTGTGAGTTTCTCCTTCAGAATGGGGCAAATGTGAACCAAGCAGACAGTGCCGGCAGGGGTCCACTTCACCATGCAACCATTCTTGGCCACACCGGGTAGGGCAGCAGGAGATGATGGTCATGGGGAGGAAGGCTCTGGATGGGATGAAGGGTCCAGGGATGAGATGGCAGGGCTGAACCTGCTGTCCTCTCCAGGCTCGCTTGCTTATTCTTGAAACGAGGAGCTGATCTGGGAGCTCGGGATTATGAAGGCAGGGACCCTCTGACCATTGCCATGGAAACGACCAATGCTGACATCGTCACCCTGTGAGAACGCCTGAAGGGTGGGGCGGATGCCAACATGGGAACTTGCCTGGTGGGTTGTGAAAGGATTGAGCCAGCTTCTGGTTGGGCCACACAAAGGATGTGTGGATTGGGGTATGTAGTAGGAAGGCAGGCAGGGTAAGAGGATGGGAGTTCCTCCTGAGAGCCATCATTCAGGCACCAACATTCCTGACAGGCATCTTTGAAGCACTGGACACTAGGGAAACAATGAAACAACCCAGCTGAAAGATGGAGTTGAGGAGGGATGAGGAGAATGTTATTTATCCTTAATTCCTTCTCCTTCAGGCTACGATTGGCAAAAATGAGGGAGGCTGAAGCGGCCCAGGGCCAGACAGGTAAATCCACCTATCCCATCCTGGAAGTCCAATACTGGCATTCTGGGCTTCTGGCTTTGGTGACCTGTCTCCCTCAAGCTCAACTGCATCGATTCCAAATATATATTGGGCGCACGCATTGTGCCAGGAGCTTTGAATAAAAGAGAAAAGAATAAGCACTGCTGCTATGCTTAGGCAGCACAAGTTCTCTCCACCCACACTCCAAGGGCTAGCCCCTATCAGGCAGGACCGGCTGCCCTATAGTGCACTTAATTGTTAGGACCCAGCAGTCTGGCCTCCCAGCCTTTCTTCCTTCCCCCTCAGGAGATGAGACGTATCTTGACATCTTCCGCGACTTCTCCCTAATGGCATCAGACGACCCAGAGAAGCTGAGCAGGCGTAGTTACGATCTCCATACGCTTTGATCCCAAGCCTTTGGGGGCCCTGCACCTCTGGCTCTGCCCCTCCCCACCGCCAGCTCCTTTGCCATTAAAGCCTCAGTGTCTTGCGCGTCTCTTCGTAGTTCATTTATTGGGCGCCACCTCTGGGCCCCGTAGAGCGTAGAGCTATACTATGGCTCCTGGGGTGCTGGGAAGAGTTGGGAGTCTGCGAGCTCGAGTCACGCAAGAGGTGACTCCTGGAGGAGTGCAGTGGCAGTTAGGGTTCCGGACGGCCGTGGGGGGCGGGGTTCTCGGGTTCAGGCGAACAGGTCAGAGTCGTCCTGTTGGAGTGAGGCCGCGGACTTGGGGTGGGGGCCGGCATTCCCTTAAGGGAGCTCGATTTGGCCGCCCCGGCCGCAAGGCATCCCCGGAATGCGGTGGCTCAGCACCCGCCCCCTTGGGAATTCCCCACGGGAGCCACTGGGAGGGAACTGGTCCCCTGAACTGGGATGGCCGGACTTCGGTTTTCTCAGACTGGTAGGACTGGAGACTCCAGCCTCTGCCAGGTTGCAGACGTGAGGCCGAGCACACCTGGAGAACTGCGGGGCTGTCGCGGTCACATCCGGAGCTACGCGCATGAGTCACCCCACCCCCGCTCGCGTCCGCCGGTCCAGCCCGTCCGCCCCGTCTCTCCGGTCCGCGACTTTCAGCTCCCACCTCCACTCTAGCCCCGCGAACCCCGCGGGGGCGGGGGGCGGGGCGCCAAGGGGCGGGGTTGTCTCTTAAAGAGCCCGAGGCCGCTGCCCTTAGGCCACTTCCTTGGGGGAGGAGAGGACCTTAGTGGTTGCGGCTATACCCCGGGAAGGCAGCAGCGCCCGAGTCCCGAGACTCTCGGCTGCTTCCATCAGAGCCCTCGGACACTCCCAGCTCAGACCGAGAGTGCATCGTTGCCCCCAAGTCGATACAGGGAGGCTCGTCATCGTCTCTCATCAGCTCCGCCTCCATCTACTGGGGCTGAAGCCTGGCTGGGCCTCAGACTGGTCTCCGGAGCCCTGCGTGGATTCGCCTTCTGCCACAGCGATCTGCCCAGAAACTCGGAAGCTGAGCCCTTCACAGCTGATCCTGTGCTCGTCACCGTCACCTGCTGGTTGGAAACCCACTGTCGGAAGACCACAGAAAGGAATTGCTGACCACCCAAGATCAGATACGTCTGCACCAAATGCTCTCTTCCCCTCTCTGGCTGCCTTCTGTTATTTTCATCTGTTCTCTCAACTTTTCTGTGTGCTGAAATTCCATAACCACCACCAAGGTAGCTAGAGTGAGCTACAAACCTTGCTGGCTTGTACTCCAACCTGTGCCTCCAACCCAGCGAGTCTGAACACCACCAGCCAAGTCTGCACATACCCAGGAAGTTTTGCCTTTCCTTCTCCTTCCCTGTCTCCTGTACTCCCCAAAATTTCCCCTCCTCCTGTGCCCGCTTCGCCCCCTTCTTTTGGGGGCCCCGTGACCCTGAATGTGGGGGGGACACTATATTCCACCACTTTGGAGACCCTGACCCGCTTCCCAGACTCCATGCTGGGGGCCATGTTCAGGGATGGCACCCCCATGCCTGCAAACCTCAACCACCAAGGAGGCGGCCACTACTTCATAGACCGGGATGGCAAGGCCTTCCGGCATATCCTCAATTTCCTGCGTCTGGGCCGACTGGATTTGCCTCGCGGGTATGGAGAGACAGCCCTTCTCAGGGCAGAGGCTGACTTCTACCAGATCCGGCCCCTTCTGGATGCCCTACGGGAACTGGAAGCCTCTCGTGGGACCCCTGCACCCACAGCTGCCCTGCTCCACGCAGATGTAGACGTCAGCCCCCGCCTGGTGCACTTCTCTGCTCGCCGGGGCCCACACCACTATGAGCTGAGCTCGGTCCAGGTGGACACCTTCCGAGCCAACCTCTTCTGCACCGACCCTGAGTGTCTGGGTGCCATGCGGGCTCGATTTGGTGTGGCCATTGGGGACAGAGTAGAGGGTGGGCCACATTTTCGTCTGGAGTGGGCGCCCCGCCCCACGGAACTCCCTGAGGTGGAGTATAGCAGACTGGGGTTGCAGCCGCTGTGGACTGGGGGGCCAGGAGAACGTAGGGAGGTGGTGGGCACGCCGACCTTCCTGGAGGAGGTGCTAAGGGTGGCTCTGGAACACGGTTTCCGCCTGGACTCCGTCTTCCCTGACCCTGAAGACCTGCTCAACTCCAGATCTCTGCGCTTTGTCCGGCATTGAGGATGCTGCCCTATTTGATGGTGGGGAGGAGAGGGAAAGGGGCAAGGAGCTAAGGGGATAAAAGTTCTCTGAAGCCTCTTTCTAGCTCTGGTGTGGGAGCTATGAGAGTCAGGTCCCAATGCACCTGACTGGAGCCCAGATGTGGGCTGGAATTCCCAAACTGAGCCCACCAAGTACTCACAGGTGGTCCTGAGGATGGGGACTGGTCCTTTTCCTGGGAGAGGGAGAAAAGGTTCCCTTGGCTTGTTTTTGCCTGAGGCTAGAGACTTACAGTGTCTCTTTGATTAAAGCTCAGTATTAAGGAGTCTGAAAAAGTGGGGAACACCTCCATGCCCAGGTTAGACCTAGCAGAACCCCTGAGGAACACTGAGGGACCCACACCACACTGAGGGACCCACACCATAATACTTTGGATTGTCCTAATGTAGTCCCCTGGACTGTGGCTTCCCCTTCTGGCACTGGGTAACTTGGCCTGGCCTGACCAATAAGAGATCAAAACGCTCTGGAACATGAAAAAGGAAATTCTTTGCTGTGTTCCAAGCCACCTATTGGGGGAGGCAGAAAGGTCACAACCCACCCTAGGTTGACATAAGGGAGCTAGGACAATCCCCATTAGCAAGGGGGCTGGAGTACTCCCTGGAATTCTAAGTGTTTTAAAGGATCCCATATTGTAGATAAAGCTGGCCATGGGGAAGAGGGTGGTATCTTTTTGTAATGGCCTTACTTCATTTGTATGTAAGTGCATATTAGCCAGTGTGTCTGACTAATGCATGAGTCCCTGGTACCCTGGTTCCTGTCAGTGTTGCTGACTGTGGTGTCTATGTGATGGCCCTTCTGTGGTCTCTGCATGTCCAGGCCTGTTTGGGGTTGCCCAGCAACTGTTCTGGCATAGGTTTATCCTTAGTATGTATGTGAGTAAATTGAGATTTAGTTAATCACAGGGTGTGTGTGTGTGTGTGTGTGTGTGTGTGTGCAGGCATTTATGTTTATGTACCCATATCACCACGTAGGCAGGAGAAGCCTGTTTGGGTTTGAGTCACAGGATCTTACTGGGAGAAGTAAAAGAAGTCACTGGACTTAGCTAAGCCTCTGGAACCTGTAGGGAACTCTTAGTTGCCGAGGTAACCGTGGGCCTGTTGCTAGGATATAGCCGAGGAAGGCCCAAGGCTGCCCTGGGCAGAGAGAAGAGATGAAGTGTTTGAAAGAGTGGGGGAGGATATGAAATGGGATGGGATTTCTGGGTCCCTGAGTAGATGGGATACACATGTACAACTTCTTCACTGGGGGAGTCACTCATAATTTATCACTGATGATTTACAAGAAGAAAAATAAAATAATGTTTGGAACCACAGACTTGTAAAGGCCACTGCCCCCCTTGTAACAGAAGTCCTTCTTTCTCTGATCATCTTCTGCTAGATATGTCTTCTTCTGGCTCTCAATTCCTCAGGTCCCAGCTTTACCCCAAGAAAGGATGGAGCAATGACATTGTTTTGGAACACTTTAGAACCTCCCACTGTTCTAGAAGACCCTAGAACCTCCCAGGTTCACAAAGCATCCTGAGGTCTTCCTAGCCTAGTTGGGACCAATTCCAACCCCATCCCTCAGTAGGCTTTATGTGGATACTGGCACTAGGTGGAGTTTTCTTGGCGGTTTCCCAGGCCTGTATATTTTGTCGCCTACCAGCTCATGACTTGCCAGGTCGCCTGGCTCAGCTCAACAGCCAGATGAAGGCCCAGTGGAAGGAATGGACTTCCCCAGATTTCTCAGCCTTTGCCTTAGGTAAGACCAGACTTTAAGGGACAGGACCACCAATAGTTCCTGTGCCCCAAGGGAGACAGCACGTGACTTCCCAGCTGGGCCCCTAAGCCACTGCCTCAGTCCCATCACCATCTCTGGACACACTGATCTCTCCTGGGAAAACTCCAGATCCCAGGAAAGTAGCCCAGAACCACATCCTGGGCTGGCTGGTGAGGGAATGGCTGGTCCTTACCTAACTCCACAGATGAGATGACCATGAACAAAGTCACAGAGAAGACTCACAGAGTCCTGAGGGTCATGGGTGAGGTCAAAGGGAAGATGAAACCTGGGGGCTTGGTAAAACACCAAGGAAGAGGAGGCCGGGAGGCTGGGAAGCACAGGGCAGATGGAGAAGGGAGGACTGACCAGGGAGGGGACTGTGTGTGTGCGTGTTGGAGCGGGGGTGTGAACAGGAACTCCTGAAACCCCAGGGCAATATAGCTACTTTCTACCTCCTCAGAGATCAAAGGGTCCATCTCCTCACTCCCTTCATATTGGCAATGGCTTCAAAAGACCAAGATCCCCCAGTACACCAGGGAAGGTATGGATGCTGGAAGGGCATGCATCAAGGGGTGCCTAGAATCTTGGATAATGGGGTATGTGGCTGAGCGGCTCATCCACTCCCATCCTCTTCTTGTCATTCATTTCAGCTCTCTGTGCCCCAGCCTGCCGTGAGTAGAAAAGGAAAGGGCTAGCAAGAATGAGAGGCCTACAGCTAGGGAGGAGAGCCAGGCAGCTGTGGAGGAAGTTGGGTAGCTGGAGGGGTGGAGGCCAGGGCTTCCCCTCCCAGCGGTTCTCCTTCTGTCTCCTGCAGGGGGCAGCACCATCCTATACAACTGCTCCACCTGCGAGGGCATGGAGACATCATGTTGGCCCCGAAAGCAGTGCCTCCCAGGTTTTACTCCCACTTGGGTCCCTGCCCGCCCATTTCCCTGAGCTGATAGGCTCCTCCAACATCCTCGAACTCCATAGACAGGATCATTCATGGCCTTCTGGATTCCCCGCAGGTAGTCATGATCTGTGGGAAGCCAGGATTCTGCTCTTCTCTGTCTCCGGGGCTGTCCTGCTTCTGGGTGCTCTGAGCCTCCTGGTGGAGTGAGTTGAGGGATCATGACTGGCAGTTACCTCTCCACCTTCTGTCCTGCCCAGTGTCTTCCACCGCCACCCTCCGTCCTTCCTCCCACCCCCCTCCCCTGACTCTTTCAAGCTTACCATCCTTTGTTTTCCCTCAGGTCCCACCATCTCCAAGCAAAAAGTGACTTGTGAAGATGCTTATAGCCTCCCCACCTCCAGCTCTAAGGAATGTGTACCCACAACATCCACATCCCTTCGCAGGGAACCAGCCACCCCTCAGTACCAGCACAAAAGTTTCATTGTTCCCAACCCTACAACCTAGACATCTCCATGATGAATCCTAACATCAGATGGCCTCCAGGAACCCAGGCACCCACAGCTGGAAAGTTCCTCCCCTCCAGCCTTCCACCAATCAGACAGGGCAGTGGACCATGCCAGGAAATTATCTACAGAAGGAAAGAATCCCCCCCACACACCACCACTCCCACACCCCCTCTGCCCATTCCGGGAAAGCCAGGGCTGTCTGCCCCCAAAGCTGCTCTGAGCGCTCCTATGACTGATTGGGAATCCGGGAATGAGGGTTCTGGAAAACTCCCTCCCTGTCTGTTGAGACCACATCAGTCAGCCCGCTGGCACGCTGTCCCCCCATTGTGTTAATGTTGAGCAGCCCTGGCCTCCTTGGAAGGGCTTCCTCCTGCTGGGCCCAACTAAACCTGTGGTACTATGCCCTCCACTTCTGCCTGGCATCTGTTTGCAAGGGGTAGGGCAAAGTGGGGGCCAAGAAACTCGGTGGAAAGTCTTTACTCAGATTTTATCCTGGTAGATATTTAGTAACCTCTGGATATTTTTTATTGTTTTGATTGAGGAGACCAGGGATGCTGCTAAATATCTTACAATGCACAACAATGGATTGTGCAGTGCAAATGTTAATAGTTCATGGCCAAGAAATCCTGGTGTTGGTCCTCTATCAGGAGTTTTTAGTTTAGCAGATGGAAGATGGAACATGAAAACAAAAAAGGCCTGTCACCAAACACAAGTCCCAATCCAAGCACTTAGGACTGAAATGGATTCCCACCCTCACTTGACCTAGTGGTTCTCAAATCAGGTACCTGGACGATTTCTGGTATTTTCAACCAGCTGCACTTCTGAGTCACCTGGGCAACTTTCACACTATTCATGCTTGGGCCCCACTTCCAGAGTCTGAATTAAGCGATCTCATATGGGACCTTGGTTAGTGTAACCTGTAGCCAGGGTTAGAACTGCTGCCCTGGGGTGCCCATAGAGGCCCTAGGGATGGAGAGAGAACCTCCTAACCCTTCCACAAGGGGACCTTCCTTTTTGCTTTACACAATCTAATCCAATTCCTTTGTTTTACAAATGAAAATATGAGCTCTAGAGATCATACAGCTTGTCCAAGATCTTACAACTTATTCATTTGATAAATAGTGAGTGCCCACCAGGTGCAGCTGCCTTGTACCCTCCCACACTGTCTGCTTTCCAGGCTCAACACTTTGAAGTTGTCCTTGTTTTCATACACAATATTCAGTATATCAGCTGTCCAGTTCTGCCTATTTGTGTGTGTGTGTGTGTGTGCGCACGCGTATGTGTGTGTTTTACTGATGATTTAATCCAGGCGTGCTCTACCACTGAGCTGCATCCTCAGCCCTTTTTATTTTTTATTTTGAGACAGGGTATCACTAAGTTGCGCAGGGTGACCTGAAACTTGTGGTCCGCCTGCCCCAGCTTCCCAGGTGGTTGTGATTACAGGCATGTGCCACTGTGCCTGGCTTCAGTCCTGTTCATCCTTTTTTTGTAGGGAAGGTAGCTACTGAGGATTCAGGGTAGGGTCTCATTTAGTTGCTAAGGGTTTCGCTAAGTTGCTTGGGCTTGTGATCCTCTTGAACTTGAGATCCTCTTGCTTTAGTCTCCTGAGTCCATGGGATTATAGGCATGTGCCACCATGCCCAACGGTCCTGCCCATTTTTGAAGAACCTCTGTCCTATCTGTCCTCTTCAGTCCATGGTCTCCAGCTCCTCCTGAACCCTCTCACAATGAACCCCAATCTCCTAGATGCAGCATCTGACTCTTAGTGCTCCCCTCAAATCCATGTCAATTTCAGGGGCCATACTGGTCCTCCTAAAACTCCATACTACTCACAACCTCCTGTCTAGCATTACATAACAGTTAAGAACCTGGGTTTTGGCCAGGCACAGTGATGCATGCCTGTAATCCCAGCAGCTCAGGAGGCTGAGGCAGGAGGATCTGGATGGACTTCAAAGCCAGTCTCAGTAACTTAGGGAGACCCTAAACAACCTAGTGAGACCATGTCTCAAAATAAAAAGTAAAAAGGACTGGGGATGTGGCTCAGTGGTTATGGGCCCTGGGTTCAATCCCCAGTGCCAAAAAAAAAAAAAGAAAAGAAAAGAAAAAAAAACTTGAGTTTTGGAGTTGGGCTGCCTGATTTCAAGTCATGACTCTCTAACTGCACTTTGGGCATGTTATTTAACCTCTCTGTCCTTTTCAAAATTAACTTTATTTATTTAGTAGTACCAGAAATTGAAATCAGGGCCTTACAAGATAAGCACTCTACCATTGAGCTACATCATCGGCCCCTGTAATGAGTATGAGAGAGAGAGAGAGAGAGAGAGAGAGAGAGAGTGTGTGTGTGTGTGTGTGTGTGTGTGTGTGTGTGTGTGTGTGTGATTCTGGGGTCACAAACCAGGGCTTTGCACATGCTAGGCAAGCGTCCCACCACTGAGCACACCTCCCTACAAGGCTCCCCCTTTTTTTCCTGGGGATTGAACCCAGCGGGGTTTTACCATTGAGCTACATCCCCAAGATCTTTTAATTTTTTATGTTGAGACAGGGTCCTCTCTAAATTTCTGAGACTGGCCTCAAGTTTGTGATTCTCCTGCCTCAGCCTCTGGAGTTGCTAGAATTAGACATGAGCCACGATGTCCAACCACTCCACATCTTTTAAATGCAGACCATGTACTTCTTGGATTCCATGGCCTTATGTTTTTCTTTTTACATTTTAATATCTCTGAAATCAGAATGCATCTTAAACTGAATTCATGCCATGACTTAAATGATAGGTATTTTTTTCTTAGCAATACATAAAAAAGGTATTATTATAGCTGATAATATCTTATATTCAATGAAATGCAGTAGTATGTATAGGGTTGTCATGAAATTTACATAAGATTTTTGGGACTGGGCTTGATATATTATGGACACTCATTAAGCGTTAACCACTCTGATTGCTTAAAGGTACTCCCTACTTCTTTCTTGCCCACACGATATAGACTCGGCTTCTATTTACCATGGTGTCAAAGCTTTCCATCCGCAGCTCCCACTTGTCTTATCTGCTCTTCAGGTCAGAGCTATACAAACACAGATCTAACGGGAATCTCCACTCCCATTTCCCCCCACCCCCGTATCTCAGACTCCACATGTCCAAACACTCTTTCCTCCCTGACACTACTGCTCACTTGTGATTGCTCTCAAGTTTAACGTCAGTGCCAACTGTATTGTGCAGATCCTCTTCCTCCTTCTTCCTCGCATGCCCACAAACCCGCTTCTTATCAGCAATCAAGTGATCTACCTTTGTAGTAATACTTTGTGGACTCTGGCTCCCCATGTCCCTGGGATTTTACCTATCAGCACTACCCACCCATCCTACCCCTGAAGCCATACTGAATCACTTGTATTTGCACAAATATTTTGTTTCCCTTTGTCTTTGCCCAGGCTTGTCCCTCCACCTGGGTTACCTTTCTGATAGGGCTCAGACATCACTTCTGCAAAACTGTCTTGGGTCCTGGGACAGAGTAGCGGGTCCCTTCTCAGGGCATCTCAGCTGTGGCATGTGTTACATCAAGGTGATGATGTTTCTTTACTTTCTTCCCTTTAGTCCATGCACTGCCCTATGAAACCACTGCCAAGGGGTTTGCGATCTTTGTTTCCACGGTGCCTGGCACATGGTGGAAACCAAGACATCCCTGACAGCTCCAGACCCTTCTCTTACTCTTGTGATGTACATTCATTTTCTCTCTCTCTCTCTCTTTTAGCAGTGATGGGGATCAAACCCAGGGCCTCATTCATGCTAGGCAAGCACTCTACCACTGAGCTATAATCCCCAGCTTGATACACTTTCTCTACTAAGCCCTTGTGAGTAGGTAGCATTGGAGGCTGGTAGTGTTTGTGTTTCTTTTCTACTTTTATTTTTATGTATGTATGTATGTATTTATTTATTTTGTAGTACTGAAGATTGAACCCAGGGCCTCCTGCATGATAGTCAAGTGCCTCTACCACTGAGCTACCTATCCATCCTTTTATTTATTTATTTAAAATATTTTTTAGATGTTGATAGACCTTTATTTTATTCATTTATTTATATGTGGTGCTGAGAATCGAACCTGGTGCCTCACACATGCTAGTGCTCTACCACTGAGCCACAACCCCAGCCCCTATTTATTTATTTTTTGAGATGAGGTCTAAGTTGCTAAGGCTGGCCTTGAATTTACCAACCCTGGCCTCAAACTTGTAATTCTCCTGCTTCTGTCTTCCAAGCAACTGGAATTACAGGCATAGACCACCACATCTGGCACTATTTGTGTGTATGTGTGTTGGGGGTGTGGTGCCAGGAATCAAACTTAGAGTCTCAGGCATGCTAGACAAGATTTCTACCTCTGAGTTACACCCCCAGTTCTTGTGTTTCTTTTTTGTGCACGTACAGCCAACCCAGTACAGTATGGCCTGCCAGGGCAGGGCTGGGTTTTCTTAATCCTTCATCAAACAAAGGAGACCATTGTGAGTCTGGCAGTTTTTTTAAAGGGCTCCCAAATTCTTTGACATGCCTGCCATGGAGAGGGGGTCTATGCATTCTTCCCTTAAATCTGGGCTCTGTTATAGGCTGGCCAATAGAACATTGCAGAAGTAACACTGTGTCACTCTCTGGACCCAGGCCTTAAGGAACTGGCACCTTCTATTTTCTACCTTTTGAGATGCCCACTCTAAAACCCAATCACCGTTTACAAGGAAGCCCAACTTTAGGAAGAGTCTACATGGTGCTTCAGCCAAAGACCAGCATCCACAGCCAGACACGTGAATGATGGTATAGCCCCCAGATGTCACATTATTCCTAGACTTCCGGTTTTCCAAGTACGTCTTCAGACATAATTGAACAAAAACAAAGCATCCCCGTGTGTTCTGTTAGGATTCCTGACCCATATCTGGGTATAGTACCAGCAACTCAGGAGTCGGAGGCAGGAGAATTACAAATTTGAGGCCAGCCTCAGCAACTTAGCAAGACCCTGTTTCAAAATAAAAAATAAAAAAGTACTGTGGATATAGATCAGTGGTAAAGTGCCTCTGGGTTCAATACCCAGTACCAAAACAAAAAGAATTCCTGATTCACCAACTTCAGGGACATAATAAAATGGTTGTTTTATGTCACTGGGTTTTATTATTCCTTACCAATAGATAACTGGAACAGTGGGGTAGAAAAATAAACCTAGTACTTGGCATTAAATGTCCTGGATTCATTACATGGCAGCCCTGTCACTTCCTAGATGTGTGTACCAGGAACATTATTTACCAACCAGAGTTTCAATCCTCCTACCTATAAAGTGGAGTTATTGGTGGCTTGCTTGTATGGTTATAGTGTAAAACACTATCCAAAGCATTTCCATGTGTATTCATAGCTGTGTAACAAGTTACTCAAAAACTCAGTGGCCTAAAACAAAAATCATTCTTTCACAATTTCTGTGAAACAGAATCAAGAGCTTCAGGCACCAAAGTTACATAGGAGGAAAACATTCTAGTATTTTACAGGACAGTAAGATAGCTATAGTTCACAAATTATTATATATTTTATAAAGAATGAGTAAAGAGCTGGGTGTGGTAGTGCATACCTATAATCCCAGAGACTTGGGAAGCTGAGGCAGGAGGATTACAAGTTCAAGGTCAGCCTTAGCAATTTAGCAAGACCCTCAGCAACTTAGTGAGACTGTCTCAAAATAAAAAATAGAAAGGTGGAGGCTAGATTTGACTATGGCATGCTATGTGCATGTGTTGAAATATTACACTAAACCCCATTATTATGTACAATTTATGCATGTTAATAAAATATTTAAAGAATAAATAAAGGACTGGGGATGTAGCTCAGTGGTAAAGTGTCCTGGGTTCAATCCTCAGTACCCGCCTCCCTCAAAAAAAGACAAATGTATAAGAGGATAAAAATACTAATAATCCTGACTTGATCATTACCCATTGTATATATATTTCAAATTGTCACACTGTATCCCATAAATATGTACAATTGTATGTCATTAAAAGAAAGAAATTTGGGAGCAGCTAAACTTGGTGGCTCTGGCTCAGAGTCTCCAGCTAGGTTATAGTCAGGACTGCAGAAATCTAAGATATGACTGAGGCTGTAGGATCAGCTTCCAAGATGGCAGTTGCATGCCTGGCTAGTTGGTGCTGGCGAGTTGGTGTTGACTGTCAGCAGGAGGACTCAGTTCTTTGACATGTGGATCTCTCCAAAGGAACACTGACGTGTCCTTATAACATGGGACTGGCTTCTTTCTCCCAGGGGGAGTGATCCAAGAGAGCAAGGCAGAAGCCACACTGCCTTTTATGGTGGAGCTCAGAAGTTATACACCATCCTCTTTGCCATATCCCATTGATTACATGGATGAGCTCTATTGGTTGTGGGAAGGGACCATACAACAAGATGAAGACCAAAAATGAGCTTTTTTATTTTCTTTTTTTAGTGCTGATGATTGAACCCAGGGGCAATCTATAACTGAGCTACATCCCTAGCCCTTTCAAATTTTTGAGACAGGGCCTTGCTAAGTTGCTAAGCCTGTCCTTGAATTTGCAAATCTCCTGCTTCAGCCTCCCAAAATCACTGAGATTACAGGCTTGCACCACTACACCCAGCTCCAGGAGGGAACTTTTGTTAAAAGCCCTTTGGGAGGCTGGCTACTCCACATACAGACATAATTCTTCAATAATCCCATCAGGTAGATACTTGTAGTAGACTCATCTTGAAGAAGAAGAAACAGAGGTACAGTGATACGAAGGAACTTGCTTAGACTCATAGTCTGGTAAGTGGTAAATCTGGAATTCAAACTCAGGCCATCAGAGTCCAGAGCTGAGGTCTAAGCTACTGTCTGATCCATTGGAGACTGAGAGAACACTATGGCCTGAAAGAATACTTCCACTTTGAGAAGAAGAATAAAGAGTACATACAAGGTGGTGGGCAATGACTCTAAAAATAAACCGGGGAGAGAAGGGACCTCAGGGTCCTGGAGGGTGATGGTACAAAGACCTGAAGAGCCAACATGTGGGACCAGGTAATACTAAACTGGGAGATGGGCAGGGATGGGCTCCCTAGGAGAATGCCTATAGGTGAAGATTGGAAATTCCCCTCTCCACTATTTCCAGCAAAGGAGCTCTTGATTTCAAATCTTCTCTTCAAAGGAACCAGGTGACTCTCCATCTGATCCATACCACTGAATGAATACTTTTCTCAGGAGCCAGGCACTGGTCTGGGCATGGCAGACATTGTAATGCACAGGCAAGATGAATCCCTTGTTTACCCAGAACTATCAGGGGAGACAGACAAGTTACTGGCAAATTCTACCAGTGATGATGCAGTGATGGGAAAGTGTAGAGGGTCTTGGAGTGCAGAGGAAGACATGTGACCAGTTAAGAATAGTCTTTTTACACATGGCAAGGTCAGGCAAGAGTAGACCACATTGGGGAAAACTTCCAAGCAGAGGGAACAGCTGTGCAGAGGCTCGGAGGAGAGCAAGCCATGACTCTGACACTGAGGTGCTTTCCCCTATTGCGAGGCTAGACTGACGTGGATGCGGTGGAAGGAAGAGGGCCCAGGGATCCAGGATCAGAGCAGGGAAGAAGAAGCTAATGAAGCTCTAATGTGGTTTCTGATAGGCGCAGAGAAAGGCTTCTGGATGGATCTCAACTCAAGCTGTGCTCCGCCCCCAACCCTCCCCAAGCCAAAGTGTGTGTGTGGTGGGAGCAGTCAGGTGCCTTCTGTTTATCTTCCTGACTTTCTGGCCTGTGGAGGAAGACTTGGCTCTGCTGGGGTGAATGTGTTCATTCTTCTCCAATGCCCCTGCAGGGCAGGGCAGGGGTTGGGGAAAGGCACATGGAGGGGTTGGTGCCCAACGTGGGCTTCCAGGTATAAGTATTAACAGAAGGCCCATCCCAGCCTGGAGGAGGAGCTCCCTAAGAGTGATTCGGATGGTCAGGTGGTACGCTCCCACATCCCACTCTTCTCTGTGGGCAAATGGGAGAATGGAAGAAGTTAAAAAACTCTACCTGCACAAGAAAGAAAGAAATAGGGAAAGAGAAAGAACTGAAAAGTTTCTAATTCCCTGGATTTTTTTGGAGGGAGGGATTGAATCCAGGGGTGCTCTACCACTGAACTACATTCCCAGCCCTTTTTATTTTATTTTGAGACTGATTCTCTCTAAGTTGCTCAGTCTGGCCTTGAACTTGTGATTATCCTGCCTCAGCCTTCCTAATAGCTGGAATTACAGGGGTGCGCCACCATGTCCAGCTCCCAGGATTTTTTTTCGAAGCCAAAGACAGAGTGAGGTTGAACCTCTGCCTCTTCTTTCCTGCAGAGGCAAGATACGAGTACAGAGGACCTAGGCCATAAGTCCAAGCTACAGTGTCCCCCAAACCTCAGCCTCTTCTCCATCTGTGATGTTGTGATATAATAAGAAATGTATATTTGTCTCTGTCCCAGTTCTTGCTACAGAGCTCCTAAAACCCTCAGAATTTCCTGAGCGATAGTGGCGCCATGAATGTCTGTTGTTATTTGTAATAAGCCCCTTTAACCAAACCTGAATTTATGCTAGTGAGGAGAGACTGAAGAGGAGTCTGTTGGAAATTTCAGCCTCACGCCTCAACCCCTGGAAAGATTGAATTTGCAAATGGCTGGGGATTTAATCAATCATTCTTATCCAGTAGAACCTCCATATGAATCCTACACAGTGGAGTTTAGAGATCTTTGGGGGTGGTGGTGAACACATGGGAGGATGTTGGGCCCAGAGAAGGTATGAAAGTTCCTTCCTCCCCAACATCTCATCCTATCATGTTTTCCATTTGGCTATTCACTGCTCTTTGTAATATCATTTGTTTGTTTTGTATATTTCGAAAACTTTTTTTTTTTTTCATTGAGATAGGGTTCACTAAGTCACCCAGGCTTGTCTTGAACTTGTGGGCTCAAATAATCCTCTTGTCTCAGCCTGATGAGTGGCTGGGACTACAGACATGCACCACCATGCCTAGCTTGTAACATCTCTTACTTGAGCCATTGTAGTAGATAATCAAATCTGAGGTGGGGGTTGTGAGAACCCCTGGTTTATAACTGGGCAATAAGAAGTACAGGAAGTTCAGACTTTCAACTGGTATCTGAATTGGGGGCAGTTTGTAGGACTGGGTCCTCAACTAGGTAAGTCAATACTAACTCTGGTAGTTAGTGCTGAAATTGAATTAAATTATAAGACACCCAATTGGTATGTGCAAAGAACTGGAAAATTGCTTGGCACAGGGGGAAATCACACCCATTCTTTTGGTGACAGCAGTGGTGTGTAGAGGTAAGAGTACAGAAGGACTCTCTCTCTCTCTCTCTCTTTTTTTTTTCTTTCTTTCAGCTTTTAGCTTTCCATAAATAAGGCAGGGTCAGCTCTGTCTCCTAAACCAATAGGAAGAGCCTTTTCATCTCTTCACTCTGTTCCCAGTTTCTTCTCACATCTTTTCCCAGCTGATCTTAGGTTGAATCTGCCACACAACTATTAAGACCCCTCCTCAGAGACCCAAGGCAGGTCCCAGCTCCTTTCCACATTCTGCAAGTCTGCTGGAAAAAAGGCCTCCATGGTAGGGATCTGTCCTGTCTGCTTGTTCCCCAGGACCCCCAGAGAAGAAGCTCTGTAAACTTTCACTAGGAGGATGAAATGATGCCTAGTCCGGTTTCTCCCTCTTGGGCTGCGTCTGCCTTCATGTGTCCCCACATGCCCTACCTTCATGTATTCATTCAACTCCCAGAACACTTCTAATGCCTCCAGATCTGTGAGGATGTTGGCTTCACAGAAAACTCAGATTTCACAGTCTTTTCTGAAGAAGGTCATGGAACCACTGTGTTTGCCACCAAGAACATGGACATTGTGTTCCCATCCCTTTAGCTTGGAATGCCTTACCAACACCCAACTTGCCAGGACTCAGCTCAGATGCTAACTCTTTCATGATCTTCCTTCATACCTTCATACAGTCCAGTAAGAATGGTAACTCATTTCTTTGCATTCCTATGGTCCTCTCAATTCTTTTTTTATGGGACCTACTGTATTCATTCATTCATTCATTCTGCATGTTGAGAACCTCTACTTCTGGCAATAATGATATTATATATCAATTTGTGAGCCCACTGCAAGGTGTGGAAGCTGAACTGAGACTCCTGCATTAAAGCTGTCACACGATTGTTGCAATCTCTGGTTCC
This sequence comes from Sciurus vulgaris, assembly GCF_902686455.1. Classification (NCBI taxonomy): domain Eukaryota; kingdom Metazoa; phylum Chordata; class Mammalia; order Rodentia; family Sciuridae; genus Sciurus; species Sciurus vulgaris. Next base: position 54,475,879 of record NC_136463.1, on the reverse strand, counting down.
TGGCAGAAGCAGGTAAAATTTTTCTCTGGAGAAAAACGTCAAATTTAGGCCATTGGGATTCCTACAGATTAAGATCAATAGTATATGATTTCATATTCATGAGTCACTACACACTAGTAAACAATTCACCATTAGTGAGAGTCAGAAGAAATAACAACCATAGGGTTAGATCTGTAAGGATATAAAAACTGGAATCTAAAAAAATAAAACTATGTATGAAATATTTAGGGAAAATTTGGAGTAAAAAATGACAAAGTAATAGAAAACTATTACAACTCACCACAGAGATTTAAGAAAAGAACCCAAAACATCTTTGGTTAGAAAAATATAATATGAGCCCTGTGCAGTGGTGCATGCCGGTAATCCCAGCAGGTGGGGAGGCTGAGGCAGGAGGATTTCGAGTTCAAAGCCAGCCTCAGCAAAGGCAAGGTGCTAAGCAACTCAGTGAGACCCTGTTTCTAAATAAAATACAAAATAGGGCTGGGGATGTGACTCAGTGTTCAAGTGCCCCTGAGTTCAATCCCTGATTAAAAAAAAAATTATATATATATATATATATATATATATATATATATATATATACATGTGTATATACACACATATGTATATAATATGAAGTTAAAAACTCTTAAGACACAAAAAGTGTGCAATATAAAATAAAAAAAATCAGTAAATTAGACTCCACTCCTCCACTCAAATGTAAAACTTTTTTAAAATTTCAATGACAATATTAAAAAAAAAATAAATGGGTGACTAGCTGGGCATGGGGGTGCACATCTGTAATCCTAGCAACTCATGAGGCTGAGGCAGGAAAATCTCAAATATCAAAGCCAGCTTGGGCAATTTACTAACACCCTGTCTCAAAATGAAAAATAAAAAAAGAGCTGTGGATGTAGCTCAGTGAAGAACATCCCTGGGTTCAATCCCTAGTCCCACCTGCTCCACCCCACATATACAAAAAAAAAAGAATAAAGGAAAGTCCGAAAACAGCAGGAAAAAAGTATTTTCAAGATACATATCCAATAAAGGACTTATAGCTAGGATATAGAAATAACTTATAATTCAAGAGTAAGAAAAAGAAGTGACTCTGGAGACCGAGGCAGGAGGATTATAAGTTTAAGGTCAGCCTCAGCAACTTAGTGAGACCCTGTTTAAAAAAATATGTGTGGGGGGCAGGTAAAGAACCTTGTGTTCGGGCTGGGGCTGTGGCTCAGTGGTAAAGCACTTGACTAGCACGCATGAGTCACTGGGTTTAATCCCCAGCACCACATTAAAAAAAAAAAAAAAAAAAAAAACTAAATAAACAAAATAAAGGTATTGTGTCCATCTACAACTAAAAATTTTTTTAAAAAGAACCTTATGTTCTATCCCTAATACTGATTAAAAAAGGGAGGGCAAAAGAATAGAACAGACACTCCACCCAAAATAAAGATATATGGATGACAAATAAACACATGAAAAGATACTCAATATCATTAATCATTAGGCAAATACAAATTAAATCTACAGTGAGATATCACTACACATGCACTAGAATAGCTAAAATTTTAAAATGTTGATGCTAAAATTTAAAAATCTTGATGAAGATGTACAGTAACTTGGGCTGGGGATGTAGCTCATTGGTAGAGTACTTGTCTAGCATGTACAGGGTCCTAGGTTCAATCACTAGTAAAAAACAAAACAAAACAAAAAAAACAAAAAAACCCCACAAAGGTGTAGAGTAACTGTCCACTGTTAAGATTTTGAAATAGTACAACCACTTTGGAAAACAATTTGTCAGTTTCTAAAAAATATGAAACATCTACTATATTATCCAGGCATTCAACTTTAGGTGTTTACCCAAGATTGTGACAATATATGTACACACAGAGTCTTGAACATGAGTGCTCATAGCAGCTTTATTTGTAATAGCCAAAAACTGGAAATGACTCAGGCAAATAGATAAATAAAACTACTGAGCACTAAAAAGGAATGAACACTGATGATATATACATAGGAGAACTACCCCATTCACAATAGCCTCAGGAAAAAAAAATACTTGGGACTCAATCTAACAAAATAGGTGAAAGATCTGTACAATGAGAATGAGTTTGAAGAAAACCTTAGAAAATGGAAAGATCTCCCATGTTCTTAGATAGGCAGAATTAATATTGTCAAAATGGCCGTACTACCAAAAGTGCTATACAAATTCAATGCAATTCCAATTAAAATCCCAATGCCATACCTCATAGAAACAGAGCAAGAAATCATGAAATTCGTTTGGAAGAATAAGAGACCTAGAATAGCTAAAGCAATCCTTAGCAGGAAGAGTGAAGCAGGGGGTATCACAATACCAGAATTCCAAGTATACTACAGAGCAATAGTAACAAAAAATGGCATGGTACTGGCACCAAAATAGACAGGTAGATCAATGGTACAGAATAGAGGACACAAAGACAAACCCATATAAATACAGTTTTCTCATACTAGACAAAGATGCAAAGAACATACAATGGAGAAAAGATAGCCTCTTCAACACTTGGTGCTGGCAAAACTGGAAATCCATATGCAGCAAAATAAAACTAAACCCCTATCTCTCACCCTGCACAAAACCCAACTCAAAATGGATCAAGGACCTTGGAATCAGACCAGAGACCCTGCACCTTATAGAAGAGAAAGTAGGTCCAAATCTTCATCATGCCGGCTTAGGACCAGACTTCCTTAACATGACTCCCAAAAGCACAAGAAATAAAAACAGGAATCAATAATTGGGATAGATTCAAACTAAAAAGCTTTTTCTCAGCAAAGGAAATTATTAGCAATGTGAAGAGAGAACCTACAGAGTGGGAGAAAATCTTTGCCACACGTACTTCAGATAGAGCACTAATCTCCAGAATCTATAAAGAACTTAAAGAATACCAAGAATACAAATAACCCAATCAGCAAACGGGCTCAGGAAATGAGCAGACATTTCACAGAAGAAGTTGTACAAGCTATCAACAGATATATGAAAAAATGTTCAACACCTCTAGTAATAAGAGAAATGCAAATCAAAACTACCCTAAGATTCCATCTCACCCCAATTAGAATGGTAATTATCAAGAATACAAGCAACAATAGGTGTTGGCGAGGATGTGGGGAAAAAGATACACTCATACCTTGCTGGTGGGGTTGCAAATTAGTGCAGCCACTCTGGAAAGGAGTGTGAAGATTCCTTCAAAAACTTGGAATGGAACCACCATTTGACCCAGCTATCCTACTCCTTGATCTATACCAAAAGGACTTAAAATCAGCATACTACAGAGATACAGCCACATCAGTGTTCATAGCTGCTCAATTCACAATAGCTAGATTGTGGAACCAACCTAGATGCCCTTCAATTGATGAATGGATAAGAAACTGTGGTGTATATATATAATGGAATATTACTCAGCCATAAAGAAGAATACAATTATGGCATTTGCAGGCAAATGGATGAAGCTGGAGAATATCATGCTAAGTGAGATAATCCAGTTCCAAAAAAACCAAAGTCCAAATGATCTCTCTGATAAGCAGATGATGATACATAATGAAGGGTGAGAGGGAGGCAAGAATGGAGGAAGGATGGATTGTATAGAGGAAAAAGAGGGGTGGGAGGGGTGGGGGGAAGGGAAAAATAACAGAATGAGACAAACATCATTACCCTATGTACATGTACGATTACACAAATGGTACAACTCTACTTCATGTACAACCAGAGAAACAAGTTATACCCCATTTGTTTACAATGAATCAAAATAAATAAATTATAAAAAAAATAAAAAGTGTGTGGCGGTGGCACTGAGGACACAACTCTGTGTTAAGGCACTCCTGAGTTCAACCCCCAGTACCCTTCCCCCCACCAAAAAAAAAAAAAAAAAAATCAACAAAGATAAATAAGACAGCCCAGCCTCCATCCTGCATAACTCATAATACATTAGTATTGACAAATGTAGAAGGAACAATTACAGTGTGCTCAGCTGGTCTGGTTGGAGGGCAAACGAAATGGCAAGAAAACAAAACCAAAGTCCGAATACACACATAACAGCATTATGAAGATTTTCCCATTGATACTATAACATCCCATGTGCTTGCCAATATGAGAAGGGCTTTTCCCTCTGGGACCCAGGGGACAGCAGCTACTATGTTCACACATCCTTCCTTGGGACAGGAGGCAGGCCAGATGTCCTAAGATTGGCAGCTTCCTCTCTGGGACCCCTGAGGAAAAGGGAATGGGCGTGCTCCTCATTAGAGTCCTTTTCAAGGTTCCAGACAGTGCCCCTGTGGCCACAGGCCTGGTGGCAGGGTACAGAGCCCTTGAGTGGGCAGAGGCTACAACGGGGATGGGATTGGCCAGACGTTATACAGGAAGAGTCAGTAATAAGAAAGAAGTCCCTGAGGCCTGGAGTGCTGCCCAGGTTCAACAACAGCTTGGATTCTAGACTCTATCTAGGACTGAAGCTGATTTTGTACCAACATCAACATCCCTGTGCCCTGGCTTCATTCCGAAGCACCCTGAACTGGCCTGGCTCCCCCTGACCTGTTAAAGCTTCTTAGGGATCTCTCTCCGGTTACAGGGCAGTGCCTACATTCCCAGGGGCTGACCAGGCTGCGGGAGGGAGGGGCCCCAGCCACCCTGGCCACTCTCACTTTGTAACAGCAGGACTCTGGCCTTCCGCCAGGACCCGCCTTCTGCTGCTTCGGGTCCCGCCCTTTTCAGGATTTAGCTCTGGCAACCTGGGCGGCTCCGCTGCAGCCGCTTCCGCCTTCGCCAGGTAAGGGTACAGACCAAACAGGGGAGTCTCGGCGTGAGGCGCATGGGGTGCGTCCACAGGGTGCTGGGCCTCGCCTCCAATCCCTGGGTCCTTCTCGCTACCTTTCCCCTAGTCTCCGGTTCTCCTGCTTTTCGACCTTCCCACCTTCTGTTTAGTGATGGGTTTTTCATGTCTTGGGTGTTCTCCTTCCCCACCCCCTGCTCGCGCCCAATTTCTAGCCCGCCTCGGACCCTGCGATTTCCCTTGCTTAACTAAAGTGGGGGCACAGAGGGGTCCAGCTGTGTGTGAGTTTGTGGTGCAGGCAGCCAGAGCGCCTAAAACCTTGTTTAATAAAGACTAGTGGAGCTGCCTCAGAGTCACATAAGCTTGGGTGACGCAGGTGTGCTGCAGGGTTCTGTACTTGGATATGCAAGGACTGTGCACCTGACAGCTTAGGTAGCTCTGTGGGCAATAGCGGGGCTTAGCACCGTCCTGCACTTAGTCGCCTGGCACAGATGCCTGACTTGATTTCAGATGTTTCTGTCTTGGTGTCTGAGTTCATGATCTTGGGTATTGCTGGGCTGAGGGAGCAGTATGCCAGCATAAGTCAGGTATGTATGGACACTGTGCTTTGATGTTCTGTGTGTTGTGTGTGTTTATGTAGTCCTCGGTGTTTCAGACATGTGGGGGTGTATCTGGCTATCTTCTGTGAATGGGGGCAGTGAACTGCTGTGTCTCAAGTACATTTATGTGAGAGGGTATGTAGCCCTAAGTCTGGCACAACATGATGGCATACTGGAATGTCTCAGATTTGAGAGGACATGTATTCAGATGTCTCAGGTATGTTTTGCAGCATATCTGTATGACTCAGGATGTGTATACATAATGGTATACTGCATGCACACGTGTGTGTACCTACATCTTTGAGTTATAGTATGGTTTGCATATCTAGGCATCTCTAGAGCATGGGTAGCAGTCAAAAACTTCTCATGTATGAGGATGAGAGTGTCTCGGGTACAGGGACAGTGGGGCATAATATCTTTGGAGTGAGGGCAGTGGCATACCTGGACTCATCTGTAGTGTGGCAGACAGTGTTTTAATATCTTAGGTATGAAGAGGGCAGTTTTCTCAGTGATGAGAATGTAAAGTACCCCCAGCTTTTGGGGTGGGGGAACATCCTACCTGGGGTTCGTGTGTATAAGTAGCAGGGTTCCTGGCATTCTCCATGTGTTTCTCCCCTGTACCTGTTTCTGATGTGTTAAGGGTGGCACTGGAGACCTAGTCTCTAGTCTCTATTCTCAAGTGTCTAAGGTTCCTACCGGAGGCTCTATGTAAAAGAGAGTGCCATCATCCATAGGGGTTCTTCTCCAGACATGCTCCCTGAGGCCAGTTCCCTGTGGCTACTGCGGCTGCTCCGGGATATCCAGCTAGCCCAATTTTATCGGCCCATCCTTGAGGAGCTTAATGTCACTCGGCCAGAGCATTTTGACTTTGTAAAGCCTGAGGATCTGGATGGCATTGGCATGGGCCGGCCTGGTAAGGAACCCTTGTCCTGAGGTCCTGGTTACTCCTTTCCTGGCCTATAAGTTGCCAGTCACTGCCCCATCAGTTGCCAGTCACTGCCCCACACCCCAGGTCTCTTCTTGCCTATAATATTCTATGTACTCTGCCCCACCCCCACCCAAGTCTTCTGATTCTGGCTTCCTATAGCCCAGCGCAGACTGGCTGAAGCTCTGAAGAGACACCGTTTGGGAGTCAAGTCTAAGAATTGGGTTTACAAGGTATGTGATGATGGTGGTGGTATTTGAGGGCCTTAAAGGGCCAAGTTAGGCCTCAGAATGGGTTGGTTGAGTGGCAGGAAGGGTTATGCCTGAACTCCCACTCCTGTTTCAGATTCTTGGGAGTTTTGCACCTGAGCAGAAAGAGACCACCCTACCCTCAGACAGTCTTCCATGCCTCTCTGAGTCAGAAGGGAGACTCAAGTGTCTGATCCCAGAGGGTGCTGTGTGCAGAGGGGAGTTGCTGGGCTCAGGCTGCTTTGGCGTGGTACATCGTGGGCTGTGGACACTGCCCAGTGGCCAGAGTGTGAGTGTTTGGGAGCTTACTTCATCCAGAATAATGGACCAGCAGTCCCCCACCCCCACCTTCTTTTTTTTTTTTGGTGGGGAGGGTTATTGGAAATTGAACCCAGGGTGCTTTACCACTGAGCTATATCCCCAATCCTTTTTATTTTAATTTTAAGACAGGATAAGTTGCTAGGCTGACCTCAAACTGGGATTACATGTGTGCCACAGGCACAGGCCCTCTACCTCACCCCCCAGGCCCTTTTGATCTTTATGCCCTCTGGGCTCTGACCTTGGCATGGTCATTACCTCTGGTATATGATGATGCCTCCCCCCACCTCCAGGTCCCGGTGGCTGTCAAGTCCCTCCGGGTAGGTCCCGAAGGCCGGGTGGGCACAGAGCTGGGAGACTTCCTTCGAGAAGTATCTGTCATGATGAAATTGGAGCACCCACACGTGCTGCGTCTTCATGGCCTTGTGCTGGGGCAGCCTCTGCAGATGGTGAGCAGATCCAGACGCTGGTTCTCTGAACAGCCTTGGGAATGGTGTGTGACAGGCGAGGCCAGTGGAGACAGACCATGGCTCACGCTGTGCTGTCCTCTGGCAGGTAATGGAGCTGGCGCCACTGGGTTCCCTGCATGCGCGCCTGACAGACCCGGCCCCGACACCCCCGCTGCCAGTGGCCCTGCTCTGTCTCTTCCTGCGGCAGTTGGCTGGGGCCATGGCGTACTTGGGGGCCCGTGGACTGGTACACCGGGACCTCGCTACACGTAACCTATTGTTGGCCTCGCCGCGCACTATCAAGGTGGCAGACTTCGGGCTGGTGCGGCCGCTGGGCGGGGCCCGGGGCCGCTACGTCATGGGCGGGCCCCGCCCTATCCCCTATGCCTGGTGAGGGCGACGTGCGTGGGTGGTCAGGCTGGAGCCTGGGGGCAGATCTGGAGAACAGCAGGCATAGGGTAGTTCGGAGTGAACTGATCTCGTAAAGGAGACTGTGAGCAGAGGGTTAGTGGGGTCTGGGAGGGCTAGGAAATGATGATGGGAGCATCAATTTGCCCAGTGAAAGGCAAATTCTCAGGTATATATTTCCCTCCCCCATCAACTTCCACATCCGCAGGTGTGCCCCAGAGAGCCTGCGCCAGGGAGCCTTCTCGTCAGCCTCTGACGTGTGGATGTTTGGAGTGACCCTGTGGGAAATGTTCTCTGGGGGCGAGGAGCCCTGGGCCGGGGTTCCGCCATACCTCATCCTGCAGCGTCTGGAGAAGGACCGTGCCCGGCTTCCAAGGCCTCCCCTATGCTCTAGGGCCCTCTACTCCCTCGCCTTACGCTGTTGGGCCCCTCACCCTGCGGACCGGCCTAGCTTTTCCTGCCTGGAAGGGTTGCTGCAAGAGGTGGGGACCCGCAACTCCCCAGAAACAATCTCTCTTCCCTCCATTCTCTTTCCCAGGGTTTCATGCGGAAGACAAATATAACCTAGTCAGGTGGCCCTGTGGTGCATACCGCTACTACCAGCGGCCCAGAAGGTTGAGACAGGAAAATCACAAGAGTTAAAAGAACAACCTGGATAATTTAGCCAGACCCAGTCTCAAAAATAAAAATTTAAAAAGGTTGGGAGTATAGCTTTAGTGGTAAAGTTCTTGCCTAGCATGCACTAGGTCCTGGGTTCAATCTCCAGCATGGTGGGTGAAAAAACAGACTAACATATCCGGAGGTGGAGTTCGACTCTGGGACCCAGCTGTAAACAAAACAAATTCAGAGCCCTGGGGAGGTGGGTGATGGAGGGGTAGGCAGAGGAGTGGCTACACAGATGCAGCCTGACAGGCTGGAGTCCTGTGTCTGAGCCAGAGAATGGGCGTGAGCGAGCAGCAGGTCATTCTCCACCCCACCCCACTCTGTGGGTGTTTAACAGGCAAAGGAACAGAGGTTCCGCGTGGGAGGGGAAAAGGAAGTAATGAGGCCGCAGAGGTGAGCAGGGCTGCATCATGGAGGATTTCCTAGGGCATAAGAACCGCTACTACATAGAGCACTTAATCTGTGTGAGATACTGTGTTTAAGGATACTTTACAGGTATACTTATGCCTGTTCAATCTTTTAGTTCTCTCAACAATTCCATGAGGTAATTCTTTTCATCTCCATTTATAAGATAGAGCAGTTGAGGCACTGACAATTTAAAACTTGCCTAAAGTCACACAATCAGTGGAGGACTTGGGATCAGCTCTAGTCAATGTGATTTCTGAGCTTTTCCCTAAATCACCACATTCTACTATTAAAGGAGTTTAGTCTTCGCTCTGAGGGCATTTGGGAGTTGTGGAAGGGTATTAAACAGGGGAATCACAAGTCAACATTATTTCACTCTAGCCTGGTCCAAGAATAACTTAGAGGGATGATATTGACAATGACTATGAAACAGAAGTGAGATGAAGAGGTCAGGGTGAGGGTCAAAGCAGTAGGACTGGTGAGGAGTGGAAATTTTGCAAAGGTACCTAGGAGGCCAACCTGATGGGCCTGGGTGTAGAAAAAAACTGGTGAACAGGATGGCCGTCCCCTTGGTCCCCCTAGGCAGAGACAGGGCTCTCCTTTGTTGCTTCCTGAACCGTGGGCTGTGTCCAACTTGGCATGGAATCCAGACTGACCTCCCCCACTGAATTACACCTGAGGTAGGGACAGTCGCACTGTATCCCAGCACAGAGGACATAACTGGTAGGTATACAGACAGAGGGTGGTCTCTTTTCTGCCCTGCTCCCATATTACCTTTTTGACTCAGGCCCAAAGCCCAACTGTTTCTATTTTCACAGGCCTGGCCTTCTGAAGGACGCTGTGTGAGGAATGTCACAGAGCCAGGAGCCCTGCGGATGGAGCCTGGTGACCCCATTACCATCATTGAGGGCAGGTAACAGTCTAGAGCTCCCCAAGTACTCCCAAGGAACACATCCCTCCCAGTCTTCTTGACTCCTCATCTCCTTTCTGCTTCTTTCCAACTCCTTGAACCCTGGTCTTCTATGTCTTCTCCTCTCCTCCTCACTGGGCCCTAAGCTCCAGTGCAGTCCCTGTTTCCCTGCTGGAGCCCCAGCTGATCCATAGAGAACCTTTTGTGTTGATGAGAAAAAGGCTTCCCTTCCTCCAGGCAGATACAGCCACAAGGCCTAGAGCTTGGTGAGCTAAATGTGACCCAGCCCAGCTGCCACTTTTCCCCTTGCTTATATCCCTTTCACCAGCTCCTCTTCCCACAGCCCGGATTCCACAACCTGGAGGGGACAGAATGGTCGCACCTTTAAAGTGGGCAGTTTCCCAGCCTTGGCAGTGACGTTGGTAGACTTGGGGGGATCTCCAGCCACCCGCCCAGTCCACAGAGGCTCTCCAGCCCGGGGAAAGCAACGCTGGGGAAGCACAGATGGGTAAGGAGCTGAAAGGCTGGGGACAGAGCTGGGCTAGGCTGGACTAGGGGAATAGGCTAAGTACAGCAACATCTCTGAATGGGAAACTTGGGAATAGGACAAGGACAAAGCTGGAGGTGAGGCTGTACTTGTCTCCCAGGAGGAGCTTCCATCCTAGGTCTCAGCATGCCTGGGAGCACCAGTTTTTTTGGAGGCGACATTAATATATGTATGTGCTGGGGTGGGAGGAGATATGGAGGATGAACTGGATCATTCTCTGACAGGGACAAAGAGAAGGCAAAGCCTCAGGATCTACCTCCAGCATGGGGCCAGAGAAGGAAGGCACCCCTGCAGAGGATGAAAGGTGGGTATGCAGGATCCATGCCTTTGCATATAGCTATACTTGAAGATCTTTTTTTTTTTTTTTGGGGGGGGGTACTAAAAATTAAACACAGGGGTACTGTACTACTGAACTACATCCCCAACCCTTTTTTACTTTTTATTTTGAGATAGGATCTTGTGCAGTTGCTTAGAGCCTTGCTAAATTGCTGAGGCTGGCCTGGAACTTGCAATCCTCCTGCCTCAACCTCCAGAGTTGCTGGGATTATAAGCATGTGCCACAGTGCCCAGCTATAATTGAAGATCTTAAGAGAGTCAAAGCCCTCCCTTCTTCCCTACTAGATAGCATCTCCCCACTCTCACCTCTGAACTCTCTGTTCTTTGGTCCATCTGCTACCTAGGTCTTGTGTATCTGTTTTATCACCCTACTTAATACAGGTCAGGGCCAGCTAGCTCATTTGAAATTCTTATAAAACCATCCAGCTCAAAACAAATAAAGATAGAAGGCAGGAGGAAGGTGGAACCTAGCACCTGGATCTCCTCTCAAGTTTCTTTCTCAACTGCGCAGGTATTTCCAAGAGTCTGGAGTCAGTTCTATCCTTGGGCCCTCGCCCTACAGGGGGTGGTTCAAGCCCCCCTGAACTTCGACACGCCAGAGCTGTGCCTCAAGGACCCCCAGGCCTGCCTCCACGCCCTCCTTTTACCTCCAACTCTTCTCAGCCCAGCCAGCCCCCTAGGGAACGAACTCCTTGGCCCAAAAGAGAACCCCCACACAATCACCGAATTGGAGTGTCTGGAGCCAGTAAAGCCACTGTCTCCTCTGGGGGCCTCTTGCCTGACCCTGAGTGGCAGAGGAAGATTACAGAGGTGAGGTCTCATTGAAAGGGCCTGTTGTTCAGAAGGGCCTAGAGAATAGGGCAGGAACCTGAGTGAGGCTTTGTCCCCCACAGGTGGAGCTGAATGTGCATGGAGTCACTCACCAGGAGTGCCAAACAGCACTAAGAGCCACTGGGGGAGATGTAGTCTCTGCCATCCGGAACCTCAAGGTAAAGCCAGACCCTTCTCCTAGGCTCCCTCTTCTCCTGCCCTTCTACTTGGCAGTCAGCTGTACTCACTCTTGATACTGCAGGTAGACCAGCTTTTCCACCTGAGTAACTGGTCTAGAGCGGATTGTTGGCGCATCCTGGAGCACCACCAGTGGGACCTCTCTGCTGCCAGCCGTTATGTCCTGGCCCGATCCTGAGCTCTACTTTCTCAGCCATCGTCACCAACACAGAATGCCTGGACCCCTCAGGGCCTAGCCATGTAAGACCAAGTAGAACCAGAAAAATGTCTGCACAGGAGCAGACTTCCCCACCTAGGGAGATCCCACTTACTATAGGCAAGTATAGAAATTGCCCAAGGGAGCACAGGGTTGGTCACTGACAGATGTTTGCTCCCCACCCTGCTCCTTGGCCTCTGAGAGCCTAAGCTCCTTTGCCTGGTTCAAGAAAGAGCAAGTCCACCACACTCCCAAAGAGGAGGACTCAGAAGGAAAAGAACTGGAATATATCATATCCAAAGGATGCCTCTCATTACTACAGAAAGTGACCAAGAGGCCATACTGGACCATGGGAATAGCCATCCTGAACTGTCATTAGCTACCTCACTGGACTCTGTGGGGCCACCATCTTAGATGATGGAAGCAGTCATATTACTTGGGGCATATGGCTCAAACTGCCTTGGTTTGATTCATGACCACTATGGGTGATGAAAATTGCCCTCCTGAACTCAAGGACATTTGATCCTTGTAGCATAGATTGTGAGATGGATCAACCCCAGCCCAGCTGTCGTAGTTTCCTTTGTTTTTTCCCACACCAACTCTTTCTTCTACTGTCCCCCATTACATACATCTTCAAATGTTCAAAAAGTTACAAAGTTTATATGAATACAACATACAAAGATGCAGCCTCCTTCCTAGGGCAAGGGAAGGAAGGGGTGGTTAAATAAGGCACAGGAAGCTGCAGCAAGCACCAGCTGTGGGCAGGGCCCAAGGGAGAAAGAAAGTTGGCACTGGAGCCCAGCCTCTACAGCTGTTGGAGAAGTGGGAATCCCCTCAAAGTGCCAATTCAGTCTGATGCTGAATTGGCCAAGCTGATATAGGGATGAGTGGTATGTCTGCCATCTTTGGTGCTGCTTGCCCTTCCCCTGTTGTAAAATCCAAGCCCTGGGTTCCAAAGGCCAACTCTGGTACAGAGACCCTGGAAGGAGGTGGGAAGGAGTGGGTAGAGACAGTCTGAAAGCCAATAATGCCTGTGTGCAGAGGGAATGCTGGGAGACAGTGGAAGGAGACAGCAGGGTAGGGCTCTCATACATACCCTTCTGTAGAGCCACAGGTGAAGGAGGTCAGGGGAGAGGGTAGGGATAGGGCACCATGCCCCCAGCCACTCAGGCACCCCTGATCTGCCCTCCCCGCCCCTGCAGTGGACATGAAAGAAAGGGGATGCCTCTGAGGAGGGGCCAAGCCAGGGCAGGGGACCATCTTGAATTCTTGTTGAGGTGATGGTCTCCTCACCCTGAGGCGGCCTCTAACTGGTGATGGCAGAAGGCCCAGCACCTCCTCGCTTCTCGAAGAACATGTAGTCCTGAGGAGAGGCCACCATCAACAGGAGATCTGGCCGGGCCAGACTGGCTCAGTTATAACAACCCCCCATAACATTTGTTCCTAACGTCCTAAAAAGGCCAGGAAGTGCACAAAGCTTCAAGTGACAGCAAAGGAGAGGCAGGAGGGACAGGGACAGCCAACTCACAATGAGGAAAGTGGCTCCCAGCAGCACCGCCTTCACCTTCACGTCCAGATCCAGTGGGAACTGTAGGCCAAAGTCATCTGCATCTGTGAGGGCTTCTCGGAGCAGCCCCCCCCACTGCTTGCTGATACGGCCTACACTGCGGGATTCATCCCTAGTCTTCACCTATTGGAAGGGAAGAAGGACCCAAATGGGGAGGATGCAACCAATCTCACCTGCCTCAGATCTCATTCCCACAGTTGCCATATATGAATTGTACAGGCTCTACACTTTGTGAATCTTCCTAACAGCTTTGAGTTTCCGTAGCAGCTAGGAAAACTGAAGTGCCCTGGGTCATGTTACAAATATATAGGGAAAATCAGGATTTAGACTCACATCTGTTGCTCTCCAAAGGTCACACCTGGATATCAGTGGTGGGAAGAAATAGAAACACAATTTCCCCTTAGTGTATAACTAATTGCTAGATTTACTTTGATTACCAATGTCCCAGAAACCCACAGTACAGTCTGTACACCCTGCACACAGTAGCCTGGCTGAGAAAGTAAAGAAGGCTGACAAAATCCTGGTGCATTCTACCAGTCAAATAAGTTCCTAGAAAGCTATGTCTGCCCAAAGGTGATTTTAATCCACAAAGCATGCCTGTGCTTTGTCCAACACTGCATTTGAGCCTCATTGAGAGGAGATCCAAACCTATGGATTTCTGGGACCATGATTTCTAGACTTCTTTGATCCCAGCAGCAATAGGCCTGACAAATGGGTGGTAACTCAGTGACTTTCTGGTCCTTTTTATGCTTAGTCTCCAGTGACTAGAACTGGAGGGATTTCCTTCTACATCCTGTCCATCCCCTTCCCTCCTGTCCTAGAGCTCTGGGGCACTTCCTGCAGCCCAGACCTAGGCTGGGCAAGGCCTGTCTCAGCCAGTCATACAGTCTCAGGGATGCAGCTTCAACTATGGACCATTTATAATGGTGTAAAAGGAACACTGGACCTATGAGAACCCCACATTTTACACATTCCCATACAGAAATTACACAATTGTCTCCTGAACTGGTTTTTATCACAGAACCGCCCTCTGACTACCAAGGTGATTCACTTTTTAAAAATTACCTTAGGTGGTAAAGCACCTCATCAGAAGCTTCAGAAAGTCTATTGGATAATACCTCTTATTTTGCTCTTATCTGCACAGGGAATTAACCCTTAAAGAACTCAGGGGATTGTGGAATGCCCTTGTTTTCTTGAAACCAAGATGTCTTCCCAGGCCTCCTGAAACTCTCACCATGTGAGTTTTATAGGTTCCTGGTTGGTGATAAGTACAGAGAAAAGGCATAACCTAGACTTCAGGTCAGATGGGTCATTTGAACTTACAGGTCGGCAGGGCAAGCTGGTATGTTAAATCAAGGCTTGCTCCAGCGCCTAGGCTCACAGACTCATGTATGCCATCCACATGGGACCAGTCCATGGCAGATTTAATAATCATCCTTCACCCTAGATCTAGGCTGGCCTTAGATACACCTCCACACATGCATACAAAATATAGGGTTGTAATTAACAATCAGCTTTGCTTTTGAAGATGAACTTCCCTTTGCTATGCTTTTATAAGACCACAGAGCCATCCCATTTCTGAATGGAGGAAAATTGGAAGTGTACAGTAGGAGCAACAATAGATTTGGACTGATGAAGTCAAGAGCTTGACCTTAGTCAAGCCATCTTGCTTCATGGAAGCTGCCCTCTTGGTTTATGAAATTCCCAGGAATTTCCCTGTGTTTTTTTTTTTTGTTGTTTTTTTTTTTTTAATGTTCTTATTAGTTGTTGAGGAACCTTTATTCACATGTGGTGCTGAGAATCGAACCTGGTGCTTCACACATGCTAGGCAAGTGCTCTACCACTGGGCCACAACCTCAGCCCCTCCCCATATTTCTAATACCTCAAAGTTGGTGTCTGTGCCACAGCCACAGGTCCAGCAAGGCCCCACCACTCGTAGGACTGTCTGTCGATCAGCATCCTGGATGGAGAACTTAGGGAGGAAGGGATGCCAGGTCTGTAGCACGTGACCAATAGTGGTGCCCGGTGGAGCCTGTACTTCCATCTGGAGTGGGAGGCAGTTAGAATCATTGCTAAGCCAGGGACCCTGTCCTAAGTCCTAACTGGTCTCGGAACTACCTTCAGTCCACTACTTTGTCCCCTCACTAAACTTCCCACCCACAGCGCCCACTCTCATGTGAGCCACACCTCAACCCAGGCCCTGTCCTATCACTTGCGGGTCCGATCAAGGACCGCCCCACACTGGAGCCTCTCCCAGGCTTCATCCTTCACCGCCCACCTCCTGGAGGCCACAAGGGCAGCAGCTGCAGCCACAGTGGAGCGGGCGGAGCAGGCGCAGCACCTCGCGGTCCCCAGAGTCTGCCAGGCGAACGCGCAGTGGCCGACGGGCACCACAGCACAGACGGGCGCAGCAGTTGCTCTCCTCTGCTGCCTGACCCAGGGGCTGCCCAGCTCCCGAGCGCAGTTCATACCGGTTACAGGTCTCCCAGCCTAGGAAAGCTGTCAAGGGTGACACGCTGAGGTTTGGGTGCCTCGTCCGTGCAGGAACCCACTATCCCTGTCATGGTAATATGCCCAACTGACTCCGCTTTCCACTTACTTTCCACTCGCTCAGCCTTCTGATGAATCAAGATCTGATCAATCTGGAAACAGTAGGGGTAGCGTTAACATCAAACCCCCGGCCTGAACGCCCAGTTCTTTTCCCATCACCCTCTCCTCCACTCACCTGCACCAAGAATTCGAGGCCAGAAGGCACCCCTGGCAGTGGCAAGAAGGGGGCAGGAGACATCGGGGCCACTGGGCCAGACGAAGGGAAGAGAGCAAAGCCAGGTGCAGGGGCAGGTACCTGGGCAGGCACTGGCGCTTGCCCGGGTCCAGGATGCAGCGCTGGCTCCGGGTACCCAGCGCTCATAGGATAGGGAGGTGGGGGTGAAGGGGCATAACCTTTGGGGGGCACGTAGCCTGTGGAAGACAGAGGTAGATTAGAAAGGAACCCGTGACCCCCACTTATTCCTCAGCCCAAGGACCGGGAGGCACCGCGGAAAATGTGATGGGAAGAGGCGGAGAAAGATGGGGTAGGGGAGCAGGGCGGTGGCTACCCGGGAGGAAGGGAGGGCCCACGCAGCCAGTCTGAGCACATTCCTAGAGGATGTGTTCGACACCCAAAGCCCAAGACCGTGGGGGGTGGGGATAACGGAGACCCCCCAGCCTAACGCCCACTTACCTGCCATGGGAAAGGGTCGGGTTTTCGCAGGATGTAGGTGTTGGGGCGGCTTAGTTCTGGAAGTGGAGGCAAGCTCGGAGACAGCCAGACAGACACAGAGACAGACACAAAGACGGACAGGCAAACGTAGAGAGGCAGCTGCGCCCTGCGCCGGCCCAGGGTCTCTTGGGCGGCGCCTATGACTCGGGGAGAAACCGAAAGTGTCAGCGGGAGGGGCGGGGTACCTGGGACCCTGGATTCCCTCAGGGGCCCCAGAACCGCCCCCTCCCTTTGTTCTCCCATTCTCCGAGGAGATAGCTCTGGGCAGGTGGCAGGATAGATGGACCCGCAGTGAAACCAACAGACCTCGAGGGAGGTCTCCCTGACCCCTCTATGTCCCCGCTCACCTGAAGCCCCCAGAATAACACGGGGACCGCGCGCTCGGCACCTCACAGGCGCTAGTGGAGGCGGGCCCAGAACACGACTCCGCCCCCTCGACCGTCCAGGACCCTCCCCTCCAAGCCTGGGCAGCGCGTCTGCGCAGAGAGAAGGCCGCCTCTCCCGCGGGACCGCGGACCTTGGACTTGGCACTGCTTTGGCGTCAACGCTGTGCCCTCCCCTTCCGCTCCGAATGCAGATGCCTAGAGAAGAGGTCCCCTAGGAAGGGCGGCCCGTTAAACCCTAGTCCTGAGAACCCCGCCAGGTCCTCTATAGCTAAGTGCCCAACGCCCCTTGGTGGAAAGCGGGGGCCGCTGAGCTGCGCTGGCGCTCTGGCCCCTGGTTTCCTCCTTCCAAGGGCGGTTCCGGCCTCGCTGACGCAGCGGAACACCCTCACACTCACTCACTGGCTTCCAGGACTGATTCCTGGCTTTGTTTCTATTTCCCTAGGGCGACCTCGCTGTCTTTTCTCCTTGACGCAGCGGTGACCCCCACCGGCACTTCGCATGTACCGTACTTTGGTCATGCGCCCCAGCCCCGCGGATGACAGGCAGCCAGTGTCAATAATGAGTGTGCATGAGGTGAGTCCCAGGGGTCCGGAGGAGGAAGCTTAGCCAGAAAAGGTTTCCCCTAAGAGGAGTCTCTTCGTCTGAGTCCTGAGCTGAGGGAGATGTTTGAAGTTCTACTTACACTTTGGGGACTGCTGGAGTAAGTCATGCATTTAGAGAGGCAATGCGGTCCACGTGCACAGAGGGCTTTATGAGCCTGGGACTTGGCTCTGAGAGCAGCAAGGAATCCACCGAAAGATTTCAAGACCTGGAGACGTCAAATTTGAGTTTAGAAAGATCGTTTAAACGGCAATGTGGAGAATGATTCCGATGCCCAGGCTGGGTTGTTAGCAGCAGTCTATGGAAAGAGTGCTGTAGTAGTGGTGGTGCAAAGAGAAGCGATTGACTTTAGAGATACTGAGACAATAATTTAGAACTTGGTTTGGGGGTAAGAAGTCCAGGATTACTTCAGGTGCCTGTTTAATAACCAAGCAGATGCAAGGATCACCCAACAAAGATGAGCATGGGGAAAATCACATTTGGGGACCTGCTTCTGTTCCTATGTCCATGTTCCTCTGGACTAGTCCCAGAGCCCCTCTCCCAGGGCTGCTCAGCTTTTCCACAGCTCCAGTCATCATGTGCTTCAGGTCCAAATTCTCATGTCTCTTCCCCAATAGAACATGTGCCCAAGGAGATCAGAAATTTGTCTTCTTAAAAATTGCACATGCAGCCCGGTGTGGTAGCACACACCTGTAATCCCAGTGGCTTGAGAGACTGAGACAGAAAGATCACGAGTTCAAAACCAGCCTCAGCAACTTAACGAGGCCCTAAGCAACTCAGTGAGACTCTGTCTCTAAATAAAATACAAAAAAGGGCTGGGGATGTTGGCTCAGTGGTTGAGCACCCTCAGTACCAAAAACAAAAATACAAAAAACAAATAAAAACTGCACATGCTCTATTAGAGAAGAAACATAATAAGTAAGGTAGATGAAAAGTCAGACGGAGGTAAGTGCTACAAAGTCAAATAGAGCAGGATGAGGAGGATAGGGAATGATGGATAGGGTTTGCAATTAAATTGATTTTTGCAGTGCTGGAGATTGAACCCAGGTCCTCACACACATGCTAGGCAAGTGCTCTACCACCGAACTGCATTCCCAGTGCAGGCTTGCAGTTTTTTTTTTTTTTTTTTTTTTAAGACTGGGTTCTCAAGATATTGCTCAGGCTGACTTTGGACTCCTGGGCTCAAGGGATCCTCCTGTCTGGGCCTCCATAGTAACTGGGAATATAGGCATACACTAATGCATCTTGCTGGGTTTGCATTTTTAAAGAGGGAAGACTAGGAAGGCATCAACTGAGAAAATGATAGCTGGGCAAAAACCTGAAGGAGTGATTGAGGCAGGAAAACTTCTGGAGAAAAGTGTTTCAAGCAGAGGAAATAGCAAGGGGAAAGGCCCTGCAGCAGAAGTGTGCCTTACTTGTTCAGTGAACAAAAGGGAAACCAGTGAGGTTGGAAAGGAATTAACAACAGGAGTTGTTAACAGAGGTGACAGGAGGCCTTTATGGACCATTGGATTATACTCCAAGATAGAAAGTACTGTAGGATTTAGACAGAGAAGAGACATGAGACCTTTTTTTTTTTTTTTTTTTTAAATTACCCAGGATTGAACTTAGGGGCACTTAACCACAGAGCCACATCCCCAGCCCTTTTTTGTATTTTATTTAGAGACAGGGTCTCACTGAGTTGCTTAGGGCCTCACTAAATTGCTGAGGCTGGCTTTGAATTCGTGACTCTCAAGCCACTGGGATTACAGGCATGTGCCACTGATCCCAGCAAGACATGAGACTTAAAAGACATTGAAATGGTGGTTCTTAACCCTGGTTATATGTTAGAATCATCTGGAATGTTTTAGAAAATAACTCTGCCTGGCTCCCACTTAATATCAATTAAATTTGAATACTCAGGGTAAGATGCAGACAGAGGAACTTTTTGAGAATGCTCTAGATTTTTCTTTTCTTTTTTTTTTTTTTTTTTGGTACTGGGGATTGAACTTAGGGACACTCAACCATTGAGCCACATCTCAGCCCTATTTTGTGTTTTATTTAGAGACAGGTTCTCACTGAGTTGCTTAGTGCCTCACCATTGCTGAGGCTGGCTTTGAACGCCTGATCCTCCTGTCTCAACCTCCCAGGCTGCTGGGAATACAGGCATGAGTCACCACCCAGCCAAGATTGTAATATGTAGCCAAGATTAAGGACTACTGGATCTCTACTATAAGGATCACTTTCAGATTGCTCTGTCAAAGAGCAGGCAGTATCAACATCTCTAGCAATTTCAGAAATACAAATTAAAACTACATTGAGATTCCATCTCCCTCCAGTCAAAATGGCAATTATCAAGAATACAAGTAACAATAAATGTTGGTGAGGATGTGAGGAAAAAGGTACACTCATACATTGATGATGGGACTGCAAATTGGTGCGATATGCAGTACGGAAAGCAGTATGAAGATTCCGAGAAAACTTGGAACCACAATTTGACCCAGTTATCCCACTTCTTGGCATATACCCAAAGGACTTAAAATCAGCATACTATAGTGATGCAGTCACATGTTTATAACAGCTCAATTCATAAAAGCAAAGCTATGCAACCAATCTAGGTATGTGTGTATATATACACATATACACATACACAATGGAATATTACTCAGTCATAAAGAATGAAATGATGACATTTGCCGATAAATAGATGAAACTGAAAAATATCATGCTAAGTGAAATAAACCAGTCCTAAAAAACCAAAGGCTGAATGTTCTCTCTTATATGTGGACACTAACACACAATGGCGGGGGCGGGGGGCAGGAATAGAAGTTCATTGAATTAGACAAAAGGGAATGAGGGGAAGGGAGGGGAATAGGAATAGGAAAAATAATAGAATAGACACAAATTTCCTATGTTCATATATGAATACACACCAGTGAAACCACATCATGTATAACTTCAAGAATGAGAAGTTATACTCCATGTATGTATGATATATCAAAATAAACTCTGCCGTCATTTATATCTAAAAAGAACAAATTGAAAAAAAAGCAAGCTATAGGTAGGCAAAGGCAGGAGGAAGTTCTTAAAGAAATCTAAGTGCAATATGATAGTGACTTAGATCAGGGGCCATGTTGACAGCAATGTTAGTGGTGAGGCATGGTCTGACTCCAGATATGCACTTGAACCCACATAACTTGATGATGGCTTGAACATAGGATGTGAGAAAAAGATAATTCCAAGCAGACTCTCACTTGGCTGAGAAGAGCTTTCAGCACAGTGTAGGTTCTACCTTACTCTGGTCATTTTCTGCCTGCCCACCCAATGTTGTGCTCCAGGTATACTGTTCTCTCTTTTGATTTGATCTGATCTAATTGTTCCTTTTTTCTAGTTAATTCCTATTCATGCTAAAAACCCAGTAAATGGATTGAAGTATTACCAATCCCCAAAGGCAAAACAAACCCACTTCA
Organism: Sciurus vulgaris; assembly: GCF_902686455.1. Taxonomy (NCBI): domain Eukaryota; kingdom Metazoa; phylum Chordata; class Mammalia; order Rodentia; family Sciuridae; genus Sciurus; species Sciurus vulgaris. Next base: position 54,454,828 of record NC_136463.1, on the reverse strand, counting down.
GTATCTACTTGTAACCCTGAACACATTGCATCAACACATTGATCTTTTTAAATGTTCTATCTTTACTGCTGAAATCTGAATTTCTTAACTTGTGGAAGAACTTAGCTCTGGGAACTGGACAGGGAAGAATTTAAATCACAGCTTACCCAGATCCTACCTGCATAATATAGAACAAGTCACTTCATCTTTCTTAGCTTCCCCTTCCACTAACTTGTAGGGATGTTGAGAAATCTGACACAATGTTCAGGAATTGTCATAATCTCATTTATATTAATGCTTGGCAATCACTTTTGTGTGTGTGTGTGTGTGATGTTGGGGGTTGAACTCAAGACCTTCCGCTAGGCAAGTGCTCTACCATTGAGCTACACCCCCTAACACTTGGCATCCATCTGGAAGTGCTGCCCTTGGTCTGTCTCCATTGACCTATTTATTTCAAAGCACTTCCTACTCAGTCCCATTTTTGTGTTCTAGGTAAATAAGTCCCATACCCTAAACCATTTGACTACCTTATATTGACTTTAAGTCTGGTGAATCCAATAGTATAACCCTTGATTTCCCCACCTTAGCCTTGTGCTCCCTTCAAATTATCTGTCATGGGAAACCCATGTACATTGGTAATGCTCTGGACCGTGCAATAAAGGCTGCAGCCCACAAGTCCCTCTATCTCTCTTTTACTCCCACCTGCTGGTTGAGAATGTGCATCCTGGATGGCTTCTCCCTTCTTATTGGTCCTGTGAGGTATACTGATTGCTTTTCTCTGGAATCTGTAATAATCTTTTCACCATTCTTGTCTGAGTGTATTTCAATGCCTCACTTAATAAATCACAATAGTAATAATAGGGGCTAATGATCAAGCCTTATTTATCTTGGTGCCTCCACGAGCCCAGCCACTTGGCAGGACCAAAGCTAAAATATTAGGGACTTCATTACTTGGAAGATGGCCATGGCAGATGCCTGGGGTCTCCTCCAAGACATTTCCTCTCTGCCCTAGATGCCACATGAGATGGATGAAAATGCTAGAGCACTGTATTGGGAAGTAGGAGCTTGAGGAGCCAGCCTTCACTCTGCCACTAGATCTTTAGGCCACTCTGGAGGTCTCCTCTGAGGCCTTATTGAATCATCTCCAAATAAAGAAATTAATTATCTACTAATATACCTCAAATCATGCTACCTCCCTGGATATAAACGCCCCATTGCCTGCAGGAGAGTGTATAATCTCTCATCACAAGACTTTACCATTTGGCCTTACTATCCGATCTCTCACTCCTGGCCCTCTCACAATTTTTAAGTCAGCCACCAGGAATTCTTTCAGATCTCTAATATACTCTTTTACTCAGGGCTGCCTTAAAAGCTGCTGGTGGGGCTGGGGAGATAGCTCAGTTGGTAGAGTGCTTGCCTTCTAAGCACAAGGCCCTGGGTTCGATCCCCAGCACCCAAAAAAAAAAAAAAAAAAAAAAAAAAAAGCTGCTGGTATGGGAGTGTGGAGCTCAGAAGACACTAGGGTAGAAGATAGAAATTCTAGATTTAAAAGTATACAGATTGTCATAACTAAAAAGAATAACTTTTTAAAAAGTAAATAAAAAAGTGTGCAGATTGTAATTAAAGATATGGGACTAGATGAGATTACCTAGAAATCCTATAATTTGGAGAAAGGGTCTACATGCTTCACGTTTATTTGAATGCATACCTTCAGGAAAATTAAGTATGTACCCTCAAAATATATTATAAAATTATATTTTATCAAATGTACAAAACTACTCAGGTAGCTGAGGCAGGAGGGTCACAAGTTGGAGGCCAGCCTAGGCAACTAAGGAAGACCCTGTCTTAAAATAAAAAGGGCAGGGGATATAGCTCAATGATTGAAAACTTGCCTAACATGTGCAAGGCCCTGGGTTTAACCCACAGCATGGCAATTGAAAAAAAGAAAGAAAAAGACACTTAAAAAGATGACTTAAACCTTTCAGAGTCTTACTATCGCACAGCAAATAGAGTCCAAGCAACTCACCACTGTCTGTAAGGTCTGCACCAGCCATCCAGGACCCCTTGGCCTACTACATGGCAGCCACACTTATTTTGTCCTTTCTCCAACTCACCAGACTTTCTCATTGTCACAAGAACTTTGAGCTGTTCCTTTTAGCTTGTCTTGCCAACTATTCCTTCTGCCTAGAATATACTTCATTTTGCCCATCACTAGTTCAACTTCATTAGGACCCCCAGATCTTCTTACTAAAGGGCTGGTGGTATCTTCTACAGCCCAGCTATTCCACTGTTCTTTTCCCTCAGTACACTGCACAACTGATATATTTGGGTGTCTTGTTGTTTAAGGTCCATTTCTACTGCTAGATGGGAAGCTTGATCAGGAAAAGGTCAGCATCTGTCTTGTTCATGTCTGAATCTTCTTGTAATGTGTATCGGATACAAGAGCAACACTGGCTTACTTAACACTGCCCCCCAAACATCTTCCAGTTCTCTCCATGCTGTGCCAGTTCAGCCTGCCTTGCCACTTTTTCTCATTCCTTTCCTGCCTAACTCAGAAACTCAGCATACACTGAAAACTCATGTATACCCTTCCTCTCCCCACCATGAACTCTTTGTTTATATATGTCCTTCATACAAGAAGAGGTCCTTTAAGGGTCATCTCAAGCAGTGTGAAGCATTTTCTGATCCCCAATACATGACATTATTTCTGCTTTGAACGCCAAAGTAGTTTATAACTAATGATACTCCTCCTGATCTGCCATGCTTTAACTCTCTACTTCTACAGTTAAGTTGGTGAGCAATAAATTTGTAGAATGACAGAGCTGAAAATCACAACCATACAGTAATCTTCAAATTCTACTGAATATCAGAACTACATGATGAGCTGCTTCAGTAGGAATCTGCATTATGTGGAACTTTCCTTATGACTCTGATGTCTGAAAGTTTAAGAACATCAACACAAGTTAACTTGAACAGAATTCTCAGAAGCAAGGCTCAATGATAAGTGTTAGAAACAGGAAGAAGTGCAGGCTTGGCTCTGGAGGCTGAGGCAGGAGAATCAAGTGGAAATTCAAAGCCAGCCTCAGCAAAAGTGAGGCACTATGCAACTCACTGAGACCATGTCTCTAAATAAAATACAAAATAGGGCCAGGGATGTGGCTCAGAGGTTGGGTGCCCCTGAGTTTAGTCCCCAGTACTCCCCCACCACTCACACCAAAAATAAAAGAAATAGGAAGAAGTTCAGGGGTTGAGTGTTCATGCTCCAAGATTTAAATGAACAGAAACTCCAAAGTTTTTCATTTGCTTTTTTTCTTTTAATCCCCCCAACTTCCCCCAAATTATCCAGACATATTAGTAATTAGAAGAGACTTCAAAGAGCCAAGGCAAGCCAGCCTATAAGTAGTAGGCTCCCTCCCACCGGGCCCAACATCTGGATGCTAGGGTCTCCACTCAGAGCCTGGTAGTAAAAGCTGGTGCAGAATAAGGTGGTTCCAGAGACTAACAGCAAACCGGCCTGAAGGAGACAAGGGCAGAATAGAAGCTTGTAAGAACTGCAAGCTAAGAGGGTGTGGAAGGACTTGGTCAAAGTTAGGCAGAGAGACAGATTACCCAGAGGGGCTTTCTGCAATGGGGTACCCCTAAAAGGGCCAGGCTGTGTAAGAAGTGATGTTTGTTGGTCTTGTCAAAGAGCTGTAAGAAAAAGAGACATGGGGGGACTTTGTAAGCAACACATGAACCAGGGATCCCACTGACACGCAGGGCCAAAATTGGTCCCTTCCACCCACACCCTTCAAGTTCCAGCTTGCAGCTCCCTCAAGCACCCACGCTACAGGCTTGCAGCCCTTACTGCTTCCAGAGATCCGGGAGCTTCGCCTCCACCCCCAACTTTCCTCAGGGACCCAAGACTTTTGGCCTTCATTAATTAGGGAGTCAGGGAGATCCAGAGCAGTTACTTCACCTCTTTCCCGTAGGCGTCGGGGAAATGGGCGCCTGTGAAGAGAAAAGGCAAAGGTTACCAGACCTACTGCCAGACCCTACTGTCCTCAATCCCGGGGGCCCCAGGCGAACCTTGGTGAAAAAGGGCGCCCCTCAGGAAGCTTCCGGTTGGTAGAAACACCGGCAGTACTGGGAACCAATTACACCAGCTGAGAGACTTTTAAAGGTTTAGGGCACCGCGGGCTAGTGCGGTCGATGGGAAGCCGGGATTTCTCATAGACTCCGCCTCTGCACCAGACCCCAGAGGTCATCCCCAACACAGCACAGTTGCATCCCCAGCCCCCTGACCGTGCGCCCCGTAGGAGGCCAAGCCGAGGGCCCCAGCTCCAGACAAGGCACCAAGGCGGCGGAAAACAGCCCCGGGTCCGACCATGGCTACGGGTGGTCACGCGCCGGACGAACACCGCCCAGGCCACCCAAGAGGCCAGCCAATCCAGATTGCCCATGCAAATAAAGTCCACAGGTGCCCAATCAGAGCCGTACTCATTTCAGCGTCTAGGTCCTCACCCTGGTACTTACGCCTTTGTAAAACAGCTGCTGAGTGGCGAAGACGTCTGGCGGGCGGAGAAACTAGAACCAATTAGGAGCCGAGAAGCAGAGCAGTGAGGGGCAGGATTGAGGGCGGAACTACAGGATTTGCGTCACGGATTGGCCCACTTTCCAAGTTGATCACCTCCTCGACCCCCCCCCCCCGCCCCGCACCTCCAGCTAATTCCGAAGATCCCGGTCCCCACTCAAAGTTCCGCCCCTTTCCCCACAGGCTCCTCCTGCTAAGCTTCAAATCAGACCCACTCTTAAAAAGAGGTGGTCTCTTGGATACCCAAGTCCCACCCATCGCCGTCAAACCCCACCCACTTCAAGAATGGCCCCGCCTCCATGTCAGCGGGCCACGCCTTCTTCGTGTGATGCTCCGCCCCCTATAGTTCAGATCTTCTCCCCCTCCCTAGACCGCGAGAGCCCCGAGGGTGGGAGATCCGGGGGAATGTCTCCACCCTGCCCCGGGTGGCTACGTCCATCCGTCTGTCTGTCCACTCCCGCCCCTTTCCACTGTCTCCAATCTCCCTACACTCCGGAGGGCGGGCGGGCAGGCGGGTGCGAGCAAGGGGTGTGCGCCGCTCTCTCGGCAGGGGGCGGGGGAGGCGGCCGCGCGGTGACGCGCGGGGCTGCTGCGGCTGCTCCGCCGGCTGATCATCACTCTCGGGCTGGGATGGACGCGGGGCGGGCGGGCTCTGGCGCGCGGAGCCAGGAGTCCGGGCCTCCCGGCTGCTGAGCGTCCCCCGAAGACTACTCCCACCCCCGCCTTCCTTCCTAGGAGCCGTGTCGACCTCTGCCTCGAGGCTCCGGACTCGGCTCCCGCCCTCCTCTGACTCCCCGGACCTCCCTCTCCCGCCCGCCCTCGGGATCGACTAGATCCCTCCCCCTCCCCGAGGATTCCGACTGGATCCCTGCCCCTGCACCGCGGATCCAGCGTTCCGGGGCCCCGGGCCCCTGGGGATTGCCGTGGACTCCTCCTCCAGCATCCGATCCCTTAGGATCCTCCGCCTGGACCGTCTTCTGGTCCCTCGAAGCGGGCCCACGGAGCCAGTGGATCTCCAATCCAGTCCTGTCCCGTTGCTCCCTCCTTGCTCTTCTGTCACCAATGCGGGGTTCCCTGTTCTCGGGCTCCCCCTGATCCCTTCCCTTAGCTCTCCTTTTCCCGGGAATCGACTGGATCCCGGCCCCGCCCCCCGGGGCTGGGGCGATCCCCCTCCCCCGCCGGGTGAGGCGCTGCGGGCGGGGGCTGGGCCTGCGGGGCCGCGGGGGCTCAGAGGCCGCCGCCCCCCTCTCGAAGCCCGTCCGCCCCCCATTCGGAGCCCTGGATGGAGGCACCACGGCCCCAGGGCTGAGCCAGGTAGGAGCTAAGCCAGGCTGGGTAGAGGGGGCTGCGTGGCGGTCTGCTGGGGTCTCCCTCTCCCCACTCCCTCCCTGCGCCTAGTTTCCCACAGCCTGCTCTGTCTGCGTGTCTCCGCCTAGGGATGCTCTCGCCGTGTCTCTGCGTCTCGGTCTCTTTGTCTCTGCCTCTCTCCAGTCTATGAATGATCCTTTGAATGGGCCCACAGACCCCGTGTGTTCCCATCTCCCCCTCCCCCTCCTTCTCCCCTTCTCGGCCAAGCCATTTTCCCCACTGCGGGAAGAGGGGGGGGGGACTGCGGCCTGAGCCCCCTTCCCTCAACTCTACCCGGTTGGGGGAGTCAGGCCTGGGCTGGAATGGAGAGAGCAAGGCAGAGGAATGGGAAGAAGGAGGGGGAGCAAGATGTGGTAGACAGAGATGGGGAGAGAAAATGGGGGAGACAGATAGGGGAAGACAGGAGAAAGAGGGAGCTTGAGGGAGAAAACTGAGAAAGGTATCTGGAGGAGAGAGAAACAGATGAGAAACACCAAGGAGAGATGTCGAAGAGAAAAATGAAAAAAAAAAAAAAAAAAAAAAACAACCGCGGGGTGAGAGACAAGGCAAGAGCTGGAGCAAGCTGGAAGAGGCCAAGGAAAGATGCTCTGAGGGAGCGCTATGGAGAGGAGAGAGATGTGGGGGGAGGGCTCCAGTGGGAGGGAAGAAGGGAGAGAAGCTGGTTGGAGAGGAGGAGGCCAGGGTCCAAAGTACCCTAAGGGAGAAGGAGGTGACAGAGGCAGACTGTCTTGTGGCGGGGAGAGAGAGGGGACAGCAAGGCCATGGTGTCTGAACCTAGCCTGGCATAGGAAGAGATTCTGGAGAAGCCACCCCAAGTCCCCTCCAGGGGATGGGGGAACAGAGCTTAAGAGGATCTGAAGAGGGGGAAGGCATAGCTGGGTGTGAGTGGTAAGGATTCCTGTGTCCTCATCTCTGGAATAAATTGACACCTGCAGAGAGTCACCCGCGGGCTCGGGCTCTCGCCTGGCTCCAAAAACCCGGCGTCAGCAAACAGCTCTGGCAGCTAGTGGGGGGCAGGGGGGCTTGCTGAAATTACCTGGGTATCTGCCCCTTGGGTCTGATCTCTTCCCTTGTCCTGTCCCTGGTGCCCTGAGTACCCAGGCCTCAGAGCAGCAATGGTGGGGGTGCTGGAAAGGGGAAGGGGAGGGGAATGGGATGGGATGGGATGAGATGAGATAAGAAAAAAACTAAGGTTTGCCTCCAGGACATAGATCAAAATACTGTGAAAGAGGAGGTGTCTGGGGTCCAGAGCTGTTCAAGATTATGGGAGGGGGCAGTCAGTAGGCTCATTTGGTGCCTCCTAAGCCACTTCAGCACCTCTTCTCCCCAGTCAGAGGCCTGGTCACTAGGGCTAAACTCTGATTGGCTTGCAAGGGGGGCAAGAGGCGGATCTTTTAGGGTTCTCCATGCCCCCAGATTCCCCTTCCCCTCAACATATATACTTCATCTATGCTATGATTGGGGAGAACTAGTATTTGGACTCATACCTCTTCCCTCCCATCATGCCCTGAATAGACCCCCACAACCAAGCCAGCCCCTTCCTCTCTTCCTCCAGACACCCCCTCCAGGGTTAAAGCTGCAGCCCCGTTGCCGAGGTAACATTGCGGGGCAGCATCCTGTCGCCCGGCAACCGGCTGCAGGATCACGCATCTGTCCCTGGATTTGCCCCTCCGGTATCCCCTCCCTTCTCTAACCCCTGCCTTGAGGTACCCCAACTTCTGCGGAAAGAAAGGGACTTGAGGAGACAGGTGTCTCAGGGTTGCACAAATCCTTAGGGAATGACGTGAAGGGGGAAACGGTGCTTGGGTTTGTACAGTTCCAAGAAAGGCCCAAGTCTGGCCCAGGGTGGGGGTTCAACGCCATGAAATTACAGCTCAGGAGTAATTAACACATATAAACAAACCCGCCACTTCCTGCTAATTAATGACTTGGTATTTTTATTTTCTCTTCCTTGTCTATCTCATTCCCTCCCAGGGAGGTGGGGACTGGGACTCCTGAGTCCCTGGGGAGAGCCTGCCTGAGAGGGATAAAGAAGCTGGGAAGGGACCACTGGGTCTAGGGAACTGATCCCTGGATCTCCACCAACCATGTCCAGCACCATTACCACATCTGACCCCACCCCTAGCTTGGGTCCCTGCTGAAGAGAGAAGGGTTGCTGGGGGAGAGGGGAGGTGCCAGGGTGCCTGTGGGTGGAAAAAGGGTGGCAACTTGGTCTGAAATCCAAGTCACTAACCACTTGTCTCTTCTGTTTCCCCATTCCTTTCTGTCCTCCCCATCCAATTTCCTTTCCCTTCTTGCACCTCTCTGTATGTCTGTCTGTATCTTGCACACCCTGTCCCTCCTGCTATGCCTACCACAGGTCGGGCCTGCCTTCACCTTCTTCCACCTCCTTTCCCTTCCCCACCCCTTGCCCCCTCAATGGAGAGGAACAGACCTCTTCTCTGTCCCGTCTAACCCAGGTCCCTCCCTGCCCCCTTCCTCCCTCCTGTCCCCCGCCCCCTCCTCCCTCCTGGGGCGAGGGGGGCCTCCCTCCCTCTCCCCCCCCTTCTCTCTCTCTCCGAGGGGGGGGGGTCCCGGGGAGGGAGGGGGGGTCCCCCGATCAGCATGTGGCTCCTGGCGCTGTGTCTGGTGGGGCTGGCGGGGGCTCAACGGGGGGGAGGGGGTCCCGGTGGCGCCCCAGGCGGCCCGGGCCTGGGCCTCGGCAGCCTAGGGGAGGAGCGCTTCCCAGTGGTGAACACAGCCTACGGGCGAGTGCGCGGTGTGCGGCGTGAGCTCAACAACGAGATCCTGGGCCCCGTCGTGCAGTTCTTGGGCGTGCCCTACGCCACACCGCCCCTGGGCGCCCGCCGGTTCCAGCCTCCTGAGGCACCCGCCTCCTGGCCTGGGGTGCGCAACGCCACCACCCTGCCGCCCGCCTGCCCTCAGAACCTGCACGGGGCGCTGCCGGCCATCATGCTGCCTGTGTGGTTCACCGACAACTTGGAGGCGGCTGCCACCTACGTGCAGAACCAGAGTGAAGACTGCCTGTATCTCAACCTCTACGTGCCCACTGAGGACGGTAAGGGCGCGGGCACAAAGCCGGGCACCCTTTAGACACAACCCACAAACGCACACACACCCTCAGGCACTGGCCCAGCTCCTAACCCCTAAGCTGGGCCTTGGTGGGGGCAGTGAGGGGCAGTATGTCCCTATACCACTGCACACACTCTGAGAATGGTAAGGGTGCCTGCCAGGTTGCTCCGGCATCATCCCACACACAGCCACCCCGGAAGTTCTTTGAGCCCTTGGAGAGCCATAGTAAGGATGGCAGGCACTAGGTTAGGCTCATCCACCCTCTACCCAAAGAGGCACATAGTCAGCCACCAATCTCAATGTGGCCACTGGGTGTTCAGGTAATGGCTCCATCACCTGCTCAGAGGCAACTCCTCTTGCCTCACCTCCTGCCTCTAGGCCTGGGCTTGGCATACTACTTTAGCTGCATTCACACCTCAAGGACAATGCATGCTCTTCCTACTCACCCTTCCCACCCCAGACATCCTGAAAAGGTATCCATCTATCATGTGGCACTCAGAGTCCCTAACCTGATCTGGTAGTGGTACTCATACCCTCATCTGGGAGATTTCTGTCTCATAAAAATTCTTAGGTATCCCTGAAGGATCAGGAAAGCTTCTTGCCAAGGACACCTCCACTCAGCATAGCCTGAACATCCTCCCTGGGGCTGCTGTTCAGGTTAATGAACTCCTGTCCACTACAGGACTGCTCATAGCCCCAGCGTACATCCCCAGACAGTTCTCCCACCTGTCAATGACAGAAGGTAATTGGCAGATTCAGGCTATCCCAACAGAAAATCTGCACAAACAGCCCCCACATTACCCTTCTGACACCCCACCTTGATACTCCAAAACATGCCAATACCTCCACAGAGCCCATCCACTGTTGCAGCCCTCTCCCTGCTTCTCCAAACTACCATATACTTAGGCCTTGGTACCCAGGAACCTGTAATATACCCCTGTACCCCTCCCATCATGTACTCAAATGTCATAATAGACTGAATCTCAACTACTCAACACACAGATCATGCTCCTAGCCATCATATACACTCACCATTTGCTTCAACACCCCACAGGTCACAATTCCCAATGTGTTCACAGAGCACACAAACCTAACACTTCCTTGAAACTGAGTCCCATCACCCACACAAGCCTGTGTTCCCCAGTATCCCTGGATGTATATAGATCATGGGCCCTAGCAACACACACACATACCTTATAGCCCTATGAACCTGTACCTGGACTATGTGCTCCAACAGGCTACTCCAACCACAGTCCCCAATACCCTCAACACTTCTCACAAATTGTTTGCCATTCTTCCTACCTAGAGATCATCCATACTATACCTCAGGTACAACATACACTACTCACAGATCAAGAACTCAAACACCTTGCATCTGTATCCAGAATCCTCTTATGCCAATCACAGAACAACTCATATACCTCAACCCACTCACATCCATCCCAATACCTCCCATATAGATAATCCACCCTATATCCCTCATTCCATCTGTGCATCCAACCTCCTAACTACCCCTCTCCGTGCAAACCATGCCTCCTAACAACCCATACGCACAGTGCACAGAAACATTTACTCTAATCCATCCAGATTCTAAGTATCCTAGCCAGGCAAGGTGGTGCATGCTTATAATCTCAGCTACTCAGAAGGCTGAGGCAGGAGGAACTTCAAGTTCAAGGCCAACCTGGGCAACTTAGTAAGCCCCTGTCTCAAAATAAAAAATAAAAAGGACTTGGGATATTGTGCTATTATGCTAGGGATGTAGCCCCTGGGTTCAATTCCCCGGTATAAATAAATAAATAAATAAATAAATAAATAAATAAATAATCTAAGCACCCTAATCCCCTATAGACCATTTATTTACTCCAGCACACTCCACATACCCTCCCCAGTTCCTCAAAAAGAGAAACTGTCCTTCACAAGAAAACCATTCACACCACATTCCTCTTCCTCTCACAGGACCCAGTGTCCTGGGAGTCCTTTACCCCAAAACCTCCACACAGACTGTCCATCTCAATACTTCCCACTTGTGAACTCTACTCCCACACTTTCACATAGACTTTCTACCCCTTGTCCTGCCCTCAGTCATATACTCAGTACTTTCCACCCCTGGACTGTCCACCTCAACACCTCCACACAAATGGTCTGTCCCCTGACCCCACAACACCCATGCCCACACCTTCTATATTTTCAACTATTGCTTATTGCAGACCTGCTTGGAGCCTGACACATTCAGGTGATCTCACTGAATATTCACACCATCTTTGAGAGAAAGAGGTTGACTCAAGCACACACACACTTCATATTCTCACGTGCATCCATACCCTGCTGACTTCATCCCCATCCACATGCTCTCAAAGAAGAGGCCCTGTTCCCAGTGGGTCCTCATGGGGCCATTATTGCCAATAAAGAGAAATCTAGAGCTTGCTTGGGCCTTGCAGGCTCCATAATCCATCAAGGACAAAACAATCATCCTGGGGAACCCCCTAAGGCATCTAGGTTTCAGCTGTCCCCTGACCAATCCCCTAATCTGAAATGAACCCAGTGCCAATCTCTGAGCCCAGTCTGGGGCCTTTGCCTGATTCTGGGCACACTCTGCCACCCAGTACTTGGTGCTGCCCCTTGTACCTTGGGTGCTAGGCTGGCTCAAGGCACTATGTTTCCTGTTTCCCAAAATGGGGAGGAGGGCTGTTTAGCAATGGAACAGGGGCTGGGGGTGGACCTGGTTGGAAGCTCTCAACTTTGGTGGGAGGAGAGGAGGCCTGGGTAAGGGATGAGGTTGGTGGGAATGTGGAGGGTTGAGTTGGAGTGGAGGGCAAGACCTGATGACCCCTTTCCCAGCTTTGCCCACACTGAGGAGATGGGGTGAGAAGCCAGGCCAGAGGGTGGATGGAAGAGAAATCCTGGCCGGTGAGGCTGGTAGGAGGGTGGGCAGCCCTAGCTGACCTTCCCATAGCCCTCCAGTGGGGAACAGAGGGCTTCTGGGGGCTGTGAGCTGCAGGGTGGGCTGCCCTCCAGCCCCATCCTGCCCTCTGCTCTCCAGAGCTATCCAGAAGGATGCAGAGTCCTTTCTGCACACCCTCTCCTCTTTACAGCCGGGGTCGGGCAGCAGGCAGTGCTTGGCTGGCCCTGAAGGGGCCTTGTGAGAGGTGGCCTGAGTGGCAAGCTGGCCTTGGTCTCCTGGGGCTTCCCCTCCCCTCCCACTCCCCTCTAACATCCGTTTCATTTCCAGCAATTAGCAAACACACCAACAAGCCAAATCCTTTCCAGCCAAGTCAATATGTCTTAAGACAGGCCTCAGCCCACGCAGGCACCCCACCCCCAAAAACCCACCTTTTCTTTGGGGCATGACTTTTTCCGGGGAGGGGAACAAAATTGGGTTGTAGAAACGTTTTTCTCTTTTCTTGGTTTCTTTTTCTTGCAAACAAATTTTGCTTTTTTTGGCTTATTTTTTCTGCCTTCCCCCACCCTCCCCTTTTCTGCTTTCTCTCCTCCCCTCCCCATCCACCACCTCCCCCGACCCCCATCTTTCCCCACAAAATTGTCCTTTTTTCTCTGTTTTGTGTTCCCGGTCTTAGGTCCGCTCACAAAAAAACGTGACGAGGCGACGCTCAATCCGCCAGACACAGGTAGATTTAAAAATCCCGCTGCTGCATGTGGTTGCTTATAAGAGGACGTTCATGGCCCTGCCCCTAACTAAATGTCTCCACAGCCCTCAAGGCCCCTCAGTTGTTCTTCCAACTAAAAAATGAAAAAGAAAAGAAAAGAAAAATTTTTAATAATTGGAAAAAAGAATTATGAAAACTTCAAACGAAATTTGAACAATGTTGGACCCACTAGAAAACCTACAAGAAAACCTAACCATGGCGAAAATAGGTGGAAAATAAAAGAAATTGGAATGTCAGAAAAACAAAACAAAGTATTGGATAAAATATTTAGTTTGAAAGAAATTTGGATTATTTTGAGACTTGCAAAATGTACTATTAAAAAACATTTTTAACTTGGAGCAAAATAACATTTGGAAAAAAAATTTTAAGTTGGTAAATTGATGATACAATTGAAATATCAGGAAACCTGCTACAATTTCCAAAAGCCTGTCAGACATAGAAAACTCAAACATTCTAAGTAAATCAAAGAACTTGGAAGTTTTTGAAAACAGGGCCCAATATCTTGAAGTTTCACCACAAAATTTTGAAAAAAAAAATGCAAAGAACTTTTTTCTTTTTTTCTTTTTTTCCAAAATGGAGTTTTTTTTTTTTTTTTTTTTTTTTTTTTTTTTTTTTTTTCTTTTTTTTCTTTTCTTGTTGAATCTGCCCCAAGAGCTTCTTGCTTTTTGGTTGTTGTTTTTTCTTTCTTTCTTCTTTCTTGATCCTGTTTTTTGTTGTTGGTTTTGAATTCTTGTTGCCCCAGCCCCTCTTCCTGCTCCTTCCCTTTCTGACTTCCCTCCCCACACACTGGGAGAAGGGTGTGGGGAGGGTAGGGGAGAACCAAAGACATTTAGAACAGGACCTTGAAGGGAAGGAGATTCCAGCCTGAAAATACTGGAAAGTCGGAAACAAAGGGAAAAATAGAATTTGGGTAGGACACAGAGGAAGCTACCTACCTGGGAGCTGTGGTTGAAGCAGTCCAGAGACTATGGAGAAAGCCTAAGAGATAGGAGACTGGAAGCTGGCTGGGACGAGTGGAGGGAAATTGACGTGACCTGCAGGCTGAACTGTCAGAAAGTTTTTAACAGGATGAGGGAGGTGGTGAGGTGCTAGGGACAACTGTGGGGACCTAGGCCTGGCTCCAGTTTGTGGAGCACCCAGGCAAGTCAGAGATGACAGGTATTAAGAAACAGGAGAGCCTGTGGTCCAGGGGTGATTCCAGACCTGGCATTATGTGAATCATGAGGGAGCTGCAGAGGAGGGGACTATATAGCTTGAGGATCTGACAAGCCCTCTCAGACTCCCACTTTCTTCAGTAATTTCTCACCTCTCAGTCCTGTCCAGAGTGTTTCAAGGGCATACTATGTGTGGCAATGATTAAGGGATCCTTTGGGGAGGTGGCAAGAAAGAAGTTCAGTGCAGGACCCAGGGCTCAGGCTAGTTTATGGGTGTCCAAGACTCAGAGCTGCACCCTGGCTTCATTAGGCAGGCTCTTTCCCACCCTGCCTCCTCCTGCCACAGTAATTAGGCTGGGGGTTGCTATGGTAACTAGGGAGGTGACCTAGAAAGGAATTAGGGCAGGGAGGAGACCAAGCCCCCAGGGACCCTAGGGCCTGACACCCCCTCACCCACAGACCAGGGTGCCATGTGGAGCCGAGGCCCAAGGTCTGACTCTTAGGAAATGGCAGGACCCTCCCAGCACTTCCAGCCTCAGAGCGCTCTTTCCAGGTGCTGGAAGGAGATTTGCCATGTGGGGAGGGGGTTGCTGGAACCAGCATATGCCCTGAGGAGGGCCACTTCCCACCCCAGGCCTCTGTTGGGCTTCTTGGAATGTCTGCCCCACATTTGGAAAAGTGCTTGGGGACAGGCTGGCCAGGGGTAGTGAGGGACCTTTCTTCAGGGCTAGCTGTGGGGGGAGGGAGGGGAATCCGGTCTTGCCCCCCAGGGATGGGAGTGACAAGTCCCCTGAGCTCCTGGCTGGTCCTAAGTAGACCTGGGAGCAGGGTGGTGCTGCTTCTGGTCTGACTGTGTCCTTATCCCCAATCCCCTGGCCCACCTGCTGTTCCCTCCTCACGCAGATATCCGGGATTCTGGAAAGAAGCCTGTCATGCTGTTTCTGCACGGAGGCTCCTACATGGAGGGCACCGGGAATATGTTCGATGGCTCAGTCCTGGCTGCCTATGGCAACGTCATCGTAGCCACGCTCAACTACCGTCTTGGGGTGCTCGGTGAGGGTGGGCAGCCAACTCTGGGGGGCGGAGTCTGGGAGGCAGGCCTGGTGGGCAGTGTTTCTCTATACCCAGCAGAATTGCTTCTGGGCTGGATTGAGCTGCCCAGAAAGGGGTGAGGATGCTGTGACACCTTCAGGGAGCCCCCTTTCTTCTTCTGCCCTCAGGTTTTCTCAGCACCGGGGATCAGGCTGCAAAAGGCAATTATGGGCTTCTGGACCAGATCCAGGCCCTGCGTTGGCTTAGTGAAAACATTGCCCACTTTGGGGGTGACCCAGAGCGCATCACCATCTTTGGGTCTGGAGCAGGGGCCTCCTGTGTCAATCTGCTGATCCTCTCCCACCATTCAGAAGGTATGAGCAGCCCCCCAGTCTGCCCTGCTTTCCACAACTCTGACCCTACCCTTCTGGTTTTGGCTGTTATTCACAGCATAATCTGAGGTCATCTTTCTGTCCCACAGGGCTGTTCCAGAAGGCCATTGCTCAAAGTGGTACTGCCATTTCCAGCTGGTCTGTCAACTACCAGCCACTCAAGTACACACGTCTGCTGGCAGCCAAGGTGGGCTGTGACCGGGAGGACAGTGCCGAAGCTGTGGAGTGTCTGCGCAGGAAGCCTTCTCGGGAGCTGGTGGACCAGGATGTGCAGCCTGCCCGGTATGGGGGTGGGAGAGGGCCAGGTCCAGGCCTTCACTTCTCCTTGCTGGTGCCAACGAGGTTGAGGTGAGAGGTGCCGATGGGCATTCCACTGGGCAAGGAGAGGTGGGCTTCAGGCCCTTCTACTAGCCTCTTAACAGCCTTTCCTCAGTGGAGGTAGCCAAATAGAGAAAGTGAGCACAGGGTACCATGAAATGCTTCTGGAAGACTTCTGGAGAGGCCAAGTGCCCTGAAGGATTCTAGAAGGTCTTCAAGTAGGGGAGAAGGGTTTCCAGGGAGAGTGAGGCACCTGCATGTGGGCCTATAAAGCCATGGGGCAAGAGGAGGCCAGTGAGTAGGTGATGAAACCCTGCCCCCTTCTCCCTAGTTACCACATTGCCTTTGGGCCCGTGGTGGACGGCGATGTAGTCCCCGATGACCCTGAGATCCTCATGCAGCAGGGAGAATTTCTCAACTACGACATGCTTATCGGTGTCAATCAGGGAGAGGGCCTCAAGTTTGTGGAGGACTCTGCAGAGAGTGAGGACGGTGTGTCTGCCAGCGCCTTTGACTTCACTGTCTCCAACTTTGTGGACAACTTGTATGGCTACCCAGAAGGCAAGGATGTGCTGCGGGAGACCATCAAGTTCATGTACACAGACTGGGCTGACCGGGATAATGGCGAGATGCGACGAAAGACCCTATTGGCTCTCTTTACTGACCATCAGTGGGTGGCCCCAGCTGTGGCCACTGCCAAGCTGCATGCTGATTACCAGTCCCCTGTCTACTTTTACACCTTCTACCATCATTGCCAGGCTGAGGGCCGGCCGGAGTGGGCAGATGCAGCCCATGGGGATGAGCTGCCCTATGTCTTTGGTGTGCCCATGGTGGGTGCCACTGACCTCTTCCCCTGCAACTTCTCCAAGAATGACGTCATGCTCAGCGCAGTTGTCATGACCTACTGGACCAACTTCGCCAAGACTGGGTGAGGGCCAAAGGGGCTGGTGGGACTGGGTGGGGCGCCCCTGTAGGCTGAGGCACCCTCACCATCCTTGGCTGATCCTCTGTCCTTCCCTCTCTCCCTTCTTCACATGGCCATCATTCTTCCAGGAAACCACTTGCTCTTGCTGTCCCTTGCTTAAGTGAGACCAATTCAGACACTGCTGAACACCTTCTCTGTACAAAGCACTGAGCCAAGGGTTAGAGATTCAGCAGAGTTAGACAGAGAGGTCCCTGTCCTTTCCAGGGGTGGGCTTTGATGGTAGCATTAGCTTTGTGTCTGTCTCTCTTCCTCCCTTGGCCTCTTCTGGCCCCCACCCAGTGCTCTGCTCTTGTGTGACCACTCTGATCTGTGTCTAAGAATGTAAGAGTTTGTTTCTGTCTTTATGCCTTGTCACTTTCCTGAAGTCCATTAACATTTCTCCCTTTCCCTCTGTCCCTCTGTCCTCTTTTTTTTTCTCCTTCTTTCTACAATCAAAACCAGGGCCTTGTGCATGCTAGGCAAACACTCTACCATTAAGCTATATCCCCAACCTTTTAAATTTTATTTATTTATTTTGGTACTGGGGATTGAACCCAGGGGTACTTAGCCACTGAGCCAAATCACCAGCACTTTTTATTTTTTATTTTGAGCCAAGATCTTGCTAAGTTGCTTAGGGCCTCACTAAATTGCTGAGGCGGGCCTCAAACTTGTTGTCCTCCTGCCTCAGCCTCCCAAGTTGCTGGGATTATAGGCATGCATCACAATGCTCAGCTTCCCAATCCTTTTGAAATTTTACTTGGAGCCAGGGTCTCAATAAGTTTGCCCAGTCTGGCCTCAAACTTGCAACCCTGTCTCAGCCTCCCAAATATCTGGGATTATAGGCATGCACTATAGCACCTGGCTCCTCTGCCTTCTTTGATCTCTTTACTTTTTGCTGTCTCTGACTCTTGGCAACTTTTACCCTAGCTGTCTCTCATATATTATTGTCTTTCCCTTTCTGTCTCTGTCTTGGTCTCAGCTTCTGCCTCTCACTGGCTCTCTCTTTGTCTGTCTCTTTCCTTCTGACCTCATCTTTGGCTGTCTCTGGTGATCTGTCTTTATCCCTTTTTGTCTCTTTGGCCCTGTCTCTGGCGATTTCTGTCTTTTCATATCCATGTCTGTGTGTCTATCCCTGTGACTTTTTCTCTGGATTTCTTGGGGTCTCCCTGTCTCTGCATCTTTGTCCTCTCCCTTCCCTTCTCAGCCCCGCCCTCCTGGGAGCCTGAGCCTCACCCTCACTCCTCCTTTCCTTGCCCTCCTATGCCCACAGCGACCCCAACCAGCCAGTGCCACAGGACACCAAGTTCATCCACACCAAACCCAACCGCTTTGAGGAGGTGGTGTGGAGCAAGTTCAACAGCAAAGAGAAGCAGTACCTGCACATTGGTTTGAAGCCACGTGTGCGTGATAACTACCGCGCCAACAAGGTGGCCTTCTGGCTGGAGCTCGTGCCCCACCTGCACAACCTGCACACTGAGCTCTTCACCACCACCACACGCTTGCCTCCCTACGCCACACGCTGGCCTCCTCGCCCGCCTCCTGGCGTCCCTGGCACACGCCGGCCCCCACCACCTGCAACCCTGCCTCCTGAGCCTGAGCCTGAGCCAGGCCCAAGGGCCTATGACCGTTTCCCTGGGGACTCACGAGACTACTCCACAGAGCTAAGCGTCACTGTGGCCGTGGGCGCCTCCCTCCTCTTCCTCAACATCCTGGCCTTTGCCGCTCTGTACTACAAGCGGGACCGGCGGCAGGAACTGCGGTGCAGGCGGCTTAGTCCACCTGGAGGCTCAGGCTCTGGTGTGCCTGGTGGGGGCCCCCTGCTTCCCACTGCTGGCCGGGAGCTGCCCCCAGAGGAGGAGTTGGTGTCACTGCAGCTGAAGCAGGGTGGCGGCATTGGGGCAGACCCTGCTGAGGCCCTGCGCCCTGCCTGCCCACCCGACTACACCCTGGCCCTGCGCCGGGCACCGGACGATGTGCCTCTCTTGGCCCCCAGGGCCCTAACCCTGCTGCCCAGTGGCCTAGGGCCACCCCCACCCCCACCACCCCCTTCCCTCCATCCCTTTGGGCCCTTTCCCCCACCTCCCTCCACCGCTACCAGCCACAACAACACGCTACCCCATCCCCACTCCACCACTCGGGTATAGGGGGCGGCATGGGGAGGCCACCCTCCCCAACCCTCCCCAGCCTGGGCCACTCCAAGGCAGGGAGTAGGACTTGGCAACGGGCTTTTCTCCTGTGGAGTTGTCACACATCATCGAACAGTGTTAAGGTGGACATGGGATTTCCCCACCGAGATGCGTGTTTTTCCCATACAGAGAGGCCCATTCTCTTCTCTGGACCTGGGCTTTTGAACTCTGGGGGGTGTTTTTTGCCTTCCACTGGGACACCAGTCTTCGGTGTGCGGAAATGTGGAAGTCTTTTCCCACATGGAGGTGTGCTTTCTTCATGAGGGGGTATTTTCCCATGTGCAGGGTGAGGTTTTTTTTGGCCGCCCTGGACACATGTTGGCCCCCTCAAAGAATTTCTGCGGGGATTTGTACCCCAGAATCCTGTCTCCTCATGCCTTCTCCCACCTCCTCCCCTTCTCACCCTCTGGAGACCCTGGAAGTGATGTGTTCGCATACAGTGACCCTTGGCCACCAGACAACACAGGGTGGTGCCTGGGGAGCAGCAAGGAAATCACAGGCCCCCCGCCCCCTTTCCCCCCTCCACCCCAGCAAAGCATGTTTCTCCCCCATGGCACAAGTCAGATTAAGCACGTTCTCCCAGGGAGGTCCTTGCCTTCCACAGAGACAGACACAGATTTCCTGCCAGGGGGAAGGGAGATCCGTGCATCCTGGTGCTGCCTGGAAACTAATTCTCCCATGGTCCAGGACACATTTCTCTGAGTGGAAACATGTTCTTGCATGTAGATGTGTGTTTTCCCAGGCAGAGGGTCCTTCTCTCCCCAGCACTTCCCTGCATCCCCCCCAGCCTCAGGCCCAGCACTCCTCAAGTGGTAGGTGGGAACAGGCTTCAGATTAACAGAAGCTGAGGGGGATGTACAAACCCCAGCTCTCCCTCTCCCAGAGATGCTGAGTTGGTAGACAGGGGAGGTGGCATGTGCCATCCACAGAGGCTATGCATGTTTGACCAAAGCCCTCATGGGGTCTGAGGACAACCTTTCCCTCAGTCCTCAGACCATTGCTCGTCTGTGCCAAACTGGGTAGGTGGGTTTGAGGCAGGGAGAAAGACTCAAAATGTGCCAAGGATTACACAGTCCTAAGCCAGGGCAAGGGAGATGATGGGAACAGGTGGGATACAGGGTAGGGGGATGTGGCAGCTAAAGAGGCCCTCTGTGTGTGTCTCTCTGATCTCTGTGTCACCCCTCCCTCTCTGCCCTGATTCTCAGTTCTCCATTCTCCATCTTCTTCTCCCTGTTTGAAGCTGTCCCCATCTCAGGGTCAGACCAAACTTTTCCCCTCCCCTTCTTTTACCTGTCCCCCCTCCCTCTCTGCCAGGGCCAAAGGAAAGAGCAGTAGAGGGAGGAGGGGAGGGTAACAGGGAGAAAGGTTTCATGGACAGGTTGGGGAATGAGGTCAGTTGCACTGAGGAACAGATGGAGGGGGCCGTGGGGGACAGGGCTTGGTCAAACACCAGCAGGAAGAATTTGAAAGGAAATGTGTGAGGCAACTGCCTAGAGGTCCTTGGGTTTGGGCCTCTGGGGAAAGAACCACATCGGGAAGGGTTTTAAGGGCTGGGCACAATGGCACAGGCCTATAATCCAAGCAGCTGAGGAGGCTGAGGCAGGAGGAGACCAGCCTCAGCAACTTAGCAAGGCCCTAAGTAACTTGGTGAGACCCTGTCTCAAAATTAACAAATGAAATGGGCTGGGGATGTGGTTCAATAGTTAAGCACCCCGGGTTTAAACCCTGTTTCAAAAAAAAAAAAAAGAAAGAAAGAAAGAAAAGAAAGGGTTTTAAGAGACAACAATAGAGGAATGAATCCTCAGTCTGCTTATGACTTTCTGTGGGATGCTAGTGCCAAACTTGAGTAAAAGTGGGGTGTAATCTTCTACTGGCACTCAGGTCCAGGATCCCTGGTTGTGAGTCCCAGAACTTTGCCTCTTGACTGTCCCTTCTCCTCCTATCTCCACCCATGGAAACATAGTTCTTTTCTGGCCCTTTCCCCTGCCTGGTCTAGCTCCTCTTGGACCAGCCATGCCCTCCAAATGCTAGCGACCTGGACTCTGAGCCTGTAGGCAGATGCCCCCAGAACCAGGAATGGGAGGGGGGCTGGGGGACCCCATGATTCAGCCACGGACTCCAATGCCCAGCCCCTCTCTCCAGAACAACCCTGACAGTCCCATTTCCCCACCCCAACCCTTTGCGGCTCTGTACACATTTTTAAACCTGGCAAAAGATGAAGAGAATATTGTAAATATAAAAGTTTAACTGTTGGTTGTGCCTCCTCTTATGTTGGGGTGGGGGGCTCTGAAGCAAGGCTTTGGGGTCAAAAACCCTAGGCCTTTTCAGTGAATAGCTCTGAGAGGAAGGGGGAGTGAGTACCGGGGTAGAATTGCCATGATGATGGGATTGCCTGGAGAGATCAGGACTCAGGTCTATACAGAGCCAGAGCCTGGTGTAATTCTAGAAAGAGGTGGGGCTAATGAGGACAGATGCCAAACGGGAGAGCCAGTGAGCTGATCCAGGTGACTGGCTGCAGGAGAGGCATAAAGATGAAAGATTTGGCCTCTGCCAAGGTCGGGTCTCAAGCTGAGGCTCAACCTCCAGAGCCAGGGACTCAGAGAGCTCCTTAGCACATTGTGAGAGCAAGTCCCAGCATCATTGTGACCCGCTCACCCTGATGACCCTTTGGGTAAGGCAGATGGGCCAGCTGACACTGTGGGCACAGGGGCTGGGGGCCTAAGGGCCCTGGTGGCCCTAGGGACCACCATGGCCATGGCTGAGTGGCCACAACCTGGGTGGGCTTCAGATCACAACCCCAACAACTGCCAGGACGTGGGCAACTCCATCCTGTTGCTGCTGGGTTTCATCATCTGCATTAACATTGTCATCAATATGGTGACCCTGGTCAGGATGGGGCCAGGTGGGAGGGTGCTGGTAGAGCAGATGGGGGGCAAGCCTGGTGGTAAGGAACTGCCTGGGGTCACCATGTCCTCCTACACCTAGCTCTGGAGCAGACTCCGTGTCATCTTACACCGAGTGTTCCATATCATTTGTGAGAAAGGTAAGCGAGGTTGGGAGTTGGAGCACAAAAGGAGCAGAAATAGGTGTTCTAGCCTCAACCCTAAGTTGGCGCCTTGGTGCTCTTCCCTCTCAGACACCATAATGGTGCAGCTTCTCTCCCCAGGCCCTGCCTCCCCTCACTATAGGAGCAAGCCTCCCCACCAGCCTCCCTCTCCCTGATCCACAGAAGCTGTTAATTCATCCTCACCTGGGAAGCAGACCCAGCCCTCGAAGAAGCAGAGCTCCCCTGCAGTCCATCTTCGATGCACTATGGACCCTGTGAAAATGACTGTGACTCCCCCACCCACACGTCGATATCGCCGGCGAGCCTCTCCATTGTGCCGAGTCCACCACCCAGTAGCTTGGGCCCCTGACACTGATGATGAAAAGCCCCCACATCAGTACCCAGCAATCTGCTCCCGCCATTGGGATGGCCCCAAGGACTGGCAAGTCTTCCAAACCACTCAGAGGCTCTGGGCTCCCTGGACACAGGACACTCTGGAGCCACTTCCCCAAACTATCCGCTTCCAGCCCACTGTAGAGGGAAAGACCCTCAAAACAGAGATGCGGTCAGAGCTGGGTCTAGAGGCCTATGTATACCCTGTGAACCCCCCACCTCCCAGCCCAGAGGCTTTGAGTCACAAGAACAGTGGGGCAGGGGCGGAGGCTGAGGTAGAACAGTGCCAGCCTGCCTTACCACCCTTCCTGGGCCCAGCAAATGTCCCTGATATCCCCCAGCGCCGCTCCTCAGGCCGAATAGCGTATGATGCCCGGGATGTGAGGCGGCGGCTTCGGGAACTGACCCGAGAGGTGGAGGCCTTGTCCCACTGCTACCCCTTGGCCTCTGGATCCAGCACTGTGGAGGGGACAGGAAAGGACTGGGTGTATCGTTCCCTGACGGGGAGGTGATGGGGAAAAAAATAAAAAGGAGAGAGGAGGTGGTTTGTGGTGGTGTGGGGCCTCAAGGCACCCAGAAACCCTGGATGCTAAGACAATGATCTCCCTGGCAACAGGACCTAGAGAGCTCAGGGGACCCTCATCAACTTCTTATCCACACAGGTCCTGTCCTTGGCCTTTTCCCAGGCCCTCCTTGGTTCCAAAGCTCCCAACTGTCTCTATCCTATTATCATTGTTATTATTATTTTTTTGGTACCAGGAATTGAACCCAGGGGCATTTAACCACTGAGTCACATCCACAGTTCTTTTTATTTTTTATTTTGAAATGGTCTCATTAAATTGCTTAAGGGCCTCGCTAAGTTACTAAGGCTGGCTTTGAACTTGTGATCCTCCTGCCTCAGCCTCCCAAGCTGCTTGGATTACAGGTATGCACCACTGTGCCTGGCCAATCCTATTTTCTTAAGAGTCCAGAGAAGTCCTCAAATCTGGCCCAAGAGCCCCCCTCCCCCTCCCCCAGCCCCAGACAGCCCTGCACTAGACAGACTCCCTATCCCCATGGTCCTACCTTCCCAGAAGTCTAGTTCTTACCAGGCCAGGTTTAGGCTGCAGCCCCAAGGGAGATAGTTCTCTCTTATGCCCTGGTTTCCTTGTGCAAGGGATGACTAAGAAGGAGGGTCTCTATGTCTTCACATTTCTCCAGGAAGAGCCTGATGCTCCTGTACCTTCCATTAGTCTTGGAACAGAAAATTAAATATTATGGATGCTCTCAAGAGGAGAGCATAACATCACAGACTATCTGAAACCTTACTGCTTTCTGTGTTGCCTGAGGCTCTGAGAGGCTGAATCATGGTCACACAGGCACCAAGGTTTAAGCTGATGGCCTCAGACATTCCATCTCCCTATCCTCCTGCAAGTACATAGATTCCCACTGCCACTGAGTCATGTTAGCTCACCAGAATCTCCCACCTGTCTGAGTTTACCATGTGACATCATCAGAAGAATTTTCCTTCACTGGGCAACAAGGAAACCAAGGCATGACTCTATTCCTAGATGGTTGAGGTCACAGGCACACATATACACACAGCTTGGGAACACAGGCTAAAGGAGCTTGATGGTACTTTCCATGGTAGAAGGATTCCTGGATGTGAGCAGATCTGTGGATTGCCCTACTTCTCTGTTCATTTACATCCAACTAATATTATTGATCATTTCAAGCTGCTTCCATTCAATGGGTACATACTAAGCATCTACCATGCTTATCAGAGGCCTTATTGGAAATGCTTGTCAGCCTTTCCTCCATTTCTGCTGCATAGTGGACAGTGTGAACAAATGACTTTCCATCATCAGGGTACCATTTTCACAGTTTCCATGGAGGACTCTATTTATCACATCAACAATAACATCTGTGTTGTTTTGGTAATTTCCTATGGTTTTCTTAAGGTGGGAGTTAACCAGTCTTTCAACTTGGAGTGGGAATGGGTCAATAAGAGACAGTTAGTTTGGAAGGAGAGAAACTCAGCAAGATGGAAGTCCAGCAGACTCTGAAGTGAAGGAGTCAATGGGCTCAAGGACCACCAATGCCCAGGGCTGCAAACCCTGGCCAGGAAGGGGTGGCATGTGTGCTAGAGGAATTATGACAGGGAAATGGTTAGCATAGGGAGGAACTATGGTGACCCCAGAGGTTACTCTTGCTGTCACTCATCCATTCCATCACCCTAGCTGCTGGCCCCAAAGTAGCATGGGTGGGGCATGCCAACAGGCTACATTTGTTGCCATTATGTCTCAAATGAGCAGAAATGGAGAGAATTATGCATGATTCAACCCCTGTGGAGACTGTCTTATGACTGTAGCTACCATATTTTCAGATCAGGAATGAGGTATGTGGTTAAGCAAGCCTCATGGAGACAAAGGGATAGACTAATCTCTGGGGCATTTGGGGACCAAATTCTATCAAGTAGGAGCCAAGGATAGTGGGGGCCATGCAAAGGCCAGCAGAGGATAAGCCTACCACCTCTACATTGTGACTCTACTTAACTTGCCTCATTATGACCTGGCTCCCATCCCAGCTGGTAGATATATCCAGGTACTGACAGGAATGCAGTGTGGGTTAGGGCCAGGTGGGGGGGTGGCCCAAGTGGCCCTAGGACCCCCCCACCATGGAAAATCAGCTCTGGCATGACACCCTGGGGTGCTGTAATCAATACCAAGAAAGCCCCCAGGATGTTGAAGACATCTTATTCCTGCTGGTGGGACTTATCATTCTTGTCAACATTGGCATCAACGTGGCAACTGTGGTCAGTGACAGTTGTGGACCATCCCCGGGGTGAAGAGGGCTGAGGGGGAGCCAGCTGCATCTTGCACCTCCACCTGCAGGATGGGTCTTGACTGGGGCTGGGGGTGGTGGTGTTGGAGGTAGGGAACCTGGCCTTCACTCCCATCCCTCCCACCACCCCTAGATGTGGCATGAGCTCCAGAATGCCTTAGACAAGATTGTCTATTGGATTAATCAGAAAAGTAAGTATGGCAGCTAGAGAGTAGGACCCCACCACCACCACCACCTTGGCCCTAGAAATTCAGGTCCCACTAACCCTAACCCTGAACTCTTATGGCAATTGCATCAATCTCATGGACTCTTGCCTCCCCCAGATGAAGTCCAGCCTAGTGAATGTTTCCCCAAAGATCCCCCAGCCAAGGTCCAGGACATCCACATCCACTGCGTCCTGGACCCTGTACAGGTGAGGATGACCCAACCCACACGCTACTCCTCTTCCTCCTATCACTATCTCCACAACCGCGGGAACCGCCAACAACAACGCCGCCAGTGCCAACGCCGCCAGTGCCACCAACACTGCCGCCCCAGCCACCAGCAGAGGCCACGGAACCACAGAAAATTCTCCCATGGCCGCCCAGTCTTTCGTAACCAAACTCACAATCGCAAGATGTCACAGCTGCAGTCGATACCCTTTTTTGATCTGGAAGACCGGGACTCCTACCTAGATGAAGAGGATCTGACCTTCCCACATCCCCAGAACCCATATGGAGGCTGGGGAGGGCTCTATCAGCGGATGGGTCTGCCCTCCAACATGGGGTTATGGGGCCGCAAAGGTGGAATCCTGGCCAGCTTGCCACCACCCTCTATCTACCTGTCACCAGAACTGCGCCTCTTACCCAAGCGTGTAGAGGCCAAGTCAGAGCTGAGGCTGCAGTCCTCTGGGCCCCATTGCTCACAATCCCGAATTTGGGGCAACACAGAGGCTGAGCAATGGACCTCATCTCCACTACCTCCCCGCCGGCTGCCCCCTAACCCCTCCTGGGTCCCTGGGGGGCACAGCCCTTACTCTTCAGGGGGTCAGACACTGTATGATGCCTGGGATCAGCGACGGCGTTGTGTGGAGGGCTCTGAACCCCCACCTACCTTGGTATCCCGGAACCCCAGGCAGGAGGCCCAGGGCTATCGGGAGCACTACTCCCCACCATCCCACCGAAGGAATCTCCCTGGTCACGCTCACAGCCAGCCCAATCGCAGCCCATATCCATCCATGGGACATTTGGGTTATAGCACCCGGGATTCTCATGAGGTACGCCGCAGGGCTGCTGACTGGGCTGAGGCTCTGCCTCCTCGGCATCCTCTGACCACTTCCACCTCCCTCACTGTGATGGGTGAGGCTTCATATCAACGGGTTCCAGCTGCCAGCTCAGCCATGCTCCCTCACTCTTCCCAGCCCTTGCCTGAAGTCCAGGCTATTGATCCTGCCCCAGTCCCAGCCACCTTTGTCCCACTCAGTAGGAATCCAGGGGGCAATGCCAACTACCAGGTGTATGACAGCCTGGAGCTGAAGCGGCAAGTTCAGGAAAGTAGAGTGCGGGCCAGCTCATTGCCACCACCTTCCACCTCAACCTCAAGGCCCTCTCTGCACAGGAGTCGAACTGGGAAACTTAACTGACCAGCAGGAGAATGTGGGTGGCAGGGCAGGTCATGGAGAGAGGAATAAAGAGAAACCAAGTCCAGGAAACATTGTGGTGGTCTGTGGTTTGGAAGTAGCTCTCCTTCTACCAGACTGAGACCCTGTCCTTGGATTCCTGAAATGTCCCCTTCTTGGTAGGAGGCTTCCTTTGGCTCAATGGTTATATTCTTGTCAACAAGACTATCTTGGTACCACACATTAAGGTCTCCCAGCTGTAGACATCAAACCATGGTCTCTGAGCACCCACCCTGTTCCTCTGTTCTCTCCGTTCCCAGAGGGGGCTCAGAGGCTCAGCCCTGCTCATGAAACTCAGGTTAGGCAAGCATGGTGGTGCACCCTTTTGGGTAGTCCCAGCTACCCAAAAGTCTGAGGTAGGAGGATCACAAGTTTGAGGTCAGCCTAGGCAACTTAGTAAAACTCTGACTCTAAATTAAATGCAAAAAGGGCTGGGCATATGGCTCAGTGGTAGAGTGCTCACCTAGCATGTGCCAGGCTCTGGGTTCAATCTCCAGCAGGGGAAAGAGAGAGAGAGAGTCCAGACCTGACATTCCATGTCTAGGCAGATCAAGGTCAGTGACTTAATGTAGAGCAAGATGAAGGCCAAGGCTCTTGATTCCAGTTAGGGCTCTGAGGCCAAGGTCTTCCCAGTCTCAGGAGTGGTCAAGGGGTAAAGGATTCTGGATTTTCTATTGAAACTACAGGAATGATAGAATGAGGAATGTTTGAGGGAGCTGATTGAACAAAGTTCAGTGAAGCAATAATTGAGAGAAGGAGGTTTGCTAGCCTCCAGATTCAGGTTACTCAAACGTGGTTACCAGGGAACTCCACCCTGAGCCCTCCTCTTCCTCTGCCTCACTCATTGTGATTCCAACCATCTGCCCCATTATGACTCAGGCCTTCTCCCCTCCCCCCCGCCAAAGGAGTCTGTCTCTTAGTATGTAGGGGCCAGGGGGCCCAGGTAGTCCTGGGACCCCAGGCCATGGGTGAGCGAGTCTACTATGGAGCCCAGGTGTGCTCTGGCACCAATCCTAGGAAGTGTCAGGACTTAGCAGATTCGATTCTTCTGATTCTGGGCAGCTTCATCTTGCTCAACGTGGGGATCAATGTGGTGATTCTGGTCAGGGCAGGGTCTGGGCAGCAGGGTTGGGGAAGCTCTGGGATCTTGAAGGGACTGAAGTGGCAGGGGTGGGGGCTGCTAGGATGTGGCCAGACAAGGACTTCAGGGCTCACCCTACTTCTGGAATCTCTCCTCTACTGTTTCCCTCAGCTCTGGAGACATCTGAAGGGCTCCTTGCGGATTCTTTTCCATCATTTTTTTCCCAAAGGTAAGTGAGTTCCAGCATGAGCTCCGGAGATGTAGGTTTGTCATGCTTTTTCTTCTCTCCGTGTCCCTGTTCTCAGCCCCTCTGACACCCAGGCCTTTTCCCATCCCGCCTCTCTCTGTAGACAAGCAACCTGGTGGTGTAGGCAGCCGGCCCGTGTATATGCGCTGCACCGCAGATCCCAAGAATCTGTGCTCAAGAATCTCTTCCCACTTCCATCGTCGCCCCAGCTTTCTACTCGGTCAGGCTAACCACCTTGACTCCTGGATACCAGATACAAATGATGAAAAGGTTTCTGGGTGCTGCTGGATGCCACCTCAATGTGGACATGCTGAGCTTCCCATGGAGGCTCAATGGGGATTGTGGAAGGAGGGGATGATGGGAGCTGGGGAGGCCTCTCAAGGCACAGCCTTGAAGACCCAGGCCTCCTTGTTTCCCAGGCCAGGGATTTCTTCCCAGTTCCCGAAGATGAGCAAGTTGGACATGGTTCCCCTCGGTTTACCCCAAGAGGGCAAGACTAAGGCCCCAGACTATGGCACAGCCCATACCGCAGCCCAGGCCAGGACCCACTCCTCAGCCCATACCCCTGAGCACATCCCCACCCAGTCCCTGACCCACAACTCAGAGTGTACCCATGTCCAGGCCCAGGGTCTTGAGCATACTTCAACCCATACTCCACCAGCTCATGCCCCAGCCTTGATCCCAACTCCTACCCCAACTCCCAGCCAAGCCAATGCCACACCACCTACCCCATCTCATGCTGCAGCTCCTACCCTATCCCATGCCCCAGCTCCTCTCCCAGCCCCGACCCTGGTCCCTACCCCATCCCATGTGTTAGCTCGAACCCCACCCCGTACACCACCCTCTACTCCAGTCCATACCCCAGCCTCTGCCCCACCCAGGGCCCTGGCCCAGAGCCAAGTCCACATCTTAGCCAAAGCTTCAACCCAGGTCCAGAAACACACCCCAGCCCCTCCCTCAACCCAGGTCCCAGCCCCTCCCCCAACTCAGGTCCCAGCCCCTCCTCCAACCCAGGTCCCAGTCCCTCCCCCAGCGCAGGCCCCAGCCCAGGCTCCAGTACAGGCCCCAGCCCAGGTCCCAACCCAGGTCCCAGCCCAGGCCCCGGCCCTGGTCCCAACTCAGGTCCCAGCCCATGCCCAAGCCCAGGTCCAAGCCCAGGTCCCAGCCCACACCTCTGAGTACACCCACTCTAAGGCCCACATTCCTGAACACACCTCAGCCCACATTCCAATCCACATCCCAGCTCAGGCACCTGTATATGCCTCAGCCTATTCCCGGGGTCACAACCCAGTCCACACCCTAGCTGAGGCTTGGACCCACTCCCAGGCCCAAGTACCTGAGTGCACATCAGTCCAAGCCCCAGCACGCACTCCAACCCATTCTCATCTAATTAATTCCTCTTCCCATACGGGGATGCCTGTTCCAAACCCTGCCCCAGCACTGGTCATGGCCCTGAATACACCTCTAGCCCATGCTCCTGTCCCTGCCACCACCCCTACCCCTAACCTAACTCCTACTCCTTCTACCCTGCTTGCCTTCGGCCCCAGTCTCTCCACTGGCCATGTGGTCTATGATGCCCGTAGGGTAAAGCAGAATGTCTTCCATAAGTGCAACCCTCAGAACTCTGGATATTCCAGAAAGAACTTTGGAACCCTCTCCAGGCCCCAAGAGAGGCAGGGTCCGGCAAGTTCTGATACATCTGAGCAGATATCAAAACAACATGGTGAAGACAGTGCCCAGCCTCCTGCAGGATCTATACTGGGCTACCTGGAGTTGGGGAACATGGAATGGAAGATATCAGATGATGGCAAAGACAAGAAATTCTGTCAACCCAAGACCTTCCCTTACTGCAGCTTCCATCCTTGCAGTTCTGAGAAGAAAAACACAGAATTCCAGCCACCAGTTTACCCCAAATTCCTGGTCTATACCCAGGATGTTGCTCCTTCTAAACATTGCCTTCATTCTCCAACTAGTGCTCAGAGCTCTGTGTCTACCTTTCCTCCACCATGCACTCTTTCTCTGCCACTTGTTCCTCCCAAAACCTTTGTCCTTTCTCGACCCATCAACCATCAGAAGCCCTCCAACTTAATACAAGCACCCACCTCTCTCCCAACCTCTAAATCTCCTCAGTCTATCCCTGCTTCCCACTTTCCCATTCCTCCCCAGTTCTCTACCATTTCTCAATACTTGATCCAAACCCAATGCCCTGAACTTCATGAGAATCTAAGCCAAACCCAAGATCCTGGCCTCCAGAAGACTCCATGCCTTTCAAAAGACTCCAGAGTTCCCAGAAACCCAGGCATTATTCCAAATCCAGGCCTCCAAAAGTTCCCAGGCCATACTCAAAATCCTTATCTCTGCAAAAATTCAAGCCCTTCTCCAGACTCTGGCCTGCACAAGAATCCAGGCATTGCCCAAGATTCTGGACCCCAAAGGAGCCAAAGTATTACTCAAGATACTGGTGTCTTTAGGAGCCCCTGTCACACCCAACCCTCCAGTCTCCACAGGAACATACCATGTACCCAAAAATCTAACCTTCAGAGTTTGGGCTTTATGCAAGACTCTGGTGTCTCTAGGAATATTGAACTAAACCAAGACAATGTAGTCTGCAAAAATCAAGGTCTCCCCCAAACAAATGACCTCCAAAAGAGGCCAGGCCCTTCTCAAGATTCTAGAGGTTATAAGAGTACAGGCAATGTCCAAGATTCAGGGGTCTGCAGGAGCCTAGGCCAAGGTTCTAGACCACAGAAGAGTCCCTGCCTTGTCCAAGACCCTGAGATCAACAAGAACTCAGGATTTACCCAGGAATCTGGTCCCAACAAGTGTCCAGGTCCTGTCCAAACCTCTGGACTCCATAAGGACCTCAACCAAGACTCAGGAGATTACAAGAATCTAGGCCTTATCCAAGACTTTGGAGTCTGCAGGATTCCAGGTCTTACCCAAGATTCCAACTGCCATAAGAGTCCAGGTCTTACCCAATCCACTGAAGTTGAAAAAAGATTTATTCTTATCCAAGACGTTGGAGTTTTTAGGAACCCAGAACAAAGCCAAGATCCTAACCTCCACAAGTTCCCAGGAATTAATCAAGATCCTGGCCTTCATAAGAATCCAACTCTTGCACAAGACTCTGGCCGCCTCAAGACTCCAGGACTTACCCAGGAATCTGGTCTCCACAAGGATTCATGCCATATCCCAAATCCTGGCCTCCACAAGAACCCAAGCCCTGCTCTATGTACTGACTCTGTTCAAGTCTTAGGTCTGCTTCAGTCCCCAAAGCTAACACCATCCCTGAAGAAATCATTAATACATGAGATAGCTCCTCAGAAGGAGGATGCAGAACAGCATGTATCATGGACTTCTGTCCCAATTAATCAAAACTGCCCTTCCAAAATCTCCACTGACCTGCCTACCTTCTCAGAAGTACCTGTACTAGTTGAGCTAAAGCCATCCTCCCGGAGAACAGACAACCAAGACTGGGTATTCCGCCCTGTGGATACAGTTTCTTCAGCCTTCCAGAGCTATCGCCAGATGTCCTTGCCTCCCAAAATCAACAGCAGACCCCACTGTCCTGGACCAGGCTATCGGGCTGGGCATGTGGTCTTTGATGCCCGCCAAAGACAGTTATCAGTGGGCAGGGACAAGTGTGAAGCTCTGTCTCCCAGGCGCCCCTGTCAAGAAGCACCCAGCAACTCAGGGGAGACCATCAAAGAGTGGAGATATGAGAATGTGATGAGGAACTCAGACATAGAGGGAACAAAGTTGCATCAGGAATAAAGAGTCAAAAGAAGTGTTCTGTGGTTGTTTGACAACATCAATCCCAGTTCCAACCCCAACCCTAATGTTGACCACTCAGAGACTGATGGGTACTGGAATTATCATGTCCTTGCTCCTCCTCCATACCTATATAGCCAAGTTCATTATCCTCCAGACCTTAGAGCTGTATTTCCATTACAGTAACCACTAGCCACAAGTGGCTATTAAAATGTCAAAACCAATTTTTTTTCTATCTCATTTTTGTTCAAAAATACATTTAAAGGAAAATATTCTGAAAGGGTTATCTTGGCTGGAGGTGAAGATTAGATCATAACAATCTTTACATTCTTCATCATAACTTCTGTATTATTATGTGCACAGAGCACGTCTTCTATTAATTTTTTTGCAGGGCTGTGGACTGAACTCAGCCTTGTGTGTGCTAGACAAGCAGTTACACTGAGTTACACACCCAGCAAAAAATTTAAGATTCCTCATTCTCATAATCTACACTTTAAGTGCTCAACAGCCACCTATGACTAGTGGCTACTGTATTGGACAATACAAATTGAAGACATTTCTATCACAGAACATCCTATTGTGTAGAGAGCAATGCTTTGGAATTTAAAGGACTTCCCTTCCCTTTGTCACCCATCCCCATCATCATCATCATCATCATTAGGTACCAGGGGTTGAACCAGTGGTGCTTAAACAGAGTCACATCCCCAGCCCTTTTTTATGTTTTATTAGAGACAAGTTCTCGCTGAGTTGCTTAGGGTCTTGCTAAGTTGCTGAGGCTGGCTTTGAACTCACAATCCTCCTGCCGCAGCTTCTTGAGTCACTGGGTTTACAAGAGTGTGCTTAGCCCATCCCCAACATTTTCAAAGCGCTCATAGCACCCACAGAACTTTGTTCTTTTTAGGGTGGCCTCTGAGCAGGTGAGATGTAACGATGCCTGATGCCTGTTTACCCCAGACTGTGAGAAATACTATAGACTTCAGTATCCCTGACTGGCTACTTGAGTCACAATTGGAAATTTATGTCTCCAAATCTGGGCTGTGTTTTGGTGTTCTTGATTCTCCAGTCCTGTTGGCTGAGGAGGAAGGACTCTCCTTGTCAGTGACTGGGAACCCCTGAGGTCTAGGCTTCTCAAATTGAGATCTGGTTTCAGGAGACTCCTCCTTCACAGATCTCTAAATTTTTAAGGTGACCCTGCTTATGCTATAGGATTTAGGTCTATCCCACCCTGGAGATAGACTGTGGGTAGAAGGAATGTAAAAAGTCCTTATCTGGCTGGGTGTGGTGGTACACACCTGTAATCCTAGTGACTTGGGAGGCTGAGGCAGGAAGACTGCAAATTTGAGACCAGCGAATTAGCAAGGCCCTAAGCAATTTAGTAAGACCCTGTCTCAAAAAATAAAAAAAAAAAAAGGACTGGGGATGTGACTCAGTGGTAATTCTCCCCTGGGTTTCCTCTGGACTTCACTTTCAGTCCTAATAACCTTTCTATGTGCACACAACTGTGAAATTTCCCTACCATGACTCTTACATATCTGAGGTGGACATCATTATTATGTATATCTTTCTATTAATCAAATGTCCATTCCTGAGTGGTCACCCGTGTGTTCCTGCCTTAACATTACTACCACTGATTCCAAGAAGATGCCTCTCCACCCAGGGAGACTGGTTCCTGCCTGACTCAGCTCTGTCTGACATTGGACATCATGCGCAATCTTTCTAAGCTGTAGTCTTTCCATCCTCAAAATAAGGTAGTCATAATTTCCTGGAAGTGATCAGAGCTGCTGGTCTGTAGGGGCCCCTATTTCTTTCTCTCCAGGCCCTAGTGTGTGTCCATTTTTTTTTTTTTTCCTACTGGGGGTTGGCTGTTGAATCCAGGGGTACTCAACCACATCCCCAGTTTTTGTTTTTGTTTTTGTTTTTGTTTTTGTTTTAGAGATAGGGTCTTGCTGAGTTGCTGAGACTGGTTTTGAACTCGCAATCCTCCTGACTCAGCCCAAACTGCTGGGATTACAGGCGTTCACCACTGCACCAGGCGTGTCCATTCATTTTTGCTATTCAGATCCATCCAATTACCTTTCTACTCCAGATCCAAGGAATGTTTGTGTGGGATTGAGTAGACACGGCAATATATCGCCATAGAAACTACAACTTCCAGGCGGGTGTGGTGGTGGCCCACGCATGTAAGTAATCCCAATGAATCCGGAAGCTGAGGCAAGAGAATCACAAGTTCAAAAGCCAACCTTAGCAATTTAGCGAGGCCCTAAGCAATTTAGTGAGACCCTGTCTCAAAATTAAAAAAGAAAAAAAAAAGGGTCTAGGGTGGAGCTGGGGTTGTGGTTCAGTGGTTAAGCGCCCCTGGGTTCAATGCCGGGTGCCAAAATAAAATAAAGGGCTGGGTTGTGGTTCAGTGGTAGAGTGCTCGCCTAGCATGTGTGAGGCATTGGATTCAATTCTCAGCACCACATACAAATAAATGAATAAAATAAAGATCTACTAACATCTAAAAAAGTAAATAAATAAACAAATAAAATTAAAAATAAATAAAACTACAACTTCTATAAGGAACTAGGCACTACTTCAAGGAACGGGAAAAGATGTGGCATGGCTCCAGTGGCCTGGTAGTTCGGGAAACAAACTACAACTCCCAGAGTAGCGTGAGATCTCAACCGGGTGAAACCAGTGATTGAACACTCTCTAGAGGCGGAACCAAGCCCTAGCTACCCCGACAGGCTACAGAAAGGGGCGTGGTCTAAATTTATGGGCGTGGGCATCCGGAAGAAGCTACCTGTTGAATCCTTCTGTCCTGCCTCTTCCTCACCTTCATAGTTACCCCTAAGGGG
The DNA here is from genome assembly GCF_902686455.1 of Sciurus vulgaris. Classification (NCBI taxonomy): domain Eukaryota; kingdom Metazoa; phylum Chordata; class Mammalia; order Rodentia; family Sciuridae; genus Sciurus; species Sciurus vulgaris. The sequence continues at coordinate 54,420,267 of NC_136463.1, read as the reverse complement.
GAAACCACAGACCAGTAAGCTTCTTTCGAAAAAGAGGTAAGGGGAGGTAGAGAAGGGAGTTGCGAAGCCCGGCTACTGCATGCTGTAGGAGGGGCCCAACAGCTACTTTTCACCAGCTAAGTCAGATGAACCCGCTCGCGAGGGCGGGGACCTGCATGGGAGAAAAGAGTAGGGACAAAAGAGGTATTTGTTTTGAAAACTAAACTTAGAACCCCTCCTCTGCAGACCCGTTTGTGGACGGTGTCTGGGACATTTGCTCGGCCTCGGAAGAAGAGAACTGAAGCGACTTTTTGGCAGCAAAGGCCCGTCTAGGCTACCTCCTGTGTTTTTCCTAGCTCCAAACGATAGAATAGCATGACTTCGGCCGTCTGGGGGAGTGCCCCCTGGTGGGGCCCACCGCCCCCAGCCCCAGCCCGGCCGCTCACGGACATTGACTTCTGCTCCGGGGCGCAGCTGCAGGAACTAACCCAGCTGATTCAGGAGCTGGGTGTGCAGGAGAACTGGAGTAACGGGCCCAAGCCGGGAGCCGACCTCCTCCGGGCCAAGGAATTTATCTTTTCTTTGCTTCGTAAGTAACCCTTCTTGCCTCTGAGAATTCTCAGACCTCCGCCTCGCCACTCCCCCTTCAGTCGATGCCTTCACTATCTGTTCTCTTCCCTTAGGTCTAATTTATCGCCGGGATCCCCGCTTTCCTTCCCAGGCAGAACTCTTGCTGCTTCGAGGTGGAATTCGCGAGGGTTCCCTAGATCTGGGACATGTACCGCTAGGTCCTTACAACCGGGGACCTCACTATGATGCTGGCTTCACACTCCTGGTTCCAGTGTTTTCTCTGGACCTCGCTGGGCCGGAGCTGCAGCTGGATCCAGAATCCTGTTCCGCAAGTCTCCGCCTCCCAGAACTGGTATGCGGAACCATAGTCCGGGAGGCGTGGCAGGATTGCCTAGGACCCCCAGTCCCAAGTAGATATGATTTGATTAAGCAAACCAAAGGTGAAGGAAGTCCCAATGACCAGCAAAGCTCTGTGTACCAGCCGCACGGTTACGTCACTGAACCTCAGTTACAAGTGTTTATGGAAAAACCACCTAGTGACGTTTCGGGGCCCGAGTCTTCTCAGCATGACGTCACCGATCTTGGCTCTCCCGCACCTTTGAAAGTACTGAGAAGTGACGTCACCGAGGTAACCGTCGAATACCCAGTCCCAAAGCCCGCAGAGACCCCGGAGGCGTGGCCCACATTGTGTCCCGCCCAGGTGGCTGCCTGGTTCTTCTCTACGCTGGCTGCTGTCGCCGAGTCCTTGGTCCCAGTCCCGGGAGCTCCGCGCCTGTTGCACGCAGCTCGCCACGCGGGTTTCACCACCGTCCTCCTGGCAACACCCGGACCCCCGCGCCGCCTTCTGCTCTTCGACCTGATCCCTGTGGTGTCCGTGGCAGGCTGGCCTGAGGGGGCTCGGAGCCACTCGTGGGCGGGTCCGCTGACCTCGGAGTCGGACTCCTTCTACCTAGTGCCCGGGGGTGGCAACCAGCGACCCGATGCCTCCGACTGGCAGCTCTGCTTCGCCCGCCAGGAGCTGGCGCTCAAGGCGCGTATACCCGCGCCACTGCTGCAGGCGCACGCGGCGGCCCAAGCGCTGCTGCGCCCGCTGGTGGCCGGGACCCGGGCCGCGGCGCCCTACCTCCTTCGGACATTGCTGTACTGGGCGTGCGAGCGGCTACCGGCGCTTTACCTGGCAAGGCCGGAAAATGCGGGCGCCTGCTGCTTGGGGCTGCTGGATGAGCTGGGTCGGGTGCTCGAGGCCGGGACGCTGCCTCACTATTTTCTTTGCGGCCCAAAGCTCTGTGCGGGGGACGGCACAGCTGCCTTGCTCAGGGCATTGGCCCAGCTCCGCGGGGACCCTGCCCGGGCCTTGCGTGAGGCAGTGGAGGAGGCCAAGGTTGCCCGAAAGGGGGGTGGTTTGGCAGGCATTGGGGACGGAACCCATTAAAGATGCTACTCTTACACGTGTGGAAAGTGTTTCCGTGGACAGTGTTTCCGCTGGTGATGGGATGTGGAGAACTGTTCTACCCTCACTTGGAAGACTGATTGTGCATGGGCCCAGTCTCTTCTAGAAGACCTCCTAGGCGATTCCTCCCCATTCCTCCGCCCCACCTCTGGCTGGATCATCCCTTTCTCCAAATCTGATCAGCATGCCTCCAGCCCAGGTGCAACCTCCCTCAACCATTTCTCCCCAATTCTTTTGACCTTTTCTTTTAAGAGTCAGTAGAGATAGGAGGAATGTAGATGCTGACAAAATGCAGAAAGGAGAGGTATGGAAAACAGGGAATGATCATTTTGTCCCACAAAAGCAGAAGTATTTAAAAGACTGGATTTCACCCCAGGGTAAATCTCACCGCCCTTCCCCATCTTTCTAGTTCTTTTCCCCACGTTCCTCATCCAGTTCAGTCCTCACATGCATCCCAGGCAGTAGGGTCCCACTCCATTCTCCCGACTGTCATCCTAAAACCCAACCTATCCCCCACATCAGTGTTCGGTTCAGAATTCCTTATCTTTCTTTCTCTGAACCCCAAGACGTGCAGCCTGGCTTCGACTCCGCCTGCCTCCGAGACAGTCCCCACTCCCTGCCTCCAAAGAACCCCAGGGTTCTGTCCTCCCATTTTCACCCTCCTCTTTCCTAGCGTCTCCGCCCCCTGCCCCGCCCCCGGGCCGGCTCGAGGAGGAGGGGGAGCTGCTGTAGCTACCGCCGCCTCAGCTTCCCACAGTCGCTACCGCTGCTGCTGGTGCCGCTGCTGCCGCTGCTTTGCCTAGTCCAGTCACCAGGCCTAGTGCTCTGACTTCGCCGGACCGGGGCGCTCGGCAAAGACACCCTCACTCCTTCCCCGAGTCCGGGACGCCTATCGGGGCGTGGGGGGAAGCTTCTCTTGCCCGGGAGAGGGAGGGAGGAGCCTGGAGCCGGAGCCAGCGCCACCAGTCGCCCGGATCAACAGGACAGGACAGGTTGAGGGGCGTCGGGGAAAAGAAAGGGGGTGCTGTAGGCAGTGCCGGGGAGGACCAGGAAGCCCTGTCGCAGGAAGCTCTGATGCGCTTATAGGGGGGCTGTTCACATTTGGGGACTGGTTGACAACGTGGGTGCACGCCTCTTTGGGGGGCTGGTTAGATTGGAGGGCGTGGGATCCAAACAGCACCAGCTGTCCCTGAGGAAATTTAAGGGGCAACTAGGGTGGGGTGGGGGAGCCGGATGCTCCTTATTTCCAGGTGACAAAGGGTGCTTCCGACAACTACCTGGTGTATTCACTAGGAAGGGCGGATTTAGAGGTGACTTCAAAAGGAGTGGAGGGTGACAAGGTGAGGAAAGGGTCTCTGCAGCTGGAACCCTGTGCTACCAGAAATAGGATAGTGGGAAAAGGCGTTGTTCAGCTAGAGGGTCTGGGGACCTCTTCTCAATAAACCTGGACAGCCTGGATATTCTGAGATATTTTAGGGGGATTTCAGTGAAAAGTGGGGAAATCTTTTTCATTTAGAGGGTAGTAAAGGAAAAAGCACTAAGGTTGGGTTCCTCCCTGACATTGACAGTGGCCCTGCAAGGGTGAAGTGAGCTAGTATCTCCAAAACTAAGGACCCACATCCTTTAGATTACAAGAGTGGGTCTGGCAGGAGGGTGGCCCCGAAAATAGGGTGGAAAGGGGCCTGGGGATATTGAGACCATCATCTTGGAAATTTGGAGGGTCTTGGCTTTGGGATAGGGGAAGTGGAAACAAAGACTCGGGAGAAGAGGGAAGGGGGAGTTTTCAGTAGGGGACAAGATTTGTGGATGAGGTCAAGTGAGGAGTGCATAGGCTGCTGAATCGGGTGGAGCTAGCCCGGGGCCCAAGGGTGGGAGCTGGCGGCTGTGGGGTTTATCCTCAGGTCCTGTGGGTGGGGCGGTGAGTTGGAACCTGAGCTTCAAGAGCATGCCCCGGTGAGAGGGCTCCTCTGGAGGAGCCCAGGGCGCTCCTGGCGCCTGCTGTTTTGGGGGTGTCTTCTCCTGGGGCGCCATGGCGGCGCTGGCCAGTAGCCTGATCCGGCAGAAGCGGGAGGTCCGCGAGCCCGGGGGCAGCCGGCCGGTGTCGGCGCAGCGGCGCGTGTGTCCCCGCGGCACCAAGTCCCTTTGTCAGAAGCAGCTCCTCATCCTGCTGTCCAAGGTGCGACTGTGCGGGGGGCGGCCAACGCGGCCCGACCGCGGCCTGGGTGAGTGCGGCTGGGGCGGGGTCTCCCCACAGAGGTTTCTGCCTGAGAGGTTGAGGCCAGGAACTTTCAAGAATGGGGCCTGGTTGAGGGTGGTCCCCGAAAGTGGGAAGGGGCGGGACAGGACGACAAAGTCTACTAGACAGTGCCTCAGTTTCCCTCGTCTTTTTGTCCATAACGTTGAAGTCTCCTTGCTTTCGAGGGCAAGGGAAAGGGGCTAAGTCTGGGGCCGCAAGCCTCGCAATTCCTACCCACCCCCGAAGTCCCCACCCCCACAATCCTCCGCCTACGTGCCGTTTCTCGCGATTCTTTCAATCGAGAGCTTTGGGGGCTGGGGGTACGGGACGCCTGGGTCACACAGGGTTTCTGCAGCTCTGGCCGCCCCGCCCCCGCCCTGGTTCTCGCGTTCCTCCACGCCTTGGCCCTTTTCCTCCGGGTCCAGCTCACTTGGCTCAGAGCCAATCTCCCCAGCTCTCCCCCGGGTGTCCTTGCAACTACCTCACCAGCCAGCCCCTCCGGGCGACCTCCTCCAGTGACCTGAACCACACGAGGGGAACGGGGCAACCCTCCCCCCATTTCCCCCTGCACGACTCCGAAAACGGGTCCCGCAGGCTCAGGGGACCCTGCTTCTGGAGGAACTCAAACACAGTTCACCGTTAGAAAAAGGCACAGAGACTTGGGGGTCGTACCACATTCAAGGGGGGACAGGGAAGTCGACAGAGAGCAAGCGACTGGAGAGGAGAGTTGTGAGTTAGCTTGTGGTCCCCGTCCAGGTACGACAGTCAGGGAGTCCCTCTGGCCGGGCTCCAGCCTGTTCCCAGTTCCCCTAGGGATAGCCCCTCGCATCCTCCTCCCCCGCCACCCGTAGTCTGTAGTGGTACGGTCCGCAGCCCACCCTCTGAGTGGGAACCGGCCTCCACGTGACTCAGCCTGCCTCTCCTTCTCCACGGCCCCCTCCCCCATTTCCTTGATATGGTACCGGACGTCCCCCAATCCCAGGTGGGTTACCTGGATGAAGGGGAGAGGCTGAGCCTCTGGGAGAACTAGGCCTCCGCGAGCCAGCAGGCTGACAGACAGACAGACAGACAGACAGATGGGTCAGTGTCAGACAGGCCGGCGCTGGGCCAAGGCGAGGCCAGCGCCAAGCAAGCGGCAGCCGCAGCAGCAGGTGCTGAGTCAGCGTCAGGCCCAGTCCCACCCCCGCTCCTAAGGGGGTGCCCCTTCCCTGTGGTCACCTTGCTGCTTCCTCACCCCCCACTCACAAACAGTATGCCCCTTCAGTAGCCCTGCTAATCTCTCCATGCCCGCCCCCTCTTGATGTATCTCTTCTCTTCGCTTCTCCCCTTCCCCCTTCTGGTTGAGCTGGAGAGTAGGAATTAAGCCATTTAAATAAATTTCAATAAATTAAACTGAAAGCTGGTGGTTAGGAGAAACAGAAGGGACCCAAACCCCAGCTTCCCCAGGAATCAAGAGGTAGGAGAGAGCTTGCTTGGAGGGTAAAAGATATGCCTTCCTGGGACCCACTTCCTTTCCTCCATTCTCCTTTCTTTCCTGTGATCCCGCCAAGAGAAGGAATGTTTCTGGGAACAGAGATGTCATTTTCAAAGATGAATGTCTCTCTCTCTCTCTCCAGAACCTCAGCTCAAAGGCATAGTCACCAAACTGTTCTGCCGCCAGGGTTTCTACCTCCAGGCGAATCCTGATGGAAGCATCCAGGGCACCCCAGAGGACACCAGCTCCTTCAGTGAGAAGGGGAAGCCAGTTGCTGGGTGGGAAAGGAGAACATGGGGATAAAAGATGACAATCCCATTCCCTCTTCAGGTTCTGTTGTTTTCTGTCTGTCTCCCAGATTCGAAAGGGAGCTCGGATAGGGGTGAAGTGCCTAGGTATTGATACTTCCTGTCTTTTCCCCCAGCTCACTTCAACCTGATTCCTGTGGGGCTCCGTGTTGTCACCATCCAGAGTGCCAAGCTGGGTCATTACATGGCCATGAACGCAGAGGGGCTGCTGTACTGCTCGGTGAGATGATGAGGCTGAGTGGCCTAGGGTACTGGGGACACATCCAGCATATGACCTTCTACAGCTATAGATATTTCACACCCAGGACTCCCCACCTCCAGCTTTGGTTTATGGCATATGGTCACTTTTACCCCACACCACCTCTAGGATGTGTCCAATCCCTGCTTCTTGCACAGCCCAACCCCAGGCTCTTTGGGTGTCTAATGCTTTCAGCCTTTTAGGGTCCTCACTTCTCACCTTGCCTCCTCCAAACTTGATTATTACTCACTCCCCCAGAGTCATGCAGGATAAGTGGTGGTGAAAAGTTGGAAATAGAGAATAGGGATCTTATTCCAGGGCCCCAAAAAGTCTAGTTTATAACTTTCAGGGGCCTCCTAGACTCTTCCTTATCCTCCCTTTTCACTCAGTTCCACTCTGGATTCAGAAGTTGCCTTCCTCTTCCCGCAAAAATGTATATATTATATCCTGGCTTGTTTGTCCCAAGGGCTTCCTTCTGCCAGTGATGTGCCTTTCTATCTCTCTGTGTGTGCCTTTCTGGGTCTTTGTCTCCTCAGCCACATTTCACTGCCGAGTGTCGCTTTAAGGAGTGTGTCTTTGAGAATTACTATGTCCTGTATGCTTCTGCTCTGTACCGTCAGCGCCGTTCTGGCCGGGCCTGGTACCTAGGCCTGGATAAGGAAGGCCGGGTCATGAAGGGAAACCGAGTCAAGAAGACCAAGGCAGCCGCTCACTTTGTGCCCAAGCTCCTGGAGGGTGGGTATGGACTCAAGAAAAGGTGGGCCATGTGGGAGGGTATTGACCTTGACATGAACATTTAGTGATACACAGCTCAGATTATGAATATTAAGAGGATGCTATTATCCCGGCGTGGTGGTGCATGCAATCCCAGACTGGGGTGGTTGAGGCAGGAGGATTGCAAGTTTGAGGCCAACCTTGGTAATTTAATAAAAAGTGTTGGGATGTAACCCAGTGGTAGAACCCTGGGCTCAATCCTAAGTTTCACAAGAAAAAAAAAAAAAGAGGATGTGTTATGACAGGTCAAGCTGGGAAGGCTTTGGCCTTTGGGGATTTGGGGGTCTTCTCCTTTGGGTTGGGGTTCTTTGGGCAAGTGCAGGGGAAGAGAGCTTTCTCAGAGCTCTGGTTTTGCCATGGTCTCTCTGCCTAACTCTCCTTCCTTGCTCCTCTCTCTCTCTCCCCTCCACAGTGGCCATGTACCGGGAGCCTTCTCTCCACAGTGTCCCTGAGACTTCCCCTTCCAGTCTTCCTGCCCCCTGAAATGTAGTCCCCAGACTGGAAGCTCCCTGCATTCCCAGTGAGCCAGCCACCACCACAGCCTGTCTCCCAGCCCTGCTCCTGGCCCTGCTCTTACCCCTGCTGCCACACACATACCCTGAGCAGCCAGGTTCCACCAGGTGCTCTACACTGAAAGAGCGTAGGGGCTGGCTGGGACTTTCAGGGCTGTTGAGACTCTTAGATCCTTGAGTGGTGTGGGGCGGGCAGATATCTGAAAATAGTCTGGCTGATCACTTATTTCCATACTCACTCTCTTCCCCCAAAGCCTTTTCTCAAGATGGCACTAGGGGTTCTAAACCTGGAAAAGCCCAGGCATAACTCCTCTCCCTGGCTCAGCCACTTCCCAGAACCCTATACCCCTTTTCTTTTCCACTGAGCCATAGGTCCACTAGAGCTCAGGATTAGTTTTCTTCTTTCCCTACTCTACTTTCTGCCTTTGTCTGGTCAGGTTCTGAAACACCAAACCTCCCAGCCAGGGCCATTTCTGTTCTAGGGCTCTGTGCTAGAACCTAGGCATGCTGCCAGGTTCTGTTCTGGATCCATCAAGCTTCTACCCTTGACCCAGTTGGACCCTTGGCTTTCAAGTAGAGAGATTGGATTTGAGCCCTGTCTAGATGTTGACCTTGGCCTGAACTTCGACCAGTCTCAGATCACCACAGGTTTAACCTTCTTATCCCAGAGATACTCAGTTCTAGAGCATGGTGTTCTAGACACTTATGGAGCCATAATTCCTCCTGAATCATAGCTCTAAAACATACACCTTGACTTTCAGCCCTCTTTCCAGGATGGAACTAGGGCCTATATAGCCATATTAGTTCTAGACTCTTGAATTCTAGACCAGTGATATCTATTAAGAATGAGCTCTGAAAAGAACCCAGCTATGATTCATAAAGAACTAATTAGTTCTGACTGAATCAAGAACCACTTATTTTCTTGGATAATTTTCTAAAAAAAAATTTTATTCTTCCATGTAGAATGCTAACCTTATTTTTACATGCAGTTCCAGCCCCTGCAACCCAGCCAGGGTCCTTCCAGGGAAAAGTCTGGGGAAGGGCAAAAGAATTTTGAAAGGATCCCTGACCCAGGAAGCTGGGAGGGGAAAGGAGCCAAAAGCCATGGCATGATTGAATCTGTGTCTGGGTTGGTGGGGGACATGAACACTTAGCTACCTCAGCAGGAATTCCTTCCAGGTCCCCTTTAAAGCTGAGGTTTTTAAGGCAATAGGTCTAGAACTAAAAGGACAAATGGGACACAGCCTTGATACCTCTCCCCACGTGAGGATACTCCAGTTCAGCAATAAGTTCCACCCCTCTCCCCTACAGGTCAGGCCAAGGAGGGTGAGGGCCTCTTGAGCTCGAGACCTGATACACCCCCAGAGCTTCTAAGTAAATAAAATTTGCATTATCTTACAGCTTATATCCTCAGCTGGGTTTTAGGTACCCAAAGGGCCTGACTAGATTTTCCTGAAAAACGTGGATAAAGAGGCCTGAAAAGGACTGGGAACCCATTAGATCCCCAAGCGCCACAGACCTGGGCGGGATAGACTGAAATACTAAATGAGGGGCTAGTGTTCAAAGACAGGTCACTTTTTCTCAGGCTCTTTTTACTTCTGGCTTGTCGCAAGAGGGGTAGGTTTCCCCTCCTCACCCACACAAACCCCGCTCAGGCTCCACCCATCTCCTGACACTCCACCTGGGGGAGTGGGTCACCATTCTATGCTTTCTCAATTAAAGACAGTTTATACAACTGAAGTATTGTCTTTCATCTGTGAGTGGCGGGCGATGGCAGTTGCTCCGGGCGGGACCAATCCCGGGGGCGGGGCGGGTGGGCGGGCTGGCAGCTGCCCCCCAACAACAGGTGCACATTCCTGGGCGCCTCGTCACTTCCCCTGCGCTGGTTGCCTCAGCAGCTCTCCGGGCGAACTCACTGAGCGCCGCGACCAGACTATGACCCCAGGGGCGCTACTGTTGCTTCTAGGGGTTCTGGGGGTGCTGCTCGCCCCAGGTAAGTAAGTCTGGATCCTGAAGAGGCAGTGACTGGGGCAGCGGTTTGGACAGTCACCAGGGTTTCATTTAATGCTCTCTTCCTACAGGCGCCTGCGGCTCGGAGACAGAGGGTCAACTCCGCGAGAAACTTTTCTCGGGCTATGATAGTTCTGTACGGCCGGCGCGCGAGTTGGGTGACAGCGTCAGAGTTAGCATTGGTCTCACCCTAGCGCAACTCATCAGCCTGGTGAGGGTGCACGCTGTGGGGTTGGATTAGGCCTGTGGAACGGCGGGGGCGTGGCTTTAGGCAAGGCAGGACCAATGATCAGTCTGGGGGCGGAGTCTTAGGCGTGACCACCAGCCTGAGGGATGGACAAGCTTTTAAGTGGCGATTGGGTAGAAATTTGACCAATGAACAAGTTTGTGGGCGTGGCTCATGGGCCAGCCCAGCGTACAGACAGGTAGGGCGAAGAACCGGCTGTGGGCGGATCTTAAAAGTGGAGCTGTGGTGGACCGACTGGCGGTGAGGCGGACCCGCAGAAGGTTTTGCCAGGGTGGGGCGGAGCTTGGTGCTCAACGGGTCAATTAGCAGCCGCGGGCGAAAATTCAGGGTTGGGTGGAATAGGAGCTGAGGGCGGGACCGAGTCAGATCCGGGAAGGGGGCTATCGTTGGGAGCGAAGCTGATAGGTAAACAAGCTGGAAGTGTAAACAGCAGAAAGGGGTGTTTCTGAGGTGGAGGCGGGATTTAAACAACGCAGCTTTTAAGAGGTTGGGCTTGGACTCAAGAGGGTGGGCTTCAAGAAAAGTGAGCAGAGTATCCAGGGAGAGGTTAACCTGCCAAGCCCTCATTTCTCTCCACTTCACTTCACCCTTATCCTTTAAAATTTTCCCTTCTAGAACGAAAAGGATGAAGAGATGATCACAAAGGTGTACTTAGACCTGGTATGGAGACCCCATGGGGTGGAGAAAAGCGTCCCGCAGTCTTTATAATTTACTTGGTTGTCCGGACGAATTTTTTTTTTTTTTTTTTTTTTATCACGACCTCAGAAAACACACGTAACTGAAACAGAAGCTTTAGAAAACAATATCTACGGGAGGTGCACTGCATGCATTTTTCGTTCTAACTTTTAAAAACACTGGTTTGGGACCATTACTTTGAATCCCCATCCACTAAAGGGTCCCAAACTGCGCTTTGAAAACCATGTGCTTGTGTGAAGCCCTGGGTTCAATAAGCAGTACCCATTCTGCCACCCACACACACACACACAAAGAAAAAAAAAAGAAGACACCAAAACCACCACAGTGCAACTACTTCTCCTTTTCCCTTTTCATTGAACTCAGGGGCCATGTACCACTGATCTACATTCCCAGTCTTTTATTTTATTATTATTTTTAGATAGGGTCTCACTAAGTTGCCCAGGCTGTCCTCGAATTTGCAATCCTCCTTCCTCAACTTTCCGAGTAGCTAGGAAACAGGCGTGTGCGACTGCACTTGGCTTAATCTCTTCATTTTTACAGACTTTAAAAACTGGGACTTTAGGGGGGAGGGAGGGAATTTAGCTGGTGTGGATACCAAAGACTGCAGAACCCAAGTCAGAACCTGACTCCTTGACTTGCCAGCACTGCTTCACTCCCTTGCACTCCCTTCCTGTATTTCCAGTTCCAAACATTTCCTTAACCTGTGCTTCCCTAGGAGTGGACTGACTACAGACTTAGCTGGGATCCTGCAGAGCACGATGGCATTGATTTGCTTCGCATCACGGCAGAGTCCGTGTGGCTACCTGACGTGGTGTTGATGAACAAGTAGGATCTTTTCCAAAGCCAGGGAGGTGGGGTGGAACCTCAGAGGGGTGGGACCTCCGGAGGGCTATTGGGAATCCCAGATGAAAGGTTCCTTTCTCTGCAGCAATGATGGAAATTTCGATGTTGCTCTGGACATTAACGTTGTGGTATCGTCTGACGGCTCCGTCCGCTGGCAACCCCCTGGCATCTATCGCAGTAGCTGCAGTATCCAGGTTTCTGAGGCCCACCTGGGAAGCTCAAGAAGCTCTTAAAAACCCTTCCTCGGGCTGGGGAGATAGCTCAGTCGGTAGAGTGCTTGCCTTGTGAGCTACAAGGCCCTGGGTTCCATCCCCAGTGCAAAAAAACAAACAAACAAACAAACAAACAAACAAAAAACCTTCCTCTCCTCAGATGGCTCCCATTCTTCCTCCATTATCCCCTATGACCTCATCTCCTTACTTCTCACTAAGTGTCCTTTTCTCCATATACTTTCTTGACTCCCATTCTTCCTCCATTTTTCCAAATGGCCTCCCTTAGTAGCCCTCCAATTCCTCTTTGACCCCACTTCCCTGTGTCTTCCCCTGGTGATCCCTACCTCTTTGGTTCCCCAAGGACTTCCACAATGACCTTCCAAATTCCTTCAGCCTTGACCAGTTCTCTGGCAGCTAGAGAAATTCTCCCTTCCATCCAGGTCACCTACTTCCCTTTTGACTGGCAGAACTGCACCATGGTGTTTAGTTCCTACAGCTATGACAGCTCAGAGGTCAGTCTGCAGACAGGCCTGGGTCCTGATGGGCTGGAGCGGCAAGAAATCTACATTCATGACAGGACATTCATTGGTGAGTGGGGATGGCTTCCACACACACAGGCTTTCTGATTTCCAGTTTCTAACAGGAGGTAAATGCTCTCTCTCAGCAATGCCCAATGTAACCCTGTGGAGTCAGCAAAGTGGGTATAACTATCAACATTTAACAAATACAGAAATTGAGACTTAGCTAAGTTTATTAGAGATGGCTGCCCACTACAGTGTTTCATATCTGGCACTGACTAGGACAACTCTCATATAGGTGTCTCCTTCTGCTTTCTTTTCCCTCAGAGAATGGCCAATGGGAGATTATCCACAAGCCCTCTCGGCTAATCCAGCCTCCAGGGGATCCTAGGGGAGGGAGGGAAGGACAACATCAGGAAGTCACCTTCTACCTAATCATCCGCCGGAAGCCTCTCTTCTACCTGGTTAATGTCATTGCCCCATGTATCCTCATTACTCTCTTGGCTATCTTTGTCTTCTACTTGCCACCAGATGCAGGTAAGGGGGAAGGGGCCCTATCTCTTCTCATTAACTCAGCTTCTTTCTCTTCACCCTTAACTCAGACCAGGGTTTTCCAAATCATTGTGGATTACATTTCATCAATCCCTGGTTTTCCTTCCCACCAAGTAGACCCTGACTCTACATTCCCTCTGCTAATGGCTTATGTTCACCCAGTGACTTCTAATTCTTTCCTTTAGAGTCATAGCCACTCATGCACTTTTCTGACCAGCCAAATTCTGTGCTAAGCCAATCTCCCCTTCTCTTTCCCCTTTCCTAGCAACTCTCCACCTCTACTTTTCATATATTAGTGCCTTAACTTTTTATCTGCTTGGGAAATAATAGCATTTCTCTAGCAGGAAGCAAAATGTAGTAACAGAGTAACCAAGGGTAAATTTCTTTTTCTTTTTTTTTTTTTTTTTGTGGTACTGGGGATTGAACCCAGGGCCTTGTGCTTGCGAGACAAGCACTCTACCAATTGAGCTATCTCCCCAGCCCAAGGGTAAATTTCTTAATTTTTATGTGTCTCAGTTTCCAGATCTGGAAATGAACACAATTATTGTCCCTACCTCATAGGCTTATTTTGAGAATTGACTGACTTAATAAAACTATGCCTGGTCCTCAGTACGTTCTGTGTGATTATAGGTATTCTTTGTGTTTATTTGATTTTGTTTTTTACTTTTTTTTTGGGGGGGGGGGTACCAGCGATTGAACCCAGGGGTGCTTAGTCACTGAGCCACATCCCCAGTCCTTTTGAAATTTTCTTTTTGGTTTTGGGCAGGGTCTCACTAAGTTGGTTAGGGCCTCACTAAGTTGCTGAAGCTGGCTTTAAACTTGTGATCCTCCTGCCTCAGCCTCCCAAGCCACTGGGATTACAGGTGTGTACCACCATGCCTGGCCTTTTTTTTTTTTTTTTTTTGTACTATTTTTGAACATGCTATAAGGTTATACAATTAACATGTTGCTTGATTCTAATCTTTACAGTAATACTTCATGGTAAGTACTGAATTGTCACTCCCATTTTACAGAGAATAAAGAGGCTGAGAATTAAATCATTTATCTGACATCTCAACAGTGAAAGTGACACCGTTGTTATTCCAGCCCTGGTCAATGCCAGTCTGGTTGAGAGTCTCGATATCTTTAACTCTGGTATTCAAAGCATTTTTTAAAATTCTCTCTGGCATCAGGTTCTCTATCTGGAGGGAGAGTGGTGCAGCTCTAGAATATACTTCCAAATATAACCTCTGCTTCTTCCTAGAGCAAGAAAAGTCTTAGAACCCAGCATTATAGGACTAAAGTAGAATTAACCACAAGGCCTATTTATTTCAATACCTTTCATTAAATTTGTAATGTCTCTTGTATGCCATAGGAATAACCGACCACTTTTATATTCTTATGTACTATTTCATTTATAGATTGTTGGAATTACTATATTGTTCCAAAAAAGCTACAGAGATTGGACCATTCATTTGTATGATTATATTATTGAGTACCTATAATGTGCTAGACACTGAGACTATAACTATAAAAAAGATAAAAATCCCTGCTGAGCGTGGTGGCCCACATCTGTAATCCCAGTGGCTCAGGAGGATCAAGAGTTCAAAGCCAGCCTCAGCAAAAGCAAGGCACTAAACAGCTCAGTGAGACCCTGTCTCTAAATAAAATATAAAAAAAATAGGACTGGGGATGTGGCTCAGTGGTTGAGTGCCCCTGAGTTCAATCCCTGTTACCACCCCCCGCCAAAAAAAGATAAAAATCCCTGAGCTCATGGAGTTTACATTCTGCTGGGGGAGTCAGTCAATTAACAATAAATAAGTCTATTATACAGTATATTAGTAGGACCAGTCCTAAAGAGTAAAATAAAGTAAAAAAGGGAGTTGGGAAGATGAAAATGAAGCTAGGGGTTGCAATTTTAAAATAGGATATCAGGACTGGAGATGCAGCTCAATGGTAGAGTGCTTGCCTAGCATGTGGATGTGCCTGAGTTTGGTACCCAGCACCATAAAATAAGTAAATAAAAAAGTAAAAATGGAACTGGGCATGGTGGTGCATGCCTGCAATCCCAGTGATTTGGAAGGCTGAGGCAGGAGAATCACAAGTTCAAGGCCAGCTTCAGCAATTTAGTGAGACCCTTTCTCAAAATTAAAAAAAACTTTTTAAAAAGGACTGGGGATGTAGCTCAGAGGTAAAGTGCCCCTGGGTTCTATTCCCAGATAAAAATAAAAATGATGATGATGATGATGATAATAATTAAATAATAATAATACATGGGATGTCAGTGAACACCTCATTGAAGAGAGACTATTTGACTTAAAGGGGGCAAGAGAATGACTCTGGGAGGCATCTGGGGAAAGGATGTGCAGGCAAAGGAAACAGTGAATACAAAGGCCCCTCAGTGGGAAGATGACTTGTATATTCAAGAAATAGAAGGAAATCATTGTAACTGAATGAAGTAAGCCAGAGGGAAAGCAGAAGATGAAGTTAGGGAGCTAATGAGAAAAACTCGTAGACCATATAAAGAACTTTGCTTTTATCCTGAAGGAGATAAGGAGCTACTAGGTGGTTTTGGAAAGAAGAATGGTATAATCTGATTTAATTTCAACAAAATCAGTTTGATTGCTCTGCTGAGGTAAACAGTTGAAGCAGAGATCAGGTAGGATGCCTCTACAATAGTTCAGACCTGAGGTAATGGTAGTTGGGATCAGTGTGGTAGATGGGATACGTCATCAGTTTTAGGATATATTTTGAAGATGGATGCAATAGTTTGCTATGGAATAAGAGGGGGTTAGAGATGAAGAGAGAGAAATGGAGGAGAGTTGAGAATGACTCAAAGGAGTTGGGTTTAAGCCATGGGAAAGATGGAGTTGTCACGAGATGGGGGAAACTATGGGAAAGCAGCTTTGGTGGTGAAAGAATTAGGTTTTAGACATCCTAAATTTGAGATGTGTATTAGATAATTCCAGTGGAAACATTGAGTAAGCATTTGGATGTAAGTGCGAAGTTCAGGGGAGAAGTCCAGGCTGGAGGAACAAATATGAGAGTGATTTGTATGCAGATTGGCCTTCCAAAGCCTATCATTGAGTTGGCTGGAAACATGATCACTGATTATGACGTAGAGATTTCCTTCTGGCAAAGTCTAATCCTTTTGCCTTCCTCTTTGCCTTCCAAGGAGAGAAGATGGGGCTCTCCATCTTTGCCCTGCTAACCCTTACTGTGTTCCTGCTGCTGCTGGCAGACAAAGTGCCTGAGACCTCCCTGTCAGTACCCATCATTATTAAGTATCTTATGTTTACCATGATCCTCGTCACTTTCTCAGTCATCCTTAGTGTTGTGGTACTCAACCTGCATCACCGCTCACCCCACACCCACCAAATGCCTTATTGGGTCCGTCAGGTAAGAATCTCCTCCTCTGGCCTGTGTTGACTCCCAGTATTAGTATTTGGCTTTTTGTCCAGCTATCACTCCTCCCTCCCATCAGTCTCAACTTCGTTTTTACAGACCTTAGGGAAAACTAAGGCTATCTGGTAGAGTGTTAAAATGCCAAAGTCTATTGGATATTGAAACATTGCATAATTAATTGTACTTCTCATTCTTATCATTTCATCAATTCCATACTCTCTTCATCAATACCACCTATCTTGGCTCTCTGGGAAACATTCTCAGGAATAGGTACAACCAGGGTGAAAGCCCAGAAACCTCTCAGTTAGGATAACTTCCAGCCCACTAAAGAGTTCTCAAGGCCATCGGATTGCATTTCCTTGTCTATCCATGGAACCATGTATATGTACAGTGGTAATGGGCATGTAGAGTGGTGGTGGTTCCCTTGTAGTAAGCCCCCTCCAATAATTCTCTTCTACTCTACAGATCTTCATCCACAAGCTCCCTCTCTACCTGGGTCTGAAGAGGCCCAAACCTGAGAGAGACCAGCTGCCAGAGCCTTCTCACTCCTCTCCAGGAAGTGGATGGGATCGGGGTACTGATGAATATTTTATCCGGAAGCCGCCGAGTGATTTTCTCTTCCCCAAACCCAACAGGTAGAACAATACCCAACATCCACATGGAGGAGAGAGGGAGAACTACAGTTCCCAGAGGACTGAGCGGGAGCTTCGCTTCCCATGCTCTCGAAAGATGCTGTGGTTCAGCATCATGGGAGTTGTAGTATCCCTTCTGCGGCTCGCTCTGAGGGAAGATGGTAAATAAAGCTTGGAGGGGTGGCAGAAGTTGAGGAAGGCTGGAGAGGTCGCCACTGTCAAGAGCCTGAAGGGCTCTTTCAGCTTCCTAGAACTGGCAGATCGTTGAAGGAGGCAGTTGGAGTTGGACCTAGGTCACTGGCGCTAGATGTTCTGGTTCGGGGCGTGGCCAAATATTCACTCACGCCTCTTCTAGATTCCAGCCTGAACTGTCTGCCCCGGACCTGCGGCGATTTATAGATAGTCCAAACCGGGCTGTGGGCCTGCCTCCTGAGTTACGGGAGGTAGTTTCCTCGATTAGCTACATCGCTCGACAGCTGCAGGAACAGGAGGATCAAGATGCAGTTAAGTCCAATGAGGGCGGAGCAGAGCAGGGCCTCGGTAACCTTGGCTCCGCCCACAAGCACTGGTCCCGCTCCTAGCATTGACTTTCACTTATGATCGGAGGTTTACCTCATTTGGGCCCGCCCCCTACTTTCCGAGTAGTTCTTTACTTGGTCTCTGTCTCTCATTGCACTGCTGGGTGGGAAGTCCCGGGCGGGGTCCGAGCTGTGGGGAACAGGCTTCCCTGGGGATGGGACCTGGAACTCAGAAGGTTTCCTCTGCCTACCCCCAGCTGAAGGAGGACTGGCAGTTTGTGGCCATGGTAGTGGATCGTCTCTTCCTGTGGACCTTCATCATCTTCACGAGCGTCGGGACCCTGGTCATTTTCCTCGACGCAACGTACCACTTACCCCCTGCAGACCCCTTTCCTTGAGGACTGGAAGGCCGACCCTCAGGTTCTCGGCCAGTTGAAATGAGTCTTTTCAGGCCTTATAACCCCCTTTGCTTCAACCTCTTCGCTAGAAATTTCGTTTCTGAGGAGAGCGCTGAAATGGAACTGAGGGCCGGTCAGGGTGCTATTAGACCCACCTGAAATGCTATCAGTTTATTACTCTTTGGATTCTTGAGGAGGCTCCCTTGGATATCAATGCCCAGGTCCCCAATGAAGTAGTATGAAGAGGACAAATTAGATTGTAAGCCTTAGGAGGGCAGGAAATGTTTCTTGTTCATTGTAATATTTCCAGCACCTCGTGCTGACCTATAGTGAAGGTTTAACATTTGTTGAATGAAGAGGGAAGATTTTCTGGAAAGAAATAACATCAATTAATAGTTCCTACATTTGCATGTTGGGACTGGTCTTTTTTTTTTTTTTTTTTTTTTTTTTTTTTTCCTTTGTTTTTACCTTCTGCAATTGAAAAAATTTTTTTTTCTTCTAAAAAGCTAAGAAAAGAAAAAGTTTCAAAAACCTCTATTCAACTTCTTGCTTTAACGCTCAAATGATTAAACTGCTCTGTATGATAGTTTCCACATCTGTAAAAATGAAGCTAATGATAGTATCTGCCCATAGTATATACCAACAATATATATCAGAGTTTGCAAACTGGTGTGTTTTGATTGGTTCATGTTGTTGGCATGTACAGTTTCAAATATAATTAACTCACTACTTTTAAAATTTGGATATTTCACTGAAACATTTGGATTTCTGGTTTTTCTTTTTCTGGGAGGGGGTTATTTTACCACTGAGCTACATCCCCAGCTCCCCTTTTTTAATAATTTATTTATTGTTTATTTAATGTGGTGCTGAGGATCTAACCCAGTGCCTCACATGTGTTAGGCAACTGCTGTACCACTGAACCACAACCCCAGATCCCCAGCCCGTTTTATTTTTTATTTTGAGACAGGGTCTTACCAAGTTGCTTAGGACCTAAATTGGTGAGGCTGAACTCGAACTTGCAATCCTTTTTTTTTTTTTTTTTTTCAGCCTCTTAAGCCTTGGGATTATGGACCTGGTGATTTCTTACTTCTCTTGAAACAAATTTTTTTTTAAAGTATGGTAATGCCTGACCATATTTTCCTGTTGATGGAAATTTGCCCACTCTGGTCAAGGTATTGGTACCAGAATTCCTCAAAGCCTCCATTTTACCTTCCTGTCCCTCCACATCAACAGAAAAACTATAGGGGAGAGGAGGACAGGAAAGGAATCGAAGTCAATGGAGAGACTAGGAGTGGAATGAGGTTGTGTCTTTTATGGCCATCACACATTCTGTGCCTCAGTTTACTTTCAGAGTGGAAAAAGGGTTGGATCTGGTTTGAGGCAAGGCTGTTCAAGGACACAGAGATCTTCTACCTAGAAATTATGCACATCAGGCTGTGTGAAATGGACTGAGTTAATGTTTCTGCCGGGAGGTCAGACCAAAGTCAGCTGGAGCCTAGTGGCTACAGCAGTTACAATAAAACACCTAGAGTCAACAAGCCTCACACCAACTCAATTGCTGAAAGTTGTCGTAAGAGGGAGAATGGGGCTACAACTTTCAGGATCCCTGTGGGACAGGAAGAGTATGTCCCTTTCCCATAAACCCACCAGCCACACAAATAACTGCACCTGGCATCCCACTGTGGAGCACAGTTCATTTGTCTTGTTGGTTTATTGGCCTAGAGAGTTGGACACACACACATATGCGGAGATAAATATTGGTCAGTTTCATCTAAATCTGGGTCCTTACTACATATAGAGCTAGAGTCTGTAGAATTCTAAAATCTTGCGTGCTGTGGCACAGAACCGGTGGCCTTCCCATTCTGTCATCCCCATCTTCCCAGGGAACATGGGAAAAAGGGCAAAAACTGACAAAACTCAATCATTTTCAAATGACAAAATTGCAAAATCTTGAATTTCCAACATCTGAAATTCAATATTCAAATTCCCCAGCTCAAATACATATATTTTAATCTCCACTTTGCCACAATCTCATTCATTGCCCATAACCACCAAATTCTGTAAGCTATTTTCCTTAATCACATTAAAAAAAAAAAAAAAAAAAAAAAAGTCTACAATCTCAATTCTTCCAAAATGTCCATGGGTTTTGAAATTTTGACCAATTCTGAAATTGAAATTCCCTGGTCCATCCTCAACCCCTTCCATTCTCCTGTGCCTGTTTGCCTCAGAGGAGTGTGGGTGAAGGGTACAGGGGGACTGTCATCACATCTGTCCCCTGCCTCCAAGGCCTTCCTCAGTCTCTCTTGTGGTTCCGCTGTATATATAGATATATATAATTTGTGTGTAGATATATATATATATATATATATGTATTCTTTATTATGTATTTTTCGCAGTTTTTCTAAAGTGCCAGAAACAAGATTTGTGGGAATTTTTAGTGATTTTTTTTTTTTTTTTTTTTTTTTTTGCATTTTTCCCTGTTTCAAATGTTTTCCCCATTAAAAATTGGAACTTGGTACATTCAGTAGGAAATTCTTCACTCAGACTGTGGCCAAGACCAAGAAAAGTGCAAAGAGACAGAGGAGGAAAGGAGTGACTCCTCCCAGGTTAACATTCAGGAAGCCTGTCCAACACCTCCCCCTTCCTATAAGCTGGGAGGGAAAGAGGGGACAGGATGATGATCCTGGCACTCCCCAGATTTGCTTCCCTCTAAAAGCCATGATCTTGCCCTCTAGGCAGTTGCTGAGAGGGCAGCCATCTTGGCCCCAAAAAACAGTAGCTGAGAGAAAAGCTGCCATCTTGACAGCAACTTTTTCCCATTTTAAAACTGCACTCCTCTAATTCCCATTTGTCAAATTTTCTCCCCCAAACTGATTCTCCCCTTGAGAGCTGTTTTTTTCTGGGGGAAGAGGACAGGTGGGGGTGAAGAGAAATGTTCTTCCAATCACAGAGCAGGGAGGCCCTGTTTTCAAACAGAATTAGGAACAAACATTTCAGTTATCTCCCCCACTGGAAGGATATAGGGACCCCTGACCAGGGTTAACTAGTGCAAATTAGGGATTAGGGACTATTTAAGGTCCCTATACCCCATCCCTAGGCTGGGATCTTTGGGTGTGGGGAACTGAGTCAAAGATGGGGTGTAAGGTGCTCTTTTGGAGGGAAAGTTGGTGGGGATACCCCAAAGCCCACCAAGAAAGTAGGATGGTTCCCCCAAAACCATCTGGAGTGATTGGTGAGGAGAGCGACACTAGGGAAGATGGGGTAAAGGTAAGGATGGAAGGTCATGTGCAAATCTTGGGCTTACCCACCCATCCAACCCCCATCATTTTTCTGGCTATTTGGTCTAGTCTGGGAGAAACCATCAGGAAAGGGGAAAAAATGGGAGAAAGTAGATTCCTTTCTCCATTCCATATGGAGTTCTTTCCTCCTGACCCCCAAATCTGATTTAGCCCAGAAGAGGCCATATAAAAAGGCATGAAGAGGTGTGATCTATTCACCTCTTTTGCCTTGGAAGAATCTGGAGCTCACTGGATTTGAGGGTCAAGGTAAGGCCAAGATTTCCCTGGCCTGGGTTGGAAGAGTACTCAGCCATGGAACAGAGGGTTAAGCCCTCCTGTCAATACCTCCTTGACCTGGATTGGGTGAGGCCATCTCCAAAGCCCAGGAGTATGAGGAACATGGAAGATCCAAAGGCATGGAAGTCAAGGAAGGCATGGCATCTCTATGTGAAGGAAACAGGGACAGAGAAACCCACCCTTGGGAAGAACGGAATCCAAAGCCATGTTCCCAGGCAGGTGGGTCAGGTATCACAATGGTCTGGTCCAGGCCCTGGGCCACAAAGAATGGAATGTGCTAGGAAGCATCTAGGGAAGGGCTTAGAGAAAGCTTCAGAATGAGGTGGGGATTATTAGGAGAGATGGTTTCCCCCTAGGTTTACGAATTAGGGGAGCAGGTTAGACATTCAGAGCTGGTGGGGGCCATGAGTAGAGATTCAGATAAGTATATTGCTCAGTTGCCCCAAGGGCTGGAGAAGGGATGGGAGCTGGCCCTGCCCCTCATGGGGCCATTCCCTGGAGGAAGATCGAGAGGGGAACCACCAAAGATCCCTTCCCAGGAGATGGGAAAACTACAATCTCACACAAAGCAGCCTGACTCCTGAGCTCCAGGGGCCCCCAAGTCCCTGCACAAGAGTGTGGTGGGGCTCCTAAGGGGCAGGAAAGCCAGGGAGCTGGTAGTGGTAGGGGGTTCAGGGAGGGCGGCATCTGGTGAAAGGGGGATCTGGCCCTAGAGCTCACCCCACATCTCCCTTCTGGTTTCTCTCAACCCCTGCCCTTTCCCCTTCTCCCTTAGGGGGAACTGATGGAGGAAGAGTTGGGGGAGGTGGAGTTGGGGGAGTAGGGGGTGCTGCTTGAGGATTCACTGCGTAGCCAAAGACCCCTGGTAGGAAAGGAAGGGCTCCCCCACCCTTCTCATCGGGTAGGACCATGTTGAGAGCAACTGGAAGAGCAGCCAAGTTGCTGAAGTTGTAAGGGTAGGCAGCAAGGAGCTGGGGGCCATAGACAAGTGGATAGGGCTCAGGGTAGAAGGTGACTTTGGCAGCCCCCATCCCCTCTATCCGATCCCCTTCAGAAACACCCACTAGCCCCTCACTCCCAGGTTTTCCTCTGCCTCCACTTGGTTCCCGGCCACCCCCTATCAGAGCCAGTGGAAATTCCTGCACAGGGGGGTATGCATAGCTGCCCCCTCCAGCTACCGGGGGCTCCTCGCCCCCTGAGATTACAGGGTCCTGGAGTGAGGCCATCTCAGAAGCTTCCTCAGCAGCATTCCCACCGCCTGCCTCTCCACTGGATGAGGACACTTGCATCTCCTGGGGGGCCTCTTCCTTGACATCCCCAGACCTGGTGCCAGTGCTGCCCTTAGAATAGGCAATGACAGGTGTGGGGGTGCCTCCAGGCCGCTCAGCAGCATGCCTCTGTCCATGGCGGCTCAGGGCAGCGGCTGTCTTGCACACCTTGGCACAGTGGGGACAGGTGAAGCGGGTAGAAGGCCTCCGTCCAGCACGAGAGCTATGGGAGCCCCCGCTGTGAGCCTCCTGGTGCTTTCGCAGCTTCCTCAGGGTGGTAAAGGTCTGGGCACAGTCCCCACAGCGGTGTCTCCGCTCACCACGGACACGCCCTACTGGGCTCTCCACTGTGGGGTTCTCTTCCCAGCCCCTCCGTTCCAGCTTTTGCCTCCAGCGTGGTGGCCTTCGACCTCGGGCCATCCCACTGCCCCCACCACCGCCTCCATTGGCAGCTCCAGCCTTGCGCTTAGGTTTGTATGAATAGTAGGGCCTCCAGAGCTGGTCCTCCCCACCAGCCTTTGATTCCTCCTCCTCATCTTCTTCCTCATCCTCCTCCTCTTCCTCTTCATCCTCCTCCTCACTCTCCTCCATCTCCTCTCCGCTCAGCTCTCCAGGACGAAGATCAGTTTCTGAGATTCGGCGCTTGACAATGGCCTCTTCTCCAATTCGCACAGTGATCTGACACAGTGGAGGTGGAGCCTGTAGCTGAGAGGGGCCCCTGCCAGGCCCTGGGGGGGGACCCCCACCCCCACCAATCCCACCCACTGGCTTGGCTGTATAAGTCAGAGTCCTCCCAGCCCGTGGATTCCGGCCCTTGGCCTCCTCTGTGGCTGTAGCTGGCCCTGCAGCTGTGGCTGGGCTGACCAAGGTGGTGGCTGGGCTGGTGGGTGTTGCTGCAGGCTCAGGGGGAGGAGGTGGATATTCTCGTTTCTTAGGGGGCCTTGGAGGAGCAGTGTAAGTGATTACTGAGGCAGCCTGAGACCCTCCTGTGCTGGTTGGCCCACCCCCTGCTCCACCACTGCTACTGCCCCCATGGACAATGACAGAAGGAGCTGGGTGAGCAAAGGTGATGACAGAGGGTGGTGGACCAGGCTCTGGGGCAGGTGGGGGTCCAGGTGGGGGGCTAGCTGGCATTGCCACAGGGGCCGGTGTGTGGAGGCTTGGAGAAAGGGGAGCCTCAGGGGCTCCCTGGCTGTAGGTCTTGTAGGGTCGCTTCGCTGCCCGCATGGGAAGCAGGCGGTACAGCTTCAGGGTATTGAGCTTGGGCTTGTAGCCTCCATTGGGTGTCTTCTCACTGGCTAGGAGGCCCGGGCTAATGCCATGGAAGGCTCGCTGGTGGGTCTTCAGGTTATAATAGGTGACAAAGGTCTCCCAGCAGAAGATGCACTGGTACCTGGGCCAGGACAGCAGGGAACAGGGCAGGAACAGAGCCACTTGAGTCAGGGGCCATGAAGCCAAGGTCTCAGTTTCCATGTCCTCTGTAGCCCTCAAACCTATAATTCCCCTAGCCATCTTCTCACCCTCCCTTCATGCAGTTTTGCCCCATCCTGCCAGCCTCCTGAGGGGCACCACTCCCAACCTCAACTCTTCCATCTGTGAACTGGGAATGATCACACATCCCAACTCACAAAGCCTTCTGAAGCATGAATAACAGAATGAGGAAATGACTTAAGAACAAGGACATGCTGTGGAACTACCCAGCATTGTTCTAAGTATTATAAGTACTGGTGAACATGCCTTTGTTCCCATAGTCTTCTGCTGTAAGGGTAATTCACTCTTTCCTTCCTGGCCTTCCCTATAGTGCCAAGCCAGGACACAGGTGGGCAAGGTGCTGTTAAGCATCAGCTGAAGGAACAGGCTGTGGGGGTGGGCAGTGAGTGAGTGCTGGTGAGCAGGGGCCAGGGCATAAGTAGAACAGATTGAGGATTACTTTCTAGACCTCTACATCTTCTCTCACTTGCCCAAAGCCTCTGAATGCTGACTCTGGGCCCTCCTTCCCAACCCTCCACTCCTGGACCCAGGCCACTCACCTGCGCTCCCCGGTGTGCCACACCTCGTGCTTGGTGCGGTACTCAGCCAGGGCAAACACCTTCTCACAGTAGCGGCAGGGGTACTTCCTCCGCCATGAGTGCACATTGCTGTGCCGCTTCAGGCTGGACAGGGTCACGTAGGAACGCTCGCAGGCTGCACACACGTACAGCACATGGCCACCCACTACCTTCACCACGTGCTCAGGGCCACCTCGGAAGCCCACTGGTGGGGGTAGGGCTGAGGCATTCACTCCTGCAGGACCACCAGGGCCAGAGCCCCCAGCTCCCAGCCCTGTGGAACCCCGAGTGCTGGCCCCCCGTCGACATTGGGCCTCATGGGTCTGTAGCCGCTTAGGATGGATGAAGCTTTTTCCACATCGTGGGCAAGGGAGGGGCCGACGGGGCAGGGGGGGCTGTGAGTCAGGAGCCTGGGCATCAGCCCCGTCACCCTCCCATTCTCCATCTGGCTTAGGCCCAGACCTGAAGCTGTCCTCTTCAGGCTGTGAGGTGGTCATGGGGGCTGGGGTGGGAGGTACCCATGCATCGCCTCCCTCCCCAAGGCCTTGCAGGCGGGAGATGCCCAGACGCCGACCCAGAGCTCCAATCTCTGCCACAGCTGCCCCGTCCCCTCCACCACCAGGGAGTGCAAGCCGGGCACTATAGATGAAGTTGAGGACATCAGAGAAGGCAGCTGCTGGGACCCCTGGAAGCTCAAGGACCCGGGGTGGGGATGAAGCAGAGGGAGAGGCTGGAGGGGGAGAAGAGGAGGAAGAGGAAGAAGAGGAAGAAGAGGAAGAGGAGGAAGAGGAGGAGGAAGAAGAGGCAGCTGTGGTGGTTGCAGGGTTGGGAGCTGAGCCCCCAGTAACTGGTGGGAGGGGCAGAGGGGCTGAAGCTAGCAGGGCCTCTCTGAAGAAGGGACTAGAGGCAGCCAGGACGCTGCGGTGAGCAGGGAACTTGGTGTCTCCGGCTATGAGAGTGACGTCACAGAAGAGGCCACGGAGCCGCTGCTCATTGAGCTGGCGCAAGACGGCAGGGGCATGGGATGGGTCCGTCACCTCTGCAGGTGGGGGCATGGCGCCAGCCTAGACATGGGGAAAAGAGGCCAGGGAGAGTCTCAGAGGCTGTGCAGAAGGCAGGGGCCTCTAAGACCAGGGAAGTGAACTGGGAAGGGGTCAGATGCTGCTGGTCAGAAATTGGTAGAAGGCTGAGTAACTTCAGGTCACAGAAGTTAACACTCAACCACCCAAGTCTAACCAATGTTCAAGATCAGTATTTCTAATATCCAGGGTTAGAAGAGAGGTCAGAGATACTATAGGTCATCATAAAGGTCAAGAAGTCTATTACCTCCAAAGTCTATTACCTCCAAAGTCACAGACTAGCAACATAAGCAATGGAAACCCCTCATTGGAAGGATAAGGAAGCTCCCACAACTACTGCCAATCATTTCCCAGAACTCCCCAACCTGGACAAAATCGCTGCCTTTGCTGGCATGCTACCCTAGGTTTAATTTTTCTTAGTTGTAGTCCTCTTGGTACCCTCTCACCTGAGAGCACAGCCAACATGGAGCGGACTGGGGGGTGGCTCAGTGAGTCCCTTCTGCCCAGCCTCTTCCTTCTGTGGAGAAACAGAAACCATGTCAGGAGAACTGAGAGGAGGAGGCAGGAAAGGGTCCTTAGGACAAGAACTGGAAACGCAGGACTGTAGGGAGTGGGTATTAGTACAGTGGTCAGGGCCAGAGAGGACACCTGCACTGCTCTGCAGACCCTGATCCCTTCCATGAGTATCTGAAAGGTTATTTGTTTAGCCTCATCCAGTGAGACCTAGGAGGTCACAAAGATTTTTGCAGAGGCTTTTTCTGCTGGCCCACAGAAGTACAGAAACAAGATGATTCACATATTCCTAATTCATCCTCTAAACAAGTCAGCAGCACAGTTCAATCCTATAGGTTCAGGAAAGCCTGTCAAATAATTTTCAAGTCCTTTGGTCCAACCTTGGGGCTCAAAGGAAATCAAAGATTTCAATATTTTCTTTTATCACAATGGGTTTATTTATTTATTGAGATAGATTTGTGTGATTTTTTTTGGGGGGGGTACCAGGGAGATATATATATATATATATATATATATATATATATATTTTTTTTTTTTTTTTTTTTTTTTTTTTTTTTTTTTTTTTTTTTTTTTTGCGGTGCTGGGGATTTGAACCTGAACCTGGGGCCTTGTGCTTGCGAGGCAAGTACTCTGCCAAGTAAGCTATATCCCCAGCCCTTCATATTTTATTTTGAGACAAGGTCTTATTAAATTGCTGAGGCTGGTTTTGACTTTGCACTGGGATTTCAGGTATGTGCCACCACACCTAGCTCTGAGGCTGGTCTTGAACTTGTGATCCTCCTGCCTCAGTCTTCCCAGTTGCTGGGATTACAGGTTTGCCCCACACCCAGGCCTTGTCAGTGTGAACTTCTTTATTGGACCAAGCCCCTGGCTATTCAAATTAGCAGAGGGCCTCCTCACAGGTCTCCAGTCCTCTAAATCTTAGAAGGGGTTTCTGGCTCAGGTATCAAGTGACCTCTGAAGACCACTGACAAGTGCCAGCTTGTTCCAGTCTCTAAAGGGCACTGGAAAGGCCACCAGACCAGGAGTGGAGAGCCTTGGAACCCACTTCTTATCTGAGACCTGGTGGCCAAGGAACTTGGGCTTAAAAAGCAGGGGAAATGAAACCCTTAGCTCACCTCTTGCTGGAAGCCTCCTCCAAAAGGAATAGCAGGCAACCCAAATGCAAGTTTGGTACTTGTCAGCTCAAAGAGCAACTCATAGCTATTTCCCCACCTGGGTACTATAGGGGCTTGAGTTCCCATCTTTTACTTGAATATCTGGGTTTCAGTGCTTTATTCAAAGTCATATAGAGCTGGGAATAGCAAGTGGGCTCTGTTCATAGAATTAGACCTGTTGACCTGTAAGGTCAGGCAGGTCTCTCTCATCTGCCCTCCAGGCAGCCTGGGAACTCTGACCTTTTTGCAGAGGGAGTGGGCATCCTTCTGAGTGCCCCACATCATGCATATACTCATGCATGGCCTGCATCAGGAGTTCATATAATCCCCAAACACTGCAAAATGTTCTTTTCCCATTTATCACCCATACCATCTGGACTAAAAGGCCTTCTCCCCATATCTCATTTTCCTGCAAAAGACAGCTCTGATTCCTCTCCTGAACAGAGATATGCAAACAGAGATGATATGCAAAAGGTTTTTTTTTAACCTTTATTTATTTTTATGTGGTGTTGAGGCTTGAACCCAGTGCCTCACATGTGCTAGGCAAGTGCTCTACCACTGAGCTATAATTTCCAGCCCCTATTTGAAAGTTTTAACAACCCTGACTGCCAGGCACAGACCAGGAACTGGTCAAGTTACTCTGTTCATGCTGTGAATAGGTTGGGAATCCTAGGGAAAAGTCCTCAACCCAAGCATGGGCTGTGATTAGACTTCCTACTTCTTCCATGATAGCCTCCGGCCTACTGGGATCCCAAGAGTCAGCACTTTATGGCATTATTTCATTTGCTTCTCATTGCTACCCTGAAAGGTAGCAGATAGTTTATTCATTTTAAGGTGGCAGAGGCTCAGATGTACTGTATAATTTGCCCGAGTAGATAAATTATCAGTAGCTGGGCTGGGATCTGATTCCAGGAAACTTGGCTTCAAAGTCAGTATTTCTGATGACTTCACTACAACATGATGAAGGACATGTTTATAGCCCCCACCAGGGTGCCACTACTCTACCTGGAGTTTTTGTGTCACCTTTTTCCAGTGAGCAAAAGTCAGAGTTCAATTCCACTCCCTATTCAGCCATGGCCAGCCCTGCTCACCTGCACAAGCACCCATGAGAGGCTTGGTGCTGCAGACACACAGCTGTGTGCTGACTGCCTTGACACTTGGACAAGGCCTGTCATGGTTTCCTAGAACCACAGACACTCAAAGCTGGACTGGCCCTTTGAGATCATCTAGAATCATAATTATTATGGTCTTTGTAGCTGCCATTTATAAAATACTTATGTGCAAAATATAGTGCCAAACATTTTATCTGCACCATCTCAATACCCAAAATGGTCAGGTGTAAAACAGGTGTAAACAAAACTAAACAAAACAGGTGTAGAGAATTTCAACACTATAAACTCATTTCAGGTCTAGGAAATATAGTGATGTAGTGATTTGCCTGTTTTTTGTTTCTGGCAGTGCTAGGGATCAAACCTTGGGCCTTTTGCATGCTAAGCATATTTTCTAGTCCCAATCCCCTGCCCCTGGTCTCGTTGCTAACCCAGCTAGGGTTTGGATTCAGCTTTCCTGAGTTTGATTGGCCACTGCCCTGCAAGGGCTTGTGCAGGGTGGAGAAGACACTAGCTATGTGACCTCACACAAGTCACTTAACCTCTCTGTATCTAAGTTTCCTTATCCATAAGGCGAAGATGATTAATAGCTCCCACTTGTGGGGTTATTGAAAAGATTAAATAATAAGTGGTAGATTCAACCAATGGAAGATTGAAAATATTCTGAAAAAAATCATATCTGTACAAGTACAGACTTTATTTTTCTTATCATATTCCCTAAGTACAGTATAATGAATATTTACATAGCATTTACATGGTGTTAAATATTATAAGTAGAGATAACTTAAAGTATACATATGTTAGATACAAATATTATGCCATTTTATGTAAGGGACTTGAGCATCCAAGGATGTCATATCTGTGATGAGCCCTGGAATCAATTTCCTGTGGATATCAAGGTAGATTGTGCCTTGTCTTGGAACTCAGGCCTGGAAGATGGTAGTGGGAAGTGGTGAAAAACAAGAGGCAGAAATTGGGCTTCAAGGGAAATGTGGTGGCTTTCCGGTTTTAGGTTTCTTATTCTCACCATTCCTCTACTCTTGACAGCTTGTGTGACCTCTGAGGTGCCACTATGGTGGGCATCTGAGCATGGCCACCAGACATGCTCCACCTCTTGTTCCCTCTGCATAGAATGTTCTTTCCTTCAGATAACTTCATACCTCACAGCTTGATTCAAAAAGTCCCGTTACTCCCGGGCCTTCTCTGGCCACCCCCACCTCCCAAAACTTCATATCTTCCTACCCTACTTTATTTTTCTTCTTGGAACTTAGTAAAACACATTGCTCATTTATCTCTAGAAGGTAGACTTCAAGGCTGGCAACAGTGGGAATTTTTCTCCAGGCCTGAGCACAGTGTCTAGCACACAATTCGGGGGGTTAAGAAATTTTTTAGGAGCTGAGTGTGTAACTCAGTGATAGAGTGTTTGTTTAGCATGTACAAAACCCTGAGTTCAACCCCAGTAAACACACACACACACACATTATTCTGATAAATGAACGAACTTGCCCTCAAAGTCTGCTTGAAGGCTGTCTATCCTCAGTTCCACCGAGCCATCCTCAGTGCCACATTGAGTCAGCAAGGAGCTGGGAATGATGATCATAACTTGACCACTACTAGGGTATACACAATTTGATAGTTTCCAAGGGCTGCATTGCCTCATTTAATCCTTGAAATGGTCATCCACAATAGGTATTTTTATTCTCACAATTCTATAGAAGAGGAACCAGAGAGGGATGTTCCTTGATCAAGGTCACACAGCTTGTAAATAGCAAAGACAAGATTCAAATTCAGGCTGGGTCGACCCCAGATGTTAAATCTTTTACTCTGTCATTCTGCTGGATCCTGCCCTGAAGGGGCCTACAGCAGGGCAGCTGGTTACATAAATCACTACACAAAGTCTCACGTGCTAAGTGCTAAATGTGTCATGTCTGACTCCACCCTTTCCCTCGCTCCCAAATCCAGCAGTCACCAAGTCTGGCTGAAACTGCAGCCGAGCTTGGGAACGGCTCTGAAAGTTTTCTTCTCAACCCGTGTTTGGCCCCCGAAAAGGTCCTTGTTAACACTTCCATGGTCCAAGGCCATGACCTCCCAGCCCTCTGCCTTTAGGCTTACCTCTCCCATCCAGCTTTACTCCCACTGGGAGTCAGTGTTCCTGTTAACAGTTCAGGTACTAACACTGCTATGTTCAAAAACTGTCCCTAGACCTCACTCACTTCAGAATGAAGTTCAAATTCCTCCACCAGGCACTCAAGGACTCTGGTCCAGCTCCAAGCTCCCCTTAATCTTGCCTCTATTATTCTCTCTTCAAACACCCAGTGTGCTCTCCAACCTCTACATGTTCCACCTCTGTGCTTTTGCCTCTGCTGGGTCTCCTGCCAGCAATGCCCTTTCCGTAACCTCTTCTCAATATCCCTCCAAAATGTTAAGATCAAATCAAGTGTTTTCTTCTTTTTGGCCCTCCCTGACCCACAGGACTAGGACGACCTTTCTTTCCTTTGACTTACCAACATTTTGTGCCCCTCTGGCCAGCCCCTGTGTTATATAGTAGCAGATCTTTAGGGTCTCAAGCGCTGGACTGGGATTCCCGAGAGCACTACCTAAGCATGCTGGTCTCCTGGTGAGATGCTGAGTTCTGCAGAAACTGGGGAGAAATGTGGGGTGTGTGTGTGTGTGTGTGTGTGTGTGTGTGTGTGTGAGAGAGAGGTCCACTAAAAACCCCAGAAAGGCAGCAGAATACAGAATTAAGAGCACAGGACCTGGAAACTGACTGCTTGGATTCAAATAGAGTTTGAATCCTCTTACTAGCTAAGTGACTTTGGGCAAATTACTAACTTCTCTGGGCCTCAGTTGCCTCATCTGAAAAAGGGAGGTAATCAGAGTACCTACCGTGAGGACTAGATGAGCAACAGTAAGAAAAAGCACTAAGAATGGTGCCTAATACTCAGTCAGTATTAACCAAGTGTTTACAGCCATTGCTATTAGTGAACCGGAAGGGGATTCTCTGCTGGCAGAGGATCTGGCCCAGGCACAGCCCCCAAACTGAAGCTAACATTCCAGGTCTGTTTCCCAGGTGTCTTTGGTAGGTAGGACACATAATTAGAGCAGTTTTACAGATGTGGAACTGAGGCTCACTTAGGCAAAGTGCCAGTGAGTCTCAAAGCCACCAGAACTCTTTAGTTCCAGTGTGGGGCTTCTGTCTTGCACCTGTCATGCAGGCTTCACACAGCAGCCAGCCTCCTTCCCACCCCCATGCTGAAGGATCCAGTCACAATGCCCTCTTGCCCCCATATATATATACATTTCCACAGGATAGAAGAAGTACACAGTGTCATGTACAATTGGAGCATGCACGCATGTGCACACACACATGCCCCTACAGAAAGCCCAGGCCCCAAAGGTGAGGAAAACCTGTTCTCAGGAATCTGCCTAGTGAGCGAATTCTGTTCAAGGCCCTTCCACCTTCTTCCAGTCACAGGAGTGGGGCCCAGTGTGCGTCACAGATACCCACAAGGGGGGTAGAGAGAGGGAGAGGGCAAAGTAGGAGGAGGAAACTGAAAACTTCATGTTTCTTTTTTCCATTTTAGTGACAAAAGTCACACCCGGTCTTTACATAAACATGCCCAAGGAGTCACACTGTCTAAGCTCACTTCCCTTGCAGGCGCCAGGACTCTCCTCTCAGTGACCCTGACAGGCTGGGTGAGGGGCAAGCACACAGACCCTACAAAAGAGATGCGCCAACCTGACAACACCCATGCCTCCTGCCCTTGCTCTGCCCCATATTTATCTCCCTGTCTTCCCATAACATCTCCTCTGCAGCTCCACACCGCCACTTAAGCATACAGAAGGTAGGCACTCACACACAGTTTGCAGCTGGTCTCTTGGGTCTGAGGCCCACATTGCCCTTGTCATGCCACCTCCCTCCCCACAAGTGTTTTCTGACCAGCTTGCCTCCCAGCCCAACAGCCCGGACAGGATCCCACAAACAACGTCACAAAAGAATCTAGTGGAGAATGTTGCAAACACACAACCTTCCTCTTGCTTGGCTGCCCACGATCTCATAAACACAACTTTCACATCCCACCCAGAATCTTTCACACCAGTGCCAGCTGACCCACTGGCTCCAGAGACACACCCTGGGGTTTATCAATCCCCTTGTGATCCAGGGGATCTGGGTTCTAGATGTGTAGCCCCTATGCAACTCGCTCAGCACAAACACACAAACCCACCCAACGGTTTGTCCTCACCACAAGTAGACCACACCTTGGCAGGGCCACAGAAATGAGACCTAGATGTGATACCTTAACTCGAGGGTCCACAATTGCCCCTTCAAAATGGGCATATACACCCTGCATTCTGGAGCCCTCCATAAGAAGTACATCGTGCCAGCTATGCAGAGAACAAGCGTTCATAAACAGTTCATATATGCAGCACAAAACATACGTGCAAGAAAACACAGGCTGGTAGAGAATATACATACAACCTTACATCGAACAAACTCCGCACTCAGCGCATTGTGCCCTGCTTAGAATGCCCATCTGTCACCCAAAGCCATAGGGCCACATCTTGTAAGTAATTCTGCCCCACAGCACTGGACACTCCTACAGGCTTTCTATCTCTATGGCCCAGGGAGGGCCCTACCGGGACCCCTGACTGCCAGAGGAGCAAACGGTGGTGCCCAAAGCGGTTTACCTTGCCCCACAACACTGCAAGAGACACAATCTCCAAGACTCACAGCCACAACCCTGCCCCGACGGCGCGACGGTTCCAGGGCTCCTGCTCGCACTGCGCACCCCAAGCACCCAGCACACCCCAATTCTGGGGCGCTCGGCGGCCCACCCCTCCCCCTCTCTGCCTGGCTCCTACGCCATCACCCTCCCAGCAGCTTGCAGCGCTTGCCTGGTCTCACACCCGCCCCACCCCACCCCCAATCTGCCCCCCGCAGGGAGGGGGACTTTAGGCTGCAGAATTAACCCTTCAAAGGGGGAGTGAGCACGGCCCCTTCCACGGCCCGGGGCAATCGCATCCCCAGTCCACCGCTCCCTCGGACGCCATACCAGGGCCCCCTTAGTCGCCCCCCAGCGCCATGCGTGCCCGGGGGCGGGGCCAGGCTCAGCCCTCGACCCCTGAGCCCCCAGGTCAACTCCAAAGGGGCGCGGTAGCGGCCCGGGGTGCGGCTAGGGCCCCCACGGCGCCGGGCAGCGGGGAGGGGGCCCGGCAGTTGGCTCCGGTCCGCCCTAGCCCTGCCCGGTTCGCCTCGGGGCCCACCTGACTGCGATGGCGCCGCGTCCGCCAGGCCCGGCTCATCACCGTGGCCGCCCCCGGCCGCTCCGGTTTCGCCCGCCTCCAGCTCCGGCTCCGGCTCCGGCTCCGGCCCTGGCCCCCCCAGCGCCCGGCCCCGGCCCGGCCCCGCCGCCGCCGCCGCCGCTGACATCATCGGCTCCCCCCGCCCCGGTCCTACCCCCACCCCCACCCCCGGAAACAGTCCCCCCCCAGCGCCGCCGCCGCCGAGAGAAGGCCGGCGCAGCTCAGCAGACACCGACACAAGGCTGCAATGTACGACGGCCTTGGCCCGGGCGATCCCATGCAGGAAAACGCGAGGCGCAGGGCCACCGGGAAGGTGGACACACAGCGGGGCGCGGGCCCGGCTGCAGTGTCCCTGCAGGGACACACGGCCACTCACTCCCTAGGAAGGAACACCCTCACCCCTGCCTTTTCTCCAGCACGCCCTTCACTAAGGGGTGCAATCGTCTAATAGTATACACACACTCTCTGGGCCACATATATACAACATGGCAGACTCACAGTTCTACCCACTGGGAACCAAAGACTCAGCTAGGGCCAGCACACTCACAGGGCAGCCCTAGACACAGACACACACACACACACACACACACACACACACAACCAGAAGTGTGCAAGCGCATGGCAAGGAAAACCCCAAGCCCTAGGAACAGGCACTCATCAATGACCACCAGTGCAGATGAACACACAGCTTGGTACTTTGTCTCCACTAGTGGAAATATCCACATCAATATACTTTGTGCATGAATGCAGACGCCCTGGTGTGGGCCTCCTTGGACAGCACCAGCAAAACACCAGGTAGAAGCACACACAGAAGAAACACATTCCTGAAACTCCAGAGGGACAATCCCAGAGACTCTTCCCTGGTGCTGGAAAGAACGCAGGAGACAGAGGAGCCAAAACTCAGAGTTTCTCTCCTTAAAACCTTTGTGAAACAAAGGAAGACATAAATAAACAAATGAATCTAAAGCCAAAGAAGTATCACAGAGCCAGTCATAGAAAGAGATTACATGCCTGTAATCACAATGGCTGAGGCAGAAGGATTACAAGTTTAAAGCTAACCTAGGTAATTTAGTGAGACCCTGTCTCAAACTTTAAAAAAAGAATAAAAATCTGGGGATGTAACTCAGTGGTAGCATGCCCTGGGTTAAATCCCCAGTACCACCAAAATAATAATAATAATAATAATAATAATAATAACAATAATATATTTATTATTGTTATTATTATTATTATTATTACAGAGAGAAGCTGGGTGCAGTGGCTTACTCCCAGGGACTTGGGAGATTGAGGTAGGAGAATTGAAAGTTCAAGGTCAGCCTCAGCAATTTAGGAAGATCCTTTCTCAAAATAAAAAAAAGGGGGACTGGGGATGTAGCTCAGTGGTACAGCGTTCCCAAGTTCAATCCCTAGTACCCCCCAAAAAATAGAAAGGGAAAATCAGACACACTTTGGAGTCATGGTAGCAAAGATATGAAACAAGCAGAATTAGAATTCATGAGAAAATAGCCACCCCCCCACACCCCAGGAAGGTTCCAGAGAAGAACCCCACCCCCACTCCAACCAGGTCACAATGGCTGGAGCTCTGAGGGGCTCAGGCCCCCTGAGCCAGGAGGAGAGGAGGAAGTCCAAGGAACGATGGTGAGTATAGGGGCCAGGGGGCATAAGGGGCATAGGGAACCCAACATACTGCTCCTGGTAACTCCCCTTCTTCTCCCCTAAAACTTCCCAGTGGTCCTAGAGACACATACAAATGAAACTCATAATGATGTACCCAGATGTCCCTGGAGCTTGTGACATCACACAGATATGTAGCATCTACACAGCACTGGAAGCTGCGTCCCCTTTCTCGAACCAACAGAGCATCCCTGAGTCCTCCTTTTTCTCCTCTCAAGAATAACCTATCCAGAGAAACACGATACTCCTGGATCACTCACTCCCAACTTCCTGCTTTTGATGCTAAAGGCCCACATTGTACCACTGCATCCATCTTTCAGGTCCTTTCAGGCCCTTTGAGTTCCTCTTCTGTTCTGCAGGCTCCCAGACCCCAGCCTGGCATTCACCTTGCCTCAAGTTCCCTGGGCTGTGACTGCCCTCATGCCGGAGCTCCTTTCTCCCTAACAGGCTGGCAGTCACCCCTACTTCAACCTGCCGGACTTCACCCAGCCATCGACGCCCTCCACTCCGCCCAGCCTCCCCTCACACCAGCGCTGCTGGCCCTCGGATGCAACCAAGGGCCTGCTTGTTGCCCTGCTGGGTGGGGGCCTGCCTGCTGGCTTCGTAGGCCCCTTCTCCCGTATGGCTTACCAGGCTTCCCACTTGCCCTCGCTGGAGCTGCTCATCGGTCGATGCCTCTTCCACCTCCCCATTGCCCTGCTACTTAAGCTGCGTGGTGACCCACTGCTGGGACCTCCTGATGTCCGGGGCCGGGCCTTTCTCCATGCTCTACTCAACGTTCTCAGCATCGGATGTGCCTACAGTGCGGTTCAAGTGGTGCCTGCTGGCAATGCCGCCACTGTTCGTAAAGGTTCTTCTACTGTGTGCTCTGCTCTCCTCGCCCTCTGCCTTGAGAGTCAGGGTCTCAGTGGCTACGACTGGTGTGGCCTGTTGGGCAGTACCCTGGGATTAATCATCATTGTGGGACCTGGACTAGGGACACTGCAGGAGGGGACAACAGGACTCTACACTGCCCTGGGCTATGTGCTGGCTTTCCTAGGAGGCCTGGCTCTATCACTGGGGCTTCTGGTCTACCGCTCCCTGCACTTCCCCTCCTGCCTACCAACAGTGGCCTTCCTATTTGGCTTGGTGGGCCTAATGGGCTCTGTGCCAGGCCTCTTTCTGCTACAGACCCCTGTGCTACCCAATGACCCTCTGAGTTGGAGCTGTGTGGGGGCAGTGGGGATCCTTGCTTTGGTCTCCTTTGTGTGTGTGAGCTATGCAGTCACCAAGGCCCACCCTGCCCTGGTATGCGCTGTCCTGCACTCTGAGGTGGTAGTGGCCCTGATGTTGCAGTATTATGTCCTCTATGAGACTGTGGCACCTTCTGACATAATGGGGGCAGGGGTCGTGTTGGGCAGCATTGCCATCATCACTGCCCAGAACCTCAGCTGTGAGAGGGAAGGGCAGGTGGAGGAATGAGATCAAACTTGAGAGCCTGGGGGTTGGGGGGGGACAGGGGTAAATAGGAGACTGGAATACAAACATGAGAGAACAAGTGCCTGGAAAAGAGCTGGTGTGGGAGAGGGACACCCCTCAAAGTCAAAGGTGGAGAGGGATATTCGGAAGACCTGGAACAAGCCTGGGGACCAAGGAATATGGAGTCTAGGCTAAGCCCTGTGAATCAGGGAATAACTAAGGAGTAATGTCTCAGATCCAGGGGCTAATGCAGGCTGGCTGTGGGCCACAGGGAGAATTTCCCTTTGCAGCAGAGAAGGGCATTGGGGCAGAAGTGTGCCAGCAGCTGCACTGGGGGGAGGGGAGTGGGCCTTTTTCCCTTAGGCGATGGTTTCCTTTCCTCTTGGTTCTGCCCCCTCCCAAGGTGGTGACGTGACACTGACATCAAACAAGGATCATTCTAAATGTGGCTATGCAATTGGTGTCATCTCTGCTTTGGAGGGAGAGTGGAAGTCCTACACTTCTCTTATTGGAGTATCCCTTGGCATCCCCAACCCCCCCCCCCATCTTATTTCTGAAATATTCTATAAAGGGAGGATTTCCTAATGTTCGGGTTCCTCGAACCGCCCCCCCCCCCCCCCCCCCCCGCCCTCAAATCCCCTAGGACTGTAGTGTTCCGCCCCATGGCTAATCTGCTTTTCCCGGATTGTTGCGGTCCCGTGATCTCTCCCGGACAGCGGCCAGCCTCCTTCCAGAGCAGGCCTCCGAGGTGAGGCCTCTTCGAGCGGCTCAGCCTGGGGATCCAGGACCAAAGCTGAGTTCAGTACTGGATTAGAGACCAGGAGTTGCCCACTCATCCCTGGAAGCCGTTCGACAAATATCGCCTACTTCCGGACAAACGACTGGACTCGCCATCTTGACCGGTTCATGCATATTCAAGATGAAATTGCATATTCATGATTAAGGACGGACCCAGCACTCCCTCCGGGAACCTTCTCAGGAGGATCCGACCGGCCCCGCCTCCATTACCGATTCGCAGAACAGACCATTTTCCTTATGGGGGGGGGATATTAATGAGACACTTCAGCTGAAGATGAAACCATACCCAAAAGTAGAATTAAAAAGGCCTAATTTTGTCCTCGATCCTTCAAACCTTCAACCTCAGTGCAAGAGGGAGCAGAGAGGGGAGGCGGAGGGATTAGGAAAATTCACCTCCCCCTGTCATTTCAAAAGGTCTCCCAACCAGAGATTCTGAGAGGGAGGACCAACGACTCCAGCGTGCGTTCCGTGCGGGCCGGCGCAGGCGGCCCCGTAGCGCAAGGGAGGGCGGGAAAGGAAGGGGCGGAGATGCAGGGGGCGAATCTATAAAGGGCGTCATTCGGCCAGTTCGCTCCTCAGAAGCGCCGAGAGCGCGACCGGGACGGTTGGAGAAGAAGGCGGCTCCCGGAAGGGGGAGAGACAAACTGCCGTAACCTCTGCCGTTCAGGAACCCGGTTACTTATTTATTCGTTACCCTTTTTCTTCTTCCTCCTCCCAAAACCTTTTCCTTTACCCCCCCCTTTTTTTCTTTTTGGAAGCCGAAAAAAATCTCCGGAAAGGGGGAGAAGGTTTCCTTTCGCTCCTTTTCATTTCCCTGCCTCCTTCCCTCCCCCACCTTTCCCTCCTCCGACTTTCTACTCCTAACTCGGGGAGGTCCTTCCCTGTGGCCGCCCCGACAGGGTCTGAGCACCTAGGCGGAGGCGGCGCAGGCTTTTTGTAGCGAGGTTTGCGCCTGCGCAGCGCGCCTTCCTCTACCATGCACGGGGGTGGCCCCCCCTCCGGGGACAGCGCATGCCCGCTGCGCACCATCAAGAGGGTGCAGTTCGGAGTCCTGAGTCCGGATGAGCTGGTAAGCTGCTGTGGCCTGCCCCTCTAATTCCCTCCTGCGCCGGCGGGCCGGAGAAAACTTGACGCTCCTCACTGCCCATGGGTGACCCGCAGGGTAGAGAGGTTATCGGCTCCGAAGCCTTTCAGGGTCCAGCCCCGGGGCTCCTAGATAAATTTCGCAAGGATTTAAGCAAGCTTAGCGTGTGGGTGATCGGTTCCACATTGAAGAATTACCGATATTCAACGATATGAGACGCATCCTAGAGTTTAAAAAATAAGTTTGAATGGGAAACCAACCCTTAGATATTTTTTCCTCCCCTTCTACAAATATTAATTGAGCACCTGCTATGTGGCAGACACAACAGACGCCAGGGATACACAGCTGCAAGACAAGACAGAGACCTTGCCTTCTGGAGGATTTTCTGTCGGAAGGGGCAGAGGAGGTAGACAACAAACAATAAAGCAAAACGGGAATAATAATATGGAAAGACACTGAGTTGGTTCTAAGTTAGATGGGATGGTGTCTGGGTTTGGGAAGGCCTGTTTGAGGAGCTGAAATTACCCACATGATAAGCAGTCAGTCACCTTAAGCCGTAGATTCTGGAGAAAGAGCTTTTTAGGCAGAGGAAATGGTGCAGAGGGCCAGAGGGAGAAATACCCTGGTGTGCCCTGGAACCTGAAAACCCACCATGGCTGGGGTTTGGAAGCCATAGGACAGTTATAAGGACTATAGTGAGTCAATTTACATAATACACACACACACTGCAAAGTTGCCCTGAAGAACTAATGGGAAGGAATAAGGATGGGAGCAGGAGTGATCAGAAAGAAGGATACTTAGTAGAGAGCTCTTAGTGACTTGGACTTCTTCCCTTATGGAGCTAACAAAAGAGAGCCAGTTGACTAGAGAGTATGGAGTTAAATGACTGTGGATGGAAATAGTTCTGTTAGAGAAGAGGGCTCAGTTTTGTGGGACTCAGAACGTTCTGATCTTATACCACAGAATGAATTCCCTTTGGAATTAATATTTAGCATAAAACTCCAGAAAAAAATACAGGTGGCCTTTGGGGGTCTGATACAGAGGCAGACCTTTAATAGTAATGCATTCAACAAAGGAAAATTTTGTGGTGAGCCTAAAATGAGCTAAGCATTTTACATACAAGGAAGATTGCATTACATAAAAATAAGAGCCACTTCTGTTTATCAGAGGCACCATGGACAAAGCTAAAAATTAGATTGGAAAGCAATATTTGCAATGCGATGGATAAAGCTAGATTTATTAATATACATACAAGGAACACCTACATGTAAGAGAAGTACATGTCTACTAGAAAAATGGATAAAGGTTATGAATAGGCAGTTCACAAGAGTACAAATGGCCCATAAAAACACCTTCAGCTTACTAATAAAAACATCCAAATTAAAACTTTTTTCCTTACCTGATTTTTTTTTTCTGCTGGCAAAAATACTGAGAAAAATAGAGTTGAGATGTAACTCAGTGCAAAGCATTTGCCTTGTATTTGCAAAGCTCTGGGTTCACTCCCCAGTTACAAAAAAGAACCCCACCAAAAAATAAAAAAAGATTAAAAAAAATACTGGGAAATAGGCATGCTTATATGTTGCTAGTAGAAAAGTAAATTGATATAATTTTTTTTGAGGACAGTTTGGCAATTTTATCAGTCTTTTAACGTGTATGTCCCTTGACTCAGCATTGCCACTTCTGAAATATTATCCTTAAATAAAAAAAACTTTATTTCTCCCCTCAAACATGTCCCTCACTGTTTTGTCTGGTTCAGTAAATTGCTTCTCCATTTATCCAGTTGTTCAGGCCAAAAACCTAATAACCAACTTTGATTCTTCTCTTTTTTGTAATTTACTGTCTCCATCTACCAGTTTGTTTTGCATTTCAAAATATGCTTCATATCTGGCCATTTATGACCATCTCCCCTATGTTCCACTCCACCATTTCCCCTGGGACTCCTGCAGCAGCCCTAGACCCCAGTTCTTTATGCATTTTGCAGAACAACTAGAACAGACTGGAGAGATCATCTCTTCCATTGCCTACATGGAATCCTCTACTGAGGATTCAGATTCCTTACTCTGACCTGTTGGATGTCCTGTATTTGGCCTCTGCTTGCCTCTCCATCTCATTACCAGTCTTCCTCTTTGCTTTTCTTTGATTACTCTGACCTGTTTGTCCCTTGACAACTGAAAGCTTATTCCTGCCTCAGGGATTTTGTTGTTCATTGTAGTGTCGCTGCTGCTTGGAACAACATTGTCCAGATGTTAATTCCTTTATGTCAGTATATTCTCTTGTCAAATGTTAGAGCTTTACCCTGATCATCCTATTTAAATAGCATCCTGCTGCATTCTTTAACCCCTGGCCTCTATTTATTTTATTTCATAGCCTATCACTCTTGATTAGTTCTTGCTCCCTTGATAGAACCTTGTTATTTACCTCTGTTCCCTCAGCATTTCAGGTAGTAGCTGTCATGTAATAAAAAGTAGTTGGAGGGCTGGGGATATAGCTCAGTTGGTAGAGTTCTTGCCTCACAAGTACAAGGCCCTGGGTTCAATCCCCAGCACCGCACCAAAAAAAAAAAAAAAGTAGTTGTATAAATAAGTGAATGATTGTGCAGAGACACATAGAAAAAAATTTTAACTTTGAAAATGATGTTATAAATCCCCTAAATATTTACTAATAGGAATTCTATTGGGTAACTCAGAGTATAATCTTAGAAAAGCACTGTCCTACTAGGTTAAATTTCCTGTTCCCAGTTGTGCTGGTACTACTGAGGCGGAGCAGCAAACTCACAGGGGCACAGTGAGGTATTTTTAATTCTCTAGGGAAGCACAGGTTCCAGGTAGTTCAGTTTTAACATTAGATGGCGCTCATTCCCTTTGGATGATGACGTATCTTTGTGAAACTGAATTTTTAATGGGTGCTAAGGATGGGCAAAAATCAGTTGGAGCAAGAAATAAAAGTGATTCTGTACAATCTGATTCCAAGAGTTGGGAAATTAGGTTGTGCAGTGCCTAATAGATGGCTGTTGTAATATTGTGGTTCTTTGGGAAAGAAAGAAAAATATTCTCGTTTTAGTATATTAACTTTAAAAAAAATTTTTTTTAGTCGTAGATGGACACAATATTTTTATGTGATGCTGAAGATTGAAGCCAGTGCCTCACACGCTAGGCAAGGGTGCTACCACTGAGCCACAACTCCAGCCCAGCACTTTTCAATTTATATTATTTTTTTCAAATGGCTAGTAAATTGCTAGGACATAAATATGAAGTTTGGACTTAGGTACTTAATAAATAAGTGGCTTTTTTTTTTTTGCTTAGGGAATGCTGTGAAAGTCACTGGGTCACTAAAAACACTGAACTGATAATGTTAGGAAATCTCCAGTTAATGAAAAAATTACTGAACAGTGTGCAGAATGAGACTCTATTTATGTCAAAATAGGAACATATTTGCTTTTTTTTTCTTTTAAAAGATGGAACACTGCTTACAAAATTGCAGGAATCATCTCTGGGGTATAGGATTATGGGTGACTTTGTTTTGCAAGGCTTGCACTTTAGGTAGTGTGCCTATTTTTGAGGGAATAATGGTTCCACTTTGAGGTAGGAGGATGGGTGAGTAAGAGTAAGAGGCCTCTTGTAGAGCAGGTGGTATTTAATACTAGTGTGGTCTCTAAAAGTCATGTGGGGGCTTGGGGGTTGAGGTACAGAAGACTGAATTGGCTTTATTATAGAGCTCTTGTCTTTGCTGTTATAAGAAGGGTTTGAATGTTGCTGTGTGGGGGAAGGAAGCAAGAAGGGTTGGTGCCAGGACTTTTTTTTTTGGTGCAGGGGTTTGAACCCTGGGCCTTGCACATGTTAAGCACAAACTCTACCAATGAACTACACCCTCAGCCCCTAATATACTCTTTTAGGTTAAGTGTGGACTACAGTTGATGAGTTCGAAGACTATCCTTGTTTTCAAAATTATTTATAATCTAATGAGGGATTTCCTATCCATGCAACAAATAGTTACCGAACCCGCCATGTGCTGGTGACTGTTCAGCTTGGCAGTGAGAATATAAAGATAAATAAAACATCTTTGCCCTCAGGGATTGCAATCCAGTGGGAGTGACATGTGTAAGGAAGTAGTTAAAATTGTGCTTAGAACCTTGGTGAGTATAGATAAGGTTAGCTCAGAGTGAATGAAGACTTCACCAGGAGGGGAGGTCTGAGCTAAGTCATATGAATAAATGGAGGTTTACTAGAAAAGAGAACATGTGAAGCCAAAGGAATTTTGAGAAATTTATAGTTGGAACATATATATGGGAGAGGAGGTGGAGAATGTGGTACCAAACAAAGCTGTAGAAGCAGAATCCAAGTTGTGAGGACTTGATGTAGTTTGCTAAAGGCAGGGGACAAAAAGTATTTACTGAGTTTTTGAGTTTTTGTGCAAGCCTTTTGTTTGGGACCTCAGAATAAATAGGAGGACAACCCAGGCTACAAGTAGCTACCTCTTCAGAAATCTAACCTCTATCCTGTAGACAGTGAGAACTAGTGCTCTGTTGAAGGCTAAAGTAGTTAGTGTATAATCCCAAATGACAATTTGTTAACCTATATTGGAGGGATAGTTCTTCCGATTAACCAAGACTTTTGTGCCTGCTGTCTAGGATAGCCCCTGGTCCTGTCTCAGAATGCCTGGAAGTAGAATTAGTCATTAGAAGGGTGGTTGACTTAGTAAGCATGGACTTTGAGCAGAGGGAAGTAGAAAAGTTTTGAGTGATTTCCCTTAGGTCCCTCTGTAGTGTCTGTTTGGGTGGCCAGACTTCATGCCTGCTTCTCTGTGTGTGTTTCTTTCAAGGTGAGCAAATCCCCTTCTTCGTGTTACCCACGGGACACAAGGTAGCTGGTAAGGTTCCAGCTTTGTGAATTTAGTCACACACCAAGCCTGTCTCCTGAGGTGTCACCAGATAATTTCATGAGTGTTTTGGGAACTCTCTTCAGTCTTGTATCTTAGGAGACTGTTTTGGTCTCTACCCAGCCGTGACTAATCTGATTTATTTATGAGGGGATTACTGTTTTGACTCAAGGGGAAACAACTCTGTTTTATAAGTTCTTTGAGGCCACTTCCCTCCCGTGGAAGGTCCTATGTATTATAGTTCATTTTAACGAATGTTTGTTGGAACCCTACCTGACAGGTGTTCCACAGTCTTTAGGGAAGACAGATCTCAATAGATAACTTCATTGCATTATCAGAAGTGCAGAGATTCAGGGGCTTTAGAAACACAAAGCTGTCTTACCTTGGGGAGTCAGTGAAAGCCTGAAGGAAGCAATGCCTGAGATAAGTCTTAGAGCAGGGTCTCTAATATAAAAGGCTTTCTGAAAGCGGGAAAGGCACAGCATGTGCAAAACACCAGAGGAATTTGTAACCCAGTTGTTCTGGGTGATGAGAGAACCTCAGGAATTGTTACTGAGGAGTCAGCAGGAAATGAAGGTAGGGACAATATAAAATCCTCTTTGTGAGTTATCCTGCCGAGTTTGGAATTAATTCCAAAGACAGGAAGGTCTGAATAATTAGGTTTCTATTTTAAAAGGAGCTTCTGATTGTGGTGTGGACAGATTGGAGAGAGACAGACTGGTGACCCATTAGAATGTTCTACAAAGGAAAGGCCTGGGCTAGTACTGTGGTTATTGGGATAAAGAAGAGGGAAGGGCAAGATTCAAGAAATATTTAGGAATTCAAAATAATCAGT
Organism: Sciurus vulgaris; assembly: GCF_902686455.1. Lineage (NCBI taxonomy): Eukaryota > Metazoa > Chordata > Mammalia > Rodentia > Sciuridae > Sciurus > Sciurus vulgaris. The sequence goes on along the minus strand of NC_136463.1, from coordinate 54,375,939 downwards.
ACTTGGTGAATGATTAGATAGTAATGGCAGCCGTTTATTGGGTACTTGTTATATCCTGGGCTTAAGCAGGCTAATTAAATCCTTAATGATTATAGTTCGTAAGCAACAGAACCAGAATTCCAGGCCAGCCGTTTTTGACTATAAAGCCTATGCTCTTTCAACCATTTTGTCTAAGGATAAGGAAAGCTAAGTACAGATTTCTAACTTGGGGAGTCACACCTAAGATGGGAAGTGAAAGTAAAGGAGAGGTTTTTGTCGGGAAAAAAAGTTTGCTTTTAAGTTGAATTTAACTTATCAATGGGATGACTGAGGAGTTTTAGTAAACAGTTAAATATGTGATTCCAAAACCTATAGGAAAGATAGGACCTGGAGGTAAATATTTTGAGTTATCAATAAATGTTTATAGCAGCTCAGTTTATAATAGCTAAACTATGGAACCGACCTAGGTACCCTTCAATAGATGAATGGATAAAGAATGTGGTATATATATATACACAATGGAGTATCACTCAGCCTTAAAGAAGAATGGAATTATGGCATTTGCGGGTAAATGGATGGAACTGGAGAACAAAATAAGCAAAATAAGCTGATCCCAAAGAACCAAAGGCCAGATGTTTTCTGATATGTGGATGCTAATTCACAATAAGAGGGGTGTGGGATAGAGGTATTTTGAATTAGACAGAGGGGAGTGAAGGGAGCGGAGGAGGCATAGGGGTAGGAATGATAGTAAAATAAGTCAGACATTATTACCCTAGGTGCATATGTGATTACATGACCTGTGTAACTCTACATCCTGTACAACCAGACAAATGAGAAGTTATAATCCATTTATATATGATGGTCAAAATGCATTCTACTGTCATGTATAACTAATTAGAAGAAATAAAAATATATCCCTCCCCTCCCAAAAAAAAAAAAGATTGTGAGTTATCAGAATATACAGTAGTGAAAATCACAAGATGGCATCCAAGGTGCAATGAAAAGCATGAGCTAGCTAAAACCCTAGGGAGTAGCAGAGCAGACCATGGCCAAGGAGCCTCAGAAGGAGAGAAGCAGCAGCCAGAGAGGGAGTGGTGGTGTTGGAACAGAAAGAAAACTTCAAGTAAACAACCTGTGTCATAGACCAGTGAGCTGAGAATTGAGATGAGTTCTTTGTATGTGGCAGAGTGGAGTCACTGGCTTAGCAACAGTGGAAGGAAATGTAATCATTAGGAAGATGGCTACGCATAAGTGCTCATAATCACTGCAGTTTTATAGAGCACAGTTGAAACTCACAGATCTAGGTTCAAATCCTGGTACTACAACTTTGTATTTGTGTCATTTTGGAGCCTCAAGTTTTACCGTCTTTATAATGAAGATGTTTATTTTATAAGTTAGTTTTGAAGATAAAAAAACGAATCAACCAACACTGGGCTTGGCATTTAGAGAATGTTTTGTAGCTGGTCATGGTGGTGCACACTTGTGATCTCAGCAGTTCAGGAGCCTGAGGCCGGAAGATCACAAGTTTGAGCTATCCTGTACAACTAATGAAGCGAAATTCTGTCTTAAAGTAAAATAAAAGGCTGGGCTATAGTTTAGTGCTTGAGGCCCTGGATTCAATCCCCAGTACCACAAAGAGAGAAGAAAAAAAAAGTTATATTTTAGAGTTTAAATAATTACTTCTCCTGAAGCATAGGACAGTGGGGTGAGCCTGTTTTTGGCACTAGACGGGGGGGTTGAGTTTGACTTTTGCTAACTCCTTGGGATTGAGGCCTTGGGTAAATAACTTAATGCATATCAAATTTCTAGAGATAGGAATTCATTCCTGGGAGATCAGTGGTTAAGGTTAGGGAAACAGTGGTTGAGATTAGAGGAAAAGGTTGGTACCTGGCTCAAAGTTGACACAAATAGAAGCTTTTAATACATTCCTTGAACTGCATCCCTTTGGGTGTGAACCAAAGAGCCTAAACTAATTGAAAAGTCTTGAATTTTTTAAAAAATATTTTTAGTTTTGAACTAAATGAACTCAATACCCTTATTTATTTTTTTAATGGTGCTGAGAATCAAACCTAGTGTTTTCACATGTGCGAGGCAAGTGTTCACTGAGCTACAACCATAACCCCTAAAAGTCTTGAGTTTTTATTGTATGAAAGAATGCTAAAGATTGCCTCACCCTCCTCTAAACCAGGACAGAAATGTCTCCTCCAACTCATAATTACTTGTGACTCCATATCCCCACTTTTCCTTCTCTGAATTGCCCCATTGAATACCTTTCTGGGTATTCCAGCTGTTCATTTTTATTCCACCAACCAGTACTAGCACCTGGTTCTGTGATATAATAAAATCTTCATCTGGATGTGGAATAGTTCAGGCAATTCAAGTCCTTGAGAAGGAGGGAGTGCCAAAGATGAGGATAAAGAGGCAAGACTGTATCTCTAGGTACCTTGTTCCTCTTCAGGAGCCAAAGTTGAGGAGTTGTCGGGGCGTGTCTTAGACTGTACTCCTGGGCTGTCAGGGTTGGCTGCAGGTTCAGAGTTATGTTCTCAGATTTGTGGGCTTAATTTCAGGGGGGAAAAATAATACATTGTTTTTTACTCCCCTTGAGGGAACTTTTATTTCTTTTTGTGATTAAATTCTTTGGATGTCAGTTACTTAGAATTAAGCCCAAGGAATGATGGGTTTGAATTCTAGAAATAGGTGATTTGTATGGAGCCCAAAGTCCACTACACTCTAGTATGAGCATATTCCCACTCCCCAGCAGTGTTGGAACAAGCTTTTGACTTGTGATATTCAACTTTGGCATTTCCATAAGTATGCTCCCCCATCTCCTCATCCCAGGTTAAATGTGATTGATTGATTTGTAAGTGATTTGGGATTTTCTCAAGTCTTGGTATAGGGCTTTCCAGCCAATAAGGCTAGAAACTAGGAATCCCATATAGTTGTTATTGACCTGCCTTTCTTTCCTGCAGAAGCGGATGTCTGTGACAGAGGGTGGTATCAAATACCCAGAGACAACTGAGGGAGGCCGCCCTAAGCTTGGGGGACTAATGGATCCAAGGCAGGGGGTGATTGAAAGGACTGGCCGCTGTCAAACATGTGCAGGTAAGTGGTGAGAGATTCCAAAGGGAAGAAGAGAGGCTCGGGTCCTTAAAAAAAAAAAAAAAAAAAAAGCCAGGACTGGTGGGCACCTGAAGACCTAGTCTCTGAAGTTAGTGGGAGCTAGAGGAAATAGAGGAAAGTCACATGCTTGTTCACAGGAAACATGACAGAGTGTCCTGGCCACTTTGGCCACATCGAACTGGCCAAGCCTGTGTTTCACGTGGGCTTCCTGGTGAAGACGATGAAGGTTTTGCGCTGTGTCTGCTTCTTTTGCTCCAAACTGCTTGTGGACTCTGTGAGTTGGGGGGGGCAGGCCCTGGCCTGGGAGGGCGACTGCCAGATGGGAGACAGGGGCAACCCCAACTGACCCTGCTCTATTCTGCCCCAGAACAACCCAAAGATAAAGGATATCTTGGCCAAATCCAAGGGGCAGCCCAAGAAGAGGCTCACACATGTCTACGACCTTTGCAAGGGCAAAAACATCTGTGAGGGTGGGGAGGAAATGGACAACAAGTTCGGTGTGGAGCAGCCTGAGGGTGATGAGGATCTGACCAAAGAAAAGGTAACTGGGGATGGTAGAGAATATGGGGAAGGAGTGGCTAAGAGGAGGTCATAGAGACCTAGAAGGAAGGCAGGAGGAAGCTATGGAAAAATTAGAGGAACTAGAAGGACAGGGAAGAGTGGGAAGGGCTGACCTGATGGGTTGGAAGTGGCCCTGATGGGTTGGAAGTGGCCCATGTCCAGGTTCTAATGGACCTTCTCTCTCCTTCTAAGGGCCATGGTGGCTGTGGGCGGTATCAGCCCCGGATCCGTCGCTCAGGCCTGGAGTTGTATGCTGAGTGGAAACATGTTAATGAGGACTCTCAGGAGAAGAAGATTCTGCTGAGTCCAGAACGAGTGCATGAGATCTTCAAACGCATCTCAGATGAGGAGTGTTTTGTGCTGGGCATGGAGCCCCGCTATGCCAGGCCTGAGTGGATGATTGTCACAGTGCTGCCTGTCCCCCCTCTCTCTGTGCGGCCTGCTGTAGTGATGCAGGGCTCTGCCCGCAACCAGGTCTGTGGCTCCAGAACTCTGCTTCTTTTGTAAATGACCAGGTGTCTGAGAGGGAGGAGCCCTGCAGGTGTGGCATGTGCACAGGGCCAGATAGACACATCTGAGTTGGAAAATATCTCCTGCTTGCTAGCTGTGTGATCTTTAAGGAGACCTTTGAGGGGGTTAAAGGTCATCATGGTCTTCTGTATCTGTAAAATGAGAGCAAGTAAACCTGCTTCTGCCTTGTTTAGTGAAGCAGAGCTTTGCTGTTTGCCTGGCATAAATACGCTGAGTGCCTAATCAGTAGTGGTTGGACTTTGATGATGCTAACTTCCCCCTCAGGATGATTTGACTCATAAACTGGCTGACATTGTGAAGATCAACAATCAGCTGCGAAGGAATGAGCAAAATGGTGCAGCAGCCCATGTCATTGCAGAAGATGTGAAGCTCCTTCAATTTCATGTGGCCACCATGGTGGACAATGAGCTGCCTGGCTTGCCCCGTGTGCGTCTGCATATTCCCTGGCCACTATGGATTGGAGCAGGGTGGGGGCAAGAATGAGGCCTCAACATCTGGAGGACGGTCCAAACTGATTGCTGGGTTACTCCCTCTTCATTTTACCTCACAGGCCATGCAGAAGTCTGGGCGTCCCCTCAAGTCCCTGAAGCAGCGCTTGAAGGGCAAGGAAGGCCGGGTGCGAGGGAACTTAATGGGCAAGCGAGTGGACTTCTCAGCCCGAACCGTCATCACCCCTGATCCCAACCTGTCCATTGACCAGGTTGGCGTGCCCCGCTCCATTGCTGCCAACATGACCTTTGCAGAGATTGTCACGCCCTTCAACATTGACAGGTGTGCCTCAGTCTGGAAGCCCTACCTGGAGTGGCCAGGGGAATATGGCCCCAGTGGTGAGGATTTGAGAAATGGAGGTGTGCTGCCCTCACCTGGGGGAGGGGGCTTAGAACAAAGAGGGAAAACATTGATGTTTAGTTTAGCTTCCACTTGAGGCTTGAGGGTGAGGGTGGTTGCTAGGGATTTTTAGGAAGCATTTTGTTTATTGCATCTCTTTTCTTCCTAGACTTCAGGAACTAGTACGAAGGGGAAATAGTCAGTACCCAGGAGCCAAATATATCATCCGAGACAATGGTGATCGCATTGACTTGCGTTTCCACCCTAAACCCAGTGACCTTCATCTGCAGACTGGCTATAAGGTGTGTGGTAATCTAGGCCTCGCTTAACCACATGAACAGGAGGCTTTCTGGACTAGTACCTGGCTGGAATAGGCCATCTAAGACAGTTGTGTTCATTAGGATCCAGACTTGTTGACACCTTTTTAAAAGGCTATTGGTGTTGCAGGTGTTCTTGTAACTGCCAACCATTGACATACAGGGTGGGAATTGTGTTACCCAGGGTCAGCATATTCAGAAAAAAAGAAATCCATAGGGGAATAATCAGAGGGATTCATGTTCATTTTCCCTTAGTTTTCTCCCCAGACTTGAGTTCTTTGAAATTGGACACTACATTTTGTTATTCCTAATAACCTGGTGTCTGGCCTAGGAGCTGGCCCACACTGGGTATTTGATGTGTGTTTCAAGTGACTAACACCACAGCATCATATCATCTCTCTTAGTTTACAAAGGATTCCAGGTCCTCCTCATTTCTTTGGTTCTTAGCATACCTCCTTCACTGAACCCTTTTCTGTACCTTACTTCCTTAGGTGGAACGACACATGTGTGATGGGGACATCGTCATCTTCAATCGGCAGCCAACTTTGCACAAAATGTCCATGATGGGTCATCGGGTTCGCATCCTCCCTTGGTCTACTTTTCGCTTGAATCTTAGGTCGGTTCCTTAACTGAATGGAAGCAGGCTAGGATGGAGGTGTGGGCTGGGCTGCTTCTTGAGGGTTTTCTGAAGATGTTTCCTGACTGATTTCTTTCTCTTTCACTTAAGTGTGACGACTCCATACAATGCAGACTTTGATGGAGATGAGATGAACTTGCATCTGCCACAGTCTCTGGAGACCAGGGCAGAGATCCAAGAGCTGGCCATGGTGCCTCGCATGATTGTCACCCCTCAGAGCAATCGACCTGTGATGGGCATTGTGCAGGATACGCTCACTGCCGTGCGCAAATTCACTAAGAGAGATGTCTTCCTGGAGCGGGTATGTGGTCCAAATGGAAACCAGGCTTGGGCAGGCAAAGGGGGAACTGGGGGAGGTGAGGGGATGGCCAGGAAGAATAAACTGCAGTGGTTTTTTTCCTGGCTTGTTCTGCACTGATATATATGTGAAACTCTTCTGGTGAGGTAGAAGGAAAGAAGGGGGTTAGGAAAAATTAGAGGCCCCAAATGATATAACTTTAGTTCCCTGTTTAATTCCTTAAAAGTTTCATGTAATTCTATATAAGTGTTTTCTATAAAATAAAGGTGAAGGAAAAATAAGTAGGCCGTGGCTAAATTTTATTTCTTTGTTTTTACTTTTACTTATATCCCAATTATTGTAAGAAATTGTATTTATTGTTAAAACAAACAAATAAGTCCTGCTATTAAAATCATTTTTTTTTTTTTTTTTTAATTAAAAATTTGGGCCCGGTGCTGTGGCCCATGCCCATCCATGCCCATGCCTGTAATACCAGTGGCTTGGGAGGCAGGAGGATCACAGGTTCAAAGCCAGCCTCAGCAAAAGTGAGGCACTAAGCAACTCTGTGAGATCATCTCTAAAATAAAAATACAAAATAGGGCTGGGGATGCCGCTCAGTGGTTGAGTGACCGAATTCAATCCCCAGTACCCCCCTCCCCAAATATTTTGGAAGGCAGTTTTCTTGGCCTCTTTTTGACTCAAAAATATGACTTTCCTCTTTGGGTAGGGAACCTTCCCTGACATTCCTGAGGTGTGAGTCCTGCATTCTGACTGTGTCTTTCTTGATATTTTTTTCACAGGGTGAAGTAATGAACCTCCTGATGTTCCTATCCACATGGGATGGAAAGGTCCCACAGCCAGCCATCCTCAAGCCCCGGCCCTTATGGACAGGCAAACAGATCTTCTCTCTCATCATACCTGGCCATATCAATTGTATCCGTACCCATAGCACCCATCCCGATGATGAGGACAGTGGCCCTTATAAGCATATCTCTCCTGGGGACACCAAGGTAGGGCCTTGCTTTTAGACATGTGGGGACACAATTTGGAAGTGGAAACCAGAACAGAGGCCTTCAGTGGGTGCTTGTTCTTAGGTGGTAGTGGAGAATGGGGAACTGATCATGGGCATTCTGTGTAAGAAGTCTCTGGGCACCTCAGCTGGCTCCTTGGTCCACATCTCCTACCTAGAGATGGGTCATGACATCACCCGCCTCTTCTATTCCAACATTCAGACAGTTATTAACAACTGGCTTCTCATTGAAGGTACGTATAGCAGGCTCTACTCCCTCACTTCAAACTATTCTTTTTCCTCCTTAAATTCTTCTTTTTCTCCTTGTAAGGCTATGAGTACCTCCTTGTTGCATAAGAGGGCAAAGGCAATGTCACTGATACTTCTCTTTATCTCTAGGTCATACCATTGGCATTGGGGACTCTATTGCTGATTCTAAGACTTACCAGGACATTCAGAACACTATTAAGAAGGCCAAACAGGATGTAATAGAGGTGAGAGGGAAAGCTGAACAAAGGGAATAAGTGGCTCTCAGGGACTTTGAATTGGACATCAGCAAGAACAGTGTGAGGTAGGGGAATAAAGTATTGATGTCTCCTGAGAATTCTGTTTCCAGGTCATCGAGAAGGCTCATAATAATGAGCTTGAGCCCACCCCAGGGAACACGTTGCGTCAGACTTTTGAAAACCAAGTGAATCGCATTCTCAATGATGCCCGAGACAAAACTGGCTCCTCTGCCCAGAAATCCCTGTCTGAGTACAACAACTTCAAGTCTATGGTGGTGTCAGGAGCTAAAGGTTCCAAGATAAACATCTCCCAGGTGAGGAGTCTTGTATTTCCAGTTAGGGTATTACACCAAAGTATGGAGGAGGAAAGAAGGTGTGTATATGTTTTAAGGTAGAGGTAGTTGGGGGAAAATACTGGAAAATCAATATGATGCAGTACTGGGGATTTAACTTAGTCTATCCTCAGTCCTTTTTACTTTGTGGTTTTAGACAGGAACTTACTAAGTTGCCTAGGCTAACCTTGAACTTACCATCCTCATGCCTCAGCCTCCCAAGTAACTGGAATTATCGACATGTGCCACTGTGCCTGGCTTGGGAACTCTTATTCTTTTTTTTTTTTTTTTTTTTCTTTTTTTTAATCATAAATTTACATAGAGTAATGTTGTTTGATTCATTCTGTTATTTTTTCCCTTCCCCCCACCCCTCCCACCCCTCTTTACCCTCTATAAAGTACTTCCTTCCTCCATACTTGCCCCCCTCCCTAACCCTAACTCTAACCCTAACACTAACCCTTCCCTCCCCCCCATTATGTGTCATCCTCCACTTATTAGCGATATCATTCGTCCTTTGGCTTTTTGAGATTGGCTTATCTCACTTAGCATGATATTCTCCAATTTCATCCATTTGCCTGCAAATGCCATAATTTTATCATTCTTTATGGCTGAGTAATATTCCATTGTATATATATACCACAGTTTCTTTATCCACTCATCAATTGAAGGGCATCTAGGTTGGTTCCACAGTCTGGCTATTGTGAATTGAGCAGCTATGAACATTGATGTGGCTGTATCTCTGTAGTATGCTGATTTTAAGTCCTTTGGGTATAGGCCAAGGAGTGGGATAGCTGGGTCAAATGGAGGGTCCATTCCAAGTTTTCTGAGGAATCTCCACACTGCTTTCCAGAGTGGCTGCACTAATTTGCAGCCCCACCAGCAATGTATGAGTGTACCTTTCTCCCCACATCCTCGCCAACACCTGTTGTTGCTCGTATTCTTGATAATTGCCATTCTAATTGGGGTGAGATGGAATCTTAGGGTGGTTTTGATTTGCATTTCTCTTATTACTAGAGATGTTGAACATTTTTCCATATGTTTGTTGATTGCTTGTAGATCTTCTTCTGTGAAGTGTCTATTCATTTCCTTAGCCCATTTGTCGACTGGATTATTTGAATTCTTGGAGTAAAGTTTTTTGAGTTCTTTATAGATTCTGGAGATTAGTGCTCTATCTGAAGTACGATTGGCAAAGATATTCTCCCATTCTGTAGGCTCTTTCTTCGCATTGCTGATAGTTTCCTTTGCTGAGAGAAAGCTTTTTAGTTTGAATCTATCCCAGTGGTTGATTCTAGCTTTTATTTCTTGTGCTATGGGAGTCCTGTTAAGGAAGTCTGATCCTAGACCAACAAGGTGAAGATTTGGACCTACTTTTTCTTCTATAATCTGCAGGGTCTCTGGTCTGATTCCGAGGTCCTTAATCCATTTTGAGTTGAGTTTCGTGCATGGTGAGAGATATGGGTTTAGTTTCATTCTGTTGCATATGGATTTCCAATTCTCCCAGCACCATTTGTTGAAGAGGCTATCTTTTCTCCATTGCATATTTTTGGCCCCTTTGTCTAGTATGAGAAAATTGTATTTATTTGGGTTTGTGTCCGTGTCCTCTATTCTGTACCATTGATTTACCTTTCTATTTTGGTACCAATACCATGCCGTTTTTGTTACTATTGCTTTGTAGTAGAGTTGAAGATCTGGTATTGCAATACCCCCTGTTTCACTCTTCCTGCTAAGGATTACTTTAGCTATTCTGGGTTTCTTATTCTTCCAGATGAATTTCATAATTGCTTGCTCTATTTCTGTAAGGTACGTCATTGGGATTTTAATTGGAATTGCATTGAATTTGTATAGCACTTTAGGTAGTATGGCCATTTTGACAATATTAATTCTTCCTATCCAAGAACATGGAAGATCTTTCCATCTTCTAAGGTGTTTTTTAATTTCTTTCTTTAGTGTTGTATAGTTCTCATTGTAGAGGTCTTTCACCTCTTTTGTGAGATTGATTCCCAAGTATTTTATTTTTTTCGAGGCTATTGTGAATGGGATAGTTTTCCTAATTTCTCTTTCTGAAGATTCATCACTTATGTATAAAAATGCGTTGGATTTATGGGCATTGATCTTGTAACCTGCTACTGTACTGAATTCACTTATGAGTTCTAAGAGTTTTCTGGTGGAATTTCCAGGTTCCTCTAAATATATAATCATGTCATCAGCAAACAGGGATAGTTTGAGTTCTTCTTTTCCAATTCGTATCCCTTTAATTTCTTTGGTTTGTCTAATTGCTCTGGCCAGAGTCTCAAGAACGATGTTGAATAGAAGTGGTGAAAGAGGGCATCCCTGCCTTGTTCCAGTTTTTAGGGGGAATGCTTTCAGTTTTTCACCATTTAGAATGATATTAGCCATGGGCTTAGCATAAATGGCCTTTACAATGTTAAGGAATGTTCCCACTATCCCTATTTTTTCTAGTGTTTTGAGCATGAAGGGGTGCTGTATTTTATCAAATGCTTTTTCTGCATCTATTGAAATAATCATGTGATTCTTGACTTTAAGTCTATTAATATGGTGAATTACGTTTATTGATTTCCTGATGTTGAACCAACCTTGCATCCCTGGGGAACTCTTATTCTTAAGGAAAAGGGAGTCAGATACAATTTACTTTTTTTGTTCCCTAGGTTATTGCTGTTGTCGGGCAGCAGAATGTGGAAGGCAAGCGGATCCCATTTGGATTTAAGCACCGAACTTTGCCTCACTTCATCAAGGATGATTATGGACCCGAGAGCCGTGGCTTTGTGGAGAACTCTTACCTAGCTGGCCTCACACCAACCGAGTTCTTCTTCCATGCCATGGGGGGTCGAGAGGGGCTCATCGACACAGCTGTCAAGACTGCTGAGACTGGTGAGGTCTTCAGGGAATTTCCAGGAAGTATTGCCTGCTAAGAGACCCGAGTGTGTGGGGAATTGGGATTCTCAGGGGAAAAGATTCTCTATTTGAAATGGTAGAATTTTGGCCTTCACGGAAAGAACAGAGACTGAAACTCAAAAGAGTTATAAAGGGCTGAGAGCATGGTTTGGTAGAATGCTTGTTTATCATGTGTGAGACCCTGGGTTCCAACCCCAACATAGTTTAAAAAAAAAAATCCAGACTGCGGGGGAAGCGCCTTGGACTCTGCTTCTGGCCTAGCGCGTTAGGGATGGTTCTTAGGAGACTCTACTGGGTGTTCAGTTCATCTGATGGTAGACATGGCTTTTGTCAAAAGACTTTGGGAGAATTTGGGTTGTAGCTTGGTTGTAAGTACTTACCTAGCACATATGAGGCCCTGGGTTCATTTTCCAACACTACAAAAAAGAAAGACCTTGGGAATGAAGGGTACTAGCCAGTTCTGATAATCTTGTGGGTTGAGGCCCCAGACTGGGTCTTTGGGCTTTGTCATCCTCTTGCTTTGAATCCTTCAGTTGATTATCTTTCCCCAGGGTATATCCAGCGACGGCTAATCAAGTCCATGGAGTCTGTGATGGTAAAGTACGATGCAACAGTACGGAACTCCATCAACCAGGTGGTGCAGCTGCGCTATGGCGAGGATGGCTTGGCAGGGGAGAGTGTTGAGTTCCAGAATCTGGCTACGCTGAAACCTTCTAACAAGGCTTTTGAGAAGAAGTAAGGAGACGGGCAAGTGGGTGGTTCATGCCCCTGAGTCTCAGGGCCTGAGATTTCTACTTCCTCAGAGAAATGGCCTGAAGAATGTCTTGCAGTGGGTCTTATCTTTCAGTACCTTTTCTCCACCCACCTGAAATAGCTACTTGATGGGGAAGAGGATGAATGGAGGCAGATTTGAGATTTGTCCCTACTTTTTGCCTGGTGATATTACAAAAGGACCCAGGGACAGGTAGATGTTTAACCCTTGAGCCTTAATCTATGTGTCACTGCCCAGGAATCTTGCTTCCAAATCCCTGTTCCTGGTGAGCTGTACACTTTTGGGAGCCTTACACTGCTCTTTGTAGAGCTAATAACCCAGAGCCCTCCTGTCCCCTGAATCCACCCTCTTGCCACCTCAGGTTCCGCTTTGATTATACCAATGAGAGGGCCCTGCGGCGAACTCTGCAGGAGGATCTGGTAAAGGATGTGCTGAGCAATGCACATATACAGAATGAGCTGGAACGGGAATTTGAAAGGATGCGTGAGGATCGGGAGGTGCTTAGGGTCATCTTCCCGACTGGTGACAGCAAGGTATGTATGGTTAGGAAGGGCTAGGCTAGGGAGATGCTGCTACTGGATGGCTGTCCTTAACTTGCAATCCTCCCTTAGGTTGTCCTCCCCTGTAACCTTCTGCGCATGATCTGGAATGCTCAGAAAATCTTCCATATCAACCCTCGCCTTCCCTCTGACCTGCACCCCATCAAAGTGGTAGAGGGTGAGTACCTGCTTAGGGGTTTCCAGGCCAGGCTGAGGGATAGGAGTCTGGCCCTGATCTGAAGCTCTCTTCACCCTTCCTTTGGCTCTAGGAGTCAAGGAATTGAGCAAGAAGCTGGTGATTGTGAATGGGGATGACCCACTAAGCCGGCAAGCTCAGGAGAATGCCACACTGCTCTTCAACATCCACCTGCGTTCTACACTATGCTCCCGCCGAATGGCTGAGGAGTTTCGGCTCAGTGGAGAGGCCTTTGACTGGCTGCTTGGGGAGATTGAGTCCAAGTTCAACCAGGCCATTGTGAGTATTAGCTTCTTCATCTTCCTTTGCCTTATTTTTCTCTTTTTGCTTATTGGCTTCTCTAGTTTCCAAGAACAATCTACTTATGTCCACAATCACTCTCATTCATTGAAACAAGACCTGTGTTTGGTGCATTATCCCTTTGTATCATAACAACCTTAAAATGACCCTAGTAGGGGAGAGATTGCTAGTCCCACGTGGCAGAGACAAAACTGAGGCTTAGACAGTGACTATATTTTATGAAGGTCATATAGGAAGTAAATGGCATGACTGGGATTATGAAATAGCATTTTTTATTTTCCCAAAGTGCTTGCTATGTGCAGAATTCTAATTTAAGTAGAGACAGGGAATTGGAGAGGAGTGAGTACAAAAGAGATTTATAGATACTTGAATATGCTTTCACTATCTTTAAGGGGTTTACAGGATAATGGAAGGAGGGGAAAGCATTATCATTGTAGGCGTGCCTCAATCTGATTGATGTGAATGAATCTTATAAATTAGTTATCAGTCTTAAAAATTAGGTATCTGGGTGTGGTGGTGCATGCCTGTAATTCTACCTACTTGGGAGGCTGAGGCATAAAGATTACAAATTCGAAGGTAGCATGGGTACCTCAGGCTTGGTAGGCTGAGGCAGGAGGATCACAAGTTTGAGGCTAGCCTCAGCAACTTAGCAAGACTCTCTCTGAAAAAATAAAAAAGGACTGGGGATGGGTACTTGAGTGGTAAAGGGCCCTGTTCTTTATTTTCCAGTACCAAAAAATATAAAGGGCCAGGGATGTAGCTTAGTAAGGTAGAGTACTTGCTTAGCACACAGGAGTTCCTGGGTTCAATCCCTGTCACTGCAATAAACAAATAAATAAATGAAATTTAAAATACCTTAGGAAATACTGTCAAACACCATTGAAAAAAGAAATGAAAAGATATCATCCCATGTTCATGGATTGGAATGCTTAATACGGTTAAATGAACTGCTCCCCAAAGTGATCTACAGATTCAACACAATCCATATCAAAAGTCCCAGCTAAGTTTTTAGCAGAATTTATGAGCTGATTCTGAAATTCATATGGAAAAATACGGGAACCAAAGGTGCCAGACAGTCTTAAAAAAAAATGAAGTTGGAAAACTCATATTCACACACTCACTGATTTCAAAACTTAATAGAGCTATAGTAATCAAGAGTATGTTACTGGCATAGGAAGTGTTTATAGATCAGTAGAATAGAATTGAGGGTTCAGAATTAAAACCCTCACATTTATGATCACTTGATTTGATTTTTTTTTTTTTTTAATTTAATAGAAGTGCCAAGTCAATTAAATGGGGAAAGGACAGTCTTTAGGACAAATAATGCTGGGACCACTAAATATCCACATACAAATGAAAGTTGGGGGCTGAGAGTATAATTCAGTGGTAGAGCACTTGCCTAAATGTGCAAGGTCCTGAATTCAACCCACAGCCTTTAAAAAAAATTCAGCCTAAAAGAAGAAAGTTGGATCCTTGTCTTACACAACGTAAGACAAGTATCTCAAAAATGTATCAAAGATAAAAATTTAAGAGTTAAAAATGAATAAAAGAAAGTGGGATATATTTTTAAGACTGTGGATTAGATAATGGATTCTTTTTTTTTTTTTCTTTTTGGGTGCTGGGGATAGAGGTAATGGATTCTTAGTTATGACCCCAAAGCATGAACAACCAAAGAACAAAGTAGGAAATTTGAAGTTGATCAAAATTTAAAATTTCTGTGCTTCATAGGACACCATAAAGAAAGTAAAAAAAAAAATCACAGAATGGGAGAAAATGCTCTGAAATTATCCATCTAATAGGTGTCATGCACAAAGAATATGTAAAGGACTGGGTATGGTGGCACACACCTGTAATCCTACTGACTCTGGAGACTGAGGCAGAAGGATTGCAAGTTCAAGGCCAACCGTAGCAATTTAGTGAGGCCCTAAGCAACTTAGCCAGGCCCTGTCTCAAAATTTAAAAAATAAAAAGGGTTGGGGATATGATTCAGTGGCTGAGTGCCCTTAGGCTCAATCTCTGGTATTCCCCCCAAAAAGGCAGGCAGCACTGAGGAGATAACTCACTTGTAAAGTACCCATGGGGTCAATCCCCAGTACCACAAAAACAAAGGATATATTAAGGACTCTTAAAAGTGAACAATATAGCCAGGCTTAGTGGTGCATGCCTGTAATTCCACCAGCTGGCAAGGCTGAGGCAGGAGAATCACAAGTTCAAAACCAGCCTCAGCAAAAGTGAGACCCTGTCTCTAAGTACAAAATAGGGCTGGGGATGTGGCTCAGTGGTTAAGTGCCCCTGAGTTCGATCCTGGTACCAAAAAAAAAAATTCAACAATATAAAGAAAGAAAAGTCAAAGGATTTCAATAGATTTTTCCCCAAAGAATAATACTGGTTATGTTTGTTTTTTGAGGTACCGATAATAGAACCGAGGGATGCTTTACCCCTGAGCTACATCCCCAACCATTTTTGGGGGGTTTTCCCCTGCTTGGTGGTTTTTTTGTTTGTTCCTTTTGGAGACGGGGTCTGGCAAAGTTGCTGAGGTTGACCTTGAATTTGCCATCCTTCTGCCTCAGCCTCCCAAATCACTGGGATTACAGTGCCACTGTTCCTGACTAGTTAATGACCAATGAATGAATGCAAAAATATCAACATTATTCGCCATCAGGGAAATGTAAATCAAAACCACTGAAGTACCACTTCACATCTACTTGGGTGACTAAAAGACAATAAAAAATGTTGGAGAGGATTTGGAGAATTTGGAATCCTTATACACTGCTGGTGGGAAAGGTTCAGTTTCTTTGGGAAGTGGACTGGTAGTTCCTCAGAAGCTTAAACATAAAGTTAAGTAATTCAGCAATTTCACTATAGGAGGGAACTAAAAATACCTCCACTCAAGCTTTTCTTTCTTTCTTTCTTTTTTTTTTCAAGGCCAAGGACTGAACTCTGGGCCTCGTGTGTGCTAGGCAAGCTCTCTGCCACTGAGCTAAATCCCCAACCCCACCACTCAAACTTTTAAGCCCAAATAGTCATAGCACATTATAATAGCCAAGCAGTGAAACAAACTAATTATCCATCAATTGATGAATGAATAAACAAAATGAAAAGTATCTAGCTATCAAGCCATGAGAAGGTAGTGATAAGTCTTAAATTCATATTACTTAGTGGGAAAAACTAGTTTGAAAAGGCTACATGCTATATGATTCCAGTGAAATTTTATGGTAATTGATTATATCTTGGTTAAAATAATGTATATGGGGAACTTCCTATTTAGATAGTTATTATGAAACGAATATTTACCCTGTAATTTTAGCATATATGTAAAATTTTTGAATTTAGATGGTCTAGTGCCTTTTCTGGATGTGTATCACAGTGGGTGCTAAGTGATGTGCTATCAGTTGATGCTCCTGAGGAAGAAAATGATCAAATTAGGTTTTTAAAAAAAAAAAAGAAAAAAACACCCCAACTCTCTACCTTTGCAAACTCATCTGCCCCATGACCTTTACGATTAAGGCTAGTCTTGGCCTTGACTGCATTCCAGTCATTCACCAGAAGAGAGCAGTTTGCTTTGTCTGACTCTAGTCTTTCCTTAGGCCCATCCTGGGGAAATGGTAGGAGCTCTAGCTGCACAGTCCCTTGGAGAACCTGCCACCCAGATGACATTGAACACCTTCCACTATGCCGGTGTGTCTGCCAAGAATGTGACACTGGGTGTACCCCGACTTAAGGAGCTCATCAACATTTCTAAGAAGCCAAAGACCCCCTCACTCACTGTCTTTCTGCTTGGCCAGTCTGCTCGAGATGCTGAGAGGGCCAAGGTAGGGAGTAATGGGCTTGGTAGGAAGAAAAGGAAGTGAAATCAAAACCACTTGAATCTAGAGTTTGGGATTCCCTTGATAGGATGGTTTCAAGAGGTGTTTGGAGTTACCCCAGTGTCTGTGTCATGAATCTGTTTGTCTTTCCAGGACATTCTATGCCGCCTAGAACATACAACTTTGAGGAAGGTGACTGCCAATACAGCCATTTACTATGACCCCAATCCGCAGAGTACAGTGGTGGCAGAGGATCAGGAGTGGGTGAATGTCTACTATGAAATGCCTGATTTTGATGTGGCCCGAATCTCCCCCTGGCTGTTGCGGGTAGAACTGGACCGGAAACACATGACTGACCGAAAGCTGACTATGGAGCAGATTGCTGAAAAGATTAATGCTGGTAAGGCTGGGAGAGCAGTCCAGCTCAGGAGTCCCACTTGGGTTCCCACTTCTGTCATGTTTGCTGCACTTGGGTCCTGAAAAAGCCACCTACCCTCTTGCTATCAGTGTATCATCTCCACCCTCCAAGACACCTCCAGGGTCACTGTTCCCTGGTCCTTATACCTTCCAGGGCTCCTCTGTATTCTCTTTCTCTTCCCAGTATCCCCCCTCCTTTCTAGAGGGAATCTTTGAGAAGAAAAGTTCTATGAAGAGAGGCCAGTCACAAAAAAACCCTGTGAGTGAAGAACTGGAAATGAACAGTGACCAGGAAGCAAGTCCTGTCAGTATGACCTTTCTCATGGCTTATTATTGTCCCTGCCAGGTTTTGGTGATGATTTGAATTGCATCTTTAATGATGATAATGCAGAGAAACTTGTCCTCCGTATTCGCATTATGAACAGTGATGAAAACAAGATGCAAGAGGTAACTGGGAACCAAGAAGAAATTGACACGTCACAGAAAACCATTAAATCTTGTTAGTGACCAAAGAAATTAAGATATAAACAACATTAGTTACACCCACCTAATTTAGGAGTAGGGAATGATGTACCAAACTGTAGCAGAGCCAAAGTCTTTGAAATTTGAAACAGGAGCCAAATAGATAAAACAGATGGTACTGAAAAGGGGTGATCCTCATAGCCCTGTCATTTGACTCTCCTCCCCACTGCAGCCCACTCTCCTAAAATAGTACATAGTTTAGCCAAGAGAGTAAGGGGGCAGGGTTAGGGACAGGCTGGATGATAGGAATTGCTGTGTCCTCAGGAAAGTGGTATTGCAGCAGATATAATGTGATTCATAAAATTATTTGACCAGTGACTAACTCCTGGTTTCTGAGAGATTGTCCTGTATATGCAGATGCCTACTGCTTTAATAATAAAAACCCAAAAACTCATCAACTTCTTATCTTTCATCTGAATAGTTAAGAAAATGTTAATGTATCTCGAGGAATGCAGTGTACACCCACTGAAAAGGGTCATTGTCAAGTTAGTAGCAGCCTAGCAAGCACTTAAGCATCAGAAGCAGAGCAGGGACTTACTGGTCACTGCCCTCAAGAGCACATACATGGTGCTAGACAGACTGTGTGAAAGTAAAAACTATTAATGGTGATAGGGTGTGGTTGCTTCTTCTTAGTTTTCTTTTAATATTTTTGTAAAATCATGATGAAAAGTAGTCTTATTGGGGCCAAGCCTTGTGAGGCAGTAATTTGGAGTGAGAGTGGGGAAGAGACCCAAGGGTTCTAGGAGTGCTGATCTCACTTGCATCCCAGGAAGAAGAGGTGGTAGACAAGATGGATGATGATGTCTTCCTGCGCTGCATCGAGTCTAACATGCTGACAGATATGACCCTGCAGGGCATTGAGCAGATCAGCAAGGTCAGTCTTCTTCTCCACAACTATTGTCCTCCCATCTGTCCCTTACCCTGTCCTGTTTGGCCCAACTCAAGCTCACTCTGCTCCACCAGGTGTACATGCACTTGCCACAGACGGACAACAAGAAGAAGATCATCATCACGGAGGATGGGGAGTTCAAGGCCCTGCAGGAGTGGATCCTAGAGACGGATGGTGTCAGCTTAATGCGGGTACTGAGTGAAAAGGATGTGGATCCCGTACGCACCACTTCCAATGACATTGTGGAGATCTTCACGGTGAGCTTACTACCCAGTGGTCTTCCCTGGGGCTCATTTCAGAATGAGGTTTCAGGTTTGTCATTCTGTGCTGTTTGTTCACAGGATTTCCTTGTTCAGGTTTTTTTCTGCCTGAATCCATTTTTGAAGTATGGGATATACTAATTGATCCCTGACTCCCTCCCTATGGATCTGGGTGGTTGGTAGGGCAGGAAGAGGAACAGAGCTAACCTGGACTTGATTCTTTCCCCTCACTCTCCATGAAAGGTGCTGGGCATTGAGGCTGTGCGGAAGGCCCTAGAGCGGGAACTGTACCATGTCATCTCCTTTGATGGTTCCTATGTCAATTACCGGCATTTGGCTCTCTTGTGTGATACCATGACCTGTCGTGGCCACTTGATGGCCATTACCCGACATGGAGTCAACCGCCAGGATACTGGACCTCTCATGAAATGTTCCTTTGAGGAAACGGTAATGGCAGAATTTGTCTGAGCAGGGTGGGAGAAAGGAGCTCTGCAAAAGAGGAGTGTGAATGTGTGTTGGACATCAGTGCTGTTCTTCCACTCTGGGCCAGTTGGACTGCAACTATGGTGGAGGCACCCTGGGTGCTGGGGGTGGGAGTCTGATGGGGCCTGTCCTCTTCTGGTTGTTTAGGTGGATGTGCTTATGGAAGCAGCTGCCCATGGGGAGAGCGACCCCATGAAGGGGGTGTCTGAGAATATTATGCTGGGCCAGCTAGCTCCAGCTGGCACGGGCTGTTTTGACCTCCTGCTCGATGCAGAGAAGTGCAAGTACGGAATGGAGATCCCTACCAACATCCCTGGCTTGGGGGCTGCTGGACGTGAGTATAAGGGCCTCAATTGAACAGAACCTGACTGGGCCTGCAAAGAGATGAGGCAGGACTTGGCTGGGACAATTGTTATTCCCTGGGTCCTGTTCCTCATGAGTCACTGGGCCTCTTCGCAGCCACTGGCATGTTCTTCGGCTCAGCACCCAGTCCCATGGGAGGAATCTCTCCTGCCATGACACCCTGGAACCAGGGTGCAACCCCAGCCTATGGCGCCTGGTCCCCAAGTGTTGGTGAGTATCCTGGCCCAGGAAGAGGGCCCTCAGGTGGTCCAGAAGTGGGTGAGCTGGGATAGTGGACAGTAAATTTTGTAGATGGTGGAGTCCATGGTAACTGGGCAAAGGTGGATGGATGGGCTCCTGTTCTGGTTTCAACCTGTTCCTCTCCCTTCCAGGGAGTGGCATGACTCCAGGGGCAGCTGGCTTTTCTCCCAGTGCTGCTTCAGATGCCAGTGGTTTTAGCCCAGGTTACTCCCCTGCCTGGTCTCCCACACCGGGCTCTCCGGGCTCTCCTGGCCCCTCAAGCCCATACATCCCTTCACCAGGTAAGTTGTTACTGCCAAGTTACCTCATTTCCTCCTCAAACTTTTCTTCTGGACAAGTCTTTTAATTATATATTTACATTGTTCACTTCTTTCCCACAGGTGGTGCCATGTCACCCAGCTACTCACCAACATCACCTGCTTACGAGCCTCGTTCTCCTGGGGGCTATACCCCCCAGAGTCCCTCATATTCTCCCACTTCACCCTCCTACTCCCCAACCTCTCCATCCTATTCTCCAACCAGTCCTAACTATAGCCCCACATCACCCAGCTATTCCCCAACATCACCCAGCTACTCGCCAACATCTCCTAGTTATTCACCAACCTCTCCCAGCTACTCGCCAACCTCTCCCAGCTACTCACCAACATCCCCAAGCTACTCACCAACATCACCCAGCTACTCCCCAACTTCTCCCAGCTACTCACCAACATCTCCCAGCTATTCACCAACATCTCCCAGTTACTCACCGACTTCACCCAGCTACTCCCCCACTTCCCCTAGCTATTCACCAACATCTCCCAGCTACTCACCTACATCTCCAAGCTACTCACCAACTTCCCCAAGTTACTCACCCACCAGCCCAAACTACTCTCCAACCAGTCCCAATTATACCCCAACATCACCTAGCTATAGCCCAACATCACCCAGCTACTCGCCTACTAGTCCCAACTACACACCGACTAGCCCTAACTACAGCCC
Source organism: Sciurus vulgaris (assembly GCF_902686455.1). Lineage (NCBI taxonomy): Eukaryota > Metazoa > Chordata > Mammalia > Rodentia > Sciuridae > Sciurus > Sciurus vulgaris. Next base: position 54,355,164 of record NC_136463.1, on the reverse strand, counting down.
AACCTCTCCAAGCTACTCCCCAACTTCACCCAGCTATTCACCAACCTCACCAAGCTATTCCCCTTCAAGCCCACGGTACACACCACAATCTCCTACCTATACCCCAAGCTCTCCCAGCTACAGCCCCAGCTCTCCTAGCTACAGCCCTACCTCACCCAAGTACACCCCAACCAGTCCTTCCTATAGCCCCAGCTCACCAGAGTATACCCCAACCTCTCCCAAGTACTCCCCTACCAGCCCCAAATATTCACCCACTTCTCCCAAGTACTCTCCTACCAGCCCCACCTATTCGCCCACTACCCCAAAGTACTCACCAACATCTCCAACTTACTCACCAACGTCTCCGGTCTATACCCCAACCTCCCCCAAGTATTCACCTACTAGCCCCACTTATTCACCAACCTCCCCTAAGTACTCACCCACCAGCCCCACCTACTCGCCCACCTCCCCTAAAGGCTCTACCTACTCTCCTACTTCCCCTGGCTACTCACCCACCAGCCCCACCTACAGCCTCACCAGCCCAGCCATCAGCCCGGATGACAGTGATGAGGAGAACTGAGGGTAAGCAGGGCGCAGCAGCAGCTGGCTAGGGCCAGAGACAACCTTGGTGGCGCCCTATAATCCTCTCACCTCCCTCTTGGGCTGTGACCCCAACCCACCTCCCTTGTACATAATTCCTTGTTACAGAGATCGCCCTAAAGTTCTAGATCCTGTTTCTGATAGGGCTTTTTGTCTTGTTCACTTGTGCTGTCTCAGAACCCACTGACCTAGCTGTGGGGTTCTTCCTATCCCACCTACCCCATGCCTGACCCCACAGTGAAGGTCCTTCCTTGCCTGTGACTTGATTGGGGTTAAAGGGTCTTTTAACTTTATAGGGGTAGTTCCTGCTGAGTTGTACATCTGATCCTCGGGAAGAACAAAGTTTAAGCTGCCTTTTGTCTGTTATTTTATTTTTTTGAAGTTTAAATAAAGTTTACTAATTTTGACCAAAAGTCTGTACATTGTGTGCTTAATTGGTGCTCAGGGGAGCCAAGGATTCCAGGCCCTTGCCCCTATCTGGAAAAGTTTAAAAAGGGAAGAATACAGAAACAGGAAAATGATCACCTTTAATCCCACCACTAGGGGGCACATTTTCTTTGGTATTTTTTTCTATACATTTGAGTCTCATAACAAATGAACAAAAAATACTTTCATTTCAGCCTCACAACAGCAATGAAAAGATTATGGACATGGAAATATAGTTTAAAGCTGAAGTAAAAGGATTTGGGGATAATTGGCTATTTTCAGTTATTCATTTCTTTCTTTCATTGGCACCTAATGTGGATATCAGACTTTCTTCACCTCTGCAAGTTAATTGTAGAGCTATTTTGTCGGGGTTTTGTTTGTTTGTTTGGTGGTGCTGGGGATTGAACCCAGGGCCTTGTGCATGCAAGGCAAGCACTCTAGCAAATGAGCTGTATCCCTAGCCCCTATTTTGTCATTTATATTTTGAAATATTTCAAAGATCTTCCTGGATTTTTATTTCTATTTTTGTGTGTTTTAAGATATAACAATGGCAGGGGAGGTGGCTTAGTGGTAAAGTGCTCCTGGGTTCAATCCCCAGTATCCAAAAAATAAAAAATAAATAAAAAGATACACCAGTGTTCAACACTTGAATACCCCACCCAGCTTAAGAAATTGAATCTTAGTATTATTTATGTGTGCCCACTGTAACATGGCCTTCCCACTTCCCCAGAGCTGTGATCTTAAATGTTTTAATGGTTTTACAGACTATATACATACATCCTTAAGAATATTTGGTGGCACACACCTGTAAGCCCAGCAACTTGGGAGGCTGAGACAGGATTTCGAGTTCAAAGCCAGCCTCAGCAACAGTGAGGCACTAAGCAACTCAGTGGGACCCTGTCTCTAAATAAAATACAAAATTGGGCTATGGTTGTGGCTCAGTGGTTGAGTGCCCCTGAGTTCAATCCCTGGTGCCAGAAAAAAAAATACATTATTTCATGTGTTTTTGAACCTAATATAAGTAAAATCACATTGTATTATGTCCTTTGTGATATGCTTATTTTATTTCATTTATTTTTTTGCTGGGGATTGAACCAAGGGTTCCTCTACCATTAAGCTACACTCCTAGCCATATTGAGAGGGTGTCTTGAAGTTGCCCTGGCTGGCCTCAAACATGTCATCCTCCTGCCTCAACCTCCTGAGTAGCTGGGATTACAGGCATGCACTACCTTCCCTGATTTGACATGTCCATTAAAAAATTAACATTAAGTTTTAGAGATTCATCCATGTTGAGGTTTATAGTTATTTATTTTTACCATACAGTAGATTATTTTTCATTGTCTGAATATATATTTTAAGCTAGATGCAATGGTGTACACCTGTAATCCCAGTGACTCAGGAGGCTAAAGCAGGATTGCAAGTTCAAGGCCAACCTCACCAATTTGGCAAAGCCCTATCAAAAAGGACTGGGGTCCTCTTTGCTTCCTGATCATGTGAGCTGCTTCCCTCCACCACACTCTTCTGCTATGATGTTCTGTCTTACCTGGAGCCCTGAGGAATGGAGCTAGCTGTCAATGGAAAGACCTCTGAAACCATGCTTCCTGTGCTCCACATAGCATCCAGAATTAGAAGGGAAGTGTGTGAGACTGTCTCATGGAAAACAGAAGCTAACAGATTGTCAAAGAAATAAGATTAGCCATTTGCCAATTAGATAAACCATAAAAGTGACTTGCGTGTTAGTCATCAAGTTGGATTGTTTCCTAGGTCTTAACCAGTGACAAGTTAATCCTCTGTCCAGTCTCATCAGGATTTAGGTGTTTATCCAGTTTTCCAAACCAAAATCCAGAAACGAAACTAAGCCCAGTGAATAATCACTGAGCATCTAATGTGTTCTCTAAGGCATTGACCAAAGCACTGCCATATGTTACCTCCTTTATCCTCTAAAGCATCTCTTGAAGAAAGGGAAGTACCTGTTATGTAATTCAGATCCCCAGACCCCCTAAAATTGATTTAATTGTTGGGAAGAGCAATCCAATTTTTTTTTTCCACATGGATGAGTAATTATCTCAACAAAATTTATTAAATGACCCACTGCCTTTAAGCTATCTCATCTGAATTATTTCTATGTGTTCATCAGTTTATTTTTTTTTTCTTGGCGGGGCAGATACTAGGGATTGAACCCTGAGGGGGTCTTGCTAAGTTGCTGAGGCTGACCTTGAATTTGGGATTCTGTACTTCAGCCTCCAGAGCTGCTAGATTATAGATGTGCCTCACCATGCTCAGCCTGTTTCTATGTTCTTTTTTTTTTTAATTTTTAAAAAACAGTTGTAGATGGAAACAATACCTTTATTTGTTTTTATGTGGTGCTAAGTATCAAACCTCACATGTGCTAGGTAGGTACTCTACCATTGAGCCACAACCCCAGCCCCTGTATGTTCTTTATTCTCCTCCTTTGGTCTCTTCTCTTTCTTTGTGAATACTACATCATTTAACTTACTATTGTTTTAATGTCTAGTAATGCAAAATTTCCTTGCTTGTTCTTCAACAATTTTTTTGGTTATTTTTGGTCTTTTGCTCTTTTATCAAATGTTTAGTTTGCCCATAGAAATAACCTAGCTAGGGCTGGGGTTGTAGCTTCGTGGTAGAGTGCTTGCCTTGTGTGCGTGAGGTACTGGGTTCAATCCTCAGCACCACATAAATAAAGAAAATAAAATAGTTGTCCGTCTACAACTAAAAACAAAATAAAATAAAATAAAATAACCCAGCTAGGAAGTTTCACTAAATCTACAGCTCAATGAGGGGAGAGCTACACTGTTTTCCTTTCCTAAAACATGAGATATTTCTCTATTTGGTTTTTCTTTTGTGTTCTTTAATTGTATAGCTTTTCTTCCCAGAGTTCCCACTTCTTTTGTTAGATTTGTTTCTATATTATTGATATGATACAGTATGTTTTTTATACCTAATTAACTGGTTTCTCTTCTTCTTTTACTTATTTATTTATTGTGTGTGTGTGTGTGTGTGTGTGGTACTGGGAATTGAACCCAGGGGTCTTCCATGCCCCAAAAGCATTCTACCACCAAGCCATACTCTCAGCCCCTTAATTTTTTAGTATCTTGATAGATAGAAGTGAAATCACTTTTTAATCTATTTTATATACAGTAGACTTTGTAATATTTCAATCTATTATCAATAGATTTTTGCTTTATCCATAGTCATATCACATATACATAATGCCAAGTTTGTTTTTTTCTTTCTAATTATTGTAATTTTCATTTCCTGTGTTACTACACTCAGGAATTTGAGTAAGTTGTCGACTAGGAGAACAACTCATCTTTGTGCTCCATCTGAAAAAAGAATGCTTCCTTGTACAATTATTCTGTGTCAAAAAGAAAAAAGTTTTTAAAGAATACTTTCATTGTTTCACTATGAAATACTATGTGTGCTTCATGTTGTTTTTCTAAATAAACTTTAATCAAGAAAGTAACCTATATCTACTTTGCTAAGAGATCTTATTATGAATGAATATTATAATTTCTTAAACATTTTTCATGCAAAGTTGTGTTAGCCTCAAGGTGTTTGGGATTATCTGTTCTTTCAACAAATATGGAATTATCTGTTCATTTGAGTACTTGGTAACACTCACTTGAACTGTGGTCAGAGTCAGATACTAGGCATTTTTGTTGTGGGAAGATGGTTATGTACAGATTGAATTTTTTAAATTCATTATAGGACTAACCAAGTTTTGCATTTCTTTTTTACTTAGTTTTGGCAAATTGTGTTTTCCTAGGAACTTACTTGCAAATAAAATTGTTCATAACATTTTATTAATTTTTGTTAGGTTTCATTTCTACTCTTTTTGGACTTATGTCACCTTTTTGCTTCCTGTATTGTTTATTTTGTTTACATACCCAGCCATCTTTCCAGAGAATGGTCTCCTTTTTACTCTTTAATAATGAACTACTTTGATTTTTGACTCTGTTACATGGCTGAATTCTAATTCATTAACTTTTGTTCTCAGCTGTATTGTTTTCTGCCTTTCTACTTTGGAGGGTATTCTTTCTTTTTAATAGTTTCTTTAATTTGGACATGCTTTAAAGCTCTAAACTGTTATGTTGCATTTTTAAAGAAACTCAACAGGAAAACAAGTCTTATATTTATTTCAATTATTATTATTATTATTATTTTAGGTACTGGGGATTGAACTCAGGGGCACTCAACCACTGAACCACATCTCCAGCCCTATCTTGTATTTTATTTAGGGACAGGGTCTCACTGAGTTGTTTAGGGCCTCACTAAGTTGCTGAGGCTGGCTTTGAACTCTCGATCCTCCTCCCTCAGCCTCCTGAGCCACTGGGATTACAGGCAGGTGACACTGTGCCTGGCTTATATTTACTGAGATATGCAGCCTTTCCTATGCTGAAAATCTGTTTCTCCTGGTATTATCCCTTCAACCTGAAGAGCTTTCTTTACTTTTTTTGTTTTTGTTTTTGGGTTTTATTTTTGTATCAGGGATTGAACCCAGGGGTGTTTATAACCAGTGAGCCACATCCTCAGGGCCTTTTTCATTTTTTATTTTGAGACAGGTTCTCAATAAATTGCTGAGGCAAGCCTTGAACTTGCAATCCTCCTGTCTCAGTCTCCTGAGTCACTGGGATTATAGGTACGTACCACCATGTCCAGCTTCTTTAGTATTTGTTATAGAACAGTACTGCTGGTGACTAATGATCTTGGTTTCTTTTATCTGAAAAACACCTATTTTGCTTTCATTCCTAAGGAATATCTTCATTAGATATAAGAGTCTACTCTGACAGGTTTCTTTTTTCTTTTAGCACTTTCAAGATGTCCTATTACTTTCTGGCCTTCATAGTTTCTGACAAGAAATTCAGTCTTTTGAATTATTATTTTCCTTGTGTCCAGTCTCTGTCTACCATGCCTTCAAGATTTTATTTTTATCTTTGGTTTTCAACAGTTTGGCTTTGATGTATTAGTCAGGGTTCTCCAGAGAAACTGAACCAATAGGATATACAGAGATATAGAAGAAGCTTACACAATTATGAAGGCAAAGAAGTTTTACAATATACTGTCTGTAAGCTGGAGAAACAGGAAATCTGGTGTTAATATTCAGTCTGAGTTCAAAGGCCCAAGAGCTGGAGGTGGTATTGGTAGTGGTGCTGCTGTTAAGTCCCAGAGTCTGAAGATCCAAGAACTAGGAGCTCCTGTGTCCAAGGGAAGGAGAAGAGGGATATTTGAGCTGAAGGGAAGAGAGAGTTCCACTTTTTTAAAAAAATTTTAGTTGTTGATGGATTTTTATTTTATTCATTTATTTACATGCTGTGCTGAGAATTGAACCCAGTGCCTCACACATGCTAGGTTGTGACTACTGAGTCACAATCCCAGCCCAGCCACAACCCCAGCCCCCACTTTTTTTGTTATATCCTACCCTAAATGGATTGAATGATGCTCACTCTCCTTGGTGAGGAAGAATCTTTTTTCTTTTTTTGTACTGAGAATAGAACCCAAAAGCACTTAACACTGAGATATATTCCCATACCTTTTTAAATTTTGAGACAGGATCTCGATAAATTGACCAGGTTGACCTCAAATTTGTGATTCTGCCTCAGCTTCCCTAGTGGCTAGGATTATAGGCATGTACCACTCACTGCTCCCAGCTAAGAATCTCTACTTAGTCTACTGCTTCAAACACTAATTCCTTCCAGAAACACTTCCCAGACACAACAAGAAATAATGTTTTTCCAGTTATCTGGGCATCCCTTAATGCAGTCAAGTTGACACACAAAATTACCCATCACAGGATGTAACTGGGTCAGGAAGCAGGGGATGAACAGCCTGGCACAGCCACAGCAAAGCAGGGTGTCAGGAACCCACCACTGGGAGCGAATGACGTGTGGTGGAATCCAGAGTAGGAAGAATGATATAAAAATGAAAAAACATCAATGTGTGCTTCAAATGTGGCAAGAAAAGAATAAGGGCTGCTGGTTATAGTTGCCCAAGTTCAGGATTTCATATTGGAAGGAATTAGACATAAATTCTATTTTCTTAGTTCCAATACATATCTCTTGGGAAATTTCCAAAAGAGGAGTTTGTTGAAGAAAAGTATGCTTCTTGAATCAACTGCAGTCTCTCTACTACACACAGCTCTGAAGGCTACTAGCAGGATAGAAGCAAATTAAACTGAAAGCTCATTTGCTGCTCAGAAAAACAAAGAAATGGAATTTTTTGTTTTTGTTTTTGTTTACTTTTTTTAAAAAATACTTTTTTAGTTGTTGATGGATCTTTATTTTTATTTATTATTTATATGCAGTGCTGAGAATTGAACCCAGTGCCTCACACATGCTAGGCAAGTGCTCTACCATTGAGTCACAAACCCAGCCCCCAGACATGGAGTTTTGAGGAATGAAGGTAGTATGGTGTCAGCCATAAGGGATCAGGACACAGCCATACAACATGGACCAATTCAAACTGCGGATTTTTTTTTTTTTTTTTTTTGCTGTTTGCTTTCAGTGTTAATGGTGGTGATACTGGTCATCATTGTTACTGAGGTAGAGTGGTGTCAATATCAAAATGCTGATCAATTTCAGTGGACCTCATTGGGTGACTCTGGTTCCCAGAAGGATAAAAGAAACTAACAACCTAGAAGTACCTGAAGGCTCAGAAACTTTTCCTTCTAGGTGTTATTACAAAGACCAGTGGAGGACCAGAGGATTTAAGATGCACTATTTTAATGACCCTGACAACATTACAGAATGCTTACAAAGAAAAATGGTGTATTTATTTGGTGACTCGACAATCAGGCAATAGTTTGAATACCTTATTACATTTGCTCCAGACTTAGTGGCATTGCAAATGGGTACTCCCAAGAATGTGAATCCCTTCCTTGCAGTGGACCAGAAGCACAACATCCTGCTCAAATATCACTGCCATGGTCCACCCATCTGCTTCATGACTACATGGAGTAACAGCATATCATTTGCATAATCATACATTTACATAGGGTAATGATGTTTGATTCATTCTGTTATTTTTTCCTTCCCCCCACCCCTCCCACCCCTCTTTTCCCTCTATACAGTCCCTCCTTCCTCCATTCTTGCCCCCCTCCCACCCCCCATTATGTGTCATCATCCACTTATCAGTGAGATCACTCGCCTTTTGGATTTTGAGATTGGCTTATCTCACTTAGCATGATTTATATCCATTTGCCTGCAAATGCCATAATTTTATTATTCTTTATAGCTGAGTAATATTCCATTGTGTGTGTGTGTGTGTGTATATATATATATATATATATATATATATATATATATATATACCACAGTTTCTTTATCCACTCATCAATTGAAGGACATCTAGGTTGGTTCCACAGTCTGGCTATTGTGAATTGAGCAGCTATGAACATTGATGTGGCTGTATCTCTGTAGTATGCTGATTTTATCTGATATAAGGATGGAAACCCCCACTTTTTTATTGAGTCCATGTGCATGGTAGGTTTTTTCCCATCCTTTCACCTTTAGTCTGTGGATGTCTTTTTCTATGAGATGAGTCCCTTGCAGGCAGCATATTGTTGGGTCTTTCTTTTTAATCCATTCTGCCAGTCTATGTCTTTTGATTGATGAGTTTAGGCCATTAACGTTCAGGGTTATTATTGAGAAATGATTTGTATTCCCAGTCATTTGGCTTATTTTTGGTTTTTAAGTTGGCTTGGTTTCTCCTTTGAGTGGTTTTTCTCAAGGTAGTTCCTCCCTTTGCTGACCTACATTGTTGTTTTTCATTTCCTCCTCATGGAATATTTTGTTGAGAACATTCTGTAGCTCAGGCTTTCTATTTGTAAATTCTTTTAGCTTTTGTTTATCATGGAAGGATTTTATTTCATCTTCAAATCTGAAGGTTAGTTTTGCTGGGTATAGGATTCTTGGTTGGCAACCATGTTCTTTCAGAGCTTGAAATATGTTGTTCCAGGCCCTTCTAGCTTTTAGAGTCTGGGTTGAGAAGTTGGCTGCTATCCGTATTGGTCTCCCCCTATATGTAATCTGATGCTTTTCTCTCGCGGCCTTCAAAATCCTATCTTTATTTTGAATGTTAGGCATTTTCATTATAATGTGCCTTGGTGTGGATCTGTTGTGATTCTGTGCATTTGGTGTTCTGTAAGCCTCTTGTATTTGATTTTCCATTTCATTCTTCAGGTTTGCGAAATTTTCTGATATTATTTCATTGAATAGGTTGTTCATTCCTTTGGTTTGTATCTCTATGCCTTCCTCAATCCCAATAATTCTTAAATTTGGTCTTTTCATGATGTCCCATAGTTCTTGGAGATTCTGTTCATGATTTATTACCATCTTCTCTGTTTGGGCGACTTTATTTTCAAGATTAAATATTTTGTCTTCATTGTCTGAGGTTCTGTCTTCCAAGTGGTCTAGTCTGTTGGTGATGCTTTCCATTGAGTTTTTTATTTGGTTTATTGTCTCCTTCATTTCAAGGATTTCCGTTTGGTTTTTTTTTTGAGAATCTCTATCTCTTTGTTGAAATGATCTTTTGCTTCCTGCAGGTGCTCTTTCAGCTTATTGGTATTATCATTCATTGCCTGCATTTGCTCTCTTATCTCATCCTTTGCTTTGCGAATCATCTTAATCATGTACAATCTGAAGTCCTTTTCTGACATTTCTTCTAACATACTGTCATTGGATTCTATTACTATAGAATCTAGGTTTGTTTGGATCATTTTCTTCCCTTATTTTTTCATGTTGTTCATGTATCTTCCCCTCCAGCAGTGCAGATCTGGGGTATTGCAGATTTCCCCCTATAGGCTTATAGTGGCCCTGTAGGTTTCCAAAACCCTTTCTTTAAGGGGAGATCAATATTAGCAGTGCCTAAATCAGACACTATGCAATCCTAGACCAAAAGCCCCTATGGGGACAATAACAAAATTGTCATAATAAACAAAATGAGTTCAAATATTATCTTTGGTAAAACAAACAGTTTTGCAGTAAGGTCTGCAGTTTCTAATGGAGGACAAAGAGGATGCAGCGGGATGTAGAATGTGGCTGTTAATGGGATAAGAAAAGGATATACACAAGTTCTAGAAAATAGAAAGGGTGAGAGTGTAATCAAAAGAAATTGGATATTAGCATGCAAAAAAGGGAGAAAGAGACTCTGAGGGAACAGGTAAACAAAAGGAAAAGAAAGCAAGAAAAGGAAAGAAATAAAAACTTAAATTTTTTAAAAAGGAGAAAAAAGAAAATCTACTGTATAACAGTCATATACTAATGAAACCTCTCAGTGTTCAGTAGCCTGATGCATGAGAGGTACCTGACAATGAGCTTCAAGCCTCCAGCAGGTGTCTCAGGATGGGATTTGCCCCACCCAAAGATCGGAGCTACAGTTTCCAGGATTATCCAGGATGGCCGCTCTGGCTTCGAAATGTGTTGGCATATGGGGAGCTGCAGCTCAGGGGTGGATGTGGTCAGCTGGAGGTCCTGGAGACGGAATGCGGTTGGTTAGGCAGGGGTCCTGGAGGTCCGGTGTGTTTGGTGTGGTTGTGGGATCCTGGAGGCTGGGTACAATCAGTTGGTCTGGGGGCCCGGTGATAGGGTACAGTCAGTTGGTCTGGGGGTCCTGGCGGCAGGGAACAGTCAGTCGATGTGAGGGCCCAGAGGCAGGAATTGATCGGTTGGGCTGAGGGATCCTGGAGACGGGGCTCAGTCAATCCGGCGGGGGGCCCTATGGGGCCTGGCTGTTGTCTCAAAATGGTGGCAGCCACGTGTAATCAAACCTGCAGGGACTGTAACAGTGAACTTCCAGGCAGCAGCAGGCAGCTGGCGCTCCACTGGCGGTCGGAGATCAGTTTGCCAACTGTTGTCCAATGATTGGGAGGTGAACCTCGAGCGTTGGGTGATGGATAGGAGTAAGGCAGGCGATGGACAGGCGAGAGGCAGGCAAATGGCAGATGATAGACGCCTGACAGTGAGCAATCTGCCAGGATGCTGATTTTAAGTCCTTTGGGTATAGGCCGAGGAGTGGGATAGCTGGGTCAAATGGTAGGTCCATTCCAAGTTTTCTAAGGAATCTCCACACTGCTTTCCAGAGTGGCTGCACTAATTTGCAGCCCCACCAGCAATGTATGAGTGTACCTTTCTCCCCACATTCTCTCCAACACCTATTGTTGCTTGTATTCTTGATAATCACCATTCTAATTGGGGTGAGACAGAATCTTAGTGTAGTTTTGATTTGTATTTTTCTTATTACTAAAGATGGTGAACATTTTTTCATATGTTTGTTGATTGCTTGTAGATCTTCTTCTGTGAAGTGTCTGTTCATTTCCTTAGCCCACTTGTTGATTGGGTTATTTGTATTCTTGGTGTAGAGTTTTTTGAGTTCTTTATATATTCTGGAAATTAGTGTTCTATCTGAAGTATGAGTGGCAAAGATATTCTCCCACTCTAGGCTCTCTCTTTGCATTGCTGATAGTTTCCTTTGCTGAGAGAAAGCTATTTAGTTTGAATCTATCCCAGTTGTTGATTCTTGCTTTTATTTCTTGTGCTATGGGAGTCCTGCCTCATTATTTTCAATAGTCAAGTTCTATAAATTTGTCATGAACGCTAAATTAGCAAATACTGAATCATTGCTCCTAGAAGAAATACAGGGTTAGGTACTTGCAAGCTTCTGGTTACATTTTCTTCAACTGACCAATATATAACCTTCTTTTACCTTATTTAATGTATATTGTTAATTTATTTCTGTTGGACTTACGGTTAACAGCATTATAATTCATGCCAGTATTAAGCTTATTTAGTACATGTATTTTCTCTATAGGATACATAACAGCCTACTTACACTTAGGAACACCAGATAGCACTTCAACACTATGCTTGATAGGGAGGCATTTAAAGCAGCAAAATCAGAAACAAAAAGCACAAAAAATAAAAATATGAAAAAACAGAAAATGTGAAAAACACGTCACTAAATAGATTGAGAAAAACACACTTGTTTATAGCATGAGACAGGAAAGAAGGAAGAGCAATGTTCATTCAACCTCAGCTGTGAATGTATACACTTAGGTGACTCAAAATTTTGCCAATCTGCACATATACGCAAATAAACACGAGTATTGACTTTAAAGTTATCAACAGATTTTAGGAAGTAGGCAAATTTGCTAAGATGGGCTCCACAAACAGGATTAATTTTCTCTTTGTGTTTCTCTTTCCCTCTTTGTCTTCTGAGAGTTCTTATTTTTAAATTCATTCTCCAAGTATTTTGTTTGTTTATGCGTGTGTGTTAGTTACTGGGGATTGAACCTACAGGTGTTTTACCACTGGATTAGATCCCCAGCCCTTTTTGCTTTTCTTTTTGAAACAAGGTCTCACTAAATTGCAGAGGCTGGTGGTTGAATTTGCAATCCTCCTGTCTCAGCCTCCTGAGTTGCTGGGATAACAGGTATGCTGCCCTGCACCGGGCCCTCATTTTGCAGTTTCTTGGCTCTTATGACCCTCATGGTACCTTATATGTTGCTTTATAACTTTCGATTGTGAGCTGCTCTTTTCCCTTGCTTTTTATCTATGAGAGAACTTTGAGTCCTGGCTGAAGTGGCATAACTCTAGAGAGAATTTGTACTATTTGTTTCTTTCTGGTGCCTACGTGTGCTACCAATCCTGGAACACTTTAAATTCTGTTCTTTTCTTGTTTGAGCACAAACCATAGAGCCCAAACATGGCTTTGGCTTCAGATTCTCACAAGAGACCTGTCTTTCTTCCATCCAGTGTCAAGACAAGCAAGTTTTATTTTTTTGCTGCCTCCTTCCCTGAAATGTTTTTCTGTTTTCTTATATGCCTTTGCACTGAGGTTGTAGGAGGTCCCAGTGTATATGGAAATCTCCCACTATCTTGTTATGTTGAGGCCTGAGTTGTATCTCTTATCCCCCACATTCCAGAGAACAATCTGGACAAAATTCAAGGTTTCCTGTGTTTCATAGAAACCCTTGGGAAGAAAAGCTGACTTTGGTCCTCATTTATCTCCCTGGCTTCCTGATTTTACTTCATTTTGGCCTCTGTAGAAATGCTTCTATTTGTGCCAGCTCAGTGTTTTTTGGTGTTTTTGTTTGTTTGTTTGTTTTTGTTTTTTGTTTTTAGTACTGAGGATTGAACCCAGAGGCACTTTGCTACTGAGCTATATCCTCACCCTTTTTTTATTTTGGAACAGTCTTGCTAAGTTGTTTAGGGCCTTGCTAAATTGTCCAAGCTGGCCTCAAATAGGTGTGTGCTACCATGCCGGGCCTAGCAGTGTTTTTGTTTCTTTGTTTTTTTAATATAGTAAATATTTATATATATATATATATATATGTGTGTGTGTGTGTGTGTGTATTATATATATATATATATATATATTTTAGTTGTAGATGGATATAATACCTTTATTTATTTATTTTTATGTGGTGCTGAGGATCAAACCCTGTGCCTCACATGTACTAGACAAGCAGCCTATCACTGAGCCACAACCCTAGCCCCTGAGCAGTGTTCTTAAAAATTCTTTTCTTTTTTTCTTTTGCCAGTTGGCACCTGTCTGTAGTTCCAGCTACTCAGGAGGCTGAAACAGGGGGATCACTTGAGTCCAGGAGCTCAAGGCCAGACTGGACAAGATAGTAAGATCCTGACTTTTTAAAAAAAGTTATTTTGGGGGAGCTGGGGTGTTAGTGATAGAGCACTTCCTAGCATGTGGGAGGCCCTGTGTTCATTTCCCAGCACCACAAAAAACAAATAAACAACACACAAAAAACCCTCCTATCAACTAGAATAAATGGGATATTCCCTTAACTTGATAAAGAGAATCTGCCAAAAAAATTGTGAGACGCATTGTCTTTAATGGTGAAGCACAAGAAACATTCTGTTCAAGGTCCACAGTGAGACAAGCATGAACCTCTCTCATCAATTTTATTTATCTTTGTCCTGGAGTCCAAGGAAGGGAATCTGATTGTGTTCCTTAATGACTTTCACTTTGGACCTCATGATAAAGACAAGTGAAACACAGGAGTCAGAATCCTGGTTGGGTGTGGTATCTCACACCTGTAGTCCCAGCTACTGGAGAGGCTGAGGTAGCTGGATCACAAGTTTGAAGTCAACCTGGGCAATTTAATTTGATCCTGTCTCAAAATAAAAAATAAAAAGGTCTGGGGATATAGCTCAGTGGTTGAGTGCCCCTAGGTTCAATTCACAGTACTGCCAAAAGAAAAAAAAAAAAAAAAGTCACAAAATCTTAATGTGCCTTAACTGCTTGGAAGTGCTCCAAAATATGTGAGGACCTGTGCTGTGAACAAGAAGAAAAGTCATCTGCCATATAAGAAGCAGAGGATGACACTGGGCAAACTGCCCCCTGTCAGCAAGTCTCCAACAGTTCCCTCCTCATCCCATTGCATCACATGCCACCTGTGGACCCTCCAGTATGTGTAAATTCTGAATTATTATTTGAAACAGACCAGGTAGTGCTTCTTGGTTTGCCTGGACCTTTTATGCCTTTAATACCAAAAGTTCAATGTCTCTTGAACACTTCAGTGTCAGGCTATCTGGATAGTTGGTCACCTTACCTATAGAGCCCCAAGATAATCTTGGGACAGGGGCTCATTCTGCCCAGGTCTGAGTCCTTATCATGGTCCTCAGTTTTCTCCAGAGTCTTTGAATTCAATTTCTTCTTCTTCTCTGTAAGAAGTAGAATCTCTGCTTAACCAATCACAGGAGACTTCCTGGTGGCCTACTGCTACCTCCCTAACGCTGCTTCTGTCAGGCTTCAAACTCTGCTGAGAGAAGGAGGCTGGGGAGGCTGTCCTAAGACAGCCCTGAGTTCAGCTGGCAAAGCAGGGAGCTCAGTGACAAGGTGCTCAGTGACAAGGTCAGGGCTCTTTACCAACCTCCAGGGCTGCTTTTACCAAAGTATGCTTCGGTGTGGTGCTGTAGTCTGCTTGGAAGGAGGGTCTTCCCAAGAAATTCCCCCAACTCTTGTTCCTCAAGCATAGTAAGGAATTGATTCTTGTGAGTGTGTGTGTGTGTGTCGAGCGTGTGTGCGTGCACATGCACACATAACATTAGGGATTGAACCCAGGAATGCTCTACCACTGAGCTACATCCCCAGCCCTTTTCATTTTTTATTTCACTAAGTTGCTAAGGGCCTCACTAAATTGCTGAGGCTGGCCTCAAACTTGGGATCCTTCCCACCTTAGCCTCCCAAGTCACTGGGATTACAGGCATGCACCACTGTACTCAGCTCAAGGAGATGATTCTTTACCCACCCTTTGGGAGAATCTCAGAAGAAATTCCATGATCCTAATACCAAGTTTGGGAATAGTTTTCCTGAGCATTGGTTTGTTGTTAATTGCAGGGACTCAGAATCATGTAACCGATGAAGTCTACCTTCCTACATTACTGCTGGGACACAACAGATTTGTGGCCCCCACGAATCTGTCACAGCAGATTCATATTTCCACATGAAGCAATTATGGCAGCATTGTCTCCATTTTATATTTTTTTCCTGATTTACTGTTGCCCCAGCTTGCATTTTTTTTTTCTTTTTTCTTCTTCTTCAGGTTTTGTTACCCTTCTATGGTCCAAGCATGGGACATGAGACATGTCTGGATCTCCAGCAACCTGCCGAGAAGAGGCTTGTGGGGGGGGTGGGGGGTGGGGGGGGGGGGACACAATCTGGCCAAGAAGGGAAACTGATAGGAGGGGAAATATCAGGAAGGGAGGACAGGGTGGTCACCATGACACAAGAAGACATCACTAGCCATACCATGTGGGGTGGGGAAGGGGTCAGGGAAGAGGTAATGGACACAGCAGTGGTTTTTTCATGCCCCTAGCACCCACTTGGAGGTCGCCTGTTTGGAAATGGACTGGAAAGGGAAAGAATGAAGAAAACAGCTGCCCAGTCGTCTCCCTCTCCACCCTAGTTTCTCCTCAGACTCCATTCCTATCCCCCACCTGCTTCTATGTTTGGAAATGGACCTAACATAACAAAAAGAGGGAGCAAAAGGAATTAACATTCTGATGCATACATGGATGGACATATGTTCATGTATAATGGGGAAGGGAAGGAGGGCAATACCCCTGAAATTATCCCCCCCCTCAACCCCCAGCCTATTCCTGTTCCCCCACCTTGCTTTTTTATCCTTATTTTCCCTCTTCTTCATTGAGGCTCATATACAATGAGATGCACAAATACTAAGTATATAACTGGATGAGTTTTGACAACTTAAATATTGACACTCATGAACCCAACACCCAAATCAAGAAGTAGAGCATTTCTATTACCCAGAAAATTCCCTCGTTTCCTTACAGTTGACCCCTCACCATGAAACCACCCTTTCTCCTGCTTTTCCATCATTTCCCATGTGCCCTTTTAAATACCTTTAATTCAATGAGGAAGGACATGGACAATTAGAATACTAAGATGCTAAAGAAGTTCCAGCACTGGCACATGCCCTCACAGAGCTTCCTGCTAACAGAGACTGTTACCCACCTATCATGGAGTGCTGAGAAAGCTCAGAGTGGCTGATGCCCATGCTGAGGTTTTGAGTGCCCAGTTCCCTGCCAGGCCCTCCTGGTGCTTCCTGAAATAGTTACTCATGGAGAATCCCTGCCTTTATTCCACCTGTCCCTTTCCATCACTGACCTAATGAACCCTCCACCTCCTTCAGCCCTGAACTCAGAGTCTTCATGGCTTATCCAACAACCTGGTTTTTTTTTTTTTTTTTTTTTTTTGGGGGCGGGGGGGGGCAGGTACCAGGGGTACTTAACCACTGAGTCACATCCCCAGTCCTATTTTGTTTTTTATTTAGAGACAGGGTCTCATGGAGTTGCTTAGTGCCTCACTTTTGCTGAGGTTGATTTGAACTTGAGATCCTTCTGCCTCAGCCTTCCAAGCCACTGGGATTACCAGCAACCCATTTTTGCTATGTGCCTGACACTGTGCCAGTTGACGGGGACAGGACACAAGGACAGAACCAAAATTCTTCTGACCCCTGAGAGGCTTGCTTCCCTAGATGTGTGGAAATCATTTCTAAATAAAAGTCAGTATGTGACCTCAGCAGAAAAACGTCACTGTAAACGAATCAGATCCAGGCCATTCTAAGGTCTTCTAGTTTATGAGATCATTCTTAAGATGGGTGCGGTGGCACACGCTTGTAATCCCAGTGACTCAGGAGGCTGAGGTGAGAGGATCACAGGTTCGAGGCCAGCATCAGCAACTTATTGAGACCCTGTCTCAAAATAAAAAATAAAAAGGCCTGGAGGTGTAACTCAGTGGTAAAGTGTCCTTGTGTTCAATCCCCAGTACCACTAAAAATATAAATGAACAAAAGTTTTTTTTTTTTTTTAATGTTTAAGTGTCAGGTACAGTTCTAGGTACTATTGGGCTATCTCAATAACCAAAACTGAGGGCTCTCTGCCTTTGGGAGACTTACATTTTAGTATGAGACCCCATACAGGAAGTGTAATAAATCAGTAAATCAGGTAGCATGGGAATAGGTGATGATTGTTACAGCAAAAAGCGAAGGACAGGACAATGAGCATCTGGAGTTCAGGGGCTGGGGTCAGATATGGGGTTAAAAAAACAGTCTCTGAAGCCCTCACTGAAAAGATGAGATTTGTGAAAAGACTTGAAAAAGGTAAGGGAGGAAGCCAGAGGGTAGCTCAAGAAAGTTCTTTATAGGTCAGTGGTTTTTAGTCAGTGGCAATTCCCACCCTCTTACCCAGGGAACATTTTCCCATGTCTGGGATAGTTTTGCTTGTCACTACTCGGGGGAGGACGGACTGTACTACCGGCATCTTAAGTAGGGAGAGTCAGGGATGTTAAATACAACACATAAAACATCCCTCTGCGACAAAGAATCACCAGACAAGTCAATAATGCCAATGTTGATAAACCTTGGTCTAGTAGAGGGAACAACCGATGCAAAGGCCCTATGGCAGGAGTGTACCTGCTACTCATGGGACTGCATGGAGTTGGCGCAAAGGAAGCAAGAGGGAGACAGTAAGAGATGAAATTGGAATGGGAATGAAGGTGCCAGAAGATGTGGGCAGGGAGGCACTCGAGGACCTTGGCTTCACTCCCAGTGACTGAAGGAGCCAGTTCAGGATCTGAAGTAGAGGAGTGATGTCATTTTTCTTTGTTGTGCTGTGAACAGGCTCCCGGGAAGGAGTGTCAGAGCAGAAACAAGAAGCCAAAGGAGGCCAGTGTGGTGGATCTAAGGAAACAGCTTGGCTTCCTATGGTCTGCACTCTCCTTCTCAGACTTTCTTCTCTCTTCTTAAAGCTTGGTCCCATGTCCCTCCCCTTGGTCCTCAGCTGAGGACCTCACCTCTGACTTCAGAGCAAAACTAGCAGCTGTCACATTGCCACTAGTCACCCCTGCTGTCTGCCATCACAACTGTAATCCTGCAGGAGTGCCCTCCTTGCCTCTCCTTTTTTGGCACCAGCCAAGCCCACCATGAGGGTCCAGGATCTTCCCTTTGGCCCCTTCACCTTCCACCTCTTTCTGTTTCTATACCTTCTCCTTCAACACTCAAGCATGCTATAGTATCTCCCATGTAACATACCAAACTAACCAACCAAATACACACAATTCTCCTTTGACACAGGAAACTTGGGATTGGGGGTCACCATTGACTGTCAGGCTCCTGAACTAGTGAACTTCCTTTATTATGAAAGGTCCTAGGTGTTCCCATTGTCCAGATGCATGCCTTCTTACCATGAGCATGCATTCCATGACATAAGAAGTATATGTTTGGTCTATGTCCTGGTTCCTTTGGAACTTCCTGGGTGACAGCATCATCTTTTGTCCTCATGAGGTGACTCTTGGTGGGTTCCTGAATTGCTTCAGGAGGACTACTCCTCACCAGAAAGTCCAAGCCTTGATTAGAAGCTTGAAACTGTCAGCCCCACCCCTAGTCTCTGGAGAGGAGAGAGGGACTGGAGATTGAGTTAATAATTGATCATGCCTACGTGATGAAACTTTCATAACAACTCCTAAAGGACAGGTACATGTGGAGCATTTCCAGGTGGGAGAGTGAATCTACACACCAGGAGTTGTCACATACTAACACCATGAGGACAGAAACTCCTGGGCTCAGGATTCTTCCAAACTTCACCTTAGGTAACTCCTCATCTGGCAGTTCATCTATATTCTTTATAATATCTTCTTAATAAATGAGGAAACATAAGTAAAGTGTTTCCTTGAGTTCTGTGAACCGGAGCAAATTATGGAACCTGAGGCGGGGTGGTGGGAACCCCCAATTTGTAGCTGAGTTGACAGAAATATGAATGCCCTGGGCACCTGTATTAGTCAACTCTCTGTCATTATTAACACATTCTTGAGATAATCAACTTACAAAGAGAAAAGACTTATTTTCCTTAATAGATTTGGTATCTTCACATCATGATCAGTTAGCCATCAGTTGCTTTAGGGCCTATGGCAAACCTGCATATCATAGCAGGAACGTGTGGTGCAAAGTCACTCACTTCATGGCTAGAGAGAATGAAAGAGAGTGAGGAAGAGACCAGGATCCCACAATCCTCTTCAAGGGCACAACCTCAAAGACTTAAAGACCTCTTAGGCTCCACCTCCTAAAGGCTCCACCACATCCCCACAGCGCCATCCTGGAGACAGAACCTTTAACCCATGGACCTTTGGGGGACATTTAAGATTCAAACTCCCAACTGGTGTCTGAGGTTGGGGGCAGGCTAATGAGACTGAGCCTTCAACCTGTGGAATCCATGTCATCTGCAGGTAGTTACCATCCGAAATGAATTAAATCAAAGGACACCCAGAATTGGAGAGTAGCTTCATGTGAAAACCCAAGCATTTGGTATCAGAAGTGTTGTGAGAAACAGGTTTGTCTTTCACATACCTTTGGGATTAGTGTTCTTGTAAAAGAGACCCCAGGGAGCTAGATTACCCCTTCCATCACATGAGACACAGCTAGAAAGTACCATCTCTGAACCAGAAAACAGCCCTCACCAGATACAGAAGCTGCTAGTGCCTTGATCACGGACAACGGTGAGAAATAAAGGTCTGCTGTTTAAAAGTCACTCGGTTTGTGGTATTTTGTTATAGCAGCCCAAGCAAACAAGTCACTGAGGTCTCTTGCCTGTGTAGGAGCCTTGTGATGTTATGATATACATTTTTTGAGTTTTGGCTCCTAACTCATTCCCCCAAGTGGGTCATAGAAATTCCAATCTTCTCTGCCTTTCTCAGACTTACCTTTTCTGATAGCAGATGACCAGACACCCATATCAGTAGAGGTCCCATCCCTACCCTGGAGGAAGGAATGCTGCACAGAGAGGCCAAGAAGAATCTGGATAGGCCGTGCTGGTCTTCCCACCCTATTAGTCTATTGCATAGTCCCTTTAAAAACCCAGGACGGGATTCAAAGAGCTTCTGGATGACTGAATATGTGGGGGTTCCTGGAGGGTGACCCACAACCCTCAAGGATATGGAAGCTCCCCTCTCCCCTCCCCACATACCTTGCTGTAGGCATCACTTCATTTTAATGCTCTTCCTTTATAATAAACCACTAAATGTCTCCCTGAGTTCTGTCAGTTGTTCAAGCAAATTAATTAAACCCAAGGAGAGGGTTGTAGAAACCACAATTTATAGCTTGTCCTCAGAAACTCAGGTAAAACAAGCTGGGGCTTGCAACTGGGGAGCAGTCGTGGGAATTAAGCTTTCTTGCAGGTAGACAGTGTCAGAACTGAATTGGAACAGATGAAAACCAGCTGGTGCCCAGTGCTGCAGAACTGATTGCTTGTGTGCTAGTGAGAGATATCCACGCACAAACACACAATTTTTTTTTTTTTTTTTTTTTGTGGTACTGGGGATTGAACCCAGGGCTTTGAAAATGCTAGGCACACTCTCTACCACTGAGATATACCCCCAGTTCTTTTATTTATTTCATTATTATTATTATTATTATTAATTATTTGAGATAGGGTCTCACTAAGCCACTGAAACTAGCCTCAAACTTGTGATCTTCCCACCTCACCTCTCAAGTTGCTGAAATTACAAGCGTTTGCCACTGTGCCTGGCCACATACCTTTTGAAGTCACAGAAGTTTCTGTGTTGATCTGTTTTGATTGTTGTGGTAGAAGAGCAAAGGAGAGACTGGGTTTTTTCTATGCACACAGCCTCCAACCAACCTCCCTGCCTCTGCTTCCTCCAGTCTCTTCTGAGTGATCTTTCTAAAACACAGGTCTTTTCTTTCCTTAATTTGAGCCCAGTTTAATGGCTTCCCTTGGCTCTGATGATAAACTCCAAAATGTTGAGGAATGTCTCTTTGCCATAACTAAGTTGTTCTCTGGCCTCCGAGAAATCAGGAGAATAAAAGAGGCAAATTTCCCAAACAAGTCAATTGACATGGAAATAAAGTCCCTTCTGTTCTAATCCTTTCTTCATTTAACCCTTACGAAAAGTAAGACTGAAGCCTGGGCGTGGTGGTACAGGCCTGTGATCCCAGCGACAAGAAGGATTGCAAATTCAAGGCCAATCTCTGCAATTTTAAGAGACTATCGTAAAATAAAAAAGATCAGGGATGTAGCTCAGAGGTAGTGCTCCATTGGGTTCAATCCTCAATACCTCAGGGGGAAATTTAAGTAATCTGAAGCACCCTGATGTTAAACGACTGGTTATTTTTCTATCCTTCTATCTTCCTGTTCCTGCCTTACAAGGAAAGAAACTAGAAAAGGTCCGATCATTTTTTGTTCTTTGTTTTTGCTTTCTTCAGCCTTTGCCTACAACCTCTTCTGCTCAGCTCATCTAAATACTTCCTCTACTTTGTGGAATGAAGTGTTGCCTGGTTCTAGAATAACAAAGTGAAGCCAATTAAGATCTTTGAACTAAATTGTTGTAATGTTGTCTTTTGATATTACTTATCAAAGGATTTGCAATTATTTTCTTCCATTCCGTAGGCTGGTTTTCCTCTTGGGTGTGTCCTTCCATACACAGAAGTTTTTAATTTCAATGTAGTCCAGTTCATCTATTTTTAGTTTGGTTGCCTGTACTTTTGGTGTCATGTACAAGAAACCATTGCCAAATTCTATGTCATGAAGTTTTCCCTCCCTGTTTGATTCTTGGTTTTATAGCTGTAGCTGAGAATACTCTGAAACCCCTCTCACCCTGCCTCACTCCATCTCCAGATTTACTTTAAATGCCCTTCTTCTGTATGAATATTTGTTTTTTTTAATTTGCTATTTATATTTATTAAAAAATAATGCATCAGAATGTGTGTTCATGAAACTGATTGCTATGATTACTTACATAATGATTTTCCTGGGTATAACTTTGCCTGGGGGTAACCAGGGATCATTTTTTCATCTCTAGCTCTAAGACTTTTAAGTTCATGTTTGATAATGGATTGACATTCTGCCACTGTGAGAAAATCATCATTGTTATCATCAAAACCTTTGAAGTTCTGTCGAGTTCCGTGTGTGAAGGCTCTCATGGTGTCAGCATTGCACTCTTTTACCAATCCCACTGCTTCTGCCCCCAGTCTGATCTGGGAGGCACCAACAAGATAGAGATTGTGATGTTCTAGTGTTTCTTTCTCATATTTATTTAACAGTGGTCTAAATAACAACTGGGCACCTCCATCTATCTTTTTAGCAATAATTCTGTTTTTCAGGCATTCTTTGGTTTCTTCTTTGACATCCTGAGCCAGTTCTATGACCACCAAATGTGGGAAAGAACTCTCAGAAGTATCCAAAACTGACAAGGTCACTTTCATCTTTGACAAACTTGCTCCAGCTAGGCAGAACTTTCGATGCCTCAGTCCTTCAACAGAGAGAAGGCTTGTCTACACTTCATCCCCCTACCCTTCCTTTGGGCCTTCCGGGTTCAGAGATGCAGGGAGACCAGGCAACTACTGTATTTAATAGGGGTTGTTTCTTGTTCCTTCTAGAGCCCTGAGGCTTCCAAGGGAGCTCATGACCTTATTAAGCAGTTCTTGTGTGGCTATCTTTTAGCAGGTCCTGCATGAGTATGTCAGAGGTTCTCTCTCTTGGTTTCAGAGGTCTTAGTCCATAAAAGGCTGACTCCATTCCTTGGGGCTCAAGGTAAGGCTGAAAATCATGGCAGGAGAGAGTAGTGAAGGGAAGTAGCTTACATCATGGTGATCAGGGGCAGAGTATATATTTGTGTGTGTGTGTGTACAGTTTTTTGGCACTGGGGATTGAACCCAGGGGTGCTTTACCATTGAGGTACATCCCCAACACCCCCACCATTTTTTTTGAGACAGGCTCTTGCTAAGTTGCTGAAGGTCATGCTAAATTGCCCAGGCTGGCCTCAAACTGTGATGATCCTCCTACTTCAGCCTCCCAACTTACAGACCTGCACCACCCACACCCAGCAGACAGGAGGCCTTATCTAATTCCAGCTGCATTCCCGTTGTTCTGTAATGTTCTCTCCCATCCCATGCAGCACAACTTCCCCTACATGGCCCTGGGCACAGTGTAGCAAGGAGTTTATGTGGTGGACACATCATGTTGAAGATGGCAGTCTTGTTTTCCATAGCTTGGTCCAGCTCTGCATTTGTCCTGAGCAGGACTAACTGGTCGCTGCTCAGCCTTCGGTACCCACCTGTTTGACTGAGCTGGTCATGTGGGTCGGTTTGACAAGGGTCACCTGCTATCCCTAAGAGCACAGAGGGTCACCTGCTATCCCCAAGAGCAGGCCCTGTGATTGATCAGATGAGAGATGGCTTTAATGTAAGCTTTTCTGCTCCCTAAAAATTAGCACCTGTCACTCTACTGCAGTTCAATAAGAAGCCTGATACATTTTCTCAGAATAATGTCTGTCTAGTCAAGCCAGGTGTGGTGGTACATACCTGTAGTCCCTGCTACTCTGGAGACTGAGGCAAGGAAGATCACCTGAGCTCATGAGTTCAGGGCCAGCCTAGGCAACATAGTGAGACCTCATTTCTTGAAAAACAAGCAAAGAAACAAACAAAAAGAATAATGTGAATACAGAGTACATCCTTGTATTCAACTACAATTCTCTCTCTGTATAATGAAAATTGCTTCACACAGCTCCTTGCACACAAATGAAGGCTCATTCTATATTGTTAGCAATGAGCAGACATGGTGCCTCAATAATTGTCAACTGCCCAGCCCAAACACAACTAAGGAAAATAGAAAAGGGCTGGGGTGCATCAATGGTAGAGTGTTTGCCAAGTACATGCAAAGTCCTAGGTTCCATCCCCTATAACACACACACACACACACACACACACACACACACCACACACACACACACACACTATACAAAATGTGAACAAGCCTTAGCATCCACCAACCCAAGGAGAAATCTTCTACCAGAGTGGTCATTTGCTTTCACTAACTGCCTAGGATCACATGTTTGGAATGTTTCCCATCATATGCCTATTGGCAGTGTCACATGGTAGAATTAGGTCTGAGGAAATCCTGGAAGGGGGTGAACTGAACTCAGGACAAGAGGGGTCCTTGCTGTACTTGTTGGAAAAGAATGTCAGCATGTACTGGTCAGAAACACAGGCAGAGATTTATTTAGGAAAGAAGATACATATTCAAGGGAGAATGTGGTCTATCTCCAGAGGGAGAGACACTTTTGGGGTTCTGAGGTTTCTTCCTTCCTTCCTTCCTTCTTTCCTCTCTTCCTTCCTTCCTTTCTTCCTTCGTTCCTTCCCTGGGGTTGAATGCAGGGAAACTTAACCACTGAGCCACATCCCCGGCCCTTTTTATTTTATATTCTGAGACAGGGTCCTGCTAAGTTGTTTAGGGCTTCGATAAGTTGCTGAGGCTGGCCTCAAACTTGCAGTCCTCCTCTCTGATCCTCCCGAGCTGCTGGGATTACAGGTATATGCCACAACAGCTGGTTTCAGTCTCTTAAAGGAAACTTGGTGAGGGGTGGGCTTATGGAAAAGTGTGTGAGGATAACATTAGTTTGATGATCACAAGACAGTTTCTGATGGTTGGGTTGTTCTTAGGATCCTTAGGCTGACATGGTCTTCATTATCTGGTCAATAGATGCCACTGGGAAAAAAATTATAGGATTCTTAAAATATCGTATCTCTTTGTTTAATCTATTATTGGAGAACCAATTAACAGTGCATGAGGTACTTATTATAACTGATTTTATGGTAACTCTAAGATTTATACTTTTCTCAGAAATTTGAGATTGATGGGCTTATAAAAAGAACTAACTAGGGGGAGTGAAGGATCTGGAAAAGTATGTGAACTTTTGTGTGTGTGTGTGCGTGTGTGTGTGTGTGTGTGCCTGTGTGTACTAAAGAATGAACCCAGGGGCACTCTACCACTGAGGTACAACCCCAGTCCTTTTTGTTTTTTTTATTTTGATCTAGGGTCTAAGTTGCTAAGGCTGACCTTGAACATGGGATCCTCCTGCCTCAGCCTCCTGAGTCACTGGAATTATAGGCTTGCACCACTGCACCCAGCATATGTGAAACTTTAAATTAAAATAATATTTCCTTGTCTTTATTTTATGTCTCCTTTCTATATACTCTTTCATTTCTTCCCTCCTACCTCAGTAGGAGGTAAACACTCCACCCTTTACAGAGGCCCCAAAGCCAGAGGCTCACTTTACCTTCAGTCCAATTAGGGGTCCTTGGCCCAGAATGATCCAGGAGAACCACTGTCCCCTCAGACTTTAGTTTGAGGGCTAGTGAGGCAAAACAAGGAAATAGAAAGAAGAGCATCCATCCTGGGGGCAGTAGCGGCCTCCAGCGTCCGGGGCCAGTGGTGCTAGCTAGCCATGAGTCTGTCTAGCAGAGCCTGAGGCAGGAATGTCCTCACTAGGCCAGCTGTGCAGTGAGCTTTGGCCCATGTCCACATTGCAGTTGCCTCGACTCAGCTTGCTTTCCAAGCTTGGTTATGCAGTATTCTTCCAATAAACTCCTTTTCTGTTGAATATACCAGGATTGGTTTCTGCTGCTTCCAATTAAAAACCCTAACTCAGTCCCAAACGAAGTTTCTCTGCAGGGGTGGAGGCCCTAGGTTCTGCTCAGGTA
This sequence comes from Sciurus vulgaris, assembly GCF_902686455.1. Lineage (NCBI taxonomy): Eukaryota > Metazoa > Chordata > Mammalia > Rodentia > Sciuridae > Sciurus > Sciurus vulgaris. Next base: position 54,329,114 of record NC_136463.1, on the reverse strand, counting down.
ATGGTCATGTATCAGCCTCAGGCCCAGCTCTGCCTGGCGAGGTTGTGGGGGAATGGGAGCGTGTGGGGTCTCATTCAGCATGGTTCCAGCAGGATTCTGTGATGATGGGATCAGATACTGGATACTGGGAAGGCAGGTCCTGGAGCAAAGACCTGGACTGAAGCAGCATTGTCACCTACAATGTAAATTTCAGTCCCTGACCTACCAAGTCTGAAACTCTAGGACCTCCAGAACAGGCCCATTACTCTGTGGGTGATTACACTATTGGTGACTTACCTGTGCCCTAAATTTTGCCCTAGAGCTCCAAGGATCCACTTGTTGCAGAAAAAGCAAGTGTTATGGTTTGGATCTTAAATGTCCCCCCAAAACTCATGTGTTGAAGACTTGGTCCCTAGAGGTGGCACTATTGGGAGTTGATGCAAACTTTAGGAGGTGGAGCCTAATTGGAAGAGGTGGGTCACTGGGGGCATACCTTTGAAGGTGTACTTTGTCCCTGGTCCCTCTCTTTCTTTATTTCCTAGCCACCATGAGGTGAGCAACTTTTCTCCTCCACAGACTTCCACCATGATGGACTGCTTCACTACAGGCCCAGAATCCACTGGGCAGAATCCACATGGACTGAAATCTCTGGAACAATGAGTCAAATTAATTTTTCTTACTTTAAGTTGCTTTTTTCCTGTATTTTGCTTTTTCCAGGGCTGGAGTTTGAACTCAGGTCCTTGAGCAAGCTAGGCAAGTTCTCTGCCACTGAGCTACATCCCCAGCCCCCTTTTCTACCCTTTTCTTTTTTTCCTTGGGTATTTTGTCACAGCAATGAAAACTGACTAATATAGAGAGAAATCAAGAATCAGGTTCTAGGTCTCTGACTAATTTGCTTTGTATGCACTTGCTTTACCTCTCTGAGTCTAGGTGTTTTCATCTGTCAACTGGGGATCACAATATCACCACAGAGGTTTGTTGTAAGGATTAAATAATACCATAAGGCTGGAGTGTAGTTCAGTGATAGAGCACTTGCCTAGCATGTGTGAGGCACTGGTTTCAATTCCCAGTACTACAAAATAAGTAAATAAATAATGTTGTATACTAACAGCATCAAGTATGAAGCCTGGGACAGAGGATAGGTCAATGAGTGGCAACCTTCTGGTTATGACTAGTTATTAGTCCTCTTAGCAAATAGCTGTGCAGATTTGGACAAACCCCTCCTTTCTTGACCTTTTTATTTTTTTTTTTCCCTCTGTGACATAAAGATAACAGCCCTCATCCCCCAGGCTTGTTTGTTTGGAGAATCAGAGAAGATAAAACACAAAACATTTCATCTAAGTGAAAATATGGAACTATGAAGATATGAACTAAAACACAGAAGTTCAAAAATACATTGAAGCCCTCAGGGTTATACATATCTATAGTCCCAACTACTTGGGAGGTGAGGAGGATCACTTGAGCCCAGGAGTTTGAGGACAGCCTGGACAACATAGTGAGTCCCTGTCTCAAAACAGCAGCAAAACATGGACCTAGACACCAACACCAGGAGAGGTGAGTACATGTGGGCTTCTCATTCAGCAGACCCTGGACTCCTCCATGGGTCAGGGACTGCATGAACCTGGGGCACACTGTGGTGACCCTGACCCAGACAGACATATGCTCTGTCTGAAGTTGCTCATAATTGAATTCTTCAACTCAATTCGGACCACAGTACACTGCTCAGATGCTCATATTTCTGCAGTGAAAACACACACACACATATATATTAAACAAGACTCTCTTATAGGGAGAAAGATTCAATACATGTATAACTTTTCTCTCTGTGTGTATGTATACTTACATAGATTTGAATGAAATCTGAATTGAAGTTGGTTTTGGAAACTCACACTTTAATTCCCCCTTCATTTTCAGAAGTGATTAAGAAGTCTTACTTCCATCTTAATGTTGATTTATTAATTCCCTCTGGAAAAGGTTCCTCAGAAAATCTCAAATCTAGGAGGAAATATGGCAAACCCAAGAAAACCTTTAGTCCCTAAATATACATTGTACTAAAATCAAATTTTATGCATATATATTGTCAAACCTGCAAAAGAACTCCCTTGTATCTTTTTATTTTCTCTTTTTTAAAAAAGATTTTTAAAGTTTTTTTCAGTTGTCAATGGATCTTTTTAAATTTTATTTATTGATATGCAGTGCTGAGGATGGAACCTGCCAGGCAAGTGGTCTACCACCCAAGCCACAACCTCAACCCCTATTTTCTCCTTTAAATAGTGTTAGTTGGGCTGGGGTTATAGCTCAGTGGTAGAGCACTTGCCTAGCACATTTGAGGCACTGGGTTCGATCCTCAGCACCATATAAAATTTTAAAAAATAAGAGTATTGTATCCATCTACAACTAAAAGTATTTTTTAAAAATAGTGTTATTTGCCAGGCATGGTAACCACTCCTGTAATCCCAATGGCTCAGGAAGTTAAGGCAGGAGCAAGTTCCAAAAAATAAAAAAGGAGCCAGGTGAGGTGGTGCACACTTGTAATCAATCCCAGAGGCTCAGAAGGCTGAGGCAGGAGGACTGCAAGTGTTCAAAGCCAGTCTTAGCAAAAGTGAGTTGGTAAGCAACTCAGTGAGACCCCATCTCTAAATAAAATACAAAATAGGGCTTGGGGATGTGGCTCAGTGGTAAAGCACCCCTCGGTTTAATCCCTGGTACCAAAAATAAATAAATAAATAAATAGTGTTATTTTAAACTCGCCATTGAATACCTTCTGAGAGAGGGAAAAAGAATGTGCCCGTGCAGCAAATCAAAAGTATTGAGTGGGGATGAGGAAGCTCCCAGTTCAGAAAAGAAACACAAATGGCTAAAGATGATGCTGGGCCAGGAGCGGGAGGCATGTTGGGAATGTTGAGGTTCCCTTAGGCTCCACACAGGAATCTGGAAAGGCACATTCAAAATTTTTGATAATTCCCTTCTTCATTGCAAAACATTATTTATGTATTTATTTATTTATTTATTTACAATAAGATGAGACATATGCATGTGTGAATAAGAGTGTAAGACAAAATTTTCTCTCTCACCAGATCCCCAGTTGTCCAATTTCATTCATACAGAGGTTTCCAGTTTCTTATATTTTCTTCCAGAAATATAGGCTGTGCATGAGACATATGCATATGTTTTGCATTTGGCTTTTTTTCCACTTAATACATTTTTCAATTCGCTCCTTCAATGGTTGCAGGTATTCATTGTTTCATTCAGTATTTTGTACCACAAACAGTTCTACAGCGGAAAAACACAGTTTTAATGTGCACTGCTTTAAAGGTATGACCCTAACATTCTACTCCCCCAGAATTCCTCCACCCAGACTTGCTTTCTTTTCAGCCCATTTTCCCATTTGAGACTCATTGAGCTGGGTGGCCTCCTCAAGGTCCTCCCAAAGCCAGAAGCCAGTGGAGATCACAATGCAGATGCTATAGTTTGGATCTTCAATGTCTCCCAAAATTTCATGTGTTGAAATCTTGGTTCACAGCCTTTGGCACTATTAAGAGGTCTTGGAAACTTTAGGAAGTGGGGCCTAGTGAAGAAGTTGGATCGTTGTGGGTGTATCCTTGAAGGGAATTTGGGAAACCCAGCCTTCCTTCTCCTTATCTCCGTTTCCTGGCCACCATGAAGCCAGCAGCTTCAGTCACCACACTGTTCCCACTACAATGTTCTGCCTTGCTATAAACCCAAAGGCAATGGGGCCAAGAGACCATGAACTGAAACCTCTGAAACTGTGAGCCAAAATAAACCTTTCTCTCAGGTATTTTGTTATAGTAGGAGAAAGCTCACAAACATGAGATTTCCTGTTTCCCAATCCATCATTAGTGAAAGTGTTAATGGCACTTGACACACAGTGTTTTATTTTTCATTCATTCAGTTGTGAATTTACATTTAATTTCTCAAAAGAGTCTGAGGCAGCTGCCATTGAGGTGTCAGGCTTTGTGTTTGCTTTTTTCTCTTCTCTTCTGCTTGGAGGGAGCCAGAGGGTCTGACCCATCACAGCCAAGGCAGAACTGAGTCAAGCTGAATCTCAAGGCCCAACCTAAGAGATGCCAAGGGTTGAGGACCAAACCAGATCAATCACATTATCCAGCCAGCCAAGCATCATATTACGAGCACAGACAGGTATGAGCCACAGGCTGAAAGCCATGCCAGGAGCGGGTGACCAGTGCACATTCACACAGGAGTCTGGCCCCTTCCTATCACTTCATACCTGCCCTGGACTGAGTTTTAGCTGGAAGCAACTAGAAAATAGATACAGAATTGGTGAGAAAGGTAGAAAATTTATAATCTAGAAAACTGAAATAGAGAAGGCAAAGAACCAAGTAAAATTCAGTTTCATGATTGCCCACCCCTCTGTGCTCATCAGGTCCTTCCCAGTCTTCAGGACTGGGTCCTCCTTCCCTCTTCCATGGGTTACTGGAACATATGGGAAAGGAGGAAGTCACTTTGGGGACTGAAGGTCTGCATTTTGCTGTCTCCACTTCCTGGTTGTGACATTTGAACAAAATCACTCACTTTTTTTATGCAACACACTTATCGAGTACTTACTGTGTGTGAGGCATTAGCCAGGTTCTCAGGAAGAGAAGAATGATCACAGTCCTTGTTCCCATGAAGCTGACAGTAAGAGAGTCAGGTAAATGAGCAGATGATAACATTAGAAGACAGTGATGTAGTCAGTATGAGCCAGGCCACTTGTGGGGCACAGTAGGGCCCTAACAGCACCTGCCAAGAACTTGATGGTCCAGGGAGAATTCTCTTTGTTCTACCAAACGATGGGGTCTTGCAGTGTAGCTCATTTGTAGAGCACATACCTAGCATGTGCAATACACAGCACTGAGTTTGGTCCCCAGCACTGCAAATAATAACAATATGATAATAAAGTTCTTATTGTATACCAGGTACCAAGTATGGCCCACAGAGATGGTCCACACACAGCCTCTATGCTCATGGAGCTGCATAACATTGGGAGGGAGGTAAGTAATAAATACAAACTATGATAACATAATGAAGGAAATACATGATGTTGTGATGGACAATAATACACTGGGGGCAGGTTGGATACCAATGTGGAATGGGAAGAGATGAGGCAGGACTTCATGGTGTTGGATTAGAATTAGAAGTGCTATTGTGAATTTATTATACAGACTCTTTGATTTACAATGGTGTTCCTCAATCCAAACAAACTCACAGTAAATGGAAAATATTGTCAGTTGAAACACTGAATCTACCTAACCTGATGGGCGTCTAGCTCAGGAACACAGTAAACTGTAGAGAGCGTTTCCCCTGGTGATGGCATCGTGACCCCGTGGCTGACTAGGAGAGGATGGGGCTAAACATCCTTGGGCTGTGGTGGGCATGGGGGGATAGAAATTCAAAATTCAAAATTCGCAGAATGCAGTGGCACACACCTGTAATTCCAGCAACTCCAGAGGCTGAGGCAGGAGGATCACAAGTTCAAAGCCAGACTCAGCAATTTAGCAAAACTCTAAGCAACTTAGTGAAATCCTCTCTCAAAGTTAAAAAATAAAAATAAAAAAGGGCTGGGATGTGGCTCAGGGGCTGAGTACCTCTGGGTTCAATTCCCAGCAGCAACAACTACAAAATAAAAATCAAAATTTGAATTCAGTTTCTACTGAATGCATCACACCTTGTAAAATAAAAAAATTATAAATCATCCAAACTGTCTGTATAACATTTACATATTCTATCTCTGTCCGCTACAGAGCTCAGCAGCAGTGAAACATCCAATAGTTTACCTAGATCTCAATTCTTGTATTTGAAATACACTTCTCCATTCAAGGAAGCAGAGTTCCTCCAAGAAATGGATTCCAATCCCAGGGCCAGTACTGAGGTGTGACAGGGAGAGAGAGAACTCAAACTCAAGAGAACACAGAAACCAGATGGAAAAGTCTCCCACTGGACAAATCTGGAATAATTTAAGTATTAAAATAGATAATGAAAACTGGGCATGGTGATGCATGCCTGTAATTCCAGAGACTTGGAGGGACTGAGGAAGGAAGGCCACAAGTTCAAGGTCTACCTCAGCAACTTAGAGAGGTCCTGTCTCAAAAAATAAAAAGGTCCCATCATTATGTACTCCACAACAATGGAGTCCTAATTAGAGTAAGAGATATTCCATGCTTGTACAATCATATCAAAATGGATTCTACTGTCATGTATATCTAAAAGAACCAATAAAAAAGATTAATAACAAAATTAAAATAATAGGAAAGAGAAGACTGAGGATGTAGCTCAGTGATAGGGTACCCCTGGGTTCAATTTCCAGTGCCAAAAATAAGGAGAATAATGTCTTGGATTATAATGTATTTAAAAATATATAAATACATGAGTACAAACTTATGCTAAAAATAGAAACAAAAATATGCCAGTAGAGGAAAAGGAGAATTAGAAAACCAGGGTTTTGAAAAAAACAGTAATATTGGTTTAGGTGAGAATTATTAACAGACATTAAGACCTTTGGGTGAAAAGTTGTGGAAGAACAGGATATTTACAGAGCTTCAAAATGTCTTTCAAGGGCTGGGGTTGTGGCTCAGTGGCAGAACTTTGCCTAGCATGGGTGAGGCATTGGGTTTGATCCTTAGCACTACATAAAAATAAACAAATAAAAGAATTTTGTCCATCTACGACTATGAAAAAAACTTTTAAAAAGTGTTTCCACAAAATAATGATTAATGGCAAATATTAAAAAAGGTAACTTTAAAGGAGTCTGGCACACTTGACCTTAGCCAAGTGATCCACATTAACACCACCAATAATGGAATGAAATGACGTCATGCACCTCCTGGTAAAATGCATCAAGAAGGACACAATATCATTTCTGTGGCCTGAATTTAATCATGAGGAAAAAACTGTAAAACAATGGGCCCATACTTAAAAATATCAATGTCAGATGCTTCTCACTCTTGAGATAGTCCATGCTCTCCCAAGAATGTATTTCTTGCTTTACCCCAAAGACTTCTCTCTTGTTTTGGTTTTTTTTTTTTTTTTTTTTTTTTTTTTTTTTTTTGGTACTGGGGACTGAACCCAGGGTCGCTCTACCACTGAGCTACATCCCCAGCTTTTTTTGGTACAAGGGATTGAACCTAGAGGCTCATAACCACTGAGCCACATCCCCCATTCTCCAACCCACCCCCCTTTTTAAAAATTCTTATTTAGAGACAGGGTTCTGCTAAGTTGCTTAGGGTCTCCACTAAGTTGCTGAGGCTGGCTTTGAACTCGAGATCCTGCTGTTCCCGCCTCCCCAGTACTGGGATTATAGGTGAGCTCCACTGTGCCAGTATCCCAGCCCTTTATTATTTTTTAAATTTTGAGACAGGGCCTCATTAAGTTGCCCAGGATAGCCTCAAACTTGTATTCTCCTGCCTCAGCCTCCTGAGTTGCTGGGATTACAGATTTGTACCACTGCACCCAGTCAACACAGGGTTTTTTTGTTGTTGTTGTTGGTACTGGGCTTTGAACTCAGGGGCACTCGACCACTGAGCCACATCTCCAGCCCTATTTTGTGTTTTATTTAGAGACAGAGTCTCACTCAAGACTTCTCTCTTGAGATAGCCCCTAGTCTCCCTTGAATGTGTGTTTGTTTTCCTAAATAAATTTGCGTCTCTGAAAAAAAAAAAAAAAAAAAAAACAGATATCGTGAAAGACAACAGAAAAGCCAAGAAATTATTTTCCGTTAAAGCAACCTAAAGAAAAATAACAATGCAACATATGATCCTGAATTGGAAAAAAAATTGCCATAAAGAACATTATGGGGACAATTGGGGAAATTTTAATTTATTATTATTATTATTTGTGCAATGCTAGGGATTGAACCTAGGGGTGCTCTACCACTGAGCTTCACTGCAACCCTTTTTAAATTTTATTTTGAGATGGTCTCAGTTGCCCAAACTGGACTTAACTTGTCATCCTCCTGCCTTAGCCTCCTTAGTCACTGGGATTACAGGTATGCGCCATAGTGCCCAGCCCTGAAATTTGAATATAGATTGTATAATAGATAGTGGTATGGAGCTGGGGGTGTACTCGGGGTAAAGCCCTTGTCCAGCATGTATGAGACCCTGGGTTCAATCTCCAGCAATGCATACATACACATCCAGAATTCGATAATTTCATTTCACTTAATAAATAGAAAACCCTTGTTCTTAGGCAGTCTGTGCTGAAGCATGTAGAGTAAAAGGCATTCTGCCACTTCCTCTCACATGTTTTAATAATAACATCAGCAAGTATGTTTTTGCCTATGAAAAGAAAGACAAAGCAAATGCAGAGAAATGTTATCCATTGGCAAATATACGGGAAAGGTTTAAGGATGTTCATTGTCCTAGCGACTTTTCTCTAAGTTTAAAATTTTTCAAAATAAAATTTCGAAATAAAAACCTAGACCCAGCGCAGTGGCACATGCCTATAATCCCAGTAGCTTGGGAGGCTGAGGCAGGAGGATGGAGAGTTCAAAGTCCGCCTCAGCAACTTATCAGGGCCCTAAGTAACTCAGTAAGACCCTATCTCTAAATAAAATATAAAACAGGACTGGAACAGGAATGTAGCTCAGTGGTTATGTACCCCTGGGTTCAATCCCTGGAACCAAAAAAATAAAAATCTAAAATATTCCCAATTTAAAATACCTTGGAGTCCATTTAATGATCAATGATGGAATTTCCACCTAAACTCTATTTTGTGATACCACATTTGGTGAACAGTATATGACCAGCTTTGAACATAGTCCCTAAAGTACTTGAGGGAAATTAAACCCCAGAGAGTTAGGAGGCTGCTATGGTTTGGATGTGGTCTGAATGTGTCCTCCAATGTTTTCTTTCTTTCTTTCTTTCTTTCTTTCTTTCTTTCTTTCTTTCTTTCTTTCTTTCTTTCTTTCTTTCTCTCTCTCTCTCTCTCTCTCTCTCTCTCTCTCTCTCTCTCTTTTCTTTCTTTCTTTTCTTTCTTCCCTCCTCCAAGGAGTTCATGTTTTAAATTTAATTCCTCCTAGCACCACAAAAAAAAAATTAATTTCTATTGTGAGATATTAAGTAGGTGAGAATCTAATCTGGCTGTAGTGCTACAAGTGGCCTTTGGAAGGTGATTAGAATTAGATAAAGTCAACAGTGAGTCCCTCATGATGGAATCTCGGATTTTATAAGAAGAGGGAGAGACCCAAAGAGACACACGCATGTTCGCACACGTGCACAGGCACCCACGTTCGCCCTGTCTCTCATCATGTGACACCCAGCACCTCAGGACTCTGCTAGCAAGAAGGCCAGATGTGATGCCTCAATCCTGCATCTCCAGAATTGCGAGCCAAAATAAACTTTCTGTTAAAACTTAGTCTGAAAACAGAAAACAGACTAACAGAGGCCAAAGAAAGAGGGTTTCCGAATGAGAGTGGGAAGCAAGCAGAGGCTGCAAAGACGTAGTAAGATGAAGTCAGTATCTTAGGAGGATCCAAGGAGTTAGGAGGAGGGAGGCCTTTGGAGGAGCACATGTTCAGTGTAGCAGTGGGGAGAAGAGGATGAGAGAGTCATCAATGAATAGATGGCAGTCTGCATAATGATCTGGTGACAGGTGGGAGTGGAAGAGGAAGAGGCCCAGGACTAGGCTGTGAGCTGTTTAATTGACTGACTGATTAATTGAAGTTTAAATAAAATTTATGAATTTTAAACAAAAGTGAATGTGACAGTGGCTTGAAGATAGCATGCAGTCCTCCTTTGGGCCTGACCAAGTGATCACAAACTGTCTTGGTAAAGTATTAAAAGTTCCTCATCCTGGTGAGCATCGTGGCACATGCCTGTAATCCCAGCTACTCGAGAGGCTGAGGCAAGAGGATCACATATTTGAGACCAGTTAGGGCAATTTAGAGAGACCTTGTCTTAAAATAAAAAAATAAAAGGTCTGAGGGTGTATCTTAGTGATAAAGTGCCCCTCCATTCAATCCCCATTACTGGGAGGCGGGGAAGGAAAGAAGAAAAAAGAAATTTCCTTATCCTGAGGATCTCCTCCATTCCTGGCAAGCTGGTATGATTACTGTCCACTCCCAGGATACAACCACCATTTAATATTCATTAGTCATTGCTGACTGGGAGGACTAGACTGTATTTATTCATTCAACAAACTTTAGTGGGTCCTGAGAATACAATGGCCGCCAAAGCACCCACAGTCCCCACTCTCACAGACTACATGAAATTCCTTCTTTGTTTGTAAGAGATACCAAACAAAGGGGTCTCTAAAATGAAAAACAAAACAGAACAAAAAGTCTTATCTTCTTTCAAGATCATGGTAGAAAATTTAAAAGCTAAGAAAAATATAAGGCTGGAAAAAAATCATACCGGTGAATTTCCTCTCAGTATTTTTCCTACACATTTCCCAAGTCATTTCCGATCAGTGTCCTAAAAAAAAATGCAAGTCAATTTTAACTTTGGCTGCAAACCAAGAACAAAAAGGTTAAGTGTATTGAATTAATTTTTCAAGGCAAAGTTATGGAATCTGAGGATGATCTGCTGTCTCCAAGGGTCCAATCCCTGTTTTTTTCCATTAGCAGTAGGTGTGATCACACCTGGCCAAGGCAGGTAAAAAAGCATTACTCTATTCGGATTAATGTTGTATTAATTATTTTGGTTATATAAGTAAATTCTATTGTTTCATCTACTTTTGTCAGTGTGTTTGGTGAAAGAGGGTAGTTTATAATTCCTCAATCTCTGCACAAGTCCACATGCAACCTCTTCTCCGATTCACACTTACAAAAGTCAAGATCGTGAAAATTTCTGATCTTTTGTTACAACTATAACCATCTTTTCTGGATTTTTCTATACGGTGACTCTAAAAGTTGAAATCCAAAGTTGAAATCCAATAGACTACTTACATTATCATGGCCACACGAATATAGGTTAAGCTCAGGCCAGACAGTGGACTGACATAGACTTTCTTCTCTGTGCACTCCCACAATCCTCTGTGTTCCTCCAAAGAGAACATATCAACCTTAAGGTCTTTGATAGTGTATTAATTAGGTACAATCATGTCATATTATATCTCATTTTTCATTTAAATAGTGAATTTAGTCTTATTCTTCAGTTTTGAAACTTTTCTAGAGACTATACTTGTTTTTCTTTTCTATTCTTCTTCCTTTTTTTGTATTGGGCATTGAACCCAGGGGAACTTTACCACTGAGCTACATCCCTAGCTCTTTTTATTTTTTTATTTATTTTTAAAATTTAGGACATGCTCTCACTAAGTTGCTTAGGGTCTTGCTAAGTTGCTGAGGCTAGCCTCAAACCTGTGATCCTCCTGTCTCAATCTCCCAAGTCGCTGGGATTAGAGGCATTCAGCACTGCACCCAGTTTCATTTTGTTTCTTCTTACACTCTTTACCTGTAACATATTCTACGGTATGAATATGGATTGACCCTTCTGAAATTCATGATAAATTTCACTCTTACTATGAGATTTTAAGAGGCGGGACCAGGTGGAAGCTTTAAGAGCTGATTAAGACCCTATCCTCAGGAATGGATTGATCCACTCATGTGACTAATGAACTTCTAGATTAATGGGTTATCCCCAGAGAGGATCTACTATAAAAGCCAGTTTGGCTAGGTTTCTCACACCCTGTCTCTCACTATGTGATGTCCTGAGCCCCTTGGAACTCTACCAGCAAAGAAGGTCATCATTGTGGCCCTTTGACCTTTGACCAGAACCATGAGCCAAAATAACCTCTTTTAAGTTATCCAGTCTGTGGTAGGCATGTTATTAGCCACAGAAAATAGACTAAGACATCACATCTTTAATTATTTTCAAATTATCTTTTACATACTTATTCAATTCAAGCCCTGCTTTTCCTTTTCCAGTCTACATCCCAAGCCTTTTTTCTTTTGAGACAGTGTCTTACTAAATTGCTAAGGCTGGCCTCAAACTTGAAATCCTCCTGCCTCAGCCTCCTGAATTGCTAGGATTATACGCAGCTCTACCTCTACATTTTCTGAAATATATCCTCTACTTTCTAGGACACATATGAGGAGGCCAACTTTGTATGTCACAATATGTCATTATGTTACCATTACATTGCAACTTAGTTTAACTAGATATAAAATTCTAGGCAGACATTGTTTCCCTTCAAAAACATATAGACCTTTCTCTATTCAGTCTTCTAGAATTCAGTGTTACTGACAGGAAATTTGTACTTATTTTGACTCTTGTTTCTTTGGAAATGATATTTTTTTCTCTTTAGAAACTTTGTAAATTTTTGTCCTCATTTGTGACATTCTGAAATTTTGTGAAGAAGTGTCTAGGTATGGATGATTTCCCATTCATTACCTTGAGCCAAAACTAAACTCATTCAGAATGAAGCCATGTCTTCCAGTTCTGGAAATGGAATCTCATATTTTTCCCCAAGATATATTCCTTCCTCTACTTCATTCATTCTCATGGTTTGGGATTCCTAATAACCACATGGCCTTCTAGATTCATCCTCTCTATTATTTTTTTCTCCTTGATTTCCATTTTTTATATTTTTGCCCTATGTTTTTAGAGCTTTTTAAAAATCCTTCTATTGAACATTTTATTTCTGCAACCACATTTTTAGTTTCTGAGAAATATTTCTTGTTCTCTGAGTGTTCCCTTTTATTACAGTATCCTATTCTTATTTTATGGATGTTTTGCCATCTTGAATTTCTTTATATTATGTAGTTCTCTCTGTACCCTGAACTATCTGTTTTCTTCCAGTGACATATTTCGCTTTTTTAATCTTGGTCTTTCTTTTGAAAGCTGCTGGCCTCCTCATGTGTATAGTGATTACTGGTAACAATGAGGTCAAGAACACAGAAAATGCTACCCCAAGCTAAGGCACCTTGGCATATGAGTATTTTAGGCTGAAGGAATTTGAGAAAACCATAGGAGCAGGAAGGTGTTTTTGACCTTCATGCCCTTCTTGCCTGAACCAGGTCTGCCCTTTTCCTGAAGCAGGTAATAAGACCCTCACGTGAGAGATGCCCTTCCTATACCCCAAAGAAAGGAAGTTTTTTCCATTATATCAAGTGAAATAAGTCAAACTCAGAAGACCAAGGGTCATATGTTTTCTCTCATATGGGGATGCTAGAGAGGAAAAAGAAGAAAGGTGGGCAGGGAATCTTAGGAAAATCAAAGGGAGCTCAGTAGGGGTGAGAGGTGGGGGAGGGAGGAGGAAGTGCTAGAGAGTGATATCATATTTTTATATTGCATGCATGAACAAATCACATATAATAACAAATCACAAATCCCATCATTTTGTACAACTATAATGCATGAATAAAATAATATGGAGACAAAAAAGAATGGAAGCTCTTTTATCTCTGAAGACACAGGGACATAAGAATCTTGCAAAATTCTCCCCAGTATGTTTCCTTTAGATCATACCCATTTTGTCCAATCATACTTCCTTAAAGAAATTTTTTTTTCATATCTGGGGATCGAACCCAGGGGTACTTTATCACTGTGTTACATCCCTAATCCTTTGTAGTTTTTATTTCGAGAGAGGGTCTCACTAAATTGCTGAGGCCATCCTCAAACTTGGGATCCTTCTACCTCAGTCTCCTGTATTCTCTATTTTTAGTTGAATGAGATCTTAGGAGGGATTGGAGGCCTGACTTTGAATCAGAAATCTTATTTTCTTTTCTAATTGTTCCATCCAACCAATATGCAGATTGATAGAAACCTTTGGTAATGGTTCATTCATCAAGGTCAGTGGAAATCTAAGCTCTATTTACTAAATATCAGGGTCCTGGCTCAAACACAGGGCTCAGAACTAAGGAAAGAACTGAGATACTGAGGAAGGAAGCTGAATTACTTTAAGAAAGCACAAGCAAGTGGGCGCCGTGGTGCAGGCTTGTAATCCCAGCAGCTCGGAAGGCTGAGGTAGGAGGATCACAGGGAGGTGCTAAGCAAGTGAAACCTTGTCTTTAAATAAAACACAAAATATGGCTGGGATGTGACTGAGTGGTTGAGTGCCCCTGAGATCCATCCTTGGTACCAACAAAACAAAACAAACGAACGAAAAAACCCCACAAGTATTGCTTTTGCTTGGATTGGGCTTTTTCAGCAAAGGAGCTTCTGGCAACCTGACAGAAGGGAGTTTCTGGCAGGTACAGACCCCTGTGGGTGAAATAATCAAGACCTTCCTTACTCCTGGGCTTGGTGGAAGCTTGAGCCAGTCTTCCTTAAGACTGAGACCAACTTGCTTCTCACTCTTCTTTTCTTCTAATTCTTGCTTAATAACTTCAGAAAACCAACTTCCAAGGGTGATGACTCAGGGATAGAGTGCTTGCTAGCATACACAAGCCCTGGGTTCAATTCCCAGCAATTGCCAAAAAGGGGGGGGGGGGACCTTTTTCAGTCAGGACACAGTTGTGCAACTGTAGTTCTAGCTACTCAGGAAGATCCCTTAAGCCTAGGAGTTTGAGGCTAGCCTGGGTACCATCGTGAGAAAGAACAAGGGAAAATCCCTTTCTATTCCATCATTCCTTTCCTTTTCTTCCTACCTTCCTTCCTTCTTTCCATCCATCCTTCCTTTTTGTAGTGGGAATCAAATCCAGGATGTTTTTACCACTGAGTTAGTCCTTTTTACTTTGTATTTTGAGACAGTCTCATTAAAATGATGAGAGTTTGCTAAATTGATGAGACTAGTCTCAAATTTTTGATCCTCCTCCCTCGGCCTCCTGAATTGCTGGGATTACACATGCCTACTATGGTGCCTAACTTCCATCATCCCTTTCTTCATTTCATTTCTATTCACCTGTATAATCCACCTATATAATCCTAACCATAGCCTCTAGGCCCAGAATGTCAGGGAGACCCTGCATCAAGGCAAGAAAGTCACAAGTTTGAAGTAAAAGGAAATGTAAATCAATGCCAATAAGTTATATAGATCTTGAAAATGATCAGACATCCTTTTGGATTTTTCACCAAAGTCTCTTATGTGTCTTTCTCCTTCCTGCATTGAATGTCAACCACTAGAATTCCAAATAAAGCATTTGTCCATTTATTCATTCAAGAAGTATATGAATACACCATCGCATCATGTACAATCACAAGAATGGGATCCTAATTAGAGTAAGTTATACTCCATGTATGTAGAATATGTCAAAAATACACTCTACTGTCATGTATATCTAAATAGAACAGATTAAAAAAAAAAAGATTTACTGAATGTTGTCCACTTGCCAGACACTGAACTAGACACTGAGTATAAACAATGAAGAAGACATACACGATCCTTATTCTCTGGAGTTTTCATTTCTACTAACAAACAAATGTTTAGCTGGGCACTGAGGCACAAACCTGTAATCCCAGTGAATTGGGAAGCTGAGGTAGAAGTATCACAGTTTGAGGCCAGCCTCAGCAACTTAGTGAGGCCCTAAGTGACTTAGTAAGATCCTGTCTCAAAATAAAAACTAAAAAGCTTGGTGGTTAAGGGCCCCTGGGTTCAATCCCCAGTGCCAAAAAAGAACAAATGTTTATTAAGCATCTGTTATGTCCAAGGTATTGCTGCCGTAGTTTGAGAACTGAAGCCGTGTACCCATACAGTTATTACTAATGCAAGAGTCACATTGATATGATTATTCCACTGTCTTCACTGGCATAACTTGTTATATCAAGGAATTGTTGCCCAGGAAGATAAACTGAATGTTTCAAATTAATTTCATGGTTCTTCTGAAAGACCCTTTGATAGAATTGACTGACAATTGCCCTCTAAGATTGAACCCTTCGCCTCAAAATCGTCCCTTTGTTATACTTATCCGAAAATGTTATGGCATGATCCTTTCCCACTCCTAAGCAACCCCTGCCCCTACTCAGCATTGAAAGACCCCATCCCTTAACTCAGACTTCAATATCCCAATGAATATTGCAGCCTGGCACTTTTTCCAAGGAGGCACAGTCAGACTGTGAGGGGTCAGCAATGAATTAGCCTCACAATATTCAACAGGTGTGGTAATGATAATTACCACACCTAGGAGTGGTGTCTAGGAGTCTAGGAGTTTAGCATTTGACAAAGTGGTGGAGATATAGTGGTAAATAACATCCTCATAGAGTTTGCATCCCAGAGACAGACAATAAGCAGATTAACCCAGAGATAAGTACTTCAATAATATTTTACAATGTAGCTGGTGAAATACACAATACCCAAGTAACCAAACATATCATTGCAAATTGCAATAACTAAGAAAGCAATAAAGGACACTGGAACAGAGACTGAAGGGAGTTGGAAGTCTCAATTTAATTTTATTGTTTACTTATTTACTTTAGTGGTATTTGGGATTGAACCCACTGGGGATTGCTTTGCCACTGAGTTACATCGCCAGCCATTTTTATTTTTTATTTTGAGACAGAGTCTTGCTAAATTGCTGTGGCTGGCCTTGAACTTTCCATTCCTTTGCTTCAGCCTCCCTAGTAGCTTGTATTATAGGCATGGGCAACTGTACCAGCACCACCACACCGGGCACAGTGATCTAAATTTTAAAGATGATCCCCCGAAGTGCCTTAAGCTGGGAATGGACATGGTCTGAGTGTTCCTAGTATGGGAATTACATGTGTTGAGATCCTGAAGCACACACAAGTCCTTTAGCAGGTTCTAGAACAGAGAGAAAGTCTACAAGAGAGGAGTGAGGGAAGAAATCACCAGGACTGACCGTGGCAGATGTTCCTATTCTTACCTTACTTAGAGCCTCAGCTTCACTATAGTGTTTAATTATTACTCTTCTATTCATTCATTTATTTATTTTTAGTGCTGGGGAATAAACCCAGGACCTCAAGTGCTCCACCACAGAGCTACTCCCCTGTCCTGTAATTGCTCTTGTAACAGAATTTTTTTCTAATACTTTTCACTGCAAATATGCAGAAGTGAACATTACAGACTAAATAAACCTTTAAGGACCTTGCTGTTTGCAAAACTTTTCATGGCAAAAGGGCCCAGTTTTACCAAATTCATGTATGGGGCTCTTGCAGCTTTACTTTGAGCTCCATAAACCCTGTCAGCTGAAATGGCCCACATGTCTCCAGAGAAGCACACTGTGGGAACATACTAAGGATGCACCTTTTCTCTATCTTGCATTCTCTAGCTGCAGGACACCAAAGTTTAAATCGACTACCAAGAGCTTTGCTGAAAGAAGTGAAAATATGACCACGTTAATTGATGTCCAGACTCTTTTCTAGTTACCTCCTGGAGAGTAAAGTCTTTAGATGCCGCTGATAAAATTAAAATGTGTCTAAATGTGCATTGGCCCTCACCTTACAGGTTAAGGGAATAACAACCCCAGACACTCACTGCCTAGTGCTGAGCTCTTGGTCGGAGGCCCGCTGGCCAGGACTGTCCAGTAAGAGTTCCAGGGGCCCCAGCCCCATCCCAACGCACACAGGCCTGGGTGGGGTTCCTGGCTATTTCTGCTTTCGCTCCCTCTCGTCGGCCTCTGCCTGAAGTGTCATCAGATGCACAGTCCCATCGCCGTCGCCCTCGCACGCACACCAACCTCCGCCCGCGTGTGCACGCCTGGGCACTGCGTTCCTCTGGCCCGGGTGCTCTGCTCGGTGCGCTGAAATCGCTGGGGCGCACACTTGCTGGCTGCACACTTGCTGCGTGCACGGTGCTCGGCGGGGAGGCTCGGAGTTTAATCACACATAAACAGTGTCCTGCTTCCTGTCCTCATCACACCCCTCCCTCCCCGTTTCCCTTGCCCCTCCCTCTCCCCGGCCCGATCCGCCCGCCCGCTCCCCCTCCCTCGATCCCTCGGGTCCCGGGATGGGGGGGCGGTGAGGCAGGCACAGCCCCCCGCCCCCATGGCCGCCCGTCGGAGCCAGAGGCGGAGGGGGCGCCAGGGGGAGCCGGGCACCGCCCTGCTGGCCCCGTTTGTGCTGGGCCTGGGCCTGGCGCTGGCTTGCCTTGGCCTCCTGCTGGCCGTGGTCAGCCTGGGGAGCCGGGCATCGCTTTCTGCCCAGGTGAGGCCTGGCAGCACACCCCTCCAGGGGCACATTAGGAGCAGAGACTGCAGAGGAATCGATGGGGGTCGGGTGGGCAGAGGGCCAGGGGACCTGAGGATGGGTGGAGGGCGAGATGTCAGGTGGAGAAGAACAGGGTGACGCTGCGTCCTTCCCAGCAGGAGCCTTCCCAGGGGGAGCTGATGGCAGAGGAGGACCCAGAGCTGCTGGTGAGTAGGTGTGGGCACTGTGTGTGGGCTGCATGGCAGGGGAAACTTGTCAGAGCTGAGGCTGCAGCTGTGCCAGCTATGTGTGAGGTTTGTGCCCAGTGTGTGTGTATGAAGACTCACATGCATGGGTGTGAGTCTCTGTGTCTGGGGGGGTACCGCAGCATAAGTGGGTATGTCTGTGTGAGAGAGAGAGTGACCACCATATATAAGAAGTTTGTGCCCCAGTTGCCACCTGAATACAAGTGTTTATTGGCTGTGGGTTTAGTGAGACTATGAGCTATACTATCCTGCGATGGGAGATGGATGCTCTTATGTGCAGTGTGTATTGCCCAGGCACAATGACTGAGTGTAGGCATTTGTGCAGTGTGCCAATGGAGTGCAGGGTCTGTGCTGTGCAGGGAATGTGAGGGCAAGAAGGTGTGACTGATCTCCAGAAAGGAAAGAAGACCTGGACCTGACCCCTAAGCTTGATCAGTCCCTAAGACTTCTGTGCCCATTGCTGGCTGGCTGCTCTTCTGACAGGCTCTGTTGGTCTTTGATTATGTCTTTGGGAGGTCCTGGTTGAGCCCTGCCCTTAATTCTTCTAGGAACTGAACCCCCAGACAGAGGAAAGCCAGGGCGTTGTGCCTTTCCTGAAACGACTAGTCCGACCTCGCAGAAATGGTGAGCATCCCTCTAGGAATGACAATAGTGGCCAGTCTAAGGTGGCTTCTGGGTTCATTATTGATTTTGTTAACACAACAGCCCTGTAAAGTGGGCAGAGCAAAAATCATTACCCTTGAAGAGAAACTGAGGCACAAAGGGCGAAGGGGGATGTTCAGAGTCACACAACTGAACAGTTGAGACTCAAACCTAGGAATTATAACCATCACTATGAAGCTCTTTTTGTCACATAGACGTGCTTCTTGTCAACCCTACCTCAGATATGAAGCGGGAGTAGTTAGGAGTTAGGAGGATCTCTGGAGTCTTGATGAGGACAGGGTGGGATAGTCAGTGGCCTAGGACCCAATTAGCAAAGACACTTATGAATGGGATGTCCACATGGCCATGTATCCAGGTTTGCACCGTTACACCAGTTATCTCAATGTTAATTGAACCCAGGGCCTTGCATATGTTAGGCAAGTACTCTACTACTGAGCTACACCTCCAGCCATTGTGATTATTAATAGCACCCCCTTTTGCTCTCAGAAACATCCTGATTTGGATGATAAATTATGTCACTCTATTTATGGAAGAAGATGAGGTCTGAGGTCTGAGGACAGAAGTCTAGACAAGATCAAGGATGCCAGGGTCCTGAGAGGAGAGCAGGACTGGGGAGTGGCTCCTGGGCCTCCAGAGGGATCCACTCTGCTCATCTGTCTCTTATTGATTCTCAGCTCCTAAAGGCCGAAAAGCACGGACTCGCAGAGCGATTGCTGCCCACTATGAAGGTGGGTGATGGGTGAATTGTACCTGGAAGGGTGACAGAAGGGCAGGTCAGGTCTGAACAATGCCTCTGTGTCTTACAGTTCATCCACAGCCTGGACAGGATGGAGCACAGGCAGGTGAGACCCCATTCCCCACCTCTGAGCTCTCCCCTTTCATCCCATAGCAGTAGCCTCCTGGGAAAGGGATCCTTCAAACCCATTGATTTCTCAACCCTGCCCTTCCTTCAGTCTAGGAATCCCAGAAGCTGGTTCGTCAAAGTTCACAGGCTTGGTTCTCTTTATGATCCATGCCTGGGAACCTGGGGAGACCCTTGCCCTCCCCATAATCCAGACTGACTTTTCTTAATGAGTGATCCCAGCTTTCTCTGTTAGCCTTCAGTCTTCAAGCACCTGGGATTCATTGCTTACCCGCTCTGTATTCCAGGGGTTCATGCCCTCATCATTGTTCCTCCAAATATTTCTATTCTCTGCTCATCTCTTCCATTCCTTCCCCACTCCCCACCTCAGCACCACACCTCAGAATCTCAAACCCACTCTGGCCCCTTCTCCCTTCCTTACCCTCCCCATCCCTTCACTCTGCCCCATCTACCCTTCCAAGCTAAGCCCCCTGAAACTTCTATTTCATTATCCCATCACTTCTCTGCTTGGCCTCTGGCCTGCCTCTTAATGGCCTGGTCTCAACCTTATTTCCAAGCAACCGCTATGCATTCTCCATGCTTGTGGGGCTGATACCTCTGCATTCCAGTGTGCCCTCTTCTGGACTTTGCACATGCTGTTCCCTCACCTGAAATGTCCTTCCAATTGGAAGGCCAGGAGTCAAAACATGAGGACAGGTCCAGTCCAGGGTGTTAGCAGAAGAGATGAAAAGAAGTAGATGGATTCAGCATGTTATTTGAAGATATAAGGAGGGATTGCTTGTGGGTCTGATGCAAAGAATAAGAGAAAGTGAGGAATCACAAATAACATCTGAATTAAAAAATATATTTTTGGGTTCTGGGGGTGGAACCCAGGACCTTGTGCATGCTAGGCAAACACTACCTCTAAGCTACATTCCCAGCTCTGCAATGATTATGTTTCAGGAATAGACATGGGAGTAGAGAGAAAGGCTTTTACATTCCCCACTTATCCCTTCATACCATTGAATCCATAACCATGACCAAATGTTATTTTCACAATTAAAAAAAAATTCTCCCCTGGTACTAGGGATTGAACCCAGGGGTGCTCAATCAGTGAGCTACATCCCCTACCCTTTTAAATTTTTAAAATTTTGAGACGGCTTGCTAAGTTGCCCAAGCTGAACTTGAACTTGCAATCTTCCTGTCTCGGCCTCCCAAATAGCTGGGATTACAGGTGTGCAGCACTGTACTCACCTTTTTTTGGGGGGTGGGGTACCGGGGATTGAACTCATGGGCACTCAACTACTGAGACACATCCCCAGCCCTCAGTGAGTTGCTTAGCGCCTCGCTTTTTGCTGAGACTGGCTTTGAACTCACAATCCTCCTTCCTCAGTCTCCCAAGCTGCTGGATTACAGGCATGTGCCACTGTGCCCGGTTGCACTCAACTTTTTGATTTCTATATCTCTGGGAATGATAAAGCCACTTTGGAAGACAGGGTTTACAAGAAATAAGTTACCAAGGAAGAAGTAAGTTGGAATATGTGTAAATTAATAATTAACTGAGATGTTTAATAATAAACAAGTGAATAGACAATACTAAAGTGATTTTCACAAATAGATAGCTGGATAGTAGACTAGCTCAGGCTAGGTGAGGACCTGTGAAGACAGAAGTCATCCCTGGGAGTCAAGGTATACACACTATCCCAGTGATTAAAGAGGTCAAAACAGGAGGATTGTAAGTTTGAGGCTAGTCTCAGCAAGTTAGTGAGACCTGGCCTCAAAATAAAAAATAAAAAGGGCTGTGGATGTAGCTCAGTGGTAAAGTGTCCCTGGGTTTAAAAAAAAAAAAAAAAAAAAAAAGTCATGGCCATATGGACGGTATTTAAAGCTACAGAACTGGATAAGACACCCAGGGATGTCCAGATGGCTCTGGGCCATCTGGAAGTAAGGTAGAGGAGGGAAGCTGGGCAAGGAGACTGAGAAGCAGACAGAAAGGAAGAAACCCAGGCAGGGAGGGTGGTGTCCTGGAATCTAAGAGAAGACACTAGTTTAAGAAGGAGGATGTGGCTGGGCTGTATAGAACCAGCTGATTCATCACATGAAATGAGAACAGAGAAATGACTGCTGGGGTTTGGTAATATTAAAGTCAACTGGTGACCTTGATGATGGAGGTTTTGGTGGTGGAGTTAGAATACAGGCCTGTGTGGACTGAGTCAAGAAAATTAAAAATTGGAGATAGTGACCACACTTTTCAGAAGTTTTAGAAAGCAGAGATATGAGCCAATAGGTGGAGGGAGAAAGTTAGTCCTTTTAAGCAATACTATATTCCTCTTAGCTTTATTGAGTGCTTTTTTCTGGAGGTGGACACTATGGCTAGCTCTCATATATTTGATTCTGTCTGATCTTCATAATAGCTCTGAAAGAAGGATGTTCTGGTAACCTCTGATTAAGGATGGAGACTGTCCAAGGTTATGACGATATTAGGAAGAGGCAGGCTGTGAAGCCAGGTCGAGTGTGCTCTTTTGCTCGTATGGTCCACGTGAGAGGTGCACTTGCTGGCGGGGGTGGGGTTGGGGATCCTCCAGGGGCATTGTCCAAGAGACTGGGAGGGGATGCTTTCCATCAGGAAGAGAGGACACATCTCCCATCATCACAAGGGGGTCAAAGGGGAATGAGAGAACAGGTAGGTTTGTAGATTTTTGTAAGGGGAGGTGAGAGGTCCTCCAGACAACTAGGGAGATAGGAACAGGAAGTTTGAGGAGAGATGGTTCCAAATCCTTGTCTTGGGGAAGATGAAGTTTTTGTGTGGTGAGACAAGTGACCCCAGGCACTGTCCATAGTTCCAGGCGCACTTTGCCCTTTGACCACAACCAGCCTTTGCCCAAGCCGGTTCCATAGCTAGGATCCCTCCCTTCCCTTCTCCCCTCCCTCCTCTTCATGGCCAGGCCAGCCCTCCACCGCTCAGTATAGATCACTTATTTTGGCAGTTACCCAAGGCATCCATTCATTCATTGACAGAACACACACATACGGAGAAACTGCTGTTTGCTAGGGACCAGCCTAGGTGACCATAGCAAGTCACACCCAGACCTGTGCTCAAGGAGTCACTGTCTAGGACAGAAGACAGCATATAAATATGTAATTGCAGTGGCATGTGACAAGAACAATACTGAGAGTAGCCAAAGATCCATGACAGGATAGAGGAAGACAAAACAACTTCAGAGTGGATCTAGGGGCTCCTTCCTTATGACAGTGAGGCATCACTGGGCTTTGAAGTCTGAGTGTAAGGCGACCAAGAGATCAGGCTGTTGCATGCAAGGGAATCACCGTGTGAAAGCCTGGAGTTTGCCAAGGGCCTGAGGAGCTGTGAGAAGTTCAATGTGGCTGAAGCAGAAAGTGCTAGAGAATAGGGTGGGTTATGAGTCTGCGGAAGCCAGAATTCAGGTCAGAAAGGAGTTTGGAAGTCACTCTTAGGTGGGCAATTGAAAGGTAATGTGAAGTGGGAGGGTGGGAGAAGGTGCCTGCACTTGTTCTCTGTCTAGAGGTGACCATCTGAGGCAGCATGGCAGTGAGGGGACGGCAGATTCATGTGATTGGTATACCCATTCCATACAAGAAATGGAAATGGAACAGCCAAAGGAAAACATTTTTTTTTTTTTTTCTTTTTTGTGGTACTGGGGGGATCGAACCCAGGGCCTTGAGCTTGCAAGGCAAGCACTCTACCAACTGAGCTATCTCCCCAGCCCCCAAAGGGAACCTTCTGAAGCACTGAAACATGGTGTATTTGTGTGTAGCAGTATTCTGGAAAGTTTTTCTAAAACTAGTGAGGAACTGAAGGAGTCCTGCAACTTTTTTTTTCTTTTCTTTCTTTCCTTCTCCTTTTTTTTTTTTAAAATCTGCTTCTGTTTAAAAAGCCAACATACCTCTGCTTCATAGGTGTTCTGCATTTGAGGTGTAGTGAATCTTTGCTGTTCACCAGATGTAATGTTTTAGTTTCTTGCAAACAGGGCTGGTCGGGGGAAGGGTGTGCAAAAACTAACACTGAAATTTTGAAACAGCAGCTGAGTGAGTGAATTTTATTTTTTGTTCATTGTTGGTGGTTTAAAAAAAAATTCCCCCATGTTAAAAAAAAAAAAAAAAAAAAAAAGAAGAAGAAGAAGAAGAAGAAGAAAAAAGAAAGATAATGTGAAGCCAGGCATCATGGAGCTTGCCTGTAATCCCCAGAAGATGGTGAGTTTGAGGCCAGTCTTAGCAACTTAATGAGTCCCTGTCTCAGAACAAAATCTTTAGATTTTGGAACTGGGGTTGTGGCTCAGTGATAGAGTGTTTGCCTAGCACATGTGAGGCACTAGGTTTGATCCTCAGCACCACATAAAAAAATAAATAAATGTATTGTGTCCATCTACAACTGAAAAAAAAAAAAAAAAAGAAAGAAAGAAAGAAAAAGAAAGGGCTAGTTTAGTCCTAAAGCACTTGCCTTATGGATGGCCCTGGGTTCAATCACCCCAGTATTAAAGAAAAAAAAATAAAAAGATAATCGCCCCTGCTCTCATGGGGTAGTCAGATCTCAAACTAAAATGTGAATGAATGAATGAGATATATTCTCATGTTGGTGACTGCTAGGAAAGAAACAGAAGAGTGAAGAGATTAATGGAGGCAGGGATGGGGCTGACTTTTTTTTTTTTTTATACTGGGGTTTGAACCTAGAGGCCATTTACCACTGAGCCCTTTTCATTTTTACCAGTCTTTTTTATTTTTCTTTTGAGACAGGGTTTCACTAAGTTTCTTAGGGCCTTGTGAAGTTGCTGAGGCTGGCCTTGAATATGTGATCCTCCTGCCTCAGTCTCCCAAGTTGCTGGGGTTACAGGTGTGCATCACCACACCCAGTAGGGCTGACTTTTTTAAACTGGGTGACCCAGCAGACAGAAGGTGCCAGCCAGGGAGGAATCCTGGGAAGAGGGAAGAACACTAAAAATCTCTGCAGGGAGGGAGATTGAGCTTGGCCCCTGGCAGGAACAGGAAGAAGGCCAGAATGGTGGGAGGGAGTGATTAGAGGAGTGTGAGATTAGATTGGGGAAGCAGACAGCAAGCATGGGCTGGGTTGGTGACCTGGGAACTACCTGATACTCCATCATTATTATTTTTTTAGCAATCTGCAATTATCCTAGCCCTAGGGGTGTCTTTCTTTCTTTTTGTTTGTTTCTGTGGTGCTGGAGATGGAATCCAGGGCCTTGCCCATACTAGGCAAGTGCCCTATGACTGAACTACATCCCTAGCCCCTCTAGAGTTTGTTTTTGGTAAAAGATCTTTTTTTTTTTTTTTTTTTTTAGATATAATGCATATGTCATACAATTCACCCATTTAAAATGTATAACCTAATGTTTTCTGTTTGTTTTTGTTCTTTGGTGCTGGGGACAGAACCAAAAAACCCATGCTAGGCAAGAACTCTATCCATTGAGCTATACCCTTAGCCTCACTCATCCCAATGGTTCTTAGTACATCCACAGAGTTGTGTAACCATCAATCATCACAGTGATTTTAGGATGTTTTCTTCACCTTCACAAGAAGCCCCTTAGATATCACCTCCTATTCTCCTCATTCCCCAGCCCTAGGCAACCAATAATCTGTTTTGTCTCTATAGATTTGTCTGTTCTGGGCACTTCCTATAAATGGGATCATAAAATATGTGGTCCTTTTGTGACTGGCTTCTTTCACTTAGCACAATGTTTTCAATGTTCATCCACATGATAGCATGCACCAATACTTTATTCCTTTTATGGTTGAATAATATCCCTTGTATGAATATACCACACTTTATCCATACAGGTTTGTGAACACTGGGATATCATTTTATCCTTTTTAATTTTAGAGATTCAAGTAATGTATGTACACATACTCAACATAAAAGAGGCAAACAATGTAGACACAGGTGAAGAAAATGCAAAGCCCCTCACTTTTTCTTCAATCCTGCTCTGCTCCCCAGAAACAACCACTGGTGACAGTTTTGTCCTGAATCTTTCTGGTCATATATGTTAGATTTCTTCACACAATCTCCAATTTTATTTTTGGCTCCGTAGGACATGGCTCCTCCCATACCTTGGGCAATTGATATCTCTTCCAGGTTAAGGTGGGCCCCAAATGTTTATTAGCTTAATGGATCCTTGGGGAATGTGTGGGAGTCCTGTAAAGGGATTTTTCTTTATCTCTGAACATTCATGTTCAGGTGTGGATGGGACAGTGAGTGGCTGGGAGGAAGCCAAAATCAACAGCTCCAACCCTCTGCGCTATGACCGCCAGATTGGAGAATTTAGAGTCACCAGGCCTGGGCTCTACTACCTATACTGTCAGGTAAGCCCCACCTGGCTGCATGGGTACAGCAGAAACTGAGGGGAGAAGGGTTTGGTTTAGGGGGAAGGAAGAGGTCAAGATCAAGGCTGAGAGGGAAAATTTGGGGTTTGGGAAGGATGGGATACTTGGGTCTCTAAGGATATTTGAAACCAAGGTGAGGGCAAGCAGAGGCCTAGATTCTATCTGCCCTTTCCTGCCCCAGGTGCACTTTGATGAGGGGAAGTCTGTCTACCTGAAGCTGGACTTGCTGGTGGATGATGTGCTGGCCCTGCGCTGCCTAGAGGAATTCTCTGCTACAGCAACCAGTTCCCTTGGGCCCCAGCTTCACCTCTGCCAGGTGTCTGGGCTATTGCCCCTGCGGTCAGGGTCCTCCCTCCGGATCCGCACCCTCCCCTGGGCCCATCTCAAGGCCGCCCCCTTCCTCACCTACTTTGGACTCTTCCAAGTTCACTGAGGGCCCTAATTTCCCTGCAGATTTTTCGGGCTGCCAGCTCCCCATGCAGCTCTCTTAGCACCCAGTCCCTTCTGCCTCACCTAAGCTCCAGACCTGCCCTTTCCTCTAAGCTGCCAGGGTTTATTCACTTTATCCCACATAAATATTCCCATTCTTCTCTTACAACGCCCCTCCCCACTCTTCACCTCACCAGCTCCCAAAGCCCATATCTTTTCACACCTCCATTCATCCCTTGATTCCCGCCTAGTCACAACCCCCCAGGACACTGTGTTTACTGGCAAGGATGGGTCCAGAAAACCCTGCTTTCAGGCACTAAGAGAGGCTGGACCTGGTGGCAGGAAGTGAAAGAGCCTGGGATTAGGCCAGGAGTTCCCAAATGTGAGGGGTAAGAGCCCAAGACAAGCTCCTCCCTTGATAATTCCCTGTGGATTTTGAAAACAGATGTTATTTTTATTATTATTGTAACAAAATATTGATGAGTGGATATTAAAGAGAACAAGTCATAGTCTCTCTCTTTACTGGGGCCCAGGGTAGCGGAGAGTCATGGGGAGGGAGTCTGAACGTTGGGGAGCAGGGACTGCATACTTCCAAACCAAAATTGTCAGAAGAAAGCAGAAATGTGCACTGTCCAAGGGAAAAAAAAAAAAAAACCTGTCCTCTGCTCAAGGTATTGCAGAAGAGCCTCATTTCCCTAGGAGGCGGACTTCCTCCTGCAGGGGAATCCCTGGCAGGGAGGAGCAGGGGCCCTTCCTCTTGGCGGCCTTGGGACATTCAGCAGGTGCTGGCACATGCCCTGGCTGGGAGATGGGGTGGGAGCTGGCTTGGAGGGGGGCTCAGAGTCCGTAGATGGGATGCTGGGGACCAGGCACAAGGGAACATGGGCGCCTGGGCCCTGGGGAGGAGTCCTACAGTGGTAGGGGGGCTTGGGGCTGCTTCTTTGTCTCTTTATCCAGAGCCTTATGTAAGAGCTTTTCTTGGGAAACAGGAAGTCCTGCTTGCCAAGTTCGGCACAGGGAGTAGTGCAGGCCTTATTCCAACACACCCGGCCCGGCCTTAACCCCAGCACCCAGCCAGTTTCTTATTCCTCGTTCTCTTCTCCACTGACCCCTACCTACTTTCCTCACCTTCGGTCGCCCCTACAAACTTCCCTAGTGGTCTCTCCTAGGCCTGAGACAGAGAGCCTTCTGCCCTCATCCCCTGACCCTCAACACTGCCCAGCTTGTCCCCCATCCCTGCTCCTGGCACCATGCCCCATAGCCAGCCAGCCTTCCCTCCCCCAACACTGGGGCCGCCCCTGGGTTCCTGAGCTCTGCCCGCTCCTCCTGGGTGTCACTGGCAGCCCTGTTCTTCCTAGAGAGACTGGCACCAAATTCTTCTGAGGCTGGGGGGCGGGTCTCAAGGAGACACTAGCCCACGGTGGGGTGCCAGGAGCACCTAGAGTACCCCCAGCTTGCTTTCCTCCTCCCTCCTTTTTATTCTTAAGTTCCCTTTTATTTCTCCCTTGCGTAACACCCTCTTCCCTTCTGCACCACTGCCTGTACCCCCACCCTCCCGCCACCTCCTTGCCACCCCAAGTCCTGAAGCCACAACTGTTAGCAGGGTCCTGGGCTCATGCCAGCCTCATCTCCTTTCTTGCTAGCCCCCAAAGGGCCCTCGGGCGACATGGGGGGCCCAGTCCGAGAGCCGGCACTCTCGGTTGCACTCTGGTTAAGTTGGGGGGCAGCTCTGGGGGCTGTGGCTTGTGCCATTGCTCTGCTGACCCAACAAACAGAGCTGCAAAGCCTAAGGAGGGAAGTGAGCCAGCTACAGAGGAGCGGAGGTCCCTCCCAGAATGGAGAAGGGTATCCCTGGCAGAGCCTCCGAGAGCAGGTGAGTGAGGGGAAATGAGAGTCCAGGGGAGAATGGGTGTTAGGGAGTCTCTGGGTCTCTGGTCTCCCAATCTGCAAAGTTTCATATGGGTGCAAGAGAGGGTCTCAGGTTTGGAAGTCATGGGAGCGGCCATTCCAGAAAAGGAAACTGTTAAAGATTAATGCTTCTTGTACCTAACAGATCCTGGAGGGCAGCCAGGACCAAGACGCAGGGTGCTGGGGAAAGGAGCTTGAGGGATTTTGAGGCATTCCTGGTTTGGGGGAGAAGTGGGAAGGAAGGCTATCTAGGGCCCTTTCATCTTAGTTTTACCTTGACCCTCTCTCTATAAGCAGAGCCCTGATGCCCTGGAAGCCTGGGCGAGTGGGGAGAGATCTCGGAGAAGGAGAGCAGTGCTCACCCAGAAGCGGAAGAGTGAGCCCTGGGCACAGCAGGGGTGGGAGGTGATCTTGTAGTGTGGGGATGTTATACGTATATATATTTTTAACCTGAGCCCAAGTGCGGGCGGAGGGCAGACACCAGGGCACCTGAGGTAGGCGATAAAACTGGGATTTCCTCCTTTTCTTCTCAGAGAGGCGATCAGTTCTGCATCTTGTTCCCATTAACATCACCTCCAAGGGTGAGCACAATTTTAAATAATGACTTTGGGGAGGGGCACAAACAAGAACTTTGGGGCTGGTACCTGGGCCCAAGAGAATCTTAGAGGTGAAAAGAGAACCGATAAATATCTAAGGGTGTGAAGAAATCCTGACAGACACACTCCTCGCCTCCAGAGTACTCTGATGTGACAGAGGTGATGTGGCAACCAGCCCTTAGGCATGGGAGAGGCCTGGAGGCCCGAGGATACGTTGTCCGAGTCTGGGATGCTGGAGTTTATCTGCTGTATAGCCAGGTAACCCCAGGCATACCCTGAGTCCCACATGGGAGCCTGGAGGCTATCTCTTCACACTTTTCTGATCCCTCTGTTCATACCAAACTTGGAAGACCCTTCTTCATTCCCTAGCTCCTGTCAGAGCTCTCGAGGTCTCCCAGAACTGTCACATCACCGTGGTTTTCTTCAATATCTTCTCCCTTCCCTGCCAGGTCCTGTTTCATGACGTGACTTTCACCATGGGTCAGGTGGTGTCTCGGGAGGGCCAGGGAAGACAGGAAACTCTATTCCGATGTATATGCAGTATGCCTTCTGACCCTGACCGGGCCTACAATAGCTGCTATAGTGCAGGTGAGAATTACGTAAACAGTGGAGGTTGGATGTGAGTAGAGAATGGCACTGAACTGGATGGCAGAAGCCTGGGTGTAGAGATAGATTTGAGGAGGACAGAATGCCTAGGTCCTTACAGGAAGCAGAGAAAATGTGGAGCTGAGAAGACAGGGTGAAACATCAGAATACGTGGATGGCTGTGCTTCATTGAGCATCTGTTTTCTCCCTTTTCTCAGGTGTCTTCCATTTGCACCAAGGGGATATTCTCAGTGTCATAATTCCCCGCTCAAAGGCGAAACTTAGTCTCTCTCCACATGGAACCTTCCTGGGGTTTGTGAAACTGTGATTGTTACAAAAGGTACTTCTGAAATGGGAAGACCAGTGGGGGTACATATTGGAGACAGCCAAGAGCTGGCTAGACAAAGGATGGGGAGTGGGCAGGAACAGAAAGAAGCCTCTACTTGGGTTTTATTTCATGAATCGGTTCAACTCTTTCTTCACTTCCAATCCTAGATTTTGAGTTAATGGATATTAAAGAGGCAGAATATCTTGCTTTCACCTCCCATTCGCCCCAAATTCTTCTGTGTGTGTGTATGTGCAAGGGGGAGGGGGTTGGGAGGTGGGTGCCAGGCATTGTCCAGACTTGCTTGGGTCCTCTGGAATGCATCCAGAACAGCACCACCATCTAGCGGCAGTTTGAGGGAATCGTTCTGCAGAAGTCCACTAAGCCTCCCTTACCTCAGGAAAATCCCCAGTTCCTAATGCCACACTCCTCTTCTGGTACCATATGAAGTAACCTTCGGAGAAACCTCATCCTCACTTCTCTCCATCTATTGGGTCCAACTTTCCGTCATCATTTCCAGAGATGTATCTATTATGCGTCCGTCTGCAGGGCGTGCCCGATGATGAAGGCGGTCCTTTTGCGACCACATTACTCTTGGGGGTCCCTCTTTTTTGTGGTTGTTGTTTGGTACTGGGACCAGTTACCAATTGGGTAACTGGGGCGCGTTACCGCTGAGCTACATCCCCAGCCCTTTTTTAAAAGACAGGGTCTTGCTAAGTTGCTTAGGGCCTCCCTAAGTTGCTAAGACTAACCTCGAACTTGTAAGCCTCCTGCCCCAGCCTCCCGAACCCCTAGGATCACAGGCGTGCGCCAACGCGCCTAGCCGGGTCCCCCGTTTTTCCTTTGATACTCTCCGTTCCCCTCGCGTGGCAGGCCAGACGGGGTGCTCAGAAGATCCTTGGATGTGTCGTACGCTCTTGCTGGTGTTCACCTCATTCCTCTAAGCTCTTTCGGCTCAAGTTCAACAATAGCAACAAGTTCAACAAAAGAGAAAATAACTACCCCAGTATTTAGCCTCAAGTCGCCCCCTGTATCAGGACCTCCATGCCCTCCTGTCTCTACTCCAAAGCGCCCCACTAGATAAGAGTATTTGGTCCCCCAGCCTCACGCCCGTGAGCGCCGAACGCTGTAGGGCCGATGGCTGCACGCACCACGCAGGCGCAAACAGACGCGCTGTGGGGCCGGTAAGCGCGGCCAGGTAGGTGGGTGTGCGCAGGCGCAGCCCGACTTAGAGGGCGGGGGCGGGACGCTCCCGTGGCGTCTACGTTCTCCGGTAGGCGGGACTGGGCGAGTGGTGGCCGCGCCGGCGCCGTTCGCCGGGTGTGACGTACTAATTGTGCGCCGCCACCGCCGGTGGGCCTGGGGCTCGCGGGAGGGGAAGGAGGAGGAGGGGGGAGGAGGAGGTGGTGGTGGTGGTGGTGGTGGTGGTGGTAGTGGAGGTGAAGGCAGAAGCCGAGCAAGAGGCGGCCGCGGCGGGGTGGCGCGGTGCGCGGCCCAGAAACCCTGTAATCCTGAATTGAGACGGCTGCGCCTGAGGACAGCAGGAGTGGCGGGGCCGCCGCCGGCGCCGGAGAGATGAGCCGGGAAGCCTGAGGCGGAGACGCCCGCCCTGGGGCCCGTCCGCCCGGCTTCCCCGCTCTGGTGAGGACGCCTCTTCCCCTCCCCCCGCCCTGCCTTGGCCTCCCATTCCTGGGCCTCGCTCCTACCGAACCGGGGCCAAGAGGCCCTCGACGGGGCGTCTTCAGCCCTTTCTGAGCCTAGCCGTCCAGTCTCACTAGTACTGGGACGCATTTTGGTCCCCGAGGATGGGGCAGGAGAGGGGGCTGGGCTGACCTGGCTCACGTGGCTCGGTTCTGTCCCAGCACCTTGATTCGGCAGCCTAAGCACCGATTCGGTTTTCTTTCAGTTTCCTTCAAAATTGTTTCCCTTTCATCAGACTCTGCCCTCTGAGCCATATACCTAGCGCCCACATTCTCAACTGAGATGACCTCTGAGTGCCCACCCTGTTGCCCCGCATTCATTCCAGACTGGGGAGGTAACCGTCTTCCCAGTCTGAACAGTTTCCCTGTGAAAGTTGTGTTCTCCCTACATACCTCCCTAACCATGTCAGGGATCTGTACTGAGCCGTCTCCATGAGTAAGTTCACCCTTATTAGACTCTCAAAGAGCACCCCGGTAGTATTAAAATGGAGAAGTGGAGCCTGTTAATACTGAGTTTCACCCACGGAGCTGAGAAATAAGATCGCTGAGGCCCACTGCTTAGCCATTTTCCCTTACCTCTATCTGGGCAAGGGAGAGATTAACGGCTCAGACTCTAAAAAGTCTTGTGGACCACATTAACTAGGAAGAGCTGAAGTTTTACATTTTTTCCCTCTATATTTATTTGCACATGAATCCAGAGGGCATGCTGAGGAAGAGGAGCTTAGGATCAGGAGGAGGAGGATGTTTAGATTCTGACACTTTAACCTTTGTTTTACAGGGTACTGAAACATGAAAGAGACTATACAAGGGACCGGGTCTTGGGGGCCTGAGCCTCCCAGACCTGGAACAGCTTACTCAAGTCCCAGGAGGGAACGTCTTCGTTGGCCCCCACCACCTAAACCCCCTCTAAAGTCAGGTGGAGGATTTGGGCCAGATCCTGGGTCAGGGACCACAGTGCCAGCTAGACGTCTCCCTGTCCCTCGGCCTTCTTTTGATGCTTCAGCTAGTGAAGAGGAGGAAGAGGAGGAGGAAGAAGATGAAGATGAGGAAGAGGAAGTGGCAGCTTGGAGGCTGCCCACCAGATGGGGTCAATTAGGAGCCTCCCAAAGGCCTCGTCCTCCCCGCCCCACTCATCGAAAAACCTGCTCACAGCGCCGCCGCCGAGCCATGAGAGCCTTCCAGATGCTGCTCTACTCAAAAAGCACCTCGCTGACATTCCACTGGAAGCTTTGGGGGCGCCACCGGGGTCGTCGGCGGAGTCTCACACACCCCAAGAACCATCTCTCACCCCAGGAAGGGGGTGCAACGCCACAGGTGCCATCCCCCTGCTGTCGTTTTGACTCCCCCCGGGGGCCACCCCCGCCCCGACTGGGTCTGCTAGGTGCTCTCATGGCTGAGGATGGGGTAAGAGGGTCTCCACCAATGCCCTCTGGGCTCCCCATGGAGGAAGATGGACTAAGATGGACTCCAAAGTCTCCTCTGGACCCTGACTCTGGTAAGGTGGGAAAAGGGTGGGGTGAAGTGGGGAGGGCTAGGAGCCTGGAGCACCAGAAATTTCTTGCTGTGGTGAGAGTAAAGCCTAAGGAAAGCAGAGTGAGAGTGAAGATGCTGAGAAACATCTTCATTAAACCTCGCTTTGAGCAAGAAATAACTGACAAGGCTGGGAAACAACTCCTAAGTTGGTGTTTTGTAGTTTCAAGCACAGATGAGAAAGGGAGCTGTGGTTTAGGAAAACTTGCCTTATCCACTTCAAATCCTTCTGCCTCTCAGGATAAGAACTCCTCCATTTACATCTCCAGAGGACAGTGTTTTCATAGTGGTAGAATGGGACCTCTCCTGGTAGTAGTTTACATAATCTGTATGTTTGTCTATAACATTCTTCCTCAGAATACTTCACCTCCAGAGAACTTCAGCCAAATAATTTAACATTTTAAAATACTCAAGTATTTATTGAGACGTTATCATATATTGGGCAGTAGGCTTCATGTGAAGTGTAGAGTTGTGACATATTCCTGAAATTTACATTTCTGAATCCCAGGGCCTTGTGCTTACAAGGCAAGCACTCTACCGACTGAGCTATCTCCCCAGCCCCTTTTTTTCTTGATTTCCTCCTGTGAATAGGAAATCCTGCTCTCTTTCTCATTAGAACCTCTTGGACATCCTTGTTTTATGCTTTGGGTCTTTGGTCGTGGTGGGGTTCTCCAAACCTTAAGGTTTATATTGGTGGATTCTGCTTTAATTAATCCTTTTTGTGGTCTTAATGTTTGTATGCATTAGTTAATCCTTCCATTGTTCTTTTGGCTGGATCAATTTCTCATCCCCATCCTATTTCCCCTGCCTTATAGGCCTCCTCTCGTGTACTTTGCCCAATGGCTTTGGGGGACCACCTGGGTCAGAAGGGGAGCGCAGCCTGGCACCCCCTGATGCCAGCATCCTCATCAGCAATGTGTGCAGCATCGGGGATCATGTGGCTCAGGAGCTCTTTCAGGGCTCTGATTTGAGCACTGGGGAAGAAGCAGAGCGACCTGGGGAGAAAGCTGGCCAGCACAGTCCCTTGCGGGAGGAGCATGTGACCTGTGTCCAGAGTAAGCCCTAGTAGACCTAGCCCCCTTCCCTTGACCAACTCCTAGTTCAAAGTCTCACTTGCCTCTCTCTTCCCCATCCAGGTATCTTGGATGAATTCCTTCAAACTTATGGGAGCCTCATCCCACTCAGCACTGATGAAGTAGTGGAGAAATTGGAGGACATTTTCCAGCAGGAGTTCTCTACACCTTCCAGGTAAAGCTTGAGGGACAGATTTCCTTTAAAGGAGGATGGGGACCTAGGGGATGGGAATAGAATGCTGTTGTTTTTCTCCCATAGGGATGTACTTGGGGAGGAGGAAACTAGAGCTGAAGGGGAGGAATCTGCAGGCAAGGTGTCAAGTCTCAAGTCTCTATAAGCCAACTGGGAGGGTCTTTACCTGGGACCCTAAAGTATTATGTATTTCATGTACCTCTTTCTGGGGAATGGGCCTTTATCAGGTCCTCAAAAGGACCCATAATTAAGAAAAAGTCATTTTAGATTCTTATTCTAGGCAGTAGTAGGTATTTCTGTGTGCCCCAGCTCCATCATCTCTTGTGTGATTCCACCTTTGGCCTACTCAGAAAGGGCCTGGTACTGCAGCTGATCCAGTCATACCAGCGGATGCCAGGCAATGCCATGGTGAGGGGCTTCCGAGTGTCCTATAAGCGGCATGTGCTGACCATGGATGACTTGGGGACCTTGTATGGACAGAACTGGCTCAATGACCAGGTGAGAAGTGGTGGAGAAATAGCCTGAGTGGGGATTCAGGGAGCAGGGTGTCTGGGGCCCTCTGTATGAGGGAGCCCTGTGTTCAGGCCACACCACAGCGAGTTGCCTCTCGTTGTCTTCCCAGGTGATGAACATGTATGGAGACCTGGTCATGGACACAGTTCCTGAAAAGGTAGGCCCAACCAGATAGTTCAGTTCCCAGAAAAATGGCAATTCTAAGCATCTTTTTTCAGTTCTTTTCATCTCTTCCATTTTATATAAAGAGGGTTTCCGTGTCTGGGGGAGAAGTATAGATATTAATCCATTTCAAATCTCTAAGCTTGGCTCTGGACTTATCGGTTCTTTTCCTTTCTGCCAGTCTTTAATGTTTTTCCCTATGGTTAACTCAAAAGAATTGGGGTGGGAACCTATGTATAGCGCATAGTAAAAAAACATTTTTTCACTATTAGGGAATTGAAGTGGGGTTGTTCAAACCGTCCATATGAAATGGAGTGGACTAGGAGAGGGGAGGGGAGACTTGGTGGGAGGCTGAGGTCATTTAATTTCATCCAACACTTTTGTGTCATTGGCACAGGTGCATTTCTTCAACAGTTTCTTCTATGATAAACTTCGTACCAAGGGTTATGATGGGGTGAAAAGGTGGACCAAAAACGTGAGTTATGAATTGATAACTTGTATAATGCTTTGCTTCTAAAGAATTAGAGTGGTTTTTCTATGAGCCCTTTCCCAAATTTATTCCGTCTTCCAAATATTAAACTATTGGTGCCAGGAACTGTTATAGGCACTAAGGATCCAGTATTAAATGAGGAAAACTTCCAATTATGGAATGAGAATAAACAAGTTAAATTTCAGCTAGGAATAAGTGTTATAGACAAAAAATAGTAATTTGCTAGCAAGGGAAATGGGTACTTTAGACTGGATAGTTTAAGCAGGCCTCCCATAGCTGAGATTTGAATGATGAAAAGCCAGCCATGTGCAGATCTAGGAGAAGTGTTCTTAAGCAAAAGGCACAGCAAGCACATGAGTCCCAAAGAGAAAAAAATACATGGTTGAGGAACTCAGGGCCCATGTGGGTAGCTTATTTGATTGGAGCAGTGAGCAAGGGAGAATGACAGAAAATTGGGTCAGAGAGATCATGTAAGACATGTAGGATAGGCTGATGAGGATACATTTTACATGTACCAAGAAGCGATTGGAGTTTTAAGCAGGCTGGAGATGATTCATGTTTTAAACACCAGTTCCAGTAATGGATTGAAAGGGAGCAAAGGTGGAAACTGGTAGACCAGCTAGGAGAGGAGCACAGTAGTCCAGGAGAGGTAGCTGGACTGCAGTGCTAAAAGTGGAGGTGAGGTTGGGGAAGACAGTGAATAAGTCTCCTTATCTAGAATAAGTTTCACAGGTATAACCAGTAGAATTTTATGGCAGATTGGTGTGGGAAATGAAGAAAATATAGGAATGAAGGATAATGCCTAGATTTTTGGCCTAAGTTAACTGGGAAAATTAGAACAAAATTGAGGTTTTTCTTCCTGGGTTTCTCTGCCTTACAGTTGAAAGGCCAGGAAATTATAGCATTTTATTTTTATTTTACATCCTTACCTATTTTGAGATGGGATCTCATTGTATCACTCAGGCTGGGCCTGAACTCCCTGATTCAAGTGATCCTGCTGCCTTTTTAGTGTTTGGGACCCAGTATTTTGGTTCTATGTAGTGCCACATGCCATCACAGCAGGCTTTCTCCCCCTAGTGCTAAGGATCAAACCCAGCATGCCCTTGCTTCCTTTTTTCTGGTTTCCTCTCTTACCCTAAAGAAATCAAATGTCCAGAAGTTGAGCCTTGCCTTAAAATGTAGGGCCTGAGTCTTGTGTTCTCTCACTTGTCTCGTTTGCCTGCTCCTCATTTCCCTTTAGAACCCTTGTGGCAATTACCAGGACCCTTGTATGTTCTACCTAACCTCAGCTGCTTTCTCTTCAGGTGGACATCTTCAATAAGGAGCTACTGCTAATCCCTATCCACCTGGAGGTGCATTGGTCCCTCATCTCTGTTGACGTGAGGCAACGCACCATTACCTATTTTGACTCACAGCGTACCCTAAACCGCCGCTGCCCCAAGGTTTGAGGGGGGAAATGGAAAGGACGTAGGGAGAAACAGTGGCAAAGCATGGTGGGCTTTGGGTTTCTCAGGAGCAACCTGGGCATGGTAGCTGCCACTAATCATACCTTGGATTAAATTAGGAAGTGTTAGGCTTCACTTTTTTTTTTTTTTTTTTTTCCCTACCCACATAGCATATTGCCAAGTATCTACAGGCAGAGGCGGTGAAGAAAGACCGACTGGATTTCCACCAGGGCTGGAAAGGTTACTTCAAAATGGTGAGTTCCCAGGGGGAGGGTTATGGGATGAGATGATGAAGGTAATGGTAGGAGGCAGAAATTGTAGTCATACCCCTGGGAGTCTCTAGGTGAATGGGTTTACCTTTTATTTTCTAGAATGTAGCCAGGCAGAACAATGACAGTGACTGTGGCGCCTTTGTGTTACAGGTAAGTAGATTTCTAGTTCTGAAATCATTTGGGTTAAAGGGTTGGGAGACTGTTGCCTCATTTGGCCTGCTGTGAAGCAGGGAGTAGCCTTATTTCAGAAACCCTGGTTTCATTGGTCCTCTCCATCCCACAGTAGAACTGGGTCTCTTAAGGCTCTAGTACAGCTGCCTCCTCAGCCCCTGACTCAATGTTTTATCCCACTTAAATGCTAGGTATATTATGTACCAAGAATAATAAATCGTGAGCCAGGCTGTTTTTGAACCCTAGACCATGGGAGTGTGGCTCCCTCTGTATGGGAAATGGGTATAGTTTCTAAAAAACTGAGTGAGATCTCATATGAAATATGTAGCACAGGTCCTGACTTGGGAGGGATGCCCAGTAGATGGTTCTCATGGCCTGCTTTGTTAACACCCAGTACTGCAAGCACCTGGCCCTGTCTCAGCCATTCAGCTTCACCCAGCAGGACATGCCCAAACTTCGTCGGCAGATCTACAAGGAGCTGTGTCACTGCAAACTCACTGTGTGAGCCTCGAACCCCAGGCCCTGGGCCTGTTAATGGGCAAGGGGACCTGGGAGACCCTTCCCAAGAAACTCCAGTTCCTTTCCTTTCCTGCCTCACCCCATCCAATTCCCTTTGTTTTTTTTGTTTTTTTTTTTTTTTCATATTTAAATGTTTTAATTGATTTCTGTTTTTTTTTTTTTTTTTGAGAGAATACTTGTTGATTTCTGATGGGCAGGGGGTGGCCATGGGGAAAGCCCTTTTCTCCCTCTCTGCAAGGGAGTGTTGCCTTGTGGCTTGAGTGGAGCAGTCATTCCCCCTTCCATGCCAAGGGGGCAGGAAATCAGTGTGGGGGTGGTGGGCGGGCAAAGGGATTACTGCCTGCCAGATCTTCAAACTTTTTTTATATATATATATAAATGCCACGGTCCTGCTCTGGTCAATAAAGGATCCTTTGGAGATACATAAGTGGTGGTCTTCCTTAAGGGGCCTCAAAACTAGTGGATATGCTTTCTCAGGATTCCTTACAACTTGTGCAGTTAGCTATTCCTTTTGGGATCTTGAGACTGCAGGAGCCAGCTCTGCATACCTGACTTTATCAGTGCCAACACCCTATCTTCATCACTCAAACAAATCCCCCAGCCAGAGGGCAGGAAGAAGGTAAAGTAGGTAAGCCTCAAAAAATGGGGGAGCCTGAGAAGCTGGGGAAGAGGACGCCAAAGGGATTGGGGAGGATACTGGCTAGGATTTATGACAGCTACCCCACATGCCCTTAAGCCCAGAAATAGTTCCAACCCTCCTCCCTCCAGCCAGGGGAATCCTCACAAATCCTGGGATCGCTCCTGATTCTGCCATCCCCGTTACTTAAAACACTCCTGGGCGGTGTCGGAGCTATCCTTGCTGCCAGGGAAAACAAAATTTGAGTCCTGTGGAAACCGGGAGCACAGGTAAAAGGAAGTGGCAGCCCCCGGAGCCCGGAAGTCCCTGGAGGCTGAGACCGCGCCCCCTTTGCATGATAGGACCTCTTGAACCACATGACTAAGGCACGATTACCTCCGCACGTGTAAGGGTGCAGGGCCCAAAGATGGCTGCCAGCCTCGAGGACTGACTACTCTATGTCACTTCCGTGCCGGCGAGAAAGGCGGACCCATTAGCCAATGAGGCTGCGGGGCGGGCCTTCACCTTGATAGGCGCCCAAGCTGCCCAATGGTGGCTTCGAGCCAGAGTGCCTACGAGCTAACGTCACGCCGGGTTGCAGAGCGCCGGCAGGCGGGGCCG
The DNA here is from genome assembly GCF_902686455.1 of Sciurus vulgaris. Taxonomy (NCBI): domain Eukaryota; kingdom Metazoa; phylum Chordata; class Mammalia; order Rodentia; family Sciuridae; genus Sciurus; species Sciurus vulgaris. The sequence goes on along the minus strand of NC_136463.1, from coordinate 54,289,873 downwards.
AGGCGGCCAAGCCAATGCGATGGCTGGGGCGGGGTCGGGCGCTCTATAAGTTGTCGATAGGCGGGCACTCCGCCCTAGTTTCTAAGGATCATGTCTGCGAGTCAGGATTCCCGGTAAGGAAGGCATTTGCAAGAGTTTGTAGCTACTTACCCTGCCGCTCCCCTCCTAGGGCCCCGCCGGGGGGTAGCTGAGAGGCCCTCCGCCCCAGGCCCACTATGGTTGCGGGGAAAACCAAGCCGGGAGGACTGATATCCGGGGGGTAAGGGGGCAGATCCACGGTCGACGCTGCCATCAGGGCCGAGGCAGAGGGAAAGAAATCCCAGCTAGGGCCGAGCGAGTGAGGCTCATTACGAGTCCTCGATCCGCGGTGATGCTGTGCGCGAAGGCCCTGAACTGGGTGGCGAGGCGAGGTCGCGATCTAGCGTGGGAAAGAGGCAGAGGCGACCGCGACTACGTGGCCTGGATCCGGCCGGTCCGGTTGCCTCACTGTGCCAGGGGAGGGCTCGTGCGCGGGGGTTCCGGAGGATTCTGACGGTACCACTCGCTAGAGGCGGGGGTGCCTGGGTCCTCAGACAGTCGCTCAGGCGCGGCTGAAATGTGGGTCGGGGAAGAAGAAACCGGCCGTTCAGTGTGCTGGTTTTCTTGACGGCCAGGACTGAGCCTAACCCCGAGGAGCGGCCGCGTGAGGCACCAGGAGCCCACCCGGCGCCGGGCGGGCGGGTCCATTTTGCCGCACAAGCCGGGCATTTGGCAAACTGCGGATGGGCAGGTCCACTTTCCTTCGGGGGTGAGCGGCCTGAGGTATGGGAGGGCGACGCCATTTCGCGACGGGGGCGGGCGGGATGTGGATTGTTCCATGGGGTGGGGGAGACGCCGCTGGGTGGTCGAGGGAGCGAGCACATGGCGGCCTGAGGGATTCCCCTCCCCCAGTCTGCTTCGCTTCTAAGTGTTGTGCAATCTCCCCCTTTGCTAGCTCGGCTGGGGCTCATTGTGCGCGAGGCCGCCACCGCCCGCGGCCTCCCACATCCGGGCATTTGCGATGGGGGGGGCATCGTCTGGAAGTAGTGGGGGAGGGCGCGGGCGTAGTGACGTGGGGGGAAGGGGATGTCCTACCCTCGGATCTAGGAGGTGAAGGGCGGGACTTCCGGCGCGCTGGAGGTGCTGAGGGAGGTGCACGCGCTTGGGCTTTGAGCGGCCAGGCCCGGGACACGTGGGCCTAATGGCAAGCAATGCATCCGGGCACGACGGGCCTCCTTCCAACCTCTGGGTCTTAAAAGGAGGGTCAGCCCATTGTGTTGGTGGCCTGGCCTGCTCCTTGGGTGGGGCAAACGCCTGACTCCGTTTTTTAAAGTAATTGTTTTGAGTCTTTTACTGGTGGGAGTTGGATCTGGGAATGAACGCTGGTGGCATGCATGGCTGCTTGCTTGAGTGCTTCAGTCAGGCAGGGGACAAAACTCATACCTTAAATCAACAGATCCAGAGACAATGGCCCCGATGGGATGGAGCCCGAAGGCGTCATCGAGGTGAGACTACAACCTGCTGCTACTGCCCTTCATCTCTTAAGAGGGGGAGTGCCATTTGTAGTGAGCCCTAATTTCTGGAACAGTAGTTCTAGCAGGAACTTGAGTTTCAGTTAGATCAGAACTCAGGATTTATCCTCAATACACTGTATAACCAAAGCCCCACTGTAAAGGAGTCAAAACTCCTTTACAGGATTTGCAGGAAATCTTAACATTCCTGAGGGTGGCTATAAAACATGTCACTAGAGTTCCGCTTTTCCCCTCTACAAGCCCCAGCATCACAGTTGTGTGAAGTGGCTTAAGAGTGATTTCCCTGGACACCTAGAACCAGCTGGCTTTCTTGGAGAGTGAGGGAGTTGTCTTGGTGCAGACACCATATCCTGTTTGTTCTGATCTCACCACCTTCACTACTTAAATCTTGATTTCTTTGCATTTTGCAGAGTAACTGGAATGAGATTGTTGACAGCTTTGATGACATGAATCTCTCGGAGTCCCTCCTCCGTGGCATCTACGCCTATGGTTTTGAGAAGCCCTCTGCCATCCAGCAGCGAGCCATTCTTCCTTGTATCAAGGGTGAGATCCCTTGGCCCCAGAATAGATTGGATTGCTCCTGACCTGGGAAGAATGGCATCAGTCAAGTTGGTGGTGATCATCTCATCAGGCAGGGGCAAAACAATCCCTTGTTGAACCCAGCTTGACTTTTGGTTCATGTCCATTTCCCATTTCATACCTTGGACACATGGACTGCTGGGTTTTCTTCCAGCCAGCTTGTGGTTGTTTTTACAATCATATCTAGCTTAGTGTGGTGCAATCCTGAATAAGCTAATAGCCTGACCTTGTTCTCTGATTGTTGTCATTATAATGAAATAAAGCTTGCAAAGCACTTAATTGTTGGTTTAACTGTTGGTTATTTATTGACCTCATGAAGCTGGGGCTTGAATGTCAAAAGTATACGTCCTCTGCCACATCTAATTCTAGTTTGTCTGTTCCAGGTTACGATGTGATCGCTCAAGCCCAGTCTGGGACTGGGAAAACAGCTACATTTGCCATATCAATTCTCCAGCAGATTGAATTAGATCTAAAGGCCACCCAAGCCTTGGTACTGGCACCCACTCGAGAACTGGCTCAGCAGGTAAGTGTGGCTTCTTTGCTGTCCTTAGAGGGTTGGCTTAGGAATGACAAGTATGAACCAAAAATGAGGTGTATTCTCTGACCAATGCTCTGACGTAGGAAAAATGGGTTGGTGGCTTCTAGTTCTCAGGATTTGTTGGGTTAATAGTTGTTTACTACTCAGACACAACAACTACACTTCCTCCACCCATTTCCTGAGTCAAATAGGAAGGCTGCTGGGTGGGGCTTAGCTGGCTGGGCTAGTTAGGTGGCTGTTTTATGAACAACCCCCCTGGCAATGGGCAAAGAGACACCTCAATGGTGGTGTTGCTCTTATATCAGTCAGGGGCAGAGTAGAACCACAGTCCTTTGTTCATCCTAGCTTGATGCCTGTGTTGGTGGCCAGAGCTATTTCATGCCTAGGGCACATAAAATCTTAGGTTGGACTGTTTTCTTCTGGAGTCTTGGAAGAGAAAGAATCAAACAGTAGACTTACTACTTTTTGAAGTGCAAGGAGGAAATTCTGAAATGTTTGACAGATGTACTAATTATTTTGCTGTGAATTATGGGCACAGATAATATAAATAAGAAATTGGTAGATGCTGGACATAGTGGCACATAACCTGTAATCCCATCTCAGGAAATCAAGGCAGGATTACAAGGTCAAAGCCAGCCTGAGCAACTTGGCGACACTTGAGTATAAAAAGAGCTGGGAATGTATCTCAGTGGTTACAAGGCCTTTAAAAGTCCATAAAATGGGTTTTTTGCTTACTTGCTTTAAGAGAATGGGTCACCTAGTTTAGGTTCTCTAGCCATGCAGCAATAGGCCATTTACATGCATCATGAAGTCATGTGGCTTATAATTGCCTTTCAGAAAGTTAAGGGTTGTAACCATCCAGAAACTTAGGCTTTGTTATGAATTAATGTGTACTAAGGAAACCTGACTGGGTTCAAATCGTTTCTGCCATGTTGCGCAGTGTGATCTTAGAGATTGTTGGTTAACCAGCCCTGCCTCCTGTTTCTCACCCAAAAAGTGAGTTTAGTAGTTATTGAAAAGAAATAAAAACATGAAACCCATTACAGGTGGGTTGGGACCTCGCACAGTCAGAGCTAATATATGAGCATCTTTCTTTCTCTGGTTCAGATACAAAAGGTGGTCATGGCATTAGGAGATTACATGGGTGCCTCCTGTCATGCCTGTATTGGAGGCACTAATGTACGTGCTGAGGTGCAAAAGTTGCAGATGGAAGCTCCCCATATCATTGTGGGTACCCCTGGCCGCGTGTTTGATATGCTCAACCGGAGATACCTGTGTGAGTACTGTGTTCAGTTCCCTACTTCCATCCCTTTTCTGCATACAGTTCTGCTTAAGCCAATTCTTATTTCCAAGAATATGCTACCTTTTCTTTGAGTTGCTCTGTGATGAACCCCATGCGTGTCATCTGAGCCTGGTTTCCCTGTTGTCTTAGCCCAGGTAGTGTTCTACTTCCTAGGGCTACTGTCTGACTTCCAGGGAGGTCCCAGGCAAAGGATCAGTCCTTGTATTCTGAGAGCAGACTGCCGGCCAGTTCCCTATTTTATCAAGAGAATTGTTATGTTTTACATTTCCCTGATTACTGTATCTTGGTATTTTTCTACTTTGTAGCTCCCAAATACATTAAAATGTTTGTGTTGGATGAAGCTGATGAAATGTTAAGCCGTGGATTCAAGGACCAGATCTACGACATATTCCAAAAGCTCAACAGCAATACCCAGGTGAGAAAAACCCAAGTCTTATATTGTAGCATCCCCCTCCCTGACCTTAAAATGACTAGAGAAAGGGGATCAACAATTAAGCATTACAACCCTGAGTCTGGTCTTTTTTTCATTAGGTGGTTTTGTTGTCAGCTACAATGCCTTCTGATGTGCTTGAGGTGACCAAGAAGTTCATGAGGGACCCCATTCGGATTCTTGTCAAGAAGGAAGAGTTGACCTTGGAGGGTATCCGCCAGTTCTACATCAATGTGGAACGAGAGGTGGGGCCCGGTGCAGGTGGCGGACCTGGTAGCAAGTTGTTGGGTATAGCCCCTGACTGATTTCTCTCCCCACCTCCAGGAATGGAAGCTGGACACACTGTGTGACTTGTATGAAACCCTGACCATTACCCAGGCAGTGATCTTTATCAACACCCGAAGGAAGGTTGATTGGCTCACTGAGAAGATGCATGCCCGAGATTTTACTGTCTCTGCCATGGTAGGTTTTTGCCTTCGTGACAGTTGTGCATTTTGTCAGTGCCATACTGATTTTCCCAGAACCTATGTACCTTACCTGCTACATAGACCCTTCCATGTAATTTCTAGCATGGAGATATGGACCAAAAGGAACGAGATGTGATCATGAGGGAGTTCCGGTCTGGATCTAGCAGAGTATTGATTACCACTGACTTACTGGTGAGTAAAGAGAAATTTAAAGGAGATTGGAAAAGGGAGACTCCAAGGTGATTCCCTCTCCATGGGGCCAACTAGTGCCCCCTTCAGGAAAGTAGCAGCTTGGAAGAAAACCTGGCATGCCTAAGGTTGGAAGACAAAGAATACTTGGAATTCTTTTGCCTTCCTTTGGCTGCCTACATGCATATTTTAAGTCCCTCTGGATGGATCATATCCTCAATTCACAGGCTGAATTTGCCATCTTTTTTGACGTAGGCCAGAGGCATTGATGTGCAGCAGGTTTCTTTAGTCATCAACTATGACCTTCCCACCAACAGGGAAAACTACATCCACAGGTAAGTGTAGATGTGGGATTATTTGTCCCTACCCTACCCTTCCTGTCCTGAAGCTTTTAGTGCTTCTCAGCCTCCTTTCCACTCCATTATTTTTCTCCCCAGAATTGGTCGAGGTGGGCGTTTTGGCCGTAAGGGTGTGGCTATTAACATGGTGACAGAAGAAGACAAGAGGACTCTTCGAGACATTGAGACCTTCTACAACACCTCCATTGAAGAGATGCCCCTCAATGTTGCTGACCTCATCTGAGAGGGGCTGTCCTGCTACCTAGCTCCAGCCAGGGTTCAATCCTGGGGGCTAAGGAGCAGCTGGAAGGGGGAGGGAAGGGAGCCAAGGGATGGACATCTTGTCATTTTTTTTTTCTTTTTTTTTTTTTTTTTTTTTTTTTTTTTCTTTGAATAAATGTCACTTTTTGAGGCAAAAGAAGGAACCGTGAACATTTTAGACACCCTTTTCTTTGGGGTAGCCTCTTGCCCCAGGCGCCGTCTCCTCCCAGAAAACACTAATCCATGCCCCTAACCTAGTCACCTCCAGATCCCAGAGGCTCTCCCACCCAATTTGAATCCCTCTGAAAATGATTCAAGGAATTAGAACGTCACCTCAACCTCATTTGCTGGACCAAATCTACAGGGAGAACCCCTGAGTGAGGTTGCCCAGGGGATTGTCCCCAGGTGGGAGGAGCAGTGGAGAGAAAATGGTAGCCATTTTTACATTGTTTTGTATAGTATTTATTGATTCAGGAAACAAACACAAAATTCTGAATAAAATGACTTGGAAACTGCCTGTTTGGGCTTCTCATTTCTTCCCTTCCCTCTCCCACCTGCTACTTGGGTGTGGTGCAGCTCTCCTTTCCCACCTCCTGCTTAATTTACTTAATGTATGAGCACCCCTGGGATGGAGCTCCAGTTGCAGAAATGCAAGCATCCTTTCTACTGAAAGCTGCCAGATAGGGCCATTTTCTCAACTGAAAATAATAGCACACGATGTGACCCTCTAAAAAGGGTTGGGCACACTGTCATAAGTGCCTCACATGACCCAGCTAAGAGGAAGTAACAAGGAAAAGGAGTGAAAGCCAGCTTGTTTTGCCTTCTGATTAAGTGTTTTGGAGACTGCTTAGGAGTGGGCCCACCACTTCTGGGTTGGATCTGTAACTACCTGCACCTACTAGATGATCCCTGAAGCAATTGTGCCAGAGCTCCATCTTATTCTGCACCCACATGACATCCTTTGACTTTGCCCTGATACCTCCCATTTAGTTGGGGCCAATGATCCCCTAACTTGATTTCAAAAACTAATGACTCAGATTGGTGACTGGAGCTGAGGTGCCTGAGTCAGGTTGGGGGTGGGGTCATGTTAGTTACAGGAAGTAAGGGACTTTCATTTCCTCCTCTTCCAAGAGAAGGCAGAAGGAATAGGGTTGAACAACTGGTGCTGGCGCAGCCTAGCTGAACCTGTGGTGAGGCCGTTCTGCCATGAAGCTGGTTGTACTTTTGGCTTTGCTGGGGCTGCTAGCAGGTAAGAACAAAGGGGAGTCTGAAGAGAGGAGCCCCAGGGAAGGAGCCTACCCTTGAGTTGCTAACTACTCTCTTTGCTGAAAGCCCAGGAAACAGGGAATGACTGTCCTCACAAAAAATCAGCCACTCTGCTGCCATCATTTACGGTGACACCTACAGCTACAGAAAGCACAGCAAACCCTACAACCACTCAAGGACCCTCCACCACCAGTCCTGGAAATTCCACAATTCATCCAACAAGCAACAGTACTGCTGCTACCAGCCCTGGACTCACGACTGCTACTCACAATCCTGCCACCATCACCAGTCCTGGAAATGCCACAGCTCATCCTACAACAAGCAATGGCACTGCTACCAGCCCTGGGTTCACCAGCTCCCCTCACCCAAGACCACCTCCACCCTCTCCAAGTCCTAACCCAAGCTCCCAGGAAGCTATAGGACACTACACATGGACTAACGGTTCCCAGCCCTGTGTCCAACTCCAAGCCCAAATTCAGATTCGAGTCCTGTACCCAACCCACAGTGGAAGAGAGGTAAAGCTAAAACTGGGGAGGGGGCCAAGGAACAGGAGGCAAATTCAGAAAAAAGAAGGAAGAGTAGAGGGGATAGTGAGCCTAAGATGGTAGAGCCATGTAGTCTTGAGATCCTCTCCTCTGTAACTTCCACAGGCCTGGGGCATCTCTGTACTGAACCCCAACAAAACCAAGGCCCAAGGAGGCTGTGGGGGTTCCCACGCTCACCTTCTTCTCTTATTCCCCTATGGACAGATCAGCTTTGGATTCAAGCAGGTATGGCTTTATGACTTTATCCTCATCCTTCTCTCACTGTCTCAGTGCCCCATCCCTACCACTCCCTTGCCCCACTCCTTCCTCTGCTGTCCTGAGCATTCCTGTTCACCTCCTAGGACTTACAGCAGAGCCAGAGCATGGTCTATCTGAACTATATGGCTGTGGAGTACAATGTGTCCTTTCCCCAGGCAGCACGTGAGTAAACCTTCCTCTCCTTCTGAAAGGACTGTTATAGGTGTGAAAGTAGATCGGAACTGACCTTCCTTCAACCCTTCAGAGTGGACATTCTCAGCTCAGAATTCATCCCTTCAAGATCTCCAAGCACCCCTGGGGCGGAGCTTCAGTTGCAGAAATGCAAGCATCCATCTTTCTCCAGCTTTTCACCTTGACCTGCTCTCCCTGAGACTACAGGCTGCTCAGCTGCCCCATACAGGAGTCTTTGGACCAAGTAAGATCTACCTATTCCTCACCTAGAGTACTCCCTGTGAACTGGAAGCCCCTTCCCCAGACCCAAATCTCCCCTTTTTTTTTTTTTTAACATATATATTTTTTTATTTTTGGTGGACACAATACCTTTATTTTTATGTGGTGCTGAGGATGGAACCCAGGGCCTCACATGTGCTACTGCTGAGCCACAACCCCAGCCCCCATATCTCCCTTCTTAAACCCCAGACTTCCTTCCTCTCTTCGGCTTATCATGACTATTGGGCAGCTGTCCTCCCCTCTTCTACAAGATTCTGCCTGTTTCCCCCTTTAATTTACTGCTCCAAGTCATCATGGTAAGTTCCTCACTGATCTACTTCCAAAATCCCCTACATTATGTTCCCCTCTGTCTTTAATTCCAGCCACCATCACTGCAATGCCCATTTGCCCTATCTTTTTCTACTAGGTTTTTCTTGCCCCAGTGACCAGTTCACCTTGCTGCCTCTCATCATTGGTTTGATCCTCCTTGGCCTCCTCACCTTGGTGCTTGTTGCCTTCTGCGTTGCCCGGAGGCGTCCATCCACCTACGAGCCCCTCTGAACATTTGCCTGGACCTTAGGGCACCAAAGGGTACCCTCATTTTCCTCACCATCCAACTAACTCACAAAGTTATCTTCCCTGTCTTTCTTGAAGAACAAAAATAGAGATAATGCAATTAGGAGGGAGGAAAAAGGTTTCATTACATATGACAGGCTTTTGCTCCCCTGTAGGAATGGTAAAACCTACTCAAGTCTTTGTCCTTCATTTGCCTTGTTCTGCCAGGATTAAAATCCATGAGTTTCTTGTCACGTGCCTTTGTGTTTTACATGGTTTGGCTAAAAAGAGCCAAAAAAGCTGGTGAGGAAGAATGAATATACCAGTGTGATCAAATGACCCCATGGGTTCGTCCCTCAAAGTCTGGCACAGAGTTATTCAATCTGCCATACTACTTCCTCCATTCTGGGGCCACTGGCCCACCCTTGCCTACAATCCAGTGGGACCAACCATCCTGGCAGCCTTATTCCTGACCCTAAGGTACAATTACAGGTACAGCAGATAGCCAAAGCAATGAGCAGGTGACTGTAATTTCATTTCCAAAGCAGTGCCAGTGACTCCTAAGCAATAATTCCGTCAGAATGTACAGGGGTAGATAAGAAAGAATTGCATCGACCTGTATCCTGGTACTGGGTGGTGGAGAGCAGGGCCACTGCAAGGGTAGTCCCAAGATGCCCTTTCCCAAACAGATGCTGGACCCACTTTTCTTGTTGAAATCCTTGCCTAGTACCTGGTGTGCCCTCAGGTCAACCACAGGAGCAGTGGGTACTCTGATGTCCCCACAGTTGTTCTCAGCAATCCTGGGAACAGCATCACCCCCAGCCTGGGCCTCACACAGGAGCCAACCTCTTTGGCCCCCAATGCTTGGGCGGGGAATGTCACTTCCAGAGCATCCCGTGAAAGACTTCCAGATAGGCACAGACTGCACCACCACCAAGTGCAAGCGATACAATCACTGACGACCAGGATGAGTGCCCCTCCAACTGATGAAGCTATAAAAAGCAGCAGGACCCCAGCAGCCCCACCACCCCTCGACACAGACCAGCAGACTGCGGGGTACACCTCCACCGGGTGACGCACTGTGGGGTGGTGAACTGGTGCTGGGGTGGCAGAACGCAGTAAGGTCCCTACCGAGTAGTTCAAGATGCCCTTTCCCAGAGATACTGGGCCCACTTGGCCTTGCTGAAATCCTTACCCAGTATGTTGTGCACTCTCGGGCCATTCCCAAATGAGGTCCCCTGCTAGGTTTCCTGAAGGCTGCCCCGCATGGGGGATCAGGGGTTGCCCTCTCCCAACCAGACTCTTCCCTTGCCCCCATGCGCCTTCCTCTTCATTGTCCCGGACCCCACTGTCGCTGGTGCAAACATAAACACCTGCACGGGCCAGAAGATGGAGAAACATGGGGCTGCCGAGGGCAACCAGGCTCCGACTGGCCTGCTCTTGCCGGTGCCATTGCTTCTGGAGAGCCAAAGAGAACAGGGAACAGAAAGGTACAGTGCCGCACCCAGCGCCATTTTGGAAACTTACTCCTTTCCTGATAAGTTCGAGCAATATAAAGTTGGCAGGGAGAAGACAAGATGGCGCCTAGGAGGAGGGGAGAAAGGAAGTGATAAATCTTGCTCCCTAACTGGAAGCGTAAACAGACGGAAGGTTTAACTGCGCAGGCGTATAGCTCTCGCACGCTTTAAAACTAACCGTAGGGCGCGTCCGAAACGTGGTCTCTGAACTAGACCTATTTTACGCTGTAGAAGCTGGGATACCATAGAAAAAAGCCGGTTACAGGGGGCGGTGCAGCTTCGTCGCGGGAAAGAACGAGGCGGAGTGCCCAAGCACGCATGCGCAATGTAATTCAATGGCGGGATGCGGAGACTGGCGGAAGCTGGCTTTCCAACATGGCGGCAGAGACAGACGGGCTATTCAAGCGGGTGCTCGTGCCGATTTTTTTACCTGAGAAATGCTACGACCAACTTTTCGTTCAGTGGGACTTGCTTGATGGTGAGTTTAATTCGGCCTCCAAAGTCTTGCTCGAGCGACCTCAACCCATAGGTGGGACCTGACTGGTGACTAAGTGACGACCGTAGCCCCTGCCACTGCGAGTTGGGCGGAAGACGCTTCTGAGAGGGGCGGAAGTGTCTGGGATTCTGTGGAAGGAATGCGCCATATTTGGGCAAGCGGGAGTCTCCGTGTGAAAGTATTTTATGAAGTCTGTGTTTTAGCGGCAGACAAGGAAAGGTGACTTAAATTGTACAAAACAAAATAAAAATTGTCCAAAATAACTTAAGCCTTAATTAGGTCGCTGTCAGGGTTAAACTTAATTCAAAGCTTCTAATGCATCAGGTCTTCAGCATCCCAAAGGCTCCTGCCACCCGGTTACTTTCCTTCCAGCCTTCCCTCTGGGAAGCTTCCTTAGTCTGCTCCTGTTAGTTCGTGGAACCTTTCTAGTGCTTTCAGGATATTTTTCTAGTGCATTCATGACCAATGAGAATGAGTCCGGCCGGGGCATGATGGCGCACGCCTGTGATCCCGGCGACTGGGGAACCTGAGGCAGGAGGACCGCGAGTTCGATCGGCAACTTAACGAGGCCCTAAGCAACTCAGCTGGACCTTGTCTCTAAACTATTTTAAAAAAGGAACTGGGGGGTGTGACTCAGTGGTTAAGTGCGCCTGGGTTCAATCCTCGTACAAAAAGAAAGCAAAAAATAAATAAATAAATAACCCGCTGGGCCAAGCTCCTTGGGAGAAAGCTTCTATGCTAGAGAAGTTGTGAATAGCTAGGGCATAAAATTAAGCCCAGGAAGGGTTAGATTAAGCCCCCGAGTAAGGGTCAGGGATAATCAGAGGGTTCAAGAATGAGTGGGTATGGAGAGCTGTCTTTGGAGAGAGAACGTGTTTAGTGGGCCACCCAGTTACTCAGAAGAGGGGTTGGGGTGGAAAGACTCTTGGGCATTTCTCATTGTTATTCAGGGAAGCATTGGATATTCTTGGAAATCAAGCTGAGGAGTTTGGCTGTAGAGAATGGAAAATTGGTGAGAGGGAAGGCATTATGGTAGAAACTGTTTTGAAAGTCACCTAGTCTGAATATGAGATGGTTTGGAGCAGGAAGGACCAGGCCTTTTTTCTCTGCCTCCTCATCTCCAGACCAAAACTTCCTTTTGTGGACATGTGAAGGACATGGGGAAGGAGACAGCCCACAGGAACTCTCCAAGCCCAGGTCTGAGTTCCAGAGGACATCTCTCTGCTTACCTCTTTTTCTTTTCTCAGTTCCATGCCTCAAAATTCTTCTCAGCAAAAGCCTTGGGCTGGGCATTGTAGCTGGGTCACTTCTTGGTATGTATTTTATCTATCTTTCCTGCTGTCAGGGTTGGGGTGGAGGTTCTGAGAGACCATAAACTGCATGGGTCCCCTAACTGGAAGTGGGATCACCATGCTTCCCAGTCCATTCTGTAGCTGTTGTGTCGTGCTGCCAAAGAATGGAGGCTTCTCAACTCTACCCTTCTCATCCTTCCCTCAGTAAAGCTACCCCAGGTATTTAAAATCCTGGGAGCCAAGAGTGCAGAAGGGCTGAGTCTCCAGTCGGTAATGCTGGAGCTTATGGCACTGACTGGGACCGTGGTCTACAGCATCACCAACAACTTCCCCTTCAGGTGAGGGGCCCACCATTCATCCCCAAATATAATGGCCCACAGCTCTAGTGGAAGTTAAGATGGGGAAGTCAAAGGGGTAGAAAGGCTGAAGCCCTTCCAGAAATCCAGTCATCACCAGCTGAGGTGATGAGAGGATTCCAAGTGAGATGGGGATTGTAGATGGCAAAGTAATCAGAGAATTCTGTCCCTAGGTGGATGGGCCATGGAGGTTTTCCCTGCCTCTTTCTAGGCCCGCCTTTCTTCCTCCCAACTCTTGACTCTGCAGCTCTTGGGGTGAAGCCCTGTTCCTGATGCTCCAGACCATCACCATCTGCTTCCTGATCATGCATTACAGAGGACAAACTGTGAAAGGTGCTGGGAATTTGCCACAAGGCTGCAACTCTTGGGAACCCTACAGGCCTGGGAAAGCTGAAGGATGTAGAGAGGTTGATGACTCCTTGTTTCTCCCACCCGCAGGAGTCGCTTTCCTAGCCTGTTATGCACTGCTCCTGCTGGTACTGCTCTCACCACTCACACCCTTGGCAGTGGTTACCCTGCTCCAGGCTTCCAATGTACCTGCTGTGGTGGTGGGGAAGGTGGGTACTGGGAACAAGGTTGTTGGTGGGGGAGAACAGGTGGAGGGCAGAGTGGAGGTGTGGGGTGTCACACTAAGGGGAATGGAGAAATCATCTATGGGAACATGGGGAACAGTTCAGGTGACAGAACCAACAGTCTTGACTACCTCCTGTAGCTGCTCCAGGCAGCCACCAACTACCACAATGGGCACACAGGCCAGCTCTCAGCCATCACAGTCTTTCTACTGTTTGGGGGTTCCCTGACCCGAATATTCACTTCCATTCAGGTAAGTGCACCTTCTTCCCTCCAGAGGGCACTATACCCTCATTTTACACCTCTCTACTGAGGACTGATGTTACCCCCAAGGCCTTTGTCCTTAGGGGAACCTTTCTTGATTTATACTGAATGGTGGCCCTCTCTGTCCTTTACAACCAGGAAACTGGAGACCTTCTCATGGCTGGAATCTTTGTGGTCTCCTCCCTCTGCAATGGCTTCATTGCCGCCCAGGTCCTCTTCTACTGGAACGCAAAACCTCTCCAGAAGAAAAAGGAGCAATAGGGCTCAGCCAGCTACTTGGGAGTCATTTTGTTTCCATCCATCCACCCAACCTCAGGGTTATCCCCATGTGAGCTAGTCTGTAGGTGTGACTTTTAATCATTTTCCATTCCTCTGCAGTTGCAACTTCCTGAGCCAGAGTCTGTTTTTGGTGGAAACGGATAGTTGGACCCAGATCGTTAGGAAAAAAGAGGACACTGGTAGTCTTTCCTACTGACATTTGATATTAAAGTACTCTTTGGAGTCCTATACATGTGCTATTCAGTCATTTTTTTCAATTGGTTGAGACTGCTCCTTTAGCAACAATTTTTAGCTGTTTCCCTTTTGGGGTAAATGCCTTGCCCTGCCCTCCCACAACCTACTTCCCTTCTGACCCTAGAGGACAGAAACTGAACAGTGGAATGAAGGCGAATGGGGGCTTGTGGCTGCCTTCTTTTCCTTCCCCCAGCCTGGCTGGGACTGCCTCTTGGACCCCAGTGCTGGGGTGGGGGAAGGGGGACAGAATGACTCAGGCAGGGCCCCAGGGTGAGGTGAGGAGGTTCCTGCTCTGGCAGGTCCAGGCGGAAGGGAGTGGAGATGGCACGGGTTCCTGCTATAGTGAGAGGAACACAAATGGGACAATAAAGACAGAGACGTCGTTTAATCATACAAAACTGTGTTAAGTGTGGTTTTGCTCATTCTGCCTTCTGGGACAACTGCAAGCCTCTGAACTATAGTCCAAACCAGGAGAGGGTTTGCAGCCTGAGGGTAGGGGATATAGTTCTGGGTGGGAGCAAAGGAGAATGCAACCTTTATGGGAGGTGTGTCCATGCAAGTTACAGGTGGGTTAGGGGCATAGCACCAGGATTGTATGGAGTGGGAGAACCTGGGGGTAGGTAAGGGCTATAGGGAGGTAGCATCTCCCCCTGGAGCCTAGGGTCACTTTGAGGGAGAGAACACGGCGAGGGGGTCTCCGGTCTACAATGGGGAGAGCTGTAAAGAGAAATGGTGGGGGTTAGAGTTTGCTTCCCTTGTTGGAGGGGCTGGGCAGTGTCCCTGACTCTTATGTGAGGACAAGTCTGACCAGTTCTGAGCAGACGGGTAGAGCTTTGCCACCCAGTCAGCTACGCTGGGTTCAGCAGGCATGGAACCAGACCCTAGGATGGCTTGTAGAGCAGTACAGCCCTGTTGGGGCACGCTCACAAGCGGGTTTGCGTGCTGTGTGGCTGTTTTCCTCTTTTGGGGCAGCAGGCCAGGAAGGGGCAGGTTAGGCTTGGCCTCTCCTTGCCCTGGGGGCTGGGTGAGGAAGCCAGGTCACATACCGGCCAGAAGCAGGGGGAAATAGGGCATCCTGATAACTATAACACCATCACATCCAAGGGTCTGTCATTTGCCCCTGCAAGGCCACTACCTCCAAGGTGAGAGGGATAGGCGCCTTGGAAAATCCCAAGCCACCAGGATCCTCCCACCTACCTTCACTCTCAGAAGATGGTGCCACACAGCCTTTACTGGGAGTGGCCTTTGCTTGGATAGGCTCAGGTCCCGCCCCCTCTAGTAGAGCCCTCCGGCATTTGTTCCCACCCAGGCTCTAAGAGGGGTTTGCCAGGCTCTTCACCCCACTTCCCAGGCACTTACCTATAATTGCCAGTCAGGTAGGCTGTTGAATAGTTGGGGGGCTGGTACCCAAAGCCTCTGCTCCCTTGGGTAGCTGTGTACCCTGGCCCCCAGAGCGGGACCCCGCAGGCCAGGCCACTGCCTCCTGGGCCGAAGTGGGTATTCCCGGTGCCAGAAGTTTTGGTCTTCCGCCGAGGCCGGTACTTGTAGTCGGGGTAGTCACGCAGGTGTCGGGCGCGCAGCCGCTTGGCCTCCTCGACGAAGGGCCGCTTCTCATCCTCCCCCAGCAGCTTCCACTGTGCACCCAGGCGCTTGGAAATCTCAGAGTTGTGCATCTTGGGGTTCTGCTGCGCCATCTGGCGGCGTTGAGCGGAGCTCCACACCATGAACGCATTCATGGGCCGCTTTACCTTCTCCAAGGGAAGACCCCCAGACACCAAAGGACTCTTGGCGCCCTCGCGCTCCTGAGGTTCCAAAGGCGAGGAGGTAGCAGAGGTGTTAGAAGCCTTGCAAGCTGGAGGCTCCAGGCTCCAGGCCTGGGCCTGTGAAGAGCAGGGTAGTGCCATGGGTTCCAGGGAAACTTGAGAAGGTGTCTTGAATGCCCTCTCAAAGACCCTTAAAATGGAAGTGTCTTCTCAATCTTAAGTTATGCTGAAGAGTTCTTCCTTGAACAGTAGGTATCACTCCCAACTCCAGAGTCCTTGAAATGGAGCCCTTGCTCCCAATTTGGCACACTTTGGGGAGCCAAGCGCACAATCCACTAGTTCTGGCGCTGTTGCACTGCAGAAGTGCTCTGCTTTCCTTTTTACTTCCCCCAGTCCCTCTCCCCTTACCCTCTGCAAGGAAGGTTCAGTGTTAGGGTGGAGGCAGTAAACCTTTGCTCTGTAGCTAGTAGCTACCAGATACCAGGCAGCCCAGGTGCTGCAGACCTATCCCACCTGCACCCAGCCTCTGCGTCTCCCAGGCCAGTTTCAGGAACAGCTTTTAAAGCTGACTCCTCCCCAATCCCTCCCAGAGGCTGCACCTACATCCCCCTCCATTAGGCAAACCCAGGTGTCCTTTTCTTCCCAACCCCAATACCTACCCTCTGGGCACCACACCCCCCTCCCCACCCAAGGCCAAGATGTCAGGCCTTCCAGCCCCAGTTGTACAAATTGTCTCCCCTCCCTTCTTAATCACTGACAATTTAAGTCAATTCCTTTCCACAATGGGATGAAGCACAGGGGCATCAAAACCCTCAGGGTTTGGGTTGTGCCAAGAGGAACTAGCGAAGTCTCACTCCCCACCCAAATCTCTTTTCTGATGCTTATTTCTCCTCAAACCCCTGACCTGCCCCTGGGGCAAGAAAGTCAGGCAGTCAGAGGGAGGTAGGTCATTTTTGTTTTCTGAGTCATTCCAGCAGGTGCTTGGTTGATGATTCAACCATTTTCTCCAGGTAAGAAAACTCAAGCCCTCCCAACTCCAGCCCCCAAACAGATTTCTTCACTGCCACTGAATTATGGCAAATTTATCTTCAAGCCCAGTTGAAGTTGCAGGGTTGGGAGGAAACCCAGGGCAGCTCCCAAGAGCTGGAGGGGTATGCATGCTGGACCCAGGGCAAAAGGCCAGCCAGGAATGAAGGCTGGAGAGAGGCCCCCACTCTGCCTAGCGCCCAGCCCATGCCCTGGGCCTCAGGTAATCGGATTAAGCAGCCTACCCTGGCTCTTAGCTCCTAGCAGGAACAGGAACAGCTCCAGCTCTGAGTAGAGCAGCCCTGCCTAGCCTGCACTGTGACTCAGGGCATAGGAGTGGCCCAACTCCCTCTACCAGGGAAGGGAGCAGCACCCTGAACCACCCCCTCTGGACCAGGACGGTACCTTGGGCCTGGGGAATTTAGGAATGCCAGGAACTGGAATGAGGAGAAGCCAATTGTGAAGGAACAGAGAATGAAAGCCAGGGACCAAGGCCAGGTATGTCCTAGAGAATCAAATGGACTAAACTCTGGACAAGGAAGACATAGGAGACAGAGCCGTTTGGATTTTTTTTTTTTATTCTCTTTTTAAATACTGTACAGTGAAAAATAAATACGCCTTCTCATCCACCAGACAAGGTTGGTCCCCCCTCCCCCTGGGGGACCTTGTCACCCCCTCTTCATACATACCCCTGGTTCTACTCCAAAACCTTCCCCATGCCTCCCACCCACGGATACCCTTACTATCCCCGTCTTCCACAGTGATGAGGCCCCAGAAACGGGGGGTACAGGATGGGAGGAGGGATAGCAGGGGAGCCCCCTGAAATGTCAAATCTGGGTGGGTCAAGGAGCACCCCCACCAACAGGCGGAGAATGGGGGTGTTCAGAGGTTGGGGCATTAGAGGATAAAGGCACATCCAGTCTGATGAGGAAGGGGAGGCGCCCCTCACCCTGGGGGTAGGGCGGACAAGAGGGAGGGGGTATGACCCTGTTTCACACCCCTCCACTAGCTCCTGGAGGTTGGGGGGGACCCAAGCTGCTGTGCCACCCCCCTCCCCCCTAGATAAGAGCAGCTCCAGCGCAGGTCAGTTGGGCCAGTGAGGGCCATGGTGGTGGGCAGCAAGCGAGATGGAGAAGGGAGGGATGCAGGCTGGAGGTTTTATGAAACCCCATTCACCAAACTACCCAACTCCAGGGGGGCAGAGAGCTCCCCATTCTCTGAGGGGCCCTTAGGAAGCTTGCTGACAGTGTCACCCTGAGGGGGAAGTGGGGAAGAAAACGAAGAGGAAAGAAAGCAGGTGGTCAGTAAAAGTCCAGGTGTAGGAATCCCCTCCCACTAAGCCTTCCATGCACCAGGGGCTGGTTCCCTATCTGTCTTTTCACTCTCATTGTGAGCCACACTTTTCTCTGTTATGCTCCAATTCTGTACTATTCTCAATGCAGCCTAAACTCCATCAGGCACAAACACCTCAGCAAGTCATTAAAAGATTTTTTGGGGAAATGTTGTGTGTCCCCTGCTCTGGAATAAAAAAGGAGTGGGATAAACTGCACCTCGCCTGCCTACCTTCTGTCCTGAAAGAGAATCCTCTGAGGGTTTAGCACGTTCCAGGGGTGGCCGCTGGCGGCTCTGGGATTCTGCTCGTGAGATATAGTCAGCCACAGTCACTGGGGAAGGGAGAAGACCAACTTTCAGAAGGAACTTGGATATTCAGCCCCAGGATTCCCACTGAACCCAACCCTGATCTTCACACAGGGCAGGATATGTCCCATTCTAAGCTCTAGGAGGGCTCCTAGTCTGCAGTGCCCACTGACCTGGCTGACGGTCTCCACTAATAGACCCATCAGTCCGGTTACCACGGTTGCGGCGGCGACGGCTGCGATTTCGACGTTGGGGTCTTGATTCTTCTTCTGTGGAATAGAGGAAAACAATTCATACTCCCATTCTCCCATCCCTTATTCTAACCCACCTCTGACTTCTCAGGCCCCTCACCCAGGCCATTCTCTGTCATGTTGGGCCCATCAGACTCCAAGCCTCCATCCATAACAGTTCTGTCTTCATCAGTGCGGCGGCGACGAGAGCGACGACGCCTGGCACTTGCTGGGGGTGGTTCCCCAGGCTCTGAATCAACCGGGGGCTCTGGTTCCGATGTGTCCAGTAGACTGTAAGGATTACTGTCTGGATCTTTCAGCACTGGTCAGAGGAAGGAGGGGGACTGGGAGTCAAGTGAATTTTGTCTTTCCTTTTGGCCCACATTCATGACCCCAACCCTCGGGTACCTGAGCTAATAGATGAAGAGTTGTATCTTGAGGTGGGTCGGGGAGCAGGCGGAGGTCCCCTACCCCGGCCCCCAATTGGCCGCCTCCGGCTATCTTCCCCCCGAGTTGGGGGATCCCGGTCACCAGGCCCAGCTCTGTTGGGCTCTTCTCTCTTCTCTGACTCAGTCTCAGAAGCTGTGGAAGGGTCTGAGCTAGGGCCTGAAGAACACAGTGGCATTTATTCAGGGCCATTCATCCCACCCCAGGATCCATCACAGCCCCAAAACTGGAAGAGTAGTTCCTCTCACTCACAAGCTCCCAACCAATCACCTCTATCACAAGTTTCTAGAAGTTTCCACCCAGCCCACTGCCTCTCCCCACTGGACCCACATCTGTCTTACCATAGGCAGGACCCCCAGTCCTGCGGCCCCTGCCCCGGCCCCCATAGCTGCCGCCATAAGTTCTTGTGGTGTGGAGAGAGGAGGAGGAGCTCTCATCAGTGGTATAGCCAGCCTTATCACTGCTGCCGCCCCGTCCACTCCCAGGAGGGCGAAAGCCCAGCCCAATCTGCCGAAGCTGTTCATCAATTTGTAGCCTCTCCAAGCGAAGCTGCTCTACCTCCTGATTGGGAAAAAGATGGAAGATGAAATGCAAGAAGGAATAAGATCAGTGGACAATTCCCTTCCTTCATGCTTCTCCTACATAGCTAAGCTCTCAGGAATGCAAGGAGAAGAAAGACACTGGCTGAATAAGGAAAATTTAGGGATCTAACCCCACAGTCAAAATTTCCACCAATAGGTCTTATTCTACAAAGACAAACTATGTCTTTGTAGACTGTGGCACATGCTTATAATCCCAGAAACTGGGGAGGTTGAGACAGGAAGATTGCAAGTTCAAGATCAGCCTCAGCAACTTAGCAAGACCCTGTATCAAAATAAAAAATAAAAAGGACTAGGATTGTAGCTCAGTGGTAAAGCATCCTGGGATCAATCCCCAGTACTCAAATAAATAAATAAATAAATAAATAAAACTAGGAGCTGGGCGTAGTGGCACACACGACTGTAATCCCAGCAATTTGGGTGGCTGGTCAGGAGGATCACAAGTTCAAGGCCAGTTCAGCAATCTAGTAAGGCCCTAAGCAACTTAGTGAGACCCTGTCTCAAAATGAAAAACTTATAAAAGGCATAGAACAGTCTTATGTTAAATCTCCACTGTTCAGAAACATGACAAACTGGGCACCCCAATTCTGAAGCTTATCCTTCAGAACTCCTTTCCCCCTTGCATATACACAGCTTGCTCCTTTCCTGGGTTTTCAGCATGGTTACCTGCAGGTAGGAGAGGTGATACTCCAGCAGTGCCTGAGCATTGCTAATATTCTCTCGGGTGCCAACAAATATGAAGGGAACCATTCCCTGGAGAGTAGAGGGAAGAAAAGATGGATGATAAAGGACAGTAGGACACAAATATTAACCCCACCTGGTCTCCCAGGGGAGCCCATCCAATGGGATCAAGATCTACTAAGGGTAAACAAAAATGTCTGTGTTCCACCCTCTGCAAATAACCAGCCCTCAGAAAACAATCCCTCCCACTTCGCGAAACTAATCTCTAGGCCTAGTTGCCCATACCTCCTCCCTGGGGTTCTTCTTGTCATTATCACCTTCCACACGAACCCTCACCACACCAGATTTATCCACAATCTCCTGGATCACTTTCCCATTCTTTCCAATCACTTTGCCTGAAAGGGTAAAGGAAGAATTAGGCTTTTTTCTTTCTTTCTTTCTTTTTTTTTTTAAAGAAATAAACACTTATGAAAATCCTGTATCTGGGCCCCTAACACTATCCCCCCCCCACCCCGAGACTGAGCATCACTCTATTAGCCCAGGCTGGTCTCAAACTTCTTGGCTCAAGCGATCATCCCACCTCACTGCACCCAACTTTCTTCCCACCACCATACTGTGACTGAACACAGGGCCTCACACATGCTAAGCAAATACTCTACCACTAAGCAACATCCCCAGCCTGTGCAATCGGCTTTCTATGCTTTCTATTCTTTACATATACCCAAACTCACCAACCAGGTTCCTGGGCACTTGCACAGAGTCCTCAGAAAACTCCAGGTAGCTTCGGGCCTGTCGGCATGCCTCAGGAGTCTATGGAAGAAGAGTGGGGAGTTGTTATCAAAACCAAAGACCTGGATCTCCAACAATTATCTCCTTGCCACGATTCTGGGGAAACTGGCTATCACCAAAGGCAGGGAAGAAGTGTACCATAACTTAGGTTGGTTTTCCATGTTAACCTCCCTTCCCTCTATCCCCTAAGAGAGCCTGAAGATAGATATCTTTTGCTAACCTCCCCGTAGATGCGAAAAGTGCAAGTCTCTTCGCCCAACTCAATGGCAGTCACCCCAGGTACTTTTCGGGCCTGCTGGATATTGGCACCGTGAGTCCCAATTGCCAGACCCATCAGGTCTTCTCGAACCGTGAATTCCTCCTGGAATGCTGCTGCCAACTGCTTGCTTGTCTGAAAAGAAAAGATACTATAAGAATCATGGTGGTGAGCCAGGTGCAGTGGTGCACGCCTGTAAACCTAGTGGCTCAGGAGGCTGACACAGAATGCTCGAGTTCAAAACCAGCCTCAGCAACTTAGAGAGGCCCTAAGCAACTTAGTAAGATCCTGTCTCCAAAGAAAATATTTTTTAAAAGGGACTGGGGCTGCTCAGTGGTTAAGCACCCCTGGGTTCAATTCCCAGTACCAAAAAAAAAAAAAATCATGGTGGTGGATCTCAGAACACCTGTCACAGGTGCCTGAATCTTTGCATAACTTAAATAAGGAAGAATATGTGAAAGAAAGGCAGAAACTCTTTAACACCAGTGGGGCAGGGAGCAGGAGGATGGTGTAATGAGGGCAAAGTTTGAGCTGGGAGTCACCAAAGTTCTGAATTTGGCTCTGACACTATCAATAGGGTTGTGTGATCCTGAACAAAACATATACTGTGTGCCTCTGGTCTGTCACCTGCTAAGTGATTACAACTGACCTACCTCATTCTCAAGACTATCAAGAGCATAAGCAAGGCTGGTGTGAAAGTTCTTTTCAGAAGGTACCTATAAGTGTAAGAAATTCTTATCTTAACCAAACAAATAACAATTCTTCCCAAAACCCAACAAGTTGAGTAAAAATTAAGGGGTTAAGAAAAGCAGAAAATGAACCTATGAACTACTACAGTTCTACTTCATTTCTCAACCAGCCTTTAGAGGGATCCCTGGTTCAGGGTTAGGAAGATAAGGTTCAAAAGCTTCTA
Organism: Sciurus vulgaris; assembly: GCF_902686455.1. Classification (NCBI taxonomy): domain Eukaryota; kingdom Metazoa; phylum Chordata; class Mammalia; order Rodentia; family Sciuridae; genus Sciurus; species Sciurus vulgaris. The sequence continues at coordinate 54,267,815 of NC_136463.1, read as the reverse complement.
GAAAAGTTGAGTCAAAGTAGAATGCACCAAGTTAATAAAAACAACTGATTAGGTCACTGAAATATCACAATCCACAATTTCTTACTTCCAAGATGGATAGGGTTGAATTATAGCAAGGAGTACACTAGGTATAAAAGAAAATAGGGAAAAGAAACTTAGTTGGGTATTCAAAATTACTAAATTTGGGACAAAGAGAAGATCCATAATGACTTACATGTATCTTCTAGAGAAGATAGAGAAGGGTTTTATTTCTTAAACTGCCTTAGCTCAGTGGCACAGCACATGCTTAGCAGTCTCAGAGCCCTAATTTCAATCCCCAGCACCAAAAATAATCTGCTTTATGGAGTAAAGGCATTTGTTATTGTATTAGTTCTTATGTTTTATAGAGTTAATATCTGTGTGTGTGTGTGTGTGTGTGTGTGTGTGTGTGTGTGTGTGTGTGTATGTATTTTTTTGAAACAGGCTCTCGCTATGTTGCTGAGGCTGGTCTCCAACTCCTGCACTTAAGATATCCTCCTACCTCAGCCTCCTGAGTGGCTTGGTACAGTTAGAATTTTAAATAATTTTAAAATGAAATAACACTAAACAAAAGGCAAGATTTCTTAAAAAGGAGGACATGTCCCTATTTTTCACACTTGGGACCTATGCTTAGCTTATCTAAGTTACTACACAGATCAATGTAGCCAAGTCCTGAAGAGCTGAAAAGTCTACCTTTTCATGACCAGGAAACTTGCACTTGGAAACCGGAGCAGAAAGTTTGTATCATCTGGCAGTAATGGTGAATTTTAAACTGGCAGTGCCCTGAGAAGCATTCCTGGAAAGTGAAAGATTACCATAATCCAGAATTTGCACAGGCTCACAGAAAAGCCTCCTGAAGATCAGTTCACTTGAAAAAATGGAAATAGATGTACATGTGTACACACACACCGGCGCTACCATTAAAAATTGCATAATACCTAGGAAAAGGGAACCTCAAAATTATAGGATGTTAGGACTCAAAAATCTATAGAGGGGGGGCTGGGGATATAGCTCAGTTGGTAGAGTGCTTGCCTTGCAAGCACAAGGCCCTGGGTTCAAATCCCCAGCACCGCAAAAAAAAAAATCTGTAGAGGGCCTGCGTGTGTAACTCGGTGTTAGAGCACTTGCCTAACACACAAAAGGCTCTGGTTTGGCTCCCATTACCACAAAAAACCCCACACAAACTTGTACAAATATTCTTGTCTAACTATTTCATTGTCAGAGATGAAGAAAAGAAAGCTTGCTGAAATCAAATGATTTGCCAAAGGACAATTATTTGACAAAGTGAGACATGATTCCAGCCTGGCACAGTGGCGCATGCCTGTAATCCCAATGGCTCGAGAGGCTGAGGCAGGAGGATTGGAGGACTGCAAGTTCAAAGCCAGCCTCAGCAAAAGTGAGGCGCTAAGTAACTCAATGAGACCCTGTCTCTGAATAAAATACAAAACAGAGCTGGGAATGTGGCTCAGTGGTCAAGTGCCCCTGAGTTCAATCCCCGGAACCCCCACAAAAAAAAGACAGTATTCCAAGTCTAGCAGTGCTCCCAGTGTACAAATGGTTCTCTCCTATATCCCACAAAGCTCATACAAGGCAGTATGGATTAGAGGCAATCTGGGGGCACTGCTGGAAATAAGAGCCATGATCTCTTCCTTCTTACCTTCTTTCATTAATTCTTTTTTTCTTTTTTTTTGGTGGTACTGAGGATTAAACTCAGAGGCACTTTACCACTGAGCTACATCTCTAGCCCTTTTTGTATTTTTCATTTTGAGATAGGGTCTAAGTTGACCAGGCTGGCCTTGTACTTGAGATCCTCCTGCCTTGGCCTCTCAAGTTGCCGGGATTACAGGCATGTGTCACTGTGCTCAGTACCTTCTTTGCACTTTTAGACAGTGTTTCTCTGACTGCACTTCAAGTAAAATTTCACTTCATCATAGGACCTCCTACCTTAAAAAAATTTTGAAAATAACGGTATCACAACAAGATAGAGCCCTGCCATCTGAAGGAGTATGAGATAAAATAGCTGATCCAGGTTTAACGGTCAGGAACAGCTTTAGTCTTTTTGTTCCAAAACCACAAAAGAGCATGAGTGGACGATGGGGCAGAAAGGGAGGGGGACAATACCACTCAGTAGAGTTAAGGGGAATCAAAACTTACCTCTAGGTGCTTGGTAGCCTCTTCATTGCGGGACATGAGTAGCAGTTTGGTGCGCAAGCTTCGGAAATGCATATCACCCAGCAGAGATGCACGCTTCACAGGGGCTTCTGTGGTTGACTGGGAAGAAACCAATGGGAAGTCATTAAAACTGTGCATACACACTGGGAAAAAGTCAGTGGCTGGAAATCAAAATGCCTGAGTCCCTGGAAAAAGGTAAAAGTTAAGAAACGAAGCTAGGCAAGAGGAAAATCATTGTTAGTCTCCTAAGAGTGAACTATCTGGATACCTAAGGGTATTGGTTTTAGACAGCAAGCATGGAGCAAGTATATGGTGAAAGGTATACACAGTCTCTTTTTCTTTCTTCTTCTTCTTCTTTTTTTTTTTTAACTAGGGATTGAACACAGGGGTGCTTTATCACTGAGCTACATCCCCAACCTTCTAATTTACTCTGAGACAGAGTTTCAATAAGTTGCCCAGGCTGGCCTCAAACTTGCAATCCTCCTGTCTGTCTCCCAAGCTGCTGGAATTACAGGCATATGCCACCACATCTGACTATGCGATCTATTTTTGAAAATTCAAATATCCAAGAAAGAGTCCCCAACTCAGATTTCAAAATGATTACCAGGTTAAAAAAAAAAAATTAAAGGCTGAGTTTTAGCTCAATGGTAGAGTGTTTGCCTGGTATGTAGAAGGCCCTGGGCTGGATCCCCAGCACCTCAGAGAAGAAAAATTAGGGTCATACTTAAATAACATTAAGGAAAGGTAGGGCTACCAGAGCCCCTAGGGGTCAGAAACAAAAAATTCTTCCTAACAAATAAATACAAACATAATTTGGCTTCTCCCATTTTGAAAGGGTTTATGTGAAATTCAAGTAGAAGAAACTCACCAGAATAAAGAGCTCACTATTTGTGATGTTGAGAAAGATGCAATTGGCTCCAAGTGCTTTCTTGAATTCTTTATGGACATTTTCATTGGAGCAGCTACAAGAAAGAGTACAGTAAAAGGTTCAGGGGAGAAAAAGCAGAGAGAAGAGGGAAGGGACCAGTTTAAAAAAAAAAAGGAATGGGAAATGAAAGGGGCATGGGTCCATTAAACTAAGGTGAACTACAGAGGGCCAGGGAAATAAAAAATGAAAAATGGGAGTGGCCCTGGGAGAAATAAGGACAGAAACTAGGGCTACAAAGATGGTCTTCCATTCCTGACCTCCCCGATACTCACGCCTCTCTCAGATCCTCAGGCACAGCCATGGTAACCTTGAAGAAGCTGCCTTTGGTTGCAAGGGGATTGGGATTAACTGGCCGAAGTCGCTCCAGGGTGACAATCTCATTGTAGGTGGCATCACAGGCAGCATATTCAATGACATAGAACTGGTAGAGGGAAATAAAGAAGTTGTAGATGGCCTAAACATCTATCTCCTACCTATCCATGAATGAATAAAACGCTGGTTTCAGAAAGTTCTCCAAAGGCCTTCACAATCACTCACATCTCCCTTCATCATCCGCACACGGGCCAGCCACCAGCCACAAGGTTCCTGTTCATTGGCTCGAGAATAAACCTGAAAAGAAGTTGGAAATTAAAGAAACACTGAAGACCATTTCAAAACATTAAGGATGGAGTAAGTATTAAGATACTTGGGATGTACAATAAACCAAGGATAAAGTAAACCAGAGGAAGAGTCCACTAACTAAAAATCAGAGGGCACTAGATTTTTTTATCTATTATTATTATTATTGTTTATTTAAGAGATGGGGTCTTGTTATGTTGCCCATCCTGGCCTTGAACTCCTAGACTTGAGCAATCCTCAAGCTATCCTTTTCCGTCAGCTTCCCAAGTTGCTAGGAATATAGGCTACACTACCACACCCAATAGGTGGATTGTAGATACTACTGTCACAAATGGAATTAATCCCCTGAATCTGGGGAGCTCCCCGAGTTGGACTGATCACACCTCTGATGGAAAAGGAACTACTGTACTCTACTTCCCCAAAGGCTACATGGCTGGATGTGGTGGCTCAGTTGGGGAAGAAAGGAGCACCAACCAACCAGAGAAGAGCCTAGGATCCTGAGAAAAAAAGTGTTCTTTTTTCTCCCCTGCCCTTACCTCCACCTCATCCCCTTCTGTGATCTCCTTATTATAGTCAGCTGGAGGTGGTAGCCGAACATCCCCAAAAGGAATCTGTCTTTCACTCTGCCAACTGCAAGAGAAATAGTGTTATAAAAGCTATTTAGACTGATGTGGTCACCTATTTCTTCAGGAAGGGGTTACTACCTTAGATGTGTGACTTCCACCTTCCTTAGCAAATAGAAGCTAAACTCCAGGCCTTAGTCCATAGTGATGTTGTCTTCCATCTCTTGCTAGAATCTAGCACGTGTCCCCACCCTTGCCAAATTTTCAGCCCTTTCCTCTCCTGGGGTTTATATTACCCACCAAAAGCTTTGGTTCTTCCCTACCTATTACATGCCTCATAGGACTCAGCCACCCCCTCTTTCTCCACTCTCCTTCTAGGACCTATTATGCTGAATTCTCTATTCCCAAGGTCTTACTTGTTTTCAAAGAAGATGGTGACGGAGTCTTCATGGACATCCTTCACAAAGCCCTAGAATGAATTTTTTAAAAAATGTAAAATACATAAAATGACCTTTCACCACCACTTTAGCCATCAGGGGAACAGAGACACTTGAAATCCTTGAACTAGAGTTTTAGGTGGGGCCACAAGCAGTCTTAAAACAGGGTCAGAAAGATTGTACTAGGAAAAGAATGGTAAGTTAAAGAAGGAAATAATATTGACTTGGAAAGAGATAATGTGACAAAATACAGAAATAAGACAGGAGGCAAACTAAGTAGAAGAGGAAATGCCACCCGCAACAGAACAGTCTGCAAACTGGTGGTCTACTCTGGCTTCAACAGGGGCCTCCCTATCTGTGTCTTTCTCCTGTTGTGCTGAGCAGCCTGCCAGAGTTCAATTAAAATACCAACAACATTTAGCAAGGCTAAGAATATCCCATGAGACAGTTTAAGGCTGTCCTGGAACATCTAGAGGACATCAGGATCTGCTGAGGGAAGGGTCCAGCTCCCCCATACAGCAAGAGACCTGAGCAGATTTGGTGTTCTTGATGCCTAGGGTCCTTGGAATATAATCAGAACACTGGAGAAGTTCAAAGGAAGGACTAGAATTTGCAGAAGAAAAAATAAGGACTTAAAAGATGTCTGATTTTTTAATGATAGAATGCTGAATTTGAAAATAAAATAGAAGACCCCAATCTTGAGATCACTGATAAAACAAACAGGGAATATTGAATAGCTGGTCCATCTCTTCCATGTCCTCACTAAAGAGACCAAAACTACTTGCTCAACCCTAAACTCCTAATTTTTTTTTTTTTTTTTTTTTTTACTATATTTTTGGTTTCATTCTAGATATCTGCTTAATCCAAGGCAACACAGGTTTTCTATATCTTCCTCTGGAAGCTGTATAGTTTTTCGTTTTATATTCGGATCTATGATCTGTTTTGAGCTAAATTTTGTACTGGAATGGGTACTGATCAAACTTTTTTTTTTTTTTTACTTATACATATCTAGTTGTTCCAGAACCATTTGTTGAAAAGACTACCCTTTCTCTAAACTGTCTTTTTCACTTTTGTCAAGAAATTAACATAAAATGACATAAAACCAATCAGATGGTGGACTTTTTGTTGGGAAGAGGTACTGGAGATTGAACACTCTACCACAGTTATGTTCCCAGCCCTTCTTTATTTCGTTTATTTATAGCAGTACTAAAGATTAAACCCAGGGTGCTCTACCATTGAGCTATATCCCCAGCCTTTTTGAGACAGGGCCTCACTAAATTGTGGAGGCTGCCCAAAAAAGTGCAATCCTCCTGCCTCAGCCTCCCAGAAGTGCTGAAATTACAGGAATGTGTCACCATGCCCACTTTAAATTTCATTCTTGATACAAGTCACCTTTCTTTTTTAGGGATAGGAACTTACTATGAAGCCCAGTTATTTTTTAGAGCCTTACTGTTGTCTAAGGCATGTAGTTATTTATTACTTCTGGGTCCCTTTCTAAACCAAACTTTATCTTTCTCTGACCATCTCTTCCCAAGAAATGCTTATCAATCCTCTTCATTCAGAATCAATATTCACTCCTATCACTCTTCACCCAAATCTTCTGAGGCACTCTAACTCCTTACCATCTGCCTGGGTTATTTTCTTGCCTTTTGGATGCTTTCCTTAGTTCCTTCCTAAGTGCCTTCCTTCTCTAACCACTAATATTTCATTCCTACCCGCTTTTTCCTTTCGTCTTTCTGGTACTGGGAATTGAACCCAGGGTACCGCACATGTTAAGCATGTGCTTCATTTCTAAGATAATTCTTTTCCATTTTTTGTTTTTTGGTACTGGGGATTAAACTCAGGGGACCTTTACTATTGAGCTGCATATTCGGTCTTTTTTTTTTTTCTGGGTACTAGGGATTAACTCAAAGGGGCTTTACTTGAGATACATCCTGAGTCACTGGGATTACAGGTGTATGCTACTGCACTCAGTTCTCTTTTCATCTTTATTAGGGTCTGTCTCAATTTCTAGAAATATTTCAACCGATCTCTTCAGCTGACTTTCTTAAATTCTTTATCCAAAATGCTTACCTCCATGTCTTCACGGTAGGTTATCAAGAGTTACCTATTCTAAAACATTTTAGGGATGAGACAGAAGGAAATAGAAAAGAGACAGAGGAGAATCACCTGCCTGCCTCTGTTATGAAGAGATTTACACTATGCCACTGGCTTTAATCCAATTCTTCACCATGTTAGCGTTGGCACACAGGGCTAATAGCATTAATACTGTTTTTTTTCCCAGCTACCATTATTTCCAAGGCAAAATGCTAAAACTCAGAAAGGAGTCAAACCTTACATTGTTGAACAATTCAAAATAAATGTCACTCACCCTTATACCTTCAAGGTTTTTTTTTTCCCTTCAAATATTCTCCAAAGGACTGGGGTTGTAACTCAGTGGTAGAGTGCTTGCCTAGCACATTTGAGGCACTGGGTTTGATCCTCAGCACCACATAAAAACAAAATAAAGGAATTGTGTCCATCTACAGCTAAAAATGTTATTATTTATATGTATATATATACATATACTATATATATGCATATATATATATATATATAAAATCTCCCCAAAAGTAGGTCTTTTCCCAGTTACACATTCCAAACCTATAACTTCTTTTTAATTCTGACCATTAGCCCTGATAATGGTTTTTGTTTTTGTTTTCTTTTTAGAATACCAGTGGGAGAAAATGAATTCCAAGTCCTGTTCACTCTATGCTCACTGAGAAAACAAGCAAATAAGGGCAAGAGCAGGTGAGCAAATCTATTAGAAAACCATCCAGATCCAGAGGATGACTTGATTCAGTGGCCATACTATACACTGGTTTTGTCTTCTGGAGTCTAGCACCAGGTAGACAGAGGTAGAATGTTCTAGGTTTCTAGGTACTACTGTTTCCTCAAATCAAAAGATATGAAATCAGTCCCCACCTTCACCCTATATTCTAGTCCTGACCTGTCAAAAGAAATAAGGAGTTCTAGGAGAAAAGCAGGAGGAGGTTGGGTAATAACTTTTGAATCTGATGATGTTCCATTCATTAAGAAAGTAATGAGAGCAGGTGCACTGGCACATATTTATAATCCCAGCAACTCGAGATGCTGAGGCAGGAGGATCGCCAAGTTCGAAGCTAGTCCAAGCAACCTCACACATAGCCCTAAGCAACTTAGTGAGACTGGCTCAAAATAAAAAAAGTTGGAAATGTAACTCAGTGATAAAGCACCCCTACATTCATCAGGTACCAATTTAAAAAAAAAGGGGGAAGTGAGGGCTGAGTATAGCTCAGTAGTAGCATGCTTGCCTATCATGTGTGAAGCTATGGGTTCAATCCCCAGCCAAGGGGGGAAAATAAAAGAATGAATACAAATTAGAATATCTACACAAGGTCTAGGAAGTAGGATAACTTGTGTCCTGGAAGGTGAAAAGATAGCTCATTTGGAAGAGTACACTTAAAGGAGGAAAAAAAAATTACATTCTGACAGAAAAGGAAGGATTGGTGGGATAGTTACAAAATAACTTAGATCCCAGAACTGCCATCTGTCCTGGAAGAAAATCAAAATAGGACCCAATTCGCAAAGAGGAAAATGGGACCTCCACAAATTTATAGTTTTAGAAGCAATGTAAACACTCCTTGACCACACCAAGGTTTGCTGAGTCATGAATATTAAATCAGTAGCAAGGTCAGAATGGATAAGTATCTATATGACACTGAGAGTGAAGAAAGATTAATCTGAATTTAGAGATTTGTTGTTTTTAACTCAATCACAGAGCCGAAAATGCTAAGGTGGCCAGAACAAATTCCACATTACCTGGCTTCAGGATCAACTCCAATTAAACCCTATTCCATCCTTATTCACTCAAGTCTATCATTGCCATAGCCCACAGATAAAGAAAAGGGAAAGATAGATACTTTCTGTTGGATACTCATACATGGAACAGGAAATATGCCCCTTTGCAGCCTAAAGTGGATACCAATCTTGCCTAGCTGTGCAAAGTTCCCATGCTTCTAGAACAAAAGCAAACATCACACCTTGACCTCAAGCTCAATCTGAGAATCACTCTTCTTGAAAGTCAGAATTTGTGGGTGAGAAGGATCCAAAATGAAGGACAAGACACGGTGGGGAAAAAGGCTAACATTTGATGAGAAAGGTTATTTCAACAAAGGTAATACAAGTTGGGGGGACAGGATATGAAATAAATGTGTTCTATCAGAACCAGAAAGGAATTAAGAGATTTTTTTGCCAAATAAAACAGAAATGTTATGGAGGCAGGCAGGTTAGAAGAAAAAGTCCCAAGAGATAGCTAAGTAGGCAGGCAATGAGAAAAGAGATAAGCTGGGAGCTTCCTTTAGCTAGAAACAGAATAAGGTGATTCCTAGGGATTACACAGGAATAGAGAATTTTAGGATAAAAAGGCAAAGACTTGCACATAAAGAAATCTGGCAAGGAAAGGCAAAAAATGGTAGAAATTTAAAGTGAATAAAAAATAGGGGGGGCTACAATGAACTTATCAACTGAAGTGGGGAGCAATACAAACCCTTTCAGTTAAGCCTTCCATCCTTCCATGATTTCGCAGGAAGAGTCAGAGAAAGTCTTCCAAGGGTATGAGAAGGTAGAAAGATCTACTGTGAGAGAAAATGACCTGAGGGAACTGAGGGAAGGGAGGGCCTTTCTTCTCATACCTGATGTTATGAGCAGATATCTTTTCTCTGGCTCCCCAGGATGAAATGAAAAAATGAAATGGGAATCAGAAAGTCTGGGGCAATTCTAGGCATAAAGTCCAAAAAAAGTTCAGAATTCCATCAGTCACACGAAGAAAAATGCCTGAGAAGAAAGAAGTTCTCTCTCTGCCAGGAGTGGTGGCACACACCTATAATCCCAGCTACTGGAGAGGCTGATGCAGAATCTCAAGTTTATATTCAGCCTGGCAACCTGGAGAGACCCTATCTCAAAATAAAAGGGTTAGGATGTAGCTCATTGGTAGAGTGCTTGACAATCATGGGCAAAACCCTGGGGCCAACTCCCAGTTTCAGAGGATAAAAGGGAAAAAAAAAAGGCCAGGGTCTCTCTGACTTAATCTAAATTGGTGGTGGGGTGGGGGGGGAGATGGGAGATGACCTAGAAAATGATAGTAGTAAAAGGATTTCAAAGGAACAAAATCCTGGGCAAGGGAAAAACTGAAAATAACCAAGGGTCTTTGAATGATAATCCCTGTCTCTTTCCAAAAAAGGCTGTCAGATCAGGAATTGGGAGAACTGACCAAAGGTCTTCCAGAAGTGGAAATCCTTAAGAAGATAAACATAAGGGATCCTGGTGAGATTCCCTTTAAGAAATCATGAATATGGTCTTATGCTTTCAAGATGAAGGAACTATATGAACAATCCAAAGATATCTGAGGTCAAAGTGAGATACCAAATACAATACATCCCTGAGTAGAATGGCAGACCAGCAGGCCTTGAAATAAAGATTTGATGGGTGACAGACTTGAAAAAGAATCCACTTTATGGTTGGCTGGGAGGCAACTTGACTGTTATAACCTGAGGCCAAAGATGCCAAATGTCATAAATGAATTTTGACCGTTTCTCCTTGGGCTGGGAACAGGAATATAAGATGAAAGTGGGGTGAGTGTTCCACAGCCAGTAGGCAGAGGACTCCCTGAGGAAGATTAAAGGATCCAATATGGGACAGAGGGCCTTCCCAAGGGGTTCATGTGGGAGAAGAAAGAAAATTCTCCATGTGCTTAGACTGTAGGGAAGATGTGATTAAGGGCTAAGGTATGTCTTCCACTAGGAAACATGAAAGTCAATTAGAAGCTGGGTAAAGAGGTTTATCATGGGGGGCGAGGAGTGCCGATCCAAGCACAATAATGACCTGATGTCCATTCTCTCGGAGCTGGAGGTAAAAACAGGTGTAAAAGAGGAGTCAAAAATAAGAGGAAGAGGGCTGACTCCCAGCGGTCTGCCTATGAGGGCTGCGGGTGGGAGCGTGGGTCGAAGGTTCTAAGGGTCAGGACTTAGCTACAGGAGCTCGATCCCGCCCCACTCTTCCCTACTCCGCCTGGGGGAGGGGACCAAAGAGGGTGTCCCGGGTCGGCGAGCCGCCTCACCTTGTAGAAGGCCCCGTTGGAGCCGCGCACCTCGACCGGCAGTCCCGGCTCCACATCCCCCCCAGAGGACAGGCCGCCCATGGCGCCGCCACCGCCTCCGACTCCGGCGGCGGCAGCTGAAGCAGCGCTCTGAGTACGGGCCGGACCTGGCCCCCGACGTCTCCCCGGAGGAGGAGCCGGAGGGGGAGCCGCGGGGGGCGGGAGCCGGGCCGGCCCCACGGCGGCCCTGCCACAGCCAACGAGCAGGGGGCCAGGGCCGGGCCGCTCCCCGTCCGCCGCCGCCGCCTTGGTCTCCGCCACCGTGAGGGGAACGGCCGCCGCCGCCGCTGTCTTCGTCACCTCAGCTTCCGCCCGCCGCCGCCGCCCCCGCTGCTGCCTCAGTCCCGGGACCCGCCGCTGCCGCTGCCGCTCCACGGCCTCCACCTCCCCCTGCCGCCGCCGCCGCCGCCGCCGCCTACTGCGCAGGCGCACCCGGCACCCGCCCGCCGCGCGCGGTGTTTGAGGACCACGGCGCAGGCGTCAAGGCAGGCGACCCCACTCGCGCTCGCCAGCGCATCAGGGCTTCCACATTCCCCTCCTCTCTCTCACGCCCCCTCCTGGTCGCTTCCTTGCGCTTGCGCAGAACGAGATGAGCGCTCTTTATTCGTCTCCCCACCACTCCACTGTCCGCCTCCCTTCCTTTCCTCCGCCTCACAACACTGAGTGCAAACCAATCACGGGGAGGGAGGGACAGAGCTCACTCCCTCGGATTGGATTTTCGCCGCCAGGTCAGGCCACACCCACTTCGCCACAAGGAGCCCCACGGACTAGGGCAACTTAGGGATGGGCATGCGCATGAATGACTGCTTGGTCACTTTCCCCACCTTTGTCTTTCTTTGTGCGCACGCTCCAGAGAAAAAAAAGGAGGAGCCAGAAGGCCAAGTGTCCGGTGCGCATGCGCTGGGCTTTGCCATCTGCGGGCACCGGTATTGACTATCTTAAGTTATCTTTAACCGTGTGGTATACGAGATTTAAGAGTCAGGGATCTTAACCTGGGGATGTAGCTCAGTGCTAGAGTGCTTGTTCGGCATGCTCATGGTCTAGGGTTCACTCCCCAGCACCACAGGGGGAAAAAAGAGCCATGGCTTTTGACTTGAGATTTTAATATAATGAAGAGTTAAAGAATAATTTCGTAAACTATACCGAAAAGCAAATGCAACCGAGCGGAGTAGCGTTGCTCGTAATCCCAGCAACACCGGAGGTAGAGGCAGGAGGATCACACGTTCAAAGCTAGCTTCGGCAATTTATGGAGATCTGATTTTCTCTTTGTTTTGGTGTTGGGTTTTTAAATCCAGGGCATTGCGCATAACTAAGCATGCACTCTCCTACTAAGCTACACCATGACCCTAATTTGAATTTTAAGATGGGTCTTCAACATTTTAAACTTCCATAGATCCTGATTTCTACAGCTTACACATTTATGTTCTAACCTCAGTGTCTGAATTTTCATCCCACTGATATGACAATTTAACCAATGGCTCAGGCACAAAAGAAACTATACCACCATCAAAAGCGATGACAGAAAAAAAAAAGTGATGACAGATACACACTATACAACCTGGAAACGTGTTCCTGACATGGTTAAATTAAAAAACAGGCTACAAAAGTATGATCCCATAAGTCCTACTCATTTAACTATATATGTATATATTCTGTATGTGTTCTAAAGTCTGAATAATCAATACCAAAGGCTTAATAGTGATTATATAAGTAAGGTTATGACTTCTATTTTTATTTTACTAATTTTTTTTTGGAGCTGGGGATTGAACCTAAGACCTTGTGGATGCTAAGCACACATTTTACTACTGAACCACACCCTCGCCCCCTCTGGTTTTTTTTGAGGCGGGGGTACTGGAGATTGAACTTAAGGGCACTCAACCACTGAGTCACATCTCCAGCCCTTCTTTGTATTTTATTTAGAGACAGGGTCTCACTGAGTTACTTAGCACCTTGCTTTCACTGAAGCTGGCTTTGAACTCACAATACTCCTGCCTCAGCCTCCCTCCTCCCTGGGATTACAGGCGTGTGCCACCATGCCTGGCTACTAGTTTTATATGTATGCTCCAATTTTTTTTTTTTTTTTACAACAAATCTGCATTACTTGAATAAAATAGTATGAAACTGGGGAATAAGAGCTAGAGGAATAGCTCAGTGGTAAAGTACTTGCCTAGCATGTTGAAGGCTCTGGGTTTGATCACCAGGAGCACAAAAAAGAAAGAAAAAAAAATAAGAAATGAACTTTCCCTTCTTGTTCCCTGGTCTTAAAGGTTTCGTTTTTTTACCTTGATTTTCCTCTTTTATAAGGTATGTCAGGCTGAAAATAAAGACTTTGTGACTTTTTTTTTCTTCTTGCTGGTATGATTGAACCCAAGCCCTTCAATATGCCAGGTAAGCACTCTATCATTGAGCTACACCCCAAGCCAACTTGTGACTTTTTTTTTTCTCTTTTCTTTTTCTTTTTCTTTTTTTTTTTTTTTTTTTTTTTTTTTTTTTTTTGTGTGTGTGTGTGTGTAGTAGGAATTGAACCCAAGGGCACTTAACCACTGAGCTACAGCAATTTAAATTTTTTTTTTTTTTTTTTTTGAAATACGGTCTTGCTAAGTTGATTAGAGCCTCATTAAATTGCTGAGACTGGCTTTGAATCTGCTATTGTACCTCAGCCTCCTGAGTGCTGAGATTACAAGCATATGCCATTCCACCTGGCTCAGACTGCGTCTTTAAAAAAAAAAAAGCTGGGGATGTAGTTCAATAGTAAAGTATTTTGTCTGGTATGTGCAAGGCCTTGCTTGGTTCATTCTCCAGTGCTGAAAACAAAACAAAACACTAGGTAGCTGACTTCTTAACAGGGCCAGGATTTCCCTAAACTTCTGGGGAGGTTTCAGCCTCCCCAGTATGGTGCCAGTGCTCCCAGCTAGCTGAGCTGATTTATTAAAACTTAGGGCAAGGGGTCCTTCTCAGTTTCCCTTGAAGTGCTGACACCAGGGGGCAGTCTGCTGCCTCTGTCGAGTGGTGGGCCTGCCATAATTTTGGATCTGGCATAGCTCAATCCAGATATTTGAGGCCTTCAGATTCTAAACAAACTCCATCTGCCAAACCTGTTCACTCACTCTCTCTTTTCCCTGGTCACACAGCCAGAGCCAAGACTGGTGTATGAAGATCAAAGACAACTTTGTCCCTCCCTTATCCTTCCTGGCTATTTCAGCCTCCATCAGAGCAACATCCCCTAATCTGAACACAGAAGGATCTTGTCCAAGCACAGTGGTGCATATCTGTAATCCTAGCTACTGGAAAGAGAGGCTGAGGCAGGAAGATCACAAGTTTGAAGCCAGCCTGGGCAACTTAGGGAGGCTGTCTCAAAATAAAAAGGGTTGGGTGGTAGCTCAGCGATAGAGCATCCTTGGGTTCAAACCCCAGTACTCCAAAGGGGAAAACAAAATTTATTGAAGTGACTGAAGACTTTGTCACCTTATCAACTCTTCTACCCAACACCATATCAGGACACAATAATTCTCATTTATTTTTCACCCTCAACAAGGCCTCTCCCTCAATTCTGCTCTTTCTGTACTCCAGGAACTTGCATCCACAACCCTCTTTTCTCAGGGAGGCCTCTGGGTCACTGTGGAGATGGTCTCTGAGGAGTGCTTGAGTGGGTGGAGACAGAAACTCCAATAGAGAGATCCCCAAGCGATGGCATCACCTTCCTGCCAACTCCCTCATTGCCTCTCCTTCAAAGCAGAAGGAGTGCCAGCCCTCTGCTTCAGTCAGATCTTGGGCTCCTAGGGCCTTGTACAAATCCATGGCCCTCTTGTTCCAGTCCAGAACTGCCAGGCGGAACTGGGAGCAACCTTGATCCAAGGCCACCTGTGGAGAAAACATTACTCACTGTTCTGAGGCCAAAAGGGAAGACTCACCCCCTCATTCACCTGAGTGCCCCCATATAACCTTGCTTTTTCAGGCCTCGCTTGTAGTTCCCACCCTTCTCACCTCAGCCACTGTCTTGATTATTCTGGAACCAATCCCCTGACCTGTTAAAAGGAGAAAGAGGCAAAAAGAATCATTGTTTGAGTTGAAGGAGATCAGAAAAGGCCATAGGCACAGATGAGGGGGCTCAACCACTGGTGGTGGGTTTGTGATCCTGTGTCCACCCCGGTCTCAGACCCTGCCCAGTACCACGATATTCTGGCATCACATAGATGTCCTCCAGATAAATGCTGCGTCCCTTCCATGTGCTGTAGGTGAAATAGTATAACCCGTAGCCCACCACACAGGTCTCTGAAAGAGAGAAAAGAAGGGTAAGGCCCCTGGAAACAACAGGAGAGAGGACTGAGGCTGACTGGTGAGGTGCTCTTACCCTGTAATTCCCCAGGTGCTGGAAGAATCTCTGCTACCAAACAGTGGTAGAAAGGATTCTCTCCAAAGCCATCTGCTCTCAGGGCTGCAGAGATGGGGAAATCTGAGAAAGAGGACCCTGTGTATGCCCACCCAGGAGCTGCTGCCCAGGAAACACATCCCTTACTTCCTCCCCAGCCCCCATCAGGGCACGGTTGCTGAGCCCCCACCTTCTTCACTGATCTTCACCTGATCCAAGAGTTTCTCGAACTCGGCCAGTTCCTGGGGCGCGGGGACGGAGACAAGATTAGAGTAGGAGGGCCGGGATGCTCCCGGAGCCAGATCCCAAGGCGCGCCCCTCCCCCACACCCTCTTCCCACTCCCGGGCTCAGGCCGCTCCGCTCTGACCCCTCTGCTTTCCCACCCCCAGGCTTCACCCGAATCAGCCTCAAGATGTCTCCACAGTCTCCCTCCTTGGCCTCTCGGATCCGCACGGAAGCCATCCGGACCCCAGCGTTTGGACCAACGACAAAGATCCCCACTCCCGTTCTGCAGGGCTGAGCAAAGGGCATACAAACTCGGGTCACGAAAAGCCGGGAGATGAGGGAAGTGGAGGTGCCACGGGTTCCCAGCCCGGGTTCTAGTGCTGCCAGGAAGAACAGAGAGACCAGCAGGGAAAGTGAGTTGGTCCTGACCGCCCCGGTAACCACTAAATTCGCCCAAAGAGGCGCTTCCCCTAGCCAATCAGCTTGCAAAATAGGCGCATCCCCGCCCCCAGCCCCACCTCTGACAGCACGGTCTTGTGACTGGGCCCAGGGCAGGGGTCAAAGCTTCCGGTCCAAATCTCCATCAGAGATACCCTCCACCACCCCCGCTCTGAAGTCACCTTGTGCTCCTTTAATTGAAGTGTGCAGTGATTATCTACTTTAGCTTTCACTCACCCACCCATTCAGATCCACCTGAACCCTGGGTGAATCCCCAAGACCCCCAGCTGTAAAAGCTATGTCCCACGGTTTTGTTTGGTTTCTGTTGTTTCAGTGTTGAGGATCAGACCCAGGGCCTCTAGGCAAGTGCTATACCAGGGAGCTATGCCCCCATCCCTATTTCTACAGCTGTTGGGTGGCTCAAAATGTTTCTTCTCTGAGGGACATTTCTATTTTAAAATGGGTCAGGGAGAGGGTACACTGTTGGGCCCTGTAATCAATGGATAAGAGAGATCTTTAGGAATGGGGCCAGGTTACTTAGTATCCGCTAAATCACACACAAAGACAATAGCTGCTTGTGAGACAAGCGTCAGAGGCCTGGGAAAACTTAGGGAGGAGTTCAGAACAGATAACAGATACCATGTCTGCTTTATCTCAGTGAACCCTCATGCACAGCAATCCCATAAATAAATGATTATTTCCTTCATTTGACAATGACAGTGAAGCACAAAGGTGAGGTGACTTGCTCAAGGTCATTCAGTCAGATAATTGAGATTCCATTCTCATCTCTAGCCCCAATGCTACTTGAGCAGGGCAGGATCCTTTGCAGACCTCAGGTCTGCTGAGGATCCTCTCCAAGTGGATAGAATGCTAGGTCAGGCTCTAGGGGAGAAAAAGGAACATGGGCTGTCTTCTCCCAGCTCATAAACTTCCCCTCTACTATGGGGGTTGATAATAGAGGGACTCTGTCCCTGGCCCCATTGCTTTCAGAGGAGCTGCAGGGTCAGTGTCCCAGTTTCCTGTCCCCTTTCTCCCCTCTGCCACCCCCCTCCCCCCTCCCCCCCATCCTTTAACTCTCCACCACCCATGTGCAAGGCTGCCTCCCCCACACGTACTCCTCAGAGTTGTCTGAGCCACAGAGTGGATTGCTGCTGACTATGGAGAGCAGAGGCCCACTGGTCACCTCACATCTGCTGCTGCTGCTGCTGCTGCTGCCACTGTTGCTGCCACCTCACACTCACCAGGGATGGGCTCTGGAACACCTTCTCCCCACCCAGGTGCCGAAGTGGGACAGGGTCCTCAGTTGTACGTGTATTTAAATGAACTGCACTTTGGCTCCATCCTTTTCTCTCCTCCTCTGTTCCTGTAGCAGTGTCTCTCTTGCCGTCTCTGATGTGTCCTTCACCCAACTTGTTTATCTTCTTTTTCTAACAGAGGGCCCAGGATCCTCCTGCTAGACACCTCAGCAATGGCCTAGGACAAGAACCTGTAGCTGTAATGTTCTTTAACCTCAGCAAGATCAACAAGTATGTGGTTCACCTATCCTCTGGACCCAGCTCCCTGACCCTACCCTGTCTCCATCAGTCGTCTTTCCATGTCTGCCTCTTCTGTCTCCCTGAACTCCACCTCTTCAACCCTCAAAAGACACACCCCACAGTTTTTCCTTCTTTGTCCTACCAGAACCTCCTCTTCCTTTGAATTTCGAACCTGGGATCCAGAGGGAGTGATTTTTCATGGGGATACTAATACTGAGGATGACTGGTTCATGCTGGGACTTCGGGATGGCAAACCTGAAATCCAACTGTTCAATTCCTGGGCCCAGCTTACAGTAGGTGCTGGACCTCGGCTGGATGATGGGAGATGGCACCAGGTAAGCGAGCTCTTCTCCTTCAGTGAAGGATATCTTGGGCTGGTATGCAGAAAAACAGAAGCGAGTTATTGGGTATCCTTTGTCATTGGCATCTCATCTAATCTACACAAAACTCCAAAAGTAGCTACTCTTGTTCCTGTTTCTTCAGATGAAAATTTTAAAGCCCAGTCAATTTATAAGTGAGAAGACCTGAGTGAGCCAGGGATGCCAGCTGTGTCTTCAAGTGCACATTCTTTCAACCATACTAGGTTGCCTCAGAGGAAAGGGGTAGCAACACACCCCCAAGGGCCTCTGTGTCTACTTCTCACCTCCTATTGCAGATGAAAGTGAAGATCGATGGGGACTCAGTACTGCTATGGGTGAATGGAGAAGAGATACTGAGCCTGAGACAGGTCTCTGGGCCCCTGGACAGCAAACCCCAGTCCATCATGAGGATTGCATTGGGAGGGCTGCTCTTCCCCACCTCCAACCTGCGGTTGCCGGTAACTAAATCACAGGGGTAGGAACTAAGACTAAACTGTGAAAATAGAAATCCAAATTTTAGGGAAAGAGAATGGGATAAGAACTGTGTGGAGGAAGTCAAATATTTGTGTCTCAAAGGGAAATAAACTGAGGATGTGAAGGCTGAGACTGAGGCTCACATACCCTACTTTAAATATTCCAACATTCTTCCTCTCCTCCACCCACTCCAGCTTGTCCCTGCCTTTGATGGCTGCCTGCGCCGGGATACCTGGCTGGGCCAACAGGCCCAGTTCTCATCTTTTTCCTCTACTACCTTCAGAAGTTGTGATGTGGAGTTGCAACCTGGGCTATTCTTCTCTCCAGGGACCCATGCTGAATTCAGTCTCCAAGGTAAACTTCTTGGAGACTATTTTTTCCTCCAAAGCCAGCTCTACCTTCCTCTGTCTCCTTCCAACACTAGGTCCTTCTCTCTACAAAACCCCAGCGTTGAGGCCTCAGGATGATCATTTCTCCCTGCAGACATTCCTCAGCCTATTGTAGAGCCCTGGGCCTTCTCTCTGGACCTGGAATTTAAGTTGGCAGCAGGCTCAGGCCATCTCCTAGCCCTTGGGGCACCAGAGAACCCTTCTTGGCTCAGTCTTCATCTCCAAGATCAAGTAAAAAAGGAGGGTGGGGGTACTTCCTGTATTCAGTAGAGCCTGAGAGCAATGGTCGGGGGAGAGGGGCTCCAAAATTTCAGTACTAGGAAGGCTTAAGAGTGGCATTCAGGTAGAGGTGGGGAATCAGAGACATATCTTAAAGTTGCCTACAGCATGCTGGGGAGATAGCTCAGTTGGTAGAGTGCTTGCCTGGCATGCATAAGGCCCTGGTTCAATCCCCAGGACCGAAAAAAAAAAAAAAAAAATAGAAAAGGTTGCCTACAGCAAACAAATTGCTTTTACTTAGATTATTTGGGGTGGGAGTGATTTCATAAAAGTTTAAACCAGGAAAATTGTGGCAGGATGTAAGTGGTAAGAATAGTCAGTAGGTGGAAGTGTGGTTTAAAAACTGAATTAAGGCAGCTAGGGTGGGGCCACAAGGAATAGGTGTGACCCATTCTTTCCTCCCTTACTCCTGTCTGTGTCTGTCTCATACTGCAGAAGGTGGTGCTGTCTTCTGGGGCAGGGCCCGGACTGGCTCTGCCTCTGGTTTTGGGACTCCCTCTTCAGTTGAAGCTGAATATGTCTAGAGTGATTTTGAGCCAGGGGCTAAAGACAGAGGTCCTTGTTCTGCCTCCTTCAAGCCTTGGCCCCCTCCTCAACCTCTGGACCCAGCCTCAGGGCCGTCTCTTCCTGGGAGCTTTACCAGGTAAGTGAGCTGTTCAAGTTCCTCAGTACCCCAAGGGAACTCTGAGAGAGAAGAAGAAAAAGCCACAAAAAAAGAGGGGAGTCCTTCTCTTCTCTGAGAGGACCCACTCTCTCCCTTGACAGTGTCCACCTTTCCCCTTTTCTATCCCTTCTTAAAAATTCATGCCTGTTACTCTAACATAAAAATAAAAGAGAGAAAGAAAGGTAGAGGACAATAGGGCTGGGGATACAATTCAGTGGTAGAAAGCTTGCCTAGCATACATGAGGCCATGGGTTTGATCCCCAGCACTGAGGAGAAAGGAGAAAGGAGATAAGGGGGCAGTGGGAGGAAGTGCTTTTGGAAATTCCAGTAAGAGAAATGAAAAGTAAGGAGTTTCAGGATTCAAGGCACCCTAATGCTCTAATGCCACTTCTATGCCACCTCCCTCTAGGAGAGGAATCTTCTGCCTCCTTTTGCTTGGATGGTCTTTGGGCACAAGGACAGAAACTGGACATGGACAGAGCCCTGAGCAGAAGCCAGGACATCTGGACTCACAGCTGCCCCCAGATCCCAAGCAATGGCACTGATACCTCCCATTAAACCCCCTATGAATGTAACATGCTCATTTATTCCACAAACATTACTGTGTACAGGTAAAGGACCAAATACTGTGTTGAGCATTGAGATGTACTGACAAGCACAAACTGATGTACTAATAAGGCTAACAAATAGGTGGATGATTGGAAACTGATAAATGCCATAAAAGAGCAATCAGAAAGTTGTAAAAGTACCTGGTGTGATGGTGCCCACCTGTAATCCTAGCTACTCAGGAGGCTGAGGCAAGAGGTTCTTAAGTTTGAGGCCAGCAACTTAGTGAGATCCTGTCTCAAAATAAAATTTTTAAAAAGTATCTGAGGATGTAGCTGAGTGATAGGCTACTTACCTTGCATATTGGAAGGTCTAGGATCAATCTCCAATAATGAGAAGAAAAAAAAAAAAAAGAGAGAGAGAAAGTTGTGGAAGTGTGGAGACTAGGAGGTCCTAACCTAGTCTGGGAGTCAAGGGGGGCTTCCCTGAGGAAGTGGTGACCAAGGCTGGGATCTCAGGAACAGCACCCACAGACATACACAAGTCACTTTCTGGAAACTAGAAGCCCAGGCTTTTCCTTCACATCTACTCCTTTTTACACTCCATTTTCCTACCTCAGAGATGAGGATAGAATTTTGTTGTCACCATCATTCTGGTCCTTGGACTGGCCATTGCTGCCCAGGGAAAGAGCAGCAGGGGGCGTGAGAGGGTCATAGAGAGATGGGGCAGGGGTTCTAGGAAAAGGGGTAGAAGTAGGGAGAAATAAAAAGGGAGGGGGACAAAGGATGTAGCGCAGTGGTTAGAACATTTGCCTAGCATGTGCAGCAACCTGGGTTCCATCCCTGGCGGGAGGCGGGAGTGAAAGAAACAGTAAAAAGAAAGAAGAAAAAGGGAAGAGAGGCAGAAGGAGAGAGTGACCTCATCTCTCCTAGTCTTTGTCCTTGCTGTGTTCCCAGACCAATTCATCTCTATTCCATTAAATAAAAACTGACTTGTACTGGTCCCAGTTGGGAAGCACAGGCAGATTCAGGAAGATCTCTGCCCTCAAAGAATATGGGGACCCAGGCCTCAGATCTCTGGAGAATCCTGGTGGCCCAGCCCCTCCCTGATGAACCCCCAGCATTTGGCCTCAGCTTTGAATCTTCAGGAGCCCCAGGACTTCAGCCTTCAGTCTGCACCTTTTAATTCTCATTTCTTTCATGAACTGTTATTTTATTTTTGGTACTGGATATTCAACCCAGAGCGCTTTACCACTGAGCTACATCCTTAGTCTTTTTCTTAGTTTTTAATTTGAGACAGGGTCTTGCTGAGTTGCTGTAGCTGGCCTAGAACTTGTGATCCTCCTGCCTCAGCCTCCTGTACCCTCTCATGAACTGTTAACCCATTTCCCATATCTCCAGACCCCATGGGAATTCTAGTGTCATAACCTCCCAGTTTCTTACAGGGATCTTCCTATCAGTAAGCCAGGCAAGAGGGTGTCACTCACTGGACTACTATCTCCTTTGGCAGATATTAGCCAGGACCTAAATGACCCCAGTGCAAGGAGACTTCAGTAGAGTCTCTTGGGTGGAAGACACAAATCCTAAATCTGGTCTTATAACCCTCCCAATCCTAACCTTTTAGGCTTTCCTGGGGTCTACAGCTGACTGCTCCTTGCCAGTAGTGTTTGTAGGAGGATCTCAGAAGGCCAAGGGAGTACACATGAAATTCTGGTCAATGTTCTATGCCACCTGGTATATCCTTTTAACTGCTATTTACTGGACACCTACAATGTGCCAGCACTGTTTTGCATACTGAGGATGCATTGGTGAAAAGGGCGCATACAATCCCTGCTGTTTTGAGGGAGACAAGCAGCCCATAAATAAGAAAACAAATATGTAAGCAGCATCATTTCAGATAGTACAGCTGTGAAGGGAATAAGATCTGTAATATAATAGAGGAAGAAGGGGAAAGGCAGTGTTAGTCTGGTAGTTAGGGGGTCAGGGAAGGCCTCTCTGAAGTGGTGTCACTTGCGCAGAGACCTGAATAATGAAAAGCAGTTGTCTTGTAGAGGCAGCGTGAGGCAGCAGGGAAGAGCCCAGATACACCTGGGCTCCCACTGAGGAAATTATTCTGTGGGCAGTTTCCTGATCTTACGTCCCCCGGAAATTCCCCAGGCCAACTTTTTTCTTCTTCCACCCTGCCCTCTCCAGGACATTGTGCCCCCAACTTCTCTTTTTGCAGGCTGCCCTAGATTCCAGGATTCCTGATTACCATCCAGAACTGTCTGCACTCTTTCATTAAGACTGACTTTGCTTTGACACTGACTTTGCCAGGCCCCCACCAAGGGCACCTACTATGCCTGCCCAATATCCCCTGCCTTTTCCACACCCCTCAAAAAAACCTTCCAGAATTTGGCAGCACATCCTGCAGTCTCCAGGCCTGGCCTACCCACTCACTCCACCCTATCCACTGTCTCTCTCTCTCCTTCCCTCCCTCTGGGTCTACCCCCCATCCTTTCTTTCTTTCAACTAACATTTCTTGGCTGTTGACAGTATGCCAAGCACTGTGTTAGGTAGTCCAGAGGGACTATAAAGATGATTAAGACTTGATAGTGGCCCTAAAGAACTGGGGTCTTGGGAGATAGACCTGCAAAATACTTTTACAGAGATGTGTATGAAACACCAGGGAACCCGGTTGTTTCTTCTATTAAGGATCATCCAAGAGGTGAGTTTTAGATGTGTGAAACTGGACAAATTACTAAATTTCATTAACTTTTAGTTTTCCCATCTGAAAAATGGAGATGTTATCCTATCCATAGAGTTCCTATGAAGATTTGATGAAATCAGATAGGTAAAATGTCTAGGACAGTGCTTAACATACAGAAAGTGCTGAAAATATGTTAACCTCATGCATAGGTCTTGACATGTAAGGCCAAGACTGCTGAATATAAAGAGTGAGAAAAGAGTTGGATGTGGTGGCACCTGCTTGTAATCCCAGCTACTCAGGAGGCTGATGCAGGAGGATTGCAAATTTGATATAGCCTCAGCAACTTAGCAAGACTCTATCTCAAAATTAAAAAAAAAAAAATTAAAAAGGGCTGGGGATGTGGTTCAGTGCTAGGGCATCCTTGGGTTTAATCGCCACTATCACATGAAATTTAAAAAATAAAATAAAATAAATAAAAAATGTTCAGGAAGGTAGTTTAGTGGTTGAGTACCTGCCTAGCATGCACAAGTCCTGGGTTCAGTCCCCAGCAACATGGTGGGTGGCAAAGAATGAGAAAGAGCAGGTGATGTGACTGAGCTGTGAGTAGGCTGAGGTGGAAGAAAGGCAGATTAGAGAGACTCCTTGGGCCCAAGTCCTTGGGTAGAAGGACTCATATGTCCTGTTGAGAGTTTAGGTTTTATCTGGTCAGTGGAGGAAACATCTGTCCTTTGTCTTTTTTTTTTTTTTAAATAAAATATAAACAACATAAAATTTACCATCTTAGCCATTTCCTCCCTCCCCCTCTTTCCTTTCCTTTCTCTCTCCCTCCCTCCCTCCCTCCCTCCCTTCCTTCCTTCCTTCCTTCCTTCCTTCCTTCCTTCCTTCCTTCCTTCCTTGCCTTCCTTCCTTCCTTCCTTCCCTTCCTTTTCTGGTACTGGGGATTGAACCCAGGGACATTCTACCACTGAGCTACATCGCAGCCCCTTTTATTTTTTATTTAGAGAGTCTCATTAAGTTGCCCAGGTCAGCCTCAAATTTGTGATTCTCCTGCCTCAGCCTCCAGAGTAAGTGGGATTACAAGCCAGCAACCACCATGACCAGCTCATCTCAACCGATTTCAGGTGTATACCTCAGTGGCATCAATTGGCATTTTACAACCATTATCACCATCTATGGAACTCTTCATCTTGTAAAAACTGAGACTCTGTCCCAGCTAAATTTCCCCTTTCTGGTTCCCTTTATATGTATTTCAGAACTCTCTTTACTTACTCTTGTCTTTGCAAACATCAGTTTTGTTAAGAACTCATACAACTGCATGGATGGGGTGGGGGTCAGAGGCACAGACCTCAGGACTAGCTCTGGATATGGAAAAGGGAGGACAGGGGCACCTATCTACCTTCCTCTTCTGGAGAGGCTGGACAGAGAGTTGGGTTTCCAGTTTTATGACCTTTTTATATATATATATATATATAAAAACAATAACAGACAAGTATGTTGGGGTGGATGGTAGGCTGCAGAAAAGGTGCTCACTCACTCCAACTCAGTCTGAGGAAAATGGCCCTGAGGCTATGGGAGGACCCAGCAGGCTGTGACCCTGGGTTGGGGTGGAGATGGGAGCTAACAACCACAAAGAGAATGATTCTCTCCTGGTGGGATCAGAAGACACCACCTGCCTGGGGTAATGGAGGTAGATTTTTGTTGTTTTTTTGTTCTGGGATTAAATCAAAGGCTTTACACATGCTAGGCAAGTGTTCTGCTGATGACCTATATCCCCAGCCCCTTAGGTTGGAGGTTTGTAATGGTTCTTTGTCCCCAAGCCACAAGCTTTTCCAGATTCAGCCTTTCTCAGCTTGTTTCTCTCTGGGATGAGGCATTGAGTTAAGGACCCTCTCTCCCCCAGCATTTTTTTCCTTATCTACAGAAAACACCAAGCAGAGACAGGTATCTCACTCTTACACCATAACCTCTCACAGTGCATGGGGGACACTCACTCTGTCCTTTCCATGAGAGCCTGGGGTACAGGGCAGTAACTGAACCAAGAAGCTGGAGGCTATTATCCCTAGGCTATTTGCCAGGCTGTAGGGAGTGGGGTGGGATGGGTTGTGCTTATCTCTCCAGATCAAGACTGGACCATTTCAATGCTCCTCTCCTGCTGCTGGAAAGAGTTTGTTGCTTCCCTGAGGTTGCCTGCGGAAGGAGCCATTACAGGTTTAGCAACCAGACATTATCTTCTTCTTTTTCATTTTTTATTTTTCTTGCCATGCTAGGGATAGAACCCACAGGTCTTCTTCAGTATGCTAGGCATGCTAGGCAAGTACTGTACCGCTGAGCTACACCCCTAGATTCCTCCCCTGCTTATTTTTTTGTACTGGAAATTAAATATGGGGCACTTTTCCACTCAACTATATTCCAAGTCCATTTTGTCTTTTTTATTTTCAGCGTCTCACTAAATCGCCCAGGCTAGGCTCAGACTCCTATCTGAGTCTCCTGAGTAGCTGATATTACAGATGTGTGCAACTGATGATAGCCTAAATTCCCTTCTTTCTCCCATTCCCATTGGTCATTCCTCTCTATTTCCAGAATAGATCCTAAACCCATCTGCCAACCTGCTACGCTGTTTTAAGCTAGCCGCGTTGCACTTGGACTGCTTGTTAAAAGGCCCCTCTAACTGGTCTCTTTGCTTCCCATGACCCAGTGTCCACAAGGCAGCCACTAGGGTGATCATCTTTTGTTTTTTATCCCCCAGATGGAGTCTTACTATGTTGTCCAAGCTCTCCTGAACTCTTGGACCTAAGTAATCATCCTCCTGTCTCATCCTTTCAAATAGCTACTCTAGAGGCTCACATCACCATGTTTGGCACTTTCATTAAATTCAATCATGTTACTCCACAGCTTAAAGACCTAAAACCCTAGAACTGCTTCCATTTACACACACACACATATATATATATACACACACACATTATTTTTTGTGGTACTGTTAATTGAACCCAGAGGTGTTTTGCCACTGAGCTATATCCCCACTCCCTTTTAATTTTTTTATTTTGGTCTCACTAAACTGCCCAGGCTGGCCTGTGAATTTGTGATCCTCCTGCCTCAGCCTCCTGAGTCTCTGGGTTTATAGGCGTGCCATATATGACTTTTTTTTTTTGCAGTGCTGGGGACTCGAACCCAGGGCCTTATGCTTGCGAGGCAAGCACTCTACCAACTGAGCTATATCCCCAGCCCCGCCATATGTGACTTTTAAATTCACCTTTTATGTTTATGTTGCTCAGTGATTAAGCACACCTGGGTTCAATCCCTGGTACTAAATAAATAAATAAATAAATTCACTTTTTTTTTTCTTTTGGAGGTGCAGGGGATGGAACCTAGGGCCTCCCACATGCTAGGCAAATGCTCTTCCACTGAGCTACATCCACAGCCCTACTTCCATGCTATTTGGATTAAAATCCAAACTGTTCCTTTTGGCCTACAAAAACCCATTGAATTTGGCTCCTGCCTCCCTCTTACTGTATCGATTTTGCCTTCCTTCATTAAAGCCCAGCTTTTGCATTTGTACTTCCCTTTCTTCCTGGAAATTTCTTACCCTGTTTCTCCACGTGGCACCTTCAAGTCATTTAGGACTCATGTTAAAGTTATCTCCTCACCTGTGTGGTGGCGCACACCTGTAATCCCAGCAGCTCAGAAGGCAGAGGCAGGAGGATTACAAGTTCAAAGCCAGCCCCAGCAACTTAGTGAGGCCCTGAGCAACTTAGCGAGTTCCTGTCTCAAAATAAAATATTAACAAGGGCTGGGGATGTGACTCAGTGGTTAAGCACCCCTGGGTTCAATCCCAAGTACCAAAAAACAAAAAAGTTACCTCTTCATAAGGCTATATCTGATCAACCAAGTGCCCTCTGGTACCTGTATATATATATATATATTTTTTTTTTTTTAATTTTTTTTTCCTTTCAGTATTTCAGTATTCATAAACCCAGGGCTTCATGAATGGTAGGTAAGCACTCTCACTGAGCTACATCCGCAGCCCTCTGGTACCTGCTTTATTTATCTGATACCTATTTTATTATCATCCTGTTTTATTATGTTCCATAATATTAACATTGTTTTGTTTGCTTATTTTTATTGTTTACAGGAAAGGGAGTCTCAGAAACACAGGGACCAGAACAGTGCTGACTCTAGGCAAATGCTCATTAGATATGCATTGAATGAATGGTCGGGTTGGGAGTGGCCTTGGAATGGCTTGGAATGGCGGGCAGTCTTCCAAGATGAGGGAATGAAATAGACAAAGGTGTGAAGTCGGGGGTAAGCACAGTCTGTCCAGGGAGTGGCCAGCTCAGCTCCAGTAGAAGACTAGTTGGGGATTAGTGAGAATGGAGGTTGGGAATCAGGCTCAGTACAGATTGTGGCGCACCCTCCATGTTAGACTGAAGAATCAGGAGTGGCCTAATTAAAGCTGTATTTTGAGAAAATTAATCCAGAATCAGCTGCAGAATAAACTAAAGAGGGACCAGCTGCATAATTTGCCAAACACAACAAAACGAAAATGTGGTCAGGAATGGTGGTGCATGCCTGTAATCCCAGTGATTGAGGAGACTGAGGCAGTGGGATAGTGAGTTCCAGGCCAGTCTCAGCAATTTAGCAAGACCCTAAGCAACTCAGAGAGACCTTGTCTTTTAAAAAAAAAAAAAGGGGGGGGGGGGGTGGTCTGGGTATGTTGGGATATAACTTAACTTAGGCAAACACCCTAAGCAGACCTGGCTGTAGGGCTAGAGTCTCAGGGTAATGCTGAAACTGGGAATGTGGTATAAGCTCCCTTGGGTTCAACCCCAGTACCAAAAAAAAAAAAAAAAAAAAGGAAAAGAGAATGTGAAGCCCCGTGCTTAAAAAGTAGGAAGAAAGTACCAGTATCATTAGAGGAACCAAGATACAAAATATTTTTCTTTCTTCTACGGTGCTTCTCATGGTGTTTTTTCTTTGCCCATTTGATGTGTAAATTTTAAAATTTAACATTTTTCTAACTTCAACTTCCTGATAAGAAAGGACTGAAAACAAAAGGTAACTATGTATTGCCCAGCTCTTCCTCTCCTTTGATGCCATTACTGCCAGACCAAGTGACCAATACAGGGGCATAATATGATTAAGAAAGGATGTGGGGGCTGGGTTTGTGGCTCAGTGATAGAGCGCTTGCCTAGCATGTGTGAGGCACTGGGTTCAATTTTCAGCACCATATATAGATAAATAAAATGAAAGTCCATCATCCACTAAAAATATATATAATAAAAGAAAGGATGTGAGTTGATGCTTTGATCACCCATGTCTCCAGGAATCCATTGTTATCTTTCTGTGTTCAAAGTAGTTCTGCTTCTAATGGGAAGTGGGTCTCTTGGCTGCCAACTCCCACCCTCATTTATTCAGCTGTAGATAAGACACACTTGCCTTGTACATGCTTTGAGTCTGGCTAAACTCCCATTCCTCTTACAGCCACCAGAATTCCATGTTCATAGAACATCTCAAATGAATTGAGTGTGATATTATCTCTTTTGCTCACCATGACATATTCCAATGTCCCATGGGACCTTACTTACAAAACACAAGTTCAAAGCCAAAACTTAAGAGTTTCAAGTTGGCAATAGTGGAACATTAAACCAAGCAATTCTAAGCACATGCCTTGTGTAATTGAGCAGGTCTCCCAACATGTAAGGTGGTCCTGGACTAAAGGGAGTGAGTTTGACAAGATACACTCTTTGTCAAACAAGAGTGAGACAGGGAGGGCTGGAATCAAGAGTGGAATTGAAAAGGAAACCCTCCCCACAAGTGATAATATTTGAAGAAAGATGAAAAAATCAGAGACTAAGCTTCTGCCATGTAGGGGAAAAACCCAGGGTCTCACAACATGCAACTTTAAGTGGTCTACACATGAGCCACCACCCTGGCCCTGAGATAATGATTTTTAAATGGTATTTAGAGGTCTTTTCTACTAGAAAGGGCCTCTCTAGCCCTGTGAGAGCTGCAATTTCAGTCTAACAATCTTGGCCTCAACAGGGTTAAGAGCAGCACTCTGTTTCTAGTAGGTGCTTAATAAATGTTTGCTGACCCAAATAGGAAAATGAGGAGGAGAGATCAGATATGGGGGGCTAAGGGGAGGCAGAACTGGTTGTAGGGCTGGGGTCTCAGGTTAATGCTGGGACTAGGAATGTGGTGTTGGGAGAGCTTTGGGGAAGATGGGAAAGGCATGGAATCAGGTGGAATGCACAAGAGACTGGGAGACTGGAAGAGGAAGTGTACTTAGGTGGCTTCTGTACATTTCTGTGTGGCTTAGTCTAGCTTACATCCCAACAGCTCAAGCATCTCGGTTGGTCTCTGCACTCTCATTTTTCCTGGTCTCTTACTCTTTCCCTATACTCCTCTCACATTCTGTCCTACATCCTGGGGTCTTCCGCAGCATCACTGTCTTGGTCTGTAGCTCCCTGCAGGGGCCCCAACCTTCGAGATTCCCTCTTGGCCTATGAGTCGCTCTAGGGTTATTTTTCCCTCCGCTCCATCCAGATATGATTTCTACCCCTTCTTCCCATCCCGTTCCAGTCCTAGGGTGGGGGTAGGGAAGAGACCGCCAGGTTCCAAAGAGGCGGCAGGGGGCAGTCCCAATCCCTCTCATATTTGCATATGTATAAGCTCGCCTGTGCTAGCGTAGAGGAGGCGGGGCTTCTGGGGGTGGGAAGGGGCGGGTACCCTTGAAGTCTCAGAGTATAAAGACCGCGAGCAGCGACCGCGGGCCCCGCACTGCTGAGGAGCGGAGCCTCCGCCGGGGGAACCCCTATCCTAGTCTGTCCCTCAACTGCGCGTCCCCGCCCCACCCCCCACGGCTGGGCCACCAGTGGTGCGGCGGTCTCCGCTTGGCGGAGGAGCCTTGAACCGCCACCTGCCGTGTTCCACAGCCTCTTTGCATCTCGGATTTCAGGGCGACCTCCCTCCCCCACCTTTCCCTGCCTCCTTGCGCCCCGCTTTTTTCTGCATTTCGTTCGGGTTTTGTAGCCGTCTGTTTTTACATCGCTTTTCGTTTTGCTTCTAGGCGGTTTGCGGGGTGAAAGTGCATTCGCACCCCTTCCCCTTGTCATCCTCCCCTGCTGACAGTCCCCCTTTTCATCGCAGTCGGGGGGCCTCGGATCGGTGCACCTCCGCCGTGCTGCCAGCACCCCGCAGCGCGTGGCCGTGCACCCCGGAATTTACAGCAGCTGCATATCTGAGGGGGGTCTCCCTCGCCCCCTCCGCCTTCGCTTCCCGCGCGTTCCAGCGCGTGGAGGGTTTCGGCGCGCGTCGCCCCCGCTTCTCTGCAGCCCCCCGCCCGGCGTCGGGACTCGCTCCGCGCGGTCAAGATGGTCATCCAGAAAGAGAAGAAGAGCTGCGGGCAGGTGGTTGAGGAGTGGAAGGAGTTCGTGTGGAACCCGAGGACACACCAGTTCATGGGCCGCACTGGGACCAGCTGGGGTACGAGGGGTCTGGGGTAGGCCGCCGGGCGACGCCTCAGCTCCCCTGCCGGGTCCCTGGCGTCCGGCCCCCCTGCCGGCTCAGGACTGGGAGGGGGCCCAATCACCGGTCTAATCTTCCCGGCTGGCCGCTGCGGAGGCGGTTTAGAAAGTAGGTCACTGCCGCTTTCCCGCCCCCTGTGGAGCCCCCTCGGGCGGGGGGTCTCGAGCTCTTCGCGCGTCCGCGCCTCGGTTCTCCTGCTCTGGGCCTGTAGCTGTACACGGTCGACCTCCACCTCCAAAGAGTGCCCCTTCCCTCTCTCCAGCTCTCCCTAGCTAGCCAAGCCCGTCTATTTTTAGCTGGAGCCCAACCCCAGGACCCTGGGAACATTCATGAGGGGGCGGGTCTGGGAGGGGGGTGTAGGAGGGTTCTTCACAGCGGAAGTTGTTTGTCTATATCCCACCACTGGGCGTTTGGAGCCTTTCCTGGTTTCTTTGGGGGTAGGGTGCTGCCGGGGAGGGGGCAACACTGAGGTTTTCCAGACTGTATATTCTGCTCAGAAGTCGGTGGTGGAGGGAGGAGTGGTCACTGGTTAGATGGATACATCATCAGTCCTGGTGTCTATGGAACTCCAGTGGCTTGGGGAAGCTTCTCCCCACTACCATGGCAAGACTTAGGGGATGTGGAGGGACCCTGATGTCCTTCCTCACCGAGGGGGGGGGGGTGTCTGGTGATAGGCACAGGTGCAGATGGAAAGTGAAACTTGTCTAAAAGGAATTGTCAAGCTGGGGAAGTCAAAGCACAAGGAATACTGTGTGACAATTTACAATTTGTCCACTCTGATTGGACACTGTCCCCATCAGACCACCTATCTAGGGCTTTACTGGCCCATGAGGAAGATCTAATGCAATCTTTGTCTTCAGGGAGCTTGAGGCCCAGCCCCTGGGATGTGAGGGATCTGTGAATCCTGGAACAGTCTGAGGACTTCATAGAGGAAGTGTCTTCTGAGGTGGAAGGACTGATAGTCAAGGGTGGTGGGAAAAACAAGTCCTTACATGAGACTGTAAGAGAGGAGAGACAGAGAGGTGGAGTCAAGGGAAGGCTGAGGGGAATTCCAGGTTTTCTCCCAGTATGTCCAGGGTTCCATGTGTGAGTTGAGGGTGGGATGGCTGCTGAAGATCTGACAGCTGCCTCAGACACTTTGTAGCTGAGCCAGAGTGTTAGGCCCTTTATTTCAGGAGCTGCTTTGAAGATTTGGATGCTGTGGTGTGCCAATAGAGAGATTTTGCTCTTTGAGCCTGAGAGTCCAGGCTCTGTAGAATGATGAGTTTGGCTGTGAAGAGTGGCCAGTACCAGCTTTAAAAGTCATTGCACTAGGACAGCGCTAAGCATTCGAACCAATATAGTGATAACAAATGTTCCTTTTCAGAACCATGCATTGTTGAGAAATTGAAAGTGTAATTAGGGGCAAAATGACAGTGGCCTATTCTTGTGGTTATCGCAGCAATGAAAGTTTAGGTGTATTGTGGCTTCTAAATGGTCAGGCTTCACTGTGCTCTAGGACCAGGCTTGGAGTCATGGTTGGAAGCCGGACATGCTGCCTGTTTCCAGTTTGTTTCATTTAGACCCAGGGGTGCTTGAAGACATTTTGTGGCTCAGCAGCCCAACCTAGGGCAGAACTTCTGAGTGGGAAAGTGGTGAATGGGGCTAGGTGAAATCATGGTGGGAGACATAGAACCTTCTATTTCCTTCGTTCTAGCCTTCATCCTCCTCTTCTACCTTGTGTTCTATGGCTTCCTCACAGCCATGTTCACCCTCACCATGTGGGTAATGCTGCAGACTGTCTCTGACCATACCCCCAAATACCAGGACCGACTGGCCACACCCGGTGAGTGATGAGGTTCCCCTACCAGCCACTATTAAATGCTATTGTGCCCCCAAACCTTCAAAAGGAACTCAAAGTTCTTTGCAGGAGACTAGTTCTGATGACTCAATCACTATGTGCTAGAAATCTGCTTGAAATCTTCCTTCCTTCCTATATCCTGCAGCTAGAAGTTATGTGATCTGGGGGTTAGGGGATGCTCACAGGAAGACCATCTCAGATCGCCAGCCCCTCCTTCACCCTGGGGTTCCTTATCTCTTCTTCCCTTTCTGCGTGTGACCTCTCATCTTTTATATACTCCTGTTCCTACTCGTGTTGGCTATAGGCTTGATGATTCGTCCTAAGACTGAGAACCTTGATGTCATTGTCAACATCAGTGACACTGAAAGTTGGGATCAGCATGTTCAGAAGCTCAACAAGTTCTTGGAGCGTGAGTGTGTGACTGGCAGTGTGCCAGTACAGGACCTTGGGCAGGGGACTGGGGACCCTGGAAGTAGAACATTAGGCCTGTGACTCTCTCCCTCCCACCTCCTTAGCTTACAACGACTCCATCCAAGCCCAAAAGAATGATGTCTGCCGCCCTGGGCGCTATTATGAGCAGCCAGATAACGGGGTCCTCAACTACCCGAAACGTTCCTGCCAATTCAACCGGACCCAGCTGGGCAACTGCTCTGGCATCGGGGACTCCACCCACTATGGTTACAGCACTGGGCAGCCCTGTGTCTTCATCAAGATGAATCGGGTACCCATGACTTAGTCCCTAGGGAAATTGGAGGAGGGAGCAGGGGCCACCACCTGTTGACTGTTGCATCCTTTCCCTGGGGTTAATGGACACTAGAGAGATTTTTTGTTGTTGAATAGCTGAAAGGACAAGAGAGGTGGGGCTATTGGAGACTAAGCTCCACAGCTGGATGCCTACAAGGTGACTTCCTCCAACTCTCACCACCCTCTCTCCTCACACCAGGTCATCAACTTCTATGCAGGCGCAAACCAGAGCATGAATGTTACCTGTGCTGGGAAGGTGAGTTCGTGGATCTTATCCATCCGCCCACCTGTTTGTCCTTCATGGTTTCCATGTAATTCATCCTTCTCTTATCTATTTTTGCTTCCAGAGGCCCCAACATTACAGGGACAAGGGGGTAAGAGTGGGTTCCAATGTGGTTAACTCTAAGAGACTCTTAGTCCCTCTAGCTTCTCTCTAGGATGCAGAACCTTGCTTTCTTGGGGACAGACCCATCCCATCCTCCATTAAAGCCCTGGCCTCTGACTTCTCCCCCGGCTTTCCACCTTCTCCTTTATTTCTAGATTGTCCATGTCTCCTGCCCTCCCTCCCATTTGAGTTCCTTTTAGGTATCGGGTAGCTGCTGATCCGTTAGCACCATCTGCTACCACCTTAAGTTGTCCTTGGAACCCTGCTTTCTCTCCACTATCCTCTCCAGAAACTTGCCCCTCTCCATCAGCCTTTCCTTTTCTTCCTACTGAGCCCTTACTATTTATTTGTTCTCTCTTGGCTCTGCTCCAGAGACCGATTCCCAAGGATGGGGTAAGAACTTGGGGGTGGTGGTAGAGTAGAAGGTTTCCATGTCATTAGCATCCTTCAGGAGTTCCCAGTTTGATGAGAGAGATAGGCCATCCCCTTGTACAGTTATGCAGACGCACTACACTCATATGCATAACATAAGGGAAACAGATTCAAGATAGGAATAATTTGGGGTGAAGTGCAAAGAGAAATCCAGTGAACTTTTGTGTATCTGCCACTTCTAACATGCTCACCCCCTACCTTCCTGCACCCCCACAGCGAAATGAAGATGCTGAGAATCTTGGCCACTTTGTCATGTTCCCTGCCAATGGCAACATCGACCTCATGTACTTCCCCTACTATGGCAAAAAGTTCCATGTAAGTCCCATGGGAGCCTGGGATGATGGCTCCTCAAGGGGTGCTATGGGGTTTTTGGGAAGGAGGCTGAGCTGTCCTAGGACTAGACCCTCAGCTTTCTTCCTCTGGCCCAGGTGAACTACACGCAGCCCCTGGTGGCCGTGAAGTTCCTGAATGTGACCCCCAATGTGGAGGTGAATGTGGAATGCCGCATCAATGCTGCCAACATTGCCACGGATGATGAGCGAGACAAGTTTGCCGGCCGTGTGGCCTTCAAACTGCGCATCAACAAAACCTGAGGCCCCTCTTCTTCCACCCCCACCTCTCTCCTGTGGATGCTTCTGGAATGTCCCTGACCCTGCCTGATCCCTCCCTCACCCCCCAAAGGTATTTTTTATAACAGAGCTATGACTTGTCTAAGCCTCACCCCCTTTTCCTTGACTTTTCAACCCAACCTGATGTCCACTGTGATTCCCTGACTATGCTATACACATTTTCCACCATCTTCTGAGCCACCTACCTTAGCTCAGCCAGAGACAGATAGATTGGCTACCAAGATGACCAGAGAAGTTAGGAGTCTTTCTAGTTGTGATTTAGTTGTGAACTCCCACTTCCGTTCTTATTTCCTGAGAGCATAGAAAATGCCTACTAACCTGCTCCGGGCCCACAAACACACATGGCCTCATTTCAGCCCTTTCGTCAATAGAAATGAACATGGTACTCCTTTCTCCCATTCCTAAGCTCCAGCTCTTTTACCCTTCTCTCTTGCATTCCTTCTCCATCTCTACAGTTGCCGACTTG
This sequence comes from Sciurus vulgaris, assembly GCF_902686455.1. NCBI lineage: Eukaryota > Metazoa > Chordata > Mammalia > Rodentia > Sciuridae > Sciurus > Sciurus vulgaris. Next base: position 54,232,914 of record NC_136463.1, on the reverse strand, counting down.
GTAGTTTTGACTTTTTTGGTTCCTCCAGCAGGTCTTTCCCCTCCTCTTGCCTATCTGTATTCCCTCCAATGAAAAGCAGCCATTTGTAATTAAGGACAAATTGGTTCTGTGGCCTTTTCCCTCTTTCCTGGCACATCCTGCTTCATCTTCTATGGTGACTCCATGAGCCAGCAAATGAGAAACTGAGAGAGAAGTCCATGTTGATTCTTCTAGAGAATTCTATAGTGGTCCCTGACTCCACTTCCTTCCTGGTCCCTCCTGTCATCTACATAGTCACTACTCAGAGAAGCAGGCTTGACCTAGGCTGAATATCCACTTTGTTTTTACGGATAGCTCCCTTCCCCCATTCGCCTTCCCAGAATATCCTTCAAGTTCTACTTCCCAGGGAGCTCTGGGGGAGGGGCAGCCATCTTGGCTCCATCCCCAGTGGCCACCTTGGAAATGTCAGCTGGCTGGGGGACTAGTCCACCTCTTTCCCCTGAGCCTAGAGCTGCCGGCGCCATCCTCTCTCTGGCTTCTCCTAAAAAGTTATGGGCTGACCACAACCTCAGTCTCTTTCCTCTGCATGCCAGCCTGTAAGTTTCAAATACTCTCCTTTCTGAGTTTCTTGGCTCCATCTCCTTCAGACCCGTTTGCCTTTTAAAAAAAAAAACCCATAATGCCCATAGAATGTTAAATGAGAGGCCTCCTGCTCTGAGTATTCTTTAGAGAGGCATTTTTAACTCTCCTCTGGTTTCCCTGGTTTTCTCCTCTTTTTCCTCTGGTTTTCCTCTTCCCCACCCTGTCTAACCTCCCTTTTCTTTATTAATGCTGCAGCTTCCACACTCCACCCTTCCCTTTTTCCTCTTGCTGGATCTCTTTCTTCCTTTTGGGTCCCCATGTTTTCCTGCACCCTCCTTCTCCCCAATGGTCTCTCTGCAGTTATTTAATGCCTGTGTCAGATCTACTGTAAAGAGGATAAAGTACAATAAAATAAGAGCAATTATATATATAAATATATATCATACACAGAGCCCTGTGTGCAGGCTGTTCCTTTCTGAGCATTTAGAACCACCCTGGGAAGTGGGTGGAGGGTGGATTTGGGTGATCCTAAGGGTTACCCAGGCTTTAGTGGCTGCGCCCAGTTTTGACTCCTTCCTTCCAATGTCTAAGCATCCACCCTCTTCACCTTCTTCACCTCAACTAATTTAATATACACTATCTTGAGATCACTCAAGAGAGGCAGAGAGACTTCCCTTATACAGAGAGATTTATAAAGTGCCTACTGTGTACATTCTAGGCACCATAGGACACACTTATGAAAGAAGCAGAGTCCCTGTCCAGAACAAGCTCCCTTGTTTAATGGGAGAGGTGTGGAGCACAGGAGAAACTTTCATACAAGGTAGACCCTGATGTGCTTCAGGGAAGGGCACAGAGCTGGTGATGACAAAATTTGAAGAGTGGTCTGCACTTTCTTTTGGGGGTTTTGAAGGGAAGGTTTCTTAGAGGAGGCAGCTTGAAACTGGAGCTTAAAAAGATGGAGTGGTTTGGGAGAGAAGAGCATCCACAAGCTGAGACAGGTGAGACAAGTTGACCAGGATAAAGAGATTTCAAAATGAAGAGATTAGGAACTGTAGGGTCCTGATTTTATGTAAACAACACACACACACACACACACACACACACACACACACACACAGTGCTGTGCATATAAAACAAAGGATGAATTGATATATACAGTGTTTACTGTGGCATATGGGGAGGGAACGTGTTGTTGATAGCTAGTTTTAATTTTCTTTGTGGGGCTTGTTTTTTGCTGTTTTTGCAATGAGTTGGTCTTAGTATTTGCTTTGAACAACTTTAACACATACAGTTTTTCCCCTTCAGTGACTAAGATTTAACCCCGGGGGTGTTCTATCACTGTTCTACACCCCAGTCCTTTTTTTATGTTGAGACAAGGTCTTGCTAAGTTGCTAAGAGGACCTTGTGATCCTCCTGCCTCAGCTTACAGGGTCATTATGATTATAGTTGTCAGGCTGCTTTTTTTTTTTTTTCTTTTAAAAGGTACCGGGGATTGAACCTAGGAATGCTTAACCACTGAGCCACATCCCCAGCCCTTTTTTATATTTTTAGAGACAGGACCTTGCTAAATTGCTAAGGCTGGCTTTGAACTTGTGATCATCCTGCCTCAGCCTCCCAAGCCACTGGGATTACTGGTGTATGCCACCAAGCCTGGCTCCTTTTCTTTTGCAGTGCTGGGAATTGAACCGAGGGCCTCATATATGCTGGCCTAGTCTTCTGCCAGTGAGCCACAGCCCTATTCTGTTTTTTATTCTCATATTGTCAAATATGCTTATTTGTTCTTTCATTTTTGGGGGGTGCAGTTACCAGGGACTGAATTCACGTGGCACTCGACCACTGAGCCACATCCCCAGCCCTATTTTGTATTTTTATTTAGAGACAGAGTCTCACTTGCTTAGTGCCTTGCTTTTGTTGAGGCTGGCTTTGAATTTGCAATCCTCCTGCCTCAGCCTCCCAAGCTGCTGGGATTACAGGTGTTCGCCACCATGCCCAGCTGTTCATTTATATTTTGACTTCTTCCCTTGTCTAAGTTTCCATGAGTTTCTAGTCACTATACTCATACTGTCTGGAATTTTTTATTTTTAGGACTTCAATTTCAATTTAACTTTCATACTTACTTTAATTTCATCTGGTTGATTGTGTGTTATAAATTTGGGATCCATCTTTTTTTTTTTTTTTGGTACTGGGGATTGAAACGCAGGGATTGAAAAAAACTATGGGGTATTTATTATTCTCTATAAATTTATGATAACTTTGGCTGGGGATATAGTTTAGTGGTAGAACACACAGGATTAACATGTGCAAGGCCCTGGGTTCAATCCCCAGCAAGCCTCCCTTTCTCCCCCAAAAAAGTTTTTTGTTAAACCAGTGATTTATTTTCTCCCTCTTTTCACCCTTGTGAATGCACAAAACTCAATTGTTAGTGGATGTCTCTGTATAATTTCCATTTTAATTGAAATTATCTTAGTGTTTATTTAGGATAATACTGACTTATTGGTATCCTGTTACCAGTCTATTACTGTTTTAATTAATTTTTTTTTTTAAGGTACAGCTGCTGAAATTTAATGAAATTCCTTTCAGCATCTGTTGATATGATCATATATATTTTTTATTTGTTAATACGAGTTACATTGATAGATTCTCTGCTATTAAATCAATTCTGTGCTCCTGGAATAATAATTCTGTGCTCCTGTTTGGTTATAATATTTTTAAAATTCACTATTATATTGATATTTTGAGATTTTGCAAGTATATTTATAAATGAATTTGGTTTCTAGTGTTTTAGTATCTTCACAAGGTTTTTAATATCAATGAAGTCAGCACAATTTTCTTCCCCCTTAACATGGGGGATGGACCCTAGGGCCTCATTCATGCTGGGTGAGTGCTCTAACACTGAGCCTACATTCCCAGCCCTTAGCAAAATTTTTATTTTATTTTTATTTTTTGATGATACTGAGAATTGAACCAGGGATGCTCTATCACTGAGCTATATCTTCAACACTTTTTTTTTTTTCCAACACTTTTAAGTTTTTATTTTAAGACAGGACCTGGCTAAGATGCCCAGGCTGGTCTGGAACTTGCAATCCTGTCTCAGCCTCCCTGAGTAGCTGGATTACAGATGTGGGTCACCAGCTGGTTCCTTTCTTTTCTCTTTAACAACAAAAGCATTTATAGCTCTATTTTTCCAGAGTACAACTTTTAGATTTGGGGATCTGTGTTCCTGAAATTAGTAAAGTTTTCTAAATTGAAAAATAGGATGGGGGATAGAGGAGTAGTGCATACTCAAGGACTGGTTTCAACCCCCACACTCACCTGCCCTGCCTAAAAGAAAAAAGGGATATACTGACAGAAAAAGTTGTTAAATGCAAACCTGGATTAGAGCCAGGAGAAGACTGGGAGATTTGATTCCAGATCTCAGTTGGATAAACGTTGGGCTTTCAGCTGCAGGCAGAGCACACTTCTGCTCACAGGTCCTCCTGCTTGGAGTAAGACACAGGTACCAGAAAGAAAGATGGCAGTAAGTGGGACCAAAGAGGTCCCACTTGTGGGACTTGTGGAAGTTCACACAGCTCATTGCAGAGCTGGCTTGAAAGTCAGCCCCCAAAAAAGGAACTAATGGAGCCAGAACGGATCAGCTTCCAGAGTGCTTACACCAGTAAAAGAGAGCTAAGGACACAATCAAGAGAAATATTTAGAGTAAGGGGGTGCTGAATGCTGGTCAAAAAGGCATATTTTGGGGCTGACAGTTTAATTCAGTGATAGAATTTATACTTGCCTAGTACGTACAAGGCTAGGATTTGATCCATTCAATTCCTAGCACTGAAAGAAAAAAAGGCAACCTTTCTGTTTAGTAGAAATTTGCAAAGAGTAGATCTTGTGTCCTTATCACCCACATATACACAAATGGTAACTGCATGGTAAGAGCTGTATTAATTGCAGTAATCATCCTATGATATATACATGTTGACTCCTGGTTTCAAGTGATCCTCCCACCTTAGCTTCCTGAGTGTTTGGACTGTAGGCATGCATTAACATTCCATACCTTTTTTGGGATCGATTACACCTCCCAATAAAGCTGGAGAAAAAGGAAAAATGAAGCTTCTCAAAGTGCCCTATACATAGGAGCAAGAAGGACTGAATTATAAGAGCTCTGGTTTGCCTGGTAGGTAGGGGGAGGACAAAATTAAAAGTATCTGGGGCTGAGGGGTATATCCCAGTGGTAGAGTACTTGCCTAGCATGTGCAAGACCCTGGGTTTGATTCTCAGCACCACCAATGAATGAATAAAACTATTATCCCAAAGAGGTGGACCTGGGCCTCCTGGAATAACATTTGATATTCCCTAGTAAGCAAGGAAAATGGTCTTGAGGGTGGGGTGGTGTCTTCCCAGGTGTTTGGGACACTGGGGCAAGGCAAAGGGCTCCCACTAGCACTTTTTAAAGCCTGGTTTATAGGTTGCAGATGTTGTCCCCAAAGTCCTCTGGACCTTAGCACCCAACCCTCTCTACCACCAGGGAGGAGACAAGAGACCAAGCCACGTGCCTATTGACTTGCTATCCCTCTGGGCAGTGGCCCAGGCCACAGCCTCCGATTGGGAAAGCCTGGCCCTAGCCCCCCTCCCTGGGAGCCAGCAGCACTAAGCAACAGGACAGGGCAGGAGGTGCTGGGCTCCCCAACCCGACTGTCCTCCCTACCCCAAGAAGCCCTTTCAAAGGTTTTCCTGGCAGCGTGTAAAGCTTTAATTCATTCAACTGCCTGGCACCAGGCCCAGGATGAGAGGATGCTGGGAAGGCCCCAACCCTCACCTTAGCTGCCCCTAGTTCCCTGGGACCCCATATGACAGGCCTCCACTGGTGTCTCTCTTCATCCACTAGCACCCACTCCCTTCCCCTTAGGAACCCAGGTACCCTGCCCCTTTCCTGTAGAGCAGATGGCCACCCCAGAGGCTCAGGCTTGCTAAATCAGACATTTAAATCCCATAATCCTGCTGAGAGGCTGCTGAGGAGACAGCAGCCCAACTAGAAGCAGGGGCGGGCAAGAACTTTGTGCCAACCCTGGCAGGAGGGGAGGAGGGACAGTTGGTTCCCGAGTTATGAATGGAGTCACCCCTCTCCCTTGTTGTCATGCAGCCCACAGACTGACCCAGTCCCCAGCCTTTGTTCCCCTTCTGGAGCCTAGGGGCTGCCCCCCACCCCAGCCCACCCACCCTGGTGACTCAGGTGGCTATCCCCCAGCATGACCTCCTTACCCACCGCTGCACCTGGGGGACCATCCACCAAACACACAGGTGGTAGCAAAGTTTTATTGTAAAACAAGAAATCATTATAAAAAGGGGATATAAAATGAGAGAAGGTGTGGGGTGACAAATGCAGATTTGCTTTGTAGGGTGGCAACAAACAAATTAAAAAAATTTAAAAATTAAAAACAAACAAACAAAAAAAACTCCAAACTCCAAAAACCTGACCCTGAGCATGTGGGGGAAGTAAAACAGATCTTGGTGGACACAGACCCTACCTAAGCTTGAGATGGAATCCTCCAGATTGTGGGATGGGATGAGATTTCCTTTCAGGTGCCAAGGTTCAATAAGAGGTTGGACAGGATTTGGCTGGGCCAGCAGAGACTTGGCAATTCCTTCCCTTTAACCAGCTGCTCAATCTTGGAAACTATCAACCCATCCCCCCAATGGGAGCAGGCAACCAACAACCACAAGGGGGCCAAGTCCCAGCCACAAGGTAATACAAGACGGTTCAAGGCCAGACACACGTTATTTCATTAACCCTCACAACAAACCCCGTGAGGTAGGTATGATGATCAATGCTTCATAGATGTGGGTATTGAAGTTAGGAGAAATTAAACAACTTGAAATAACTTCTCTGGTTAACATGGTTGGAGAATGGGGCTTCCAGCCCATTGTATGGCTGGTTGTATGTTAACCCTTACACACAAGGACATTTTCTTCCCTCTCCCCAGTACTCTTCACAGTTAAAACCTTCAAAGCTAAGCTGGTATGTCCTAGATCTCACCTCTCCCCAAAACACCAGTGCAGGCTGACTTAAATGGAACTCCAGGACAATGCATTTCTGAGGTACACCTACTAAGCAAGGATTCAAGCACCCAAGTTCTAAAATGCTAGGGAAGGAGAATAGGGGTGGGGATGGGGGACAAGAGTCAGAGGATGTCAGTCTGAGTCAGGTCCCTCTCTCTTGAACATTAGTTTTTTATGACGGGAGGTAGACTGCCCCTTCTTGGACTTCAGGTAGCTGTAGGGGAAACAGAAAAGGGGAAGAGGAAAGATGATATGATAGGTGAGAGATGGTCTAGGCCCCTTTTCCCTGATCAAGGCTTAGAAGGATCTAAGGTTAGAATGAGGGGAATTTAAGTTAGGATGGTCACACCACTTGCAGATATGTTCATTGAGCACTTGAGGATACCCGTGTGTATCAATCTCTTCATCTTCCCTTACACCACGTTACAAATGAGCAAACTAGGCCTGAGAGAGGTGAGTAACAAGATCCCACAGGACCTGCTAGTACTTGGCAAGGCTGAGTAACCCCCAACAGGTTCTGCCTATCACTTTCATAAAATTACCAGGTTCCCCCAACAGCTCTGAGCTAGGACTTGCCAAGATGGCAAAGAAGTATCCACACTCAGTCCTGGGTTGGAGGAGCCAGAGGCAGGGAAGTGGTAATATGACACAACAGGAGAAACACTAAAGTATACTGAGCAGGGACAGAACCAGTAGATGGGATTCACTGTCTTTTACTATGAAGGCAGAATTGGCTTTCCAACTAGGAGGGGCAGGGGGCAAGGCCCAGTCATAGTCACTCACCTAGGGTGAGCCCTGCTCTCCCCTGGCTCCTTTTCACCCAGGGCATCCTTGAGCTCCAGGGCCTCATTCAACTCTCGGAACCACTCAAAGCGTGCACGGCCACGGATCTGTAGCAGGGATGAAGGGGGACAGAGTGGATTGGGCAAAGTCACAGAACCATTTTCAAGTTGTCTCTTTTTTTTGAGGGGGAGGGGGAGTACTAGGGATCGGACCTAGGGGTGCTCTACCACTGAGCTAGATCCCCAGCCCTTTTCAAATAAAAAAAAAAAAAAAAATTTTTTTTTTAGTTGTAGGCAGACATTACTTTTTTAAAATTTTTATGTGGTGCTGAGGGTTAAACCCAGGGCCTCATGTGTGCTAGGTGAGTGCTCTACTACTGAGTCACAACCTCGGTTCCTTTTTCAAATTTTACTGAGCCAGGGTCTCACTAGGTTACAAGGTTGGCCTTGAACTATAATCCTTCTACCTCAGTCTCCCCAGTCCTTGGCTTATGCTCTTTTGTGTTTTTTGTACTGGGGATTGAACCCAGGGATGCTTTACCACTGAGTTGTATCTCCAGTCCTTTTCATTTTTTATTTTGAGACAAGGTCTCACTAAGTTGCTGAGGTTGGTCTCAAATTTGTCATCTTCCTGCCTCAGCTTCTCAAATCACTGGGATTACAGGCACACACTACAGTGCCCATCTTGGTTCATGCTCTCTTTAACATTTTTCTTTTTCTTTTCTGTAGGGTTGGGGATGGAACCCAGGGCCTCATATGTATTAGGCAAGTGCTTTACCACTAAGTTACCCGGGGCCCAACAATTTTCCTTTTGAAAGCTTATCCTTATAAACACATAGATGGTCCCCAACTTACAATGGTTTGACATATGTGTGTGTGTGTGTGTGCGCGCATATACATGAATTTTGGATCTTTCCAGACTGGCGATATGTAGCATGATACTCTTTGTTGATGTGGAACAGTGGCAGTAAGCTGCAGTCTAACAGACACATGATCATGATACTCTACAGTATACTGTATTGCTCAACTGTGATGTTTAAGTTAGGTGGACTTAATGTACTTTCTTTCCCTTTTTTGGGTGGAGGGGCAGTGTTGGGGATTGAATCCAGGGTTTCACACATGCTAGGCAGGCACTCTACAACTGAGACACACCCAAAGCCTAACTGCACTTTTGATTTGTTAGTTTTCAACTTACAAAGGGCTTACTGGGAAGTGATCCCATCTTAAGTAGAGAAGCACCTATACTGTGGTACAAGTCAGTGTTCTCAATTTGGGTATAACCAAGGGTCACTGTCTGAGGCATCACTGTCCCCTGATGGCAACTGCCCTAATTGCAGATAAAGCCATCAAAAGTATTAAAGAGTGCTAGACTGAAAACTTGCAATCTGATAATAACTTTGCGAGAGTCTGGGATATGAACAGAAGAAATAATAAATACACCTTTTCTCCAGTCCCAATTAGTATATGCAAGAGACTGTGTCTCTCTCAGACTTGGTACCTTAAGGGTGAAATATTCTCCATCCAGTGGTTTCTTCTTTGGCTGGGGAGAGGAGCTGGTGCCAGTGGGCAGTGCTGGGAAAAAGGTAAGCAAAGAGTAAATTTTGGGCACAACTGCACCCTCTCTTCCCCTTCCACCTCTTCTTGTCCTGCCTACTTACCTCGCTTAGTACTCCCTGGTGGTGGCTCAGGGCAATGCTCCCCTTTTTTGCGGAAATTTTCTTCCTCTGTGCGACGGTCTCTCCCTGGACAGGCACACACACGTACCTCAAAGCTGTTCCGTCCCAGCAGATTACCACTGTCCAGGATGAGAAAAGAGAAGCAGGAGGCAGTAAAAAAACTGGGTCCTACTTGCCCTATCTCTAAGCTGGGCCCCACCTACTCCTAATTGCACTTTTCCCATCTGGAACCTGAACTCCAGCTCCAGGGACACTAAGGAGAAGCCACACGTAAGATAGGTCCCAAAGCCAGAGAACAGGGCTCTGAGAGAAAACAGCAGAGGAGATTCTACTTGTGGAGGTCGGGTGACAGTTAACAATGAGTAATAGTGTGGTATGGGGTGAGGATCAGGGAACAGGGACAAGCAGAGAATGGAAAGGAGCACGCCAGTGTGAAGGGTGGCATGTGGATCCCTACCTAGAATCTTCCAGTGTGATAATGGTGAGGATGGGCCGCCGGTTCATGCCTCCCATGCAAGAGCTGTTACACATGTAGTTGTAGTGGATGGTGGTACAGTCAGAGCCAACCTGGGAAGAACAAGATCTGTGACAGGCATGGAGGCCTACAGCCTCTAGAAGCTTCAGTGTCTTCACTTAAGGAGTAGGGATAACCCTTCTGCTCTGCACACCTCACAGGGTTGGGAGGGCACTGAATAAGAAGCAGGTAGGCTGGGAGTGTGCCTCAGTGGTAGAGCACTTGACTAACATATGTGAGGCCCTGGGTTCCATCCTTAGTGCTAAAAAAAAAAAAAAAAAGGCAGAACAAAGTTCCCTTACTTTCCCCCTGGGTGGCCAATGATAATCCCTTCCAGTCCCCTCCTCCCAGAGACCCCATTTGCCAAAGCAGACCTCAGGAGGCTCATAGGGCACCACGACGCTATGTCGAAAAGTGTTTCTGTCATCTAAATATTCTGCACGCAAATTTCCTTCCACTCGGATGAGATGCTGAGGAGGGGCCAGGCCTGAAAGCAATCAGGGACAAATTAGAGGCTTGGGGACCCTGGGCAGCCAGCTCTGTCCCATCTCAGGTCCCTGATCACTTACCATCACTATCAGAGCAGCGCTCATGGTGGGGGCAGCGCCTCACAACTTCTGTCATGTGCTGTGACTTCTTGTAGATGGCCATGGCACGGACCCGGGTGCCAGGTGGGGGTGTTGAGTCAACCCACAGCTGCACAGGGCAGGTCTTTGCCAGCTGGCAGAATAGCTTGTTGAGGGAAGGGGAATACTGTAGGAGAAAGGAGAAGAATTGAAGGGTGGGGACAAGCCAACAAATAAAACAAGGGAAAAAGGGGATCCAATGAATAAGCACTGCTTGGGAACCTACTAGATGCCAGGAACCATGGGGGAGGATAGCTAGAGATAATGGAGTTAGGGTCTACACACAGAAAGGTTATTTTCTCCCTTTTTTTTTTTGGCAATGGGGATTAAACTCAGAGGCTCTTTACCACTGAGCTACATTCCCAGTACTTTTTACTTTTTGAGACAGGGTCTTGCTAATTTGCTAAGGTTGTCCTCAAATATGCCGTCTTCCTGCCTCAGCCTCCCAAATTGCTGGGATTATAGGTGTGTGCCACTCCTGGCTTTTTGTTCATTTAAGACAGGGTCTCACTGTATTGCAAAGGCTGGCTTTGAACTCCAGGGCTCAAGGGACCTTATGGCCTCAGACTCTCTAGTAGTGGGAATTACAGATGTAGGCCACAGCACCTGGCTTCAGAAGCTTATTTTCAAAAGCCAAGAAATGAACATATGCAAGAAAAAGTTCTGTGTCCCCAGGAGAGAGATGCTGACAGTTAAGGTGTGAAAGATGAAAGCCTAAAGTTAAGAGGGAAAATTCAACTTTGGGACAGGTAAAAGTCCACAGACTAAATGGGTAAAACATAAATAATGTCTACAAAGCCAAAGGCTGAAAAGGAATCCTCAAGTTCTAGACACACACACACATATACAAACAGGGGAATAAGACCAGGCATTGAAAGGTCATATGAAAGCTTGCTCTTCAGGGCCACTGACCGTGCACGTGACTGACTTGGCTGTCCCAGAATGCAGGAAACCCAGACGGAAACCATAGTTGCCATGGTAGGTCTTTTGAGAAGGGACCGAAGATGACAGGGGCCAGGAGGTGGCTGGTGCAGGGGCCGCCAGTGGAGGGGCTGCTGGTGTGGGGGCCTCTGCTACAGAAGCTGCCGACACTTCAAGGGCTTCATCTGGGTCTTCCTCAAACCAGTTTGTAACATCTGGGCATAGTAGCAAATCTTCCATGGGAGAGGACAGTGTGGGAGACTGTGGATGGGCAAAAGAAGAGTCTTAAGGCTGGGTTCCCAGCCCACTAGCCCACCAAGTCCCTAGTCCCTTCCAGCTCCAGTCCTTACCAGAACATTGTTTTCAGGAAGTCTGAAAGACAAAAGCAGAAAGTCAGCACTATTAATTTTTGCTTCCCATAGGCCTCTGCTAGGGGGCTGGGGACTGGGGACTGGGTTGGGGAGGGTAGGCTAAGATGGCTAACCTCTAGGGGTGCTGGGCAGCAAGTCTGCCCTTCCCATGAGATCCACTCACAGGCTGGGCATGGTGGCACACTATAATCCCAGTGGCTTGGGAGGCTGAGGCAGGAGGATGTTGAGTTCAAAGCCAGCCTCAGCAACCTAGGGAGGCCCTAAACAACTCAGTGAGACCCTGTCCTTAAATAAAACTTAAGAAAAGGCTGGGGATGTGGCTCAGTGGATGAGCAAAACGTGGTACCAAAAAATAAAACAAAACAAAAAAACCCAACCAACTCACAGGTTCCATAAGTCTGAAAATGTCTCCTGACTCAGAGGAGGCTCAATGCTGAGATCCGACTGTGGTTCCTCCATGGCAGTGTCCCAGACAGCACTCTGATTTCTGAGGGGAAAAGTGACAACTGGCGTTAAGACATATCCAATCCAGGCTATGGGGCCCAAGAACCAGCCCGAGGACTTGCTATGGGAGGGTACAGGCCTGACTTCCCAGGGAGCAGGAACAGATGGGCTCCTTCTGCCTTCTCTCAGGCTGCTCCTGCCCCACTCCTTGCCAGCTAGCTTTTTGGTCATATATTTCTTCAGAAAAAACCCAAGAGAAGCTTTTAATTGCCCATCACATCTATAAGCCCTCCAAAATTTGCACTCTTCTTCCATCCTCTTTCCTGTTAATAAGGATGCAACTCCTCTCAGCCCACTCGCTCCACATGGGGAAGGATACCTCACCCATCCCCGCACAGCTCCATTTCTCGGATTGACTTCACAAATCACCTCTCCTCTCTGCCTATTCCCCTGAGGTCCCTCCTCATCCTTTTCCACCACTTCGATTTCAACAACTACAACTATTCCCTCCCTCCCTTCCCTGGGCTCTAGTTAGCTTGACTTCCCTCCTCTGCTCTATCAACTAGTGGTTTGCTTCAACTACTAAAACACTAATTTTCAACTCTATTCCCCCTTTGGCTGTGTGGTTGGTTCCTTCCCACTGAGACCTCAATTTGTGTCACACCTCCTCATAGATGTTCCCACAGACCATTCAATCATAGCCAGCCAGCTAAACTCCACCAAGCCACTCTATTTTAATTCTCATAGTATTTATACTGTATGCTTTATCCTTGTTTATTTCATGTTTACTTTAGTAGAATATAATCATCCTCAGAGCAGGGAAGTGATTTATTTATTTTTGTGGCACTGGGGATTGATTGAACCCAGGGGAGCTCTACCACTGAGCTACATCCCCAGTTCTTTTTATTTTGAGACACGTTCTTGCCAAGTGGCTCAGGCTGGTCTTGAACTTATGATTCCTCCTGCCCCAGTCCCCCAAATTGCTGGGCTTACAGTTGTGCACTACCATGCCTCGCACTGGGCTATCTTTCTCGATGCTAAATCTGTCCTGAGCTTTGCTAAGAGAGATACTCACCAAAAATATTCACCAGACTTTTCTTTCTGCCTCCAACTGACAAATGCTCCCCAAACAAGCAGTGGCATTAATGGCAAGCTTTTTTCTAATCTTCCTTAACATTTACTTCCACCTTTATGTTGAAAGAGGGTTTTCTTTATTATGTACCTAGAGTTTGCAAAATCCTTTCATCACATGGTTTATCTTACCTGTCCTGATAACCACATTTGCAACTTGACAAGTGAAGAGGTTTAAATTAATTTTTATTAAAAATAACCACTCAAACATTTATGAATAAGATGTTTATTATCAATAGACTTTTCTGCAAAAAGCACTCTTCTGTAATCAGTTAAGGCAGATCTTAGCTGAAGAAAGTCTTCTCAGTGAGAGTTTGGCAAAGGGTCTGATACCACAGCCCCTCAATGCTGAGTAGGGTTGAGCAGGAGCAAGGAGGAAGGAAAGGGGTCAGGGAGGCTCAGGAATTCCCCTAGATCAATATCAAAACAAGAGTCTTTTAGGAGAGGAGACTCAAAAGTCAAAAGTCCTGGGCTCAGAGTGTACTGTTAGTACCCCACCTATCTCAAAGGGACTCTTCTGGCTGTTTCACTTATAAGAATTGATCTAAAACAGTACCTTAATATTAAAACAGTACTTTAATTCATTATTTCATAAAGAGCTGAGAAAAGGAGTTGGAATGTATAGCTCAGCGGTAAAATGTTTGCCTAGTATAGGCAAGGCCTTGGGTTTGATCTCCAGCATCATAAAACAAAACAAAACAAAACAAGATAAAACAAAAAACATGGTGCACACCTGTAATCCCAGGGGCTCAGGAGGCTGAGGCAAAAGCAAGGCACTAAGCAACTCAGTGAGACCCTGTCTCTAAATAAAATACAAAATAGGGCTGGGGATGAGTTCAATCCCCAGTACCCCACAACAACAAACAAATAAACAACAATAAGAAAAACAATCAGAGTGTCTGGCATATCATAAGAGATCAATAAATGTTAGCTGTTAATCTGTCCTCTTTTATTTGTTCTAATTATTTTAGAGAGAACTTTGTGGGTCAGCGTGGCTTTTGTGATACTGTTCCCACCCTGCTAATGCAAGTTCACTTCCTTAGGGAACACTGTTCAGTAAACAAGGAGTGGGAAGTGGGGGCTTGTCCTGGGGACGGTAGCTCAAGGATTTTGACCCCTTTGAGGAAAACAGCCCCACAGACAATAGGAGGTCTTGTCTCTAACACTCAGGTCTTCCGTAGCAACTATGTTCTCAATGTTTTTCTAGTAAGAATACACAGTCATCCCTAGCAAACCTTTTCAGAGCAGGTACTTTCTATAAGTCCCCAGCACCAGAAGGCCATGATATGAATGTTTCCAGCCAAACTGGACCTAACGAATGGTTGGGGATGGGGAGCAGTGTTTAAGGAAATGCTGGGTGGGAAGGCAGTAAGTTAAGCTGAGACCCCAAGGAGGGGAAGGGAGCATCATAAACCTAACACTGGCTGTTGCTGTAAGCCATATTGTATTGGAAGGTAGGTTTCAAGAACAGATGAGGGAACTGAGAGTTGAAAAATTAAGTCATTTATTAGGGTTTTCAAAGCTGTAGGGCAGAACCAGGGCTGTGAACCTGGGCTGTCTTAAAATCCGAATAATGATTTTCCTAAATTTGTTTGCTTGCTTGTTTTTTCTTTCTTTTTTGTTTGGTATTGGGGATTGAACGCAGGGGCACTTTACCACTAAGTCACACCCCCAGCCCTTTTTATTTTCAGACAGGGCTTCCTAAATTATTGAGGGACTCACTTTAAGTTGCTCAGGCTGGCTTTAAACTTGCAATCTCCTGCCTCAGCCTCTTGTGAACTGCTGGGGTTACAGGTGTGTGCCACCAGTTTCATGAATAATCAATAGGCTCCCTTTATTACCTCACCTATACTTCTAGCCACTCCCCAACAAAACTTTTTGAGGTAAAACTTACATATGTTGAAATGCATTAAACTTTAATTTGGTAAATTTTGAAACAGTCCTGTAACTTACCCCTATACCAGGTAATCCTGTCAGTAAAAGAGGCAGGGTGCGGGGAGGAGGAGTAAGAATTGGTGTCCTGTATTTTCTTCTGAAAATAAGTTTCAGAGTTGTGTGAGGGTGTGTATGTGTACCCACTGTACCCAGGGGAGCTTTCTACGACTGAGCTACTTTTTAAATTTTGAGATATGGTCTCAACAAGTTGCTCAGGTTGGCCTTAATTTCAGATCTTCCTGCTTTGGCCTACCAAGTTGTTGGGATTACAGGTATGCACCATGGTTTTATGTTTAGACTAATTATCCATCTCTTATTAATTCTGAGTTTTATGTAAGGTATGGGTTAAACTTAACTGCCCCCAATTGGTCCATTGTCATTTGCTGCAGACTTCCCTTTTACTTTAGCATCCGTGTAGAAAATCATATGGCCCCATTTTTATATCTTTTTTTCTGGACTCTATTCTGTTCATTGATTCTTTAGTCCTAATATAGCTTTACTGTAATCTTAAAGTCAGATAAAGACCTCCAGTTTTGGGGCTGAGGATATAGCTCACCTAGGAGGCCCAGGGTTCAATCCCCAGAATCTCAAAAAAATTTTAAAAGACCTCCAACTCTACTATTTTTTCAATTTAGAAATGGCTTGTCAATTTCTATAAACAAACTACAAAGATTTTGATTGGGATTTATCACTAAGCCTTCTAATACATCAAAAGAGTATCTCTCCATTTAAACCTTCCTTCAATTCTCTCAGCAATATTTTATAATTTTCAATGCAGAGCTTTTGTCCATTTTGTTAAATTTATCCATGAGCATGACATAGTTTTGGATGCTACTATGAATGCTACTGTTTTTAAAATTCATTCTCCAACTTCAGACTAAATGATTGCTAGTATATAAAAATACAATTTAAGTATATTACCTTTGTAACCTGTAACCCTGCAGTATTTACTTATTATTTCTGGTAGATTTTATGAATTTTCCATTTATGACTTCATAATAAAAAGACTTTCTTTCTAATTGTCATTTCTTTTTCTTGCCTGATTGAACTCTAGTACAATGCTAACATGGTGAGAATCAAATACTTTTCTAGTTCCTGATCTTTAAAAAAAAAAAAAAAAAAAAAACCTTTATTTTATTTATTTATTTTTTATGTATTGCTGAGGATTGAACCAAGTGCCTCACATGTGCTAGGCAAGCACTCTACCACTGAGCCACAACCCTAACCCTAGTTCCTGATCTTAAGATGAAAAGCATTCAGTCTTCTACCATTAAGTATCTTAATACTTAATGTCTGCTGTGAAGTTTGTTTGAAATCATGAATAAGTGTTGAATATTGTTATCTACGTTTTCTGCATCTGTTGAAATCATCATAGAATTTTAATCCTTCAGTGTGTTAACTGGTAACTTATAGATTAATTTTTTTTTTTTTTTTTTTTTTTGCGGTACTGGGGATCAAACTCAGGGCCTTGTGCTTGCGAGGCAAGCACTCTACCAGCTGAGCTCTATCCCAAGCCCTAGATTAATTTTTGAATGCTGAAGTAACATTGCAATTCTGGGATAAACCACTCTAGGTTAGGATGTACTTATTCTTTTTACACATAACCAGGTTTGATTTGCTAAAATTTTGCACATCTTATATTAAAAAAAAGTTGATGCTGTCTTTACCGACATGTACAGATCTTTTTTTCTTCTCAACAATACAGTAAAACAACTATTAAAATAGTATTTACATTGTACTAAGTATTATAAGTAATTAGAGATAATTTAAAGCATACGTAAGAATAAGCATAGGTTAAAGGCATATACTATGCCATTTTCTGTAAGGGACTTGAGCATCCTGGAACCAACCCCTCCCCCACCTAGCGTGGATATCTAGGGACAACTGTACTAAATTATTCAGAGAAACTGCACACCTCTGCAGACACAGGACTAGTTCTGAAAATCGTCATTTTCAAAAAATATATCACGCACGCACATATATACCCATTATTAAACAGCAGAAGCAGGCACAGGTATTGCTGTGTGACATCCCCCCTGAAGGTCTTTGAAAGATCTTTTCACACTGAGAAAAAAACTGGGATTCTGACACCCGGTTCAGAGATTACCACAAATGGCAGTTACCTGGGAGACTTTATCTGCATAACAAGACAACCTTCACTCTAGTGCACCTCCCCCCTTCAACGTTCCACCGCCTGCATTCCCTTCCTTACCCACGCCCCCCAAAACCTAAGTTTTAGGTCTATATAAACTTGATCTGGCCCTCCACACATACTGTATGTGTGGCTCCCGCAGCCAAGTAATTTAGTTATTTAGTTCCCTGTTAGTCTATTGTAAATTTATCTCAAAGACTAAGATTACTGAACCTTCAGAGGAACAGGGGAAAATTAAAAAATTCTCCAAAGCACCGTGTGTAAATGCAACCCGTATTTAGAAAAACGAAATGCACATAAATAGGGCACATAGTGCCTAGTATACATGAAGTGGGCGGTAACCAATGAATGAAATGGCCAGTCCTAGATGATGAATATGCAAGAGACATAGATTTGCGTGGGACTTGAAGATGTTCCGCTACCCCCGACTAGGAAGAAGCGGCTTGGACTGGAGGACTGCACTTAGGACCTCGGGGCGCCCCTCCCAAAGGCCCACCCCTTCCGCTTTCACGACGTTCGGTCTGCGTCCAGAGTTGGAATGGCTCAGCCCAAAACCGGATGCTGGATAAATTGTGTTTCCGAAACAAACAAACGACCTATCATTACACGCTTTCCCAAAAGTTGATTCCTCAATGTACCTAATTCCAAAAATACCCAGGCTTTGCCTTCTACACACACCTCCCCCCGCCTATTTCTACGCAGTGGTAGCGTCCGTCTAGATTGCGGACGACCGGGGGTGGAGTGCACCATTCAAAGAAGGGGAGGGACCGAGCTTTGTATCAAAACAAATACCCGATCTTTTGCAAAAGCAATAACCAAGTAGTTCAGAAAAAGAATGGAGGATGGGTAGAGCAGTATCCCTCCGCAAGCAATAGGAACCTGCCTAAAACACATTTTATTTCTTTCTACTTCCCTCTTAATGGTATAACAGTGAGCCCTTCCGACAAAAAGAAACCGGAAATGGTACTGCAAGTGGCAGAAATGTAAATGTAGAGCCAAACAAAAACAGGGCTGCCGGGCCTCTCAGACCCGCATGATCCTGCCGGGTCTTGCGGGCTAACCTTTCATTTAACACTTCCTACCTCTACTGCTGATAATCTTTATTTGGATTTTCTTCAGCTAGCGGAGCCGGGGGCCAGCTGGAAAGATGACTTCAGAAAGGACAAAGGTCCGGAAGTTTGGGGACCTTAGCGGCTTGGGCTTCCCGATCACCCCAGTTAATTTTGGGATGGAGCCTGAGGTTCCACTAGGATGTCATGGGCTCTAACATCTCACAGTCTCAAATTAGTGCTTGGTGCATAATATTTCAGGGATTCCCAGCACCCTGCTCTGGGTAAATAGAGGTGTGGGAGGGGGCGAGGGGAAGCTTTTGGAAGGCTGAAGATTCTCCAAAGCCCAACCCTCTGCCCAAGTGTTCAGCTTTGAGTCTGGTTGATCGTAACATCCCCATTATCTTCACCCAGGCCTCCCAACACATTCCTATGTAGATCCCGCCAGCCATTTCCCACTACTCAGCCAAACCCCACTCCCCCAACCCCCACAAACCCCACGGTTCTCTCGAGCTGCAAATACACGGAGTCGAGAGCCCGTGACTCAGAGAGGACTCATCAAGCTCAATCGGGACCTTACCCCGTCCTGGGAGGAGCGTGTCACAGTCCTGGGAAGCACCCTCCAAGACCGGTCGCCAGGTGCCCTTCAGAGACCCGCAGCTACCTGCTCCTAGGATGGTGGCTCTGGACTTTTGAGAAGCTCAAAACTTTTAGCGCCAGTCTGAGCACATGGGAGGGGAAAATCCCAATCCCAGCAACCCTCGCGAGGCTCCTGGCACAAAGCTGGACAGTCGCCATGACAAGTAAGGGCAAGTAATTTGCCTGCAGGCGGACGGAAGGAGTTGGGGAGAAGGATGGGGAGTCAGGATTTGCGTTGTATTGGTGCTGTAGCTCTTGACATTTTGGAGAGGAAAAGTAATACACGCCAGAACTGTGAGGGCAGAATTAGTGGAAACCATTTTGCAGGGCTCCGCTATTGTGTCAAGTATAAAGGGTGGAAGGAAGAAAACTGTTGCATTTGCCATTCTCTCAGCCTGGAACACTGCTTTCAGATATAACTGGATAGTTTCTTGTCATCAGCTAAAATGTAACCTTTTATCCTTAATATCTCTATGTACTGTGTTCCCCTGGAGACTTTCTATCACACAGTCTTTAATTTCCTTCATAGCCCTTATCACTGAAAAGATTCATTTGTGCATTGCCTATAACGTAGATAATTTGTTCACTATCTTACTCATTGTTATATTCTCCGATGCCTAACAGTGTTCGGTAGGAAGTAAGAGCTTGATAATATTTATCGAATGAATGAAAAAAGGTCTGAGGACTTGCGCAAATGAAATGCAGAACCTGATTCAAGCGCTCTCTTCAGGCGAGGGAGGGTAGGTGCTTTAAGAATTACCGCGGGAGACGGTTGGCGGAGCTCCGGCACTTCTAGCCAAGGCGGAGCGTTCAGACTACAACTCCCAGCAGCTACTAGGAGCCCTCAGGCTCAAAGCGTAAGCTGAATGCTACAGGTACTTCCCGCCCCTCTGTGGGTCGCCCGCGAAATCTGATCCGAGATGCAGAGGTCCAATCGCACAGCGGCCCAAGTCCCGCGAGAACAAGTGGCGCTGAGCGGCCCAAGGTGCTTAGCAGAGTTGTGTTTGCACTATTGGTGTTCTCCTATTCTCGCCGGCTGGGGGGTCTTCTGTCTACCCCCACCCCCCCGGAAGAGGAAGGAAGGCACTGGTGGATTTCCCCACTTCTGATCCCTGAGAACTTTGAAGTTGTTCCGGCAGTCCTGTGCGTCGGCCGCTTGTAGCCAGCAGAGTTGCCCGGCTGAGGTCAATGTCTGCCGCGCTTCCTCTGCAGCATGAAGACGTCGGAGGAGCAACTCTTAGCTCCCGACAGCCTTCCTTTAGACCAGGCCCCAGTACCAGTCCGTCTCTCTCCCCACGCTTCTCCGATGGATAAAAATACAGACCCTGAATTTATACCACTGCTACCTGGTGGGGATGATCCGCCCCAGATGTCCCCAGATCCCGTGACTGGCTCTGCTGTGTCCCAGGAGCTGGGGGAGGAGGACCCAGCATCTCTCTCCACTCCCTTAGAAACAGAGTTTGACACTCCTCTCGAGTTGAGTCCTCAAATCAAGGAGAAAGAGCTTGACGGAAATGCAAGCTCTCTTACAGAAAAAACGAGCGTTCCGGAGTTGGGGTCTGGAGAAGCCATAGAAGGCATGTCTGAGGAAGCCGCTCTAGAAGATGAAGGAGACACGTAAGTAGTAGTTGACTCTATCACCTAAAGAGAGTGGAAGTGTGTGCCCACTTCTCCAGGTCCATTTCCCCTTTGGCGACCCAGTTTGTTCCTTCATCTTCCTTCCAGCACTTGGAACTACAACTTCTCCTGGCTTCCTCGATTTCTCAGTGGTTCCTGGTCAGAGTTCAGCGTCCAACCTGAGAACTTCTTGAAAGGCTGTAAGTGGTAAGAAAGGACAATGGGGCAGGGAGAGGAAAACACCGCATTTATCTGGGAAAAAGATCCACCAGAGGTGGGCAGAAGAGGAGAATCCCTCAGAATATTTGAGCTTAAAAATTTTCTAGGACTTTGTGTCTTACAACAAGGACTCAGGGGCTTACTTACTACAGAGGTAGACTCTATACTTGGAAGACATAGTCTGTCCAGTTTCCTAACTCTTTGCTACATTTCTAGGGCCCCTGATGGTTCCTGCATCTTGACCAATAGTGCTGATAACATCCTGCGGATTTATAACCTGCCCCCAGAGCTGTATAATGAGGGAGAGCAAGTGGAATACACAGAAATGGTAAGGGTAGGGTCTGATTCTGCCCCTTCATGGGGACATTGCACATTTAAGCCCTTCATGTGGATGGAGAAATTATAGTCCACAAATTTCCCGTTTACTAATAGCACTTTCCCTGTTCTATGAATTTTCACATGTAGCATTTTTGCCCTGAATTCTGAAGTTATTTTAGAGATGTATGTGGGCATGGTGGCACACTCCTGTAATCTCAGCAACTCAATAGGCTGAGGCAGAAGGATGACAAGTTGAAGACCAGCCCCAGCAACTTTGTGAGACCCTGTCTCAAAATAAATAAATAGGACTGGATATGTAGTTTAGTGGTTAAAACACACATGGCTCAATCCCTAGTACTCTGACCCCTCCCCCCCAAAAAAAAGAAAAGAAAAAAGAGAGAGAGGTATTTGTTCTGTCTTTAGTCAGGAATATGTCTTTTCTCTAGAAAGTATTAGATTTGTTTTTTTTGGGGGGGGTACTGGGGATTGAACCCAGGGCCTTGTGCTTACAAAGCAAGCACTGTACCGACTGAGCTATCTCCCTAGCCCCAAAAGTATTAGATTTTTTGTGAGAGTGTTTAATTTAGTTATAGATATTTATTGAATAACTACTAATGTCAGTCACTGTGATGCTGAAATGATAAGGAATTGAACATGATAGATGAAGAGCTGGTTTTCTTGTGTGGTTTGCGGGTGTAAACCAATTAATAAACAAGATCAAAACAAATTAAAACAAATGTTCTGGGAGACTGAGATAGGAATTTGAATTAGCCTGGGCAGGATAGTGAGACCCTGTCTCTAAAATGAATACATACACGCATATGCTGAAGGAAGTAAACAGAACTAGGAGAAACCAACCAGAAGATTCTACTTTAGATACAATGGTCAGGGAGGGCTCTCTGAAAAAAATATTTGAGTTAACATCTGAAAAGAATAATGAATCAGTCAGATAAGAGCCATGACAAGAGTCTTCTAGGAAAAAGCAATAGTATTATAAATAGACCCAGAGCTGGAAAAGAGATTTCTATGTTCATAGAACAGAAAGAATGCCATGGTGGAGGAAAGTGGGGTGATGATGTGGAGGTGACTGGCAGCAACATCATGTGAGGTGTTAGGGGAAGGCCTTTTGGAGTTTATTTGAGAATCAATAGGAAAGTTTTAGAAGAGAGAAGTGAATGAATTGCAGGTAAGCTAGAGTGATTCAGGGGAACTCATTAGGATGCACTTAACTCAGCTGAAAGCTGATGGTTAGTTGGTGAAGTGATGTCAGGAGAGATGTAGAGCTGTAGAGATGTGGATGGATTTGAAGTATATTTTTTAAGACTTGGAGATCCATTGGATGTGGAGGTACAGGAAAGGAAATGTTTAAATGTGATGTTTGGATTTTTTAAAAAGTTTTTTAATATATAATTTTAGTTGTAGATGGACACAATGCCTTTATTTTATTTTATTTATTTTTATGTGGTGCTGAGGATCAAACCCAGTGCCTCACATGAGCTAGGCAAGTGCTCTGAGCTACACCTCCAGCCCCTGATGATCAGATTTTTGCAGCTGGGTGGTTGGTGGAACACTTTACTCAACGGAGGAAACAGGGATATGAACAGGTATGAGGCTAGAAGTCAAGGGTTTTTAAGTATATTAAATGTGAGATGTAATGCTAAGAGGAGAAAGTGAGGTCAGGGATATATTGAGCAGCATTTCATGTCTTGAGGATGGATTCATTCTCCAGAGAGTGTAGATGAAAGAGGAGAAGGCCCATACAGAGTCCTGGGTGCACCAGCATCTGGGGCAGGGTATAGGAGAAGCCAAAAAGGTGGGACCAGTCATGACTAATACTGCTGAGAGATGGAGTAAGGTAGATTTAGAGAATGACAAGAGACCAGGTGTAGTGGTGCATGCCTGTAATCCCAGTGACTCAGGAGGCTGAGGCAGGAGGATTGCAAGTTTGAGGTCGGTCTGGGTGGCTAAGTGAGACCCAGTCTCAAATTAAAATAAAAGGCTGGGGATGTAGCTCAGTGGTAAAGTATCCCCGAATTCATCCTCCTGTACTACAAAAAAAGGGAGAGACTGACAAGAGGATATTAGTGACCTTGACAAGAGTGCTTTCAGAGGAGCAATGGAGGCAGAGACTGATTATTGTGGTAGAAGGAAAAGAAAAGAACAGACAATTATTTGGAGTTTTGCTGTGAAAGGGAGCCAAAACATGTGGCCAAAAGGGAACATGGGTCAAAGGGTTTATTGGGTGCTTTTGTGATGTCAGGAATAATCCAGCAGCGAGAAAGGAATTGATGCTTGTCTTGTTCTGTTTTGTGTTGCCACAATAGAATACCTGAGACAGTAATTTATAAAGACAAATTTATTTCTAACAGTCTGAAATCTGGGAAGCCTAAGATCAAGGGATCACATCTGGTGAGTCTTCTGTTGTGTCAGCCTGGTGGAAGACATCACATGGCAGGAACATACAAACCTAGGTCTTAGGAAGTCACTAATTCCATCATGGGGCTCTACCCTCATGGCCTCCTCTAACCCTGTTTCCTTTCCAAAAGCTTCACCTCCAAATGCCATCATCATGTGAATTGGGGTTTAAGTTG
Source organism: Sciurus vulgaris (assembly GCF_902686455.1). NCBI lineage: Eukaryota > Metazoa > Chordata > Mammalia > Rodentia > Sciuridae > Sciurus > Sciurus vulgaris. The sequence continues at coordinate 54,209,323 of NC_136463.1, read as the reverse complement.
TGAACACATTTTTGGTAAACACATTCAAACCATAGCAATGCTGTATAAGAGAGAGGGGATAACAAAGTTTCTGGGTGGCTCAGTGAAGACAGGCTCTAGAGCACATTGGAGATGTTGGCTTAAACGCAGAGTTCTTGCCCTCCATAGGAAGGAAGGTGGAGGAGCATTCAGAGGCAGTTGTTTAGTGGTTAGAAGATTTGGATATTCCTGTCTCTTGGTTCTCTGTTTTCAGTGAAGCATAAAGGGAGGTCTCTAGCTGAAGGAAGAGGGCCTGTATGGAAAGATTATAATCTGTTCTAGAAAGTAGAGAATCAATGGACTGGGGTTGTGGCTCAGTGGCAGAGTGCTCACTTAGCACACGTGAGGCCCTGGGTTTGATCCTCAGCACCACATAAAACTAAATAAAATGAAGGTATTGTGTTCATCTACAACTGGGGGAAAAACAAAAGAAAGTAGAGAATCAAAACTACCGAAGAATAGTAGTACAGATGCTCCTTGACTGATGAAGGGTTACATCCTGATAAATCTGCATAGGTTGCAAATATCATAAGTTGAAAATGTATTTAATATGCCTAATGCACTGAACATCACAGTTTAACACCGTGTACTATGTTTTCACTCATGATACTGCATATTATTAGCCCAGGAAAAGACCAAAATTTGAAGTATGGTTTTTACTGAATTATATCACTTCTGATATTTGAAGCATACTACTTTTGCACCATTATAAAGATGAAAAATCATATTGTAAGTCGAAGATGGTTTACTGTTCTTTTCACAGTGCTTGCCAGAAGTTTGTTGCTGTTCCCTTTTGTTTTTTTGGTACTGAGGATGGAACTCAGGGGAACTTAACCACTGAGCCACATCCCCAGCCCCTTTTTATATTTTATTTAGAGACAGGGTCTCATTGAGTTATTCAGTGCCTTGCTAAGTTGCTGAGGCTGGCTTTGAACTTGCCATCCTTCTGCCTCAGCCTCCTGAGCCACTGGGATTGCAGGTGCTCAGCTGTTCCTTTTTTTTTTAAAGACAGGGTCTCATTATCTTGTCTAGGTTGGCCTTGAACCTCTGGGCTCAAGTAATCCTTGCGTTCAGTCTGTCAGGTAGCTGGAACTCCAGGTGTATGCCACCACACCCAGCTGTTGCCATCCATTTAAAGTGAGACTAACTCTTTTGGTCATATATCTTTCCTGGCAGGTTAAGTGACTGTAGTTTCTTTGTGAGCCACATCTCTAGCCCTTTTTATATTTTATTCAGAGACAGGGTCTCTCTAAGTTGCTTAGGGCCTCACTAAGTTGCTGAGGCTGGCTGTGAACTCATGATCCTCCTGCCTTAGCTTCCTAAGCTGCTGGAATTATAGGCATGCACCACCACACCTGACATAAATATGTTTTTGATGAATAATCATCAGGATAAAAATCGCAGAGCAAATTAACTAGGTGGGTGGGAGGTGGTCAAGAGACTGAAATCGAGGTATGCTATCTCAGTGATGACAAAGGCAGTGACTGTGGTTGCTAAGGAAGTAAAGGCATGCGACAGGCCCATGTGTTTGATGGATCCATTCATTCTTTTGTTCACTGCATGTTTTTGTTTTTTCCCAGTATTGGGTATAGAATTCAGGGCCTCATGCATGCTAGGCAAGCACTCTACCATGGAGCTACATCCCCTTGCTCTTTTTTATTTATTTATTTATTTATTTTTTGCAGTGCTAGGGATTGAACCCAGGGCCTTGTATTTGCAAGGCTAGCACTCTACCAACTGAGCTATATCCCCAGCCCTGCCCTTTTTATTTTAAGACAGGGTCTCCCTAAGTTGCATAGGCTGGCATTGAACTTGTGATCCTCCAGAGTAACTGAGATTACAGGCATGTGCCACCATACCTGGCTTTTTTTTTTTTTTTTTTTTTTTCCTGTGGTACTGGGGTTTGGAACCAAGGATGCTCTACCATGAAGCTATATCCCAAGTTCTTTTCAATTTTTTTTTGTTTTGAGAACGGGTCTCACTGAGTTACCTGGGTTGACCTCAAATTTGCCATCTTCCTGCCTCAACTTCCTGAATAGCTGGAATTATTGGCTACCACTATTTCAATGCATTTTTGTTAAGGGCATTCTGTATACCAGTTCCTGCTTTAGGTGCTGAGGACTAGTCAGACAAAAGTACCTGTTCTTATGAAGCTTATATTCTAGTGCAAGAAATAATCAGTAACCAAATCATATTGTTATATCGTATGCATGTGTGGATATGTAACAAATCCCATCAATATGTACAACTATAATGCACCAATAAAAAAAGTTAAAAAACAACAACAATGACAAAAAAGAAACAGGCAGAAAATAAATAATGAATTGCTGGGTGTAGTGGCACATGCCTGTAATTCCAAGCAACTAGGGAGGCTGAGGCAGGAGGAGTACAACAAGTTTAAGGTTAGCCTGAGTGAATTAGTGGGACTGTGTCTCGAAATTTTTTTTTTTTTTGTGGTGCTGGGGATTGAACCCAGGGCCTTGTGCTTGCGAGGCGAGCACTCTACCAACTGAGCTATCTCCCCAGCCCAAGATTTTTAAAAATTTAAAAAGGGATGGGGTTGTAGCTCAGTTGTAGAGTGCCCCTGGCTTCAATCCCCAACACTTCAAAAAAAGAAAAAAAAAGGAAATAACAAAGTAAAATATATGTATCCAATAGATACCATGGAGGTATACCATGGAATAAAACAGAGAAGAGGATTAGAAGAGTGATTATAATTTTTTTTCTGGTGTTGAGGATTGAACCCAGGGGAGCTTAACCGCCAAGTCACATCCCCAGCCCTTTTTTATTTTTTATTTTGAGATGGGACCTTGCTAAATTGCTTAGGACCTTGTCTTTGCCATCCTTCTGCCTCTGCCTCCCAAGCTGCTGGGTTTACAGGTGTGTGCCACTGTGCCCAGCTGTGAGTTGCAGTTTTAAAAAGGACTGGATCACTGGGCATGTGGCGCTCTCCTGTAATCCCAGCTAGTCAGGAGGCTGAGGCAAGAGGAGCACAAGTTTGAGGCCAGCCTGGGGAAATTCAGGAGAGCCTGTCTGAAAATAAAATAAAAAACTGGACTGGCAATCTAACTCAGAGATAGAGTGTCCCTGGGTTAAATTCCCATTACCTGCCCCCCCCCCCCAAAAAAAAAAAGAAAAAGAAAAGAAAGAAGACCTCATCATTAAGTAACATCTGAGCAGAGACCTGAAGCAAACCTGAAGCAAACCAAACTGATACCTGTGGGATGACTGTGACAGGCAGAGGGGAGAGCAAATTAATAGGCCACTGTAAAAGTAGAAGCCATCAAGAATGGTAATAGGAGGATATGTAGAGAGCAAGATGGCAAACCAGGAAGGAAAGTCTCAGGAAATAGGGTTGTTTGACAGAAGGTGGATAGCTAGACTAATGGCAAGAACTGCAAGGAAACTGGTTGGAACAGTGGAAGATTTGGAAATGACAGTGGGAAGCAAAGTATTCTCCACCCACCTCCTGTTCTTGAAGTGTACCTTGACAAGGGGATGAACATTAATGCCATCTCAGCTTGAGGACCAAAGAGGACAGCCAGGGCCAGGCAAATCCAGCAGGGCAAATGGAGCATTCTGAGGAGATGATGAGAAATGAAGTAGTTTTTACATCCTTGAGTAGGAATGTGAGACACTCTGGCCTAAGGATTTGAGAGGACTGGGAAAAGTGGGACTGGGACAGATGAAGGTGTATTCAAGCAGTGCACAGATGGAAGTGATTCTAGATGCCGCAGAAGGCTGAGACTTCTCAGTGCTTAAAGTTAATGAAAAGAGAGGGTGGATCTTGATGGCTTCCTTAAAAGAAGGGTCCCTGGCAAAGGTGCATGCCTGTAATCCTGAGGCAGGAGGATCATGAATTCGAGGCCAGCCTCAACAACTTAGTGACACCCTCTATTTATTCTCAAATTAAAGAATAAGAAGAGCTGGGGCTGTGGTGACACAGGCCTGTAATCCTGGGGGCTAGGAAGAGTGAGGCAGGAGGATCACAAGTTTGAGGCCAGTCTCAGCAATTTAGGGAGGCTCTAAGCAACTTAGTGAGACCTGTCTCAAAGTAAAAAATAAAAAAGGACTGGGGATGTGGCTTAGTGTTAATGGCCCCTGGGTTCAATCCCCAGTACCCACTGCCCCCCAGCAAAAAATAAAAAGGATTGGAGTGTAGCTCATTGTGAAAGGCCATAGGCTGAAACCCTAGTACTATTAATGAATGGATGAATGAGTGAATGAATACATGTATATGTAAATACAAAAACAAACTAAAAATAAATTAATAAACATAGGAGAAGAAGAATGGTGCCTGTTTGGGGGTGGCCTGGTCCTGAAAGCTTACCGAATATGCAGTTCATGGATGTGAGGCTGCAGATAATTTGAATTCTGTGGGAAGATATAAAGTACTAGAAACCCTGGCTCCTGGAACAGAAATTGGTCATGTCTTAAGACTAGGGAGCCAGGTTGCAGCCTGCCTGAAAGAAATCAGGAGCAGAGAGGTGGTTTCTCGTAGGGATGGTTAGAAGAGATTCTGGAAATGTGGGAGGTTGAGTATTGCACTCATTTGTTTTGGAGAAATAGGAATGTTAAGAAAAAGTCATCATTACCTACCACTCTACAAAACTCAGCCCTTTAAATTTTTCTACATTCTTTCTAAGCTCTGTCCAAGTACTGAAGCTTTTTATGTGGTTGTAATCCTATGGTAAATGGTTTTGTATCCTGCTTTTTTCCTTTGAGCAATCATATTCTAAATGTTTTTCATGGTGGTCCAGTCTTCATAGTTATTGTGTTTAATGGTGTGTGATATTGCATTGAATGCTTTTGATAGTTTTTTTAACCTCTCCTTCCATTTGGACATTTGGGTTATTTCCAGGATTTTAATATCATAAATTAGTCTTCAGTAAATATTGTTATGTATTTTGAGGGAGAATATTTTCTTTTCTTTTTGGGGTTGGGGACTGAACTTGGCCTCATGCAGAGAGAGTGTTTTCTTAAGGGAAACTATGGGTAAGAAATACTCTCGTTCAGATAGCATCAATATACGTTTTCTTTTTCTTTGTGTGTGTGTGTGTGCGCGCACTAGCACTTAACCTCTGAACCATATCCACAGCCCTTTTTTGTATTTTATTTAAAGGCAAAATCTTGCTAAGTTGCTGAGGCTGGTTTTGAACTTGAGATCCTCCTGCCTCAGCCTCCTGAGCCGCTGGAATTACAGGCATGTGCCACCATGCCCATATTGTTTTTTTTTTAATGTCTTGTAATGTAGTCATTTTGTTTTCAAAAACTTTGACTTTTTCCTCTGCTGTTACCAATGTATGGATGCAAAGGACATTTTGGGGTATAATTGGTCTTCCACATCTGTAGATTCTGCATCTGTGGATTCAACCAACTGCAGATCTAGAATATTTGGAAAAAAAGAATTGCTGTGCAACATGTTCATTTTTTATCCATATTATTATTCCCTAAACAATACAGTGTAACAGCTATTTACATAGCATTTACATTGTATTAGATATTATAAGTAACCTAGAGATGATTTAGAGGGAGGCCAGGTAGCACTTGCCTGTAAACCCAGTGGTTCAGGAGACTGAGGCAGGAGGATCACGAGTTCCAAACTAGCCTTAGCAAAAGTGAGGAACTGAGCAACTCAGTGAGACCCTATCTCTAAATAAAATACAAAGTAAGTCTGGGGATATGGCTCAGGGGTTGAGGGTCCCTGAGTTCAATCCCCAGTACCTGCCTGCCAAAAAATAAAAAGTATATGGGAGGTTGTGTGTAGGTTCAATGTACATATGCACTGTTTTACAGAAGGGACTTGAGCATCCGTGGATTTTGGTATCTGGAGGCTCCTGGCACCAAAATCCCAGATACTGAGAGATGGCCAGAAGGATTACAAGTTTGAAGCCAGCCTTGGCACTTTAGTGAGAGACTGTCTCAAAGTAAAAAATAAAAAGGGCTGGGGATGTAGCTCAGTGGTAAAGTGCCCCTGGGTTCAATCTCCAGTACCTGGCCCCCAAGAAATAAAATAAAATAAAAATAAACACACACATGAACTATATCCTCTTCCCAGCATAGTCCCCCAGTTCTTCTCCCTTTTCTGTCCTTTCACAGAGCTTTCTAGGATTCTTCTTCCTTACTTTCCAATTCCCTGATCACTCGCCCTACCCTGTGCCTTTTGCAAAAGGCCTTCACTGCACCTCTAGCCTTCTCCACGGAGGCTTTGCATCTTCTTTGCCCTTCATCTCTCATTTTGGGAGTGGGGGTGTTCTCATTTCCAAATGCCAGAGCCAGACAATTTTTCTGTTTTGTGGGGGAGGTACCAGGGATTGAACCCAAGGATGCTTACCCACTGAGCCACATCTCCAGCCCTTTTTATTTTAAAACAGGGCCTTGCTAAGTGACTGAGGCTGGCCTTGAATTTGTGATCCTCTTACCTCAGCCTCCTGAGTCACTGGGATTACAGGCATGTGCCACCACACCCAACCAGGCAATTGCTTTTTCATCTTTGTAAAATCTTCTCCTCTGAGGCTTATGCTGTCTGATTCTCCCTTACCAAAGACATTGGTATCGTGGCCTTTCTTGGTCCTCAAGTCTTTATAGCCTGAGGTATCCAAGCCAGAATCTAGGGCCTCATCCTTTAATCTTCCTTTTCCTAACCTCCTACATCCAATTAATTATCAAATCTCATTAAGTCCACCTAATCTTTAATCCATCCGCTTCTCTGCACTCCTGACTGCTTTAATTCAAAGTCCTATTATTTTGGACCTCATGTTGCTGAAACAGTCTCCTGTCTCCATATTGCTCATGAAAACATTATTTACTGACTGCTGATTATGCACTAGGTGTTGAGGAGACTGGGGAGCAAGGCAGATATGATTCTCACTTCTTGGGTAGGAATGATGTAGAGTGAGGAGCACAGAAGGCTGTAGGAACATGGAGCAGAGCACCTTACTCCTTCTGGGGGCTTAGGGAAGGCTTCTCAGAGGAAGAAGTATCTAAGAGCCCTGAAGAATGATGAGCAGTCAATCTGGAGGATTTATGAGGAGATGAAGGAAGGATATTCCAGACTTGAAGACTGGTATATGTGAACATCTGCAGGTTGAGAGTATGGTGAGGTGGTTCCTTTTGGGGCCTGTGAGTCAAAATGGTGGTTCATGGAAATTTTAAATGGAGTGAGTAGAGAGAGGTGGGTCTGGGGAGGAGCATAGTAATGAAAGTGTTTGTACATGGAGTCATTGACACTTTTTCAGCAAGAGAATGATACTACAGAATTCCAGTTTAAATAAGATCTTGGACATTGCTGTAGCTTCAAGTGTGGAGAATGGATGTATAGTTTGGAGTATGGTATGGGGAATACCAGAGAACACATGGAGTATTGCAAAAATGCTGGCAAGAAGGCAGTAGCTTACGATGGAATCTTGGGACAGGGAACGAAAGGGAGAGGACAGCTTAAAACCTGGAAGAAGAATTGGCAGATTTGGTCTTAGGTTGAGCCCGGAATGGAAAGGAGGTGAAGAGTAATAGTGGTTAAGGCTGGCACATACATTCCAGGCTTGAAAACTGGATATGAGGCCCAGGAGGAATAGCAGGTGCAGGGCTGTGATGGATAAATGGAATTTGAGGTTCCTGTGGGATGTTCAGATAGAGTTGTCCACCAGGCAGTTATCCATACGGATTCAGAGTGATGGGGTAGAAACTGAAGTCATAGCTAGGTGATGTCACCCTGAGAGTCACCAAACAACTGATGACAGACTAGTGTCCAGACTATTTAAAGATTTCCTACAAGTCAGTGAGAAAAGACAACCTACTAGAAAAATAGGCACTATTAAAAGATATGCCTAAATGGCAAAAAAATAGAAAAATGTTTAACAAGGTGCAGTCATGTACACCTGTAATCCCAGGGACTTGGGAGGCTGAGGCACAAGGATCACAAGTTTGAGGCCAGCCTCAGTAATAGTAATTTAGTGAGACCCTCAGCAACTCATCAAGACTGTCTCAAGGAAAAAAAAAAGGACTGTGGCAAAGTGCCCCTGGTTTAAATTCTCAGTACAAAAAAAGAGTCTAATCTCACTTTATAGCAATGATGGAAATGTAAATTTATGCCATAACAAAATGCCATTTCTCAGCCTTCAAACTGAGAAAATTTGAAAAAAAAAAAAAAAAAATCTGGCAATGCCAAGAGGATAAAGAATACCAGGCAGTCTTTTTTTTTTTTTTTTTTTTTTTTTTTGGTACCAGGAATCAAACCCAGGACACTCAACCACTGAGCCACATCCCTAGCACTTTTTATATTTTATTTAGAGATAGGATCTTGCTGAGTTGCTTAGTGCCTTACTAAGTTGCTGAGGCTGGCTTTGAACTCAATCTTCTTGCCTCAACCTCCCCAGCTGCTAAATACCAGGCATTCTTATACACTGCTGCTGAGTTACAATGAGCCCTTTGGGGGAAAAAACTTGACGTTATTTCACAAAGCTGGCAAAATTGATAGTATAAAGACCTGTAATTTTATTCTTTAGCAGAAACTAGAGGAACCCTTACATATGTGTTTCAGAATGTTAAAGCACATGAAAACCATCAATGACTCAGCTAGAGAGGACTGATCAATCTGGTACATTCAGGAATGGAGTACTATGCAGCAGTGCAAATGCATGAATTAGAGGACAGTGTATCACTTGGTTAAATCACACCACAATCAGGAATGCATACAATATGATGCCATTAATATTAAGCTTAAAGTCATGCACTATAATGCTAGGTACTGTTTTTTTCTTATGACTATATGCATAAAGAAATACATGAGAATGATATATTCAGGATAATGTTTACCTCTGAGGGAAGGGGTTTTAATGCCTTTTTTCCCTGCCTAAAGTTGGTGGAGAAGTCACAGGATTTAAAAACAAAAACAAAAAGCACTTCATGTTCGAACTATTTAATTTCCTTTTCCTTTTTCTTTTCTTTTTTTTCCTAGTGCTAGGGATCAAACTCAGAGCCTTGCACATAACAGGCAAGTGCTCTACCACTGAGCTACATCCTCAGCGCTAATTTTTTTAAAGGATAAAATGGCAGCTCATTTGTGCCTAGCAAATATTTCTATTACTGGTTGGTTCTTTGTCTCTGGATTGGGGTATTAAATATGTTTCTTGCCCTGTAAGTGTTTAAAAGGCATGGATTCATATGGCTTTGGTGGTCTGACTCTGACATTAGAGGCTGAATTAAACCTTGAACATTGAGATAAAGATTCTGTTCTCTGCATATACCCTATCTGCCTTCTACTTGGTTAGTGCCAACACATGATCTCCCTCTCTGCCATAAAACCGCTAGAGGCGTAAGCCTCTGACTCCCCAGCCAGTAACTTTGGCATTTTTCCATCTCGGTCTAGGCCCCTGTCCTTCGAATGATGGAGGGTGATACCATATATGATTACTGCTGGTATTCGCTGATGTCCTCAACCCAACCAGACACTTCCTAGTAAGTGATGTCCTTGCTGGCCACCAGCCCCCAGTTTCAAGTTGTCCCTCTAGTGAGAGTCAGTGGTTTCCATGGGTATTGGGAGGAGGAAGCCTCAGTGTGCTTTTCAGACGGGAGCTGAGAGGGCTGGTCAGTTGGTTTCCTCCCCTTCCTTTGACAGCACTGGGGCCTCAGTGTCCATGTCTCTCTCAGCGTGGCCAGCAGCAGCCGGGAGAACCCAATTCACATCTGGGATGCATTCACTGGAGAGCTCCGGGCTTCCTTCCGTGCCTACAACCACCTGGTACAGACCTTCCTGCCTAGCCCTGGCACTTGTCTGGGGCCAGCTCTCCTTTCTTGAGGACAGCTGAGCCTTGGCAAGGCCTGTTTTCAGCCTTTTCCTGCCCCCAGGATGAGCTGACGGCAGCCCACTCGCTCTGCTTCTCCCCGGATGGCTCTCAACTCTTCTGTGGCTTCAACCGGACTGTGCGTGTCTTCTCCACATCCCGACCTGGCCGGGACTGTGAAGTGCGAGCTACATTTGGTAAGCATCTGGGCCCCCACCCAAAGGAGGAAAAAAGGGAAAGGTGCCAGTATCAGGGCCTCATGGGATCCAGGGGACCACTTGTGGGGTTTTGCTTTGTTCTTACTTTAGTCTCGGGAGGTAAGCAGTGCACAGCTAGAAGAAGAAATATAGACTCAGAGGAAACTTTCCCAAGGTGAACCATCTAGTTTGCTCCTGAACTTGAGCTGTTAGCTATGTACCAAAAATCTTCTAATCTCTAGAAAAATTTTGGGTGGGGGGTACTGGGGATTGAACTCAGCAGCACTCAACCACTGAGCCATATCCCCAGTCCTATTTTATATTTTGTTTAGAGACAGGGTGTCACTGAGTTGCTTAGTGCCTTGCCGCTTGCTGAGGCAGCTCTGAACTCAGGATCCTCCTGCTTCAGCCTCCTGAGCTGCTGGGATTATAGGTGTGTGCCACTGCACCTGGCCTAATCTTTAGAAATTTTTAAATTTTATTTTTGTGTTGCTCAGAATGGAACCCAGGGCCTCATGAGTACTAGACAAGTGTTCTATCACTGAGCTACATCCCCAGCCCTCTAGAAAATTTGAGATGAAGCCAAGTTTATTTCCATAGGCTTTTAGCTCTCTGTCCCTACTAGGAAAAATGGAGTTTGAGAAGGAAGAAGGGGGCCTTGGGCATTTAGGTCCTTTGGGTGGGCAGAGGGATAGAAGGATCTGGAAAACATCCATTTTTATCTTGCTTGGGACAAACAGGGTGAAGGAGATGTTGGTGCTGTGGCAGGGGACAGAGATATACTTTTGCTTAGGCTGGCAAATGCCATGTTTCATTGCCCTCTCCCCCACTTTGTGCCTCCTTCCTTCTCTAGCAAAAAAGCAAGGTCAGAGTGGCATCATCTCCTGCATAGCCTTCAGCCCAGCCCAGCCTCTCTATGCCTGTGGCTCCTATGGCCGCTCCTTGGGCCTGTATGCCTGGGATGATGGCTCCCCTTTTGCCTTGCTCAGAGGACATCAAGGGGGCATCACCCACCTCTGCTTTCACTCTGATGGCAATCGCTTCTTCTCAGGAGCCCGAAAGGTAGGGATTGCAACCTGAGAACCCAATCAGGTGGGTGGAGAGTATGGCAGAAGTGGGGGTGTAGGGCAGGAGTTGGAGAATGCTGAGCTTGAGGGAGGAAGGGACATTGTGTGAGACTGGGGGACAGACATTCTAGGTCCCTGTTCTATGTCTCAGGATGCTGAGCTCCTCTGCTGGGATCTCCGGCAGCCTGGTCACCCGCTTTGGTCTCTGAGTCGAGAGGTAACCACCAATCAGCGCATCTACTTTGATCTGGACCCGTAAGTGACCATGGTTCTTTCCTGTCTAAGGCCCTGATATCCCCAGGGATACAGAGCCCAGCTAAAGGTCCCAGCTTCTGGGTGTGAGAGGTTCTTGCCCCAGAGGTGATGTCTATATGCCAGCAAATCTCCTCTTTCCCCCAGGAGCGGGCAGTTCCTGGCAAGTGGCAGCACCAGCGGGGTTGTCTCTGTGTGGGACATCAGTGGGACTGGCAAGGATGGGAAGCCAGAGCCTATGCTGAGTTTTCTGCCCCAGAAAGACTGCACCAATGGAGTGAGGTCCTCAGTTAACTTCCAGGGATCTCAGGGTTGGGGTTGGGGAAGGAGGTGAATCTCTGAGGGAGCAAGCATCGTTACTAAGGTGCTGACAGATCCTGTGTCCCTCCCTCAGCCTGCACCCTAGCCTGCCTCTGCTGGCCACTGCCTCTGGTCAGCGTGTGTTTCCAGAGCCCACCGACAGTGGGGATGAAGGGGAACAGGAGCCAGACCTACCCCTGCTCTCCTTTCGACACGTCCACCTGGAATATCGACTTCAGCTCTGGTGGTGTGGGGGTGGTTCAGACCCCAGTGTCCCTGATGATCACCGGGAGGAAAAGGGACAAGAAGGGACTGAGGGAGGTGGGGGTGAGCTTATATAAAAAGATTTTATATGATACTGGAGTCTTCATGTCTGTTTGGGAGGCTGTGACAGAGGTGGGGGCTGAGTAGGGTCCCACTGCTGCCTTGTCCAGCAGTGTTGGGGACTGGCATATTGTTCCTGAAACCAGGGGTTGAGAGGTGGGACTACATGGGAGCCAATCCAGCCTCTGAGCTGGGTGTGAAGTCAAGTGGGTGGGGGTGGGGCCTCATGCCATTAATTGGCTGGTTGCTAGGCAACTTGGTAAACTGAAGGGGGGGACCTGGTCGAACTCCCTTTCTGGAGGTGGGGGCAACAGGGGTCAGGGTGAGCTAGGCCTAGCAGGAGTGTCAGACTGTTGGGTGTGACTGTGTGAGACTGTAGACAGTGACAGACAAGATACCAGCTCACTTGTGCTCCACACTATTTACCATAATCCAGCAGCAGAGGGACCATTACTCTACTCTGTTGAAGGAGTATTGGCACATTTGCCTCCCCTCCTCTGGGCTCCCCCAGGAGGCAGGCAACCCAGTAGCCAGAGTCAAGGACACATGAAAGCCTAGAGGAGTCGAAAAATATAGATGTCGCATTCACATTCAGTCTTCCCGATTAAATGCAAGACAAGGGTGAGGGGCTTCATTTTGCAACTGGTGATGGTCTGGCAGCTGGTGCTGGTCTCTATCCCTCAGCCTTCCCTCCTCCCCATACACACCTTGCCAAACGCTGAGAAGGGGGGTCTTATGAAGAAATACTGTCAGCAGGGAACGTGATCGGAGACCTCACAATCAAAGGGAAAGGAAAGGCCTGTGGAGGCTTGAGTGGGAAGGAGAGGAATGTCCCCCCTGCTAGGAGGTGCAGAAAGCTGGGTTCTTACACCCAAAAAGGCAACACCTCCCTTCCCCCAGGATAATTGGAAACAGCCCTTCCAGAGCAGTGCTGGTTTGAGTTTGTAGGTAGGTACCCCTTCCCTCTCTCCCACCTCACTTCTTCCCACAACCACCTAAGAAGGGTACAAGTTACCCCCTCATTTCTAGTCTTTCACCTGAGCCCCATATAACAGTAAAGAATCAGGAATCTGTGACCAAAGAACCCCAGGATCGGGAGCTCTGTATCGGTTTGGTTTGCAGCTTTATTCTAGATTCCCTATATGACCTTGGGCAAGTCATGGGGTCCTTTCCTGAACCTCGGTTTCTTCATCACTGCAATGGGATCGGTAGCTCAGCTCCTCCTACTTCACACAGGTAGTCGTGACGATCAACTCAGCCACACTTTGTGAAGTGCCTAGCCATCAAGGTTGTTATTATTATTCTCTGCAGACCGCCTCGGAAAAGCGATGTTGTTTTGGGATGGAGGAGGAGAAGGCTGCGGGAGTAATAGGGGTGGGTTCCTCGGGGTGGAGAGGGTGAGAGTCTTTCTGGATCCGAGAAAGGAAGATTCCAACCGCTTGGGCGATCGGAGGGCAGGAGGGGAGACGCGCAGCAACCCAGAGACCGAGACTCAGAGAGACAAAGGGGGCGTGAGAGACCGCGCCAGGCAGCGAGGCGGGGCGGCGGGCGGGAGGTGCGCGAGGTGAGGGAGGTGTGGGGGGCGTGGGCCGCGGGATGCTGCCGCCCGCTCCGCCTGTGCTCCAGCTCCGGTTTTTCCCTCCACCATCCTCTCCCCCTCCCCGCCTCTCCTTTAACTCCCCCCTCCTGGGCTCGGGACTGGTTTCCTCCCTTAGCCCGCTGCCCTCAATCCCGGCGAGGCTGGAGCTCCGGCTCGGCGTCCCCTTCCTCGCTCCCTTGCCCGGCGCCCCATGCCGCCCCCGCCTGGCCCCCAGGTCCCCCGGTCCCCTACTTAGGCCGGCGCACAATTCCCGCGGTGCTGGCGCGTGGGCCCCGGGCGCGTAGGGCGCCTGCAGACGGCCCCTGGAAGAGCTCTTGTGGGGCTGAGTGCTCTGGAACCGGGGCGCGGGCAGAGCAGGAAGCGGGTCCGCGAGGGAGCTGGGGGCATCAGCTACTCACCGGGGTGATCTCGCCCAACAGCCAGGCAGCCAAGACAGTCACCCCTGGGGGTGAGCGACTTTGGGGGAGTTGGTGCCCCGCCCCCCAGGCCTTGGCGGGGTCATGGGGGCCCCCCATTTTGGGCCGGGGGGCGTGCGAATCGGGGCCCTGCTGCTGCTGGGTTTTTGGGGGCTGGTGTCTGGGCTCAGCCTAGAGCCTGTCTACTGGAACTCGGCGAACAAGAGGTGAGCGGCCTGGGGCTGGGGAGACCCCAGACCCTATGGACAGGGGTATGGGATCTTTGAGGACAGGGAGACCTGGGTTCCCTAAGCAGGGAGGAGGGTGGAGGGAAGGTGCTGGAGCCCTGATCTTAGGTGATGGGTTATTAGAGAGCAGTGATCCCGGGAGCCAGATACCTGGGTCCCACACAGAGCTGGAGGTGGGTGGTAATGACCATGTGTCAGGAGTTTGGAAACCTCAAAGGGGGCAAAGATAAAAAGTTTGTGGGTAGCGGGAGGGCAGTGGAGTGGCTATTTGGATCTGTGGGAGACCTGCATTGGGCGGGCTTGGAGGTAGCCTGGTTAATGTCAGCTCTCAGGAGAGAACCGATGAGTAGGGGCTGCTCAGGCGCTGAGGGGAAGGCAGGGGTGACTCCCTCCCAGAAGGGGCTCTGTGTTGGAAATGGAAGGAAAGGGGGGCTTAGTTTGGGTGCTCTGGAAACAGCTTTCCCAAGGCTTCTTGACTTGGTAGTCTTGTCTCCCAACTCTTGCCCACAGCCAGAGAGGTTTGGTGAATCCTGGCTGAACAGTTTCCCGGCCAGGACATATTCCTCCCTTCCTGTCTTGGGGATTAATTTCTGGAGGAAGACTTGAGCCCCCTCAAGCCTCCTTCTTTCCTTCTTGCCTCTGTAGTCCTGAGGACTCCATTGCCCCCTCCTCCTGTCTATGTTGCAAACTCTTCCATCAGGGCCTCTGTTCCATGCTTGCTGTGCTCTGAAAAGAGGCCAGGGGTCAGATGAAACTTTAAGTCACACAGGGTAGGACAGAGCCTTGGGGACATCATCTGGGTCCCTTGCCTCTAGTGCAGTTACCCTTCCCATTAGCAAAAGGGTTCTGTTTTTTGAAAACTACCTCCTTGGGGAGGCTGTGGAAGGCCATGGTAGGGGGGTGGGCTTTGGAGCTTATCAAATTCTTGGTCTTAATCCTTGCTCTGCTGCTTTCAGCTGTGTGGCCTTGGGCATGTCACTTAACCTTTCTGAGTTTGTATCCTCAATTCTTACAGCTGTTATGAGGGTTAGAGGTAAGGTGTTCAAACATAGTATATGCTTATGAAAGGAAGGCTGGGATTATTTGTTCTTCTCCTTACTTCCTAGCCTTCCTCTCACTTCCCTGTCCTCGTATTCCTCCATTCTTCCCATATCTCTTTGGGAATAATTTCAATATCATTTCTGTGCTCAGGCTGTCCCACCCTCCAACTTGGGGCTGCAGTTTGAGTATCTAGGGTGGCTTGAGGACGTAAATTAGGCTTTATCTGAAGAAGTTGAGAAAAGGCAGGGTGTCCTGGGGGCTCTTTGGAATGTTGGGTGGGAGGGTGTGGGTAATCTGGGAATCTGAGAAGATACCAGGCAGTAAGTAGTCCCCTGGGACCTAGACCTGAGACCCTGTCTCAGCTATGAAGATGCAAGGAAGTGCAGGGAGGCATAGTTTGTGGTTGTGCTAGATTGATGGATTCCCCAGACCACTGGTCCTGAAGATGCAGGGTTAGTTGTGGTTAGGAAAGTCAACTACTTCAACTCCAAAGTGATAGAGCATTTTCCCTGGGAAGTCTGAGCCCCAGCATGGGAGAACTGAGCAAGGGAGTGACCTGAACAGCTGGACTCCACACCCTCGTTCCCATTAGCCCCACTTAGGACCATTGCCAAGCTAGACATTTGTCTCCTTTCCCAGTAACTGGCTAACTTGGGACACTGGTCTGGATCACCTTCCACACCCCTTTCCTCACCCCTACCTTGCCTCCTTTGCCCTGAAATTTGTTGGTGGCCCGGAGAATGGGAGACTCTGCCCCCATGGTTGACTGCCATGGAATAGTGAAATCACCTGGGAGGGGTGGGCTGTGTGGTTCCAGAGAGGCCAGCTCCTTGGTAACTGGCATCCTGTTGCCATGGTAACGGCGCCAGTGATGGAGCGGGAGATGGCAGTGTGCATGTGGTGAGGGCGGGCTGAAGAGTGCATTTGGGCACACCAAGGGGCAGGAGACCTCTGAGCCTGGCTTCCTGCTGCTTCTGATATGAGCTCTCAGAATCCTTGGTGCCTGTGCTCAAAGAACAGACTTTCCACTCAGACAAAGGCAGGCAGGCAGGAACTAAGCATTGCTGTCCTGGAGGGTTACGGGTGAGGGAGGGAAAGCTCTGGTGCCACACCCCTGACATCTCTTCCTTGCCCACCTCGTCCTCCTCCCCATAGGTTCCAGGCAGAGGGTGGTTATGTGCTCTACCCTCAGATTGGGGACCGTCTAGACCTGCTCTGCCCCCGGGCCCGACCTCCTGGCCCCCACTCCTCTCCTAATTATGAGTTCTACAAGCTGTACCTGGTAGGGGGTGCCCAGGGCCGGCGCTGCGAGGCACCCCCTGCCCCAAACCTCCTTCTCACTTGTGATCGGCCAGACCTGGATCTCCGCTTCACCATCAAGTTCCAAGAGTACAGCCCTAACCTCTGGGGCCATGAGTTCCGCTCGCACCATGATTACTACATAATTGGTACTGCTGGGCAGAGGGCAGTGTCAGATGGGAGGTTGCCCCTGGGATGGAGGACTGGTGAGGGAAGGGAACCATTGGATTCAAGAGGGAGACCCCTATGCTGTCCTGCCAGGGCACAGGAACAGAATAAGGGTTAGAAGGGTTAGATCCTGGAATGCCGACCTCTCCCTCTGCTCTTTTCTCCCAGCCACATCAGATGGGACCCGGGAAGGCCTGGAGAGCTTACAGGGAGGTGTGTGCCTAACCAGAGGCATGAAAGTGCTTCTCCGAGTGGGACAAAGTGAGTGGGGCTGTGGGATACCTGCTACAAGCTGAGGGAGGTCCATCACAGTACCATCACAGTCAAGGGGCAGTTGTCTCAGCCCCCCCACTTGGGTCTTCCTCATCTCCAGGTCCCCGAGGAGGGGCCATTCCCCGAAAACCTGTGTCTGAAATGCCCATGGAGAGAGACCGAGGGGCAGCACACAGCCTGGAACCTGGGAAAGAGAGCATGCCAGGTATGAAACCAGGGGACCAGCCCCTGCCCTCTCTGCTCTCAGATCCCCATCTCCCTTACCTTTGCCTTCTCTTTCCCTCTCCCTTTTTGGGGGTGGTGATACAGGAAAGAGAAGAGAAGATGGGAGGGTAGGAGGGGAATGGAAGCCAAATGAGGAAAAGACTCAATTAGAACTAATTAGTCAAGTCAGTGCTTCAATCAGTGCTGTCAGAGAAGTGGGGAGGACTACGTGGCAGGGAGCTGCAGGGCTGGACACCTGGATTATGAGTGGGGTGTGGGGGGAGGGGAGGTCTGGTTCCCAGGGGTCCTGGACACTGCTGGGGAAGCCCATGGGGACCCCCAGGGCTGGGTGTCCAGATGTCCAGGTTGCTCCTTCAGCCCCTCCCCCTCTTTCCTCCTTCACCCCTTCCCTGCCAGGTGACCCCACCAGCAATGCAACCTCCCGGGGTGCTGAAGGCCCCCTGCCCCCTCCCAGCATGCCCGCAGTGGCTGGGGCAGCGGGGGGGCTGGCGCTGCTCTTGCTGGGCGTGGCAGGGGCTGGGGGTGCCATGTGTTGGCGGAGACGGCGGGCCAAGCCTTCGGAGAGTCGCCACCCTGGTCCCGGCTCCTTTGGGAGGGGAGGGTCTCTGGGCCTGGGGGCGGGAGGTGGAATGGGACCTCGGGAGGCTGAGCCTGGGGAGCTAGGAATAGCTCTGCGGGGTGGTGGGGCTGCAGATCCCCCCTTTTGTCCCCACTATGAGAAGGTGAGTGGCGACTATGGGCATCCTGTGTACATCGTGCAGGATGGGCCCCCCCAGAGCCCTCCAAACATCTACTACAAGGTATGAGGGCTCCTCCCACCTGGCTTTCCTGAATCCAGCCCTTTTTTGGGGTGCTCCTCCAGTTTAATTCATGGTCTGAGGGACACCTCTGGCAATTCCTTGGCCCCCTTTGCCCTGCCAGCTCCTTTGCTCCTCCTGGCTATTGCCCTGGTCTCCACTTTTAGGATCCCTTAAGACTTCCGCTTCACTCCCTCCTGGCCTTTGATTTGGCCATGGACACCCCTCTGTCTCTGTATCCCTTGACGAGGGGACACAGGCTCAGCCTCCTCTCTGACCATGACCCAAGTGTTCTTGTTTCCCTCATCCACCCAGAATAGGGGAGGGGACAGTCTGTCTTTTGGTTGGCACCTCTTTCCTTCTGCCTCTCACAGTTTTTCTCTTCTGTCTTATCTTTTATTCTTTCTCTCTCTCCTGTCTCTAGGTCTGTTCTGTTCTTCCCTAGCATCCTCCTCCTTACATCTCCCTTTACCCTCTTGGCTTCTTATCCTGTGCCTCTCCCAACTCCTGGGTGGGGGTGTCAAAGCATTTTTGCCCTTAGCTCTTGGCCTCCCTTCTGACCTCTCATACAACTGCTCCTCTCAGTCCGCCAAAAATGGGGGCCTTATGGGGAAGGCTCTGGCACTCCACCCCAGCTCAGGGCATGGGCAGCAGGGCCTCCTTCTCTGCCCTGCCCCAGGCCTCTACGTACTTACTCCAGCCATTTGGGGTGGTTGGGTCATGACAGCTACCATGAGAAGAAGTGTCCCGTTTTGTCCAGTGGCTGATAGCAAGATATGAACCTGTCGGGACATTGTGGACATGGTCTGATGCTGAATGGGCCACTTGGGACAGGAAGTGACTTGCTCCAGTCAAGAAGTGACCAGGCCTGGACAGAAATGGCCTGGGAAGTGGCAGAAGCAGTGCAGCAGGAACTGGAAGTGCCTTCATCCAGGACAGGAAGTAGCACTTCTGAAATAGGAAGTGGTCTGGCTGGAACTCCAAGTGGCTTAGTCTGGGGGTTGGGGGGTGGGAGGTGGATGGTTCTTACCCTGTGGAGAAAGGGGCAGGAGGAACTTCCTGTTTCAGGAGGAAGCTGGAGCTTACTGACTATAAGGGGACAGAGATGGACTGAGGAGGACTTTCCTAGTATTCAGTGGCACTTCCCAGGATCTCCCTTCCCTTGTGCTCTGTGTGATTTTAGGACAGCTAAGATGACTGCCATCTGCTGTGGCAGGCCTAATTTGTCTTGTTCTTCCCTTTCCATATCCCAATATAATCTCTGTTAATCACAGAACTGCCCCAAGAGCCCATGTGTTCTCCCCCAGTAACCAGATGGCTGTCTTGTTCATCCCATCCTCTCTTCAAACTCAACACAGCTCCCTTCTTAGTGACCAAAATGGTGGCCTACCTAGACTGGTCTAGATGACAGTGGTACTTAGCAACGGCTGCTGTTTCCATAGTTTCCAGTCTATACCTCTTCCTGCCTTCTAGTGCTCAGTTGGCTGTTGCCTCAGTTTCCTCCAAGCTCAATTTTATTAGATCAAAACTGCCCTTGGGCACCAAGTTGGCCACCTCAATCACCAGCCAAGATGGTTGCTTTGTTACCAGAGACCAAATCATCTCTCTGGTGCTGTAGTTCCCAGCTCCTTCCAGGGAACAGGAAGTTGATATTGCCATGGGGGAGGTGGCGGGGTACAGCCGTCACCTCAATAGTTTTACTGTAAAAGGGAAATTTGAACAACAAAAACCAAAAAAAAAAAAAAAAAAAAAAAAAAAAAGAATAAAAAACTTTAAAAGTTGACAAGAAGACTGGAGAATGACTGGATGTGAATCTGGTGATAGGATGGCTTCAGAGCTAAGGGTTGGATCACAGGAAACCAAGGGGAATGGGCAGAGAAAAGGACGGTTGGAGTGGTGAGGTATGCGGTTCAGTACATGGGAAGGGATGCTGGGCTTGGAGAGGCTGAGGAAGGCAATCACCTTTAATCACTCCCTCACCCCTCGGAGAGAGAACCCAGGTGGGAGGGGCTTGCTGGTATACTCAAATAAGAATGTATGGGACTGCCAGTGTCTATCACTAAATCAAAGCACCTGACCTGGGTGGTGAGGCAAGTTACAATTAGTAGCAAAGTGGTGGAAATGTGTTAAGGTATTTCCTACCACCCCTATCAGGACCTCTGACTCAGAGTTTGACTTGAAAACTCACATGGGGAGAAGGAATGTAGGTGATCTGAAGAAAGTAGGGAGTCGGGCATCAAGTGCCCATCTCCTGGCTGCTTGTGTACCCATAGCCCAGGCTCTTCTCCCCCTAAAAGCCCAGGTGCCCAGCCCCCCAGACTCAGCCCCATTCTCCAACCACAAAAGCAGCCGTCAGGAGCATCACTGGAGCGAGTCAGCAGGGGTCACAACCTCTGCCCTCCCAACCCTGCCCCTGACTTTAGGTTCCCTCCTGCTGTCTCCCATCTGCCTGGAGGTCAAGGGGTCCCCCTTCTCCTCCTCTGTCCACTGGGACCCTTCCCCTTGTCTCAGCAAGAGGTCTGGGTCCTAAGAGGTGCAGGCGCTGCAGGAGGGATGTTGAAAACTGGGAGGCCAGGTGCTGGGCTGTCGAATTTACGCCTGCCTTCGGAGCCCACACTGGAGCAGCCTGAGGTGGGGAGGTTGGGGGGGGTGGAAGGGCTGGTCCCTGCCCCTTAGTGGGGGTTGGTTGTCTTGGCAACATCCCCTTCTCCACACAATGGGAAGCCCCCCTCAGCCTCCCGCGTGGATGGAGCCGACAGCCCCATCGCTGGCTATCAGCCTCAGGGACTTGGCAACCGTCACTATGGCAACCCAGAGCCCAGCAACAGGGCCCACTGTGAAAGGGAGGGGTCCAAGACTGGGGCAGGGCTGTGTATGTGAGGGGGCAAGGGAGCCGAGGGAGTCTCCCTGACTCATACATCTAGAGGTACAGGTGGAGAGACGACAGGGAAGAGAAGTGGGGATAAATAGTCTCTGTGACAGAAACACCTCACCAAAGCATCCAAGACATCATAACAGGCTGAAAGACAGGAAGACACCTGGGGACAGATACACACCTGGGGAGAGGAACAGCACGTACCCACAGTGCCCTAGGACACGCCCCCTCAGAGCACTGGCATCCATAGACTCCCTGCCAACCACCTGACATTATCAACACAACACCTACAGCCTTTCTCAAGTCACAGTGTGCAGTGACTTGAGAATCTTTTGAGCTTTTTGAAAATGCTGTGTTCAAAAATGACACGTAACATCCTGTTGGCTTTCTGGGTGCAAGTACACAAATACATTTGTAGGATAACAACTACAACAAAATTGAGGGATTGGAAGACATTCATTTGTCCACTCACTCATTCAGTCACTCAATCTCACATCTACTTTGTTCCAGGTACTATTTCAGGCACTGGGAGTATGTGGTAAATAAGACAAAGTCCCTACTTTCATGACACCACATTTTTGAGGGTTGATTTGTTTTATACTTTCATGCCTCTTCTTTTTGAGGGTATCGGGGCTTAAACCCAGGGCCTTCCACATGCCAGGCAAGTACTCTACCACTGAGCTACATGCCTATCTCTGAAGTCCATAGGTTTGTTTGTTTGTTTGTTTGTTTGTTTTGGTACAAGGGATTGAACTCAGAGGCACTCAACCATTGAGTCACATCCCCAGCCCATTTTTGTATTTTATTTAAAGACAGGGTCTCACTGACTTGGTTAGGTCCTCACTAATTTGCTGAGGCTGGCTTTGATCCTCCTGCCTCAGCCTCCCAAACTGCTGGGATTGCAGGCATGCACCACCACACCTGGCTTTTTTTAAAATGGAGATTGAACTCAGGAGTACTTTACTACTAAACTACATCCCCAATCCTTTTTATTTTTTATTTTGAGACAGGGTCTCACTGATTTGCTGAGGTTGACCTTGAACTTGCAATCCTCCAGGCTCATCCTCCCAAGTTGCTGGAATTATAGGCATGCACCACTGAATTTGGCAACATTGTTTTTGAAGGGGAACAGTGTAATACAATTTCAGACAGTGAAAATAGAGTAACAGGATAGAGAGTAATAGAGAAATGCTTAGGTTAGGAGGTCAGGAAGACCCCTCTGAAACAACCAGGAACTGGAATACTAAGGACCTGGAATAATGAGAAGTAAATCAAGCACTATATGAGGAAGAGCATGCAGACAGCAGAAACAGCAAGTGCAAAGTCACAGAGGTGAAATCTTGGCTTGTCTGGGAATAGCAAGGAGGACATCACACCATACACACATTCCAGATGTGCCCTGTTCTTCCCTACCATGAGCCCATTGGGGAGCAAGTCACTTAGGGTCTAGAATCCACATTTAGGAAGCCCATCTAACTCAGTCTTCCTTTCTGATCCTTTGTTTCTTGTGAGCCTGTGAATTCGTTTTGTTTTCTTCAAGTATGTTTTGAGATCTGGGAGGGCAAGGATCTCTGAGCTTTCAGAGGCTATGACACAAAGTCTAAAATACAGAATCCAAGCAGGCAGGCAGAGTACAAGGGACCAAGAGGGTTGTGGACCATGAAACTAAAGCTGTCCCAAACACCACAGGGTCAAGGCTGTCCTGAGGACTGAGCAGAAGACAGTGCAGACTTTGCCATCTTTCCAAACAGAAGCTACTGAGGGATACAAACTCCACTGGGGGTGAGGGGTGTTAAAAAAAAAAAAAAAAAAAGAGAGAGAGAACTATAACCAGGGATTGCAATTTTTGTTGTTGTTGTTTGTTTGTTTTATTATTATTATTTTTTAATGTGTGTGTGTGTTTCTGTGTGTGTGGTTTTTTTTGTTGTTGTGTTGTTTTGTTTTGTTTTTTATACTGGGGATTGAACCCAAGGGCTAAAACTGAAGTACATTCCTAGCTCTTTTTATTTTTAATTTTGCGATAGGGTCTTGATAAATTACTCAAGTGGCCTTGAACTTGCAATTCTCCTGGCTCAGCCACCTGAGCTGCTGGGGTTATAGGCATGTGACCATCTTGCAGCAGGACTTTTTTTTTTTTTTTTTTGTACCAGAGGTTGAATCCAGGGGTGCTTAACCAATGAGCCATATCCCAGCCCTTTTTTAAAAAATTTAAATTTTGAGAAAAGGTATCTCTAAGTTGTTTAGGATCTCACTAAGTTACTGAGACTGACTTTAAACTTGCTATACTCCTGCCCCTCCAGAGCTGCTGAAATTATAGGCATGCACCAACCTGTCAGGCACAGTGGGACTTTTTGATGGGGAATGGTTGATATCACATCTGGAATTTTAGTTTAGAATGAAAAAACAGAACTTCCTATGGGGCTATGTTGGCAACCACAGACATAGGGATTCCCCCCCCCCCCTTTTTTTTTTTGGAGAGAGTTTTGAGGTCTGTAGGCAGGCCAGAAGAAGTATTGCAAGGTAGTTTGGGGGCAGGGGGCTGGCTGGCATGGGCTCAGAGATTGGATGGGGACAGGAAAAAAGGATCCAAAATGAATGGCAATAACAACTGGGCGTGGAGAGTGATGTTTGGAAGGTGGCAGGAAAAGAAAGAGTCCTGGAGGGACTTCAGAAGGGACCAGTCCCAGATACTTCTGATTGTCACAGGGAATTAAAGTAGTTGGTTTCCAGGTTCTCTCTCTTATCCCCTGTTGCCATCAGAAACTCAGGCATCAGCTCCCCCCAAACCCAGTGGCTGCTGGTGGTAGGGAACTGAGCAGCCTCAGGGGGCGGCAGCTGGTGAGTGGGGAGGAATCTGTGTGCTCAGCAAACAGCAGCCTCAGTGCCCAGTGGCTGCCTCCTCCCTCATCAATCAGCCCCAGCCAAATGTCCTTGCATTCCCACCACCCCAAGGGGACTGGGGCTGGGCCAGGGTCCCCAGGGGAGTGAGATGGGGTTGGGAGGGTAGGGGTGGTGCTTGGCTTCTCATCCCTTGGCCTCTGTTCTTTGCTCTCTGGAAGCTCTTATTTCTTCATGTCATGGAATGACAGTCCTGGCCCCTGCCATCCTGGGGGCATCAGCTACAAATCACCTGTGGGGGGCTGCTAGGGAAGAAAGGGGAAAGAGGGATGAGTCAGGGTTGCAGAAGAATCCACTTTGGTTCTCACAGGACCAGCCCAGAGCACAGTCAGCAGGGAGGCTTTTGGCACAGAGGCCCTGTCTCCACCCACCGCCTGGTCTCTCCATCCTGATGGATGCTTTGGACTGAGACCCTGACCCTTTGAATGTCCTCTCTATTCCCACCTTCTCCTAGCCCCTAGCCCTCATGTCCTGCTTCCCACCATGATCTGGAAGTCTGGCACCCCAGCTGACCCTGAATCTGATACTCCCCATTGAGCCTGGGGCCTCTAGATCTTAGCCTATGGCTCCCTCTCCCCCTTCTCAGTCCTTGCTCCCCTCAGGGACCCAGGCGTCCTGCCCACTCTCTTCCATAACAACCATTCTTTTTGGAGTTGCTTAAGACTTTAATATCATTTCATTAAGTTGGTAAGTTCAGAGAAGGTTGGGGGCACAAAGAGACTGGGGATGGGCCAGAGAGGGCCAAGGTAGGGGGGAAGAAGGGAAGACTTCCCCCAATCCCCTCTCCGTGGAGATGGCTCTGAGAAATCAAATATTGACAGTGAGAGAACAGAACTTATTAAATGTGGGACAGGGGAGTGTGTGGGAGCTGTGGGAATGGCCGGATGCTTGAGTTCTGAGGGTTATGAAGGTTCCAGGCAGAGGGAAAAGCCTGTGGCTCAAAGGATGTACAAGGTTAAGGGACTTGAGAGTACAAGTGTTCTACCCCCTTTCCTTTGGGATGTGCTGTCTTGCTACCCTGGCTGTTTCTCAGCTGTCCCCAATATTCCATGGGGACAAGACCCCCATCACAGCTGTGGTTGCCCCCCTTCATCCCTTCCCCCTACCTCCACCTCTGTTGATGAGCTTCAGCAGCGTTTAATCGGATTGAGCAGTAATTAGCAAAGCGAGATGTTTGATTACCTATTTAGCATAATGTAGGGGGCTGGGATCCCTAGGCACATCCACAGTTGAGAGGGGAGTCAGAAAAGAAATGGGATCTATGCAAAGTTCTTTTCCCTGAGGGACTCATGAACCTGCCCTTGAGGTTCCTTACCCCATGCCTCCCCTCAAATTTTTACTCCTTTGGGGCTTTTCCCTAGGGGTTCTGACCAATCACATCAGCACTTTCTGCCATTTGGCTAGAAGATCACCTACATGTCCCATCTTTGCCTTGCCTGCTGTGCAGCTGATTTTGGGGTGTGGCAGGACCTTTCTTTCCTTCAATCCCTGCTATCAGCAACAAGAGTCTGGGCTGGCCTGGAGGCCACAGATCAGAGCCCAGAAACCTACCTTAAAGATAATGTTAGTGATAGGGATGGGGCAAAGGCAGGGCTGTAGATTCTGGAAATAAAGATGGAGGGTAGGTGGGATGGTGAGGTCAGGGTCCACCTGTCCGTCAGTAGTAGTAACAGACTGGCATAATAAGACCTGTCAGGTGTGAACACCGATCAGAAAAAAGGGGGAACTGAGGTGCCAGCTTCTCTCCTCATCCAGCAAAGAAAATGTCATCAATTTAGCTCCTCATGGAAATGTAATCAGTGGGCTCGCTGCTGGCTTTGTCTTAATTAGGCACTATTGATGCAAGCAGGGAGGGCACCTCCCCATCCTCCTGATTCTGCTTCTTCCCTGTATTTC
The DNA here is from genome assembly GCF_902686455.1 of Sciurus vulgaris. Taxonomy (NCBI): domain Eukaryota; kingdom Metazoa; phylum Chordata; class Mammalia; order Rodentia; family Sciuridae; genus Sciurus; species Sciurus vulgaris. The sequence goes on along the minus strand of NC_136463.1, from coordinate 54,183,668 downwards.
CCACGTCTCCCCAAAGCTTCTCCCGGGCCCAGGTACTGCTCCGTCTTCTAGGCGCCTTCTAGCAGCCCCGGACCACAGCGCCCCCTAGCACCCTTTGGGGTCTGCCCCTCTTTCACAACCCGCTCCTCTCGCTTCCTCAGGACGCAGCCTTTGTTCCTATGGAGAGCAAAGCCCCTCCCCGGCCCGGTCACCTTCCCCAGGGAGTCCCCGCCTCCCGTCCCCCTCCAACACACACACACACACACACACACACACACACACACACACACACACACACCACGTTTTCCAAAGCCAGTCCTCCGATTCCAAAAATTCCAGTTCCAGTCTTCCTTCCCTTTCCCTGCCTGCGACACCCAGGAATCCTAGATCCCAGTCCGAACTAAGGGGGAACGCGCCGGAGGGCAGGGGTGCTCCAGCCCCGGTTTTTCTCCTGGACCCAGCACAGCCACGGCTGCTTGGAAATCCTGGAGCACCTTTCAGATGCTGAATGAGCCTTGCAGGCGGGACTCCGGGCGCCATCTGCTGGACCCGTTCGGGCTGGAGCCCACACACCTGGGATCGGGGTTGGGGCACTTGAGTTCCCTTGTCTTTTCAATGTCCTGAGGGACCATAGCGCATTGTTTTCAGCTACCCGTCCTTCCAACTTGGTTCTCACACACAACCCACCTTTCGGCCCGCCAAATTTAGCTGCTTTACCCTATTCCCTGCCCTTTTGCCCTGGGTCCACGCAGGGTAGACCCGCGTGGGGTGGGGCCGCAGAGCCAGGATCCACAGCGCATGAGCAGAAGCGGCGGGCTCTCCGGACCTGCAGCTCACTCCTCCCTGCCAGGGGTTGCCATGGCGACGCGTACAGGCGCGGGGCCCCAGAGGGCCACACGGGGCAACTTCTTAGCTGTTGTGGTCCCATCGATCGGTCTAGGGAGGAGAGGGTCGGCGTCGTGAGGTGTGTGTCGGGTCAGATGGAAGGAATGCCGGGGAGAAGAGGCAGTTGTGGGAGGGGGAGCAAAGTATAGTGGTTAGGGAAGGGGAGAAGGAGGGGCAGTTGTGGGGGGGACGGGAGAAAAATGGGCAGTTGAGGGGAGAGGAAGAAGCAGTTGTGGGTTGAATGGGAGAAGAAGGGATTCCTGTGGGAGAAGAGGAACAAGAAGGGGTAATGGCTCAATGAAGAGGGGACAGTTGTGACAGCTGGGGAAGCTACTGTGAAGGGAAATTTGCCTTCTGGTAACCAGTTTAAGGAGAGACCACTGAGGTATTTCCCAGTAACAGAGTGAATCCCAAGGCTAGTTCGACAGCGTCTCCTGGGGTCTGAGGTGCTGGTTCATGGGGTGAACCCCGTGGTGAATGCTCCCGAGACTTCAGTTTGAGGCAAAGGGCAGCTTGATGCTTCCCTGGAGGCCGGTGGAGGAAGCAACATTGCCGCAGTTGGTTTTATTGATTTGTTGGCCTAGCAGAACATTTTCCTTGGAGCAAAGTACAATTCCTTCAAGTTTGAAATTCATAACCTATGATCAATGTCTGTGGCAGCCTGTGGGGATGAGGAAGGAAAGCCACAGTTGGCTGTCAGGCTATAGTTGGATGAAGAGGGAATTTGCAGCCGGTCCAACATGGCCCTTGGAATCCCCTCCACCCCCCAATTGGGTAATGAACCTGGTGCTACATACATGCTAGGCAAGAGCTCTCCTATTGAGCTACATCCTTTGCTCTTTTTATTTTGAGACAGGGTCTCACTAAGTTGCTGAGGCTAGTCTTGAACTTGGGATCTTCCTACCTCAGCTTCCCAAGTAACTGGGATTATAGGTGTGTGCCATCATGCCCAGCTGCCCTCAGGGTTCTGAACAACTGCCAGAGATGCTTCTTTTCTGCCATCCTACTTTTCTGAGGCACACTGGACCTTCCTCATGCCTTCATTTCCTTTTCCCCATTACATAATTTACAATTCATTATTAGATGACTTTTGTCCTTCCTGCTTCTGTATGTTCTCAGGGCATTTGGAGTTAAATGATCCTGATCTTACAGTTAGCAGAGTCAGCCAACTGTGCTAAGAAATCTTATTAAACACAAAACAGTATTCCTGCCCCATAGCAATTAAAAAGCTAAAAAGATGAGTGGCAAATACTACTCTTCTTTCTTTAAGGCTGTTGTAGATTTTAATGTGGATAAGAGGAGACTTTTTCCATTTAAGTGAGAAGGTATGTAGGAACGCCATTTGGTTTGCTTCAATAACATGTTGACAAAAGGCAGTGTACTTGGGGATAGTCTTCCTTTCTGTGGCTGGTCTTTCATTCACCCAGGGCCCTATACAACAGCTCGGTAGACTTTTTAAAAATTTTTTTTTTATTAAAAATTTTTTTATTTTTACAGAAACACTTTGATTTCATTGTACACAAATGGGGTACAACTTTTCATTTCTATGGTTGTACACAATATGTATTCACACCATTCATGTAATCATACTTATATATATAGGGTAATACTGTCTGTTTCATTCTACTGTTTTTCCATCTCCAACCCCTCCCACCCCTTTTTCCTCTACACCATCCAAAGTTCCTTCATTCTTCTCTTCCCTGCACCACCCCGCATCGTTATATATTGTCATGCACTTATCAGAGAAAACATTTGGCCTTTGGTTTTTTGGGCTTGGCCTATTTCACTTGGCATGATATTTTCCAACTTCATCCATTTACCAGCAAATGCCATAATTTTATTCTTCTTTATGGCTGAGTAATATGTATATATACCACAGTTTCTTTATCCATTCATCAGTTGAAGGACATCTAGATTGGTTCCACAGTCTAGCTATTGTGAATTGAGCTGCTATGAACATTGATGTGACTGCATCACTGTAATATGCTGATTTTAAGTCCTTTGGGTATAAACCAAGGAGTGGGATAGCTGGGTCAAATGGTGGGTCCATTCCAAGCTTTCTGAGGAATCTCCATACTGCTTTCCAGAGTGGCTGTACCAACTTGCAAATCCAAACTTGGTGACTTTTAAAAAAATTTTTAGTACTAGGGATTGAACCCAGAGTGACTTAACCACTGAGCCATATCCCTAGCGCTCCCCACCCCTTTTAAAAAATATTTTATTTAGAGACAGGATCTCGCTGAGTTGTTTAGTACTTAGCTAAATTGCTGAGGCTGTCTTTGAATCTGTGATCCTCCTGCCTTAGCCTTCTAAGCCCCGGGGGCCTACAGGTGTGTGCCACCTCACCCAGCCCTTGATAGATTTTTTACTGATTATCTTACATTCATACATTCTCCATACCCCTGGGTAGACACAAGGATTCCTAAACCCTCTTTAATGGGGTATCTGTTATGTTTAAACTCCACTAATGCCTTGAGAGACTCACTTTGATTTTTTTTTTTCTACCAGGGATTGAACCCAGGGACACTCTGCCCCTGCGCTATATCTCCATACAGTCCCAGCCCTTTTTATTTTGAGACAGGTTCTCACTAAGTTGCTTAGGCTGGCCTCAAACTTGGGATCCTCCTTGCCTCAACCTCCTGAGTTGCTGGGATTACAGGTGTACTATCACACCCAACCTGACTTTGATTTTAACCAAATGCTGTGAAGAAAGTAGGTTATCCCAGGAAAAAAAAAAAAAAAAAAAAAAAAAGCAAGGACTCCACACTTCATATTTTATTTATTTATTTACTTTTGCAGTGCTTGGGATTGAACCCAGGTCTCCAAACATGCTAAGCTCTACCACTGAGCTACACCCCAGCCTCCATGGCCCGCATAGAGTTCAGGTCTGTTATTGAAGAGCAGGGTATAGGTAGACCCAGAAAAGATGATTGTATTGGGGGATCTCATTCAATTTATGAATCTGAAAGGCACTGTGCGTATCAGGGGGCTGGTTTGGGGGTGGGATCTGGTGGTGGACTCCCCATACCCATGTGCCTGCAGGTTTTGCCTGAACCATGTCCAGCAAAGCTGATAAGAAGCGGAAAGCAAGTAGCCGGGGAGGCTCCCGGGCAGGCTCCCGGGCAGGCTCCCGGGCAGGCCGGTCCGGGCGAGCTGCTCAGGCCGCTCTGGCTGCACAGGCTGCAGAGAATGCCCAGGCCACCAGCCAGCCAGAACTTGAAGCTAAGCCTGAGCCACTCAAGGAGGAGCCTGGTGGGTACTTGATAAGGCAGGGGATGTTTAGATATGGAGGGCAGGGAGAAATCGGAGGGGCTTGAGGTAAAATGGTTGTATTTTTTGAGTGTCTTAGGGTTGAGGAGCAGGTTCTCTCACTTCTGTGTCTCCCCTCACCCTGCTGCTGACATGAGGACTTAGCAGAACCTCAGCCCTCCTGCTGGGTCCCTTTTTTGTGCTTCTTCCTCCTGGCCAGCCTTACACTTATTCTTTCTGTCTTAAAATTTCCCACCAATGCACCAGGAGTCCATCAGCCAATCCTTTCTCTAGCCTTTTCCCCCTTATTTCAACTGTTCCTGGTTGCTCCCACTCCACCGCAGAGGGTTTGATCTCTTCCTTTTTCTCATTTTCACCCTGGGTGGCAAAACAAATAATGTTTTTCTCCCATTAAGCCCATCACCATGGAGACTCAGCCTGCTTTGCCACCCTTTGAATCCTAAGCCCGGCTGATGCTTTCTACCATCTGTTGAAAGCTCCTGTATCTCCGCCCTCATTTTGGCAGGGACTTGGTAGACTGCGGAGGTTCAGGTTCAGGGCGACAGGAAAAGAAGTCTAGATGGAGGGAGCAAAGAGTTTAAAGAGGCTGCCTCTGTGGCTTTGATCCAGGAGCCAGCAGGTTTGGAAGGCTCTTGGTAGCTGTTACTGTCATTGGGCTTTTGCTTAGAGCACTGACCAGCATAGATAGGACTGAGCTAAGTACAGACTGGGGCTTCTTGACACTACTAATAACCCATAAAGATGGAGAAAAAATAGTATCCCCGCCCTCCACTGTTTTTTTGTTTTGTTTTTTTGCAGTGCTAGAGATCAGACCCAGGGCCTTGTGCATGCTAGGCAAGTGCTCTACTACTGAGCTACATTCCCAGTTAGAATACCCTTTTAATATTAATGGTTAAGAGGATAAGCGTGGATGTGGGAGAAAGGTCCAGAGACATAGGGACCTGACCTATGATCCAGGACCTTAGAAATGTGTAGCATTTTTTCTTCTGAGTTCTTAAGTGCTCATCTGAAAGCAGTTTAAAATTAGTTCTGACTTCTAGAAACTGGCTACCAGTAGTAAAGGGAGGTAGGAGAGAAGTCAAAGAGGTTCAGTTGTGTTTGGAGAATCCGCTGGGGAGCAAATGGAAGAAAGGAGCTTTGAAATAAACTCATTGGCCTCCAGACACCAAGGGTCTCTCTCACCCCAGCCCTAAGCTTACTTATTGTTTGATATGGAGCCTTCAAGCTGCCCAGCAACCCAGGTAGAGGTTCAGAGAGGACTTGGGCCTCCCAGGCAGCCCTGAAACTAAGATTAATGCCTATAATGCGACTGAGGCCTCTTCACTGGAGAAAGAGGGGGCCTAAATCATTTCTTGGTGAAAGATTGTGGGTTCAAGAATAGAGAGGTTTATTTATTTATTTATTTATTTAATGCAGAGCTGGAGATAAAAGAGGGCTTCTAACACATTAGGCAAGCACAATACCACTGAGCTATAACCCCAGCCCCCAGTCAGCTTTTTAAATTAAATTCAAAGATAATTTGCTTACTATAACATTCACCTTTTTAACGTGTATAAATTGCTGGGTTTTGATGTATTCACAAAGCTGTGCCACCATCACCACTATCTAATTTTAGAACATTTTCTTCCCTCTAGAAGAAAGCTACCTTGACAAATTGGCAGTAGATGACTTCTACATCTTTACTTCTTAGTTGCATTAGAATCTTGCTTTTTATTTTATTCATTAAACTAATTAGTGAATTAATTTTTTTGTAGTGCTGGGGATCAAACTCAGGGCCTTGTACCTGCTAGACAAGAGCTGTACCACTGAGCTGCACTTCCAGCCCAGAACCTTGTTTTTAGTAGCTGCATCCCAGGTCCTGGGAATCACTAACCTATTTTCTATCTTTATGAATTTGTCTATGCTGGACATTTTATATGCAGGAAGTCACATAATAATGTGGTCTATATGACTGACTTCTTTCACTTAGCATCATGTTTTCAAGGTTCATCTATGTTGTAGCATGAGCCACACCTTCAATCCTTTTTATGGTATATAATATTCCACTATATGACAAGACTTCTTTTTGTTTATCTGTTCATAATGTTACTGGACATTTGGGTTGTTTTCACCTTTGCCTATTGAGAAACCAACACCTTATGGGTTCTACTTTCAGGTCTCTCGGTGATCTAGAAGTAGAGTTGCTGGGTGGTATGGTGACCATGTTTAATTTTCTAAGCAATGACTTCATTTCTGTATCTTTATTCTTCCTAGAGCCAATTTTGGAGGAACCTGAAGTAAAGGAACAACAATTGGTGGCATCTGAGACAGATGTGGTAGGCTTGGGTCTTCCCCAAGGCTAATAATATTTCTTCCCCCAGATTGGTGAATCAAGAGCTCAGTGGTGGAAAGGTGTATGGGGAATTCTTGATAATGTCACTTTTCCCTACTTAATTTTTTCTGGTAGCTTACTCAGATCCAGTCTATGATTAAAGGACAAAATGGTCTAAGCTCCCTTCAAAAGAGGGCCTTCAGTGAGAAACTGATCTCCTTTTTTCTGTACACCCTTGAACAGTTTTATGGGTGGACAGTGTAACAAGTTGAACAAGCTGAACGATATTGTCCTATTTAGATACTAATTTCTAAGACTTCTTTTCTCCTTTCGTTCAATCCTCTCCTTTGAAGAATTTACGGAAGCTGCCTCAATCATCTTGAGAAATTGGCACTAAATGACCACTAGATCTTTACTTCCAAGTTGCAACAAAGCTGCATTGTATCCATAGTCTTCTGGGTGAGAAGAATAGGGTGGTGATCTGGATATTTTTTTAAAAGGAGAGAGAAATATAATAATCTCCCATTTTTTTCTTTTTAAAAAATTATTTGTTCTATTATACATGATAGCAGAATGCATTTTGATTCATTGTGCACAAATGGGGTACAACTTTTCAGTTCTCTGGATGTACACAATGTAGAGTCACACCATTCATGCAATCTTACATTTACATAGGGAAAGATGTTTATCACATTCCATCATCTTTCCTTCCCCTCCCCTTCCCTCATTTCCCTCTACACAATCCAACATTCCTCCATCCTTCACTTAGTGTCCCCCTCACTCCCTGTTATGTATCAGCATGCACCTATCAGAAAACATTCAGTCTTTGGTTTTTTGGGATAATCTCTCAGTTTTAAAAAGTGGAAGGGACAGAAAAATACAAAGAAAGGGAAAATAGCATTACTGCCCAAACACATCCAAATTTAAGATGTTGACATGTCTTTTTTTTTTTTCTGAGCATAAATTTGTAATTTTACAACTATATCACATATTACAATTTTTGTGTTAAGATTTTTCGTAAAATATTTTATCATTCTTTATGTTATTACATAGCTTTTGTAAGCACCATTTTTAATGGCCGTATAGTGTTCTGTTAGGTGCATGAACCCATTATTCTAGTATGTTTTGACATTTCTAATGTTTTGCTTTGATAATAATACTGTGATAAATATTATAAATAAAACTAACACATTTGAAATACTTAATATTTCTTTGAGATAGAGTCTTTGGCGTTACCAAATCAAAGAGTAAAGAACACTTCTAATTTTTTTTTTTTGTACCAGGGATTGAACCTAGGGGCACTTAGACCACTGAGCCACACCCCCAGTCCTTTTTATTTTTTACTTTGAGGGAGGGTCTTACTAAGTTGCTTAGGGCCTCGCCAAAGCTGGTATTGAACTTGTGATCTTCCTGCCTCAGCCTCTTGAGTTTCTGGAATGTGCCATTACACCTGGCATTTCCAGTGTTTTTGCTATCTAAAACCAATTGTTTTTTAGGGTTAGGGTTGTGGCTCAGTGGTAGAGCACTTGCCTAGCATGTGTGAGGCACTGGGTTTGATTCTCAGTGCCACTTATAAATAAATGAATAAAATAAAGGTCTGTCAACATCTTTAAAAAATTTAAAAAATAAAACCAATTGTTTTCCAAATAGATTGTATTTTTTGCTCTCACACTAGCAACAAACCCTTTCAAATCCAGGGGTTATCAATTTAGCAAGGATCTTTAAAAAATAGGCATTAAATGATGTCTTTGTTGTTTTTAATTTGTATTCTTTGACTTCAAGTGAGACAAAACAGTTTTTTCATATGTTTTCATATTTGCATTTTCTCTCTTTTATGACATGACACATCTTTTCATGCCCTTTGGGCCATTTATTTATTAGGGTCTTAGTGTTTTTCTCATTGGTTCATCCATATTGTATATTGGAAAGATCTTAGATCACTGTCAATTAAATTGTCTTGACTTGGAAACTTCAAGAGCAATTCCTTTTTGCCTTTTAGGATCATTGGGGGAAGAAGGACAGGGTGACTTCTCAAGTTCACTGAACTATATCTTCATCACTTCCAGTTTCCTTAATTTATTTAGTAGAGTTCTATAGATTAATTTTTTTCTAGCAACCAGTTACAATTTATTTTCTATCTAATCAGTGTGTTCTTTGGTGCTTTTCAGTACCCCCACCCATTATTTCTTCCTTAATGCTCTGTTGATTGGCTTTTACCCAGTATCATACTTATTTTAGCATCTGCGGGGTTTGCATTAGGAAGAAATTGCTCTGGTACTCTTATCCCTTTTCTGTTCATCATCTCCCTGCTTCTAATTACTTGATCTAGGCTAACATCCTACATGTTCCCATAATTCCCTTTTACCTTTGAGATTGAGGGTTGCCTGAGAAAGCATTTTTACAATTACAGGCATAAATGAAATATCTTGGGAAGATAATAGCCCATCGTCTTCCTCTATGACACATTCTGTTTTCACTCTCAGAGGCAAGAGAATCTATTGTCTTGTTTCTTTAAAAGCCTGAAACCTATCATTCAGTCATCCTCAGTTTTTGCTTCTGAATTCTGAGCCTGTCTGGCTTTTCCTCTCATCTCCCACATCTTAGTGTGTGATTGTGGAGGGGAGAATGGCTCATTCTAACAGCTGACTGCTCTGCCTCTCTGTCTGCTCTCCTTTGGTAGAAGCCCCTCTTCCTCTCCCGAGCTGCGCTGACAGGACTGGCGAATGCCGTGTGGACAGAGGAGCATGATGCCATTCTGGAACATTTTGCCCGGGAACCCACGGAATCCATCCTTACCATCTTCATTGATCCCTGTTTTGGACTGAAGCTGGAACTGGGCATGCCCATACAGGTGGGTACTCCACTTTCCCATATCAGTGGTGGTCTTCTAGGGTGCTGAGGGTTCCGCATAGCTCCAGCATCCTTGAGTCTTGTTATCTTCTGCACCAAGGCCCATGGAACCCAATAGTGTATCAGGTACCCTGCCTGGAAGCAGGGGTACAGAGAAGAATGAGACACCACTTCGCTTTTACTGATAGCATGGGCTAGTGGAGAAGACAGATATATAAATATTTACTCTGTGTGTGTGTGTGTGTGTGTGTGTGTGTGTTTAATTTTAATTTTTTGGTGGTCGTGCTGGGGATGGAACCCAGTGCCTCATGCATACTAAGCATGTGCTCTAACACTGAGTTATACCCTATGATATATTTTGGTGCATGGGCGAAAATGTTATAGTAGCTTCTAGGAAGCAACTAACAGAGCCAGCAGAATTCTGGGAAAACTTGATGGTAGAGATGATATTTGAGCTGGTGATGAAGTTGGTAAAGTAGGATTTCATCAAGACCAGTTGAAGACTGTTCAATAAAGAACACTTAATGTGGACTGGGGTTTTGGCTTGGTGGTGGAGTGTTTGCCTGGCATGTGTGAGGAACTGGGTTCAATCCTCAGCACTACATAAAAGGAAATAAATAAAATGAAGGTATTGTGTTCATCTTCAACTAAAAAAATTAACAAAACAAAACACTTAATATGCCAGGTGTGGTGGCATGCCTGTAATCCCAGTGACTCGAGAGGCTGAGGCAGGAGGATCACAAGTTGGAGGCCAGCCTCAGCAATTTAGTGAGACCCTAAGCAACTTAGTAAGACCCTGTCTCAAAATCAAAACCAGAAATGGCTTGTGAATATAACTCAGTGGTAAAGGGTTCCTGAGTTCAATCCCCAGTACCAACAACCAAAAATAAGTGAACCAGAAGACTTCCCCCACATATTAATGTACACAGAAAGGAAGAATATGATACTGAGAAGGTAGCTTGTGAAGAGCCTTATATGTTATATTAAAGAAATTGGCTTGTATTCCAGAGAGAGCTATTGAAAGTCTTTTTGGATTTAGAATTTCAATGACCTGGAGGATATGTTAAAGAAGGGTAGATGAAGGGTAGGGAGATGTAAATGAAAGATATACAGTAAGATGTCAGTGGTAGAATCTGCATGGTAGATGTATGGGTAACTATTGTAAAATTAGTTTAGCCGTTCTATATGTTTGAAAATTTTTGAAATAAAATAATGGGGGGAAAAGAGTACTGTTTTGCTTTTATTGGCAATACATACACAGGACTTGAAATGATAATGACTGCCACAATAACACAATTTTGAAGCATTCCATATTAAGCAGAAACAAAACAGGCCATGGGTTTTCCTGTTTTCAGCCACAAATATAATGAAAAAATAATTTCACTAAAAAAAAAAAACCCAAAATTTGTAAAAATGTTTCTGTAATTTGTATATAAATATTTAATATAAAGTGAGATTTATGTGAAAGAAAATAACTTTGTTGCAGACCATAGAAGATTTGAATAAATGGTGAGCCATATCCTGTTTCTGAGTGAGAATCTTAATAGCATAAAGATATTTTGCTGGACATGGTGGTGCACACCTATAGTCCCAGAGACTCCAGGAGGCTAAGGCAGGTGATTCCAAGTTCAAAGTCAGCCTTGGCAATTTAGCAAGACCTTGTCTCAAAATAAAAAATAAAAAAGGGCAGGGGATGTAGCTCAGTGGTAGAGCATCCCTGGGTTCAATTGCCAGTTCCACAATAAAAAAAAAAAACTATAAAATATATTTATTTAATTTATTTTTTTAAATTTATTTTTATTGTAAACAAATGGGATGGATACATGTTGTTTCTGTTTGTACATGAAGTAAAGGCATACCATTTGTGTAATCATACATTTACATAGGGTAATGGTGTTTGATTCATTCTGTTATTTTTTCCTTCCCTCCGCCCCTCCCACCCCTCTTTTCCCTCTATGCAGTCCTTCCTTCCTCCATTCTTGCCCCCCTCCCACCCCCCATTTTGTGTCATCATCTGCTTATCAGCGAGATCATTCGTCCTTTGGTTTTTTGAGATTGGCTTATCTCACTTAGCATGATATTCTCCAACTGCACACATTTGCATGCAAATGCCATAATTTTATTATTCTTTATAGCTGAGTAATATTCCACTGTGTGTGTATATATATATATATATATACACACATACATACCACAGTTTCTTTATCCATTCATCAATTGAAGGACATCTAGGTTGGTTCCACAATCTGGCTATTGTGAATTGAGCAGCTACGAACATTGATGTGGCTGTATATCTGTAGTATGCTGATTTTAAGTCCTTTGGGTATAGGCCAAGGAGTGGGAGAGCTGGGTCAAATGGGGGTTCCATTCCAAGCTTTCAGAGGAATCTCCACACTGCTTTCCAGAGTGGCTGCACTAATTTGCAACCCCACCAGCAATGTATGAGTATACCTTTTTCCCCACATCCTCTCCAACACCTACTGTTGCTTGTATTCTTGATAATCGCCATTCTAATTGGGGTGAGATGGAATCTTAGGGTAGTTTTGATTTGCATTTCTTTTATTACTAGAGATGTTGAACATTTTTTCATATGTTTGTTGATTGCTTGTACATCTTCTGTGAAGTGTCTGTTCATTTCCTTAGCCCATTTGTTGATTGGGTTATTTGTATTCTTGGTGTAGAGTTTTTTGAGTTCTTTATATATTCTGGAAATTAGTGCTTTATCTGAAGAATGAGTGGCAAAGATTTTCTCCCACTCTGTAGGTTCTCTCTTCACATTGCTGATAGTGTCCTTTGCTGAGAGAAAGTGTTTTAGTTTGAATCTATCCCAGTTATTGATTCTTGCTTTTATTTCTTGTGCTATGGGAGTCCTGTTAAGGAAGTCTGATCCTAAGCCGACATGTTGAAGATTTGGACCTACTTTTTCTTCTATAAGATGAAGGGTCTCTGGTCTGATTCCAAGGTCCTTGATCCATTTTGAGTTGAGTTTTGTGCAGGGTGAGAGATAGGGGTTTAGTTTCATTCTGCTGCATATGGATTTCCAGTTTTCCCAGCACCATTTGTTGAAGAGGCTATTTTTAGTCCATTGCATAATTTTGGCACCTTTGTCTAGGATGAGAAAATTGTATTTATTTGGGTTTGTGTCCGTGTCCTCTATTCTGTACTATAAAATATATTTAATCTAAAATTTTACCTTTTTATTTTTTAATTTTTTTAGATGTTGATAGACCTTTATTTTTATTCATTTATTTATATGCAGTGCTGAAATCAAACCCAATGCCTCACACATGCTAGGCAAGCGTTCTACCACTGAGCCACAACCCCAGTCCCTTATGTTTATTTTTGAGACAGGGTTTTGGTCTGTTGCCTAAGCCGGTCTCAAACTTGTGGACCAAATAATCCTCCCACTTTAGCCTCCCAAGTAGCTGGGACTGTAGGAGCATACCACCATGTCTGACAAAAATTTATCATTTTAATGCAGCTCCAATCATAGTGCTAAAATGTTGCTGTCCCTAGATCTCTGTGTAAAGGATTTTTTTTTTTTTTTGGTACCAGGGATTGAACAGAGCCACATCCCCAGCCCTTTTGATTTTTCAGTTTAGAGACAGGGTCTTGCTAAGTTGCTCAGGGCCTTGCTAAGTTGCTGAGGCTGGCTTTGAACTCACAATCCTCCTGCCTCAGCCTCCTAAGCCACTGGTATTACAGGCTATGCCCACAAAGATTTTAAATTTTGTCCAGAAAAATGCAGGAAAATGGCAAAGATAATGAAGAAGGAAAGTAATGGAGGAGACATATGACTATAAAATCCTTTTTATTAAGCTACAGTAATTAAAACAGTTATAGTAGGACAGGAATATGTTATAAGCAACAGTACAGAAATTTAGAAAGTGCAAAAATAGATGTTATCAGTAACAGTACAGAAGCATAGGAAATACAGAAAAGAGAAGTAGAGAAACAGATATATAAGCATTTTCTACAAAAAAAATGGCATTTTAAAATCTGTGAATTGGCGAAGAATGGATAAGAAAATGAATAGAATTTGGAAACATATGGAACATGAAGTTTTTCAATTAAGAAGAATCTATTTAGTTTGCTGACATGCATTCTAAATGGATTATCGGCTTAATTGTATTCTCCTGGTTAAGATGGTCAGTTGAAACTGCCTTAAAAAACTATTACCCTTGGCACAACTCAGTGGTAGAGCTGCTTGCCTAGTATGCCCAACACCCTGGGTTCAATTCCCAGCACTGCAAAAAAACAAATGAAAAATTATTACACTGGACTGGGATGTAGTTTAGCCATAGAGTCCTGTAGCATGGAGGAGGCCATAGATTCCATCCCCAGCACTGTGAAAGAACTGCAACAAAAATAGATAATAAATAAATAAAAATATAAAGGTCATCAATAGCAAGCTTAAGCACTGAGTCCAGGGACCCACACTACCCATAGGAAGGATACGCCCCCAGCTGGATGGAGGGAACCTTGGATCATTTACAATCTTAAAAGAGAGAGCCAGCCTTGGTCTTTTAACAAAGATTTGACGCTGCTTTAAATTAGCCTTGACCACCTGCTCATTCCCTCAGTCAGGTCTCTTAGGCTAGAGAAAAGTGAATACAATATAAAATATCCAAGCCTTTCACTTTATCTTCAAGAGGCAAAATAAACTGGTCCTTCACAGTAGGACATCTAGAAGTCGCCCACAGTATGTTACAGCCAAAAGAATGAATTCATAGAGCTGCCCGAGCATGAGCAAAGTGAGGAGAAATTGCATGGCAACGGCAGGCATATTATATCAAGAACAAAAAAAAAAAAAAAAAAAAAGGAACAAAGCATGCAAAGGAGGAAGACATAACTGAAAGAACAGAAGGAAATTCCTTACACCAGCATCATGTTACAGTGTAACCTAATATAAACATGAATTCATTTTTTTAAAATGAGAGATGAAATGATAAAAGGTGAGAATGAGATAAAAGGGAGAGTACAGATTTTAGGAAATAAATAAAGCTGCATGTTACAAAATGGGTAGATTAAAAACTGCAACAAACTGAAGAACTGATGCTGAAAAGCCGATCACAGTCATAGAGAGATGAGGTAATCACAGGGTGTGTAGAAGAGAAGGCCAAAGACATTAACATAATTAGAAAGACCAGCATAGATGATCTAGTATAGAGAACCAGCAAATGACATGGAATATATAATTATAGGTAAAAATACAAAGAATTTCTCTCAAATACAAAAGAACCAAAAGGGCACACTATATTCCACAAAATTTGTTACTCAAGGTTTCACATCAATACACATCTTAGTTATGATATTAAAATTCAAGGATACTAATTTGTTGGGAACATCACCTATGTGCTATTCTTGCCAAGAATATTTAACTTGACTGTAATAATGAGGAAGCAATCAGATGAATCCAAATTAAAGGATATTTTGGAAAGCAACTGACGTGGATTCATAGAAATACCAATGCTGTGAAAGAAAGAAAAGGCTGGGGAATTGTTTGAAATGAAAGGAGACCAAGGGGACATGACCCATGTGTGGTCCTGTGGATTGTGGTTGAGAAAAAAAACGGCTATAAATGATATCTGGACCATTGGGAAAAGTTGAATATGGACTGGTTGTCATATAAGCTTAAATTTTCTTTCTTTTTCAAGATAGTGAATTTTATTTTATGCATTTTTCAGATGCTAAAATAATTTTTATTCTTTTTAGATATACATGACAGTAGAGTGTATTTGACATACACAGAGTATGATTTATTCTAATTAGGACCTCATTCTTGTGGTTGTAAATGATGTGGACAAGCTTAAATTTTCAGAGTGTGATTATTACAGTGTTGGGTATGTTGGAGATTATCCTTGCTTTTACAAGACATGCTTATGTGTTAAAGGGTATAGGATTGTGAAGCCTGCTGCTCCTTAATGGCTCAGCTATAGACAGAGGGTAAGAAAATACAGTGTTAACTATCAGTGACTCTAGGTGAAGGGTATGTACTTTCTTTGCAATTTTTCTATGAATTGGAGTCTTTTTTCAGAATGAAAAATTTAGAAAATAGGACTGGGGATGTAGTTAGTGGCAGAGTACATGCTTATTGTACCCTGGGTTTGATCTCCAGAACCACATTAAAAAAAAAAAAAAAGGGAAAATTAGTTAGGCCCCTCTTCTCCAAAACACCCCAAATTATCTACCAAGGGAAAAACATCAGGCTGATCTCTGACTTCTCTGAACCCAGACCATTCCTACAGAGTTTTCCAGGAAAGATAGTGTGACAAGGGTATTATTCCCAGCCAAGATGCTTAAGGATAAATGAAACAAATAGGCTGTCATTTTCAATCTTGAAAGACTCCTATTTTAAACAAACAAACAAACAAACAAACAAACAAACAAACAAACAAGCAAAACAAACAAACAAACAAAAAACCATCAACTGAGGGATGGGGATAGAGCTTTTTTTGTTTAGCACTGATCTCCATCCCCAGCACTGCGAAAAGACAAACAAATCAATTGGAATTCAATTGGACAATGTAAAAGTCATACTATAACAAGAATGGGCAAGGAGTAGGAAAGTGAGAGGGAGTGTGAGGATGTTATCTGTGGCTTTTATCTTTCAAAGGGTGAGTCAATAGAATTTAAAATTGAGTTGGTTGCAGTGGCACATGCCTGTAATCCCAGCGATTTAGAGGAGGATCACAAATTTGAGGCCAGCTTCAGCAACTTTGTGAGACCCTGTCTCAAAATAAAAAATAAAAAGGGCCGCGGGTGCAGCTCAGTGGTAAAGCCCGCCTAGGTTCAATCCCCAGCACACAAAACATTGAATGGCACTGAGAAAACTCAACACTTTTCATAATCTTTCTTTGTTGCAAACTTTTGGTCTTTTGAAGAAATATCTCTTAGGGATGAAGACATTTATTTGAAGCCTCAGCAATGCCTTATATCTACTTCAATTTCTTTGTTTTTATCTATTAAATTCTAATATAATTAAACACAATACTTTTAACTAAAATAGCATGATTTTTTTTTTTTTTATTTTTTTTTATGGTGCTGGGGATTGAACCTAGGGCCTTATGCACGTGAGGCAAGCACTTTACCAACTAAGTCATATCCCCAGCCCCACAATCCTGTTTTAAAACAACCTTTAATTAAATTTTCTATATGTCTGTAGGAAAATCTCTGAAATAATGTTTTTCCTAATGTTAACAATATTTAATTTCTGGGCAGTGGAATTTTAGGTATTTTTACTTTTATATTTGTACTTTGTGTGTGTCTGTGTGTTTTGCAGTGTGGGGGACTGAACCTAGCATGTGCGTGCTAGGCAAATACTCCACCACTGACCTGCACCCCCAGTTCTTCTGTGTTGTTTCATAATTAACACATATCATATTAACAAAAATAATAATTGTTAGGATTTAAACAAAAGAACACAAAATGCCAGGATTTATTCCTGAGTAGTGGGAAGAGGGATAATTATTAGTTTCTTCTATGTGCTTTATTTTCACTTTTTAAAATCAAAGAAATTGTAAAGAGTAGTTACAAAACCACTAAAAAGAAAACAAAACCAGTGAATCTGACCTTAGGATGGGAATGGCCTAAGCAGGTAGCCATTAGATCTTGAAATTTGAAATGTTTTAGATATAATTAATGTAAGTAATGCATTTCTGAACATAGGTAGCTACAAAAACTCACCATAGGCAAAATTGAAGGACAAATGAAAAACCGGGGAAAAAGCATATACAACCCAAGTGGGAAATCCAAGATAATTATTTCTTACTTCTATAAATTTCTTATTTGTTCTTTGCCCCTGGCCGAAGTGCTTCATCCATTCTATCCCGTCCCTCAGTCCATCCAACAAACATATATTGAGTATAAACTAGTGCCAGGCACTGGGTTAGGTTCTGGAGTCAAGTTGGCAAAATGCAGAGTCCCTACCTTCAGGGCACACTCTATATTTCCTCTCCATCTTTCTGAGTATAGAATCTATTATGTTCTTGAGAAGAAAAGAAAAGACCTTATGACACATTTAGAGAAGGATCAGGATATACTAAGGGACAGTGACAAAGAACTCGGTCAAGCTTTCACAGTGGGGGCCTTAGATTTCTTTGTGCATCATGGTGGAGCCTGGAGATTGAACTCCGATCTTCTTTCATGCAGACCCAGAATCAGATTGTCTACTTCATTCGCCAAGCCCCGGTCCCCATCACTCCGGAGAACTTTGAGACGACTGTGCAGTTTGGGACAGTGCGGGGCTCCTACATCCCAGCCCTACTTCGGCTGCTCACTGGTGTCTTTGCCCCTCAGATCTTTACAAATACAACCTGGCCTGAGAGCATTCGAAATCATTTTGCTTCACATCTGCACAGGTTCTTGGCCTGTCTGACGGGTGAGTGCTTGATTTCTCCTTAGTAGAGCTCATGAGGCTGGTGGGATTCTGATCAATATGTGTTTGTTGAGTGAGCAGAAAAGGGTGCAAAATCAGTCTTCTTCTTCCTCCCCCTACTCTTTTTTTTTTTTTTTTGGTGGAGCTGGGGATTGAACCGAGGGCCTCATGTGCTCTACGATTGAGCCATACTGCCAGCTATTACTAACATTCAAATCAATATCTAAAATAATCTACTCTTTTGAGGTGCTGGTGTCTGAACCCAGGGTATCTTGCATACTAGGCAAGTGCTTAACTACTGAGCTATATCCCCAGCCATTAAAAGAATCTTTGAATGGAATCTCACTGCATATACCCACTCATATACATTTTTAAACCAAATACTGAAACACACACACACACACACACACACACACACACACACACACACACATACACAGAGAAGCACTTTGCCTCCATATATTCTAAGTGTCTTGAATCAAAACTACAAATCTGCTGACTTAAAGAGCAAGGGACATCTTAAGTATTACTAACTAATGGAGATCAGTCTCTCATAAATAAATTTTATCATAATGTCAAAAAAAGAAAATATGCCATCTAATCCAGATGCACTTTGCTGCTGTAGAACTGGTTGGCTGCACATGCTGGAACTTTGAATTGAAAATTTCTAAGAATACAGTTGGGATAAGGAGAAATGTAGGTAGTGTTGGAGCAGAGGAAGACTTGCATGCATCATGGTAGATTCTGGAGGGCCATAAGATCTTTGAAGTTATTTTATGGCAATTTCTTGTTATACTCCCCTGAGTTTTTTTCTCTTGCATTCTGTCATTTCTTCTCTCAATATCAAAAAACATGAGTCATAATTTCCCCTGCCTGCTGTCCTGAAATGCATATGTAGTTCATCCCTCAGTAGCTGTGGAGATTGGTTCCAAGGAACCCTCAGATACCCCAATTCATGGCTGTTCAAATCCCTTATGTAAAATGGTGTCGTATTTGCATATAACCTACACATATTTTCCTGTCTACTTTAAATCATCTCTAGATTACTTATAATACCTAATAAAATGTGAATGCTATGTAAGTATGTTTTCTACTGTAGTGCTTAGGGAATAATGATTTTTTAAAAAGTCTGTACATGTTCAGTACAGATGCAGCTTTAAAAAACTATTTTGCATCCATGGTTGATTGAGTCTGCAGATGTGGAACCAGCTGTACCTCTCAGACCCCCACTGATCATCAATCATGATTGATACTTGGGCAGCAAAAATTCACCTCCTTTGAACTTCCATGGTCCTTTCCTTAGACACTCGGTACAAACTGGAGGGGCACACCGTCCTCTACATCCCTACAGAGGCCGTGAACATGCAGCCTGAGGTGGTGGTGAAGGACAAAGAGCTGGTGCAGCGACTGGAGAGTGAGTGTCTAGCATTGCCAGTGTCTAGTGGGAATTGCAGACAAGAGAAGAGGCAACCATGATGCTGACAAAGGAGCTGGGTTAGGTGGGTTGGGTGACGAGGGGAGGGCACAATTGAGGAAAGGCATAAAGACACACAAGAGATTTGTTTCTCACCGGCAGCCTCCATGATCCACTGGACCCGGCAGATAAAGGAGGTACTCAGCTCCCAGGAGACTGTGGAAACAGGAGAAAACTCAGGACCTTTGGAGGAGATTGAGTTCTGGCGCAACCGATGCATGGACCTGTCTGGCATCAGCAAACAACTGGTGAAGCCGGGAGTCAAACACATTGAGTCTATCCTGCGCCTTGCCAAGTCATCCTACTTGGCTCCCTTTATGAAACTGGCCCAGCAAATCCAGGTTTGTGAGTGGATCAGAAGATGGGAGCTTAGCAAAAAGTGGGTAATGGCTGGAGTCACAAGAGGGGCTAAGAGTGGGAACCAATGTAATCATCACCACAGAGACTGATCAACTGATCAGCCTACAGTTTAGACTCATACTGGTGGGAGAAGATAAGAGTAGTTGAACAGGGTCCCTAAGGAACTCATAGTTGAGGTAGGGAGACAGCTACACGTTGATTATCCTCTGTGAGTCTAATCCCTACAATCCAGCTGAGAAAATAGGGCTTACAAAAATACTATTAGTAAAAACACATCTGTATTGTTCAGTCAAGAGAATTTCAAAATAGCTACTTTAAAAATAAATTTGAAGCCAGGTACGGTGGTACTCACCTGTAATCCCAGTGACTCAGGAGGCTGAGGCAGGGGGATTACAAGTTTGAGGTCAGCCTCAGCAATTTAGTGAGACTCTGTTTCAAAATTTAAAAAGGGCTTGGGGACATAACTCAGTGATAGAGCACCCTTGGGTTCAATCACCAGTACTGCAAAAAAAAAAAAAAAATTGATACAAAAACCTGATTATGTTAGTGTAGGGTCATGCAGGAAATGGTCAGTATGATATAGAGATTGAAGACCTCTCTTTCCAGGGAAAATTTCAACTGGGTATTAAGGGAATTGAGCCATAACTAACCAGAGAAATCTAAAGCTTTAGTTGAGAACAGGGCAACTAGCTAAGGGGACTGGGCGATGGGATGGGAGTGATATCTGATAGTTGATCAACAACTATGAAATGTCCACTTTGTATGGAGTTCTGAATTCAACTGGAGAACACAGAGGAGTAGACAGCAGACCTGAACTTGAGGAATTCCCAGTCTGAAACATTTTCACAGAAAATTGTAAATGAATAAAAGTTGATATGTGCAAACTTTGTTCCCGAGGGGTGCTGAGACCTGAAATGATGACCTCTGGGTAGGGTTCACTGGGAGGCCTTCCTGGTATAGGTGAGTCAGGAAGGTGTTCAAGATGGATATGAAGGGGCTGGGTTGTGGCTCAGTGGTGGAGCACTTGCCTGGCACATATGAGGCACTGGGTTCCATTCTCAGCATCACATAAAAATAAATAAAGGTATGTGTCCATCTACAACAAAAAATTTAAAAAAAAAGATGAATATTAAGTACATGCTCTGAATCAGCTCTTTCCAGTGAATAAATGCACTCCTGGGTTTTGTTTACTGCCAGGATGGCTCTCGCCAAGCACAATCGAACCTGACCTTCTTGTCAATTCTGAAGGAACCTTACCAGGAATTGGCTTTCATGAGACCTAGGGACATCTCGAGTAAGCTCCCTAAGCTGATCAGTCTCATCCGCATCATCTGGGTCAATTCTCCCCACTACAACACTCGGGAGAGACTGACTTCCCTCTTCCGAAAGGTGTGTATATGCAGAGGGCCTTTGGGAGGGTATTAGGAGGATGGCAAAATGACAGGGCTCAGACTTTCAGAAAAAGGCAGAATTCCCTGGCAGAATCCATGCAGGTGGCAAGGTGATGAGGATCGTCTTTCATCTCTGACGGACCCAAGTCTTCCACCGACATCTTGGCTTTAGTGATGCTCAGAGCTGGGGCCTGGGCTGAGCTTTTGTTTCCAGATGGAAGTAGCTCACACAGGAGAAGGGGCTGTGGGAAGGAGAGTTGATGAGCATTGGAAAGGGAGGCAGGGAGGACAGACCTGCTGAGTTGTGCAGGAGGGAATATCTCCTTTAACTCATTTCCTAGGATGGAGTCTGCAGTGGGGCAAAGGCATATTTAGGAAGGAACACAGCTTCTGGGGAGCAGGGAGATATCATCTGGAGTGATAGTTCCAAGGAGAGGGAGTAGGAATATTGAGCCAAGCTTGCTGGGTCAGTGAGGCTGCAGAGCTGAGCCAGGGTAGAGCAAGGGACCACTAGGACAGGAGTGTATGGGGAACACACCAGTGGAGGACCATGCGCGAAATGGGTCTCAGGAGGCAAATCAAAGAGCAGGAGGTGGAGGCATGAGGCACATCAGGGAGCTTGAAGAGATTGGGTGGAAATGAGGCTGGAAATTGAGGCTGTTGGACTCCCTTCTGCAGATGAGCAATGAGATCATCCGCTTGTGCTGCCATGCCATTTCCCTGGACCGAATCTTTGAGGGATATGTCTCTTCCAGCAAGACAGACTTACAAGGCTGCATTTCCTGTTGCCATGCTTGGAAAGATCACTACCTTCGGGCTGTACAGATACATACCCAGTATGATGGGTCTCCCCTAAAATTCCATGTGTTATCACCTTGCCATTCTTACAGAGGGGGGATTCCAACTCCTTTCACAAGCACTTTTTTGTAGTCTATGGATTATATTTTTGTTGATCTAGCTGTTTCTACATCCAGCCAAGATATTCTAGCTGCCAGCCCTGAATTCTTATTCTCATAACCTTCCCTCCCTGATTCCAGGAGGCCTACCTTGCCCTTTGGTCCCACAATTTAAAATATAAAACCTTCTTCTAGAGCTTAGATGCTGCTTCTCCTGTCTGGTTCTTGTCATTTTGAATCTCTCAATTCAGGATTCAGGGAAGGTGCTTCTTGGGGTCTATTTTCTGAAACCAGGGCTTGCAGTCTAGTTTTGCATGGGTAGATTGATCCCTAGTATTTCTGCCTTTTGATTCAGTTCATTTTTCTCCTAACACAGGTTCTCTAATCGGGGCTGGGTCCTAGACCAGACCAGCATATTTGCACAGGTTGATGCTTTTGTGCAGCGCTGCAAGGACCTTATTGAGGTGAGAAGACTGTTGGGGAAGATGAGGAAGACCAATCAAAAGCCAATAGCATTAAGGCAGGAGGATCATGAGTTCAAAGCCAGCCTCAGCAACTTAGTGAGGCTCTAAACAACTCAGTGAGACCCTGTCTCTACTAAATAAAATATAAAAAGGGCTGAGGATGTGACTCAGTGGTTAAGCACCCCGGGTTCAATCCCTGGTACAAAAAAAAAAAAAAAAAAAAAAAAAGGCAGCAGCAGACCCTCAAGAATCCTGTCCCCGTTCCCCTAGGAACCAGGGCAGATGGGTTAAAAGTTTTAATTAAGAGGCTAAAACTAAACTTACTGCTTGGTTCTTTCTGCATAACTGAGTACCCTCCCACCACCCCATTCTTTTTGACTTTTGCCTGTTACCACTGCTTTAGCATCTCATATTTCATTCTGTGGCCAAAATTCATCCCAGCCTCCCCCCCTGCATCCTCCCTAGTTTTAGATATTTGAAGTTAAATCAAAGAGCTCAGGATTCACAAGTTCAGAAAAGAAAGTTCAGAAAACTCTCACGCTGGCTTCTTTTCAGGTATGTGACTGTCAGTACCACTTTGCCCGCTGGGAAGATGGCAAGCAAGGTCCCCTTCCTTGCTTCTTTGGTGCCCAGGGGCCACAGATTGCACGAAACTTGCTGGAAATTGAGGACATCTTTCATAAAAATCTGCACATGCTGCGAGCTGTTCGTGGTGGCATCCTTGATGTGAAGAACACCTCTTGGCACGAAGATTACAATAAGTGAGTGGTTCCCAGGCTGATGTCAGAGTCAGGCAGGGAGAGACAGGAATGGGTGGAGTGGCAGAGTGTACAAAGAAGATGGTAGAAGGGAGAACAGCTCAGGGTGGGTGGGTGCAAGAGAGAGTGCCAGGGTGGTTGATCTGGTTCAGGGTTCACCTTTCAGGGCTTGAGTCTTGGTTCTGCCACATCTAGGTATGTGACATTGGGCAAATTATAATTATGTTACTAATTGGTGCCCTCACTCCTCAACTATAAAATAAACAGTAGAACCTTTCTCCTAGCATTGTTTAGAGGATGAAAGGATTCTTGGATGTAAAGCACTTAATCAATATCTGGCATACTAGAAACTCCATGTGATTCTCAGGGGAGGTACTTGGGGGGACAGGTGAAGGCACCCACACTTCCCCATGCCTCTCTGATTATGCAGATTCCGTGCTGGAATCAAAGACCTGGAGGTGATGACCCAGAACTTGATCACCTCGGCCTTCGAATTAGTTCGTGACGTGGAACACGGGCTGCTGCTGCTGGACACCTTCCACAGGCTTGCAACACGGGAGGTGTGGCCACTCTACCCCTGCCCCGGGTCTCTCTGTCTTCCTTAGTTCCTCCCTAGCCTTCCAGATGCCATCTGGACCAGGTGTGGTGTGCATCTATAATCCCAGTGACTGCAGGGACTGAGGCAGGTGGATTGCAAGTTCAATGCCATCCTGGGCAATTTAGCAGACTCTGTCTCAAAGTAAAAAATAAAAAAGGATGGGGATGTAGTCAGTGGAGTCAGTGATAGAGCATCTCTAGTTCAATGCCCAGTATCACCATAAACAAGACAAAACAAAACAGATGCCATTTGGCCTGCACCTGTGCCCTTTCCCATGTGCCAAATCCCAGGTGCCTCTTTTATTCCATTTGCTCCCCTGGTTTCCATGTCTCTAAGGAGTGCAGCTCCCACTGTAGAAAGGGCACTTTCCTCTGGGATAAGTGACTGAGGGAATATGGCTCCATGGGGCATATCATCCATTTCTTCTTCTTGTTCTTTAGGCCATCAAGCGAACATATGACAAGAAGGCCGTGGATCTCTACATGTTGTTCAATAGTGAATTGGCCCTTGTGAACCGTGAACTGAACAAGAAAGGGCCATACGTGATATCCTACATGGCCCAGTATTCTGGACAGGCGTACTGGGTGCGGATCCTTCGGCGGCGCATTGACAGAGTCATGAATGTAGGTGCCTGTCCTCTTCCAAAATCTGTCCTCAGTGAGATGGCAGGGTATGCAGGCTGTGCCGTGGGCTAGAAGGGATGGGGGATGGGTCCAGAGAGGTTCCCTAGAGAGTTTTCATTACCAGAGACTAAGCTGCACAGGGTGGGAGCAGATTCAGTTCAGTGAGGCAGGCCATGGGTCTGGTTTGCAGAAGTGGCATGTGTGGCTGTTAGAACAGGGATTATTTTAGGAATTTCATGTCAAGATGTAGAGGAAGAGTAGTGCTAGTAGTATCTGGGAAGTTGGGTCAGGAGAAAAACAATACAACTTGGTTATCAGAGATCTAGACAGACCAGGCCCTTAAAGGATCTGATCTGTCTGGAAGAATAAGCTCAAAGAAACAAGGCAAAGCCAGGCATAATGGCTCAACCTGTACTCTCAGCAATTTGGGAGTCTGAGGCAGGAGAATGGTAAGTTTAAGGTCAACCCCAGCAACTTAGTGAGATCCTGCCTCAAAATAAAAAATAAAAAGAACTAGGGCTGTAGATCATTGGTAAAACACCCTTGGGTTCAATCCCCAGTACTAAAAAATAAATAAATAATGAACAAGGCAAATAAAAACAAAACCCTTTAAAACCACTTTGTGGGGGCTGGGCTTGTGTCTCAGGGGTTGAGTGCTTGCCTAGCATGTGTGAGGCACTGGGTTTGATTCTCAGCACCACATATAAATAAATGAATAAAATAAAGGCCCATCAACAGCTAAAAAAATTTAAAAATTAAAAAAAAATTTTTTGGGAATATAGGATGAACACTCTTAGGTACTGACCTGCTATTGTCTGATTGGTTCTAGTTCTGGGAGAGAATGAGGCAGACTGCAGATGAGTGGGCTAAGACTGGGGCAGAAAAGGGCTGAGACTCATTTTCAACTTTGTACCTTCTGTGATTTACTTTTTGCTCAGCTTTTCTTTTGTGCTCAATCTGTAGGCTTTTTTTTTTTTTTTTTCCTTACTTTGACTCCTCTTCTAAATATTCTCTGGTCTCTTCCTGTTTGGCTCTGCCCTCCCCTAACAAATCAGTCAAACCTCACTGTAAGACTTGCGTGTATCATTGGAGCATGCATATGTTTGTGAGCATGTGCACGTGTACCTGCGAGTGTGTGTGTGCAGGAGGTCTCGGGGAGATGGTTCCTCCTAGGAGAATGTGCAAATAAGCCATCCTCATCTCTTCTCCCCACTCAGTGTCTTTCTGGTGCCCATTTCCTGCCCCATATTGGGACTGGAGAGGAGAGCGTTCATACCTATCAGCAGATGGTTCAGGCCATTGATGAACTGGTTCGAAAAACCTTCCAAGACTGGACGTCCACGCTAGACAAGGACTGCATTCGGCGACTGGACACCCCATTGTTACGAATCAGCCAGGAGAAGGCGGGCATGCTGGATGTCAACTTTGACAAGTACAGGACCCACCCTGGTCCCTTCTTCCTATCCTTGGTGCAGGTCTTCCTCTCCAACTCTCCCAAGAGCTTAACTCCCATCTTTTTATTTCTTCTGTTCATCTCTCTCTCTTTCTCTGTCCCTCGTACCATAATATGATTGCTATTACTTTTGAATTTTAATTTTAGTTTATCTTTAAAAAAAATAACTAATAGCCAGGTGCAGTGGCACAGACCTATAATCCCAACAACTAGGGAGGCTGAGGCAGGGCGATTGCAAGTTTGAAACCAGCCTGGGCAACTTAGTAAGAACCCGTGTCAAATAAAAAGGACTGGAGACGTAGCTCAGTGGTCAAGCACCCCTGGGTTCAATCACACATACACGCACACACACTCACACACACAGACACACACACACACCACACCACACACCACACACATAAGAAAAACAAAAACATGATAAACCCAACCAAAACACTAACCTGATAAACCAGTGATACAGATGTTCTGCCACTAGATGGCCATGATGGCTCAGCTAAGTCATCCAAACCCTGAATCATAGTCTGGACTTTTTTGAGAATTGATGGATAGGGCTGGAAGATCATGCCCTCTACCACAGCTTTAAAATTATGACATTTTCATACTATAATTTATAAAGATTTAACAAGTCCATTAATTAGTTTATTCAAAAACATACAGTGAGCGCTGTCCATGTGTTGAGAACTGGGGTAGACCCAGGGAATGGGTAAAATGGCAAAGGAGGCAAAGCTGTCACTCTGTAAGTCAATAGCTCTACCCTTGGAATGGAGCTAGATAGCTTCCTGTCCACATGAGATGTGGAAGAGAAAAACAAAGAAGAAACTATGTAAGGCATCTGTCCACAGAGATTACAAACCTTCTGGTGACAGGTTTTTCCTAATCAGAAGGAAATAACTTTCCACTTGACTGGTTTTGGCTGGCTCTTGTTATCAGCTATGCCCTGTAGGAGTGTTGCTTCTTACACTCCTAAGCTGTTGCTCCAGCATTGGAATTAGCTCACAAAGTGTCCACGATTGTTGGGGACAAATGTATAAGGAATTTTGCCAGCGAAGGCCTTTGTGGAGATGGAGTCCCAGAGGAAACTGCCTGTGTCTGTCTTGGGCAGCTGAAGGAGGCCTAACCTGGGGAACATGCACACTATGATTGAGAAAGGAGGTGAGAGAATCAAGATGAACCTCATGTAAGAGGGCTGAGGTAAAACCTTAGTGGGGAGGACAGAGATGTCAGAAACCACACATGTAAGGGAGTAGTTAAGGAGCAAAGTGCTGGGCTGGGGTTGTAGCTCAGTGGTAGAGCACTTGCCTAGCACATGTGAGGCACTGGGTTCAATTCTTAGCACCACATGAAAAAAAAAGTAAATAAAATAAAGGTATTAAGTCCATCCGCAACTAAAACAATATTAAAAAAAAAAAAAAAAAAAGGAGCAAAGTGCGAGGAAGCAAAGGGTAAGAGGTTTGGGGTAAAACTTTGACCAGTGACAGGTGTAGGACTGGCTTTGATTTTGTGACCTCTGGGTTGAGGTATGGCCAGTTAGAACCAATGAAAATTGTCTCATACATTAATGATAAGGTTCTGAAGAGAAAGATC
The DNA here is from genome assembly GCF_902686455.1 of Sciurus vulgaris. Classification (NCBI taxonomy): domain Eukaryota; kingdom Metazoa; phylum Chordata; class Mammalia; order Rodentia; family Sciuridae; genus Sciurus; species Sciurus vulgaris. The sequence continues at coordinate 54,156,395 of NC_136463.1, read as the reverse complement.
ACTGGACCAGAGTTACCCTGGTAATAACATTTGCAGACATAATGGGATTCAATCTACAAGACCCATTCTCCCATCAAGCTGGGTACCCACAAAGGCACCATGCTGGGGAGCTATTCGGACACCCTTAGATTAATATGAATGTGGGCACACATAGTCCAACAATTGCCTGTATTCCCACAAAATAAGGAATCGTGTTTAAATCATAAAATCTCATTGACCATTAATGATCAATACTTACATTTTAGATGTGAGGAAAAAAACAAAAGTCGAAAGAGGCAGAGAAATGCCCTCTGTGACACTGGCTGGAGTTCCTTCCTTCCAATCCTCCAGGCCAGTCAGTGAGAATGGTAAAGCACGGACTTCAATGCCAGGCAGTTTGGAGTTTGACTTCTGGGTCAGCAGATCTCTTTTGCCATGTGGCTTTAGGCAAACCACCTAATTTCTGATTCTGAGTTTCCCTCATTTACTTTAAAAAACATTTCTGAGGCTGTCATGAGGCAAGATGACATACGTAGAAGTCCTCACAAAGAATAAACAATAAGCATTATTTTCCCTTAAAGAATTGCTTCACAAAACTCGATGAATGCGTTAATTTCAAACAAATTTAGGAACCTAGCATGGTGGTGTGTTTATAGTCCCAGCTACTCATGAGGTTGAGGCAGTAGGGCTGTAAAGTCACAGCCGGCCTGGACATCTTAGTGAGACCCTGTCTCAAAATGAAAAAAAGGAAAAAAGGGTGAGGCTGGAGCTCAGTGGTAAAGCACTTATCTAGCATGAGAGAGGCCCTGGGTTCAATCCTCAGCACCTCAAAAAAGATCCCAAAAACAAATTAAGCAGGTCGGTATAACAGTTTTAGTTCTTAAAACATTTAAGTCTTTCAGAAGGGCTAACATACATATGTAATACAAAATTCAACAGTTATGAGATGGTAGAGGATGCAAACTCTCCCTCTGCTGCTGTCCGCAGTAATCAAGTTTCTCTCCGAAGATTCTGCATTCCCAGATTCTCTTGTAACATTCCAGAGATAACTGTATATGCCCACTCAGAAGTATTTTCTTTTTATATGAATAGTAGCATAATATACATCTTGTAACAGTTTCCCCAGAAACTGTGTGTATATGTGTATGGTGCTGGGAATTGAACCCAGGGCCCTATTCATGCTAGGCAAACACTCTCCCACCGAGCTATACCCCTAGCCCCTAGTGTGTGTTTGTACATACACAATTATACACACACAAACGCATATATAAAAAATATATATAGTAATTCCCTGTTTTCATATGATTGTTTTCCTTTAATCTTTTGTATATATTTATATGGAAGATTGAACTCAACCACTGAGCCACATCCCCAGCCCTTTATTGCATTTTATTTAGAGACAGGGTCTCACCCAGGGCCTTGCTAAGTTGCTGAGGTTGGCTTTGAACTTGCAATCCTCCTGCCTCAGCCTCCCAAGCCACATTACAGTCATGTGTCACTGTATCTAGCTTCTTTTTAATTTTTACTGGGTATTTTGAAACAACAAAAAAGGCACATGCTCACTGTTAAAATTAAAAAAAAAATTGATAGAAGAGTATTTAAAGGAAAAAGTGAAAATTCCACACACAATCCCAATCCCTAGAGGTAACCATGATGACCATATAATTACTGAACCAAAACCAAAACAAAATCTACTGTACACACAAAATAAGTTCACATTACAAGAAGTTTATTTTTGTTGTTGTTTTGTTTTGTGGTGCTAGGGATGGAACCCAGTGCCTTGCATGTGCTAGGCAGATGCTCTATCACTGAGCTGCCCTCCCAACCCATGAAAAATATTTTTGCAATTTGCTTTTTTTTTTTAAAGTTAATATATGTGGGAGTTTTTCCATTCTGTTTGTACAGAATTACTTGACTCTTTTTTCATGACTGATAGTATTCCAAGGTATGGCTCTTTTGTAATCTAATTAACATATCCACTATTGATAGACTTTTTCTAAGTTGTACAGTTTCTAGGTTTCTTAATATTCTGTGCCAGAGGATTTCTGCTGGGCTTCCTGAATCTGCTTCCCTTACCTCTCCAGGACTGTGCTTCCTGAAAGGTTGACTGCAATACCCATCTAGGGAGGGAACATTTCTGCTGTAATCTTTTATCTGGAACACCTTTTGCACAATCTTTTTTTTTTTTATTTTTTTTTATTTTTTTATGGCATTGGGGTATTGGGGATTGGAACCAGGAGACTTCTACTTCTGAGATACCTTTCCCAGCCCTTTTTAAAATATTTTATTTTGAAATAGGCTGTTGCTAAATTGCTGAGGCTGGCCTTGAACTTGCTTGATTCTCCTGCTTTGTCCTCCCTAATGGCAGGGATTACAGGCTTCCCCTACCAGGCCCAGTGCATAATCTTTACAGTAGAGTTTAACAAGGCAATTTTGGGCCAAATATTTATGACCAGGGTTTGTCTGAAACCAAATAATAGACACTTCTTCTAAATAGAAAGAGGTAACTGTTCCTGTCTTTTGGCAATTGTTTTCTAGAGAAGATATAAGATACTTTATACTTTGTGGTCTTAAGATAAGCCTCAATCCCATAAATAATGGATGAGAAAGAACATGATTGTAGTGAAGGATTTTGAAGAGTCTGGGCTCATTAAGCCTGTAGAGAAATCCAAGAGAGTTCAGCTTCCAAACCTTATTAACACTCCCCAGGAGTACAGATAACTTTATCAGGTTTACTCTTCATGTCCAAGGTCTGGTTAAGATCTTGAAATAAGCATATTTTTTAAATATCCTGATTGTCCTCAGACTGACTCTTTCTTAGTTCTGGGAGACTTCCAGTCCCTAATAGTATTCATTTTATCCCACAAGTGCTTTTGTTATCCCACCTTATATCTCAAATATTTGAACTCTGAGGTCCAAATCAGCTTTTACCACATTTTATGACCAGACCAGCTTTACAGATGGCACTTAACACAAACATATTCCAGATGTCGTCTATACCCTGATGGAAAGAGCTGTGTTATCACTCTTTGAATAGCAAAGCAAAATTTCCCCAGAGCAGGAGAAGGGACACTGATGCTTCTTTGATTTTTGTTCTAAGGGATTTCCTTTCTTTCCCTTCTATCCAGTGCTTTGTCCTCTGATCAGTTCATTCTGGCTAATCAGCTCTGAGCTCAGCTGGTCTCACCTGTCCTACCTCTGTTACCTAACTATGTTTGGGCATACATCATAAAATATTTTACAAAAATAATTTCCCAAATAGAGTTTTTAAAAAAGAAATTATATTTGTTAATAAAATAAAAATTGGGGCCGTAGTTGTAGTTCAGTGGTAGAGCACTTCCTGGCAAATGTGAGGCCCTGGGTTTGATCCTCAGCACTACAAAAATAAATAAATAAATAAATAAAATAGATAAAATAAATAAAAGTATTGTGTCCATCTACAACTAAAATAAAAATAAAATAAAATTTACATTCTAAAAATGTATTGACAAATTTCTGTCAAAGACTGAACATCATTATGAAAAAGATTCCTTGTAGGATTTTCAGCTCAACCTCAGATATTGTCTGAATTCATCCTATTGACTAATTACATTTTTTTGGGGGGTACTGGGGATTGAATTTAGGGGCACTCCACCACTGAGCCACATTCCCAGCTCTATTTTGTATTTTATTTGGAGACAGGTCTCAGGTCTCACTGAGTTACTTAGTGCCTCACTTTTGCTGAGGCTGGCTTTGAACTCGAGATTCTCCTACCTCAGCCTCCCCGGCAGCTGGGATTACAGGTGTGTGCTACCATACCCAGCCTACATTTAAAAAAATGTTTTTTTTTGTAGTTGTAGATGGATAGAATGCCTTTATTTCTTTATTTTTATGCAGTGCTAAGGATTGAACCCAGTGCCTCATGCATGCTAGGCAAGTGCTCTGCCACTGAGCTACAACCCCAACCTGGTTAATTAAATTTTGATAATTTGCCTTATTTTGAAAATTGGATCAAGATGAGAAAAATGAAGAAATATTTTCATACATCGTTGGCCAGTATAGTTACTCTAGTGGGTGTGTCCTGATATTTATGAGCAGGGACAAATTCAAGGCCCTCAGTTCGAAGAACATATGAGAATATACTTATGTCACTAGAAATGCCCCTGTAGCCTCCCTATGTAACTGTAATACAATTTTTGGTTAAATTGATATTCTGTGTTTATTTTATTATGACTTTATTAGTATTGTTTACTGCTGAGCTGAGTAATTATATACTGATATATTACAGTTCCCAGTTATATATTATATATTGATATATAGCGATTTCTGAGCAGTGCTCAGAAAGTATTAATATTTGTCTTGACTTGAAAAAGCGAGATCACATGTAATGCTTATTACCATATATAGTTGTAATTGTTCTATTTCATTATTGTTGTTGTTAATTTCTCTCTCTCTCTCTCTCTCTCTTTTTTTTTTTGGTACCCAGAGATGCTTTACCATTGAGCCATAGCCCCAGCCCTTTAAAAAAAAAAAAAGTTTTTTTTTTTAAATTTAGAGACAGGGTCTCTCCAAGTTGCTTAGGGCCGAAGTTTGCTGAGGCTGACCTTGAACTTGCAATCCTCTTGCTCCTGAGTCGCTGGGATTATAGGTGTGCCCACCACACCCAGCTTGTTGTTAGTCTCTTACTGTGCCTAATTTATAAATTAAACTTTATCATAGGTATCTAAGTATGTATAACAAAAAACATGGTAAAGTACGTATAGCTATAGTTTTAGGCCTCCACTGGGGCCCTTGAAACATTTCCCACATGGGTAAGTGGAGGCTACTGTAGTTCTTTTCTTGTTTGTATGCTATCTCGTCTTTTTTATTTATTTTTTTATTAAAAATTTTTTTAGATGTTGACAGACCTTTACTTTATTCATTTATTTATATGTGGTGCTGAGAATGCGAACCCAGTGCCTCATGCATGGTAGGTAAGTGCTCTAACACTGAGCCACAATCCCAGTCCCCTATCTTGTCTTTTTGGAATTAATAGTTACTATTTTTGTTAGCACACTGTTCACTAGCAGTTCTTCCAAATCAACCAATGAAATTCCTTTGAATAGTATTTTTCCTTGCAATCTGACATGTCAGGTGTGCTGTTTCATAGTTTTCTCAGATTTGATCTGTCACTCCCCTGTTTGTTCTTGCTTTAGTCCAACTGGTTGATCTCAAGGTCTGTTATGGAGGGGTCACCCTGGAACTTCCTTGAGCCTCTTTTCTTGTTTGATTTTTTTTTTTCCCCTCTGTGGTTCTGGGGATTGAATCCCTAATTAATGCTAGTTAAATGCTTTACCATGGAGCCATATCTCCAGCCCTCATCTGATTTTCTGTTTCCTCTCTCTTCCTGTTTCTTGGTTTATGCCTTTGGATAGAGTGCATCCTTTAGTAGCTCTCCAAGTAACAATGAATAGGAGTTACATTTTTTTGAGTTTTTGCATGATTGGCAGCAACTGTTTTCTGCTCTTTATTTGCTAGACATTTGCCTGGGTTTGGAATTCTAGTTTGAAAGCAATTTTCCTTGATTTTGTTCTCTTTTACTTCAGAAGCTTTTCTCAAATGTCTGGTGATCCATCAGTCATTTGTATTTGGGAAAGTTTTACTCACTTTGAAGAAATTTCGACAGTTTCAGAAAGAATGCATACTTCAGTGTAGATCTTCAAAGTTTGGAAAAACAGCATTTTTTTCCCCCTACAATCTCTTAAAGCATGTATCACAAATAAATGAACACTTAAAAATAATTTTATTCATTAGGTCATTCTCCCATAATGAAGATGAAAATATAATCCTTTGCAAAGTTTAAAGTATAATATTATCTCCTATGTTACTCCAGGGCTTGCCGGTAAAACAAACAAAAAAATATTCTGGAATTTTTACCTCAATATTCTTCCCAAGTACCATTACAGTAATATTAAGAATGCAGTTTTATGAGCATATTTTTAGGTAGCAAGTTCTTTAATCCTTTGTGAGTAAATGGTGAAATTTCACTTAAAAAGGCAGATTTTAAAAATCAAGTGATTTTTATCAAATACTTTTTTGTTTTTGAAATTTATTTGTGTAGGAAGAGAGGCGCAGATTCAACTAGACTTTTGCATGATTTTTCAGCTTGCTAGCCAATAGACCCAATCTCACTTATTTTATGATGATGATAATGATGATGATGATGATGATGTTGCTGCTCCTGCTGCTGCTGCTATTGTTTTGTGTGTGTGGTGCTGGGGATTGAACCTAGGGTCTCACACATGCTAGGCAAGAGCTCTACCTCTGAGCTACATCCACAGCCCTCTAATCTCATTTATTGAACTGCTGTCTTTATTATAACAAATTCCCAAGTCTATCTCTGTTTTGGAATTCACTGTTCTGGTCTAGTGTTTCTGTCTATTCATGTGCAGGATCCACACTGTTTTAATTATTGTCCTCATTACTCTCCTTTATTTCAATTTCCCTGGATATGTTTAATATTTATTTCCCATAAGAATTTTTGAACCAATTTGTTTAGTTCTAAAAATAGTTCCATTCCTATTTTTATGAGAATAGAGATTGGATTAAATTTATAGGTTAACTTTAGAAGAATGCATATCTTTGTGATTTTCAGTTCTTCTATCCCAAAATAACATTTTCCTTTAAATTTAAGAATTTAAGTCCTGCTTTTTGTTCATAAGTCACTATAACTCTAAATATCTATGTATCTAGTATATATATATCACATATATGTCATATATATGTATACATAAGATACATATATAAAACTTCAGTGTTTTGTATTTATTGTTTTAATTATCATTATTTTCTTTATTCATATGACAATGTCTAACTGGTTACAGTTTTTATATTTGGGAGCTTTAATTTTTTTTTTTTTTTTTTTTTTGTACTGGGGATTTGAACCCAGGGGCTTTACCACTGAGTCGCATCCCCAGACCTTTTGAGGCAGGGTCTTGCTAAATTGCTTAGGGCCTCACTAAGTTGCTGAGGCTGACTTTGAACTTGTGATCCTCCTGCCTCAGACTCCTGAGTTGCTGGGATTACAGGCATACATTGCCACCATGCCCGGTGGGAGCTCTGATTTTTATAAGTTAATTTCGTACCCTGCTACATTTTACGAATATATTGTTTAAAATATTTTTTCCTGTAAAAGATGTTTTTATCAGAAAACATAGCATACACATAGAACTATACTTAAAACCTTTATGTTCAGTTTAATAAGTAGTATTATAAAAAATGCCCTTGCATCTACCACCCTAGCCAAGGATAGAACTTTGCCAGCAATCCAGAAATCCCTAATAAGTATTTTTGATAGAATTTGTTTCTAATATTTAAAAGTCAGGAGATTCTGCATAAAAATCCACTTTCTCTTGGAAAATCAGAAAGCATGGCCACATTGGGGTCACATTCCCATATGTCACAATTGCAAGGAGTCCTGTGGCCATGGCCCTGTGTAGATGGAGTATGCACTTTTTAGCTCAGCTTTAGGTCAAATGTCACAAGCCATTTATTATCACACTGGAGTTACACTTTCCTTGGAGATATCTGAATTTCTTTGAAGGTTGCTTTAGAATATAAAAACAAAAGGAATTGGTAGGAGGTTGGAAAGTGAGGCTGAGGGTGAAGACTTGGTTCTGGTCTAAGCAAGTGCTGTTCTCCCTGGGGAGCTCCAAGTTTTTGGATTAGATGATTCATCTGTTTAGGAACACATGGAGTTTGAAGTGCCTGTGGGACAAATGGGAGAGATAGCTAGTAGACAGTAGCACAAGTACAAGTACAGAATTCAGCCATTTAGGAGTGATCAGCTTGTAGCGGTGACTAAAGCCGCAGTGTGCATGATGTCACCCAGGGAGAGTTATTGGACCTTGAGGAAGCCCAGTTAAGACAGCAGCAGGGAAAGCAGATTCTTCACTGTGATCCAGCACTTAGTTGAATGATTTCCAGGGACTCTGGTCCCTGGAAAGAGGAGGGTGCTTCTACTGAAAGCAAGAGCAGAGTAGGGGAGGGCTGTGTTCCACAAGCCAAGGAAGAGAGTTTGAAGAAGGTGGGGAGAGTTTCACTGTGATGTGAAGACCTACGGAGAGATGAGAAGTGCTGAGAAGCATCCCCAAGGGAGGCTTAGCTATAAGAATCCTTGGTGAGCTTGATGAGAGCAGTTTTAGAGGTGTGATGGGTAGGGAGCCTGCTCTCTGGGGGTGAGAGTGAATGGGAAGAAAGGATGTGAAGGGAATCTTCAAGGAGGATTCTTTAAAGAAGGCAGGCTGTGAGGAGGAGGACGGTGTACTTGCAGGAGGATAGGAGTGGAGGGAGGGTTGCTTTTATTTCTTTTTTAAGGCCATAGAAACTTGGCTGTATTTCAATGACAGGAAGAAAAAAGTAGGTTGAGGGTAGAGGGGAGTTTGAGAAGATGGCAGGAAACAGTGTTAGACCAGGGTTCAGCCTCTGTGGGAGGAGGGACTGACTCTCTTATCATAAATGGAAAGAGTCTAACTGTGGAGACAGGTAAATACAAATTTTATAGCAGGAAGTGGATGGAGGCTTTTCTTTTTTCTTTTTTTCCCTGTGACTAGGAGATGAGACTTTCTGTTGGGGATGGGGAAGACCAGCTTTGAGAAGAGCGGAAAGGGTTTGCAAATAGTCCCTTGAGAGAGCAAGAGGCAGAGCAGAGCAGGAGACACAGGGATAACAGCTTGGGGAGCTGGGTGGGAGAGGGACCTTGAGAGGGCAGTGAGCTAGTCTGTGTGGCCTTGCAACTTTCTCCAGTGCTACTCAACTGCTTTCACAGGGTTCAGTGTGAAGGTCAGTGGATTTCACCAGTGTTGGTGTTTATGTTAGGTGGTTTAGACTAAGCAATGAGACAAATGAGTAAAGATTGGCAAGAGAATGGTTAAAATAAAGGGCAAAGGCTGGGGTGTGGAGGAAATGTGTGCTTAGAATATATGAGACCCTGGGTTCAATCATTGGCACCAATAAATAATTAGATAAATAACAAAATGAAAGACAGTTGGGGCTGTAGAGGAAGAAGTGAAGATAGGAGGGGTCTGAGAGACTGGGGCCTGGGGCCTCAAGGTCCCATGAGGCCAGAGAACCCATGGATTAGGAAAACTTGAGGAAAGTTCTGGAGTGGGAGGGAGGAGGATGCATTTGGACTGAGGTTGTGTGAATGGGTGTCTTAGATGTGGAGGAGCTGTGAACAAGTTCCAGGATGGGGCAGGGTAGTGGCGGCTAAAGTAGGAAGGAGGAGAAATTTACCGAATGTGAGAAAATTCAGGGTGCTTAGGATGCATATGCAGTTTAAAATGTTCTGGTATGCCATTTAATAAGGGGAAAAGAAGTAAAATTAATTTTAATATTCAACCTAGTATTCCCAAAACACAATCATTCTAGTACATAAAAAAATTATTAATGGAATGTTTCCTATTCTTTTTTCCACAGAAAATCCTCTCTCCCTTCCCCTCTCTTTTTCCCTACCTTCTGAGAGATTTGTCAATTTTATTTTATGTCTTTCAATTTTTTTTCTGTACTTGGGATTGATTCCAGGGCTTCACACATGCTAGGTAAGTACTGAGCTACATCCCAGCCCTTTTTATTTAATTTGGAGTCAGGGTCTCACTAAATTGCTGAGGCTGGCCTTGAACTTTTGATTCTCCTGTTTCAGCCTCCCCAGTGATTTACTGGGATTATAGGTGTGTACCATCATGCCTGATGTTCTTTTGATTTTTAAATGTTTCGACTATTATTTCTAACTTCCAAGAGTTCTTTTAGAGTTCTGTTTTGTAGCATCATATTCTTGTTTCATGGATGCTCTTTTGTGTTTCTCATTTCTCTGAGGATGTTAGTGACAATCTTGTTGGCTTTTCTTATTTGAGTTGAGTAGTCCTCTTGTTCCCTTCTAGTTTGTTTGTTTTGGCTTCTACCATTAATGCTAAGAAAGGCAGAAAACTAATATCTTGTGATCCTCGATGTTGTGTTCATTCTTAAGGAAGGGAATTGCAAGCAATTGGAAGCTCTGGTGAGAAGCAGGTAGGGGCTTGTCAACTGTGAACCTCACTGTGGAGTCTTCTGGGTATGCTGTTTTCAGGGTGACTCTCAAGGTCAGCATCCTTAGACTTTTTCCATTAGGCTGGTCAGAGACCACAGAAAAGAATCTTCCAAACTGTTCTCGGAAGCATAGGTCCTGCTGCCAGAGTGTGGGTGGGAAAGAAGGCTGGGGTCTTAATGTTCAGTAGGTAACACCCCCTGCTTTCAGTAGCTTACTTTCTCCTTCAACTCAGCCTGAGGCCCCCAAGTCAAAGGCCCCCTGTGTGTCTCTGTATTGCCTTTGCCAGACAATAAACCTTTAGTACCTTGCTGGGTGAGGGGAGGGCACCTCTTTACTGTGCAGAGTAGGGAAGAGACATGGAGAGAACTGTTTCCTCAACTTTCCACTGGTCCTCCTGTTTGAGTCCCAACTTCAACCCTTCTTCTAGATATTTCCTTGAAGTCACCAGCCCCTGGCCCTTAGAAAGCCAAGTGGCTTCTCAGTTGTCCCCACTGCTGGCTTATGATTCCCCTTCTGCTCCTTAGCCATCAGCTTTTTCAACTTCCAGAACTCCTTAATTTTCATCTCCTCACACCAGTGGGCTATGCTTTTGACACATGGAAATCCCCTTTACTGTTGTTCTAATATTTTGAGCAATGTAACTGTGTCCGGTTGGAAGTTCCACTTCATTTCCTGACTCTATTCTTTTGTGCTTCCCAGCCCGAAGTCCTTGTCCCACTGTGGGTTCCAGTTTGTCTCCTTGAGCAGTCTCCTCAACCACTTTGCTTTTTCCTTGGTCTCAAGGACCCTTCTGATTCTCTTTGTGGAGATTGACTACTGGGAGCGGCTGCTGTTTGAGATACCCCATTACGTGGTGAGCGTGGCTGAACGCGCTGAGGACCTGCGCATTCTGCGGGAGAATCTGCTACTTGTTGCTCGAGACTACAACAGGTAGGGCTCTGGGCCTCACTGCAGCCCTTCTAGATGTTATTTTATTCCTCCTCTTTGCTTCTCTGCCCCATGATGTTGTCCCTTCCCTACAGTTTCTGTCTTTTACATTTTGTCTGTCCCACACACTCGTTTCCCTATGTTCTCTCTTATGGTCCCATAATTATTCCTGTCCTTTGTAGTTCTGACTTCCAGCTGTAGGGAAGAAAGCAAAAACAATCACATCCCTTCCCACCCCACAGGGCTTTTCTCTAAGAATGAAACTAGGGCCACCCTGGGATTATGGATGCAGAATGACATCAGATTCATTGAACCAAGGCCATGCTGCTCTCATCCTACCCCTGTCCCCTTGGTCTCTGGACCTCTGCTACCCATCTCTGGAGTGAGACTTTGTCCTGGGTTAGATACTGTCTTAGTAAGTCCAGGTAGCTATAACAAAATACCATAGACGGGGTGGCTTATAAACAACAGAAATTTATTGCTCATAGTTCTGGAGCCTGGGAAGTCCAAGATCAGGGTTCAAGCAGATCCAGTGTCTGATAAGGGCCCATTTCCTGGTTCATAGATGGTTACCTTCTCACTGTGTCCTTATATGGTAGAAGGAGATGAGAGCTTTATTAGGCCTTCTCTATCAGGGGGCTGATTCCATGTGAGCATGCTTTACCCTTATTACTCAGTCACCTCCCAAAGGCCCCACTGCCTAATACCATCATCTTGGTAATGAGGATTTCAACATATGAATTTTGGGGGTTAATTATTCAGACCATAGACGGTATCTCAGTCCAGTGAAAGTCTAGGGGGATGGAACAAGGCATCTTATTTGAGTGTCTAGAACCACCACATCCAGTATGGGAGCCTCTAGCAGCATGAGGTTATTTCCATTTAAGTTAATTAATTAAAACAAAAAAGTCATGGGTGATGTGGGTCAGTGGTAAAGAGTACCTGCCTAGCATGAACGAGGACCTGGGTTCAATCTCTGGCACCATAAATAAACAAATAAATACAAATGAATAAATTTCAGGTACTTATTGCCACAGGCCACATTTCAAGGGCTCCATAGTCTCATGTGACTAGTGGCTACAGTACTGGACAGCACACATCATAAAACACTTCCATCACCACAGAAAGTTTCTTTGGAAAACACTAGTCTAGAATTGCACTTTCAGATTTCTCCACCAAGTTTCCAGGTGTGGAGAAGAGGTCTTCAGAATTTGTCCCCACCAGCTACCAGTCCTCTTTGATATGCAGGATTATTGCCATGCTGTCTGAAGATGAGCAGGCCCTGTTCAAGGAGCGTATTCGATTCCTGGATAAGAAGATTCACCCTGGCCTCAAGAAGTTGCATTGGGCCTTAAAGGGGGCCAGTGCTTTCTTCATCACAGAGTGCCGCATACATGCCAGCAAGGTAAGCCATGACTGGGAGACCCAAAGGTCTGTAAGATTGAGGGAGAAAGGCTGGTGCATGGTAATCAATACCTGAGTCTTGGGTAATGTTGGAGACACCTGAGAGTACTGTAAAAGAAATTAAGTGTGCTTAGGAAAGTACTTTCTTGTGTCAGCAATTCTAGCTGGACCACCGGTGAAGGGGTAGAATCAGGACCAGAGGGTCTCTTACCCAGGTGTACACAAGTATCCAAGGTGCTGGGGCAGTTCAGTTAGTTCACAGAAAGTGGCTATCTACAAACCGTGGGTGGGGTCTGACTCCAGGTGCAGATGATTGTGAATGACTTCAAGGCTTCCACTCTGACCATTGGCTGGCGGGCCCAAGAGATGTCAGAGACACTGCTGGTTCGCATTAGTGGCAAACGGGTGTACAGGGACCTGGAATTTGAGGAGGACCAAAAAGAACACCGGGCAGCTGTACAGGAGAAATTGATGAGCCTGCATGAGGATGTGGTGGCCATCATGATGAACTCCTATGAAGTCTTCAAGAATGATGGCCCTGAGGTAGGCTCCTATGGCTCAGGCTTTGTGGTTTAAAAAAAACACAGTCCCCCAGTCTCATTGGACCATTTTTTTTGTCCTCACCTTCCCCATTATTTTTAACGGTGTGTGTTTCTCAAACATCTTGCTCTAGTCCTGCATTCAGCCAGCTTTTAATCTTTCAAACATCTTCCTACAGAACTTAGCATGCTGCCTTTTTATCTAAGCTCCTGTTCCCTTCCCTGTTGGCTGGTTCTCATTACCCATAATTTCCCCTGTATCCCCTGAGAGGTTCTCTTGCTCTTGGCTCTTTTCCCACCAGATTCAGCAGCAGTGGATGCTGTACACCATCCGGCTGGACCACATGATGGAGGATGCTCTGCGCCTGAACGTAAAGTGGTCACTGCTGGAACTATCAAAGGCCATCAACGGGGATGGGAAGACCTCTCCAAACCCACTTTTCCGTGTCCTTGTCATTTTGCAGAATGATGTGCAGGGAGGTGTGGCAAAGGTAGGGACCACTGCACCAACATCCCAAAGCTATCACACCTTATTTATCAGTTTCCCTCAATTCCTAAACTTGGTCCTTGGCCTTGACTTTCTTCTATGACCACTGTGCCTGATTCTGAGGTGTTCAGCCTTACCAGTCTTTTTTTTTTTTTTTAATTCCATATTGTTTTATTGGTGCATTATAGTTGTACATATTGTGAGATTTGTTGTTACATATTTGTACATTCATACAATAACCATATAATTTGGCCAATATCACCAATATCACTCCCCAGTATTTCCCCCTCCCTATCTTCCCTGGTCACTTTCCTCTACTCTATGGATTTCCCTTCGATTTTCATGAGATCCCCTGACTCAACTTTTTTTTTCCTTTTTCTTCTCTAGCTTCTTCTACATATGAGAGAAAATATGACCCTTGACTTTCTGAGTTTGACATTTCATTTACCATATGTTTTCATGTTCCATTCATTTCCTGCATTTTCTTTATCCATGCCTTACCAGTCTTGAGGCTTGTCTCCGCCCTAAGCTGTGCTAAGGTCCTCTCTGCTGTTCTCCCCACAGGTGGAGTTCTCACCTACTCTGCAGACTTTGGCAGGTGTGGTTAATGACATTGGCAACCATCTTTTTTCTACTATCTCTGTCTTCCGCCACCTTCCTGAAATCCTCTCCAAGCGCAAATTTCACCGGGATCCCATCCATACAATCGTGGGTGAGTGAGCACTAGGGAGAATGCGAGGTGTGGAACTGTCAGAGGCTAAGGACTGAATGGAGGAGAGATCAGGGATGTCTGCAGACCTATTGGGCCAGTTATCTCCTTGGCCTATGAGAAATCCAGTCAGGAGGCCAGATTAGGGAAGGAATCAGGGGTGGGATGGTGGAGAGATTAGGTGACTGATGCTCATGAGGTTTGGAAATTGGGTGGGAGATGAGCAAAGGCAATCTGAGACTGTAACTTGGCTAGAAGAGGCCTAGATCCCTACAGGAGAGATGTCTAATTTTGCAGAGGAAACACCAAGAATCACACTTTCACTTTCTGCCTCCTCTGTTGTTTTATAATTGTCATGTTTGAGCAGCACTTCTTTGGTGTTGCAGTGGAAGGTCCAGGGCAGTGCCCAGGGCTAGGCTGGAACTTGGGCTGGGGTGGATATCAATGAGAAACATCTTTCTGGATCCTTTTAAGAGCGAGATGAGGATATCAAGAAGATCCAAGCCCAGATTAGCAGTGGCATGACTAACAATGCCAGTCTGCTGCAAAACTACCTGAAGACCTGGGATATGTATCGGGAAATCTGGGAGATCAACAAAGACTCCTTTATTCGTCGTTACCAGCGCCTTAACCCCCCTGTCTCTTCTTTTGATGCTGACATTGCCCGGTGAGTGGAGAAGGTGGGATGCAAGTGTCTGGAAGAGGTATAGAATTAATTGGAGGAGGACAGAACCCAGAAACTAGGGAAAGGAGCTGGAGAGGACAGATGCGAGCACTGTGTGTCCTCAACTACAGGAAAAGAACCTGCTGAGGGCATTGGAACCTTTGTTTCTCAAGGGTAGAGATCTGGAAAGAGCTGGACGAGATTTAGGAAAAGCAGTTGTTTAGGGGAGGACCACAGGGTTCTGTCAGGAAAAAAGAAGTGCCAGAGATCTGAAAGATGAAAGGAGGTGTACTTTCATTCTAAGAAGACAGATTAAAATGAGATTGAAGAGATTATTAAATTCTAATCTTAACTGCCATCTTGTCATGGCTTCCTGGTCATTCATTCATTCAACAAACATGATTATCCTGTGGGCCATGAATAATAATAAAAAAATGAACAAGTTCTTTGCCCCCAAGGACTGTAGTATAGTGAGGAAGATAAAATTGTCATTGATGGTTGTGCTGTTTTGAGAAGTCTGGGATCCAAGCTCTACCACTTACTAGCAGTGCAATCTTAAGTGGGTTTCTTATATGCTCTGAGCCTCAGTTTCCCATGAAATAGATATTATGCTACCTACCTTAGGACACTGTGAGATCATTAAATATATGTGAGAACACTTTGTAAACTCAAAGGAACTGTGCAAATGAACTAGTTATGGTTGCATAAGCTTCAATGTGATGCACATAATGACAAGTACCAGGGCAGGTCAATGGAAGTTGTGATAGCTTTCTGTTACTGTAACAAATGCTGGAGAAAATAAACTTATAAAGAGAATAGGTTTCTTTTGGCTCACAGTTTTGAAGGTTTTAGTGCATGACCAGTAGATTTCATTGCTTTGGGCCTGTGGTGGCACATCATGGCAGGAGCAAAGCTGTAAACCTTCAAGGGCATACACTCAAGTGACCAGAAGACCTCCTGCTTGGACCCACCTCTTAAAGTTTCCACCTCTCTCAATATTGCAAGCTGGGGCCTAAGCCTTTAGCATATGGACCTTTGGTGGGGGGACATTTAAAATCCATATTATAGCAGAAAGAAAGAATTTTCAGCTGGCATCAGGAAAGACTTTGCTCTTTACAGGGCAGGTAGGATTTCAGTATGCCGAATGGGAGGGCATTGTATGTGGAGGAAATAGCACAAGCAGAGGTAAGTTGAACTCTCACAGGCACGTTCCCCACTGGGTGAGAAGTCTAAAGCATGGGAAGTATGTGAAAGAATTGATATGCAGCAGCCAGTCCTCTAAACAACCTCATGGGGTATGTTCTGTTATCATCACTATGTTACAGAAGCAAAAACTAAGATTCAGGACAGTTAAAAAAACCAAAACCAAAACAATGGCAGGTCCCTGTAGTCTCAGTTACTTGGGAGGCTGAGGCAGGAAGATCACTTGAGCCCACAAGGTCAAAGCCAGCCTGGGTAACATATCGAGATCCTGGCTCTTAAAACAAAACAAGGAGCAGTATAACATGAGCTCAATCCAGACCTATGCAACTCTAAGACCTTGGATGCCCGAGGAAGGAGTGTGACCACTATTTCATAGCCAGTGGTTGTGTTTTGTTTTATTTTTTGGAGTGCTGGGGATCAAACCCAGGTCCTTGTGAATGCTAGGCCAGTGCTCTACCACTCAGCCACATCTCTAGTCCCTTGTAGTGGGGGTAGTGGGTTGTAGTGGGTGTAGTGGTCACAGCTGTCTTCTGGGGATGGGTTGGCCCAGGAGACACCTGGAAGTAAGAGAATTCTCCAGCAGTGCTGCACCGGTCTGGGTGGAAGGAAATGAGAACTTGAACCAGTTTTGGGGCAGGGGGCATGTCTGTGAAGGAAGAAAACATGCTAGTGCAAATCTGGGGTGCTTACAGCTACACGGAAGTGGCTAACAATGTGCAGAAGGAGGAGACGGTCCTCAACATCCAGTTCGTGCTGCTGGACTGTTCACACCTTAAGTTCTCGCTGGTGCAGCATTGCAATGAATGGCAGAATAAGTTCACAACTCTGCTCAAGGAGATGGCAGCGGGGCGCCTGCTGGAGCTGCACACCTACCTGAAGGAGAATGCAGAGAAGTAGGGCGGGCTCCCGTGGTGTGAGGTTGGGGCAGGAGGGGCTTGGGCTTTCTGCTTATGCTGCTGTCTTTGCTGGCCTTTAGAATCAGCCGCCCTCCCCAAACGCTGGAGGAACTGGGGGTCAGTCTGCAGCTCATGGATACCCTGCAGCATGATTTGTCCAACACAGAGAGCCAGATACCTCCCATCCACGAGCAATTTACCATTCTGGAAAAGTACGAGGTGCCAGTTCCAGACAGTGTGAGTTCCAGCAGTTCTTTGGTGCACCCAAGTTGGATCCATACCAGTGGCAGCAGGTTGTGGGCGGCAGGGGGGAACTGTGGTGCTCAGGGGGCAGCACAAAGAAGTGAAAAGATGAAGAGACTCAAGATTCAACCCCTGAGAATGAAGCTAACTCAAATGGTATTTCTGTTCAGTGTGTAGGCCCACCAATTCCCTGCTTGATTTCTTGGGGCTTCATTGCCCATGTGAAACTCATCCATGAGCTGCATTTGGGGAAATGAGCCTGTAATCCTAGCTACTCAGGCTGAGTTGGGAGGATCCTTTGAGCCCAGAAGTTCAAGACCAGCATGGGCAACACAGTGAGACCCCATCTCCCCCAAAAAACTTGTCCATGAACTTTGGTGTAGAGGATCAGAAAAGAGATCCAGAAAACATTTGTGAAGGTCTGGGTGGATCTTAGTGGTACAGCACAAGGCCCTGAGCTCCATCCCACAACAACAACAACAAAGCATTTGTGAGAAGCACAGTCCTCCTGTTCATGGCTCCTCCTCCTCTCTCTGATGGACCCAGGTACTGGAGATGCTGGACAGTCTGAATGGGGAATGGGTTGCTTTCCAACAAACTTTGATGGAAAGTGAACAAATGCTCAAGAGACACAAGGATAAATTCAAGACAGGCCTCATTCACTCTGCTGATGATTTCAAGAAGAAAGCACACAATCTTCTGGAAGATTTTGAATTCAAAGGTACTCCTTGTTCCCCCTCCTCCTCTTCTTCTTCTCTTTTTTTCATAATAACTTTGTTTATTTTTGAGGGGTGCTGAGGCTCAAACCCAGTGCCTCATAGTGCTAGGCAAGCGCTCTGCCCCTGAGCTACAACCCCAGCACTCACCCCTTCTTTAGCCTTTGTTTTGACACTCAGTGTTCAAAGCCTGTGTCCTGGAAAGGAGAGAACAGAATGGGAGGAGGAGAGTCCTGGGCAGGGAAGAAGATGCGCTCACCTTGTTGTCACTGGTTTTTGGTTGGAAGGCAGCAGCCCAGCTCACATCTCCAGTGTTCTTACATCGCCTGTCCATATTCCATCTGTTTCTCATTCTCCGGCCACATTTGTTGTTTTCTCAGGGCTGCCTCCATTCCCTCTTACTCTCCATCCTTTCTCTCTCATGTAAGAAGTGAGATTTGCCTACAAAGGGAAAGGAGAGCCATGGCCATCCTTTCAAGGTAGCAGGGACTTGAGCGGGAAACTGAGCTGCACCTTGAACTCCCCCAGGCCCCTTCACCAGCAATGTGGGATATGTGGCTGCCCTGGAGCAGATCGCACAGGTGCGGGCCATGCTGATGGCCATGCGGGAAGAAGAAAACACTCTCCGCTCCAACCTGGGCATCTTCAAGATCGAGCAACCAGCCTCCAAGGACCTTCAGAACCTGGAGAAGGTGGCTTGCTGAGATAGGCTCCTGAGGGAACTGGGGATGAGGAGCGAGGGACTGGAGAATGGTACCCAAGGGCCTCAGAAACACAGCTGGGACCAGGCAGATGAGTTCACGAGTGTTTGATTTAGATTGTGGCAGCATTCACATAACAAGATTAACCATTTTAAAGTGAAAAATCCAGTGGCATTTAGTGCATTCACAATGTTGTGCAGCCATTGCTTCTGTCTAGATCCCAGGCTTTCTATTACACCAAAAGGAGATTGCATACATCTTAGCAGTCACTCCCATCCCTCTCTCCTCTGCCCCTGTCAATTACTAATCTATTTTCCATGTATATGGATTTGCCTATTTTAGACATTTCAGATAAATAGAACCACATGTGGTCTTTTGCTTCTTGATTTCTTTCACATGGCATAGTATCTCCAAGTTTTATCCATGTTGTAGCATGTATCAGTGCTCCATTCCTTTTTATGACTGAGTAATATTCCATCACTTTTTATTTACCACATTTTGTTCTTCCATTCACCAGTTGATGGTTGTTTGGGTTGCTTCCGCCTTTCGGCTGTAGTGAGTAGTGTTGCTATGAACATGGGTACTTGTAGTTGCTTGAACACCTGTTCCCAATTCTTGTGGGTGTAAGCCCAGCAATAGAATTGCTGGATCATATGGTGACTCTGTTTGAGGCACTGCCAAGCTATTTTCCATAGCAGCTGCACTGTTTTATATTCCCACTAGCACTGTACTAGGGTTCCTATTTTTTCTCTGTATCCTTGCCAACACTTATTTTTCTTTCAAAAAAAAAATTTTTTTTTTTTTTTTTGGTTTTAGCCATCTTAATGGGTGTGAAGTGGTATATCTCACTGAGATTTTTAATTTGCATTTCCCTAGTGTCTAATGATGTTGAGGATCTTTTTATGTGCTTATCATTTGATGAGCCCTTAAGGCAAGAGAATGGAGGAAAAACTGTGAATTGGGGAGGCAGCGTTATACCCTGGAGGGACAAGCTCTGCAGAATGAGAGGAGCAAATGAGCAACTGTCAGGGAGGAACAGGGCCAGGGCCTCTTTGCCTAATAACTTCCTGCCTGCTGTGCAGGAGCTCGATGCGCTCCAGCAGGTGTGGGAGATCACGCGGGACTGGGAGGAGAACTGGAGCCAGTGGAAGACCGGCCGGTTCCTGACCCTGCAGACCGAGGCCATGGAGGCCATGGCCCATGGGTTGTTCCGTCGCCTCACAAAACTAGCTAAAGAGTATAAGGTATGTGGAGACAGGACGGGGAGGCGAAGATGGGCCATCTGAGGAAGGAGCTGGTCTCCAGAAGCTCATTGAGTCTTCTAATGCTTCCTGCTTCTTTTCAGGACAAAAACTGGGAAGTTATTGAAACCACTCGCTCCAAAATAGAGCAGTTCAAAAGAACCATGCCCCTCATCTCAGACCTGCGGAACCCTGCCCTCAGAGACAGGTGAGGCTGCTCCTCTGCTCCCAGGGCAACTGCTCTGCCCGCCTGGCCTGGGCCACCTCCAGCTCCTTTCAGTCCTCTCCACCATAGCATTCCCTCCGTCCTCTTATATGCATCTGTTTTGTTTGTTTTAAAATTTTTTTTAACATTTTATTATCTTTTTCATGGTGCTGGGGATAAATGCAGGACCTCACACATGCTCAGCAAACACTCTGCCCTTGAGCTATGCCCCCAACCACCAAATTTATTTTTTAATTGACAAAAATTACATTATTTTTATAATGTGTAACTTGATGTCTTGAAATATGTATACTTTATGAAATAACCAACTTGAGCTAATTAATGTATGAATTACTTCAAGTACTTATTTTTTGTGTGGGTGGTGAGAACATTTAAAATCTATTCAGTGAGTTTTCAAGCATATGATACATTGTTATTGACTATCTTCATCATGATGTGCAATAGATCCCTCTAACTTGTTCCTCCTGTCTAATTGAAATTTTGTACCTATTGACCAACATCTCCCTACCCTCCTCCCATCCCTAACCCTGGGAGCCACCATTCTACTCTGCTTCTGTGATTTGACCTCTTTAGATTGTATATATAAGTGAGATCATCTAATATTTGCCTTCTTATGCCTGCCTTATTTCACGTCACATGAAGTCCTCCAGGTTCATCCATGGTGCACAAATGGCAGGATTTCCTTTTTGTTGAAAGTGGAATAATATTCTGCACATTTTCTTTATCTGCTTGATGGACACTAAGGTTGATTTCATCTATTTTGGAAAAATAATTTTACTTCTTTTGCATTGCCTCCAGTATAATGTTTTTGGCAATGTTTCACCTGTAAGTGTGATGTGGTTAGACTTAATAACCCCTTTATTTTCTTAAGTTATTTAGTCTCTAAGTCTCAGTTTTTCTGCTTCCAAAATGGACTAGTAATACTTTCTAATTTATGGAGTGGTTGTAAGAAACATGCTGTTTCACATAAAGCACTTATCTCAGCACGTGATTCATAGTAAACCTGAAATGATTTATTGAGCGTTTTGTGTGCACACCTGTCTCAATTTCCTCTCCAGAGAATCAACTCCTGGAGGGTGGTGTGTCAATCTTTGTATTCCTCAGGGTGCCTAAGATTGCATCTTAGAACCTGTCTAGTAAAATTTGTTGAATCATGAATTAATAAATACCCAGAATCATAATGTCCCAGCAGGCAGAAGCAAAGAGTGATTTTCTTTTCTCTCTCTCTCTCTCTCTCTCTCTCTCTCTCTCTCTCTCTCTCTCTCTCTCTCTCTCTCTCTCTCTCACACACACACACACACACACACACACACACACGCACACTGGGGATGGAACCCAGGGTCTCAAGCATACTAGGCAAATGCTTTCATTTGAGCCACACCTCCAGCCCCAGGGATTATGTTGACACTTTCAGTGGGCCCTAGTATCTGGCTTCCCAGTCAGACTTCCTGTTCTTGGCTTCAGGCACTGGGACCAGGTCAGGGATGAGATCCAACGGGAGTTTGATCAGGAATCTGAAAGCTTCACCTTAGAGCAGATTGTGGCGCTTGGGATGGATCAGCATGTGGAGAAAATTGCGGAAATCTCTGCTTCAGCAACCAAAGAGCTGGCAATAGAAGTGGTATGACTCAATCCTCCCCCACCCTCTCTCATTTTCCACAGGCTTCCAGCTGTTCCTTATCTGAGGGACCCTTCCAGCTAGTCCTCCCCTTGGGGACTATATAGTGATTGTTCTGTCCCTCAACTTCTCTTCACAGGCATTACAAAACATTGCCAAGACCTGGGACACAACACAGCTAGATATAGTCCCGTACAAGGATAAGGGCCATCACCGGCTCAGGTAGAGAAGAACCCAGGGCTACAGGAGAGGGGAGGGCCATGTGATCTGGGCTGTGGAGTGGGGACCAAGGTTTGGCAGATGGGCATGGACTGTGACTTTGACCCCTTGTGGCCCAGAGGTACAGAAGAGGTATTCCAGGCACTGGAAGATAACCAGGTAGCTCTGTCGACCATGAAGGCATCACGTTTTGTCAAGTCCTTTGAGAAGGATGTGGACCACTGGGAACGCTGCCTCTCCCTCATTTTGGAGGTTATTGAGATGGTGCTCACAGTGCAGCGTCAGTGGATGTACCTAGAGGTCAGGACCTGAGTTTTTCCTACTTTCTACTTTCTACTTCCTAGGTGTTTAGGACCTAGATGCCTGCCCCGTTGTCAACTTCACTTGTCTGTCTCTCAAGTTCACTCTTCATCTAGGACCCAGCAGTATAATCCTTAGTCATTACCTCTCACCCTAGAGTCCCTCCCTGACAGGCCTTCATTTTTCCCAGAGTTTCATTTCATTTTTCCTCTTGGACCCAGCACCTGACTTTCCAATCCCAACTTCCCTTCTAGAACTTGGGCATATTGCCTGTCAGTTCCTAATGCTCTGTGTCCTCTACTCAATTATTGTCCCTGGTCTGGGAGCAGGGAGCAGAGTGTGGACAGCATCTGAGAAACATACTCTCACCCCAATTCCATGGCCCCTCAGAATATCTTCCTAGGAGAGGACATCCGCAAACAGCTGCCCAACGAATCAGCCTTGTTTGACCAGGTCAACAACAACTGGAAATCCATCATGGACCGAATGAACAAGGACAATAATGCTCTCCGGAGCACCCACCACCCAGGTTAGAGCTCCCTGGCCTCTTGCCTGGATGTGACCTCAGTTGGGTCTATGTATATGGCCTCATGTTTTATTTATTGAAAGACTGACTTTGTACCTGACTGTTATAATACTAATCACCATTGCCTCTTCTAAGCATTAAATAAGAGTTTAGTAAATTGAATGCAATAAGCGTGGGAATGGAGTCCAACACAGTGGTTAAGAGCATGGAGTATGGGGTATGGAATCAGACAGCCTTGTGTTCAAATCTGAAATGTACTCTTGGGCAGCTTGCATCCTCCATACTATAGTTTCCTCATGGTTCCGAGGAGGTTAGGATAGTGGTCTTACCGGGGTGTTTTTTTTTTTTTTTTTTTTTTTTTTTTTTTTTTAATACTGGGAATTGAACCCAGAGGTACTTAACCACTGAGTCACATCCCCAGCCTTTTTAAAAAAATATTTTATTTAGAGTCAAGGTCTCACTGAGTTGCTCAGGGCCTTGCCAAATTGCTAAGGCTGGCTTTGAATTTGAGATTCTCCTGCCTCAGCCTCCGAAGCTGCTGGGATTACAGGTATGCGCCACCATGCCTGACTCACCGAGTTTTTGTAAGGATTATAAAGGAGTATGTAACAGTTCCAGTGTAGTTTTTGGCACAAAGTTAGGGTTTGATTAACAGCATTGTGTCTCAGTGGCCCTGATTGAGAACCATTCTTCTCTAGCTGATTCATTCAGTGAGTACACTTGGTAAGGTGATATAGGCAAATGAGATAAAATAAATGAAGCACTTGTAGACTTAAATAACACCTAGAAAGCCCTTGGTTATTATTAGCTATTGTTACTATTACATTGGTTTTAGTTTATCAAATTAACTAGTTTTTATCACAGACATGGGGATGGGGTAGGGACTGGGGAAGAAAGATCAGGGGAAGCGTGTACACATGGTGAGGCCTGGCTCACTGGGTGAATTAGGGTAAAGAATCAGGGAATTGGGCTAGGGTTGTGGCTCGGTGGTGGAATGCTTGCCTAGCGTGAGTGAGGCACTGAGTTCGATCCTCAGCACCACATATAAATAAATAAAGGTCCACCAGCAACTGAAAAAAAAAAAAAAAAAAGAATCAGGGAGTCAGGTTGACAATGAGCACCTAAAATGACAGGTATCCTGAGAAGAAAAGTTCTAGCAGGGGATATGGAGGATTTCTTTATTTTGCCTAGTGCTAGTCTAATGATTCTTCATTTTCCCAAGGGCCTTGAGTATACACATCCAAAAAAATAACTTTAATTATCCTGATAAAATATAAGTCAACAATATGCAAAGTGAGTGTCAACAACTGACAATATTTGAGATATTAATAAGTATATTTTGGAAAAATTTATAAGCAAAGCTATAAAAACAATGATCCTGCTGTTGAATGCACAAAACAGATCCATCTGGTCCAAGGCTACTGAGTCTCCACATAGTCTGCAGGGTTACTCAGGTGGTCTCTCAAAGCTCCAATAACTTGTAGACATTGTTTGTACTCACAGCATCTTGTGAAGACTAGAAACTGGGAAGATGGGAAAACCAATCAAGACCTAAGGGATAGGGATTTAGGCTGGGAGAAAAGTTCAGATGACCCAGAACCTAGAAATGTGAAAACTTTTTATTAATATCTTGAATTGTTCTTTGAGATGGATTTTATAGCCGTTTTACAGTCAAAACTCAACAAGGTTAATTAACATGCTAGTAGATAAAAAAAACTGCCATTAGAGTGACAGTCTTCTGTCTTCCAGTCTAGTGCCCTTGTTACTACGTCATGAAGGACACTGGCAACCTCAGTGGTTACATACTTTTTTCGCTATATGCAAGTGATAGATTTTTAGATTTGGTTGATTTAACTTGTTAGATTATGTAAATGGAGAATAATCTCTAATTTTTAGAAGATGTTGGGTTGACCCATGGAGCCCCAAGTTCTTAGGTGGAATAGGACATTCATTCCAAAGACCGATGAGACAGTTAAATTATGAAATCACATATGTATAACTAATGTATAAACTATAGCACATATAATAGTGTGTAATGAATACTTAAAAATGAATTAATGATGAGAATGGGCTAAACATGACAAAGGGATTGGGGATATTTCTCTGCTTCCAAAAATCCTTATGGTGATTGTAACCTAACATTCAAGATCTGGCAAAGTAAATAGAATTGTACACTCTAGATCTACTCAGGACAGTGGTAAAAAGACTACCAAATGTCATTCATTGCTCTTCTTCCCAGGTCTCCTGGACAAATTGATAGAAATGAACACAATCTTGGAGGACATTCAGAAGTCTCTGGACATGTATTTAGAGACCAAGCGCCATATTTTCCCCCGCTTCTACTTCTTATCCAATGATGATCTCCTGGAGATTCTAGGCCAGTCTCGCAACCCAGAGGCTGTGCAGCCACATCTCAAAAAATGCTTTGACAACATCAAATCACTGAAAATTCAGAAGGTCAGTAGAGTTGGCCATGATGGAATGGAGGGCAGGGAAGGGATGGTGATGTCAAGTTGTCCAAGGTTTTGGAGGGAACCATGCCCTTCCAACAGGAGTGATATTAATTAATGACTCTAGATTGTCACAGTGCTGAACTTTTTAGAATTGGTAATATTGATAGGAGGGGTCTCGAGAAGAAATTACCCTCAAAAGACCCAAATATGGGGCTGGGGTTGTGGTTCAGTGGTAGAGCACTTGCCTAGCATGTGTGAGGCACTGGTTTCAATTCTCAACACCACATATAAATAAATGAATAAAAGAATAAAATAAAGGTCCGTCAATATCTAAAAAATATTAAAATTTTTGTTTTTAAAAGACCCCAATACTAGTAGGCAGATACCAAGAGGGCAGGCCAGTCTATTAAAAGCTTCTCTTTTCTACAGGTTGTGGGGGCCAGCAGCAAATGGGAAGCTGTGGGAATGTTCTCGGGTGATGGTGAATATGTTGATTTTCTCCACTCAGTACTCTTAGAAGGGCCTGTGGAGGTGAGTGGTGCTGAGGGTCTAAGAACCAAGTAGATTCTTCTTCCTATTAGAAAGTCTGCTTGGTTCCATGATGAGAGAACATCTCCATAAAAAAATGGATGTTAGTTGCTTTTTCAGTGACTTAGTTCCCTCCCACCCACCATTCCTGTCAACTATAACCTCTGCCTTAAACCTAAGATTCCTTTTGAAATCAGATACTCTGCACACTTGCCTCCATTTTTCTTGGTGACCAAGCCAAATGTTGCCCAGGTCTTGCTTTCCTCCTGGTTCCTAAGCCCTGGAGTTCTATTTCCTAAGTACCTTCCCTTTGGGGAGTCTTGCGTCTGACCCTGAAGCCACACCATACTGTTCTTTCACCTCTCCCCAGTCTTGGCTAGGTGATGTGGAACGAACCATGAGGGTGACTCTGCGGGACCTTCTCCGGAACTGCCGCATGGCCCTTAAGAAGTTCCTCAATAAAAGGGACAAATGGGTGAAGGAATGGGCTGGGCAGGTAAGCTGTGGTCAACAGAAATGGGGAACAAGATGATGGAGCTAACTAGGAGCAACAAGCAGAAAAACAGATTCTAAAGATACACAAAACAGGTTTCTTGCCCTACTTTCTGGGCTGTGGGGGTGTATCCTACATGCTGGACCTGTAGTTCCTGACCTGAGACACATGCCCCATCATTTAGAACAGAATAGGCATGGTGAGCACCTAGTCCTGGAAGTCTCTACTCCAGGAAGAGACTGGAACTCAGGAGCTGTGCTGTGTGGGTGGCCAAGAGCAGAGCCTTAGAATTGGCTTTTGTACCTGCTCAGATGGTGATTACTGCCAGTCAGATCCAGTGGACAGCTGATGTCACCAAGTGCCTGCTGACAGCTAAGGAGCGGGGAGATAAGAAAATCCTCAAGGTCATGAAGAAGAAACAGGTGGGGAGCTCTTCAAGTATGGGATAGGTCTGGAGTTGGAATTGCTGGGAGGGAGGTGATTAACTAGAGTGAAAATTATAAAAAAAAATTAAAGATGAGTTGGTGCAAAAGGGTCAGATGGAGGGTGTTTTGTGACAGAATTCCAGTGAGGAGAGTTTGGTGTGGACCAGAATTAGATTTTCCCATGTGGCTGTTGGGTGTGGATGTTACCTCAGGTGGGATCAGCTTTGGGGTTGAAGGTAGTGTTAAACTGGGATGAGATATGATTTGGCTTGGGGGCCTTGCTGAGTCTGTTCTTCCATGCTTCTTCATTCCACAGGTATCAATACTAAATAAATATTCAGAAGCCATCAGGGGGAACTTGACCAAGATCCTGAGGCTTAAAATTGTGGCTCTGGTGACAATAGAAATTCATGCCCGGGATGTGTTGGAGAAGCTTTATAAAAGTGGCCTCATGGATGTCAATGCTTTTGACTGGCTCAGCCAACTTCGGTTCTACTGGGAGAAGGTATCCTACTCTCTCACCCTAAAGCTGATCTTATTCCCTTAATTAAAATCATGTTCCCTAAATGCAATAACATCCTAACCCAACCCTTAGTCTTCTCATAGTACCCTACTCTAGTTCTTAATTGAGTTTCACCTCCTAATTCAGGAGTGGTTAATAATTGTTTCCAGGCAGTACCCACAACAAGTGTCACTTAACTGGGACTTAGACTCCAGGCAGCCACCATGGATCAGGGTGGACATGCAATTTGAAGCCCATTTTTCATCTTGGTCATAAACCAGTCCCTCCTACGCTGGGCATGGTGGTGTTCACCTGTAACCCCAGTGAGCTGGAAGGCTGAGGCAGCAGTTAGAGCCAGCCTCAGCAATTTAGTGAGGCCTTGAACAACTTAGCGAGACTCTGTCTCAAAATAAAAAAACATAATGGGGGCTGGGGATGTGGCTTAGTGGTTAAGTACCCCTGGGTTCAATTCCTGGTATTACTACTACTACTACTACTACTACTACTACTACTACTACTAATAATAATAATAATAAAATAAATCAATCCCTATTTCTAGCTCTAAAGTGGAACTTCTAATCTACCTGCAACCCCCTGCCCTCTGGGATCCATTTCCACAGCTCTCCCTCTTCCTACCAGTCAACTTCCATCTTGTTCTGACCTCTTTCCCAGGATCTTGATGACTGTATGATCCGTCAGACCAACACACAGTTTCAGTATGGTTATGAGTACCTGGGAAACTCTGGCCGGTTGGTCATCACCCCACTGACAGACAGGTCTGCTGTCAGGGAGGAAGGAGGTGGTTGGGGTGGGGGTGTGGAGTTGAGAGAGACTTTTAGGAGTCTTACCGAGTCCTGTCCTTAATTCCCAGGTGTTACATGACACTGACCACGGCATTGCATCTGCATCGAGGGGGCTCCCCCAAAGGTCCAGCTGGAACTGGAAAGACAGAGACTGTCAAGGACCTTGGCAAGGCCCTTGGCTTTTATGTCATTGTGGTCAACTGCTCTGAGGGCCTAGATTACAAGTCCATGGGCCGAATGTACTCAGGCCTGGCCCAGGTCAGTATCTGCCAACCTGTCCCTTCCACATCTTTTAGTATCAGAAAAATCTCCTGAAATCCAATTCTGTTTCAGTGTTTTGTAGCTTCCATCATTGTATCACCTGAGATAATTCTAAAAATTTGAGAAGAACTTGTACTTCCCTGAGTTTCATGTTGTTTATTTACAAAATCAAAAGATTATGTAAATATTAAAGAAGATCATACACAGAAACTGTCTGGCACACAGTAGAACTCAAAGCACACAAGTTCCCTGCCCCAGACTCTTTGTGACCCAGGCCATCCTGTCAGAGGGAAATATCTGTCCAGAAGCCATGACAATGCTACTCTGGTGCCCTCTGGCATCCCCGATTTTGGAGCCACTTCACCTACTGAACATTTTAAGGGAGAGTATGTTAGTTATGCTTTCTAGTATCCTGGGGAACCGCTCTTGCTCCCAGTGACTTTGCCTCCCTCCCTCCATAGACTGGAGCCTGGGGCTGCTTTGATGAGTTTAATCGAATCAACATTGAGGTACTGTCAGTGGTGGCCCAGCAGATCCTGTCCATCCTAACTGCCTTGGCTGCCAACCTCACTCGTTTCCATTTTGAAGGCTTTGAAATAAATCTAGTGTGGTCCTGTGGAATCTTCATTACCATGAATCCTGGTAGGTGTTAGGGAGTAGATGGAACTTCTGGGAATGGGGCAGGAGAGCTGTGGGTGTCCAGGGCAAATAACTGTGTACCTCCTATTTCCCCTTCTATTTAACCAAGGGGAAATCTGGCTAAAGAGTGAGACTGGGGATGTAGCTTGGTGCTAGAGTGCTTGCCAGGCTAAAGACTACAAAGGGCAAGAGAAGGGTAAACATATAATTTTCTGGAAGAAGGAACAGTCTTACTATTCTCTCTAATGGGATCAATAACCACTTATGTGTCTACATGTAACCTTAGTCTTAGCTATCTTCTCCCATTGGACTAATTCCCAGAGTTCTGGTCTACCTGCCATCCCTTTTGTAGGATGGCAGAATCTCCTAAAGTGCAAGGCCTGAGGTCTCTCATTACTGTCCTATAGGAACAGCTCTTGGGGAGGGTCTAGGAAAGAACAGGCATAGGAAAGGGTTGAAGTTCTGAGAAGAATCAGAGAAATAGCTGTAATTTCTATGTGAGCTACATAGAACTTGGAGAGATGGGAAATCAACAGCTCTGTAATTTCAATTTGAAACAGGCCCATGCAGGAAGTAAGGAAAGCACAGAGAGGAAAGAAGGTCAAAGTGCAATGGGAAGATTCAGGGCTGTGATCTTAGCGTTGGAGTTGGGGAGAAAGTTAGGGATAGAGCTAGGGTTGGAAAAAATGGAATTGATTATGAAGTGGGTTTTGGGGAGGCAAGTCAAAATAAGGAAATACAGGGATTCTAAATAAATGGAATTATTTTCCAGGCTATGCTGGCCGCACAGAGCTTCCTGAAAATCTTAAGTCTATGTTTCGTCCAATTGCCATGGTGGTGCCTGATTCTACACTTATTGCAGAGATCATTCTTTTTGGAGAGGGCTTTGGAAACTGCAAGGTATCCCTAGAATCCCTTTTTTTCCCAGTTATTTTATTTCCCTTTCATAATTATTCCCTGGACAGAGGATCCTCCTGAAGCCCTCACAATCAACTTATCCTACAAGGAACTTAGACTATTGTCAGTAGGATGTGAAGGCAGAAGAATTCAGAGGAGACAGGTCTCCCCTCCACTATGTTACTAACTGATAATAGGATGATTCATAGGATTTTCCCATCAGAACTGTCCACATAACACCTCCAAGGTGCTTCAAGTCACTGATCTAGCTTCTGGTATCTGTAACTGTTCCTAGACGAAGAGAGGGGTTTGTGGGGAGATGGTTTGTTTTCTCCTCTGTTTGGTTCCCAGGTTCTGGCCAAGAAGGTGTACACACTCTACTCACTGGCTGTACAGCAGCTCTCCAGACAGGACCACTATGACTTTGGCCTCCGGGCCCTCACCTCCCTCCTGCGCTATGCTGGCAAGAAGCGTCGCCTACAGCCAGAACTGGCTGATGAAGAGGTAGACCAAGGACATGGTCCTTGGACCTTAATTTCTATTGCCACTGGTCTTGTGTGTCTTCACTAATGTTTTTCAGATCCATTCTTGCCCCTAATTGAGATTCCCATCCTTGCGCCTTATACCCTGTGTTGCTTGAGTTCTACCTGTTATGTTGCTAAGGACTAACTCTGGTGTATCCATTATTCTTAGTCTCTACCTCTGAGCCCTTTGAAGAAGTGTCTCATAAGAACCTAGGAACTCTCTCCTCATGCCTGAGTCTCTGTCTTTTCCCATCCAGGTTCTGCTGCTCTCAATGAGAGATATGAATATTGCCAAGCTTACTTCAGTTGATGTTCCGCTGTTCAATGCCATCGTGCAAGATCTTTTCCCCAGCATTGAGCTGCCAGTCATTGACTATGGCAAGGTATTTATTCCTTAACACTCTCCTGGCTTCATATGGGAATCTTGGAAACAGAAAACCTGGCTTCTAGGCCTTGTTCTGTTATCTACTAGCTGTGACTTTGAGTAAAACAATAGACTTCTCTTTAGGTTTCCTTATATACAATATGATATAGACTGTTACATATTCTCTCTGACTACAGCTCCCTACCCACTGATTCACCTATTCAGGTACTTCCATGCCACATTTCTTTGACTTAATTGAAAACTTGAATCCATTGGTCTTTCCACTTTCTCAATATCCACTAATCCTCCCCTGTCTCTCCTTCTTTCTTCATTTGGGGGTTTTGAGGAACAACTGCTGAGAGCTGTTTGATATGTGGGAGCCATGGAGTAGGGGACAGGGAAAGGGATTTTAGAAAGGACAAAATTTTTTTTTCTCCAGTGTTAACAATAGTCTAGATACTGTGAATGGTATCTAGAAAGTACTAAAATTCTGGATAAAAACATAAAAGACATTTTTTAATGCATTGTTTAACTGGCAAAAATTTCAGGGGCTCTTGCCAGGGGAGTAAAGGCAGGAACCCTGGGAGAGGAGGTAAGTGGACTCCAAAGATGACTTTTCCCCTGGAAATTTCTGTGAAATCAAAAGCACTGGGGATAGGAGATAAAGCAGCCCAAGTTTGAAGTTATAACAGAAAACCCAGTGTTGCATAAACCTCAGGTCATGAGGAATAATACTCCACTAAATGGAAAACACTATTTAGAAAAGATTGTATGGAAAAGAAACTTGCTTGTCTGAGTTCTGGTGATGGAAGGAAGGGGCAAAAATCTCCTTTGAGATTTCTTAGCCGCAAGATACCTCTCAAATGGTTTATGGTCATAATTAATTTGATTATATAACAAAAAAAAATCAAGTTTTTTTTGTTTTGTTTTTTGGTTTTTGGTTTTGGTTTGGTTTTTGGTACTGGGGATTGAACCTAGGGACACTTTACCACTGAACTATATCCCCAATCTTTTTTATTTTGAGATAACATCTTACTAATTTGCTGTGGTTGGGCTTAAAGTTGTGTTCCTCCTGCGGGACCTTCTGAGTCACTGAGATTGCAGG
The DNA here is from genome assembly GCF_902686455.1 of Sciurus vulgaris. NCBI lineage: Eukaryota > Metazoa > Chordata > Mammalia > Rodentia > Sciuridae > Sciurus > Sciurus vulgaris. The sequence goes on along the minus strand of NC_136463.1, from coordinate 54,124,761 downwards.
GTGTAATCTGGAGTTCAAGCTTGAATTTTAAGTAGTTCTATGTTGTTGGTGCCCCCAGGTGACTGGGAGAAGTAAAAGCAAATTATTTCTGAAGGAATTCAACATTAACTTATGCCTAAAAGAATCCCCACAGATAAAAGTTCAAGAAAATGGGCAACTTGTGGTCAAAAAACCCAAAACACACATCATGAAACAAAATACCATAAATGGAAGCTTGAAAAACAATGGATAGCAGAATCAGATCGATGAAGACTTCAGATATTGAAACCAAAAGGTGCAGAATTAAAAAAAAAAAATCTGTGTTTAGTAAGTTTAAAGAAATAAAAAAAGCAGCTTAAAACTATGAACCTTGTAAAGAGACTTGTAAACAAGTAGATTTGAAAAGGAACCAATTGTATTTCTAGAAATGAAAAATAAGATCATTGGAGAAGCAGCACCAAAAACTTCAATAGAAAGACAGGACTTTCAGGTAAAAAAAATAGATTAAAATCCACCACAGCTACACTAAAGAAGTTTATAAGTCATACCACAAAGGGACAGGAGAAATGAGAGAGGAGATAACTAAATGTCAGATGTAGGAAGCAAATGGGTAAGTTGTGGCTTACTTAGCAAACCTGTGAAAATTGGGGAAAATTGAGAGGCAGGCTTCAGAAGGCTAAACATTTGTAGAATTAGGTGCCTCTATAAGTGGGAGTAGGCTGAGGTTGGAGGATCACTTGAGCCCAGGAGGTCAAGCCTAGCCTGGGCAATATGGCCAAACCCTTTCTAAAACAAACAAACAAACAAACAAAACAATAAGCAAACAAGCAAAAACTACCATTATTCTCAGAGAATGAAATACTAGTGAAATGCTATTTAAAAGGCACCATACCAGGGCTGGGGTGGTGGCTCAGTGGTAGAGCACTTGCCTGGCACGTGTGAGGCCCTGGGTTTGAACCTCGGCACCACATATAAATCAAGAAATAAAGATCCTTCAACAATAACGAAAAAATTTGTTTAAAAAAAAAAGACTATTCCAGAGAAAAGAGCCGAGAAAGGAGAGATTTAAAAGCAAATCTAGGAAAGATTATCCAAATAAAGGAGTTATAAAAATGGGAACAAAGAAAATATAGGGGGTGAGATCAATAATGAAATAATTCAAGAAGACTCCCCAGAACCGAAGGATATGTTTCCAAAATGAAAGTGTCCACAAATGCATGATATGATGAACAAAAATACATCCTTATGAAAGCCCATCATTGTGATATTTTAAAACACTAGGACAAGGACAAGATTTAATACACTTCCAAAGAGGAAAAGAAAAAAGGAGTGATATGCCAAAGGTAAAAAATTAGGATGGTAGACCTGGCATTGTGGCACATGCCTCCAATCCCAGCAACTCAGGAGGCGGAGGCAAGAGGATCACAAGTTTGAGAACAGCCTCAGCAATTTACTGAGGCTCTAAGCAATTTAGAGAGACCATGTCTCAAAAACTAGAAAGGGCTGGGGATGTGACTCAGTGTTAAAGCACCTTAGGGTGCAATCCCCAGAACCTAAATAAATGAATAATAACCAGAATGCTAGACTTATTAATAGCAATATTAAGTTTATAAATAATCAATTACACCATCTTCAGAATTCTGGAGGAAAATTATTTCTAGCCAGGTGCACTGGCGCACACCTGTAATCCCAGCAACTCAGGAGACTGAGGCAGGAGGATCACAAGTTCAAAGCCAGCCTCAGCAACTTAGCGAGACCCTGTCTCAAAATAAAATATAGACAGGACTGGGATGTGGCTCACTGGTTAAGCCCTTCTAGGTTTAATCCCTGATACCAAAAAAAAAAAAAAAAAGAAAGAAAGAAAAAGAAAATTATTTTCCACCTCAAATTCTATATCCACCTAACCCATCATGTAGGAGGCAAGGTCAGAAACATTTTCAGACATGCTAACTCTGGAAACAACAACAAAAAATGAAACAAAGAACGCCCTCTGATGTATCCTTTCTCAGACAGCTACTAGAGAATATGTTCTGCTGAAACGGCAGAAGCATACTATGGAAGGAGAAATACAGCACACAGGAAACAGAAGATTCAGTGTAAGACAGGCTGAGGTAATGCTTGCCATGATGGTCAGTGGAGATCACAGGGTGGCAGTCATGCACAGGACGAAGAGAGAAGTCAATATAGATTGGAGCAAATCTGAAGGAGGACTTATTTAAAAAGAAAAATTGAGCCAGGTACAGTGTCACACAACTGTAATCCCACAACTTGGGAGGCTGAGACAGGAGAATCACAAATTGGAGGCCAGCCGAGGCAACTTAGTGAGGGTCTGTCTCTAAAATAAAAAAAGGTTGGGAATATAACTGAGAACTAGAATGTCCCTGGGTTCAATATCAAGTGCCACCAAAAAAAAAAAAAAAAAAAAAAAAATAATAATAATAATAATACCTGATGTGACAAATAGTTTTGAGAGATTTAGTCAACTGGTATGATTTGGAGCTGAGTATATATTAAAAACCAAACAAATGAAAAACAGCAGCTATTAGACTCTAGTGGGTAAAAATTTGTATAACATAGGAAAATTAATCACATCTTGAGTGGTACATATTGTTGTGTCAATACTTGGTAGAGTTTACAAGAGGCATACCTAAAACTTAAAGACAAAGGGCTAAAAAATAAAAAAATAGAAAAAGACATGTAAATACTAATCAAAAGAAAGCTAGGCTGACAGTATCAGCATAGACTTTAAGGCAAAAATCATTACTGGAAATAGAGGGTCACTATGTAATCATAAAAGGCACAATTCACTGGGAGGACATGACAATTCTAATTGGGATGCACCTAATAATATAGACTTAAAACAACTTGCAGAATTTCAAGAGGAAATAAATAAATTTACCATCATAGTGGATTTCATAACATCTTAGTAACTAATAGGTCAAGTAGGCTGAAAATCATTTAGGTCATAGAAGATTTGAACAATTAACAATCTTGATTTAATTGCTATCTATATAAATGTCACTTACTATTTGAAGAAGAGCCTTTTTTTTTTCAAGCACACAGAATATTAGGCCAAGTAAAGGTCATAAATCTGTCTCAAAAATTTCAAAGGAATTTATTCAGGCCATATTTTCTGATCACAATAACTCTACTAATACTGGGCAAAACAGAATTTAATGAGAAGCAGTATTAAAGGGGAGCTGGCTTAGTGGCATGCACCTGTAATCCCAGCAACTCCAGAGATTGAGGTAGGAGGATGGCAAGTTGGAGACCACCCTGGGCAACTTAGTGAGATACTGTCTCAAAATAAAATAGAGAGGGCTGGGGACATATCTTGATGATAAAGCACCTCTGGGCACTATCCTGTCACGTGCACAAAAGATAAAGGGGAACATTGCATAATGATAAAAGGACCAATACATAAAAAGATATAACAATGATACATTTGTATGCACTTAAATATAGTCATAAAATTTATAAAACAAAATTGACAGAACTAAAAGGAGAAACAGATAAATTCATAACCCTTATGGGAGATCTGGACATGTTCACTTTAGAAATTGATAAAACAGACAAAAAAATTCCACAAAGATAAAATTTGAATGCTTTTAACAGATTTTGACCTGAGATTCATAGAACATTGTATCCAACAGTCGCAGATACACGTTTTTCTCAAGTAAACATGGAAAGTTTGCCATAATTACCATATGCTGGTTTATTAGAGTATGTGTCATAAATTTCAAATGTTTGAAATTATACAGAGGATGAACTCTGACCACAACAGAATTAAATTAGAAATTAGTAATAAAATAGAAAAAGCCCAAATGTTTGTAAATTAGGTGATACAATCCTAAAAACTCCTGGGTCAAAGAATAAATTAAAGAATAACTAAGTAAATAGAAAATGTATCATTACACTTTTGGTATGACACTAAACATGCACACACACAAACATACCAATAAAGCTAATTCTCAGATAGTGGAAGGAAGTGCTATTGGTGAGGCCCATTAGTGGTCTTTAAGATTTATAAATAAAGCCTGGTGTAGTGGCACATACCTGTAATCTCAACCCAGAAGCAGGCAGGAGGATTGCAAGTTTGAGGCCAGCATCAGCAACTTAATGAGGCTCTAAGCAACTTAGCAAGATCCTGTCTCAAAATAAAAATTTTAAAAAAATTTTTTAAAGGGCTGGGGATGTGACCCAGTGGTGAAGCAGCCCTAGGATCAAATTCAGCACAGGAAGGAAGGAAGGAAAGGAAGGTAAAGATGGATGGAAGGAAGGAAGAAAGGAAGGGGGAAAGAAATACAAGTAAAGATCGTGCATCTATTTGAAATTATTTGGTTGCACAAATGATTTTTAATAGTGTTATGGTATTCTGGGACTGATACATATGGGTCATGGTTCTGTAAGCATTACCTCTTAGGTGACAATTTTTTAAAAATCAGGGCTGGGGATGTAGCTCCAGGGTAGAGTGCTTTCCCAGCATGCACAAGGTCTTTGGTTTAATCCTCAGCACTGCAAACAAACAAAAACCAATTATCAGGCTCCCACCATGCTGTGAGCTCTGCTGTAGGATAAACTATTTTGTTTTCAGCTATATCCCTAGCACCCAGCACACTACTTCGTACATACTGTGGAGGCTTGTTAAATATTTGTCGAATAATAATAGAAAAAAATGTGTAGAGCTATGTGTCAGACATTGTACACCCAAGGAAACTGAGGCTCAGAGAAGTAAGTTACTCAGGATCACATAACTGAAAACTGAGGAACCAGGCTGGTTGGCTCCAGAGCCCAGTGTCTTTATCCTGAGACTGGCCAGCTTCTCAGTGAATGAATAATTGCAAGAGTGTAAAGGGCCCCAGTGCTGCTTTTAATAGTTTGAACATATCCTCTTAGGAATTGAGGGAATTTGAAAGTCCTTTGGAGACCTGTCCTTTTTATTTCACTTCCTGTATTTTCCCTTCCCTCAGCTGCAAGAGGCTATTGAACAGGAGATTCGAGATATGGGCCTACAAATCACACCATTCACCCTCACTAAGGTTTTCCAATTGTATGAAACCAAGAACTCCCGACACTCCACCATGATCGTGGGTGGTACTGGCAGTGGCAAGACTACCTCTTGGAGAATCCTGCAGGCTTCCTTGTCCTCCCTCTGCCGTGCTGGAGACCCCAACTTCAACATTGTTAGAGTATGCACTTGGGATAGTGGATCTTGGGGGTGAGAAAGCTCAGGTATGGGGGAGGGGTGCATGCCCAGGGCCAGGGAGGCCTGGGAGGAATGAGAGAGAGAAGGGACAAATGCAGGTACCTAAGAAGAGGGCTGGATATAAAGGGGGATCTTGAGAGTGTTTTTCTACCAGCATCTCACAAACCCTTTGTGGTATCACTTTCAGGAGTTCCCTTTGAACCCCAAGGCATTGTCCCTAGGGGAGCTATACGGGGAATATGACCTGAACACTAATGAATGGACAGATGGCGTCTTGTCCAGCGTCATGCGGGCAGCATGTGCAGGTAGCCAAAGGATCATGGGGTGGGAAGAACAGATGCCTGAATCTCCTGAGGGAGTGGGGAGTCTGGGGATAGGATGTTCCATTGGGGGAGAGAAGTATGGGGGAATGTTGAAGTATGAGGAAACGAGGGCTTGCCTCTCAGAGGAGCAAGAGGGAGGAGGGAGAGCAACGGAAGAGTCTTCTATGTCAGTCCTTATCATCCACCTGCTACTAAGATGAGAAACCTGATGAGAAGTGGATCCTTTTTGATGGCCCTGTGGACACATTGTGGATTGAGAGCATGAACTCCGTCATGGATGACAATAAAGTGTTGACCCTCATTAATGGAGAGCGTATTGCAATGCCTGAGCAGGTAGGGGGATGTAGTCCTGCCTAGGCCCTGCCTGGGAGACAGTGGAGGGCAGGAAGAGGGGATGGGAGTAGACCAGAATCCTAAGAGAAGTGTAAGTTCCACAGGGGAGAGCTGGGGAAGAGGAGGCCTGAACTCAGAGAAAGCTGTGACAAAAGAAAAAATGCTTTGCTTAGGCTTTGGGTGTAGCTCAGTGGCAGAGAACTGGCCTAGCATGCCTAAGGCCCTACCATGGATGTCAGGAACAATTTTACAGAAAAGAACTTTGTGTACAGAACTTTGTGTACAGAAGCACTGTGTAGACTTTGATCCTCCTTAGCCTTGTTTCCACCCATCTAAAAGGCATGGTGTTTGTCGTGCACCCTGGTTATGAATTCATGGGCTGTCACACTCACCCTCTTCCATAAGCAAGCTAGAGTGATTTTTTCCTAAGGATAACCTGGAATAATCTCAGATTTTTTTAAGAAAGTACATCACTTATGAACCTCAGGCCTTTATTCTTCTTGGCATACTTTAGTAGAGACAAACCTTAGGACATTAGGGTTCTGGGGTGGGTTTTTTTTTTTTTAAACTTCTAATGGGGGAGTCAGAGGAAGATGGGTTTCTGACAAAAGTGTACCCTTAGGTGTCTCTCCTATTTGAAGTGGAGAACTTGGCAGTGGCCTCTCCAGCTACTGTCTCTCGCTGTGGGATGGTCTACACCGACTATGTTGACCTGGGCTGGAAACCCTATGTTCAGTCATGGCTAGAGAAGAGGCCAAAGGTATAAGGGAACTGAGGAGAGGGAAAGTGACAAGGGCAGCCTATGGGACATAAGAGTGAATAAATAGAGTCCCTTCTTATTCACCTCCAGATTGAGGTAGAGCCACTTCAACGCATGTTTGAAAAATTCATCAACAAGATACTGGTCTTTAAGAAGGACAATTGCAATGAGCTGGTGCCCCTGCCAGAGTACAGTGGCATCATCTCCCTCTGCAAGCTGTACTCAGCCCTGGCCACATCTGAGAATGGGGTAAGGAGTGGACCCAGACCAGAGCAGGAGCAGGAGAAAGGACTCAACTTTATGTGGATAACTTCAGTTTGAGCACCAGGCTTGAGTGGAGCAGAGACTCCAAGGGGAGGCCTCAGGGATGACCATGGAGGAAGGGAGGGGTGTTTGTGCATGTGGGCAGGTGGGATTATTCTGAAACCAAATACAGCATTTGGTATTTGGACAGCATCAGCTGTAATTTTAAGCATCTTCATTTAGAGCCTCCTGTCAAGCCAGGCCAAATGACACATGCCTGTAATCCCAGCAACTCAGGAGGCTGAGGCAGGAGGATTGCAAGTTCCAGACCAGCCTAGTTAATTTAGCAAGATTCTGTCTCAAAACAAAAAGTGAAAATTGCTGGGGAGGTAGCTTAGTAGTAGAACACCCCTGGGTTCAATCCCCAGTACCAAAAAAAAAAAAAAAAAAAAAAAAAATTATAAAGTTCACCATACAAATCCAAAGTATCCACAGAAAATGTGGTATTTAAAAATGGATTATGTTATATACAATATGCATGGTAAATCAACATCATGTTTTTGGGTTCTGTATTGCTCTACGTAGATTTATTTCATTGCTTTAACTGCTATGTACTATTCCACAATAGAACCTTGTGTCTTATTTTTCCATCCCTTTCCTGGTGAATATTTAGGTCATTCCCATATTTTTACAATTGCAAACAAGTTACCACACATGTCCCTGGTTCTATCTCCTTGAACACCCATGAATGCTTCTCCAGTGCAGGCCTGGTAAGGTCAGATGACAATTGTGTTGTTATGACTTGTCACAAAAGAAGCTCCAGGAAACTGGGGAACTGTAGGAAGTTTCAGGTTTATCTAAAAGCTTTCAGTAATTGTAGATTAATACACACATTTGGAAGACAACATGTGGTTTTCCAACTAGAACCCGGAATGGAGGAAGGCTCTAGGCCTTGGCGATGATCCCTCCATCTCTTCTAGGAGTGTCTTCTTCTCTTCTTCCATTCAGATGAACCCAGCTGATGGTGAAAACTATGTGAGTATGGTAGAGATGACTTTTGTGTTCAGCATGATCTGGTCTGTGTGTGCCTCTGTGGATGAGGAGGGCCGCAAGAAGATTGACAGCTACCTCCGGGAAATTGAGGGCTCTTTTCCCAATAAGGTCAGTGCCCTCAAACCCAGCTGTCCTATTTGTCCTATTGTTACAGAACCCACTAACATTCCTGATCCTCAGACTCTGCCTGATATTCTGACTGTGGACCAGCTCTCTTTCCCTCTGCTCCTGAGCATTCTGTGAGCCATGTCTCTGGGCTGGGGAGGACTGAAGGCAGGCTTTGGTAACCAGACATACATGCCCTCCTTAGGACACAGTGTATGAGTATTTTGTGAATCCCAAGATGCGGAGTTGGACATCATTTGAGGAGAAGCTCCCTAAGAGTTGGCGCTATGCTCCAAAGTAAGAGCAGGGTCTGGAGTATGCAGAGGGTCCCTGGGCTGCAGTTGGTGAGAGATGTTGCAAGGGTGATGGGGTCTAGAAGCAACAGTGAGCTGTAAAAGGAAAGGGCGGATTCCAGAGAAGAGATGACTCTTGGGTATAGGAAGCAGGATCTTGAGAACTTGGGATGGGGTCTTTAGGGAAGATTTCCCCTCTCCAGGCCCCACAGGAGGCAGGATTAGTGACTAGATCATGGTGACACTGGAAGAATGTAAACAAACAACTTGGGAGAAGAATGGAATGGGAGTTGCAAAGGAGTGGACAATGATCCCTGAGACACAGTTCCCATTTTTTTGCTAGTACCCCTTTCTATAAGATCATGGTACCCACCGTTGACACTGTTCGTTACAATTACCTGGTAAGCACCTTGGTGGCCAATCAGAATCCTGTTCTGCTGGTGGGTCCCGTGGGCACTGGGAAGACCTCCATAGCCCAGAGTGTTCTGCAGTCCTTGCCCTCCAGCCAGTGGACAGTGCTCATTGTCAACATGTCTGCACAGGTATGTTGGGGACCCTACTCAGGCCACCAGCTCCCTGGGTTCTCCTGCCTTCTGCTTTTCCCTGGGATCCAATTGCCTGGTTGACACTTTTCTTTGACCCCATTTTTCTCTTGGAGGATCCAAGCAACCATTTTGTGCCTTTTCCACCAGACCACATCCAACAATGTGCAGAGCATCATTGAGAGTAGGGTGGAGAAGCGAACCAAGGGTGTCTATGTGCCATTTGGGGGCAAAAGCATGATCACCTTCATGGATGAACTAAATATGCCAGCTAAGGACACTTTTGGGTCCCAGCCACCCCTGGAGCTGATTCGCCTCTGGATTGACTATGGCTTCTGGTATGATCGCATGAAACAGACCATCAAGTACATTCGAGTAAGTATCTGAGAAATTGTTCTCAGGTCTTTGTTCCCTCCTGTGACAGGCTCAGTCTCCACTCCCTGGGACCCCAGGCTCTACTCCTATAACCCTATATTCCTTCCTACACAGGAGTACCCTGCATTTTCTCCCATGAAATTTTGAGCATCTTGTTTGTTTCTCCTCTTTAATCAATCAGTTCTGATTTTGGGGGTGCCCATCTACCTAGCACTCAGGGCCAAATATCTGTCTAATAATATATTAGTGTGTTTCTGAGAGAGAGCACACACATCCACCTCCCCAAGCCCCCGTGTGTGTGTGTGTGTGTGTGTGTGTGTGTAGATATATACAATTTTAAAACAAAAAAAAAGAGAAGATCTATAAAATATGATGAAAAAATTTTACTTACCTGAATTTTGTAATTTGGGTATATGGATTTTAATGATGAAATAAAGGAAATACATTATTTTAATAATTATAAAAGAAAATTTGTCCAGCCCCTTTCTTTTCATCTTTCCTGTCCATATTACTCCATGTTTCTCCTTCCTTACTCTGTCCTTGTCCCTCTCCCCTCAGTTTCCTATCTTCTTTCCCACTCCTTTTTCATTCTCCCTATTCTGCTTTTTCTTTTTGGTTATTTAAATTTAAAAAGTTTTAATTGACGCATAATAATTATACATATTAATAGGGTAGAGTGTGACATTTCAATATTTATATACAATGTATAATGATCAGATCAGGGAAGTTGGCATATCCACTACCTCAAACATTTATCATGTGCATTGGGAACATTTAAAATCCTCTGTCCTAGCTATTTTGAAGCACCCTCCCTATTTCTGTGCCTTAGCTCATCCTGTCTTCCCCCTGTCTCTGCCCCATCTTGTCTTTGCTGTATAGGACATGTTCCTGATGGCTGCTATGGGCCCTCCTGGCGGTGGACGGACTGTCATCTCCCCAAGGCTACAGAGTCGTTTCAACATTATCAACATGACCTTTCCCACAGTAAGGCCATAGCGGAGGCCACCATGAGGGGGGCTGTACAGTGTAAAACTGTTCCTGTACCAGAGAATGAGGGGCAGGTCAAGGAGGGGGCCGAGGGGCTCTGAGCAGAGTTGCATTTAGGGAGCTGTGGCAGGTGGGCGGGGCTATCTGTTAGCCCTTGCTGGTCCCAGGAACCAGGAGAGCTACAGGATGGAGCGTGGCTTGCTGCCTCTGGAGTATGGATCCTTGTGTTCCTCTCTGCCTGGCGGCCCATATAGACCTAGGAAGGTAGATCCTGCAAAGCTGAGAGCTGAAAGCAGTGCAGGATTAGGGCAAGACATGAGGTAGGTGAGGCACTTGCTTCAATGTAGAATTTAAGGGGCATCAAAACAAACAAAAAGTAAGCCTCAAGAGAAATGACATTTAATGCAAAGCGTATATGTGTGTGTATTTTGTACTGGGAATTGAACCCAGGGTTGCTACCACTGAGCCGCATCTCCAGTCTTTTTTATTTTTTATTTTGAAACAGAGTCTCACGAAATTGCCTAGGCTGGCCTTGAACTTGTGATTCTCCTGCCTCAGCATTCTGGGATTACAGGAGTGTGCTACCATGTCTGTCTGTCTGTCTCTCTCTATTTATTTATTTATTTAAAAAAATTTTTTTTCAGTTATAGATAGACAGCAATATCTTTATCTTATTTATTTTTAAGTGGTGCTGAGGATCAAACCCAGGGCCTCATGCATGTGAGGCAAGTGCTCCACTGCTAAGCCCCAGCCCCAGCCCATCTGGCAATATATATATTTTTTTGTATGTTGATAGACCTTTATTTTTATTCTTTTATTTATATGCAGTGCTAGAAATTGAACCCAGTGCCTTACATCTGCCAGACAAGTGCTCTACCACTGAGCCACAACCCCAGCCTTGGCAATATTTTTTAAAACATTAAAATTAATGACAAAAATTTATGATGAAGATACTGAAATTTTATATTTACACAGGATCAGCCCAGTATAGTACTGAGCCATAGTGGAGCCCGAGGTAAAAGGAGAAATCAATAATACTGCTCTAGTCTTTATTTAGAAGATTTGTATTTATTTCTTATGGATATTTTGCATAATTTTTGATTTTTGAATATTGTAATTCATTCTCTTTCTCTCTCCCCCCCTCCTCTCTGTCTCTCTCTCGGTGTGTATGTTGCTGGGGATCAAAACCAGGGCCTTGTGCATGCTAAGCAGGCACTCTACCACTGAGCTATACCTTTAGACCCAAATTTATTTCTCTTGATTTCAGAGTTCTGATTTCCTTTTTCTTTACTATTTTTTTTTTTTGGTGCCCCCTTAAATTCTGCCCATGAAGCAAGCTGTGCACTGCCTCACCCTGCTCTGACCCTGGCTAAGAGGCCAGGAACCTTGGAAATTGAGTCTGAGGCCTCTTTCTAGGAGTCCCAGATCATCCGCATATTTGGCACCATGATCAACCAGAAGCTTCAGGACTTTGAAGAAGAGGTGAAACCCATTGGGAATGTGGTGACAGAGGCCACCCTGGACGTGTACAATACAGTGGTACAACGCTTTCTGCCCACACCTGCCAAGATTCATTACCTCTTCAACCTTCGAGACATCTCCAAGGTGAACATGGGTCTGACCTTGCCTTTTTGCCTCCTTGGAAGCATCTTTTCTCAAAGCCTTAGAATCCATAGCAAACTGCACACTGAAAACCTTACCTCCAAAACTCCCGCAGGGACTCTGTTTCCTCCCTTCACCTCAACAGTCGCTTCTCTTCCTTAGGTATTCCAGGGCATGCTTAGAGCCAACAAGGACTTCCATGATACCAAGTCCAGCATCACACGACTCTGGATTCATGAATGTTTCAGGTGACAGGAGTGTGCCTAGACCAGATTCAGTCTTCCTCAACCTTGCTCCTAACCTTACCCTGCTTCTCCCCTGGCCCATCTCTCTCTTCCCCAGAACGATTCTTCTCCTTAGTCTCAGATCTTATCCCAATTGCCTCCCAACAGAGTCTTCTCTGATCGATTGGTTGATGTGACAGACATGGAAGCCTTTGTGGGCATCATAAGTGACAAACTTGGCTCCTTCTTTGACCTTACATTTCATAATCTCTGTCCCAACAAACGTCCTCCCATCTTTGGTGAGCTGGGAGCTGTGACTGTTGTAGGACTATGATTCTCAGGAGGTTAGGGTTGGAAAGAGGGTCACAGGACATGGAGTCTTGATGCTGAGGACCCTTAAGGGAGCTCTGGGGAGAACCAGACACTGGAGACTGATGCTCCCTCTTCCCTTGCACAGGGGACTTCCTGAAGGAGCCCAAGGTATATGAAGACCTGACAGATCTGACGGTACTGAAGACAGCCATGGAGACGGCACTAAATGATTACAATCTGTCCCCCTCTGTTGTGCCAATGCAGTTAGTGCTCTTCCGAGAGGCCATTGAACACAGTGAGCATTTGCTACTCCCAGTCCCTCCTCCATCATCCCAATTATAGGGAATTTCTAAGAAAATAGATTTTCCTTCCCATGTCTCTCCTAAACTGGGTCCCAAAAGTTGTCCTGCTTTCTGGCCCCAAATGGCCTTGTGTTGATAGGTGTTTCATATACAGAGAGAAGGTTAAAAGTTTGAGTTGCTCTCTGGGCATTCTCAGCCCTCCCGGCTCATCCACTTTAGTTTCATGGTTTTTTATTCCTTGCCAGGGGCTTGGAGGTCCTCTGAGTTTTTCAGTCAATTCATTACCTTTACCTTGGTCCTCAGTCACACGGATCGTGCGGGTGATTGGACAGCCTCGGGGCAACATGCTGTTGGTGGGCATTGGGGGCAGTGGACGCCAGAGTCTAGCCCGCTTGGCCTCATCCATCTGCGATTATGACACCTTCCAGATTGAGGTCACCAAACATTATCGGAAGCAAGAGTTCCGAGATGGTACTGAACAGCTGGGTCTCTGAAACAGAGGAGGGTTGGGGCTTGGAGTGAAAAATGAGATGCTTCAGTACTTGCAATGACAAGGCAGGAGAGAGGAAAGTCAGAGAGTGAGATGCATCTGGCTTGAGTGTGTTGGGTACAGGACAGTGTTGCATGTGCTGTGGGCTGGGGGAGGGTTCCTGAATCTCAGAAGAGAAACCAAGGGCAGAATAGTGATTCTGGAGTCTGGTTTCTCCTCTTTTCTCCTTCTCTCATCTGGCTAGATATCAAGTGTCTGTATCGCCAGGCTGGGATAGAGCTCAAGACCACGTCCTTCCTTTTTGTGGACACCCAAATTGCTGATGAATCCTTCCTAGAGGATATAAACAACATCCTCAGCTCAGGGGAGGTCCCCAATCTCTACAAGGCTGATGAATTTGAGGAGGTATGATTCCTTCCACACCAGTTGGTTTTTTGACCTTTCTAATTAACACCTGAGGAACCATAGATCCAGAATATCTTCTGGCACCCCCACCATCCCCAGGAGATTTAAGGACAGTTCTTCAGTCATCTTCCCTCCAGGGAGTGATAACTGGGCAGGGCTACTTTAAACCTCACTCCTGGTCAGTACAGCCTAAACTGCTGCCTACTGATGCTGTTATGGGAATTTCAGCCCTCTAATTCTGTGTGGCTTCTCCAGATCCAGACACACATCATAGATCAGGCCCGGGCAGAGCAAGTGCCTGAGTCCTCAGACAGCCTCTTCGCCTACTTCATCGAGCGTGTGCGGAACAACCTGCACATTGTGCTCTGCCTCAGCCCTGTGGGGGACCCCTTCAGGTGATTCCTCTTATAACCTTCTTCTATGGACCCTAGGGTTCCTCATGTGGTCCCCTCCCCATTTTGGCCTTCCATGCCTTCTGGAAGTTAATGTCATGAATAGCAGTGTTGCTTTCCCACCTGGCTCAGCCCCATCTCCTTCCCATAGACTGTGCCTTCTTTTAGGAAATCCCCGTGGCTCAAATGGAAGTCATCCATCTCTTTGGTTGTGGCTGGAGTTTATTCTTTTGGTTGGTGATATAAAAATTTAAAAAAAAATTTTTTTTGATTAGTTGTTTTTTATGTTTAAGAGTGTGTGTGCTTAAAAACACACACATTGCCAGGCATGGTGGTGCACACCTATAATTCCAGTGACTTGAGAGGCTGAGACAGGAGGGTTGAAAATTCTAGGCCCAGCTCAGCAACTTAGCAAGGCCCTGTCTCAAAATAAAAATAAAAAGGTCTGGGGATGTAGCTCAGTGGTAAAGCACCCCTGGGTCCAATCCCCAGTAGAAAGAAGGAGAGAGAGGGAGAGGGAGAGGGAGAGAAGAAAGAAAGAAAAAAAGAAAGACAAATACATATATAGAAAGATAATTTGGGTTACCATTTTTTGTTTTTCTTTTCTTTTGCAGCAGTATGTATGTATGTATGTATGTATGTATGTATGTATGTATTGGTACTGGGGATTGAATCCCGAGGTGCTCTCCTACTGAGCCACATCCCCAGATTTTTTTTTTTTACCTTGAGACAGGGTCTTACTAAGTTGCTGAGGCTAGCCTTGAACTTGAAATCCTCCTGCCTCAGCTTCCTGGGTCATAGGGATTGTAAGCATGTGCCACTGTGCCTAGTCCATTGTTGATTTTAAAATATTATAGCATATGGTAGAGTTATCATATGCTAGGAGCTATGCTAAGCATTTTACATGTGTTACTTCATTGAATTCCCCAACAACCTTAGTTTGTATTGTTATGTCCCTTATAGCAATGAGCAAATCGATGTTCAAAAAGGCTAGATAAATATTTGTTCAAGATCCACACCTTAGAAGTGTGGATCCAGAACTTTCTGACCCCAGAGTCGGTTTCTTTCTTCTTCTTTTTTGGTAGTGGGAATTTAACCCGGGGTCAATCTACCACTGAGCTACATCCCCAGCCCTTTTTTATTTTTTATTTTGAGACAGGATCTTACTAAGTTGCTTAGGGCCTTTCTGAATTTCTGAGGTTGGCCTTGAACTTGCAATTTTCCTGTCTCAGCTTCCTGAGTCACTGGGATTATAGGTGTGTGTCGCTCTACCTGGCTCAGAGCCTGTTTCTAAATGCTATGCTGGACTAGCTCTAAGGGGACTAAATTTGCAAGAGGATGGGGTGTTTAAAAAGTTCCTGGAAAGCAGGGGGATGCTCTTCAGCTTTAAAGACAGGAGCTGGAGGCTACACTGGGAATAGGCTTCATTGTCTCTTTAAACCCTTCCACAGGAACTGGATCCGCCAGTACCCAG
Source organism: Sciurus vulgaris (assembly GCF_902686455.1). NCBI lineage: Eukaryota > Metazoa > Chordata > Mammalia > Rodentia > Sciuridae > Sciurus > Sciurus vulgaris. The sequence goes on along the minus strand of NC_136463.1, from coordinate 54,109,361 downwards.
CCTTGGTGAATGGTACAACCATCAACTGGTTCTCAGAGTGGCCCCAAGAGGCCCTGCTAGAGGTGGCTGAGAAGTACCTTGTGGGAGTGGACCTGGGGACACAAGAGAATGTGAGCCTCTCCTCCCCATCACACCTCGGACCTGCCTCCCACTTCCTTTCTATCTTCTTTGTCTTTCATTCTCTGTCTTTGGCCTCAGATCCACAGGAAGGTGGCCTGGATCTTTGTCACTATGCACTGGTCAGTGGCTCGGTACTCTCAGAAGATGCTCTTGGAACTGCGGAGATACAACTATGTCACCCCCACCAACTACCTGGAACTGGTGTCTGGATATAAGAAGTATGAAGAAGAGCGTTGGGTGGAGGGCCAGGAATGTGGTGTCTTAGGAGGGAAACTGATGAAATGGTGTTACGGGAAATATTCAGGAACTGACCAAGGGGACAGGCTTGGGGACCTGGGTGCTAAGGTGGGATGGTCAGATGCAAAGGGTTTTAGTTCTGCCCCAGAAGTTAATGAGAAAGAGGTGGAGCTTAGGTGGGAGAGTCTGTCACTGGAGTGCCCTGATCATGTTCCCCAGGCTATGAACCTTCTCCGCATCCTCTCTGCCCTTATTTTCTGAATGATATTTCTCTTTTTCTGATCACAATGTGATTGGAACATTGCTGTGATATACCTAGTCTTTTCATCTCTGCCTTTGATGTCTTCTAGGCTTGCTGCCTATATGGGACAGAAAAAAACAAAAACAAAAACAAAGTATGTTCCCTCCTCCTACACTCAACACAGTACTTTACAGCTAACACTGGATGTGCATTGTGTTTCCCCCACATACCACATAGTTTTCTAGTGGATACCGACTGGGTGTCTTACTATCCAGTTCAATTTTGTCACTGTCTACTTGCAGTTAGAGTCAGATCCCACAGGTTAAGGGGTCAGTCCTCCGAGACTGCTCCCCACTTCATGTGCCAGTCCCAAGCCCCAGGTTGTTTTCACCTGTGCTTCTTCCCAGCTGACTCTAAATCATGGCTTCCCATGATCTCCTAGAGTGGCTCATAGAACTCAGAGAAACATTTACTGTTGCCAGTTTGTTACAGAGGATATTTTTTCTTATATTTCTATTGGTGCATTATAATTAAACATAATACAAAGGATATTTTAAAGGATACAGATGAACATAGGGTGAAGTTCCTAAGGAATTCAAGCAGAGGAGCTTCTGTCCACACCCAGTACAGGGATGTTCACCAACCTGAAGGCTCTCTGAGCCTTCCCTTTTGGGTTTTATGGAGGCTTCAATACATAGGCGGGACCGATGAACTCATGGGCCACTGCTGATCATCTCAACCTTCAGCCCCTCTCCACCTGGAGGTCAGGGGAGGTCAGGGGGTGGGTCTGGAAGTCCCAACCCTCTAATCACAGGATTGATTCCCAGGTAGCCAGTCCCTAACCTGAGGCTATCCAAGATCCCTCAGTTCATCTCACTAACATACAAAAGACACATCACATTGAAGATTACAAGGGTTTTAGAAGCTGTGTGCCATGTGGACCATATGTATGTTCCATATATATGTACTTCATATATATATGAAACTTTGGAGACTTAGAAAAATCCAGATTCTGTTTAAACATCAGAAATGGTGGCAATCCTGGGCTCCCATTCATTTCCATAGGAAATGCCAGGTTGGAGTGAGGAACAACTACCCCCCTTGAACAGGTTCATGTTTTCTGATTCACTGCAGCCCACTTGCCTACTGCATAGTGGGGAACAGTGGGAGATTCTCAAGGAGAAAAAGTGGTGTGATGGAAATTTTCTTTAACAGACTGATTTTGAAAGTGGTGTATAGAATAAATCAGAGGACAAGGAGACAGATCAGTTGGGATGCTGTTGACAACCATCCCGGCAGGAAATGATAAGAAACTGGGTAGTGGGGATGGCAGTGGAAACAGAATAGTAAACAGACACACAGGGAAGAAGATTATGTAGATGTCAACTTCCTGGGAGTCCAGCCTCTCCACACACCTTATCCTCTCTCCCCCAGGCTGCTGGGAGAAAAAAGGCAGGAGCTGCTAGACCAAGCCAATAAGTTGCAGACAGGACTGTTTAAGATTGATGAAACTAGGGAAAAGGTGGAAGTGATGTCCTTGGAGCTGGAGGATGCCAAGAAAAAGGTGGCCGAGTTCCAGAAGCAGTGCGAGGAGTACCTGGTCATCATTGTGCAACAGAAGAGGGAAGCAGATGAACAGCAAAAGGTCCCAGCCCTGCCCCTTATGCCCCACTCCTCCAGAGTCCTCTGGGAAGAGGCTTCCAAGTCCCCATCAGTTGCTGCATTAGGAAAGACTCTTTCTTTGTTTAGCTTTCTCTTTCATCCTTCCTACACTGTTCCTCCCACCTTTCCCCAAAGCAAAGACAAAACCCTCTTGTTCTCTTTTTATCCTTAGGCTGTAACAGCCAACAGTGAGAAGATTGCTATTGAGGAAGTCAAGTGTCAAGCACTGGCTGACAATGCCCAGAAAGATCTAGAGGAGGCATTGCCTGCTCTGGAAGAGGCCATGCGGGTACCAGGGGCTGTTGCCAGGATGGGTACTGGGAATGGGAATAGGGGCTGGCCTTTGTCTCAGTCCCTGGGAAAGTAGGAAGAAGTGGTATCTCGGCTAGGCCCTGCATCTTACTGCCTGAGTTGACTCTGACCCAGATTCCTGAATGAATCCCTTTTCCCAGGCTCTGGAATCTCTGAACAAGAAGGATATAGGGGAGATCAAGTCTTATGGACGGCCCCCTGCCCAAGTGGAGATAGTGATGCAGGCAGTCATGATTCTTCGGGGCAATGAGCCCACATGGGCGGAGGCCAAGCGGCAGCTAGGTAAGCTAGGGAGCCATGAGGCAATTGGCTTCTGTGCACCCAGTGTTCATTTATCCACTGCTGTGCATGAGACACTCACAAAGAGCAATAAATGAGGCATACTGACCGTCAAGAGCATAAAGCCTAGGAGGAAAAAGAAGGTGTAAATATCAGTTAGGATTCTTTGGTTGTAAGTAAAAGAAACAGCTATCGGGGCTGGGGTTGTGGCTTGGTGGTGGAGTGCTTGCCTCGTGTGGGTGAGGCACTGGGTTCGATTCTCAGCACCACATGTAAGTAAATGACTAAAATAAAGGTCCATCAACAACTAAAAAAATTATACACACACACACACACACACACACACATACATACATATATATAAAAGACATAGGAATGTATTGCGGAATCTAAGGAAAGAAATGTCTTCAGCGCCCCTCCCCAACCCCAAGGGGACAAGAATCAGGAAAGGGGAAACAGATTCTTTATTTCAGTGGTTTGCTCTGCCCTGGAAGAAAATGCAAACCACATAGAAAGAATGGTGTGTAGGCCTGAGTGTGTTAAAGGTAAGTGATGGGCGATAAGGCTGGGAAGACTGTGGTGGCCCCAGGGGCTGATAGGTTACTAGAAAAGGGAGCAAGGTTGGAGAGGTGAACTAGGGAGGAGGTCAGATATCTTGGCCTAGGGCCCTGAGCCCAGGAGAAGCCTAGCTGAGCCTAATCAGTGGCAGTGAAGCATGACAATGAGGACAAGGCTAGGCCCCCTGGCTGTGACCCCCACATCTGTCATCCACAGGAGAACAGAACTTCATCAAGTCACTGATCCACTTTGATAAAGACAATATCTCAGATAAAGTACTGAAGAAGATTGGGGCCTACTGTGCCCAGCCTGACTTCCAGCCTGATATCATTGGCCGTGTTTCCTCGGCTGCCAAGTCCCTTTGCATGTGGGTGCGGGCCATGGAGGTGAGCAGTGGCTGAGGTGGCTGGAGGCAGTGGAGGCAGGCCTGGAGAAAGCTGGGGGAGCGGCTGCCTCCCTCTGAGTGAGAGGGTTGGTGAGCGGGTGACCCTCACAGCCTGATTCTCTCCCTACAGCTCTATGGGCGGCTGTATAGGGTGGTGGAGCCCAAGAGGATCCGAATGAATGCCGCCCTGGCCCAACTTAAGGAGAAGCAAGCAGCCCTTGCTGAGGCCCAGGAGAAGCTGCGGGAGGTGAGCCCAACTCCTTTTTTTTTTCCACAGGTGTCCCTCACTCTGATTTCAGGAACACTTCCCCCACCTGATTCCATCCCCCTCTTTGTCCTGTGTTTTTCCATCCTGCCTCCCTCCCACTATATGTCCCGTTAGATTGGGCTGCCTCTGGCTCAGAAAGCTGAGCCAATTATAGTGTTGTAAAGGCTCAAAGGGCACTGTCATCCAGAAAGTCTTTCCAGAGATCCACTTGGAATTGCTGATCTTTGTCACAGTGTTTGGAGATGGCTCCTGGGTTACTGATTGATAAATTCTGTGTGGAAAATTGGTCTTTGCCAGGAGAATGGACAGGGGGTGAGTGGAGAAGGGAGACAGAGAGAGAGAGAGAGAGAGAGAGAGAGAGAGAGAGAGAGAAGAGAGAGAAACAGTACCATTGTGCTTGGGTGGGGATGGGGCTATCCCAAATGTCAAGAGGATTAGACATCGCCGATGGTGATTTCCTACAAGATGTACAGACAAGTAACTTGCAAACCAGGCAGAGTGGTCAAATGGTATTATCAAAGTAATTCAAGCCTGGTGTGATGGTGCACAGCTGTAATCCCAACCACTTGGGAGGCTTGGGCAGGAGGATCCCAAGTTCAAGGCCAGTCTGGACAACTTAGCAAGACACTGTCCTAAGATTAAAAAAGAAAAGAAGAGAAGAGGAGAGGAGAGGAGAAGAGAGGAGAGGAAAAGGGAAGAGAAGGAAAGGAAAGGAAAGGAAAGGAAAAAGAAAGAATCAGGGATATAGCTCTGGGTAGAACACTTGTCTAGTATGTGTGAGGTCCTGGGTTCCAGTCTCAGCACCACCAAAACAAACAAACAAAATGTAAATAAAAAGCCCTCAGAATTCTGCCAGTCTAGCACTTGATTTTTCTACTGTTGATTTAGTAGATAAAACAACTATATCCCTAAAAGTAATACAGCCACATGTTTTGAAATTCAAAAGGTACAAAAGAATATCTGATAAGAAGTCTCCTTTCCACCTTCTGCTTTGTAGCACCCACTTTCTCCCCATGAAAGCAACTGATATTACAAATTCTTGTTCCAAAGGTGCCTAAGCTATATAAATAAATACATATATTTCATTTTTTTTACACTATACACATTGGTCCAAACCACCCTATCTTATTTACCTATAAACTGAAGATTTGTTTCATATCAGCATATTATAGAGTTTCTGTTTCTTTTCATTGCTGCATGATATTTCAGTGGGTGGCTACACCATCATTTATGTAACCATTCCCCCTTTGATGGACAAGTTTACAATCTTTTGACCTTCACTAATCCTCTAATTTTGTTGATGTTATCTCTATATAGACATTTAAAAATATTTTTTGTTGTAGATGGACACAATATCTTTATTTTATTTATTTTTATACAATGCTAAGCATCAAACCCAGTGCCTCACAGGTGCTAGGCAAGCAGTCCACCACTGAGCCACAACCCCAGTCCTTATATAGAGATTTAAAATTTTTGTATACTGGAAGCTGGTCATACAACTTCAAAATACTTCATCCAAAACATTTGGAAAACATCCAGGTCCAACTCTCTCAAATGGGATGATAAGCCCGAGTTTTAGTGAAAGTAAGCACCTTGCCCAGGTGCTTTCCTGACAGAGTGGGGGTTAAGACCCCATGTTTCCAACTCCATGCCACACTGCCTAGGGTTTCTTCCTGTCTTTTATTGCCATAGGAGTCTTTACTGTCAAAAGTAGAACTGTCCTTCAGGCCTCTTCTGGTTCTGCTTATGCAGAGAACCCAACCAGACCAGGTGACCGGGCTTCTGTGTATACATGCTTCTCCATTGCTCCATTACTGCTGACATAGGCCCTTCCCCACCTCTCATGAAACCTTCACTCTTTTCACTCTTTTCTGAGATTAAATAGTCACAGATGTGGCAATCCATTTTGAAAGTTTTCTTGTTCCTTGCCTAAGTAATTAGGGGTTGTTCCCTTTACATGTGAAAAAATGAGACCTCTGAAGTAAACTGCCAACAATTCATTCCATTGGACAAGCACTTACAGAGCATTCAATGTTAGGTCACTTGGTGGCGAATCCATACATATCCAAGAATCCCTAATTGATAAGAGTATGCAGACAGGAGAGCTGGGTGCAGTGGCATGCACCTGTTGTCCCAGCTACTTGGGAGGCCGAGGCAGGAGGATCACTTGAACTCAGGGATTCAAGGTCAGCCTGGGCAACATAGCAAAACCTCATCTCAAAATAAAACAAAACAAAAAGAGTAGGCAGACAGAGAACCAAATGTTCTTCCTGTTACTGATAAAGGCTGTGCATTTTAAGAACCAAATGCATCTTTTAGCAGAACCTCAGATCTAGGACTGTGCCAATACTAGAGCCCCACCCCAGGCCCAATAAGTAATAATCCCTGGTAGAGCCTGGGAATCTGCATTTCAAGTGCTTCCCTGTTAGAGCCAACCAGGAATGGGAATGCCAGTACATAGTGCTAGGGCCCCACTATATTGCTTATCAATGCCAGTCCTGAATAAACAGTCTTAGTTATTATTTACTTGTTTGGGGTCATGAAAATATCTCTTATCCAAGTCCAATTTTAAAAAAATAATTCAATCCTTTATTTTAGCTGCATGACACTTTATAGAACTACTCTCACTTGTTGTTTTACCAAACCTGTTGGACCTTCTGGCTGCAAGGATCTCACTGAGATACAAGCTCACAGGCTTTGCTTCAATCTGCAAAGACTACCATGCTTGGGAACTGAAAGAATTGTGTTTATTACAGAGTCTGAGGGTATGTGTGTGGCAAGGGTCCCATCTGCATTCTTTATAGCAGCGCGCCCCTGTTAAGGTTCAAAGTCTTCTCTTTGAATAAATAATAAACCTTCAACTTCATGAAGGTAGTAAGTCTTGGTTACAGGCTAAACACCTTCTTTCCTCTCTGAGTCCAAACACATGCAAGTAAAAAGGTAATGGAGGAAAGTGGAAAATATACAAGCTTTTAATCCTGTGTTTACTAGATGGAAGATTTTCAGCATAATATTGAATCCCACTGAGTTTCAATTTCCTCATCTCCAACATAGGACTTAATATGGTATATTTCTGGTTCATGAAATTATGAGATTTTATTTAAATTCCATGATAACCCGTGTGTAATATATGTACTAAATAAATGATAGCTATTTATGATTATCAATATTCCAGATAACTATATTTCAGACCTCTGAACACTCTCCAGCTTTTGTATTAAAGAAGTGGTCTAATCTGCTGTCTTACACTGAAACTTTGCTGGCTTACACTGATATCATTTGCCCAGGGAAAGGTTAATAAACAATAAATAAACATACTATTTTGTTTAAGATTGGAGCATTCACAGTCCCCAAATGCCCAAGCCCAATTTTTATATGCAACAAGCCTGGCTTAGAGATTGGCCCAGAAGGCTCTGAAATGGGTCAGAACAAAATCTTAATCTACTTCAAGGTAACTGTAGCCCAAATGTTGAAAATTCATTTTCATTCCTCTTTTCCATTCCAAATTATGTTTGGTCACATTGTTCAACATAGTAGCAATATGACTAAATGACAACATTAAAGCAGCTAATCTAATATTCTGTTCATTGGCACCTGAAAATGACCTAATCCTACTTCTACCTCATCAGCAATAACAGACTGTGGTTCTGTGTTGTTGCTCTAGCAGTCTTTATCCTGAGACTTCTCCTTCTTTGTTGCCCAGGTCAGAGTGATCCAAGCCCAATTTCTTTGAAGCTGTCCTGCTTCAGACTGTGCTGCCTCTGTAGAAGCAGCCACTCACCTGTGAACAAAGCCTCAGTTCCCTTCCAAGGTCAAAGTAACACATGGTTGGCATAAAGCCTTCTGCTCTGGCTACGTGGTTAAAAATCAACCCCATGGGCTGGGGTTGTGGCTCAGTGGTAGAGCACTTACCTAGCACGTGTGAGGCACTGGGTTCAATCCTTAACACCATATAAAAATAAATAAATAAATAAAATAAAGGTATCGTATTCATCTACAACTAAAAATTTTTTTTAAAAAGTCAATCCCACCTGACCTCATATGAAGCCTCTACAAATCACTTAAGTCCAGACAACTGTGCATGCCTATAAATTGTAACCCCACCCAAATGTTCTCAGTGGGTTTTTCCTGGTTTGCAGATATATTCTTGAGAGGATCCAAGAACTGGTAGCCATCTTCTATTGCTTACATTTTAAACAGATTGAGAAACAAGCTAAGCATGATAGCATGTGCCTGTAGTCCCAGTTACTCAGGGAGACTGAGGCAGGAGGATCACCTGGGCCCAGGATGCTGGGGCCAACTTGGGCAGTAGAGCAAGATTCCACTTCAAAACAAGAATGAACAAAAAAAAATTTTGAGAGAAGAAAAGTTTGGCCAAAATGTCCCCTTGATAACCTGTAGAGACACAGGTTGAAAGATGTAACATCTGTAGGCAAGTGGCCCTACCAGTAGTGGCCCTATATTTAGATAGAATTGCCTGATCTTAGGCAATGCCAAGCTGGGCAGGCCCCCCACACTCTTAAGAAGTTGAGAGGAACTTGTACTTTCTGTGTTCTGCTCATTTCTAAAATGAAACTGAGTTTAGTTGAACATCCTTAGTTTATTCTTCCTAATTTTATTTAGAGCAGTCCTATACCTCCCCTGGAGAAGGTCTGAAGGATTAAAAAAGTGGAGGAGGTCTTCCAACTTGCAAGGGAATGACCAAGATAAAAAATTATAGCATGCTGGCTGTGGTGGCACATACCTATGATCCCAGCAACTCAGGAGGCAGGAATGTTGCAGGTTCAAATCCAGCCTGAGCAACTTAGTGAGTCCCTGTCTCAAAATAAAACAGAAAAAAGACTGGGGGTTCAGCTGAGTAGTAGGCCACTTTGGGTTTAATCCCCAGTACCAAATCAGTCCTCCCTGTTTTATCTCCAGGCTGGTTACAAAGATTGAATGTCACAATGCCATTACAAAAACAAACAAAACATGATCCCAGAGGGGGGAAAACATCAGAGATAATTCAGTTTACAGAGAAGAATGCAAACTTAATCTAATTGATATCATCAGAAAGAAGAAATCAGATCCACAAAACAAGGATTAGGATGGTGAGGGGGGAAGTCCAAACAAAGAGAAACATTTCTGGGAAAAAATTTCCCCCACAATGCTGGGGATGGAACCCAGCACATGCACATGCGAGTCAAATGCTCTACCACCAACCCCTATGGGATATTTTTTTGCGGGGTGGGGACTGGGATTTGAACAGGGGCACTCAACCACTGAGCCACATCCTCAGCTCTATATTCTATTTTATTTAGAGACAGGATCTCACTGGGTTGCTTAGCACCTCACTTTTGCTGAGGCTGGCTTTGAACTCAAGATCCTCCTGCCTCAGTCTCCTGAGCTGCTGGGATCACAGTCGTGTGCCACCGTACCCAGCCCCATGGGATATTTTAATATTATTGAAGTATGATATACAAAAGAAGTGTGGGAAATAGTGTCAAGGAATATAATACAAAAAGACAGAACATATGATGGGGATATGAGATATGAGATTCTCCAACCAATGAGAATTTCTGAAAGAAATATGCAGAATCAAGGGTAACATAAACAATTTATCAATCGGTTTGATGTGTATGTGACCAACTTGAGTATGCCTGGGTCAGAAGCAACTGAGTCAGACACTGGTGCTCAGCATCTGGGCATCTGCCCTGGTCATGATACCATCACCACTGCTTGTGACATTCAATTTTTGTAATCTGCCTGGAGTTAAAGCATGGAAGACTCATTGTGGACTCTGAATGTAGGTGTGGTCAACCCTGACAATGTAAAAATTAAAGTATAGCTGAAAAGGTTGAGGTGGGTGCAGGGGTTGGTGAGGAAAGAATAGGCAATACTTCTGAAGTCAAAGTTTTTTTTTTTTTGTTTTGTTTATATATATATATATATATATATATATATAGTTGTAGATGGACATAATACCTTTATTTTGTTTATTTATTTTTATGTGATGCTGAGGATCGAACCCAGTGCCTCCCACTGAGCTACAATCCCAGCCCCAAGGGTTTTGTTTTTTATGTGATGCTGGGGACTGAACCCAGGGCCTTGTGCTTGCTATACCACTGAGCTATATCCCCAGCCCCATAAACTGAGGGTTTCTTGTTGTTGTTGTTGTTTGGTATCCAGGGGGCATTTAACCACTGAGCCACATCCCCAGCCCTTATTCATATTTTTAAATTTAGAGACAGGATCTTGCTAAGTCGTTTAGGGTCTCGCTAAATTGCTGAGGCTGGCTTTGAAGTCATGATCCTCCAGCCTCAACCTCATGAGCTGCTGGGATTATAGGCATGCACCACTGCCCAGCTAAACTGAGATTTTAACATGTTATTTAAAGTGATAAAGGTAACCAGTAGAAACCAGGTGTGGTGGTGCATGCCAAGCCCAGCTTCTGGGGAGGCTGAGGCAGGAGAATTACAAGTTTGAGGCTATCCTGGGCAACTTAGCAAAACCCTGTCTCAAAAAAGTAAAAAGAACTGGATTGTACCTCTCGGGTAAAGCAGCCCTAGGATCAATCCCTAGTACCAAAATGAGTAAATAAATAAGGCTTGGAATGTAACTCTGTGGTAGAGTGCCTGAGTTCAATCACTGGAGGGAGAAGAAGAGATAACCAACAGAACTAAAACTTTTAATAGAGAGAAAGGAGTAGTGGTATGGAGGTATAAGTAAATTAAAACTTTATCTGTCCTAGCATAGAGTCAATAGAAATAATATAAAATTGATACACAAAGAAAAGCAGTATTAAATACACTCATATATGTATGGAATAATTTTGAAAGGAGATAAACAGGTTACATGGCTGCTTCTAGAGAAGGGATCTGGGTAGGTGGAAGGTACGAACAAGTTTGGGAGGAAGACTTCCCATGCCCTCATGTTCTTGTGTATTTTGAATTTTTAAATTCCTATTCACAGAGTAAACAATTAAAAGCAAAAAGAAAAAGCAGTATGAAGATGTGCTTTTGTATGTTCAAGGATATTCATTACACAGCATGCTGAATAATAGTAGAAGTTTGGAAAACCACAAATGTGTTCCCATAGATTTGTTAACAAATTATGGTTCAATCACACACATGAATTTTTTAACAAAGAATGAGGCAGGGGTGGGGGAAGGTGTAGTTCAGTGGTGAGAGCAGCACTTGCATAGAATGCACAAGGCCCTGGATTCCATTCCACCTTTGGAAAAACAGAAATGCAAACACCCCCAAAATAGTAATCTGGGCACTGTGTTCCATGCATGTAATCCTAGTAATTCAGGAGACTGAGGCAGGAGAATAGCAAGTTTGAGGCCTGCCTGGGCAATTTAGCAAGATTCTGTTTCAAAATAAAAAAAGAGGGTGGGGATGTAGCTCAGTGGTAGAGCAGCCCTGGGGTCAATCCCCAGTACCACATTAAAGAGGGGGGAAAAAGTAAAATATAAAAAAGGAGCAAAGTGCTGGGTGACGTGGTGCTTGCCTGTAATCCCAGTGGTTTAGGAAGCTAAGGCAGAAGGATCTTGAGTTCAAAGCCAACCTCAGCAATGGTGAGGTGCTAAGCAAGTCAGTGAGACCCTGTATCTAAATAAAATACAAAATAATACAAAATAGGGCTGGGGATGTGGCTCAGTGTTCCAGTGCCCCTGAGTTCAATCCCCAGTACCCACCTCCCCAAAAAAGAAGCAAAGTACAGAACAGTGTCATAGTGTGTAACCATTTATTTAAAATTTCATCCATTTGGGTCTGGGTGCCATGAGGCACACCTGTAATCCCAGTCACTGAAGAGGCTGAGGTAGGAGGATCTCGAGTTCAAAGCCAGCCTCATTAATTTAGCAAGACCCTAAGCAACTTAGCCAGACACTGTCTCTAAATAATATATAAAACCAACTGGGGATGTAGCTCAGCGATAAAGAGCTTGCCTAGCATGCAGAAGGTTCTGACATATACACACACATGTATTCATTCAAAACAAGTAATGGGCATTTCCCTAGGTCTAAGGATTTGGTCTAAGCCCTAGCAGTGTTTACATTTTCTTTATAAACTATTGTGCTCTTTGCATACACTTTTCTAGAAATCTACACAAGAAACTAGGGTAAAATTGGGTCTGGGTGGTCAAGGGTGGGAGGAAGACTCACCCTTCACTGTATGGACTTCTCTTCCTTTTAAATTTTGATTATGTGAATGCATTCACCACTCAAAACAAATAGTAAAAATTGTTTTCTAAAACATGACAAAGATTCTATTAGCTGTAACAATAGTGTTGTGGTTATGAAGGAAAATGTCTTTATTCTTATTTATTTATTTTGGCAGGACTGGGGATTGAACTCAGGGCCTATGCATGCTAGGCAAGTACTCTTCCCACTGAATTATGTCCCCATCTCCTTTCTAAATTTTATTTTGAGCCAGGGTCTCCCTAAATTGCCCATCTGCCCTTGAACTTCTGTGTTCCTCCTGCCTCAGTCTTCTAAGGAGTTGGGATTACAGGTGTGCACCACCATGCCCAGTTCTTATAATAGGTTTTCAACTTTGTGCATATAGATCTCAGTAGAAAAGATAAAAACAGAAAAGATAATAAGGTCACATGCAAAATAAATAATGAAGTATAAAACTCTCAAGTGGTGTGGATGCCTCCCCATAGACCTATCTTCACAGGAAGTCAAGTTACAATCAGAATGTTGCTCATGAGAGTAGCCTTAGCAAAGGAAGGGGTCACATGATCCTGGTGACAGGTCTCTCAGTGCAAAGACTACCAGATGCATGCCCCATCAGGGCTAGACCTGACATGTAGGGGGGCCAGGACACCCCCTGCTATGGGGGCCCCAGCCGGCTGCCATTCCCTCTGACTGGTCCAGCTGACCATGCCCATCCTGGATGATACCCTCTTTCTTTCTGTTTTGCCATGCTGGGGATTGAACTCATGCATGCTGGGAAAACAATCTATCACTAAGCCTTAGCCTGACATCTTCTATCTTTCTTTTTTTGAACCCAATATCTTTATTTTTTTAAAAAAATTTAGATGTTGATAGACCTTTATTTTTATTCATTTATTTATATGTGGTGCTGAGAATTGAACCCAGTGCCTCACATATGGTAGGCAAGTGCTCTACCACTGAGTCACAACCCCAACCTCTACATTTATTTAGTTTATTTATTTTTATATGATGTTGAAGATCAAACCCAGTGCCTCATGCATGCTAGGCAAGTGCTCTACTGCTGAGCTACATCCCCAGCCCAGACACCTTCTTTCTTTAGACATTAATATCTCATAATAAATTGATACCAAGGCTAAATTTATAGGCCTATATATGACATTTTAAATTTCCACTTTGTCTTAAAAAATATTTTTTGGAGCGTTGTCCATCCTCTTTCCAAGTGCTCATGCCCCAGTACTGCTTGCTTATCTGGACATTGTGCTACAACCCACATTTACTCTCTTATACTACAACCCAGATGAGACTCCAGAGGATTGAAACTCACTTGGTATCACTCAGTAAGAACTGAGTTATTTCTCCTTTATAATAGTGGAAACATTTTCAATGTTGCAGGCTGATTCTCCCCGTGGGGAGTGGGTGCAACAGGGGAGGGAGCTAATGTTTATAGTATGCACACAGTGTGTCACCCCAGCCCCATATTCCTCATGGCAGAAAGAGCAGGCATTACAGTCTGTACCCAGGCCCAGTGACTGATGGCCATCGAGGCCCACATACAGGATCTTAGACAAGGCTGCACCAGTTCTCTGCTTCTGAATGAAGTGATAGATTCAACCCACCTAGTGGCAGTGGGTTGAGATGGGCTTATCCAATACACACAGCTCTTCCCAGGTATACACCTCTGGTATGGGCAGGGCCTGGGACTTGGCCTTTTCTTTTGCTGGAACTCCCTCTTATTCTCCCAAGATTTCATTTCCAGCTTTTACTTCCTCTTTCAAGCTTCCACCCGAGGTATGGTCTCTGGCATAGAGCAGTTGTTTCTATGCTATCTGAAACTAACTTGTCAACCTATCTAATATGACTTATTTTTATTTTTATTTTGTAGTATTAGAGATGGATCTTAGGGACTGGTGCATGCTAGGCAAGCACTTTGCCACTGAGCATATCCCCAGTTTCTTCTGTGATTTATCATAATTCAAGAGGTCTCTGTTCCCTAGCCAGCATTGAGTTTTATCACCAAGTAATTTCTGGGCTCTAGGACAGGGCAATGGATGGAAGGGAAAGCAAACTATTGCATTCCATATACTCCTCACAATAGCCCTATAAGGTAGGTATTATTATAATTGTGCACTCAAGGGAAACTGAGGTTCAAAAGAATAATTCACCCAAGGTTAGATGGTTACTCAGTGGCAGACATGATTTGAACTGGAACCATCTGGCCTTGAGCCCCATGTTCCATGCTCTGTGCTCTGATTCCTCCCAGGTGGCGGAGAAACTGGAGATGCTGAAGAAGCAGTACGATGAAAAGTTGGCACAGAAGGAGGAGCTTCGCAAGAAGTCTGAAGAGATGGAGCTGAAGCTGGAGCGGGCCGGGATGTTGGTGTCTGGGTTGGCTGGTGAAAAGGCCCGATGGGAGGAGACAGTGAAGGTGAGATGGGTCACAGTACCAGGCTCCACTTCTGCTCATCTTGCCCATTCCAAGAGATCCATCCCTCTACCACTGAGGAACAGTTAGGGAAAACAAGGACACCTGGGTGTAGAAAAATCCTAGAAGAATAGGGGGATGGGAATTCTCCCCTCACTCTCCCCAATTGTGGGGAAAATATGGAAGTAAAGGTGTTTTATGCCATTGGGGGGTCTGCTTCAGTGTTTGAGTCAGGGCTAGAAAGCACACAGGAGGACTTGATGCAGCCTGCTGACCCGATAGACCACAGACATATGCCATCTTGTCTCTACCTCTCTGTCCTTATCACCAGTATAAACATTGCTGTCAGAGGTGGAAACTCAAAAGTGATTACAATCAGGCTAGAGAGCTCAGAGTACAGAGGTTTAGGGGAAGGAAAGAATCTCTTTGATCTAGATTATGTCCAGAGGAAAGTGCCTTCAAAAGCATTCCAAGTGTCTCCCAAAGGCCTGGGACCCAGATGGCTTATACCTCCCTACTATCTGCCAGGGCCTAGAGGAAGACCTGGGATACCTGGTGGGAGACTGTCTCCTTGCAGCTGCCTTCCTGTCCTACATGGGACCCTTCTTGACTAACTACCGGGATGAGATTGTCAACCAAATCTGGATTAGGAAGGTGAGATGGGGCTCAGGTATGGAAGATAAATGGACTCTTAGGGTGGGCTCTGGAAGAAGGGACTTTGGCAATATTAAGGGTATAGGGAAGGGACAGATACTGCTGGACTTAAGCCGAAGTTTGGGAATCTTCTTTCCTCAGATCTGGGAGCTTCAGGTTCCTTGCTCACCTCACTTTGCCATTGATAACTTCCTGACCAACCCTACCAAAGTTCGGGACTGGAACATCCAGGGGTTGCCCTCAGATTCCTTCTCCACTGAGAATGGCATTATTGTTACCCGTGGCAACAGGTAAGGATGTTGTAAAGAGTGAGAGGCAGAGGAGGAACAGAGCCTGTCTTCTGAATGACACTTCCTCTTTCAGGTGGGCCCTCATGATAGATCCTCAGGCCCAGGCCCTGAAATGGATTAAGAACATGGAGGGAAACCAGGTATAAAGCTGGGGGCTGGTTGGGTCACCCCAATAGAATTCCCTCCCAGGCCTCTTCCTGAGGTCCTATCCTGGATCATGGTATTCCCCAATGTTTGTTCCATCTTTCCCCTTTGCTTTAAGGGTCTGAGCATCATTGACCTGCAGATGAGCGATTACCTTCGAGTCCTAGAAAAGGCCATCCAGTTTGGACACCCAGTGCTACTTCAGAATGTGCAGGAATATCTGGACCCTACACTCAACCCTGTGCTCAACAAATCTGTAGCTCGAATTGGTCAGGTCCCAGGCTTAACTGTGGGCTTGGGTTGTGGGACAAGTCCTGGAGAGCAGCTAAGTGGGACACTTGGGAAGAATGGGTGGCTCTTTGACCATGTCCTCTACTTACCTGTCCCTCCATGCAGACAAACTTGAACTGGGCCTTTAAAGCAGGCCGAACCACTGCCCCAGATGCTATTAGGAAATGGATCAGCTCATACCTGGTCACATGGGACTCTTGCCCTTGACCCTTTTTGTGGATGCAGGTGGTCGACTGCTGATGCGCATTGGTGACAAGGAGGTGGAATACAATCCCAATTTCCGTTTCTACATCACCACCAAGCTCTCCAATCCCCATTATAGCCCAGAAACCTCAGCCAAGACCACCATTGTCAACTTTGCTGTTAAAGAACAGGTGGATAAGGGCTGATGCCCAGACTGATCTAGGATCAAACAGGAAGGGCTATAGAGTTTGGATGTAAGAAACTCAGAGTAAAAGGCTAAGCTTGAGTTGGACAACTGAGGATGAGGGTCTTGGGAGGTATAAAGGGAAGAAAAGAATGAGATCCTCACCATGAGTGCTGCACTACCAGGGTCTGGAGGCCCAACTGCTGGGCATTGTGGTTCGGAAGGAGCGGCCTGAACTGGAGGAGCAGAAAGATTCGCTGGTTATCAATATTGCCGCTGGCAAGAGGAAGCTCAAGGAGCTGGAAGATGAGATCCTCCGGTGAGATCTTGCCTCTTCCACTCCCTGCCCCATTGGTCTGTTCCCAGCTGGTCCAATGTTCTACCCACAGGCAAAGCTAGTATCCCAGGGGCCTGATGATTCCCTTCTCTCCAGCTCAGTACCCAAACCCCTCAATCCATGTGCCTTTTGACTTCCCCCTAGGTTGTTGAATGAGGCCACAGGCTCCCTGTTAGATGACGTGCAGCTGGTGAACACCCTGCAGACATCCAAGATAACTGCTACTGAGGTGACCGAGCAGCTGGAGACCAGTGAGACCACGGAGATCAATATTGACTTGGCCCGCGAGGTAAGCTCCAGCGCCCTCCAGCTGCCCCTGGCTAGCCAAAAAGCAACTCTGATGATGTTGTCTAAAGGCCTTTTCCTTCCCTGAGCACCTGCTGCATGCCCTGCCCCTCTGTGGCCCTGATTCTGTCCTTTCTGATGCAGGCTTACCGGCCGTGTGCCCAGCGGGCATCAGTGCTGTTCTTCGTGCTCAATGACATGGGCCGAATCGATCCCATGTACCAGTTCTCACTGGATGCCTATATCAGCCTCTTTATCCTCAGCATTGACAAGAGCCATCGAAGTACTAAGCTGGAGGACCGCATTGACTACCTGAATGACTACCACACCTATGCTGTCTACAGGTCTGACGGTCTGCTCCACATGAGCAAGGCAGGAGGCCAAGTGACTGGCTCTCATCCTTCTCCTCAGGCTATTTCTAGCAGAGTACTTTCCAAGACCAACTTCTTTGGTCCCCTGTTCTCCTCTCCTTAGACTTTTCCTGGGAAGCTCATCTGCTAGAATCATCTATGTGTTGCTCATCCTCAGTTTTACTCCCTTACCTCTCCCTTGCACTTCGGATGTGGACGTACATCTGCCTACTACACCAGCACTTCTCTAATGCTAATTCACACATAAAGCACCAGAGGTCCTGTTAAAGTACAAATTTGGATTCAAGAGATCTGCAATAGAGCTTGAGATTCTGCGTCCCTATCAAACTCCTAGAGGATCCATTGCTTCTGGTCTGTTGATTACATTTTGTGCAGCAAAGTACTTGAATTCTCTATCTGGACATTCTACTGACCCCTCAAGTTCAACTTGTTTCATATCAGACTCAAAATCTTCCCTCTTCCACCAGGGTCATCTCTGAAAGGCACCAACACCCACCACCCAGTCATCCAAGTCAGAAACTGGGAGTTATCCTTGACTCCTCCTTCTCAGATCAGTCACCTAGTTCTGTTCATGAATATTTCTGCAAACCATTTTCCCCTGCCCTGCCTCATTCTCCTCATTGACTACTATGACTGGGCCTTGATGCAGATCTTCATTATCTTTCTTTCTTAATTTCACAACAGTCCCCTGACAGGTCACCCTGCCTTTCAATTTGTCCCTCTCAATATGTCCTCTCAGAACTGCCAATGTGAGCCTTCCAAATGCACAAGCTGACCCTGTCACTCCTGGCTTAAATTCTTCAGTGGTTGTCTCTGGTGTATCTCTGGTGGCCCACAAACCCTCTGTGACCTGGCCTCCACCTTTCTCAGTTTCCCTCTTCCCCACCTCACACCAGCTGTCCTGGCAGCACTGCCTGTTCCTGCCCCTGCCCCATGCTCTTCTCACCCCTTGGCTTCTGCCTATACTGTGAGCTCTCCTGGAAGTGCTCACCTCTCTACCTGACCCACATTACCCAATCAACCTGCTGTTGCCCCTGTAACCACCAGATAGGGCTGGGAGTCCCTGACCTGTATTCCCTTAACACCCCTGCCACACCTCTTTATAGTGCTCAGCACACCTTCCTAACAAACGACTTCTATGTCTCTGTGTCGAAGCATGAGGTCTCCTGATTCTGCTGTGACCTCCACAGGGACAGAAATGGAGGCTGACTCATCTCTGTGTCTTCAAGACCTCTCAGAATGCCTGGCAGGACAGTTGGGGGAAAATCAATATTTTGGTTCTTAATAGGAACTGAGTGCCAAATTACCAGTGAATTCTGGGGAAATCATGCCATCTTTCAAGGCCCCACAGTGCTTGGCTGTTGCCAGGAGATTTGGTTTAAGTTCTAAGGCCTTTCTTCTGTGTAAGGCTTTCTGTTCGTAGGATCTTTATTCAGTGAGCATTTGTGTTGGGCATCCCATCCCCACTTCATCCCACGTATTCCATCTACCCTTGTCCTCTTCTCCCAGGTACACCTGCCGTACCCTTTTTGAGCGCCACAAGCTACTATTCAGTTTTCACATGTGTGCCAAAATTCTGGAGACTTCTGGCAAGCTCAATATGGATGAGTACAACTTCTTTCTGCGTGGGGGTGTGGTGAGTAGGGCAGAGGGCACATTTCAGCATGGGTGACCAAGGTTGGGGATGAGGGCAAGTGTGATAAGGACTCTGGACTCAGAGGGTAAGGCCTAAGGCTTCAGCATGTGAGCTGAGAAAAACCATGCCAGAAGCAGGTACACACTGGACTTGTGGGGGTGACTTGCCATGCACCCTCTGACATGCAGTGCAGACTGGGCTTTGGGGCACCTCTCACCTATGATCCACCTCTCACCCGATGCCTATGATCATGCCACTATTTTGCTGCTTCTCTGGCCACTCCTTTCCCAGCCTTCATTCCATGGTCACTATCACAGTCTGTCCCTTGCAGGCATCTCTACCCTTTTGTCTCTCCCTCTTTTGTGTTGCGTTTGCTTGGCAAAACCACCACTCTGCTAGATCCAGCTCCTCTTTCCTCTCTGACCCTGTGTGTCTCAGGCAGCTGAGCATGACCAGAGAAAAACTTACCCACACTGACTAAATTCTCTTTAAATCTGTGATCATGAGCTTCAAGTGGACTTTTAAAGCTGCTGGACAATTTTGCTGTTTTCCCCTCCCTCTAGTATAGCAGTTCATTTTTTTTAAGTTGCCTTCCTTTCATCTCTCATTTGGATTCTAGCAACAGCCTTCCAATACCCTCCCACTAAGCTCTCAAATCAGCAACCCCAGAGGGCCTTTTAAAGTGGACACCACTGGAGAGGATGCCCCACAACTGATATCTCCCACTGTCCAGCTGCACAGGCCTCGTTAACCTCCTCCATAGCTCTGGCACATCTCATCTTAGGCCTGTGCACTGGCTGTGCCCTGTGTGCTGGGAAACTATTACTCCAGGTATACACTTGGCCCTCTCTTACAAGCCTTACCTTAAGGAGGCCTTCTCTCTCTCTCTCTCTCTCTCTCTCTCTCTCTCTCTCTCTCTCTCTCTCTCTCTCTCTCTCTCTTTCTGGGGATTGAACCCAAAGCCACTAAGTTTCATCCCCAGCCCTTATCTTCTTATTTAATACTTCATACTACCTCTTAGCACTTCCAATCTCCTTTACCCCTTCAACCTATTCTATTTCTTCTTGAAACTGCCATCTTTAATGTACTAGATAATTCACTTGTTACATTTTTGGTCAATAATCTACCCACAGGTTCCTAATCCTATGTTGGAAAATAACCTCCTCAAGGGCATAGATATATGTCTGATTTGTTCAGTGACATATTCCAACTACTTAAAACACTTAGAACAATAAATATCTTTTCAAAAATTGGGCACAGAAGTTGTCCTAGCTACTCAGGAGGCTTGAGTGCAGGAGTTCAAGGCCAGCCTGGACACCATAGCAAGACTCCATCTTAAAAAAATTGGTAAAAAGAATGAATACAGAAAAGAATGAAGGAATGTGTGAATGAATGTGAAACGGTTTATGCTTAGTAGAGTAAGGTCACTGATTAGTTATTAAGGTTGAAGACATTACCATCAAACCACCAGAGGGCGACAGCTTCTTAGAGTTCAACTGTGACAGTTGACAGTAGTGGATCCTAACTGCAGACCATCCCATTTATTCCTGGGTAAAGAATTCCCATCCATCTTGGATTCCTGTGTTCATCTCATTCACTGTATTTCATGTAAGACCAGTTTTGGCTTTCTTACAAAGAAGAGGGAAAAGAAGAGGAGGAAGAGGAAAGAGGAATGGAGGGAAGGGAAGAGAGGGAAAAAAAAAAAGAATAGAGAAAGGGGAGAGAATAGATAACATCAAGATATACATTATTTTTAATGGACAGCAATTGCATATTTTTTTCCGACATTTTTATTGGTTCAAAATGAGATTTGTTGGTACATATTTGTACACGCATACAATATAACAATGTAATTTGGCCAATTCTAGTTACTTTCTGTAACCTTCATGGTCCCTTTCCTCTATTGGTCTCTGTTTGATTTTTATGAGATGCACTCCAACTTTCTTTTCCTTTTTCCTTTCTAGTTTCTGCATATGAGAAAAAACATACAATCCTTGACCTTCTGAGTTTGACTTATTTCATTTAACCTGGTGGTCTCTAGTTCCACCCATTTTTCTGCAAATAACATAATTTCATTTTTCTTTATGACAATAAAATTCCATTGTATATACATACCACACTTTCTTAATCCATTCATCTGTTGATGGACATGTAGTCTAGTTCCATTGTTTAGTTATTGTGAATTGTTATTGCTACTATAAACATGGGCATGTATGTATCACTACAATATGATGACTTTAATTCTTCAGGGTAAATACTGAGACATGATATAACTGGGTCATATGGTGGTTCCATGCCTAGTCTTTTGAGGAAACTCCATACTGATTTCCGTAATGGCTGTAGTAACTTACAGTCCCACCAACAGTGTAAAAGTGTTCCTTTTTCTCCACATCCTCTCCAGAATTTATTATTTGCATTCTTTTTTTAAAATTCATTTTTATTGTAAACAATGGGATACATCTTGTTTCTCTGTTTGTACATGAAGTAGAGGCATACCATTTGCGTAATCATACATTTATCTAGGGTAATAGTTTTTAATTTGTTCTGTTATTTCCCCCCCACACACACCTCCCACCCCTCTTATCCTTCTATAGAGTCCCTCCTTCCTCCATTCTTTCATTTGTATTCTTGATGACTGCTATTCTGATGGTCATGACATAATTTGACAGTATTATACATATTTATGGGGTACATTGTGACATTTCAATACATATATACAGTGTGTGAAGATCAGATCAGTGTATTTGGCATATGCATCCCTTCAAACATTTATTTCTTTGTCTGGGACCATTCAAAATCAATAACTCTTCTTTTGAGGTGTTTTCATCATCAGTCTCTTATGCCTCTCTTCTTCTTCCCAAGGTCCTGGACCGGGAGGGCCAAATGGATAACCCATGTACTAGCTGGCTCGCAGATGCCTACTGGGACAACATTACAGAGCTGGACAAACTGACCAACTTCCATGGACTCATGAATTCCTTTGAGCAGTATCCTCGGGACTGGCACCTGTGGTATACCAGTGCTACCCCAGAGAAAGCCATGCTGCCAGGTACCCAGGCCTTAGAACCTCCCCTCCTTGCCCTTCTCCTTCCCTCCATTCAGCTTTTGTTTGCCCTTCCCTTTATTCCTCCTCCCTCTTCCCAGCTCCCCTCCACTGGTTGCCTTCCCTGCAGGTGCCTCTTTGTTTAGATTCTGGGTCCTTTCAGACTCCCTCCCTCTGCATTTATTTTCCTCATCCCCAGGTGAATGGGAAAATGCCTGTAACGAAATGCAACGAATGCTGATCGTTCGCTCCCTGCGCCAGGACCGGGTGGCATTCTGTGTCACTTCTTTCATCATCTCCAATCTTGGCTCCCGCTTCATTGAGCCGCCTGTGCTAAACATGAAGTTGGTCAGTGGCTCTGCCTCTGGTGCTGTGTTGCGGTCTCCTCAATCTCACTCTCTTGCTTTGGCTCTGAGGCTTTCTGTCTTAGACCATCCTTGTGCTTCCAGGTGATGGAGGATTCAACTCCACGATCCCCGCTGGTCTTTATCTTGTCTCCAGGAGTGGACCCCACCAGTGCCCTGCTCCAACTGGCAGAGCACACAGGCATGGCCCAGCGCTTCCATGCCTTATCCCTGGGCCAGGGCCAGGCCCCTATTGCTGCTCGGCTCCTCCGAGATGGTGTGATTCAAGGTCAGTGTCCATGTCATCTTTCATACCCATCCTCAGCCCTGGTCCTCTGACCCCAATCACAGTACTGTGACTGTAGCTCCCGCTTTTCCAGAAGGCCCCAGGAGACGAATATTGGACACTACCCCCACTGCCACCAGGGGGAAAGAATAAGTATAGGTGGGGCTTAAGGAATGTTTCCCCCCTGACTCTAGCATATCCTTACAGGACATTGGGTGTTCCTGGCAAACTGCCATCTGTCATTGTCTTGGATGCCTAATCTGGACAAGCTGGTGGAGCAGCTGCAGGTGGAGGACCCTCACCCTTCCTTCCGTCTCTGGCTCAGCTCTAGCCCCCACCCAGACTTCCCAATCTCAATCTTGCAGGCTAGCATCAAGATGACCACAGAGCCACCAAAGGTATGGGTGGCTGTAGAGAGCTAGTAACATCAACTTGGCCATCTGGTCTGCATTTCCTCTTGATGGCATCAAAGAGAGAGAGATCTTAACTTTAACAGTAACACAACTTTGTTTGATTTTATTGTATTCTAAAAAAATTGTTTCTCTCTTCTTTGTGCCAAACCCTTAGAACATAACAGTAGCATCTAACATTTCTTGAGTGATTATTATGTGCCAAGCACTTTTCTGAATTCTTTACATTTGTTAACTCATTTAATACACATATACACACATACCATCAGTTAAGAACTGTCACCCCCAATTTACAGATAGGAAATTGAAGCACAGAAAAAGTGAGTAAGTATTCCAGAGCCAGAATATGGGTAGTTGTGTTCCTAAATTCTTTTCTTGTGGGGTGGGGTAATGGGGATTGGATCCAGGGGCATTTACCACTGAGCTACACTCCAAGTCCCCTCTCTTTTATATTTCGAGATCTCCCTAAGTTGCCAGGTTGGCCTCAAATTTGTGGTCTTCCTGCTTCAGCATCCCAAGTAGCTGGGATTACAGGCATGGGTCTCTATGACCAGCATAGTTTAGTTTCTTTTCTTGGGGTGGAGGTTGGGTGCTAGGGATTGAACTAGGGGTGCTCTACCACAGAGTTACATTCCTATTTATTTATTTACTTTTTTTGAGGTAAGGTCTCTTTAATTTACCAAGATGAACTTGTGATTGTGATTCTCCTGAGTCCTGGAATTGCAGGAGTGAGCCACCATGCCCAGCCCAAATTCATTCCTTTACATTGCAGAAACTTCCTGCTTCCCAACATTTCCTTACATTCCCTTCCTAAATTCACACTTCCTGGATTCCCAGTCTCTTTTTCCTTCCTTCTCTCTAAAAAATTTTATCTCCAATATTACAATCTCACTATTGAAATGCAATGATACTGATCTTTTAAAATCTGCTCATGTCACTACTTCCCACCCACATACCCCCTAGTAAGCTATTTTGGTAGCTTTTTATTGCTCTTCCTTGAGATCAAAATCCTTTTGGTACAACGTGTGAAAAGCACAAGGACCAGCTTGTCACAGTTACTCTACAAAGAGGTACTCTAAACACATTTCACACATTTATCATTCTAACCCTCCTTGCACACCCAGGGTAGTTGACACAGTTGACTGTCCCTGGCTTCTCTGACACAGTACTCTTGTTTCTCCATCTGTCTGTTGACACATCATTTATTACTTCTGTGTTTCTTTCTCCTCTTTGCTTCTGGTCTTATCTTAGGACCTGGTCCTCTGATCCTAATCACAGTAGTGAATTTAGGAAGGGAATGTAAGGAAATGTTGGGAAGTCTTGATTCCTGACTTCTCTCATTCTACATTTCCTCTTCTCACAAGTTCATGGGGGAAATTGTCCTTTTTATGATTTCAACTCCAATTCCCATCTCTGGCTCCAATGCCAAGCTCAGTTCCTGGTCTGAATTGCCATTCAATTAAAAAGCATTTTCTTTTGTCACACCAGGGCTATAAACCTCACACTCTTAAAAATGAGATATCAGCTCCTTCACCATAGTGTACATTCTCTTCCCATTTTTGTTACTCAGTGGTAGAGCATTTGCCTAGCTTGTGCAAGGCTCTGGGTTCAATCCCCAGCAACACACACACGTCCCTACAAAGCACAGCCAGTTGCCATTTTAAGGTATGGTTCTACAGAATATTCTTAGATTACTTCCTGCTATCTCATCTTTTTTATTAGATATTAAGTAGGTCATATTTGTGTCTACTTAATACAAATATTTTTAAGATATATGCAAAATATAAAGGGTCACGATTCAAGAATATCTGTGTGTTCATCAACCTTCTTTTTTCTTAATGCTGGGCATTGAACCTAGGGTCTTGCACATGTTAAGTATAGGCTCTACCACTGAGCTACATCCCCAGTTCTGTAATTTTATTTTGTTTCCACATGGATAACCAGTATCATTTATTGAATAGTTTATAACGATCCTTCTGATCCATAATGCCTGCTCAGCCTTAAGTCATGCTTCCATTTATGTATGGGTTTTGGGGTTCATTTTTCTGTTCATTGGTCAAGTTTTTTTATCCTGGGATCAATATTATGGTCTTAATTCCTTTACAGATTTATAATGATTCTCAATAACTGGTAAAGCAAATTCTCTTAACTTTCTTCAGGCTATTCCTGGCCTTTTGTTCTCCAACATAAAGTTTAGAATTAGCTTATCAAATTCCCCCAAAAAAGGTCTATGGATCAACTGGGGGGAAAACTGACATCTTTAGAACAGTGAACTTCCTAATCCATGGAATACAGTATATCTTGCCATTTTTAAATTTCAATAACATTTTGTAATTTTCTCCATAAATATTTGTATATTTTAATTAGATGTGTTTCTAGTTACTTTCCATATTTTGATGACATTGTAAATAGCATTTTTTTAAATCACATTTTTTTTTTGTTACTGCTATCCAGTATTCTCACTTTGATTTTCTCATTGCTCTATCCTATTGATCATAGATAATGTCTTTTTTAGGGTCCAGGGATATAGCTCAAAGATAGAACATATGCTTAGCATGCATGGGAACCTGGGTTTAACCCAAGCACCAAGAAAACCACTGTTTCAACATATCAACCATCTTGCTGGGTATTATGGTGATGCATGCCTGTAATCTTAGTGACTCAGGAGGCTGAGGCAGGTTAGCAGGTTCAAGACCAGCCTGAGCAACCTAGTAAGACTTGTCCAAAATTAAATAGGGCGTGGGGTGTATGGGCGCCTCTGGGTTAAATCAATCCCAGTATCACAAGGGTGGGGAAAAAGACATCCTACCCTTTTTTGGGGGGCAGGGTGTACCAGGGATTGAACTCAGTGGCACTTGACCACTGAACCACATCCCCAGCCCTACTTTGTATTTTATTTGGAGACAGGATCTCACTGAGTTGCTTAGTGCCTTGCTGTTGCTGAACCTGGCTTTGGACTCAGTGATCCTCCTGCCTCAGCCTCCTGAGCTGCTGGGATTACAGGCATGCGCCACGCACCCAAGTCCGGCTTCAAATGATCATTCTTCTTAACACCACCTATGCATTTGCATTTGACTTCATCCAGACTCATCCTCTTATTTTCTTCTTTGGGCCTTTATTCTATCTGTAGGGAACCAAGATCCTCCTTTTAAATCTAATCATATCCTACTCATTTGTAAGACATAGTTCAATTCCTAATTTGTTCACAAAGCTTGATAAATCCAGTTACACAGATGTTCCTCCTCGATGATAAACAATGGCCTTTAAATCTATAGTGAACCTTTGCACTAAATTCTGCACATTTTTATTAATCTGCACATTTTGTTACATGGGGTTAGGGGCATAGTTTTGTGGTAGTGTGCTTGCCTGGCCTGTGCAAGACCTTGATTTCAGTCCCCAACACTGAAAAACAAAACAAAACAAAACAAAAACCATTGTATCGGGTATGGTGGGGTGTGCAGGAAGCTGAGGCAGAAGCATCAAGAGGTTGAGGCCATCCTTAGCAACTTAGTGAGACCCTGTCTCAAATAAAAAGTAGAAAAGGACTGGGGATGGTAAAGCACCCCGGGTGGTTCAATTCCCAAGTACAAAACAAAACAAATAAACAAAAAACCCAAAAAACAACAAAAAAGTTGCATATATTTGCCTTTGCTTTCGTTCATATTTTCTGATACTCCCAAATTGCATTCGTTGGTCTACCTACTACCTTTGAGAACATCATGGCTAAGAGAATCAAATGTGGAGGGACAAGCCACTGGTCCATACAGTGCCCATGTATGAATTAGATAGAAAAAGGTACCTAACCTTGTAAATGAGTACACACTTTGACATGCAGATCAAGGACTAGATTTCAACCTCATTCACCTCTTAAGCCCGTGCCTTTGTGAAGTGAACAACCTCCACAACTGTACATGGTTGTGCTAGTGTCTAGGCTAGGCATGATATATGTCATCATACCCTCTGTACTTCATTGCCCCCAGGGACTAAAGGCCAACATGACACGTCTTTACCAGCTGACGTCAGAACCACAGTTTTCCCGTTGCTCTAAACCTGCCAAATATAAGAAGCTGCTGTTTGCACTCTGCTTCTTCCACTCTGTATTACTTGAACGCAAAAAATTCCTGCAGCTTGGCTGGAACATTATCTATGGCTTCAATGACTCCGATTTTGAGGTTTGTGCTAGCCAGGGGTCCCTCACCCCAGTCCTCTTTCCTTATATTTCCTGCCACACAGCACCCCTTGGAAATATTGGCTGACAGAAAGCCTGTGTTAATAACCCTACTAGGAGAGATCCTGTCATAACTGTGTGTGGGGCTGGGGGCTGGGGTTGGGAAAACGCACAGGTGTCAGAGAACCTGCTGAGTCTCTATCTGGATGAGTACGAGGAGACGCCCTGGGATGCACTGAAGTACCTCATTGCTGGTGTCAACTACGGTGGACACGTCACAGATGACTGGGACCGGCGTCTGCTTACAACCTACATCAATGACTATTTCTGTGACCAGTCTCTATCAACTCCATTCTATCGGTAAGAGGAAGGTGACATTGAGCAGGGGACAAAAGGACATAGACCAAATGGCAAGTATTGGGGGCAGAGGAAGTGTTTGAGGAGAGAATATGAGACTGAGAGAAGACAGAGTCCGTAGGACTTGGGAGAGAGAACAAGAGCCAGGAACTGGACAAATAGGACATGCATAGGGACTGGGGATCTTGGTCTGGCATAGAAGCCCAAGTTTCAGTGACATGGTGACAATTATGCTGTGGCTCCCCAGGTTGTCAGTCCTAGAGACTTACTTCATTCCAAAAGATGGGAGCCTGGCCTCTTACAAGGAATACATCAGCTTGTTGCCCAGCATGGACCCTCCTGAGGCCTTTGGTCAGCACCCCAATGCTGATGTGGCCTCCCAGATCACAGAAGCAAGAACCCTCTTTGAGACTCTGCTTTCTCTGCAACCCCAAATCACACCTATCAGTGCTGGTGGCCAGACCCGGGAAGAGAAGGTAGGATCAGACAGACCCCTGCTGGGGAGTGTTGAGGAAGAGAGACTATGCTGAGCTCATGCTTCCTCAGGTCCTTGAGTTGGCTACTGATGTGAAGCAGAAGATCCCCGAAATGATTGACTATGAGGGAACCCGAAAACTGCTGGCTCTCGACCCCTCCCCACTCAATGTGGTCCTTCTGCAGGAGATTCAGAGATACAACAAGCTCATGGAGACCATCCTGTAATATGAAGAGGGGCTCTGTGGAATGGGGGAAGGGGTAGGGGAAAGGCCTTCACCCCCTGGCTGGGATGGCTCTCCCTGGCCCGGTCATAGTTATAACACTCCACCCACTTCATCCTGCTTAGGTTCTCACTGACAGACCTAGAGAAGGGCATCCAGGGCCTCATCGTCATGTCAACAAGCCTGGAAGAGATTTTCAATTGCATTTTTGATGCCCATGTTCCTCCACTCTGGGGAAAGGCAAGATTATACCACTGTTGATCAAACCTGTGCTAACCAAGAGCTCTCCTCTCAACCACACCCCCAACTTCTGATCCTAGGGAGGGCAAGAAAGGTTGAAGTTGGAATGTGGCTCTACGAGTCACTCACTGTGCACAACTCATTAACTTACAGACTTACTCAGGGCAAGTTACTAACCTCGCCAAGTATGTTTCAGAGATTCCCAGTACTGTGCATAACATTCAATAGGTACTTCATTAATAGTACAGATTGAGATTTCCTAATCCAAAATTCTGAAATCTGAAATGTTCCAAAATCTGGAACTTTTAAAGTGCCAATATGATGCTTAAAAAGTTTGATTTTGGATTTTCAGACTAGGGATGCTCAACTGGTAAAGTCTGTGCAAATATTTCCAACAAACATTCTCCAAAACCTGAAACACTTTTGGTCCCAAGTATTTTAGATAAGGGATGCTCATCCTGAACTGAGGTCACTGTTATTAATTGTTGTCATTTTCTGCTTCTTTCCTGGAAGTTGGCTTTTGGGGAGTGTTGCCCAACTCTTTTGGAGAGTTTTTGGTTGGAGAGCAGAGGCTGATACCACATCGTGTTCTCATAGCTGCTCCAGGTGTTCAAATAAGATTCTGAATGAGTGATGGAATGACTGAGCACATGCACTGCCTCCTCCTCCAGGCGTATCCCTCACAAAAGCCACTGGCTTCGTGGACCCGGGACCTGGCCATGCGTGTGGAGCAGTTTGAGCTGTGGGCAAGTCGTGCGCGGCCTCCTGTGATCTTCTGGCTCTCTAGTTTCACCTTTCCCACTGGGTTCCTTACTGCTGTGCTGCAGTCATCAGCTCGCCAAAACAATGTGAGCAATGTGGAAAGGATGAAATGGAAGGGATGCTGGGGACATGTATTTTACTCTCCTCTCTGGGGGCTTCCCTTATTCTCACCTTCAACTCTCAGATTTCAGTGGACAGTCTCTCCTGGGAATTTATTGTTTCCACCGTGGATGACAGCAACCTAGTGTATCCACCCAAGGTGGGAACTGGATAAACTTTGGGCTCTGAGAAGAGGGTTAGGTGGAGGAGGGTGGTGGGAGCCAAAATGAGAAGTCATCGGAAGAGAAGGGAGGACAGAGGAGTTAGGTCAAGGGTGCTGGCAACTTAGGGTCCAAACCTACTCTCATCTTTCCCTAGGATGGTGTCTGGGTTCGGGGCCTTTACCTGGAGGGTGCCGGCTGGGACCGGAAGAACTCCTGCTTAGTGGAAGCAGAGCCCATGCAGCTGGTCTGCCTTATGCCCACAATCCACTTCCGACCTGCAGAGAGCCGAAAGAAGAGCGCCAAGGGTGGGACAGCTCCCTGAGGCCCGCCTACCCCATTCCTTGTCTGGACCCTAACCCATCCCAGGTTCCAGGGGCTCTCCCAGGGGCTCCAGGAGTCTGATTGCTTTTCCTCTCTTTTCCCTCAGGCATGTACTCTTGTCCCTGTTATTATTATCCCAACCGGGCAGGCAGCTCCGACAGAGCCTCCTTTGTTATTGGCATTGACCTAAGGTCTGGGGCCATGACTTCTGATCATTGGATTAAGAGGGGGACTGCTCTACTCATGAGCCTGGACAACTGAGGCGGCTTCCTTTTCTTCCCAGCTTGAGAGTGGGCTGGGAACTCTGGGAGCCAAGATCAATAATGCGCCTTAGACTGAGGTTGAATCTCACCAGCAGGCTTTTTTGACTTAGCTGAATCTGGCATGTGACCGGGCCCTGGAGATATGTAGTGGTTTTAGCCATAAAGGAAGAAGAGTTGTATAGGAGCTCTGTGCAGTAAAACATCCGGGAGCACAAGCCCTAAATGTCTTCATAGAATGGTGGTGATTTAGAGAGGGGAGGAGTCCGGGGCCCTAAAGAAGACCGGAGTTACTTGTGAACTCCTACTATAAGGGGAAAGGAGCATGGAACAAGGGAAGTGGGGAGGCCTTGAGAGGAAAGGAGGTGTGACTTTAAACCAATGAGCAGAGCGATGGAGCCTAAAAAAGGGTGTGGCCTAAACCTCGGGACAGGACATAAAAGGGGGCGGGGCTTACATAGGAAGGGCGCGGGATCCGAATGGAATAGGGGTTTGACAAGCGGGTATCGGGGGTGGACCCAATAAACTGCATCCCGAACCCGGAGCCCTGCCCCCGCGTATCCTACCCAGCACTGGCGCTGGGCGACAAGGGCCCGCAGGGGGCGGGGCGGAGCCGGAGAGGGACTTCAGCGCGAGGGGCGGGACCACAAGAAGGGGGCGGGGCTGGGAGGGGGTGGGGGGGTGCGAGTGTTTGTGTTGGAAAATCCAACTGCGCCACGGGGCGGAGCGGCCCCCCCAGCCCCGGCCTGGGAGAGGGGGGGCCCGCTCGACCCTCTAGAGAACTTGGGGACCCTAAACACGTGGGACCCCCCAGAACCAGGTAATGGGGAGCTGCGAGGGCGTCTGGAAAGAGGGAAACCATCTCCGCGCAAGGGGGCGGGACATGAGAGCCGCTGGAGGGTTAGAGCTGGGGATGGACGTTTGGGTCTCTGGAAAGGCTCTGGGAAGACAACTGGGGCGCAGAACATCCGGGTCCCCCAGAAGAGAGTGGGGTGGGGGTGGGGGAAGAACCGAGAGGCAGATACTTGGCTTCCAGATGTCAAGAGGGTCCAGAAAGGATTTCCTCTTCCCGACACTAGGGTGGGGCGCGGCAGTCCTAACTGAAGGGCTAGACTGAAGGGCAGAGTTTGCAGACAGGTCAATGTGATAGCCTACTGAGGTCAGATGTGGCCAGACTGGCATGTGCCTCCAGTCCTGGAGCCATTTCTTCTTCCAGTTTTTCCCACAGGTGGGATGAATAATCTCTGCTCTCACCTTCTCACCAGTAGCCCCTAGAGCCCCAGCGGCGGCCTTCCCCCAACCCCACTGAACTTCCCTTCACTTGGCTTCTCCAGTTCGCCTCCCTGTCCTCCCCCGCCCCCGTCCTGCCCCTACTCAGCGGTCTTTAGACCTCGCCGGGTTCAGGCCCTTTTTAGTGCTGAACTTTTGCAGCGTAACCGCGAGATGGCGAGGACCAGACACAAACGTCCCAGAGCTGAAAGGCGTGCGGTGGGGGATGTAACCGTGAGAACAGTTGAAGCCCCCCGCCCGGGCTTGAGGAAAGGGTGGGCTGAGGCCCTCTTTGGACTTCCTGCCATCTAGGCCCCTCACAGGAAATTGTGGGCAGGAAAGCACTGGGCATAGAGTGGGAAGGGGGCGGGGGACTCAGTTTCAGCCTTTACGGGCTGTGTGTAAATAGTGGGGTTGGGGGTACGCGGATTGGTTACTAGGCAACGCAGATTCGCTTCCTGTCTGCTGTGGCTTGTGGCTGCGTCTTAGGGTGGGGGCTGGACAGAGTGGGGGGCTGGGAGACTGTGAGGAAAGTCTAGGGCAGGACGTCTAGTTCCCGGGCACGAAGAACCCTGGTAGGAAAGAGAGGAGGCTGCCAGCTGCAGCGCGGCAGAAATGGACTCCGAGGTTTAAGGGAGGGAGGCGGGACCCAGGCGCAGAGCTCAGTACGGCTCTCAGTCCTTCCCGGGATTGCTTGCCCTGTTGCCAGAGTAACTGGAAAGCGAGACTCAGGAGCCTGATTCCCGAACTCTTCTCTGCCCAATCCGCGGCAGCGGACGAGACTGACGTCACGATGCTGGAAGCCAATGGGGAGCGGGCACTATAGAACGACAGGAAGAGGGAGAGGGGGAAGAGGTGGCGGAAGGGAGGAGGTGGCTGCCCAGGATCCGCACGTGCACTCCCACACGCTCGCGCCCACCCCCTCCCTCCACCGCACGCGCCGGAGCACCCCCTTGCGCCTGCGCGGCGAGTCGGGCGCTCCCCCAAGTCCCTGTCTCTACTGTTTGCAAACTGGTCCCAGGCTACTCTTCTCAGTACCTCTGGCCCAGACGTTTAGGTCGACCTGCGCTTTTTCGCTCCATCTACCCTGTTCATGCCCAACTCCTTTTCGGAGGGCCAGCTACCTGTTTGCCACTACCCACCCAACAGCTGGCGCCCCACACTCCCAGGTGGGCTGGGCGGAGCTGTGGTTTCCGGCCCCACAGGCTGAGTCGCTGCCTTCCCCGGCTCTGGCTTAGGTTGCTTCCCAAGGGAAAAGGAGTGGGTACCAGCGCCCCTTCCTGAGGCTTTGCCTGCCAAGGCCCAACTGTTATTGGCGAGGGAGGGCGCTGCGGGGAAGCCCCGTACGGCCCAGGTGACGCTTCTCAGGCCGTCACGCCCATTCTTCGCGTGAATTCCTGCTTTGATGTGCCCCAAACCCCTTCCAATCCCTAACGTTTCCTCTTCACTCTCCCTAGTGTTCTTTGCACATCTCTTGGCCCCTTTCGAACTGTCTGTCCCTGTATCCACTCGTCCTTCTCTGCTTCCCAGGGTTATATAACTCTTCCTCTCGCCGTGTCCTGATTTCAACTCCACTGACTCCGCCCTGGAACAGCACAGGAGGGGAGGGAGAGTTGGGGACCCAGACAGATTCCGGCCGGCTGGGGCACAGGGGATCCCGCAGGTAGGAGACGGAGCCCCGTGGGACTAGGTGCTCCATTCCCTGCCTCCTGCCCCCACCAGAGATCTCGCTCAGAAGAGAAAGGGCACAGTATCTCCGAGGGGCGTGTCGTAACTCCCGTCAGAAATGTGGGTTGGGAGGTCAGGGCTGGAGGCGGAGAGGAGGCAGGCGAGAAGCCCGAATCCCTTGGATTGGAGTCGTATTGGGGCCAAAAGAGATAAGGGTAGAACGCCTGGGTTCCTTTCTTCATCTGCTTTTCGGGTACCCAGAATTCCTAAGGTTTTTTCCCAGGAAGCTTAGCCAGCGCCACCCTCCCCCGCCCCCATAGGGGTCAAAGGTCTGTGTTAGAGGTGGCCTAGGATGATGTCACCAGTGCACGTGCCCCGGGACGGTTGCCAGGCAATGAGGCCTCCTCCCCCTTCCATTCCCTCCCACCTCTAACCTGAATCCAATTCCAGTCCCGTGCCATCTCTTTCCCCTCTCCTTTCCCTTGGCTTTAGCATCCTGCAGGTGGGAAACCCTGGCCTGGAGTTTTGTGAGGGGGAGGGGCACGGGTGTGGTGGTGTTGAAAGATGCCCCCATGTTGGACTGAGAGAACCTTGGGTTACTTTCCCCCAGATTGACACCAGAGAGTTTCCTCTCCAGGTCCCTCCCTCCTTGAAAGAGCCTCCTACAACCCTTTATACTTTCCCACCTGCTGCATGGCCCAGATTCCTATTGCCCTCTTCCCAGTCTAGAGTTGAAATGGAAGTGGTTGGAAAACATCTGCTCTTAGGAGAAGAGTTGTA
Source organism: Sciurus vulgaris (assembly GCF_902686455.1). Classification (NCBI taxonomy): domain Eukaryota; kingdom Metazoa; phylum Chordata; class Mammalia; order Rodentia; family Sciuridae; genus Sciurus; species Sciurus vulgaris. The sequence continues at coordinate 54,075,469 of NC_136463.1, read as the reverse complement.
TGTGTGGGTATACACCCCAGCTCATCTCTGATGTCCCCTTAACTAATTGCTCAATCCCCTCCCCAAACTGAGAAAGGGCAAAGAAATAGTATTAGACTACTATAGTATTCTTGAAAAGTCACCTATACCTATTCTGTATAGGTAAATGGATCAGTTTGCGGCATCCCACTTGGAGAAGAAGGACTTAGTTGATAACTGTGGCTGCCCTTCTCTGTTAAGTGCTGGGTTTGGTGGTGGTATTGGAAAAAAATCAGTATCTGTTTCCATGTGCCTTAAGAGTTTGGGCCGTTAGGGCAGACTGGTATTCTAATCCCAATTCTGCCATTTAGTGGTTACTTAGACTTGGAAGAGTCACAACCTCTCAGAGCCCCATATTCTTAATCTAGGAAATTTAAATATTAATACCCACCTCCAGGCAGATGGGAGGGAAAAGATAATTTATACAAAGCACTTAGCACAGTTCCTGGCACAGAATAAACTCTGAATGAATGCTTGTTATGAAATACTTATTATTAAATGGTTTTAGTTGTTATTTTTATTATACTTGGTGGGCCTGCTCCAAACTACCTATGATCTTAGGAGTTAGAGAGGAGTGGAGAATTTGTGTTAATTGTGTATGTGTGTTTGTGGGGGGGGGGGGCTGGGGATTTGCTTTGACTGTTCTGTACACTTTACTTGATGAGGGCTTTAGTAAGACTTGTATTGTTTTCTTTAGGATTATTTTCTCTCTCTTGGAGAAGAAATAGCTAAGACTATTCTTTTGGCTGTGAAAATAATTGTGCTGTGGTTGGTGATTTTGAAGCAAGACCCCAGTCTCCCCCCACCCCCCATGTTGTTCTCTGGAGCCTTTCATTTTGCAAAGGGACTCCACAGTTTCCCTAGCAGGGACCCTGCTAGGCTAAGGGGTGTGTAAAAGGTTGGGGTAGGTGGGTGGAGAGAGACTTGTGCTGGGGGCTGGGGGGGCGGGTAGTTAAAGGAAGAGACCGGAAGGGAGGAGGAGGGAGCCTGCTGGTGGGGAGGGAGGGAGGGGAGGAGGTGGAGGAGGAGGAGGAGGAGGAGGAGGAGGAGGAGGGAGGGAGGGGGTTGGGGAGAGCCTGCTACAGTTCTTTGTTTGACTCCGGGACTCGGGGACGGGGAGGAGGAGGGAGGGAGGCAGAGGCTGCAAGCGCCGGGGCAGGCCCAGGAGGCAGAGGAGGGACTGTCTCCCCCGCCCCCCCAGCCCCCACTCCCCTCCCTGCTGCTTTCCCCCTCCCTACCCGGACTCTGGGGGCACCGCCGGGGGACAGACACCCAGCAGGTAACCCTGGCCTGGATCGCCCTCCCCCCTCTGATTTTCCTTCACACCCTCCCAGATGACCCCTTTCCCTCTTTCTGTCTCCCCAGTTTCCTCGGCCTTGCTTCTTTCCCTAGCCCTCCGGTTCCATCTCTCCCACTTGGGCTTGTCGCCCGCTGGCCGCGCCACCCACCGTCTTATGCAGCTTGACTCCCTTCCCCTCGCTCCGCCTGTGCTCCCCAGGTCTGCCCGAGGCACCTTTCGGGGCTCTATCTTGCTGTTTCTCTGGGCTCTTCCCTTCAGACCTGTCCCCTGGGGCCGTGGGGGAGGAGGGAGTCCTTGTCCTTTTCTCCCCCAAGTTCCCTGCCCCCCCTTTCTCTTTCTAAGTGTCTCTAGGGGTCGGGAGAGAACCGGAATTTGGGGGGCCCTATGGAGGGGCAGGGGCTGTGTGTTGCTGGGAAAAGGGGAGGTGTGTGTGTGTGGGGTGGGGAAGAGAAGCCGTTAGAGACCAAGCTGCTTCTGTGTTGTCCCTTTAAATGGCCCTCACATTTCTGGGGACTCGTGTGTGTGTGTGTGTGTGTGTGTGTGTGTGTGTGTGTGTGTGTGTGTGTGTGTTTGTGTGTGTGTGTGTAGGAGTGGGGGTAGCTAGGCGCCTGCCTTGGGGGGCAGGGCCCTTGGTTTGTCCACACAATCAGGGGTGGTAATGATTTAAAGGGACAGCCTTGGTGTGGCCACTGCCACCCTGTGCCGGCAGGAGGGGGAGCCGGCAGGGCCTGTCTGGGGAGGCTTGGCTGGTGAACAGGGCATTTGAGGCTGTCTGTTGCAGGGCCTGCCAGGTCTGGGATGGTGCTGTGCTGGAAGGTACAAGGAGGGGTGACAGCCTGCTTGGGGGGCACTCAGTCAGGACCCCACTTTTGGGTCCATCTGTTCCTTAGCCAAGAATCCTTGAGTCCAAACTATCGAGTCTGTTGGCCATCAGGTGGGGGCCACCAGCAGGTCTGCTGGTCAGTAGCCTGCCCTGGGTGCTTTGGAGCTGGCCCTTCAGCTCCCCTTTTGTTGTTTGGTTCTGTGCACAAGAAAGCCCCAGCCCCTCCCCCAGCTCCCCCTTCCCGTTCACATGCCCGCCCCCCCCCCCAACACACACCCACCCCAGCTGTTGGACAGATGAATTACAGCCTCCTGTTTGGGGCCAGGGCTGGTGAGGGATTAGAGTTCTGGGGTTGGCCCTTTAAATGGCTTTGGCCCCTCCCCCACTCTGGTGTCCAGATGCCCCTTACACACCCCTTGATCACCTTGGCTGCCCCTCACTCTTCATCATGGTCTTTCCTGAGACCTACCCCCTCCCATCTCTAGGCTAGACCCCTGTGATCCCTCCCCACAACACAACCACATGTACAAATGCTGTCAACTATAGACATATACTCCCTAGTCCTGTATTCTGAGTCTCCCTGTTCTGGAGGGTTCCAGCCTCAAGCTGTTTTCCAGCCAAAGGACCCTACTTGCCTTGTTTTCCTAGCCTGCAGCTAACCACTACCCTGGCTGAGTGAGGGGCCTTGCTTGGGTCAGAAATAACCCTTCCCTGGGGGCAGTGTCATCAGCAGTCATGGAGACTTGCAGCACATTGCATCATGGAGGCTGGGGGCCAGAGGCCTGAGTCTCTGGGGCAGGGGAAACGATGGGGGCTGGAAGGCTAGGGAATGGAGAGACTAGACTGGGTGTTCAACCAAATGTCTGGGTCTATAGGGGCTGAGAACTGTGGCTAGGGGAGCAGAACACATAAGTCACTGAGAAGTGAGTCTGAGTTGAGGGTTGACTGAGTTCTGACCCCTGGATGGACACCTGATTCCTGGCCCTGGACTTAGGTTAAAAGACCTAGTTCTTTTTTTTTCTGAGGGTTGAAAGGGAAGGAATGGGCCTCTGTCACCTTCTTGGGTCACACAGAGGAAGGAGGTGATGGGGAAACAGGATATGTCCTTGGGGTAGGATGGAGGGGGTCTTGCAGCAGAGGCCACTTCCAGGCTCAGGCCCAGAGTTATAGTTCTTACAGAGGAGGAAGGCTCCTCCCTGTTGGGCCCGTTCATCTAGTCTGGCCACCTGTGCTGCTCGCCGCCAAGACCTGCCTGCACCCGCCTAGGGGAAGGGGAGGGGGCAGAGTCCAGAGGGTGGGGTTGACTGTTTGGTGTCTTGATAAGGTTGGAGAGTGGAACCTTTTGGAGGAAGTACAGCTGAAGGAAGAAGGTCTGCATGCCTTGGGGCTAGGACTGAGACTGGCCTGGGTACAGCTGTCAGGGGCAGATGAAACTACTCTGAGGCTAGAGTCAGCAGGAGGGTCCAGTCAGTTGGTGCCCATTGTAGACTTACTCACCTCCTGTAGCATGCTCCCTTACCATGTGGTCCAGGATGCCTCCTCAAGGGGAAGGTTGGAGGACCACTTTGGGGATGGCTTTTTCTGGTTTCCATGGAAACCACTTCTCCCATCTCATCTAACTACTACAGCCAGGTTTCTCCTCAGTGAAGCGGGCCAGGGAGCACAGGGAAATCTTCCAATCTCAGAGACCCCACTTCTAACTGACTTTTTTTCTTTTAGGTTCCCCCCATGCACCATGCCAGCCCCATAGCACTACCCACTCCACTGTGGTCTGCTGCACCCCACTGCTGGGGCACTGTTCTAATGAGACAGAGCATACCAAACTCCATCTGGTAAGTCCATTCCCTTGAGTGCTCCCCAAGTCCAACTCTGCACCCCATGTTTGAAAATGATCTGGATCATGCCATCTCCTCAGAATGGTCCAGTCCAACTTTGAGCTTCCCCCCACCTTATCTATTACCACCAAAAAAATATTCTACCTTATGCCAAGTCAGCAACTCAGTTACTGATTGAATTAAGCTAGGATTTGCAAGCTGAAAGTAGATGTGAGATATAGTAGAGGAAGTCTTCTTGGGAGGGAGAGGGCTTTGCTCCTGTTAAGAATTGTTGTTAACTTACTTGGCTTATGAAGGATGTTAGAAATTGAGGCAGAGAGATATTGGAGATCACTGCCACAACACTATTGCCATGGCAATCTTAGCATTTCATCTTTCCTTCCAGATCCCTTTCTGTCCCTTTCTCTTCCTACTGCACTATAGTATTTGCTCCCTACACCCAAAGTCCTAATCCTAACCTTGTTTCCCTCCTTCCTTCTGCCAGTTCTGAGGCTCTGCTACACTCCTTTTCCCTTTATAGGAGAAAGAGATCTTGCCTAAGCCAGGGACTTAAGTTCCATGAGTGTGTGTTGCTCTTCCCCATTACTCACTGAGTTTCTTGAGTGGGACTGTTTTCTTCTTATGTATCTCTCACTGTTTGGCATGATGGTTTGCACATTGGGGTGCCTCTGTGGATTTGTGTTGAATGAATGTGTTAACTGAATGAGTTTCATTGCCAAGAAACCTACAGCTTTTGAGATCTGCTGTACATCCTCCTACCCACACCTCTGAAGCACATGAGACATTTGGGATGATAACAGGGTAAAGCTGAGAGGGAGGCTGGCCCAGAACATGGCCTTTGAGGATAAGACCAAGTGAGAGAGAATAGGACAGAGGCAGCATAGAAGAGTGGCAAGAATGTTGCTCTGGAAAGCAGCTCAGCTATTCCAGTCACTTGCAGAATGACCTTGGTCAAGTTACCTAACCTCTCTGAGCCTCAATTTCCTCATCTGCAAAATGGGATAATCAAAGTGCTTCCAGTAGTAAGTTTGGGAGAAAGGTGAAAAAAAAAAAGTATGTAAAAATGCTTAGTGCCTGGCATCTAATAAGTAGTTACTAAATGCAAGCAATTATTGTCATAATGGGAGCTTCAGGGAGCTGTAAGGATAAGCAAGGATGTTAAGAAATGGGACAGACCTTGATTGAAGGTAGACAGACCCCTAAGTAATTGACTCACAAAGAAGTATTGCTGATCCTGGAAGATGTCAGGATTCAGGGGAGTAAGGCGAGGAGTCAGTGGGGTAGGCCTGCTCCAATGTTTCCCTGACTCTGTTCAGGAACATGAAGGCAAGCACAGAAGGGCATGTGCAGAGACACACGTGATCACCCGAGTGATGCAGAGGCAGACCCAGACAAAAGACCGAGACAGGAGCCAGGCAGACACACAGACAGAGACAGCCCCGCGGAGTCATGTAGACAGGGATAATGACAGGAACGCGTCAGACACAGGCACTGAAGAGACAAGATGAGCAGATATGCAGGTGCACGCGGAGACAGACACCGGGACTCACAGTCGACCTTGTCAGACAGACTGGTGAACACAGCGCTCAGTCAGAAGCAGACACAAGGCCCGCAGTGACACATAGCGGGCCGGGGCCAGCAGTGTCACTCCTTGATGGGAGGCCGGGAGGGGCCGGCGGCGGGGGAAGGCTGGGGAAGGGAATCCCGGGCGGGCGGTCTGCCCGGGTGGCTGAGTCACAGCATAGCCTCAGCCGGCGGCCCTCCCCAACACCTCCCCCTCTCCCAGGTAGAAAGCGAGCCTGTAACTCCTCGCTTCCACCAGGTAGAATGAGAATAGGCAGGGAGCGGGATGTAGCGAGGTTCTGGACCAACCCCACCTCGGGCCTATTCAGTCTGCTATCTGCTCGGTAAAACCCCATCTGCAGGGTCTAGTCCTTAGCGGTACTGTGAGTCTGCATGGGCACAGCAGGACTTTGACCATGAGTCCGGTGCGGCTGGGGTGCTGCTCGGGGGTTCCACCGCCTTAAGTCCAGAGAGAGTTAAGTGGGCGTGATTGATGGAGTGGTTCTCTCTAGGGGCTCTACAAGGAGGGGGCCGGTTAAAGTCCCGGAGTCCAGAGCCCGGATGGAGGGGGCGGAGCTGGGCTTTGCCGGGAGTGCCCGGATGGAGAGGGCGTAGCCTCGGCAGGAGCGGAATTAACCCCTTCAGAGCGGTTACCTCTGGGGATTGTGGGTCAGGTTGGGGGACGCTGGAATGTCTGCTTCAGAAGTGTGTCGCCCTCCCAGCCTGGCTCTGGCCACGCGCGTCTACCTCTTGTCTGTCTTCGAGGAGTCTGTGGGTGTCTTGTTTTTGTGCCTGTCCGTGGTTGTCCTCTCCCCTTGGTTAGTATGCACACCGGGACTCGGAGAGGGCTATTCCTACTCCAAAGCGAAAGTGGAGGTGAGAGTGTAGCTGACCGCCAGGGAACAGGTGTGAATGCGGCGGCGGGGTTGCCCGGCACGGGGAGCGCTGTCATGAGGAAGACTAGAGGGGAAATTCCGCCGGACCGGTCGTGAGCAGTGTGTGGGCTGAGGAGTTGTGTCTGCCTCTGACTGTGTGTCTGTGTGAGTTCAGGGAGGCGGGGGCTGAGTCAGTGGGAACAGGGGAAGAAGGTTTTCTGGTTGACTCACGCTCCGCCACCCCAAGCCTGAATCAGACCCTGAGGGAGGGCTTTGTTCGGGGGGCGGGTGGGAGTTAGATTTCTAGGTCCCGGGTGGGAACAAGTATCCGAGGTAGCTGGCCAAAGTGAGTGTGATTAGTATATAGGAAGTTTTATCCTCAAGTGAGGGCTCTATATTCCCAGGTGCCGGCGTGAGGGTTTGTGAATAAAGGTTGAAGATGGGGGGTGGGTGGAGAGAGGAAACTCGCTAATTTAGGGAAAGCTGAGTCAGTTCCCCGTGGGAAAGGGGAAGTGGCAGAGGGGAAGTGTCATCATCATAGAAGGAGAAGCTTCATTTCCTGGTAACTGGCAGCGCCCTGGGCACTACTTCTCTAGCAGGGACCTGCTTCTGGATCTTGTGTCCCGGGTCCCCGTTTGCTCATGTCAGGTCCATGGGTTCCCGCAGGACTTGGGTGGGGGCAGCGAGCTTGTGCTCTGCTTGACCACAGTTAAGTGTTTACTTGTTCCAGGGCTTGGTGACTGATAGGAAGGCTGCTGCCTCTGGAGTGGAGAATTCTCACAAACTCCGTGTGAACTGCAGAGGGTCCTTGGGGCGCAGGCATCCCACCAGGGTTGGCCGCAGTGTGGCGCACCCTGACCGAGCACTTCCAAGCAAACAGTCGACCTTGCCCCTGCGGGAGGGAGGGCTGTTTTCACCAGAAACTCTTCTGCCCTTGTGGGCTTGGTGGAAATTTCCCTACAGCGCAGACTGTAACGCGAAGGCGAACTTTCCAGCCGCCCCCAGCCCCTCGCCACTCTCTCTCCCCCAGCTTCCTGCCGGGTTCTGGCTCCAGCTGGAGCGCTGGCCCCGCCCCCGCCGCTTTGTACTCGACTCTGCTCTCACCACTCTTTGTACTCTAAACTCTCAATGGACCGATCCTGGGGCCGCAGCCGGCTTTCTACCTGGGAGAATGCGGAGTAGGCGCGGGGACTTAGCTCCTGGGTTCAGAGAGGCGAGAAGGAAGAGCTGGGGTTACAGGGAAGGTGCCCAGGAGAGGGGAGTGCTGTGTTCACCGTGGGCCGCGCCAGCCCTGAGGGTAAGGGGTGGGGGTGGGGGTGTGAGGGAGGAAGTGAAACGGGTTCTGGGTTCTTTAAGGGAGTAGGCGGTGAGAGTGGGACAAGGGTGATGTCACTGCTCGTCGGGCCCCGCCCTCATCCCTCCCGAAGGACACCCCCCCCCACACTTACACATACCGCTTCCGCTGCGCAAGTAGCCACGTCACGGGCAACCCCCGAAATCCCCCCTCCCTCGGGGGGTGGGGGCCACGTGGGCCGTGGGGAACCGCGTGGCCCCGGCGGGGAAAGGGCATAGAGGATACAGGAGCCACGAGAGAGGGGCCACTCGGGACCACGGAGCACAACTTCTAAGAAGTTGGTGTTAAAGAGGTGTGAGGGGAGGGTTCTGGCTTGGGGGGTCTGTTGGTATTGAAGACCCAGAGAGTCAGGGGAAGTGGAGGAGCTGAAAGAATTGGTATGAGATTGAAGAATTGAGTGTGGTTTGGGACGGTGTCAGGCGTTGGGAATGGAGCTCTCTTAGCAGCATGGATGGGTTTGGGTGTCTTAGTTGTCGCGGCTATCTAGACTTAAGCAATTCAAAGTGGGCTCGGGGTAGAGAGGTCAGTCACTAGGCGAGGAACAGTGAGGAAGGGGAGTGATGTCTTTGTCTGCGTTTTGGATCCATCTGCCCCCGCATCGGTCCTGCGGTGGCTGGGACCTCCAACAGTTCTGTGGGTGCATGAGACTTGCCGGTAACGCCATCCCCCAGGCTTGCCCAAGCGTGCGACTCACCGTCTTCACCCTTGCGTGTCTTGCTTAGCCCACCTGCTTGTAGCTATTGCCATGCTAGCCCGGGTTTCACATCCGAGATGGGACCCTTGGTGGGAGCTGCGGGGTCACATCGGGGTCACCCGGCGATCCTGTCTGACCGGCTCAGCTGCCCCTCCTCCCCAGGCGGCTGACTGCCGGGCTAACCTTGCTCCCATTGGTTCCAGCCAGGCTGTTACTGAGGCGGAGACACGGGTGATGATTGGCTTTCCGGGGAGAGAGGAAGTCCTGTGATTGGCCAGATCTCTGAAGTTCGCCGACGCTTAGAGGACGCTCCCACCAAGGCCGGGTAGGCAGCAGCAATGTTGAAGTCCTGTGGGTCAGCAGGGTTGGCCCTGGAGTTGAAGCCTAGCAGGCAGCGCATCCACAGGGTCGCACCCACTGTCTGCTCCCTGCCGCTCCAAACTTACAGTCACACTATTTTTCTGGGCCTCCAGGGGCTCCTTAGGCTGGATGGGTCTCCCCTCAGACTCATACTCCCTGAACAAAAGCCAGACCTGTGGGTGCTACAGGCATCCCAATCCAGCCTCTGGGCCCTGTGTACTGGCCAACTCACTGCACTCTTTTTACTCCTGTCTGTAGAATTGGCTGTGAAAGTCTAGGGGCTGCCATCTGGGAACAGTGGGCACTCTTGTCAGAGCGGCTGGAGCCCGACCATCCTCCCAGCTTCCCAGAGAGCTGGGGCAGGGGGCCGTGCCCGATCTCCAGGGCTCCTGGGGCCACTGCTGACCTGGTAAGGGAAAGACAGGCTGGGTTGGCTGGGTGTACACTGGCAGCTCTGCTTTTGCCTCCAGTAAGAACACAATCTCATCTTCTACTTAGGCTGGATGCATCGGGCAGTGGACCCTCCAGGGGCCCGCACTGCACGGGAAGCCTTTGCCCTTGGGGGCCTGAGCTGTGCTGGGGCCTGGAGCTCCTGCCCGCCCCATCCCCCTCCTCGAGGCGCATGGCTGTCTGGAGGCAGGTGAGAACTTGAACCACCTCCCAGTACTCTTCTTCCTATCTTCTCTATCCATCACTCTCTGTACCATTCTGTATGGGTTTCTACCATTATTGTGGGCCTCAGTACCATTTTCGGTTTTTCTTATTCTCTGTCCCCTAGTTCCTAGAGGACAAGACTGTTCCTTCTTGTGGTACATAATATACCCCTTCTTTTTCCAGATGCTCAGCCAGCATCGGGCAGCCCCCACTCCCTGCTCCCCTACCCGCTTCACACGGCAGTAGCTCTGGACATCCCAACAAACCATATTATGCTCCAGGGTGAGTGGGGGATTCAGAAGTTCTGGGGTGGGACGTAAGACTGGGGCCTCGAAAGATTTCCCTGAAACCTAACCTTTCTGAGTCCCTTCTGTTCTTTAGGACACCCGCCCCAAGACCCCTCCATGGAAAGCTGGAATCCTTGCATGGCTGTGTGCAGGCATTGCTCCGGGAGCCAGCCCAGCCAGGGCTGTGGGATCAGCTTGGGCAGCTGTATGAGTCAGAACATGATAATGAGGAGGCCATACGCTGTTACCACAGCTCCCTTCGATATGGAGGAAACTTTTCTGAGCTGGGACCCCGCATTGGCCGACTGCAGCAGGTGGGATAAGACAAGACCTAATTGGCTAAGAATGTGCCTTCGGCTCAGTGCCGCCACCTTATGCCTTTTTCTGCCCTTTGACCCCTCAGGCTCAGCTCTGGAACTTTCATACTGGCTCCTGCCAGCACAGAGCGAAGATCCTTCCTCCTCTGGAGCAAGTGTGGAACTTGCTGCACCTTGAGGTGAGCATGGGGCTAAGTGGGGCTAGGGAAGAGGGCTGGGCTAGGCCTGCACCCATGCCATTCTCTTACTTGATTTTGTTCTCAGCACAAGCGGAACTATGGAGCTAAGCGAGGGGGTCCCCCTGTGAAGCGAGCTGCTGAACCCCCAGTGGTGCAGCCTGTTCCTCCTGCAGCACTTTCAGGTCCCTCAGGGGAGGAGGGCCTTAGCCCTGGAGGCAAACGCAGGAGAGGCTGCAGTTCTGAACAGGTATGGTTATAGGTGGGCAAGCAGGCAGAGAGTATACAGGTCTGGGACAAGGAGTAGGATTCTCACACACTCTTCTCTTCTAGACTGGCCTTCCCCCAGGGCTGCCACTGCCTCCACCACCATTACCACCACCACCACCACCACCACCACCACCACCACCACCACCCCTGTCTGGCCTGGCTACAAGCTCCCCATTTCAGCTGACCAAGCCAGGGCTATGGAGTACCCTGCATGGAGATGCTTGGGGCCCTGAGCGCAAAGGTTCAGCACCTGCAGAGCGCCAGGTAAGCCCAGGTCTTTTGCTTGTGGCCTTTTACCTGTAAGTTCAGCACCTTCCATTCTTAACTTGCATCCTCATTTATCTCCCTCAGGAGCAGCGGCACTCGCTGCCTCACCCATATCCATACCCAGCTCCAGCCTACACCGCGCACCCCCCCAGCCACCGGCTGGTCCCAGCCACACCCCCAGGCCCCAGCCCCCGCCCCCCAGGAGCAGAGAGCCATGGCTGCCTGCCTGCCACCCGTCCCCCCGGAAGTGACCTTAGAGAGAGCAGAGTTCAGAGGTCGCGGATGGACTCCAGCGTTTCACCAGCAGCAACTACCGCCTGCGTGCCTTACGCCCCTTCCCGGCCCCCTGGCCTCCCCAGTACCACCACCAGCAGCAGTAGCAGCAGCAGCAACACCGGTCTCCGGGGTGTGGAGCCCAACCCAAGCATTGTGAGTGATCAACTATGGTGGAGAATGGGGTGGAGCTTTTATGAGGTGGCCAGAGCAGCACTCTGACCACTCCATCCTATATTGCAGCCTGGCGCTGACCATTACCAAACTCCTGCGCTGGAGGTCTCCCCTCACCAGGGTCGCCTAGGGTCCTCGGCACACAACAGTCGAAAACCGTTCTTGGCGGCTCCTGCTGCTGCTCCCCACCTGTCCCTGCCACCTGGACCCCCCTCTTCCCCTCCACCCCCCTGTCCCCGCCTCTTACGCCCCCCCCCACCCCCTGCCTGGCTGAAGGGCCAGGCTTGCCGGGCAACCCGAGAGGATGGAGAGATCTTAGAAGAGCTCTTCTTTGGGGCTGAGGGGCCCCCTCGCCCTCCCCACCTTCCCCACCGCGAGGGCTTTTTGGGGCCTCCAGCCCCCCGCTTTTCTGTGGGCACTCAGGATTCACATACCCCTACCACTCCCTCAACCACCAGCAGTAGCAGCAGCAGCAACAATGGCAGCCACAGCAGCAGCCCTACTGGGCCTGTGCCCTTTCCCCCACCTCCTTATCTGGCCAGAAGTATGGACTCCCTCCCCCGGCCACCCAGCCCAACACTGAGTCCCCAGGACCCACCTCTTGCACCCCTGACTCTTGCCCTGCCTCCAGCTCCTCCCTCATCCTGCCACCAAAATACCTCAGGAAGCTTCAGGCGCCCGGAGAGCCCCCGGCCCAGGGTCTCCTTCCCAAAGACCCCCGAGGTGGGGCCAGGGCCACCCCCAGGCCCCCTGAGTAAAGCCCCCCAGCCTGTGACGCCTGGGGTTGGGGAGCTGCCTGCAAGAGGCCCACGACTCTTTGATTTTCCCCCAACCCCACTGGAGGACCAATTTGAGGAGCCAGCTGAGTTCAAGATTCTACCGGATGGGCTGGCTAACATCATGAAGATGCTGGATGAATCAATTAGAAAGGAGGAGGAACAGCAGCAGCAGGAGGCAGGCGTGGTCCCTCCACCCCCACTGAAGGAACCCTTTGCATCTCTGCAGCCTCCATTCCCCAGCGACACAGTCCCAACCACCACTGCTGCCACAGCTTCTGCCACCACCACTACCACCACCACCACCACCACCACCACCACCACCACCACCACCACCCAGGAAGAGGAGAAGCCACCACCAGCCCTGCCACCACCACCACCTCTAGCCAAGTTCCCTCCGCCTCCCCAGCCACAACCACAACAGCCCCCGCTGCCCCCACCAGCCAATCCAGCCAGCTTGCTCAAATCCTTGGCTTCTGTGCTGGAGGGACAAAAGTACTGTTATCGGGGGACTGGAACAGCTGTTTCCACCCGACCTGGGCCCTTGCCCACCACTCAGTATTCCCCTGGTCCCCCATCAGGTGCTACTGCCCCACCACCCACCTCAGTGGTCCCTAGCGCCCAGGGCTCCCCACAGCCCTCTGCTTCCTCGTCATCTCAGTTCTCTACCTCAGGCGGGCCCTGGGCCCGGGAGCGCAGGGCTGGTGAAGAGCCAGCTCCAGGCCCGGTGACCCCTGCCCAGCCGCCCCCACCCTTGCCACTGCCCCCTGCTCGCTCTGAGTCTGAGGTGCTAGAAGAGATCAGTCGGGCTTGTGAGACCCTTGTGGAGCGGGTGGGCCGGAGTGCCATGAACCCAGTGGACACTGCAGACCCAGTGGACAGTGGAACTGAGCGACTGATGCCTTCTGCACAGACCAAGGAGGAAAGTGGTGGGGTGGTGGCTGTGGTAGCAACAGGACCAGGTAGTGGCAAGCGGCGGCAGAAGGAACATCAGAAGGAGCACCAGAAGGAGCATCGTAGGCACAGGAGGGCCTGTAAGGACAGTGTGGGTCGGCGGCCCCGAGAGGGGAGGGCCAAGGCCAAGACCAAGACCCCCAAAGAAAAGAGCCGCCGGGTGCTAGGGAACCTGGACCTACAGAGCAAGGAGATCCAGGGTCGGGAGAAGGCCCGACCTGATCTTGGTGGGGCATCCAAGGCCAAGCCACCCACAGCTCCTGCCCCTCCACCAACTCCTGCTCCCTCTGCCCAGCCCACACCCCCATCAGCCTCTGTCCCTGGGAAGAAGGCTCGAGAGGAAACTCCAGGGCCCCCAGGTGTCAGTCGTGCTGACATGCTAAAGCTGCGCTCACTTAGTGAGGGGCCCCCGAAGGAGCTGAAGATCCGGCTCATCAAGGTAGAGAGTGGTGACAAGGAGACCTTCATAGCCTCTGAGGTAGAAGAGCGGCGATTGCGCATGGCAGACCTCACCATTAGCCACTGTGCTGCTGATGTTGTGCGTGCCAGCAAGTGAGTTGGGTGCTGTGGATCCCAAGGCTCCGAACATGCCCAGGGGATAGGCTCCTCCCCATATCACCCTGGTATTTCTGTCTTCCTCTCACAGGAATGCCAAGGTAAAAGGGAAATTTCGAGAGTCCTACCTTTCCCCTGCCCAGTCTGTGAAACCGAAGATCAACACTGAGGAGAAACTGCCCCGGGAAAAACTCAACCCTCCTACACCCAGCATCTATGTATGTGAGCCATGCGACCTCTTGGACAGTGTTGGGGTGGTTGGGGAACTCAGAGCCTGAGGACAGGGCTCTGACTCCAGCTGCTCCTGGTCATCTCTCAGCTGGAGAGCAAACGGGATGCCTTCTCACCAGTGCTGCTGCAGTTTTGTACAGATCCTCGAAATCCCATCACAGTGATCCGAGGCCTGGCAGGCTCCCTGCGGCTCAGTGAGTATGGGAGGTGCAAAAAGTATGGGGAGGACTACAAGGATCTGGGATGTGTGGAACCCCCAGAAAATCTCCATAACTTGGAGATTCTGGATAATGAGAATCTATAGTTATTGTACCCTATCACATGGAGGCTGTATTTGAGGAGTGCCAAGTGATGTGTCAGCCAGCCTCAGGCTTTTCTTCCTTTTGTCTTATCTGTCCCCAGCAGTGACCCACTGGGATGGGGATGTATCTCAGGTTCTATTTAGAATCACTTAGGATTTTCTTCATGATTAAGAATGAGAGCGGGGATGTAGCTCAGTGATTAGAGCACTTACGCAGCAGCAAAACAACAATAACAACAAACCAGATTGTAAACCCCAAAAGACCTATGGTTTGGATTTTGTTTTTCAACCTTTTATTGTGAAAAATGTGAAACATGGACATACAAAGGTCAGTCCTTTATACCCATACGCTTACCCTCACTGAGTTATTTGAAGCACATTACAGGCTTTCATTTGACTAAATGTTTAATTGGACACCATGATAATTTAAGCTGCCATTCACTGAGTGCCTACTGTGTGCTAAGTACTGTGCACATGTGGCCACATCCAGAAGTGAGGACTCTGGTCGAAGGGCTAGGACCTGGAGCAGCTGTGGGAGGAATGGGGCTGGCAGGGATCCAGAGAGGCTAACCCTCTCAGCCTCAAAAAATTTGGGGCTTGGGTTCTTGCCCATTCCTTTGGGCTGAATTCTGCCAAACCTATGTCCATCCTGTCAGAGACTTGGGCAGTAGGAAAGGAAAGGGTGAGTTGGGTCTTCAGTCCCTGTCCTTTGCCTCTGCCCCGACTCCCTACTTGGCCCTCCCTTGCAGACTTGGGCCTCTTCTCCACCAAGACGCTGGTGGAGGCGAGTGGTGAGCACACCGTGGAGGTGCGCACACAGGTACAGCAGCCCTCAGATGAGAACTGGGACCTGACTGGCACACGACAGATCTGGCCCTGTGAGAGCTCTCGTTCCCACACCACCATTGCCAAGTATGCACAGTACCAGGCCTCCTCCTTCCAGGAGTCGTTACAGGTGAGGGGGGATCATGGGTAGAAGGAGGTGTGCCAGGATCAGAGGCTGCAGTGGGAGGGCTCCAGAAAGGTCACTGATCCAAGAATGCCTGCCTCTCTGGCTGAGCAGGAGGAGAAGGAGAGTGAGGATGAGGAGTCCGAGGAGCCAGACAGCACCACAGGAACTCCTCCTAGGTAAGGCATAGCTGTGTCTCTTATCTGCATGGCTCCTGTTCCCTATGCCCTCTTCACCAACCTATGCTCTTGCTCCAGCAGCAGTGCACCAGACCCGAAGAACCATCACATCATCAAATTTGGCACCAATATCGACCTCTCTGATGCCAAGCGGTCAGTGGGGTTGAGGCAGCAAAGCTGGGGCAGGAGTGCTGCTGGGCAGGCAGTGTGGAGGTTACCCTCTCATTTGGGTTGCCCCCTTGCCCCACAGGTGGAAGCCCCAGCTGCAGGAGCTGCTGAAGCTGCCGGCTTTCATGCGGGTAACATCCACAGGCAACATGCTCAGCCACGTGGGCCACACCATCTTGGGCATGAATACCGTACAGCTGTACATGAAAGTTCCTGGCAGCCGAACACCAGGTGGGCTTCTGGCTGAGCTCACAGAACTCAGCACAAAGTGCTCTGCTCGGGAGGAGGGACTAGCGGCAGCCTCAGCCATTAGCCAATAAAGGCCAAGGGCGGGGTTACCCAGAGCACAGGCTTCTGTCAGGCCAGTCATGCCGTTCTCTGTCTCCCTCTGCAGGCCACCAAGAGAACAACAATTTCTGCTCCGTCAACATCAACATTGGCCCAGGTGATTGCGAATGGTTCGCAGTGCACGAGCACTACTGGGAGACCATCAGCGCCTTCTGTGACCGGTGCGCACTGTCCCTTCTCTAGTCACCCCACTGCCTCCCGTTCCTAGGTCCCCAAGGTTCCCACCTGACCCTTTGTCTGCCCACATTGCAGGCACGGCGTGGACTACTTGACGGGTTCCTGGTGGCCAATTCTGGATGACCTCTATGCTTCCAATATCCCTGTGTACCGCTTTGTGCAGCGCCCTGGAGACCTTGTGTGGATTAATGCGGGAACTGTGCACTGGGTGCAGGCCACTGGCTGGTGCAACAACATTGCCTGGAATGTGGGGCCCCTCACCGGTGAGAGGGTGGGACCTCTGGGGTGTGAGCACTGTTGGGGTGGAGTGGTCTTGGAGGGCGGCCCAGCTACCATGGAAGGGGCTCAGGCCTAGGTGGCTGGGGGCTGTTTAAGAATATTGTGGTGACTCCCTCTGGCCTGCAGCCTATCAGTACCAGCTGGCCCTGGAACGATATGAGTGGAACGAGGTGAAGAACGTCAAATCCATTGTGCCCATGATTCATGTGTCCTGGAATGTGGCCCGCACGGTCAAAATCAGCGACCCCGACTTGTTCAAGATGATCAAGTGAGGGCCCTGTTTGGGTGGGAGCCCACCTCCACCTGATCTAGTCCCTGCCTTTATTCTTGATATCTGACTTTACCCTATTCTTTACCTGTTTCTCCATCCATGCTTGCAGTGTGCCCACAGTGTTACTGTATTTGGGAGACTGGCAAAGTACCTGCCCTCAGTACTTTTATTTTCCAAACAGACAAAATAGGCAAAACTATTTGAAATTTCTAATTATTAC
Source organism: Sciurus vulgaris (assembly GCF_902686455.1). NCBI lineage: Eukaryota > Metazoa > Chordata > Mammalia > Rodentia > Sciuridae > Sciurus > Sciurus vulgaris. Next base: position 54,058,821 of record NC_136463.1, on the reverse strand, counting down.
TTTATTTTTATTTATTTTTTGTGGTACTGGGGATTGAACTGAGGCCCTGGAGCAGGTTAAGTTAGGCAAACACTCTACCACAGAGATACATCCCCAGCCCTTGAAATTTAAACTGACATGCCCAGGACAGTGGAGGTGACCCAGCCATGAAGAGGGAAGGCTCCCCAGGGGAAGTCTATGGAGCTTTCTGAACTCTGACCCCATGTGCCCATGCCCCAGCCTTGTGTCAACATCTCCTCCGGGTTCCTCCCCAGGTTCTGTCTCCTGCAATCCATGAAGCACTGCCAAGTGCAACGTGAGAGCCTGGTGCGGGCAGGGAAGAAGATAGCATACCAGGGCCGAGTCAAGGACGAGCCCGCCTACTACTGCAACGAGTGCGATGTGAGTGAAGACGTTCTCCCTCTCCCCTGCCTGGGGCCCACCGTGGCCAACCCTCCTGGTGACTGACAGTTCCTCCTGACCAGGTGGAGGTATTCAATATCCTGTTCGTGACGAGTGAGAATGGCAGCCGCAACACATACCTGGTGCACTGCGAGGGCTGTGCGCGGCGTCGCAGCGCGGGCCTACAGGGCGTAGTGGTGCTGGAGCAGTACCGCACTGAGGAGCTGGCTCAGGCCTACGACGCCTTCACGCTGGTGAGCGCTAGAAGCGTGGGCTAGGGGCTCAGGAGCTGACAGAGAGGGCAGCCTGGGGCCAGTCAGTGCTGGCACCTGAGCCCCGGTCCACTTTTCTCTCCGCAGGCCCCCGCCAGCTCGTCGCGATGAAGCCGGATGCCCCGCTCGCCTGCCTGCCCCGCAGGGCGCTGTGGGGCCACCAGCACATGCCTGGGCTGGACCTAGGTCCCGCCTTTGGCCGGGAAGGGGGTCGGGCCCAGCCCTTCCACCCTATTGGCAGCTCCCCTCACTTAATTTATTAAGAAAAAATTTTTTTAAACAAATATGAGGAAAAAAGGAAAAAAAAAAAATGGGAGACGGGGGAGGGGGCTGGCAGCCCCTCGTCCACCAGCGCCTCCCCTCACCGACTTTGGCCTTTCTAGCAACAGACACAAGGACCAGGCTCCGGCGGCGGCGGGGGTCACATACGGGTTCCCTCACGCCTGCCAGTCGCCCGCCCGCCCGCTGATGCACGCGGCTAGTGTATGTACATAAATGTTAAGGCAGCCGAGGTTTTTAATGAGATTCTTTCTATGGGCTTTACCCCTCCCCCAGAACCTTTTTTTTGTTTTTTTTACTTCCAATGCTAGCTGTGACCCCCGTACATGTCTTTTTATTCACTTGGTTATGATTTGTATTTTTTTGTTTTTTGTTTGTTTTTGGTTTTTAATTTATAACAGTCCCACTCACCTCTATTTATTCATTTTTGGGAAAACCCGACCTCCCCCATCCCCCAAGTCATCCCACCTGCCCCTCCGGGGAGTGCCCGCCCCCCCACCCCGGGCTGTCCCCGCACCCCAATGTGTGTCCTCCGGGCTCAGCCCGTCGGTCTTCGCCAGCCCGTCCGTCCGCGGCTCCAGCCGGGCTCTCATGGTGCTCAAACCCGCTCCCCTCCCCTACGTCCTGCACTTTCTTGGACCAGTCCCCCACTCCCAACCTGACCCCAACCCCGCCTGAGGGTGAGCGACTCCTGTACTGTAGGGGAAGAAGTGGGAACTGAAATGGTATTTTGTAAAAAAAAAATAATAATAATAATAATAAATAAATAAAAAAATTTAAAAGTTTTAAAGAAAGAACTATGAGGAAAAGGAACCCTGTCCTCCCCAGCCCCGGCCAATTTTTAAAACACAGACCTTCTTCACCACCCCACCTTTTCTTTTTAAGCGTGAAACAGCCCAGGCCCACGGCTTCCCTGGGGCAGGGACACCCCAGCGTGAGCTTGGGGCTTTTTGTTTTTGTTTTTTCCTCCCCGCTGGGGCTGCGGAGGGGTGGGGGGTTTACAGTCCCGCCCCCTCGCACTGCACTGTCTCTCTGCCCTAGGGGCAGAGGGGTCTTCCCAACCCTATCCCTATTTTCGGTGATTTTTTTTTTTTGTGTGAGAATATTAATATTAAAAATAAAAGAAGAAAGAAAATCCTGTTTTGATAACGTGCTGGTGATAGCAGGGGAGCGTACCGGGAGGAGGGCCGCAAGAACATGATTGATGGGGAGGGACTGCACAGACCCTGGCAAGGCGAGCCCCTCCCAGGGGCGCCTGTGGAATGTCCAGAGCTCTGGTCTGCTCCTTGGGATGGGGGTGCCTAATCCTAGAGCCGCATTCCAGGATGGGGGGGGTGGGGTGGGGAGAGGATGGGTCGGGGGAGGGGCAGGAAAGAGGGCTATAAGGGCCGTAGCCGGGCGGGCGGGAGCCAGCCAGGCCATGGCGGATGTCCCCGGGGCGCAGCGATCCGTTCTCGGCGGCAGCCCAGAGCCCCGCGATCCCCTGGACTGCTGGGCCTGCGCTGTGCTGGTAACCGCTCAGAACCTAATGGTGGCTGCCTTCAATCTCCTCCTGCTGGCGCTGGTGCTGGGGACCATCTTGCTACCCGCTGTCACCATGCTAGGCTTCGGCTTCCTCTGCCACTCCCAGGTAAGCATGCGCCCTAATGCGTGCGTGCTTGTGTGTGTATGTGTGTGTGTGTGTGCGCGTGCGCGCACGCGACATGGTCTTGTGTGGTGATGCTGGCAGGGGGTCTGTGGGCCGCAACTTCTCTCCGCCTGGGCTGGACTGTTCCCACTCTGGGCACAGTGTGGCTCAGGTTGGCCTGGGCCTGACGCCTCTTCTCCTCACAGTTCCTGCGCTCCCAGGCACCCCCTTGCACCGCGCACCTGCGGGACCCGGGCTTCACCGCCCTGCTGGTTACCGGATTCCTGCTCCTCGTCCCGCTGCTCGTGCTTGCCCTAGCCAGCTACCGCCGCCTCTGTCTGCGCCTCCGCCTGGCCGACTGCCTCGTGCCCTACAGCCGGGCGCTCTATCGGCGCCGGCGGGTCCCGCAGCCACGGCAAACTCGGGCCTCACCCGGGTCCCAATCTGTTCCTACGCCGGGGAAGGTTTGGGTCTGAGGATCCTCGAGTCAAGAACAACAGTAGGGCTGTCCTCCCTTCCGGTGGGCCCAAGGACTCGAAGCCAGGATCTTCTGCCCTCCCCCTACCTCTACTTGAGCCAGGTCCTAGCTTCCCTTTGGGGGACAGCAGCCTCTGTGGACCCAGTGCTGGTGAAAACTCCATGTCCCATGCTTTCCTCTGACTACCCACATTTGGATCGTAAACATCTGGGCTGGACCCTCCACACTCTCCTTCTACTTCTTTAACGTGAATAGGACAACTGAATCTTGTGCCCTCCTTTTTAGCTGCAGCTCCTCTAGAATTTTACAGGGCTGAGGGGCAGTGCTGGAGGTGAAGAAAAACACATCAATAAAGAATTTATGAACTGAGTGTGCCGTGAGCAGAGGGGTAGCACAAATACCATCACCCCTGCCCTGTGCCCAGGAGCAGGAAACAGATCCCGAGATTACAAATACTCAGGTGGGAAGCATCCTTCAGCTTCCTGGTATTTCCTCATTGCCTTAGTCCCTTCTTCCTGGTTAGACACCACACTTCTGTCCCTGACCCCAAAGTCACCTCCAGTCAATAGCGAGGGGGCCGTGTTTCACCCGCCTACCCCATTCCCCTTGGGGACCGAGTCCGTTCTCTGACCCCAGCTTAGAGGAACTCAGTGTTGCCAGGCCGGGGCGGGAAACAATGGGCCTTCCGGAGCAGGATGACACCCCTTCCCGCCACAATTCTGGCGCAGCAGCGTGGGAGGGAAGATGCAGGGGTCCACCCTAGGTTTGCCGGTCTACAGCTCTTGCCTGTTCCCCATCCCCAATCTCGAATTTAAGGGAAATTTTGGCACCCCTGGACATAAGGTTGGGGGAGGAGGGTCGAGAATGCTCTCGACCTTAGATAAACCCCTACCTCCTAGAGGTTGGGTGTACTATCTCTGCCCTGGCATCCAAGCTACACACAGACACAGGGCACATCGGTCATAAATTTAATGAAGTTTGAAAGTCATGCCTAATCGTGGTCAGAGATATGGAGGCCCCGCAAGGCTCTCCCTTTGCACCTCAATAGAAACGATGTGGTGTCCGGGTACCATGGCCAGGCCCAGCACACGGGGTTCCCCGGCAGAGAAGGAATCTGGAAAGAAGGGTCAGAGCATCAGGGAGCAGGCCAACGTGGGTCCCGCCCCTTCTGAGCCACGAAAATATGCCCCACAAAACAAGGGGTGCAGTCGGACCCTGAAGGGAAAACGCCTGCGTGAATTCCCGCCACATTCTCAAGCGGGTGTGCAACCCCCGGGCACTGACCCGACGGCTTGAGGAACTCCTGCGCTGAGCCCAGGATGACATTGCAGTCGCGGTCGGTACAGAGGAAGCAGCCGACCAGTGTCCGCCCATCTGTCATGCGAATGCGCATAGTCTTGTTGAGCAGCGCTTCTAATTGCTGCCGGGCACGCGCAGCCGGCGAGTCCTCGCGCTCCCCGTCCGAATCCTGCTCCAGGCGGAACAGGTACTCAGACCTTGCAGTCCTGCTGCCCGCCCGTCCGCGAAACCACAGCTCCCGGCAGCCCACGGGGCGCTCATACGAAACCCAGAGGCTGCCGGGAGCTGCAGTTTCCCCCTCGTCCCCCCATCTTGCTGCCCGACTGCCCCGCAATCCCAGAAACCGAGCCCGCGCTAACCCCGGCGCTGGAACTGCTTTGACGCCGACTGCAACATCCATTCTCCTCTCGTAGCAACATGGTCGGCCCAGCTCCAGCCATTTGCCCCCGGGCCCCCTCTGGGTCCTTAAACTTCCTAAGAACCTTTCGAGTCCGGTGGTCTGAGATCTCGCGAGCGCTCCGGACGTCTTTCCTTTCGCGAGATCACCACTCCTCCTCCTCCTTGTCTCCTCGGCAACTGCAGAGATCTCGCGAGCTTCTTCTACCCCAAACAGTGGCTCACCGAGGCCTATTGCGCTAGATGACTTAAAATATCGCGAGAAGTTTACCTGTATTTTCTTACACATCTTTAGAAACCCAGAAATTTAGCGAGAATACCTCCTTCCATCCTGTCTCCCCACCTTGTTTCTCTGCCTCCAGATAGTTCGTCCTGAATATCCCGTGTAGCCCAGACTCTGATTTAAAACGAAATGCGTTCGCTTTTCCCTGGAACTCAAACTATTCAATGTTTATATGCCTGATGTCGGAATCAGACTACGTTTCCCATGAGCTCTCACAGCCCAAGCCCCTCCTCGCCCTCATAGTGGTTCATCTCAGTGACGGTGGCCGGAAAAGGACAATGGTTTCCATGTGAGCGGGTAAACGCGCTCACCTTAGCTCCTGCACGGGAGGGAGAATGTTGTAGTATGTGTGTGCTGAGGAGCGAGGAAGCAGCTAAGGAACCCAGTGCCCGATAGAGCGAGAGCCATGCCGCGCCGGGGCCTGGTGGCTGGGCCAGAGTTTGAGTGCTTCCAGCGTCGCTATTTCACGCCGGAAGAAGTCGCCAGACATAACCAGCCCGAAGACCTTTGGGTGTCTTACCTGGGATACGTGTACGACCTAACGCCGTTGGCTCAGGAGTACAAGGGTAAGGGCCACAGGTTGGACCAGGACTAGGGTGTGTGTGGTGGTGGTGGAGGTAGGTGGGGCTGGTTCTTGGGTAGCCAGCATTGACAACAGCTTCTCCTTCCTAGGGAGCCTGCTGCTGAAACCCATCGTGGAAGTTGCAGGCCAGGACATCAGCCACTGGTTTGATCCAAACACCAGAGACGTGAGTTATGTTGGAACCTGGGGTGGGGTGGGGGAAGCACTGGAGAGCCATGATGGGGAGAAAAAGCGGGAGATAGCTGGAATCTGAAATAGTGATGGATGGGATCCGCGCCCAATCTCACCCCAAACTCAAACCCTTCTTCAAAGATCCGCAAGCACATAGATCCCCTGACTGGTTGCCTGAGGTACCGCACCCCGCGGGGCCGTTTCGTTCATGTCCCACCTCATCTGCCCCGATCGGACTGGGCCAATGATTTTGGGAAGCCCTGGTGGAAGGGGTCGCAGTACGAGGTGGGGAAGCTGTCTGCCAAGACCCGGAATATTCGCATCATTAACACGCTCACGTCGCAGCAGCACATACTGGAGGTGAGAGCTGGTGCCTGGGGACAGGTAGAGAGAAGAAACTGATGCTTTCAGGAGATCTCCAGACAGATCTTCAGGCCATGAGTTTGCCGTAACTGCTGAGAGCTGAATTTTCTCCCCTTTAAATTGATGTGACTGAGGAGCAGACCACCTAGGTCTCCAGAGTTGGGAATTCTAGGAGTGTCTGGGTTACAGAGTACAAGAGATCCCTTCTTAACTTCAGGGCACTGTTTTGGACAGTGATTGGACTCAAGACTATTCTATAGCAAGGATGAAATGAGGGGACACTGGCTTTGGCCATTTTGGGCCATCTGTTTGTTAGAAGTGGCTGCCATAAAGATAGTAGGATTTTGGCACCCTTCATTGCATGCTGAAACTTCAACTTTATTTCTGGGACTGTGGAGTGCCTGAAGCTAATCTCTGCCAAAGAAGGCATTCTGATCCTAGCTTTGTATATCTTGGGGTACTGGCCTTTGCTGTGTGTGTGTGTGTGTGTGTGTGTGTGTGTGTGTGTACATACTCATGTGTTCCATCCAGAATTCTGGAAGTGGGTGCTTCCGTGTTCTCCAGGTGGGGGCTCTGGAGTCAATGTGGGAAATCCTACACCGCTATCTTCCTTATAATGCACATGCTGCCAGCTACACGTGGAAATATGAAGGGAAGAACCTGAACATGGATCATACCCTGGAAGAGAATGGGATCCGGGATGAGGAGGAAGAATTTGACTATCTCAATATGGATGGTACACATTACATACCTGCAATATTGCTTTACTTCAATGACGACCTCACAGAACTATAGGAAAGGAGCTGTATGCTTGTATGGATTAAGACATAATTTGAGTTTGCCTTTTTCTGTCCTTGAACAAAAGACCTGGATTTAGACCTCCTTTTCCCTCTGGGAACTAGACTGTAGTTCCCATGCCCTTCTGAAGTATGAGCCTTATTCTCCAGCTTCCTTCTGATTTGCTCTGAGAAAATTAGGGAGAATGTTAGAAGTGAATTAATTAGTCTTAAAAATGACACAAGAAGACACAGTATCTTGGATAGGGAGATGTAGGGGAGAAGAGTTAAATGGAGCTCAGGCAGAATGTGATGTAAGAAAAGAAATCCTACACAAGGATGAGGGATAGAAGAACATTTTTGGCAATGGTGGAAATGGGATGGCTGTAGGAAGATGGGATTTACAAAGACAGGAGTAGGAATGACTATCATTGACCATAAAAAACTTGGCTTATCTCCTTTTTTCTTTTTTTTTTTTAATTTTTCTTTCCACATTTTGTATTGATGCATTGTAGGTGTACATAATGATGGATTTGTTGTTACATATTCATACATGCACACAATATAACAAGGTAATTTGGCTCTTATCACTCCCTAGCACTTACCCACTTCTTCCCTCCTTATCTCCTTCTTAGAAGAGTATTTAGCAGCTCAAACTCAAGGGAAAGAAAGGAAATAAATTGTTATCAGATAACCCAGTCAAGATATTATAATAGGTACTTTATTCACCTTCTTTATTATAGCTACCCCATAAAGTGAATGCCATTAACACCATTTCCCAGATAAGTCTTTTGTGAGGTATTCATTAGGACAGAGGCATATTAGTCACCAACAGAGCTGGGATGCAGATCCAAGCCTGCCCAACTCCAAAGGCTATGTTCTTTTCAGTGTAAAGGGACTGTCTCAATCTCAAACTTCATTGTAACATTTTTAACTGCTGCCCACAGACCAAGTATTTGGTATGTGGGTTTGTCCTGGGTTTGTTGCACAATGAGAAATTCTTGGCCTATTGAGTATCAGCAGTTACTGTGTTGGGAAGGAGTTAATCAGCAGAGTACTCTAGAGGCAAAGAGGAGGCTGGGAAAACCTCCTCTTTAGCAATAGCTATTGAGGCTGCTTCTTGTTCATTCCATAGCAAAATTTCTCTTCTGATGTTAATGAGGCAAAGAAATGGATATTTATTAACTTCTAGAAAAACTAGAGTAGGAAAGGGGCCTGTAGATTGGGACATTTTGGTGAGGGAGCACAACAGAGGCATCTTTTTCACCTGTGGACCTTTCCACTTAGAGGAAGACAGGGTTGATTTTGAAGGATTGTGATTCCAAAAAAGGTCACTTGACAGGGGACATGTAAAGAAAGGAACTAAGTAAGGCAGACAACTTCCAATGACCAAAAGAGAACCAACAGGGAACAATGGCTAGATTTCATCCCTTTTAATCTAAGCAGGGGAGGGAAATGGAGAATAACAGACAGGTGAACTTACTTGGCAGCACCAGGCAATAAATGAACCAGGGAAAGTTTAGTACATCTTCCTGGCTGGGGGCCTGAATCCAGTTCAGAGGAAGGTGGTCTTGAGAGACATGGGGTGGGCTGCATAGAAGTTTTCTGAAGGGCTGTGAGAAGCATGAACAAAGGTGGGGATATCCCTATTGGCTTCAGCTTCTGAATTCACTAGGATTGAGGGACTCTAGTCCCATGGAATGAAATAATCCATGAATTATCTAGGTCAATCATTGTGATATTTAATCAACTCTGCAATGATCTCATTTGTACCTTGTTTGCTCAACTAAACCTAAATTATTTGAGAATCCAAGTTATGCTGTTCCTCTCATTGCTAGCTTCAAAGCCTGTGCCTACAGTGTGTGCTTATTTTGCCCAAACTTGTCCCTCTTCCAGAGTATCCTACGTCAGTACCTCTTGCCAGAAACACATGCCTTTCATCATGTACCCAGACAGTCACCAAGTAGATTCTATCTGCTAAATATTGCTGGAATCCACCTTCTTTTCTCGAGTTACCATAATTTGTTTAGACTGCTGGGCAAACTTCCTAACCTGTCCTTGCATTTCCACTTCTGCCTTCTACATTCTGTCATAAGAGTGAGCTCTGATAAACAAACCTCAACATCTCACTTTCCTGCCTCAGATATTTCAGTGGCTTCCATTTGCTTTTTTTTTAAGTTGTAAGTGGACACAATACCTTTATTTTTACATGGTGCTGAGGATCAAACCTAGGGCTCTACGCGTGCTACGCGAGCGCTCTACCACTGAGCCACAACCCCAGACCTTCTATTTGCTTTTGGAATAAAGCCGTAATTTCAGAGACCCTGTATAAATCAGACCCAGCCTACCTTGCATGTCTCATCTCATAATATATCTCTTGGTTGCCTGTGCCTCAGACACACTGGCTGGCCTTCATATAGTGTCTTCTCGTCTTTACTCACCATACCTTTCCTTCCATGTTTTACTTTGGCTCATCCTAAATGTTTCTTCCTTAGGGAGTCCTTTTCTGATTTCTCAGTATAGGCCAAGACCTTTTGTTAAGTCTTCTCAGCACCATGCAATTTTTCAGTGTTTTTATAACTTTTGTAAAATTATGGATGTTACTGGCTGGCTGACTGTTAGACTGTAAGCTCATGGAGGCAGAGATCTTATATATTTGTTCTTTGCTGTATTCTCATTGCTGGGCATATAGTTGCTGTTCAATAAATGTTGATTGAATGAATTCAGGTATCAGGGAATTAATCTGTCTGTAATGACTATTGGGTGGGATGTTGTGTCCCGGGAGACAAGATGGAACCAAGAGATAGAATATCTGGCTCCTGTGCCACAGTTACTACACAGGTTTCTCTTTCCCTGCTTCCCATATACCCAAGACCAAAAGTTACTCATTGAATTATTCCTTAGTATACTAAAGATGTTTTGGGACACTCAACTTGCCTTTTCCCCATATGGCCACCAGGTGGCTGCAGCTGCCTACAGAGTCAGGGAAAGAGGCCCGGAGAAGGGAAAATCCTTCCAGTTCCAAAGAAGTTAGGATTGAAAGTGGCCCTTGGAGATTTGTTAGGGGGAGGGAAAAGTTCAGGGGTGGGGGGTGGGGGAGGAAGGACTACATGGGCACCATTCTAGTAGCATTAGATTTATTCCTTAATTTTTTCCCCCACAGCACATGTCAGGAAGGGAGTGCAGTTTGAGAAGTAACTCTTGAGAAAGGATGGGTAAGGGTCCTATTTACTGTTGTGGGTATATGGGGCAAGGTATAGAACTAAGGAAGAAATAAAAACTTCGCAAATTTTTAAAATAGTAGACTGCATTCATTTTTATTTTTTGTATAAAGTTTTCCACTACACTCTGCTTTGTTCTCAAAATATCCAAGAGTAGAAATTTGCATGAGGAGTATGTGCCTCAACCTAAAGCCTAGAAGGTAAACAGAACATGAGTGTAGGACACAAGTCCTCCTGTGGTGATCTCTCTTGTGTTAGAGGGAGTTGGGGCAGAAGATGGAGGATTAAAAGCTGCCTGTCTTTGGTAAACTGCAGCAGCTTCAAAAGATTCATTTGGCAAATGAATCTACAAGCCATGGCCTCTACACACATACATCCCTGGGGGGGGGAGGGTAATAAAAAAGCATATGTACTGGGCATAATGGCACATGCCTGTAAGCTCAGCAGCTCAGGAGGCTGAGGTAGGAGGATGTGAGTTAAAAACCAGCCTCCGCAACTTGGTGAGGTTCTAAGCAACTCTAAGCAGTGTGGCCCTGACCCAAAATAAAATATAAAAAGGGCTGGGTATTGGCTCAGTGGCCAAAAGCCCTTGGGTTCAATCTCTGGTACAAAAAAAAGGCACATTATTGCAGGAAGCCTACCTACTCATACCTACTCATTGGGACAAAACATCATACATGAAAAGGTAAATGAAAGGCTGGAGGTGTGACTCAGTGATAGAGTGCTTGCCTAGCATGCATGAGGCCCTAGGTTTGATCCCCAGTACCCCAGAAAAAAAGTAAATGTAAACAGAACATGATAAAAAAAAATTATAGAAAGGTTTCCATCCTCATGGCAAACCACATGTGGATTCTTAGCCTAGATATCCTTAAACTTTCTAAATACTGCATGTATATTTGGAGAAAAGTACTATAATTTCCATCAGCGTCTCTGAACAGCCCAAACCCCCTACCCCTAAAACAGTATACACAGGTAACAAAAATTTAAAGAGCCTCCAAAGTAAAATATAAAAAATGACTATACAATGTGGTCCCAGATTTCCCTGGTACCTCTCTCAGTGGTCTGCTTCAACCTATGTCATACCTGCTCTGTTTCCATGGCAGAAATTCCTAAAACTTTTAACCTTGGGGATAAGTAATGACTAGTCTAAAATGTTTACTACTGCTCCAAATTTTGATATGGCTGTGACTTGTTGCTGAGTGAAGGGATCCATCATTTGGGCTTGGGACTATTAACATTCAATCATGACATTAGGATACGGTTAATACATCCAGTCCTGCTGCTGAGTTTGGGAACAGCATATAAGTGTGTTGATATTGGGGGAACAACCACTTAATGATAGATTAGCAAGAGCACATGGCTTAGTTGCTAAGAAAACAGTTTAAAACCTTGGATTCTTACCTTGGAAGATAAGGCATTCAAAATACAGATATGCAGACAAAATACTGGATATTCTAGGCTCATGGGAAGCACTTTAAAAAGCTACTTTGTGAATAAGTCAAGGAGGGATGGGAGTAAAGAAGAGTGAGATGAGGAACAAGATGATAAAGACTGCTGAGTTTGAATCTGTCCCTGACAGCCACTCAGCTACTGCCTTTGGGGAGCTGCTACTTAGTGGGAGCTTGGGGATCCAGCTTCAATCACCTGACTAATTCATCTTTGTATCCCCAATAGCAACAAAGTGTCTGTCATAGAATGGCAGTAAATAAATGCTTGTTTCAGGAATGAATGGTACACATAACACACACACATACACACACATTCCACTGTGAAATATGTTAAACTCAAGTCGAACAGATTCAGATAATATAGTGTGCCTTGCTACCTAATCAGTGTCACTATGTGAAGTGAGCTGGAGATCTGGATAGTGAGTGAGCTCTGGGCTGATAAATTCTTTGGGTCCTCCTACTGAGCAGTAAGGAAAATAAAATACATAGGCTTGACCTTATGATCACTCTAGAGGAGTAGATATGACCCCATTACACACCATGGTATTTGGCTACATGTAATAGAAGCCTGGCTGTTGGAGTTTAACTACAAAGGATTGCTAAATGAATTCTTAGGAGTCTGCAGTTACTAGAACAGTGACTTCACTAGATCATCAATATCTCCTATTTCCCCATCTTATCCTCATGCTCATTGACTTTGTGGCTGCTCTATTTCTAGCCTGTATTGAAGGCAGGAAGGAGGGAGGGGACAAAAGAAGGACCTAGGACAGTAGTGCCTAGGTCAAAACAGCAAAAAATTTCCCAGATGTCCTTAGCAGACTTTTGACTATACTGCATTGATAGAAAATGCATAATATGATGATCCTTAGCTTCCAAGGAATCTGGGAAAGTATTTCATAACATTCAAAACAAAAGCAGGATCTACTACTAGGGAAGGAGAGAATGGATAGGAATCAGACATCTTCCACAAGCAGTGTGACAAGTGGTATGCATACATTCACTGACAAAAAAATACATGCACTTTGTGCTAGGCAATGTTCCAGGTACTGGGGATACAGTAGTGAATCAGACAAGTTTCCTGTTTTACTGGGGTTTACACTCTGGTGAGGTGAACAATAAAGCAGACAATATCCTTTTAAGTAGTATTTAAAAATTATAAGAGGTAGCTTCTTGAAGCAGGGCCAGGCTCCCCAGCCCAGGCAGTAGTTCCGGACCACAGGGAACGTTGCAGAGAAGGGCTGTCAAGCGAGAGATTCACTTGTAGGGCAAGGCTCCCCGGACAAGGTGGTAGTTCTGGACTGAAGGGAACTTGGAGGAGAGCTGCCCAGTGAGACTTCCCCACCAGATGAGTTTTCCCCGCTGGGTGAGGCTTTCCCACACGGGTGGTAGAACCAGAGACACAGGCCCAGACCAGCAGTGCCCCAGCCCACAGTCTAGTCCCCCTTTGGCTGACCATAGGTCAACAAGTGGAGGCGCCTCTGCCCACTAGCAGGGAATATACCCCACCTGAAGGCCACCACCCCTAGAGGGGCAGCTTCCTTGTGGATCACTGCATTATCAAGTTCCTCCAAGACTTCAGGCTACTGAAGGCTAGGAGGTGAGTTATTGGAAGTCTACAGGGATACTGTAAGTCAACAAGGGAAATCTGCAATATCTCAGAGTTTCACTACTAGAGGGGAAGATACCTGAGCAATATGAGAAAACAAGGGAAGAAAATGTCCCAAACAAACCTAGATGCTACATCAATAAAATCCAATGATAGCATGGCAGAAGAAATGTCAGAAAGGGAGTTCAGAATGCACATAATTAAAATGATCAGAGAAGCAAATGATGAGATGAAAGAGCAAATGCAGGCTTTGAATGACTGCACCAATCAACAGTTAAAAGAGCAAATGCGGGAAGCAAAAGATCATTTCAATAAAGAGTTAGAGATACTGAAAAAAAAAAAAAAACAAATCCTTAAAATGAAGGAAACAATAAACCAAATTAAAAACTCCATAGAAAGCATAACCAATAGGATAGAACACCTGGAAGACAGAACCTCAGACATTGAAGACAAAATATTTAATCTTGAAAACAAAGTTGACCAAACAGAGAAGATGGTAAAAAATCATGAACAGAATCTAAAAATTATGGGATATCATGAAAAGGCCAAATTTAAGAATTACTGGGATTGAGGAAGGCACAGAGAAACAAACCAAAGGAATGAACAATCTATTCAATGAAATCATATCAGAAAATTTCCCAAATCTGAAGAATGAAATGGAAAATCAAGTACAAGAGGCTTATAGGTCTCCAAATATACAAAATTATAACAGACCCACACCAAGGCACATTATAATGAAAGTACCTAACATACAAAATAAAGACAGAATTTTAAAGGTTGTGAGAGAAAAGAATCAAATTACATTCATGGGGAAACCAATATGGATATCAGCAGATTTTTCACCCCTACCCTAAAAACTAGAAGGGCCTGGAACAACATTTTTCAAGCCCTGAAAGAAAATGGATGCCAACCAAGAATCTTATACCCAGCAAAACTTATCTTCAGATTTGATGACAAAATAAAATCCTTCCATGATAAACAAGCTAAAAGAATTTACAAAAATAAAGCCAGCACTACAGAACATTCTTAGCAAAATATTCCATGAGGAAGAGATGAAAAACTATATAAATCAGCAAAGGGAGGAACTACCCTAAAGGAATAGCTAAATAAAGGAGAAACCAAGTTGTATCAAAAAAACAGAAATGAACCAAATGACCGGGAATACAAATCATATCTCAATAATAACCCTAAATGTTAATGGCCTGAACTCATCAATCAAAAGACATAGACTGGCAGATTGGATTAAAAAGAAAGATCCAACAATGTGCAGCCTGCAAGAGATTCATCTCATACAGATACCCACAGACTAAAGGTGAAAGGATGGGGAAAGGAAACATACCAGGCACATGGACTCAGCAAAAGAGCCGGAGTAGCCATCTTCATCAGATAATGTGGACTTCAAACCAAAGTTAGTCTGAAGGGATAAAGAAGGATATTTCATACTGCTTAAGGGAAGCCTAAATCAGCAAGATCTAACAATCACAAATATCTATGCCCCAAACATAGATATTTTGTTGGCTCATCCATGTATGTCAAACAAATCCTTCTCAATTCCAGGAATCAAATAGACCACAACACAATAATACTAGGTTACTGTAACACACCTCTCTCCCCACTGAACAGATCTTCCAAACAAAAATTGAACAAAGATACCATAGATCTTAATAACACAATCAATAATTTAGACTTAACGAACATTTATAGAATATACCATCCAACAAATAGCAAATACACTTTCTTCTCAGCAGCACATGGATCCTTCTCTAAAACATACCATATGTTATGCCATAAAGCTACTGTTAGCAAATACAAGAAGATAGAGATACTACCTTGTATTCTATCAGATCATAATGGATTGAAATTAGAAATAAATGACAGAATAAAAAACAGAAACTGGACTGGGGAGATAGCTCAGTTGGTAGAGTGCTTGCCTCACAAACACAAGGCCCTGGGTTCAATCCCCAGCACAGCAAAAAACAAAAAACAAACAAACAAAAAAAAACAAAACCAGAAACTACTCCAGCACCTGGAGATTAAATAATACACTATTGAATGATGAATGGGTAACATCTGGAGGGAAATAAACAAATTCTTAGAGGTAAACAACAACAAAGATACATCATATCAAAATCTCTGGGATACTATGAAAGCAGTTCTTAGAGGAAAATTTATTTCTTGGAGCGCATTCAATAAAAGAAGAAAAAAAAACAACAAACGACCTAACACTACAGCTCAAAGTCCTAGAAAAAGAAGAACAGAGCAACACCAAAAGTAGTAGAAGACAGGCAATAGTTAAAATCAGAGCTGAAATCAATGAAACTGAAACAAAAGAAACAATTGAAAAAATTGACAATATAAAAAGTTGGTTCTTTGAAAATATAAACAAAATTGATAAGCCTTTAGCCACACTAACAAAGAGAAGGAGAGAGAAAACTCAAATTACTAAAATTCGGAATGAACAAGGAAACATCACAACAGATACAAGTGAAATACAAAACATAATTAGAAGCTATTTTGAAAATTTATACTCCAACAAAATAGAAAATCTCAAAGACATCAACAGGTTTCTAGAGATATATGAATGACCTAAACTGAACCGGAGGACATACACAATTTAAATAGATCAATTTCAAGTAATGAAATAGAAGTCATCAAAAGCCTACCAATAAAGAAAAGTCCGGGACCAGATGGGTTCTCAGCCGAGTTCTACAAAACGTTTAAAGAAGAGCTCATTCCAATACTTCTCAAAGTATTTCATGAAATAGAAGAGGAGGGAACCCTCCCAAACTCATTCTATGAAGCTAATATCACACTGATACCTAAACCAGACAGACACATGAAGGAAAGAAAATTTCAGACCAATATCCTTAATGAACATCGACGCAAAAATTCTCAACAAAATTTTAGCAAATCACATACAAAACTATATTAAAAAGATAGTGCACCACAATCAAGGAATGCAAGGTTGGTTCAACATCTGGAAATCAATAAATGTAATTCACCATATCAACAGACTTAAAGTCAAGAATCACATGATTATTTTGATAGATGCAGAAAAAGCATTTGATAAAATACAGCATCCCTTCAGGCTCAAAACACTAGCAAAAATAGGGATAGTGGGAACATTCCTTAACACTGTAAAGACCATCTATGCTAAGCCCATGGCCAATATCATTCTAAATGGTGAAAAACTGAAAGCATTCCCCCTAAAATCTGGAAAAAGGCAGCGATGCCCTCTTTCACCGCTTCTATTCAACATTGTCCTTGAAACTCTAGCCAGAGCAAACAGACAGACCAAAGAAATTAAAGGGATAAGAATAGGAAAAGAAGAACTCAAACTATCCCTATTTGCTGATGACATGATTATATACTTAGAGGAACTGGGAAATTCTACCAGAAAGCTTTTAGAACTCATAAGTGATTTCAGTAAAGTAGCAGGATATAAGATCAATGCTCATAAATCTAATGCATTTTTATACATAAGTGATGAATCTTCAGAAAGAGAAGTTAGGAAAACTACATCATTCACAATAGCCTTGAAAAAAATAAAATACTTGGGAATCAATCTAACAAAAGACCTCTACAATGAGAACTACAGAACACTAAAGAAAGAAATTAAAGAAAACCTTAGAAGATGGAAAGATCTCCCATGTTCTTGGACAGGCAGAATTAATATTGTCAAAATGGCCATACTACCAAAAGTGGTATACAGATTCAATGCAATTCCAACTAAAATCCCAATGACGTACCTTACAGAAAGAGAACATGCAATCATGAAATTCATCTGGAAGAATAAGAAACCCAGAATAGCTAAAGTAATCCTTAGCAGGAAGAGTGAAGCAGGGGGTATCGCGATACCAGAACTTCAACTGTACTACAAAGCAATAGTAACAAAAACGGCATGGAATTGGTACCAAAATAGAAAGGTAGATCAATGGTACAGAATAGAGGACATGGACACAAACCCAAATAAATACAATTTTCTCATACTAGACAAAGGTGCCAAAAATATGCAATGGAGAAAAGATAGCCTCTTCAACAAATGGTGCTGGGAAAATTGGAAATCCATATGCAGCAAATGAAACTAAACCCCTATCTCTCACCTTGCACAAAACTCAACTCAAAATGGATCCAAGGACCTTGGAATCAGACCAGAGACCCTGTATCTTATAGAAGAAAAAGTAGGTCCAAATCTTCAACATGTTGCCTTAGGATCAGACTTCCTTAACAGGACTCCCACAGCACAAGAAATAAAAGCAAGAATCAATAACTGGGATAGATTCAAACTAAAACGCTTTCTCTCAGCAAAGGACACTATCAGCAATGTGAAGAGAGAGCCTACGGAGTGGGAGAAAATCTTTGCCACTCATACTTCAGATAGAGCACTAATTTCCAGAATATATAAAGAACTCAAAAAACTCTACACCAAGAATACAAATAACCCAATCAACAAATGGGTTAAGGATATGAACAGACACTTCACAGAAGAAAATCTACAAGCAATGAACAGATATATGAAAAAATGTTCAACATCTCTAGTAATAAGAGAAATGCAAATCAAAACTACCCTAAGATTCCATCTCACCCCAATTAGAATAATGATTATCAAGAATAGAAGCAACAATAGGTGTTGGTGAGGATGTGGGGAAAAAGGTACACTCATACATTGCTGGTGGGGTTGCAAATTAGTGCAGCCACTCTGGAAAGCAGTGTGAAGATTCCTTAGAAAACTTGGAATGGAACCACCATTTGACCCAGCTACCCCACTCCTTGGCCTATACCCAAAGGACTTAAAATCAACATACTACAGAGATACAGCCACATCAATGTTCATAGCTGCTCAATTCACAACAGCCAGATTGTGGAACCAACCTAGATGTCCTTCAGTTGATGAATGGATAAAGAAACTGTGGTATATATATATACAATGGAATATTATTCAGCCATAAAGAATAATAAAATTATGGCATTTTCAGGCAAATGGATGAAACTGGAGAATATCATGCTAAGTGAGATAAGCCAATCTCAAAAAACCAAAGGACGAATGATCTTGCTGATAAGCAGCTGATGACACATAAGGAGGGTGGGAGGGGGGCAAGAATGGAGGAAGGAGGGACTGTATAGAGGGAAAAGATGGGTGGGAGGGGTGGGAGGAAGGGAAAAATAACAATGAATCAAACACCATTACCCTATGTAAATGTATGATTACACAAATGGTATGCCTCTACTTCACGTACAAACAGAGAAACAAGAGGTGTCCCATTTGGTTACAATTACAATAAATTAAAAAAACAAAAAAATTATACATACATTCATTTATACACATGTATATATGTATTCATATACATACATTAATGCATACCTATATTAAATCATTTAATTCTCTCAACAAACTTAAGTAGATACTATTTTTTATTTATATTGACAAAAGAATATTAAAGCACAAAAATGTTGAACAACTCACTAACAGTCATACAACAAAGTAATAGAGCTGAGCTTTGAAGAAAGGCAGTCATAGCTCATTTGCCTAACCACTGAGTTGTACCACATCTCTGTGTGGCAAATGTAGGAAGCTATATCAGTTACCTATTGCTATTTTGCAAACCATCCGTAACCCATGTGACTTAAGTTAACGACCACCATCGCTTATTTTACTAATGAATCTACAATTTGGGTAGGGTTTGGTGGGGAAAGCTTTTCTACTCCAAAAGAGTGTCTACACCAAAAAATGTAAACTGGCGTATATCACTTGGAGCTAGAGGATCCACTTTCAAGATGGTTTGCTCATGGCTAGAAATTTGATGCTGGCTATCCGTTTAGTTTCTATGTGGGCTTTTACAAAGGGAAGTCTGGGTTTCCTCACTGCATGGTTCTAAGAGTGAGCTACCCAAGAGAATCAGGAGGAAGATGAATTATATGACCTAACCTCAAATTCAAGGAGAGGGAGCAAGACCTCCTCTCCTCCAGTGTCAAAATTACACTGGAAGATGAGGAGTGGGATATTTTGGTAAGTTTGGGAAAATACTGTTCATTACAGGTGCTTTGGAAACAAAAGGAGGGATATCTAACCCAGCCTAGAGTGGGATGAAGAGGTGGTCTTTGTAGGGTTATGTATAGGGGAGATGGGATGTTGAGAAATGAGCATGGCTTTTCTTGAAAACCTTAGCTGGAATGTTGGCCCCACCATTAATTTATTTATTAAAATGACTCTCTGATTTGTTAGGTACAGTGCTGAATTTAGTAAGACACAATTTCTGCCCTCACAGAGCTTATAGATTGGTGGGAGATTGAGACATTTGGGAGCCTCATCCTGCTTCCACTTTTACGCAATAGCTAAGGGGGATTTTAAGCTTCCCTGTTAAATATCTTCTAAGACTTCCTATTTCTCTTAAGTAGGAAACCCTTACCATGTTCCACAAGGACCTGCATGATTTGGCTTTCCAGCTTTTCTTGGTCTCCCACATTGGCCTTTCCATTCCTGAAATTCCCCTAAGCTCCTTCCTGTCAGCGCATTCTCACATGCTCTTCCTTTGCATGGAGCGCTCTACCTTCCACTCTTCCTTTGGCCAACTCTATTAAAGTTGCTCAATTAAATATCACTTTTCTAGCAAAATCTTCCTTGATCCCTCAAAATAGTGTCAAATCTCTTGTCATATCCTCACAGAATGTTCTGAAACATCTTAACTGTAACTAAAACATTTAGTGTAATTGTTTAATGTCCATCTTCCTCCCTTCTTAAACTGTAAGCTCCATGGGGACAACTCTTACTTGCCACCAAAACCCAGCACCTAGCCCACTGCCCATCCCAGAGTAGCCATTCAATAGCTATCCATTAAATGAGCAAATGTGTGATAAATACCATAAAAGAGCTAAGTATGAAATGTCTCGGGTGTACAGCAGGAGCACCTAATCCCTTCTGGGGGATCAGGGAAGGCTTTCTGGGGAGGTATCGCAAGCTGTGAACTGAGCGGCAAGGAGTTAACCAAGTAAAGAAGAGGGTAAGGGGGAGAGAATGCTTCCTGCAGAGAATAAATAGCATGTGGAAACATTAGAGATGAGAATGTAAGCTCGAAAGCAGAAGTAATGCAAAATGGTAAAGTTGAGAGGAGGGGGATTTGGCAGGTAATGAGAGATATGAAGGCCAGACCAGGTCCTGGGGGGGTTTATAAATCAGGTTGTTTCTGCTTTGTTTTGTTTTGCTTTGTTTTTTTAATTGACATGTAATTCACAAACCATAAAATTCACTCTTTTAAAGGATACAATTCAAGTACTTACCTAGCTTGCATGAGACCCTGGGTTTAATCCCCAGCACCACAAAATAAATACATAAATAAATATTTAAAAATAAAGTGTACAGGGCTGGGATTGTAGCTCAGTGGTAGAGCACTTGCCTAGCATGTGTGAGGCACTGGGTTTGATTCTCAGCACCACAGTTAAATAAATAAAAATAAAGGTCCTTCAACAACCAAAAAAAATTTTTAAAAAAGTGTACTATGAGACTTAAGAATTTTGTAGGAAGAACATTATCAGATTTGTCTTTTAAAAAGGTGACTTGAGGGGGATGGAGGGCGAGAGAATTATGGAGGAATTTTAGATTACATAGAGGGAGAGGAGGGAGGTGGGGTATGAAAAATGGTGGAATGAGACAGACATCATTACCCTATGTACATGTATGATTACATGAATGGTATAAATTTACATCATGCACAATCACAGAAATGAAAAGATGTACCCCATTTCTGTACAATGAATCAAAATGCTGTCTGTAAAAATAAAAAAATTAAAAAAAATTTTTTTTAAAGTGGCTTGAAGTCAGACATGGTGGTGACTTAGTAATTCTATAGACCTCTAATTCTAGAAACTCAGGAGACTGAGGCAGGATCATCACAGGTTTGAAGCTAGCTTTAGCAACTGAGTGACACCTTGCCTCAAAATAAAAAAATAAAAATAAAAACAAAAATTTAAAAAGGGCTGGGATTGTAGCTCAGTGGTAAAGTGCCCATGGGTTCAACCTCCAATACCGCTGCCAAAGTGACTTAACTACACTGCCAAGAAGGAATGGAATGGAGGGGAGAAAGTAGAGACAGGGCGACCTCATGCCCTTTCAGTAGTCTGGGAGACAAATGAAGACAACTGGAACTAGGTTAGTGGTGGTGGTCAAAGAAGATGAACTAAAGTTACTGGATAATTTATTGGGTAGAAGTCAGAGGGAGAGTGAGGAGCCAAGGATGACACCCAGGTGTCTGGTATGAGCATCTGGGAGGATGGTAAGTCCAATAATGGAAAAGGAGAATGCTGGAAGATGAAGATAATGTAAGTTTTAGTTAGCTATATAAGGTAATTCTGGGGTATGAAAGCACACATGTCCAAATCTTATTTGGTATGTGGGACTGGAAAACTCTTGGTCAGAGTTATAGGTGTGGGAATTGTTGGCAGATAGTAACTGTAGCCAAAGACAAGGATGAAATCATCTCAAAAAGGAAGTATAGTTCAGGTGTGGTAGTGCATGCCTGTAATTCCAGTGACTCAAGAGGCTGAGAAGGGAGGATCAGGATCATAAGTTCAAGATCAGCCTCAGCAACTTAGCAAGGCCCTAAGGACTTCATGACTTAGCAAGATCCTTTCTCCAAATAAAAACAAAAAACAAAACAAACAAACAAAAAAAGAGGGGGCGGAGGGGGTGCTGGGCTGGGGATGTGGCTCTAAGCAGAGAACCAGGCAGGAGAACCAGAACTTGGATAGACCCTGTCTCAGAATAAAAAACAAAAAGGGTTGAGAATGCAGTTCAGTGGTAGAACATCCTGGGCTCAATCCCTGCTACAAAAAAACAAACAAAAACATGCCACATATCAAGCTAAGCATATTTAGAAACAAATACATTATACCCCCTTAGAGCTAACTTCTGTCTCAATTCCTGTGATTTTAACAATAGCATCTCAATCCTTGAGTTATCACATCATCTGATTTTTTTCCTTTTCTTCAGGTCCACCCTGGTCCATGGAGTTTGGGTATATAAATTCCTGTTTTACCTCCTAGTAGCTCTAGTCTTGGACAAGATGATTAATCTCCTTTTTTGGGGGGATGGGGAGGAGGCTACTGGGGATCAAACCCAGGGGCACTTTACCACTTTACCAAATGAGCTACATCCCCAGTCCTTTTTATTTTTTTGAGACAGCGTCTTGCTAAATTGCCTAAGATGGTCTAGAACTTGAGATAATCCTGCTTCCACCTCCTGAGTAGCTGGGATTACAGGCATGTACCACTGCACCCAGTTTATTTAACCTTTTACCTCTGCTTCCTCATCTGCAAAATGAAGATTATGATAGTTTCCACATTATAAGGTTATTGGAGGGATGAGTGAATTGGTACATATTAAGTACTTACTTAGGCTAGTTCACCTAGACACAAAGTAAAACTCCATAAAAATTAGCAATCATAGCCAGCTGCAGTAGCGCATGCTTGTAATTCCAGCAGCTCGGGAGGCTGAAGCAGGAAGATCATGAGTTCAAAGCCAGCATCAGCAATTAGCAAGGCCCTAAGCAACTCATTGAGACCCTGTCTCTAATTAAATACAAAAAAGAGGTGGGATGTGGCTCAGTGGTTGAGTGCCCCTGGGTTCAATACCCAGTACAAAAAAAAATCATCCTATTGTCATCTTTTATACATAATTTATTTACTTTTATATTTTGAAATTATTGTTGATTTCTATGAAATCTTCATTTCAACAAGAAACAAACACCCTAAAGCTAGTGTGGTAGCACACACTTGTAGTCCCAAGTGGAAGTGGGAGGTGGAAACGGGAGGATCACTTGAGCTGGTAAGTTGGAGACCAACCTGGGCAAGAGACTCCATCTCAAAACAAATAAAATCAAAACAAAACAAAAAAACCCAACCAAACAAATAAACGAACAAAAACCCAACAAATGCTAGCTCACTTTCTACATCAGTATCTTCCTTTCTACTCCCTCCCTCCTGTTACTTTACAGTTGGCATTGTTCTGGAGCCAGTACATGGTCCAGTAAGCTTCCCGATCACAGCAGAGACAGGAAACAGATTTCTGGTGGGTCAGATTTGCAATGTTCTGTTCGACTGGAAGCCCACACTACAGTGCTTCTCTGGCCCATCCAACAATTTTATATGTTAACTTCCTGGATAAAATCTCTTTCTGCTTAAAGGAACTAAAGTTGCTTCTGTTACCTCCAAGTTCTCTAAAGTACATATTGCTTACTGAATGAATGCTTTGTGATAAATGGTATAAATATTTTCCTGGTTTTTCTTTTAACCTTGTTTATGATGTTTTGCATACAGTAAAATTTAATTTTATTGAGTTAAATCTGTAAGTATTTTTCTTTATGGCTGTTGCTCATGTAGCTTAAGACATTTTTACCTCCCGAAAAATATTTGCTTATATCACATTCTAGTTCTTTAAAACTTTTAATATAGCTGTTTAATCAGAAGATAAATCCTTCAAAATACTGATGCTAAACCTGCATATTTAACAATATGCATGTTTGTCCTTTTTTTCTTTCCTTCTGAGCTGGCTGAAGTTAATCCCTTCACTTGGGCTCTTGCTCTCACTCCTTCCTCCTGTCTCTTGGAAGTAGATAAGACTTCCTAATTTCAGTGTAAGGAAGAGATCATTTCTCAGTCTGTTACGGTTTAGATATTAGATGTCCCACAAAAGCTCATGTGTGAAATAATGCATGAAAGTTCAGAGGTGAAATAATCAATATATTAATCCCCTAATAGGGATTAACTGGGTGGTAACTATAGGCAGGGTGTGGCTGGAGGAGATGGGTCATGTGGGTGTGCCTTTGAATATATATATTTGTCCCTGAAAAGTGGAGCTCTCTGTGCTCCTTGATGGTCATGTTCAGATCTGCTTTCCTCTGCTACACTCTTCTACCATGATGTTCTGCATTATCTTGGGTCCAGAGCAATGGAGTTGGCCATCTATGGACTGAAACCTCAGAGACTGTGAGCCCCCGATAAACTTTTCTTTCCTTAATTGTTCTTCTCAAGTCCTTTGGTCACAGCAGCAAAAAAAGCTGACTAAAACATAGCCTTCTGACTAAGATCAAATGAGTATAAGGAAGAAGTCTGAGGAATTTGAATAAGTCACTGTGGAGAACTGACTTGCAAAGGAAACTGACTTGGAAAAAGGTTTTCTGAGCAGGAATACTAGTCAGAATGATTATAGTATTTTCTTCCGAAGCACTCTGTGCCCTGAAACAGAGTGCTCCAAGGCAAGGAGTTTGCAAGAAAGAAAATGAGAAGTGGGCACACTGGTACTGGCAGGAGAGTGGTTGAAATGATAGACCATGGAATTTAAACTGAACAGGAAAGGAGGTGAAGATGGAATGGAGCTGATCAGGAGAAAATTAGGCATTAAGAAGAAAGAATGTCTCATGGGTGCTGGAATAGTGAGGTGTAAGTAAACAAGAGAGCTAGAAAAATAGTAAGTGATGGCCAAAGTGGAGGGCTTGAATTTAACATTTCAGAAGAGGCAGGTACAAAGGCTGAGGATGCAAAAGTAGGATGGAGAATAAGGTCTCTGGAAATCAGGAATTTGAGGAACTGAGAGGGTGATAAAAGGATCTTTCACATGGATCCTTAAGGTGACCCAAGATGATGGCAGAACTAAGCCAAGATCTTAAACGAATGAGGGGAATGGTCAGGAAGTAAGTAGTTGGCTGTACAGGAGAGAAGTTAAGGAATATACAGCTAGACTGCAGGAGCCTTCAAGGAATACAAGCTTTTATATAAGATAAAAGGGAAATGTGGAAGCAAACCTGGAGAAAGAATTAGATTCACTCAGATATATGATGTGATGGTTCCAGGTCTATTTTATATATTATTTTAAAATGTCTATTTGGGATTATCAAATTTCATGACCACTGTTTCTCATTCATGCTCTCTCCCTCTTCTTGTGTGTGCATGTGTATGTGTGTTTATATATACATATATATATTTGTGTGTGTACGTGTGTGTATATATACACACATGCATTTATATATATTTATATATTCGGATTGTTTATTAATTTATCTAGCCAGCTAGTATTGGGGATTGAATTCAGGGCCATGTGCATGCTAGGTAAGTGTCGTACCACTGAGCTAAACCCCCAGCCCCTTTTTGTTTTTAAATTTTTTAAGACAGGGTCTTGCTAAGTTGTTTAGGTTGATGTGGAACTTGGGATCCTCATGCTTGAGCCTCTCCAGTTCCTAGGATTACAGATGCACAATTGTGCCATACTCTATTTAACTTTTTTTCTCTCCCTGTGGTACTTGGGATTGAATTCAGAGGTACTTTACCACTGAGCTACATCCCCAACCCTTTTTATTTTTTTGAGACAGTATTTCACTAAGTTGCTAAACCATCCTGGAACATATGATCTTCCTGCCTCAGTCTCCCAAATAGCTGAGATTATAGGTGTGTGTCACCATACCTGGCTTATATTTAACTTTTTGAGGAATAGTCAGTTTGTACTCTTCTTGACTTCCATGAAGCATCTAGCGCCAAGGATCCTGCCTTCCTTTTGGAACCTATGTTTCTATTCTTCCATAGTAACACTATCTGGTACATCTACCACCCTAAAAATTTGTTTTTCTTTGGTTTGTTTCTCTTCTCCTCCCTGCCTCCAACTTTCAAATTTTCCCCAAGGTTCTGGCCTCTACTCTTCACTTTATATTCCAACAATTCTTACTCTTTCAAGAGGTAACAACCTCTACTATAACTTTCAATCATGAAATTACCACTCCAGTCAGATGATGTCCAATGCCACCTGTTAAATGCTTTCTTATTCAGCCTAGACTGCCCTTCTTTTCCTGTCTGCTATATAAATTCTAGTTATCTTTTGGGGCCAACTTCAAACATGAATACATGTGAAAGTTCTTCACTGACTCCCTCTACCCCCCATACAAGATTTCTCTGAACACTCAGATTTTACAGTGCATAGCAATAATCACAATCATATACTCATATTTATCTTTTTTTAGAAAATATTTTTGTCAATGGATCTTTTATTTTATTTTACTTATTTATTTATATGCAGTGCTGAGGATCGAACCCAGGTCCTCACTCATGCCATGTAAGCACTCTACCACTGAGGCCCAACTCCAGCCCCTTATATTTAGTTTTTTTGTGCATGTTTATGTCTGATCTCCTCCCTTTACCTATCCAATCTCCTGGTTACTTGACAAGCTACTTGACAACATTTTCAAGTTGCTTCAAAAGATGTACATGAAAAAATAAGTCCCCTTTCCTAGTGGCAACTACTATAGTTTCTTGTATATTCTTCCACATACACCCTATGGATAGTCACATATTTTTTTCTTTCATAAATGGCACCATATTATATATACATTCTATAACTTCCCTTTTTCCCCTCATACTTTAATTAGTCTTTAAAGTGGAACCTCTCTAATGTTTTCAAAAGTATACCAGTATATCCATCGATTACACTTTGCTTACATGTTTTTCTCTTCAAAGAACCAGAGATTAATGAGGAATGATTTCTTTAGAAAAATCAAACTACTTTTTATATCATTTAGCTCCATTTGCTAATGTGATCAATGAGGCTACTTAAATTGTTTATGCAAATTATACTTTCTTATTGTAAAAATTCAGAATTAACAATGAAGTTAAAAATCTTTGATATGTGTACCTTCAGAATTTTAAAAGGCAGGTATATAAATATATCTCTAGAAATATATAGCATTGTTTTTAGTTTCTTTAAACACAAATAAATTAAATAATATCATAATGTAAATATTGTTTTCCAGCCTGGTTTTTTCCATTCAATGGTATATTAAGGAATCTGACCATGTTTATACATACAGATGTAACTCACTTTTCATGATTGCTGTATAGTTTGCTTAGCTATTCCTCACGATTGGATATTTTAGGGTGTTCTGAAGTTTTTGCTACACAGTGTTAAAATGAACATATTTGCACATGTTATTTTATGTACAAGTGTGATGACTATATCTCAAAAGTAGATGCTAAGGAGGATGTGGTAGCACACACCTATAATCCCAGCAACTTAGAGGGCCCAGGCAGGAGGATCACAAGTTTGACGCCAGCCAGGGCAACTTAGTGAAACTGTCTCAAAATTCTAAAAGAGCCAGGGCTATAGTTCAGTGGTAGAGCATTTACCTAGCATGTACTATGTCCTGGGTTCAATCCCCAGTACCGCAAAAAAAGAAAAGAGCACAGATGGTAAGAAGTCAAATCATGTGTCAAAAAAAGTTTATAAGTGTAAATTGGACATGGTGGTGGTGTGGTGCATGCTTATAATCCCAACTATGTGGGAGACTGAGGCAGGAGGATCCCAAATTTGAGGATAACTTCAGTATCTTAGCCAGATCCTGCCTCAAAATGAAAAAATTTTAAAAAGGGTTGTGGGTGTAGCTCAGTGGTAGATCACTCCTGGATTAATCCCACTACTGAAAAAAAAAAAACAGTATGATAAATATAATTAAATTGACCTTTGCCAGTTCTATGGTATAACTGTTATAAGTCAATAATAGTTACATATATGACCTTCAATTTTGGCTTCCTTTAAAACCCTAGGACATTCTATTGACTCAGAAGTTATATAGTATATAATACAAAGTACACCAGAATGGAAATTGATAGATTCAAGTCTTGGTTCTGTCCCTAACTAATAATTTGGTCTTAGGCAATTCTATCAATACCTAAACCCAATTTCTGGATCTAAAATGTGGTACCTATACTTTTAGTAGCATGCAAGACACTTTAATTTTTATTGATTTTAATAATTAGTTGTATTTTTACATAAATTAGGAAACTGTAATTATCAAATCTAATCAAATATTTATGGATAGTATTTCTAGTAACATAAAATTTACTTTTTAAAGGACAGTCATTTACGTTAAAGAAAAGTTCATCATGCCTCGCAAGCACAAGGCCCTGAATTCGATCCCCAGTACCACAAAAAAAAAAAAAAAAAAAAAAAAAGTCCATCAGCTGGATGCTGTGGTGCATGTTTGTAATGCTCGGCTTTGGAGGTTAAGGCAGGAGGTTCATAAGTTCAAAGCCAGCTCCAGTGACTTAGTGAGGCCCTAAGCAACTCGGTGAGACCCTGTCTCTAAATAAAATATACAAAAGGGCTAGGGATGTGGCTAAGTGGTTAAGTACTCAACAAGGGGTTCCTGACTTTTTACTGTTTAAGGACATTAAGAACCACAAAACCCTGACCTATATACTCATCATCATTATGTTATAAAAAAGACTTAAAATGTTTTATAATTATAAAAAGTAAATATAGCTAAAAAAATTCAAATTGTACAGGAAATATTAAGAAGTCATTTTCAACCAGGTGGAGGAGCACAGCTACTCAAAAGACTGAGGGAGCAGGATCACAAGTTGCAGGTCAGCCTTGGCACTCACTTAGCAAGATCCTGTCTCAAAATGAAGGAACTGGTGATATACCTCAGTGGTCGAATGCCCCTGGGTTCAAACCTCTGTACTGCAATAAATAAATAAATAAACAAAAATTTTAAAGCCACTTTCTTGCTCTCTCTCTCTAAAATCCACTCATGGACCTTTTTCTATACACATCTATCTCCCTTTTACAAAGGACATTTTTAGCATTATGACTGTTTGGGTACATATGTAATTGTGTATTTATACATACATGTGTACATATACATGACACCTACATAATATTTACAATATGTATATATAAACACGTGTACATACATCTATTATATGTTAAATATAGTATATTACATATTTATCCTACATAAAAATATATAGAAAAAATAAAAAATTTCAGAATAAAGGACAGGCCTTTTGGGAAGGGGCAAGTGGCGACCACTGATTTAGGTGACCTCCCATTGCTAAAATTTCATGATTAGGTCTAGAATATCCTGACCATTTATGTGCCTTTCATTATTATCAGTAACATATTTGGAAAAATCGTAGATTGCAGAGTTTTTACTTCCATCTACATATTGTATGAGCACAAGTCTGTGCTCTTTTACTCATTGATTTCCTATATCAGTTTTAACCTGGGGTCACAGACTTCAGGGTATTCATAATACCATGAACATATGTGTGATATTACATGTATATACTTTTTAAAAAATTCTTTTTAGATGTTGATAGACCTTTATTTTATTCATTTATTTATATGTGGTGCTGAGAATCAAACCCAGTGCCTCATGCATGCTAGGCAAGCACTCTACCACTGAGCCACAACCCCAGTCCTATACTGTTTTTTTCCTGGGGAAAAGGTTTATAAGTTTTATGATCCAAAAAGATTAGAAATTATTGCTTTAGATAAATTTCTTGATTTTGCTTTATATAAATAATATTATTGTCTGGGCATTCCCTCAATGTTTTTTCTAGTTTTTTTTTTTTCTTTTGTATGTATGCAGGGAACATCTAATTTCTGATTTGCATTTGATAGCTACATATCTGAATTCCTTGTTCTCACCTTAATAAGCCTAATATTTAAAAAAGGTAAGTCTTACCAATTAATCATAGGGATTTAATTTAAAAAAATTTTTTTTCTTTTGGTACCAGGGATTGAACCCAAGGGCACTTAACCACTGACCACATACCTAGCCTTCTTTTTTTTTTTTAATTTTAAGACAGGGTCTAAGTTGCTTAGAGCCTTGATAAGTTGCCTCAGCCTTCTAAGCAGCTGGGAATACAGATCTGTGCCACCATGCCCAGCTAAAAAAAAATCTTTTTTTAAAGTACAGAAAGACAGGAAAAGGCAGAGAGTGATGCCCACGTTGAAACTGACAGGCAGGGAGACAAGTAGCTCGAGTTAGTGAGACACACAGGCACAGAAAAAAGGTCTAAGAACAGTCAGCATAGATAGGCAAAAGAAATATAGAGAAACTTGGAAACACAGAAGGAAAGACAGAAGAACTGACCAAGTAGAAAAGAAGAAGGGTAGAAAAACAGGTTGATAGAAAAAAATGACTGACAGGCAGGCAAGATCACCAAGAGAAACACAAACAAGCAAACAGAAAGGAGAGAGAGAGAGAAAAGAAAGGCACACTGATGAAGAAAACTATAAGGTGAGAAGGAAGACAAAGTGATAATAGTGTTTTATACAACAGAGTGCCTTATAATTATTGCAGGCAGACAGGGAGAATCCAGCAGACAGATGGGGTGATAGAGAGATACATGTCAATCATACAGAACAGAGAGGAGGTAGCCAATCAGAAGGAAAAGCTAAATACCCAGACAGATACAAGGAAAGAAAAAATAAACAAATTAAAAGAGAAGTGGTGGGTGGGGGAATGGGAGCAACACGGAGATAAGAAGTTAAAACAGTTGAATTCAGGAATATAGACAGTAAATAAGCAGAAATGAGAGAACAGTGTATTGTGTAAAGTTTTATCATCTTTCTCAAAGAAACCTGGTTAGAAGCTGAGTCTTTGTCTCCCCCCAAAGAGTTATGTTTCTAAGGCAGCATGGGAGAAGATCCAGAAGGAAGGACGAAAAAGGAGAACAGTTTTAATAAGGAACAAAACTTTTTAGATGAGGAGAAAGACAAACTTTTGGAATAGGCCCAAGTCAATCACCTAAAAGGAGCTGGGTACAGAGGTGCATGCCTGTAATCCCAGATACTGGCGGGGGTGGGGGGGGGGGCAGTGGGCTGAGGCAGGAGGATCACAAGTTTGAGGCTAGCCTGGGCAACTTGGTGAGATCCTTTACAAAATAGAAAATAAAAAGGATTGAGGGTATGGCTCAGTGCAAAAGATCTCCTGGGTTTCATCTCAAGTACCAAATCAAAACAATACAAAACCCTCAAAGGACTTCATAGAATTCATATAGGAAAGACAGAGCAGGCCACTGTCTATTTGTGTGTAAGCACAGCTTACAAACTACCTGTACTTATTAATTGTACTTTATCTATCTGGTAGTTTTTAGCATATTCATTTAGTACAATCATGTCTTTCTTTTCTCAATTAATAACATATTTCAGCAATAAAGAGAACAAGAGTGTGCCTCCAGACAACTAGAGTAGAACAGGAGATTAGGAGAGAGCAAGACCTTCCTAAGAATTCCTTTGGTACTGGTAGTAAAAGCAGGTAATAAGCAACAGTCAATCAAAAAGGACAAGTGCCACCAAGTAGAATCAGAAAGACAAAAGGCAAGAGGTGGCAAGTCATGCAAAGTTAGGAAGGAGACTGATAGAGAAGAAGCATCCAGCAAAACTGGAAAAGAAGCATTAAGGAATACAGCAAAAACCAAGTAGACTTGTGTATGTATAGACTTCTCTCAGGCATTATGAAGAAATGTCACATAGTGGCTGCCTCTGGGGAGAGGAAGTCATAGCCAGGAAGAGAGCCATGGGAGGCTTACTTTGGACCCTACTAGTTTTATACATTTAAATTTGTATACCATGGTTATGTCTATTCAAAAGTTAACTGGGACTGGGCGCTGTAGCAAATGCCAGTAATCCAGCCATTCACGAGACTGAGGTCAGAATATTTCAAGTTTGAGGCCAGCCTGGGCCACTTAATGAGACCCTTTCAAAAAATAACAAATATTGGGAGCCAGGCACCGTGGTACACTCCTTTAATCCCAATGGCTCTCGAGGCTGAGATAGGAGGATAGTGAGTTTAAAGCCAACATCAGCAACAGCAAGTCCCTAAGCAACTCAGTGAGACCCTGTCTCTAAATAAAATACAAAATAGGGCTGGGGATGTGGCTCAGTGGTTGAGTGCCCCTGAGTTCAATCCCTGGTACCAACCCCCTCACCAAAAAAAAAAAAAAAAAAAAAAAGTACTGGGGATGTAGCTCAGTGGTAGTGATTGTTTAGCACATGCAATGCCCTTCATTCAATCCCCAACACCACACACATAAGTTGATGGCAGGGGGTGAAGAGACTAAAACAAAATAAGAAAAAAATAAGCAGAGATGTGGATATCAAAAGCTTGCTAAGCAGACAGTAAAAAGCAGGAAAACAGAGACTGCGAGAATGGCAAAAAGACTGAGGCAGGCAGCCTTTCTGAGGAAGCAGAAACAGAGAAAGAGATGACTGAAATGGAAGCAAGGGTGAGGGAAGACAAGGTAGGAGATATGATACAAAAGCAGATAAGACTTTGGGGCAAGGGATTACTGAGAAGTCTGGAGAGAGACAATACCCATTGATGGGATGCAGGCAAAAAATAAGTCAAGGGAGAAAGAGGTGACAAACAGAAAGAGGGAAAAGATATAGGCATTAAGCGGTAGAAGAACAGAAAGCAAGTAGGGGAGACAGGCAAGAAGACAAACTTAATGGGAAGCAAGGAAAAATGATGAAAAGAAATAAACAGGAACAAGTAGAAAGGCAAGATAAGAGGCAAAGCAAGATGGGGATGGCCATAGCAGGACCTGGAAGGTAGACAAACCAAGAGATGCAGGCTAAAAAAAGTGATAGAGACAGGCAGGCGGGGAGACAGATGGCTAGAGAGAGAGTGGTGGGCAAACAGCCAGAGAAGCAGACAGACAACCAGAGAGGGAAAAAGGCTGCCAGCCAGTGAGGAAGAAGCAGACAGGCAGGCAGGCAGACACCATAACAAGAGCAAGCAGGTAAAGAGGCAGGCAGAAATAAGGATAGAAGACGACAAATCAAGAGGTCAGCAAGGAGAAAACAGATCAGGAGAGAGATGCAGACAGGCAGAGGGGGAGATGGATAAGGAGAGAATCAGGCAGATTAAGAAATCTATATGTAAAGCACACTCAAGAGAGAAAATGATGAAGGTCTGCATAGGGATGCACATGGCCCCCAACACCTGCAGATCATGGTACATGTGGCAGGCAGGCAGACATTCAGCATAAAGTGAGAGGACCCAAGGCAGAGAGACTTGCAGAGCACATGATGCATATTGTGCCCCCACCAACACACAAACATGAAGACACTTTCCAGACCGTGGTACGATCCACAAACACACACAGAGGAGGTCAGAAAGGTGGAGTCAGGCACACACACGGAAGAGCCACACACAGAGATGAGATTGGGAAGACAGAAGAAAACAGAGGACAAAGATGGAAAGTCACTTGGAGATGATGCACACTGAAAGTCAAAGACAAGAAATTATCAGTGAAAAATAAAGACACACATAGAAAAGCTACACACAGAAAAAAAGGGGATACCCAGATGAACTCGTAAGGAGGCTGAGAGAGAGGATAAGAAAGCGAAAGCTAAATTGAATGGAAGAGGAATGATTTGGAAGCACAGGCAAGAGAATTTCACAGATCAGATTATTAAAAAGAAAAAAAAAAAAAGAGGTAAACCAATGTTCAATAACGTATACATTAGTGGGGGTTGTAGGATATCAACAATAAGCTTTTTATTTTAGCCTTGTAAACAAAAATTTGTATCATATTCCCTTGTCACTAATACTTTCTGACTGCTTTCCACCTACCCCTCTTTTAGGGTGCTCTTGAGCAGGGCTGGGGGCCAGCAGTTACACTTCAGAGGTAGAGAAATGGTCCAGGAAAGAGATCATTCTATAGGCCTGGGATGGGAAGCAAGGGAGGGAGCAAAGTGAGTTCAAAAGAATGAGAGAAAACTAGAGTAAGAAAAAGGTAAGGGACAAAAAGGGCAGAACCAAAGATAATTTACCCTCCTTCCTTTACTCCATTGGCAAGTTGTATTTTATGTCTAGACCTCTCTGATCAAATCTGTTTGAGAAAGCTACTTTTGGACTCCTTTTCAACTGTTCATCTGATTCCTGGTACCACTTTAAGATAAACACTAGGGTACAGATGGAAATCATGGGTTAGCAAGTTAGACAAAAATGTCTGAGTGTAACCCCTACCTCAGTCCCAGTTAGTTTTCTCTTTCCTGGTACCTCAGTTTCTTCTACTTTATCAGTGCTGGAGATCATGGAGGAAGGGAAATATACTGAAACAGGAGAAAAGAGAAAATAATTTCACAATCTTCAGACTTTCTCTCAGCTTTATTCTAAAAATCTGTTCTATTTATCCCCAAATTAATTTCCTAAGTCAGGTTAATTTTATATGCTAGCAGTTGGGGGAGGGGAGGTTGAGGGAAAGGGGAGAAAAGTGAAGATAAAATTTACAACAATTATAAATCACTGAAAAGGCTGGGCAAAGGGGAGAATCAAACATGGACTCCTTTGAAAAAAACTCAATCATCGTATCTATTCATATCTCTCCCCCAAAAGTCACTAGGATTTCTGTCACTTTTTTTAAAGAAAGGAGAAAAAAATCCAGTACTGCTTCTCATTTAAAAGATACGTACACAATTAAATGCATTTTGACTTCAATGAGGTATGAAGAAACAGAGTTATATATAAACATATATTTCATCTTTTTCCTTTTCAATGCCTGAAGGGGAAAAAAAAAAACCTTCACATCAAACCACTCCCTTCTGAAGTATTCAAAAAAAAAAAAAAAAGCTTTTCTTTAGAGAAGGGAGGTGGGGAGGAAGAGACTAGTAAAGAAAAGAAAAAAAATTCAATCTAGTTGGACTAGTATCTAACTAGTTAACCTTTAACAATTTATGCTGATGTCAGACTGAGCATGAGTACTGATTAATGCCCCCCCCAAATATTTTTTATAAGGGGGGGAGTTAGTCACAGCAGCCATTTTTGTTTTATGCAGAAATCCTTCATGCCCCCCCAACACACACACACACAAACACACACACACACACACACACTTCAGTACACAAG
Source organism: Sciurus vulgaris (assembly GCF_902686455.1). Taxonomy (NCBI): domain Eukaryota; kingdom Metazoa; phylum Chordata; class Mammalia; order Rodentia; family Sciuridae; genus Sciurus; species Sciurus vulgaris. The sequence goes on along the minus strand of NC_136463.1, from coordinate 54,023,961 downwards.
GAAAATATCTCTATTAATCTGTGCACTAATCAGTTATGAAAAAAGGGAGAAATTTGCGGGTTTCTGGGTAGAGGGTTGGAGATGGGGGTGTAACAGGGAGGAGAATGGGGGGGTGAAAAATGAAATATTAAGCCAGCCATTTTGTTTTAAAAGGGGATTTTTCCCCCCTCTTTCTTTCTTTATGGAGGGGGTGGCGGTGCTGGAGGGGGGGTTGTTTTAAAAATAATTTCAAGGCGGCCATCTTAGTGCCTCAGCTCTGAGAAATATTTCTGAGCGCCCCCCTCAGAATTTAAATATATTTAAAGCAACGGAGAGGGGGGTAGAGAGAAGTCGAAAACTTTTATATACATATATATATATATATATAATTTTTTTCTTTTTAAAAATCCCCCTTTCTTGTTCTCTTGGGAGGAAAGAGAAGAGGGGAAAAAGTCTCTCCTCAAAATTTTCCAAGAACATTTTTGGGGGTGGTTCGGCCCCCCTCCTCGGACGGCGGCCCCGAGGGTGGGGGTTTTGGAGGGGGGTGGCCCGGGGGTTTGGGGGGCTGGGGGAGGCGGTGAGGAGGAGGACGCCGCCGCCGAGGAGGAGGAGGAGGAGGAGGAGGAGGAGGAGGAGGAGGTGGTGGTAGCGGTGGGGGAGGCGGGCGGGCGGTGGGTGGGGGGGTGGGGGGGGGGGCCAGAGCCACAGGATGGCTTCCCCTCTGAGGGACGAGGAGGAGGAGGAGGAGGAGATGGTGGTGTCGGAGGAGGAAGAAGAGGAGGAAGAAGAGGGCGACGAAGAGGAGGAGGAGGTGGAGGCGGCCGACGAGGACGATGAGGAGGACGACGACGAGGGAGTACTCGGGCGCGGGCCGGGCCACGACCGGGGCCGCGACCGCCACAGCCCCCCCAGCTGCCACCTCTTCCCGCCGCCGCCGCCGCCGCCACCGCTGCCCCCGCCGCCGCCGCCCCCGCCGCCAGGTAAGCGGCTGCCCGGACTCCCCCCAACAAGCCCAAGTGGGAGCCGCGGGCGCGCGAAGCCGGGCGGGGGCCGGGCACCCACCGCGCGGCCGAGCCGAGGCGAATCCGGGGCGCGGGACACTGTCTCGGGCCGGCGCCCTGCGGCGGTCCGGGCGGTCCCCGCGGTCCGGGCGGCCGCGGCCGCGGGGCCGGGCCTCCTCCCCTCCCCCGCCGCACCCCTCCCCCGCCGCCGCCGCCGCCGCCGCCGCGGCTGCCGCTGCCGCCGCCCGGGCTGGAGAGCGCTGGGCGCGAGCTGCGCGCGCGGACCGGGCCACTCGGTCGCGGCTTTCGGGGGAGGAGGAGGAGGAGATTTTTTTTTTAACCCTCGGCGGGGAGGGGGTAGGCAGGAAACGGCCAAGGCGAAGCCAGGGCCCCCTCCTTGGCCGAGCGAGGGACCGCGGAGACCCTGGCGGCCGGACGGCGGCGTGGGGGAGGGGCGCATGGGGGAGGGGCGGCCGAGCGAGCGCCCCTCGGACTGCGACCCTGGTGGGGTTGCACGGATCAGAGTGGAGTTTCTGTGTGGTGTGGAGCAGACCGCGCCCCCTCCCCCGCTTGGCGCTTGGTCCAGCAGAAAGGGGATAGTGTCCATCGGACCCCTATCCACCTGCGGGAACTTCGGTGCCCTCCAGCTCTAGGGCGTGTGGTGGCACGCGGGGAAGGGGTCCTGTGAATGTGGGCGACTGATGACTAGGGGAAGGTAGTGGCAACACTCCACTCAGACCACTTCCTGGAGTTAGACTTGAGCTACCCGCTCCCCGCCCCCCGCCAGGGATCCTGAGAATCACTTAAGATTGGGGACCAGAGGAAAGTGGGGCTCTAGATGCCCCAAGACCACCCCCTTAATCTCTCTTCTGCTTTGGGCTCTTTTGTGTCAAGTGTGGGCCCCGTATTCCCCTCATGACCCCGTCAGTCTGGGGTGGCCGATCTGCCCAGCTGTGACTCTCACGTGGCTGCCATTCACTGTCACTCACTCTTTAGCTGAAACCACCCACACCCTGACCACGCTGGGGGGCGTAACCTGCCCACCCAGCTGCTCTGCAGTTTGACCATCCCTCAGCACCCCTCTCCCTGGATGACAAGTCACCCGGCACTCTGGGCGGCACTCTTCTGAGGTGATGGAGATAGACTGCTGCCTGGCATCAGGAACCTAGCAGTGGCTTCCCTCAGAATACCCTTCTCATGGAGGGATTTTGGGGCTTCGTTGAGATGGGTCATCCTCATGGTGTTCGAACCCGCTGCTTGGGGACATCCACACCCCAGGTCTCTGGCGGCAGAACAACACAGATGCTCCAGACTTCAAAACGTCTACCATCATGCTCTTTGTAAAACTGTCATATTGATCCGTGTGGCTTATGTGGCACATGTTCTTATCTAGTTGAAGCAACCTTTGAGGAGGCAGCGAGGGAGTGCTTTCTTGTGTGGGTCTGGGGGTATGTGTTTAGTGCTGACTGGTTCAAGTCTCTTGTGCCCCCAGGCTTGTCTTACAAAGGGAAAAGTTTTTAAAAAGTTATCCCAGAGAGCCGGCAGAATTCATAGGAGGGGGAAAAAAAGAGTCGTGGGGAAAGGATTGCCTGTAGGGTTGCCTACAGCAAGGTGCTGAAAAGAGGGAAAGAAAGAATGTCAGGTGAGTTAGGGGATTGGAAGCTCTCACCAATTTTGTATTCTGAACTTGGAATTTGGTGTTTGGGTATTTTTGATCCCGGATCTGGGTATGAGAGAGAGAGAGAGGAGCATGAAAGAATCTAAGGTTGAGATGGGTCTTTGTGTCCTACTCCCTCCCCTTTTCCCTCTTTGCTTTCTGTATCGTGAAGAAACGTCAGACGCTTTTAAAATGTTACATCTAAAGTGAAATCCCACCTCTCCTCTCTCCCCGGGCAATGTTATCTCCTTTCAGCCCTCCGAGTCAAATGAGTGACCCAGATACACCCCCTCAGATGACTTTCTGAGGTAAAACTTTGGAAAAATATTTTTAGCCTGCTCATTATCTCTGTCTACCTAAGTGTGGGGAGAATAAGCCTCCTCAGAGGAGATCTGCTCAGGCTGCCCTCCCTCATCCTTTTCTAGAACATGAATTTGTACATCTGAGAGCTCTCCATTGTTTTTCAGTCCAACAGCTTTGATTCTCACCATTTTGTTTTACATTCTTACTCAAGACCAATTTTATCCCTTCCCCCTCGCTCCAGTCTCCTTACATTGTTAAACGTTTAAAATAATAGCACTCGTGTTCGTGGGGGAAGGGAGCAGGAAGCCAAAAAAAAAAAAAAAAAAAAAAAATCATTTCTTCTCCCTCCCCCTTCTGGCAAGTCTAGAGAAATAATATAACATAATATATAGATGTGATTCCTTGAGGTGGGGGTGGGGAATGATTGTGGGTGGTGCGGAAAATTCTGGTAGTTTCTTTGCAAAAGGTCTGAAAATACAAACCCACCCCCTGCGTGCAGTACGCATGTGCAGCAGACCTATTATGGAGGTTCGTTGTGGGGGAGGGAGGGGAATTTGAGAAAAAATAAATATATGTGTGAGAGATTGATGGTGAGATTAGGAGAGAGGGGCGGGTAGGAGGCGAGGCTTTCGTTCAGGCTCCTCCCCTGGGCTTGAGCTGCCAGGCTCCGCCCTCCCTCCCCGCCTTCCCGTGATCTGAGCCGGGATGTGGGAGAGTCTGGGCTCCCGGCCAGCATTGAGTGGCTGCTGAGACAGAGGTTAGGACTTAGATTTGCTTTATTACCCTCCCTTGCCTTCCTTCGCCCGTTCTCCTTTGCCTTCCCCGCCACTGACGTCCGCCCAAGTTCGGGAACCTCCTGCTGGGCGGGGGGGAGTGGAGTTCACAGACTGTGCGGCCCCCACCCCCAGCTGGGAGTGACCCAGGCCACTTCCCTGATCCTTTGCCAGTTGGCCTGCCCTTGCCACTGCCCCGGCAGCCTCCGTTTCCATGTTCGTGTTAACCCAAGTCCCTGGGGTTCAGGGGAGCCTGGCGTCTTCCTGACTTCCTATTACAGGCCAGCGCTCTGTTTTCACACTCTGGCCCTAGGCAGGCAGCCCCCTTTTAACACACACACCCAGTGCTAGAGTGTTGTCCTGGACCTGCGGAAGGGGACACTGGTTGCCAGAGTTAGGAGAAAAGGTAGTGTGAAAGGAGGGAGGTGCCAGTAATTTGAGGCAATGGAAACCCAGGCCTCCGGTGTTAATTGTGGCTAATTTTCCCGGCTGTTGAGGGAAGGAGGATTGTATGTCCTAGAGCTAAGGGCTGGGCCAAATCCAGGCTTTCCCCTCTTGCTGCAGCTGCCTCTGCCTGAACAAGACAGGTCTGGCTGGTTAGTCTAGGCTTTGGTGCAGAAGGCTAACCAGGGCCTCAGCCTGTGTGGCATTAGTCTGTGTGGCATCTTGCTTTCCTCTTTAGGAGCAACACTGGCCCCCAAGCCTCAACACACTGGAAGGGGTCTCGGAGTATGGGTTGGGGGGGACATCAGGGAAGAACCTGCCCTGGGCCATCTGACAGAGGTTTCTGGTGAGAATCAGGGATCTAGCTCTGCAGAAGCAGGTACAGGCTGGCTCCTGGATTTGTGCTTCTGAGTGTGTGTACATTTGAGAATGCACATGCAGGGTGTCTCTGTCAGGTCTGTACCTATATCTTTGTATTGTTTGGTCTCCTGTATTGTTTTTATAGGGTTGAATTGGGATGTCTGAGACAGAATAGAGGGGAAGGGTAAAATTGGGATAAAGGGTGCAGCCCTTGGGTTCTCAAAGGGAGCAAAAATATGGGAATAGATTTGGAGGCAGATTTCAGGCCATTTGGAAGGAGGCATATCATTAAGGGAATCTGGAGATTTCCTTCTCTCTAGTTAGAATCAGGCAGATACTCTGATCCTGTGGGCAAGAAATGAAAATGACTGGCTGAGGATTTCTTTTCCTCTAGGACTATGTTGGTGACAGGATGCCTGTGATTATCCGAGAAAATGTAAATAGAGGCCTCCCTCTTGGCAAAAAGGATGTCAGGCCTCCAGGGTGTTAGTGTGAGAACCCAGGTGTCCACCTTTGGCTCTCCCTTCTCAGCATCTGGCTTAGGGAGCTGCCAGCTTGTGTCTCCCCACTCCAAGTGCTGGGGTCAGGCCAGGCCAGCAGCTGGGCATGGCTTTCCCCAGTTCCTGGGCAGGATGCCAGCTGGCGAAGTGAGGGGAAGGCAGGAGGAGTCCTGGCGGCGACTGAAAGGACCTGCCACAGTCAGATCCCATGGCCTAGAGCCTGGTCCCTTGTTAGTAGGAGGGGAGAGAAGGGAGTGGTTTGGCGACTCTTCCTTTCTGACCCCTGACCTCCCATTCAGAACCAGAGCATCCCAGAGTACTCAAAACACTCTGTTTGTATTCAGTGAAAGGCAGCAAGGTTTGGAGGAGTTAATGCCCAGTTCCTAGAGAGTGAGATTGAGACAGTGGGGAACAGGGTGTGGAGGGGCCTTAGAGACTGGGAACCTAGAGGCTTATGTTTTCTGACCTTCTCTGCTCCAAAGATAAGGATGATATTCGGCTGCTGCCTTCAGCGTTGGGTGTGAAGAAGAGAAAGCGAGGACCCAAGAAACAGAAGGAAAACAAGCCAGGCAAACCTCGAAAACGCAAGAAACTTGTAAGTGACAAGGATTTTTAACTCTGTGGCAAGCCTCAGGAGATCTTTCCCAGAGACTTACATTTTCTTTTTACTTGATTACCCAGGTAAGGGAGGTGCCCTGAAATCAAGGAGGCTTGGCCCCCTCACACTCCCCAAAACCTATTGCTCTGTATCATATGGATCTAGAACCCTAACCTCATTCTCTACAGCCTGGTGAAGAGCCTGGTCATTGTTGATGTGACTTTCCTAGCAGCCAAGAGAAGCAGTCTTGGAGGAAGACTGTATGAGTTCAGAACCCTCTGTCTTCTTGGGCAATCTATTTAGCTCTCTGTGCCTCAGTTTCTTCATCTGTAAAGTCAATAAACAAATCAGTTACTATCTCATAGGATTGTTGTGAAGATGGAAAGAGTATGTTATGTGCTAAGAACAGTTCCTGGCACGTGGTAAGGATGAATAGATGTTATTTTTATTTCTCTTTCTTAGGACAGTGAGGAAGAATTTGGCTCAGAACGAGATGAGTACCGGGAGAAGTCAGAGAGCGGGGGCAGTGAATATGGAACTGGACCAGGTCGGAAACGAAGACGGAAGCACCGAGAAAAAAAGGAGAAGAAGACAAAGCGGAGGAAAAAGGGGGAGGGAGATGGGGGCCAAAAGGTGAGTAGGATTAGAGAGCAAGGGTGAACAGTCAGCATTAGAGAGGCATGTCTAATATTTGACAGACAGGCATGAGCATGGAGGGAAGCCCCCAAGGCTGTAGTCTGTGAGGGATAGGGTTGGAATAGAGAAGGGAGCAAGAAGCTGGTAGATAAGTATTGAGGCATGTGTGGGGACCCAGGAGAGGAGCTGGGGAGCACCCACCTCACTGAAGTCCCCCTACCCAGCAGGTGGAACAGAAGTCGTCAGCAACTTTACTTCTGACATGGGGCCTAGAGGACGTGGAGCACGTGTTCTCTGAGGAGGATTACCACACACTCACCAACTACAAAGCCTTCAGCCAGTTCATGAGGTGGGGTGGGACTGGGAGGCCTCTTGAACAGACAGTTAATTTTAGGGAGGTCCTGGGTCCCTCTGGAATCTGATGAATAACTCTCCAGAGAAATTCACAGCCCATGCTCACAAAATTTCACACATTAATTTCAAGACATTCTTGAATTTCTAAGGATCCCAGAATCCCAGTTAAGAATTCTTCATTGAGGGGTTTGGGGGCCAGAGATCATGATTCCAATCCTAGGTTAGGGAACTGTCCAGCAACAGTATATAATGAGCCCTTTCCTAACCTAGCAGTCCCATTTTCCCCTAAATGACCTCTTTAGACACATCCTGGGAGATACCATCTGTGTTTCAGAATTTCCCTAGCTTATTTATCAAGTCTCTACCCCTTCCTTGGGTCCCAGTAACAATGGAGAATGCTTTGCTGGCAGTAGGGCCTGAGCTACAATGGCTCTCAAAGTAGAGAATAGCCAAGATATCTTTTGGGGAGGAGGTATTTTAACATAGTAGTTATTGTCCTGGAAGCAGCTATGGTGAGGTTAAGGCCCTGGTGTCATCTTGGGCAAATTACTTAATTTCTTTGATCCTCAGTTTCCTCACCTGTAAAATAGAAATAATAATGGTTTGCACTGATAGGAATCTGTGTGGATTTGGTGGGATAGTGAGTGCAATGCCAGTACATTTGGCATCTAGCCCCAGAGGATGTTAACTGGTAACTGTCTTAGTAACGTCTCACCTACCTTACTGCTAAAGATGGTACTTTTGTCATCAGTCAGGGCCACACATATCCTCATAAAAGCTTAACACCCTACTGCAGAGCAGAACAATGTGGCCATCAGTGTTCCAGAATTAAAAGTGTTTTAAACTGTGAAATAGTATACAAAAGTAAACCATTTCAGTTGATATTCTTTTTTATTCTTTTTAGCCTTTTTTTGGCTTTTAACTTTCATTTTGCTTTTTTTCTGGCATTTTTCTTATTGTTTTTGAAATCTATTTTTCTTTAAAACTTATTTATTATTTAAATTGATTTTTTCTTAATAGGACATATTTTTACCACCCAGGAATCCTACCACATGTGTAGATTATTGATGAGGGAAGATGGCAGTGTTCTAGACCATCTGTGAAGGGTTGAGTTCTGCTTCTGTATTTACAGACCCCTAATTGCTAAGAAGAATCCTAAGATCCCAATGTCTAAGATGATGACTATCCTTGGGGCCAAGTGGAGAGAGTTCAGCGCCAACAACCCCTTCAAAGGGTCAGCAGCTGCTGTGGCTGCGGCAGCAGCAGCAGCAGCAGCAGCTGTAGCTGAGCAGGTGTCAGCTGCTGTCTCCTCAGCCACTCCCATAGCACCTTCTGGACCCCCTGCCCTTCCACTACCCCCTGCTGCTGATATCCAGCCCCCACCCATCCGAAGAGCCAAAACCAAAGAGGGCAAAGGTAGGAAACCCTTTATTCAACCACTGTTACCCCACCTTCCAAACTGAACAGTTAAATTATAGCTTAGAATTCTTGTCTTCCCAGCCCCAATTGCTAGAAGAGAAACATTTTCTAGAAAGAGGGTCTTAGTGAAACCATGGCCCACAGAGTAGTCCCCCATGTCCTTTGTTTCCCAGAAAATGTCATGACTTCTCTGGTTTCTCTCTGCATTTCTACACTCATTCAGGTCCAGGCCATAAGAGGCGGAGTAAGAGCCCCCGAGTACCTGATGGACGTAAGAAGCTTCGGGGAAAGAAGATGGCACCACTCAAAATCAAACTAGGGCTACTTGGTGGCAAGAGGAAGAAGGGAGGCTCAGTGAGTGACCCCTTCCTTTCTACTAAATATCTAGGCATCAAGGGCTGGGGTCCAGAGACAGGTCCAAAAGGGAAGGTGGACCTGGAACCCCAGGGTCTAGGGAGGGGAGTGGAATCAAGTCTGCCTCACTGACAACCACGGGGCTATGGGCAGTATGTTTTTCAGAGTGATGAGGGCCCTGAACCAGAGGCTGAGGAGTCAGACCTGGACAGTGGCAGTGTCCACAGTGCCTCAGGCCGGCCTGATGGCCCTGTCCGCCCTAAGAAACTAAAGAGAGGCCGACCAGGAAGGAAAAAGAAGAAGGGTAAGGCGTGTTTACTCTGTGTGAGCTTGTCAGTCTGCCTTTCTCCCTTCCTTTGCTCTTTTTCTTCTTTCCAATTTTGACTTCTCACTCAATTCTTTGTGTGTGTGTGTCCCTCCCTTCTCCCCAAATACCTATACCTTTCTTTCTCTCTTTTGCTTGTGTTCCCCCCCCCCTCTCTCTCTCTCTCTCTCTCTCTCTCTCTCTCTCTCTCTGTTTCTCTCTTTCTCTCTCTTTTTCCCCTTTGCCTTCACTGGGGTATATGACAGTCCTGGGCTGTCCTGCAGTGGCCGGGGAGGAGGAGGTTGATGGCTACGAGACGGATCACCAGGATTACTGTGAGGTGTGCCAGCAGGGTGGGGAAATTATTCTGTGCGACACCTGCCCTCGTGCCTACCACCTCGTCTGCCTTGATCCTGAGCTTGACCGGGCTCCTGAGGGCAAGTGGAGTTGCCCCCACTGTGTGAGTACCTTGTGCCCCTAGGAACCCACCCACATCTTTCCTCCTTATTTTCAGTTATTTTCTTTCACCCCCAAATACCTGGGGCATCAAGGATCCTAGTTGGGTGCTTTCCCCCATCCCTTCGCCCCCAGAGTCAACATTTATGGAAACTGGGGTGTCCTGTTCCTTAGTTTTCTCTAGTCTTCTCTGCACTTCTAGGATTTGGGTATCCTGTTTTTATCTCTTATTTTCTAGCTTCACTCCTTGTCTCTTTTCTTTCCTTTGTGTCTGTCCTTGGCCTTCTAGGAGAAGGAGGGGGTACAGTGGGAGGCCAAGGAGGAGGAGGAAGAATATGAAGAAGAGGGAGAGGAGGAAGGGGAGAAAGAGGAAGAGGATGATCACATGGAGTATTGCAGAGTGTGCAAGGATGGTGGGGAGCTCCTGTGCTGTGACGCTTGCATTTCTTCCTACCACATCCACTGCCTGAACCCTCCCCTGCCCGACATTCCCAATGGTGAATGGCTGTGTCCCAGATGCACAGTGAGTAGAACCACCTTCATAGCACTTACCATGAGGCCTGACCCCTTTGCCCATCTCTGGGGCCCAGATGTCTAGCTCTTCCTTTCTCCCTACCCTCCCCTTATGGCACCTTTCTTCTCCTAACAAGGGGTTCTTGCTGCCTTTTTTCTCTCATATGTGTCCAACTTGAAGTGTCCAGTGCTGAAGGGTCGTGTGCAGAAGATCCTGCATTGGCGGTGGGGGGAGCCACCTGTGGCAGTGCCGGCCCCCCAACAGGCAGACGGGAATCCAGATGTACCACCCCCCCGCCCTCTTCAAGGCAGATCTGAGCGAGAGTTCTTTGTCAAGTGGGTAGGACTATCCTACTGGCACTGTTCCTGGGCCAAGGAGCTTCAGGTACAGGAGCCTTTCTTTTCCCCCTGTTCTGGGACCTTGATTATTGCCATTCTTATTCCAATCTTCCATATCCTTTGTTTTCTTTCATTTTAGACCTCTGTTCTCATATCCTTACAGCTTCCTTGGTTTCCATATGTGGTTTTCTTGGTCTCTAGTCCTCTTTCTCTTCATTTCCATTAGCTTTCTTTCCTTAGATGCCTTTCTTCACTTCATTGAATTTTGTGTTTTATCAGTCTCTCTGGTTTTTTTTTTTTTTTTTTTTTCAGATTCAAACCCAAGGCCTGGCAAATGCTAGGCAAACTCTCTACCCTTGAACTATATTAGCCCCTCCCCACTCTTAATAACCACATTCTCTGCCTTTTTTTGTTGTTGTTGTTTTTTGCTCTTTATGGCCCCACCCAGGCCGTCTTTTGACTGTTCCATCTGTTCTTTTTATTTGTTCTCCTGCTTTTGCCTTTGCTTTTTTTGTTTGTCTATTTTAAAGCTATCATATTCTCCCAACAGCCCTCTTCTCTGTCCCCCTTCGTCCCCTCTGGATGTTGGGATTATCTCTTTCTTTCCCTCTGTGCATCAGCTGGAAATCTTCCACTTGGTAATGTACCGAAACTACCAGCGGAAGAATGACATGGATGAACCCCCACCCCTGGACTATGGCTCTGGTGAGGATGATGGGAAGAGTGACAAACGCAAGGTAAAAGATCCGCACTATGCAGAGATGGAGGAGAAGTACTATCGTTTCGGTATCAAGCCAGAGTGGATGACTGTCCATCGTATCATCAACCACAGGTGAGTCCTCAGTCTGTGGGAAGGCCAACCCAGGGATATGATACTGTTCTTACTGTGGCGATGACCCTATGTTAGTATCTGTTGATTGACTAAGTGACTGATGGAAACTCGATAACTCTTGCTGAAGCTCCAGCCCCTCTGACCTTGCTTCCTCTAGGGGGGCAGGAGAAACAAGGAGGAAAGTCCAGCCCAGCATTTGTCCTTGCTTTCACTAATTTCCCAATAGCATAAGAGATTCCCACAATAGGTCTGGGAATGGGGGCATGAAAACAAAATATGAGAAGAAGCACAGTTCATCCAGATTATTTCTTTCTTCATAGTACTTATTATTGCCTAATGTTATGTTTTTTTTATTTTTTAGTTGTCAATGGACTTTATTTAATTTATTTATTTTTATATAGTGCTAAGAATCAAACCCAGTGCTTCACACATCCTAAGCAAGTGCTCTACCACTGAGCCACAACCTCAACCCTAATGTTATGTTATATATATCTCATTGCTGCCTTCCCAGTAGAATGTAAGCTTTCTGATAGGATCATTTGTCTATTTTGTTCACTGCTGAATCTAGTGCCTGATACAGTGCCTGGCACATAGTAGATGCTTAGTAAATACTAACTGGAAGAATGAAGGATGGAGGATTCTCCAGGGGTATTTTGTGATAGTTGATACTTAGATGCCATCCTGAAAAGATTAGCATAGTACTTCAGTCATTCTGAGCATTGAGGGTGAGGTAACAAATGCTTTGTGTTTGCTGATTTTTGTGTTTATCAAGACATCTTGCTCTTTGTGATACATATTATTTTTCTCCTCCTATTCCACAGTGTGGATAAAAAAGGGAATTACCACTACCTTGTGAAATGGAGGGACTTGCCCTATGACCAGTCCACATGGGAAGAAGATGAAATGAACATTCCTGAATATGAAGACCATAAGCAAAGCTACTGGAGACATCGGTGAGGGAACCAGGTCATGGATTAGAGGGAGAGTAAGGATGGCACCTGAAAGCTAAATGAGGATGAAGTAGGAACATACCCAAGCTAGAGTTTAGGGAAGTGGCAGCCTAGGCTGGGTTGTCTGGGGTGGGGGGGGGGGGGGGGGGGAAAGAGCCAGTACGTGGAACAGAAATAAGATCTGTCCTGAATAATAGGTAAGAGGATGCTTGGGAGTGGAGAGGGTTAGCTTTCAGGGTAAAATGTGAATAGTGATGGTATATAGACTGGGAGAAAGAAAATGCAAGAAAATCTAGGTAATGGATAGTGGGTTCTGAAAAAGTGGGAGGGGTTTTAAGAAACAGGCCTCACTCAGACATATTCTTTTCCCAGAGAACTAATTATGGGTGAGGACCCCGCCCAACCTCGCAAGTATAAGAAGAAGAAGAAGGAACTGCAGGGTGATGGGCCTCCCAGTTCTCCTACTAATGATGTAAGTTCTCTTAGCCAGCCTTTCCCTTGTCTGGAGCCATGGTGATTGAAGATTTTCATGCGGCTTTTGACATAACTTCCCAGAATTTCAGCAATCTCTTTGAATAGCAGCTCTTCTCTCAGTGTTCAGCATTGCCTCGGGAAGAGGCTAGGAATTTTGGCATAAGAGTGAAAGCTACTATAGATAGCAGAGGGGCTCTTTTATCATCTAGCTTTTCCCCATGGTGCTGCTGCATGTTGTTTTAAGGAATGAGGAGAAGAATTAAAGATTAGAACTTTGATAAGCTCAGGACATAGTAGAGGGAATTATAATCCAACCTGATACTGGGGCCAGAGAGGGAGGAGGAGACCAAGACCAGAGGAGCCCTGACTGTTCCCTTAACTCTACAGCCTACAGTGAAATATGAGACTCAGCCACGGTTTATCACAGCTACTGGAGGAACACTGCACATGTACCAGCTGGAAGGACTGAACTGGCTACGTTTTTCATGGGCCCAGGGCACCGACACAATTCTAGCTGATGAGATGGGGCTGGGCAAGACCATTCAAACCATCGTCTTCCTCTATTCACTCTATAAAGAGGTGCTGGATTCTAGGCCCCTGAGTGGGTGGCTGGGCTAAGACCTAGCTTAGACTAGGGAAGTGGCGTGGAGGATGGATTGACATACCAGATAGCAGGCTAGGTTATACACCCTGGAGCCTAGACTAATGTGCCCCATACTCTTGACTCCAGGGCCACACAAAAGGTCCTTTCCTGGTGAGTGCTCCACTCTCTACCATCATTAATTGGGAGCGGGAGTTCCAGATGTGGGCACCCAAGTTCTACGTGGTGACATACACGGGTGACAAGGACAGTCGGGCTATTATTCGTGAGAATGAGTTCTCCTTTGAGGACAATGCCATCAAAGGCGGCAAGAAAGCTTTTAAGATGAAGGTAAACCCCTTTACCTCACATCTCTGAGACCCTCAGATCTGTCATTTTTTTACCTCAACCAGTAATTCAGTTCCTGCATTCCCCATTTGCCTTCCTCCCTCCTTTCTTCTGCCTGTTCTCATGCCTCTGCACCCCATGGATCTGTGTGCTGGACTGGTGGGTAGAAGTTTAGGGGCCATGTTCAGTGACTTCTGCTTGGAGTCCCAAGTTGGAGCACAGAATATCTGGGTAAAGAATGAGGGCTAGAGGTGCAGGTGCATGGCTGTCAGGTGGCAGCTGAATATGCAGTGGTTGTATTGGCAGAGGGAGGCACAGGTGAAATTCCACGTTCTCCTGACATCATATGAGCTGATCACCATTGATCAGGCAGCACTTGGCTCCATCCGCTGGGCCTGTCTTGTGGTGGATGAAGCCCATCGACTCAAGAACAACCAGTCCAAGGTGAGAATGAGTCCCAGGCCTGAGAAATTTGAGGCTGTGGATCCCAGCTTGCCCTGGTCTTTAAAAACAAAATGAAACAAAAACCAAGTTCTGAGAGGAAGAGTTCCTGGGAACCTCTGGGGAAGGTCTTGCCTAGAGGAGGGAGAAGACTAAGAATTTGGGCCCTCTGATTTTTGAGGGAAAAAGGAGTTACGGGCAGGAAATGGTCAGTGTGGTGGGTCAAACACTTGTCACTGATTAGCCATTTCTCCTGCCTATTTTTGCCCCATCGTCTAGTTTTTCAGGGTCCTCAATGGCTATAAGATAGATCACAAGTTGCTACTGACAGGAACCCCACTGCAGAATAATCTGGAGGAACTCTTCCATTTGCTGAACTTCCTCACCCCAGAGAGGTTTAAGTAAGTGGCTTACTAAGGGTTGTCTGCATTAGAGGAAAGCCCCAGAGGCATGGGGGAGCTGATAAAGAATTAATCTTAGATGAAGAATGGAGAATACAACCTGAGGTTGGGGGAGAAGAATTTGACAGCCTGTTAATTTCTTTATTTTCTCCTGGCTATTAGCAACTTGGAGGGCTTTCTGGAGGAATTTGCTGACATATCCAAAGAGGACCAGATTAAGAAACTGCATGATCTGCTGGGACCACACATGTTGCGGAGGCTCAAAGCGGATGTCTTTAAGAACATGCCAGCCAAGACAGAACTCATTGTTCGAGTAGAGCTGAGCCCCATGCAGAAGTGAGACATAAAAAGTGGGCTACCTGGACTGGGGATTGGGGATTTGGTGGCAACTTTCCAGGAGTTAATGACAAATATGTTATTATAATTTTTTCCTTTATATATCTTTTCTCTGCCCCTGACCTGGTCTTTAGGAAATACTACAAATACATCCTGACTCGAAATTTTGAGGCCTTGAATTCACGAGGCGGTGGGAACCAAGTGTCATTACTTAACATCATGATGGATCTTAAGAAGTGCTGCAACCACCCATACCTCTTTCCTGTGGCTGCTATGGTAGATACAAAGATCAGGGAACTGATCAAATAGCTAATACTCTGAAAACCTGGGAGAGACCACATTGAATTGGGGGGAGCTGGGCCAAAAGGCCAAGGACTTGATCCTTGGAGGAGTAGTAATTTGAAAGTGTGGAAGTTGAATTTGGGCTTCTGGCTTTCCAGGCACAGTAAGAATAAGGAGGCATATTTCCTGACCCTCTCTTCCTTGTCCTCCCTGTTCAGGAGTCCCCAAAACTCCCCAGTGGGGCTTATGAGGGTGGAGCGCTTATTAAGTCATCAGGGAAGCTCATGCTGCTGCAGAAGATGCTACGGAAGCTGAAAGAGCAAGGACACAGGGTACTCATCTTCTCACAGGTGACCCATCCCCTCTTCTCTGTTTCTGCTTTCTGTCCCTTCCTCATCAGCCATACCTTAATTCCTGACATCTTTCGTATGACTGTTCTGGTATGATGGATTATAAGATTCCATCCATAAGAGTGCCTAGCATAGCTACTTCATCCCTAGTTTCTGAAGACTCTTGGAAGTTAGAGTCCAGGTCCTGTTTGGCTGATTAGTGGTAGGGTGAGGTTGAACTATCTGCCTCCAGGGAGGCCTCTGGGACTAATGCTATTTCCTAACCTTATCGGTAGGTGCGAGGGGCAAAGACCTTTTAGAAATCTGATGAAAACTATACCTTTACTGTCCAAAAACTGCACTATAGGTACATTTTGTATAGATTTTGTGGGGGTTCATAATGATTTCTCTTATGAATGCTTTTTGTAGGTCTCAGGGAATCTGTCCTAGGAGAAATGGTCTTTAATCAAGAAAATATGCAAAGAATGCAGAACAGTGAGGAGATGGGGATGGGAGGAGGGAATGCATTCAAGATACTTAAGACAGGGCAGGGATTCAGGTGTAAAGCTTGGGGTTGAATTTGAGTAAAGGGATAGATTGACGAGACAGACCCATCCTACTGCCTTGGCATTTCAGACTCCTTCCTTTTCCCTTGCTGTAGATGACCAAAATGTTAGACTTGCTAGAGGACTTCTTAGACTATGAAGGCTACAAGTATGAGCGCATTGATGGTGGCATCACTGGTGCCCTGAGGCAGGAAGCCATTGATCGGTTCAATGGTAAGAGTGGGATCCCTTAAGTTACTGGTGGGTGTGGAAGGCCTGAGAAACCTATGCCAGGTCCCTGGCACAAGAAGGGGGCTGGTACAGGGGGATATTGGACACCTAGGCTTTGAGTTGGAGTCATAGTCATTTGTAGTCGAGGAACATCTAGCAGCAGGTGGACAGAACTGCTGGGTACGGGAAAAACCTAGCCTCCTAATTCTCATCTCCTAGCTCCTGGGGCCCAACAGTTCTGCTTTCTCCTCTCTACCCGAGCTGGGGGATTAGGCATCAATCTGGCCACTGCTGACACTGTTATCATCTTCGATTCTGACTGGAACCCCCATAATGACATCCAGGTGGGAATTTGCATCCTGGAACCCCTATGCCAAACAGCAAGGAGATGTGGGTTCACAGAAAAGGGTGTCATGCCATGGGCTGGCTCAGAAATAAACCTCTTTGGGGAGGGGAGAGGGCCTTTCCCAAGCATGTGGCAGCTTCTCCCTGCCATTCCCCTGGCCCACCCCAACTTTCTCCAACCCTTGCAGGCTTTCAGCCGCGCTCACAGGATTGGCCAGGCCAACAAAGTGATGATTTACCGGTTCGTGACTCGCGCATCCGTGGAAGAGCGAATCACACAGGTGGCCAAGAGAAAGATGATGCTGACACACCTGGTGGTGCGGCCCGGACTGGGCTCCAAGGCAGGCTCTATGTCCAAGCAGGAGCTTGATGATATCCTCAAATTTGGCACTGAGGAGCTATTCAAGGATGAAAATGAGGGTGAGAATCTTTTCTGCAGCTCCCTGAAGCCACCCCTGCTCCCTGACGCCAGCTTCTATGAGCTCTTCTCTTCCGTAGTTCACATGGGGAGGAAAGCAAACACTCCTCTGTAGCCTGTGAAGGAAGAAGTCTTCTTTCCAGTGGTCCTTGGAGGGTGTTAGCCTCCTAAACAAATAAAAGAAAAAACCCTTGACATTGCTTCCAGGAAATAAGCCTTCCCTCCAGGGCCCCTAGAGTACATCCTTTTTTCTATCTTTGATAAAGTTATACCTGAGCTTCTGATTGGAATCCCAAGTTCTCATTTGTTTACCATCTCCACCAGGGGAGAACAAGGAAGAGGACAGCAGCGTGATCCACTATGACAATGAGGCCATTGCTCGGCTGTTGGACCGGAACCAGGATGCAACTGAGGACACTGATGTGCAGAACATGAATGAGTATCTCAGTTCCTTCAAGGTGGCTCAGTATGTTGTTCGGGAAGAAGACAAGGTGAGAGGTTTTGGGGTCATGCATTGTCTATCACAGGTCATCTCTCAAGGGCAATGTCCTTTCACCAAACCTTGGAAGTAGGTTTCCCCTTTGCTCTTTTTATTCGTTCTCTCATGTTAGTCTCCAATAAAGAACAATAGTGAACCTTAAACAACTTCTTTTTAGATATTTTTTACTTGTTCATTATATTTATAAGTGACAGTAGAATGTATTTTATATACATGGAGTATAACTTCCCCTTCTTGTGGTTGTACATGCTGTGGAGTTACACTGGTTGTGTATTTATATGTGAACATAGGAAAGTTACACCTGATTCATTCTACTGTCTTCTTATTCCCAACCTCCATCCTTTCCCTCCATTCCCCTTTATCCAATTCAGTGAATTTGTTTTCCTCCGCCCCCTATTGTGTGTTAAGCGTCCACATACCAGACAGTTTGACTTTGGTCAACAACTTATTAATCTAATAGGTAAGACTAGACTTTGGAGAGAGACTTGGGCATAGAAAGTTTTGGTAAACCCAGAAGGGTACCTCCTGAATCAGGGTAGGAGGAAGATGGAAGTAGAGATGAGGTTAGAAAAGAGGACTAGAAGAGGCAGGGAACTAGGCACAGTGGTAGGCACCTAAAATCCCAGCTACTCAGAAAGCTAATGTAGGAGGATGGCAAGTTCAAGGCCAGCCTGGGCAACTTAGCAAGATTGATCCAAAATAAAAAAAATCAAAAGGACTAAGGATGTATCTGAGTGGTAAAGTACCCTGGATTCCATTCCTAGTACCTCCAAAAAGCAAAAAGTGGGAGAAGTACCTTGCATAGAAGAAATAATTCAAGAAATGACTGATGTCCAAAAACTTGAAGCAGAGCTGAGGAAAGTTTCTAGGAGCAGCAAGCAGGATTTGATTAAGGCAGCAGAATAGGGCTTTTGATGTGATCAAAGGACTGGTGAGGAAGGAGGCTGCTAGCCTTCACTCTGCTGCCCTTCAGATTGAGGAGATTGAGCGAGAGATCATCAAGCAGGAGGAGAATGTAGACCCTGACTACTGGGAGAAGCTACTGAGGCATCATTATGAGCAGCAGCAGGAAGACCTTGCCCGGAACCTAGGCAAGGGCAAAAGGGTTCGCAAGCAAGTGAACTACAATGATGCTGCTCAGGAGGATCAAGGTAAGGACTGCACCAGTGCAGGTGATAAGAAGGAAAGAGATGATGAGTAGGCCCTTGGAGGCTGGGTCTGTTTTACAGGGAAAGAGAAGCCAACAAGTCAGGGTCTTTCCCTGCTTAAAGAGAAAGTGGTTAGAAAGGATCAGTAGAAACTACCTGGAGGCCAAGTGGGTTTTCACACAATTTAACTACAAGGGGGTTGCAGAGGGATCTTATGAACAGCCAGGAGTCATTGCTTCTAGTAACTTTGGTAGGAGGCAAGGTGGTGGAGCAGGAGGTACCTTGGGACCAAATAGTTCAGGATACATGACCCAGAGTCAAGCTGTGGGCAGTGACCCTGGTGTCTCAGGAGTGCCAAGGACAAGGTGAAGAGGAGAAATCCCAGCATGGCTCATCCAGGAGTCACCACTGCCTTTTCTACTTTCCCAGATAACCAGTCAGAATACTCGGTGGGGTCAGAGGAGGAAGATGAAGACTTTGATGAGCGTCCTGAAGGTGGCTCATTTTCCTTTCTCTCTCAGCTCTTCCCAGCTTCCTTCCATTTTGGGCCCATTGTTTTTGTACAAATAAAAGTGGTTTTTTTTTTTTTTTTTTTTTTTGGTAGAAAAACTAAAGATTGCAGATGAGCAGAAAGGGAAAAATGCTCATAATTTCTTCTCTGTCAAAATTTGGAGTGTGCAAGATAGGCATGGTGGTGACTTGGAAGGCTGAGTCAGGAGGAGGATCACTTAAGCCCAGGAGTTCAATGCCAGCCTGGGCAACATGGCAATATGCTGTCTCCTGCAAAAAAATTAAAATAAAATAAAAAATAAATAAACAGACAAACCCAACGAGGTTACATCATTTCACCTTTCTATAAGGAATCTTGCCTGTTTCAAATATTTGTTACTGATTTTTAAATATGACTTGATTCTTTTGAGTTTCTGGGTTGATAGTTCTGTAAGTACTTGGAAAAAAATTAGAAATGAACATGACACAGCTATTCCTATGTTCTCTGTTTCGTGGGAAGAGGTGTGAAAGAGGACTGAGGCTTAGAGGTGGTAGATCTACTAATCAGTGTCACCCCCACTCTCAGGGCGTCGACAGTCAAAAAGGCAGCTCCGAAATGAGAAGGACAAGCCGCTGCCTCCACTGCTGGCTCGAGTCGGGGGCAACATTGAGGTGAAAATTGAACCCAGACCCCCATGTATTCTCTTAAGGAGAAAATGAGGGCTGGAGGGAAGAGAGGATTGGAAATTAAGGTCTGGATCACTGAGGTAAAAAGGATCAAGACCTAAGACCTGGTCATTCATAGCCTATGCCTCCTTGCCTCAGGTGTTGGGATTTAACACCCGTCAGCGGAAGGCTTTCCTCAATGCTGTGATGCGCTGGGGGATGCCGCCACAGGATGCCTTTACCACACAGTGGCTGGTGCGGGACCTGAGGGGCAAGACCGAGAAGGAGTTCAAGTGAGTATGGGTGATTCAGGGCTTATTTGGATGAGGGGTTAAGAACTTTGGGTTTTACTTTCATTTTTTTGGCCACCATGTGATGTTATCTTACTCACCTGATCACCACCTACCCTGCCATGCAGTATCTCCTGGCTCAGTTTCCTGGGGGTGGGCTCAGCGTACTCCACCTCCCCTCAGCTGAGCCTAGAGTAGAGGGGCCAGGCACCCTTCTTCATGGGAGAGGCATTTGAGGAAGGAGCCTCGCCTGGGCTGGCCGAGCCTCACATTTACTTGGCCTTGAAGAGCTGGTGGCAGGAAGAGCTGGTGGAAAGGATGAATAACTGACTGATGGGGCCCAGGAACAAAGTACCAAGGCCCAGGATACGTATACAGGCGGGAAGTCAAGGCGGGAGTCAGGATTTGGAGGGCTGGTGAGAGTTGAGAGGCCCAGTGACCAGGGGAGCCCTGGATGTACCTGGGGTGCCTTGTACCCCTTCTAAGTCTCCCTAACTTTCCTCCCACCCCCATGCTCCTCAGGGCCTATGTATCTTTGTTCATGCGCCATTTGTGTGAACCTGGGGCAGATGGCTCTGAAACCTTTGCTGATGGAGTCCCTCGGGAGGGACTGAGTCGCCAGCAGGTGTTGACCCGCATTGGAGTCATGTCTCTTGTCAAGAAGAAGGTATCAATCTCCCCTCACCCAGAGAATCAGGCCAACCACTTAGGCTTTGTCCTTCCTCTGCCTTCTGTCCTCCAATTATGGGCTCAGGCTGGTACAAGACAGAAGGGACAAGAGTGTCCCATGTGTCCAGTGCCTGGAGCTGACCCCTATCTCTACAACACCCTCTCCCCAGGTGCAGGAATTTGAGCACATCAATGGGCGCTGGTCAATGCCGGAGCTGATGCCTGATCCCAGTGCTGACTCTAAGCGCTCTTCTAGAGCCTCCTCTCCTACCAAAACATCTCCCACCACTCCTGAGGCTTCTGCTACCAACAGTCCTTGCACCTCTAAACCTGGTAATCAGGAGTCCAGGTGGCAGGAGAGACAGAAATGGGGTCAGGAGTCACAGATGGAACCATGCTTTCCTTATAGTATTAGTCTGTCTCGCATGACTATAACAGGAAACCTCTGAGTGGATAACTTTATAAAACAGTTTATTTTAGTTTATGATTGTGGAGGTCCAAGGTCAAAGGGGATGGCCTTTTTGCTGGCAGAGTCCCAAGGTGGTGTAGAACATCACATGGCAAGGGACAGGAAGGGCACATTTGTTCCGATCTCTAGCTCTCTTCTTAAAAATTACTAGGATTCATCATGGGGCTCCACCTTGATGACTTCACCCAATCCTGATCACTTCCCAAAGGCCCTCCTCTAAACACCATGGTTAGATTAAGTGTTGCCCCTCTTTTTTTAAAAAAAAAATTTTTAGTTGTTGATGGACCTTTATTTTGTTCATTTGTTTATATGCGGTGTTGAGAATTGATCCTAGTGCCTCACACATGCTAGCAAGTGCTCTACCACTGAGCCACAACCCCAGCCCTAAGTGTTCCCCCTCTTAATACTTCACAGTGGGGATTAAATTTTAACATGTGAACACTTGGAGGACGTTTCAATCACATCCAAATCATAGTACTTGTTCTGCCTTCCTCCTGTAGCTACTCCTGCTCCAAGTGATAAAGGAGATGGCATAAGGACACCTCTTGATAAAGAAGAAGCTGACAACCAGGAGGAGAAGCCAGAGAAGAATAGTAAAATTGGGGAGAAGATGGAGACAGAAGTATGTTGTCTTTGGATATGTCTGAGGAGGTTAAGTGGAAGGGTCTGGGGATGTGTCTCTGTAGCCAGGTACCTGGGAGTCCTCTGGATAATCTTGACTCTCTTGTCCTCCTCCAGGCTGATGCCCCAAGCCCAGCCCTATCACTTGGGGAGCGGCTGGAGCCCAGGAAGATTTCTCTAGAGGATGAAGTGCCAGTGGTACCTGGAGAGATAGAGCCTGAACCTGGATACCGAGGGGACAGAGACAAATCAGGTGGGTGCTTGGCCACAGGGGTGATGGGAGGATTAGAATTTGGGAGTTCCCTCTTCTGGTGTCAGGGGATGAGGGTGACATCCTTCCTATCCCCTATCCCCTCCCACAGCCACAGAGTCGACGCCAGGAGAAAGGGGGGAGGAGAAGCCGTTGGATGGACAGGAGCACAGGGAGAGGCCGGAGGGGGAAACGGGGGATTTGGGCAAGAGAGGTAATGGGTGAAAGGACTGGACACTTGGGTCCCTGAGGGGATCAGGGGAGGTGGAGTCTGGGAGACCAAATGGCCTGGGTCCTAGGTGGGTAGCTATTGGAAAGGCCAGTACAGTACAGGTAGTAAGTAGTCTTGGGACCTGGGAGGAGGTATCCTGAGGTATGAGCTTTGCCCTGTCTGCCCTAGCAGAAGATATAAAAGGGGACCGGGAGCTTCGACCTGGGCCTCATGAGCCAAGGTCCAACGGGCGCCGTGAGGAGAAAGTGGAGAAGCCACGGTTCATGTTCAATATTGCTGATGGTGGATTCACAGGTGGGAAAGGTTCTTCCTGCTATTTGCTTGTCATTGGGATCTGCCCAAACTCCTGGGGTTTCTCATTTTGCCTGAAGGTACCTTTAATTCTGAAATGGTGAATGCTGAATATGATCCCTGCTTTAAGTCTCCCTAAGTGTACCGCCAGACTCTACAGATGTATCTAATCTCACCTTTTATTTTCAATCTTAACCTGAACTTTGTTCATAATCAATTTTATTCCTCATTCATAACCTAGCCTTTACCCATTCCCCCTAAGTAGACGTTAGTACTGTCATTTTCCATTTTCTCATCTGTACCTGTCTGTCAGGAGGGATGTGGTTTGCAAACCCCGATGCCTCTGTTTGCTGTCCTCTCCAGAGCTTCACACCCTGTGGCAGAATGAGGAACGGGCAGCTATTTCCTCTGGAAAACTCAATGAGATCTGGCACCGAAGACATGACTACTGGCTTCTGGCTGGGATTGTCCTGTATCCTTTGATAGAAGTACCAAGAAAAAGGTTCTCCTAACCAGGAGAGAGGGTAACTACGGGGAAGATGAGTCTATGCACATGGAAGGGAGGCTTGTACAACACTTTGGGGAGATCATACCAAAAGAAAGAAGTATTTACAGCCAATACATCCCTGTTAAATTCCTTGATGGCCCCCTTTCCTTAATCGGCAGCCATGGCTATGCACGGTGGCAGGACATCCAGAACGATGCTCAGTTTGCCATTATCAATGAGCCATTTAAAACTGAAGCCAATAAGGGGAACTTTTTGGAGATGAAAAATAAGTTCCTGGCCCGGAGGTTCAAGGTGGGGGCAAAGGAAGAAAAGAATAGGGTTGAATAGAAACTTGGGTCACAATTGGGACCAGATATGATTGGAATCCAGGGAAGGAAGGTTAATACCTTGAGGGTTATGGCAATGTTTGAGGCCAACATCAAAGTCTAACTTTGTGTGGGGACTGAGGTCTGAATCAGGGTTGACACTGGGGTTGCAGTTAGTGTGGAGCAGCAGGTACCCTGGTCTAGCAGTGAGGGAGGGTGGGTCTCTAGTGCTGTCTGGTCCACCATCTTGCTCACTTCTGACTAGTAGAGCCCTGCTTTCACCCCAACCCTGTGCCCTCAGCTCCTGGAGCAGGCGCTGGTGATCGAGGAGCAGCTGCGGCGGGCGGCCTACCTGAACCTGTCACAGGAGCCGGCGCACCCCGCCATGGCCCTCCACGCCCGCTTTGCCGAGGCCGAGTGCCTAGCCGAGAGCCACCAGCACCTCTCCAAGGAGTCGCTGGCAGGGAACAAGCCGGCCAACGCCGTCCTGCACAAGGGTAAGGGCCGCGGCGGCCCCGCGCGGGGGAGGGCCCACAACGCTGCGTAAGTCTTCACCCCGCACCCCTCAAAATCTTCCCACCCCTCTGACTCCCTTTACCCTGTGAACCACCCCCCTCTGACCTCTAACCCTACCCCTGACCCCTTGGTTTTTAGCCTTTAGCACTTGTGCAAGTCCATGCCTGTTAGTGATCATGTCAGTGCCCAACAGAGGGACTCCCCACACAGTAGGGCCCTTTCCCTGGTGGTAGAACTCCACACACTGTCATACTGCTAATGTCGCCCAATTTGAGGCCTTGGCCTATGTAAACACCACAAAGGTCATTTTTCTTGTCCCACAGATCATATTCCCTCACACATTCACCCTATGAGGCAGAAATTACCACCCATCCACCCTATGACCCTTTGACCCTATGAAACTTCCCTTTGACCTTCAACCCTTTACCCACACCCTCTTACCTTGATGATTATAGATTAAATCCCAAAGCCCTTTAACCATCTAATCCTGCTTGGTATAGTGACTGACTCCTGGCCCCTTTGATCCCTGATCTGATTCTTTGAATCTGTAATGCTGACCCTCTAACCTCCCTTTCCCCTTACATATTAAAACCTTGATTCCTTAAATCTGATACCACTGACCACTTCCCACACCTCCTGACTATTTCCTCCCCGTCATTCCCAACCCCCCAACCTCACTCTTCCAGTATGGGATGTTCTGACAACTCCCCGCCCCCCATGTCTTCCAATATCCTCTCCTACCTCCCTCTTCTCCATTTTCTCCCATTTCTCCTTTCTCTCCATTTGTCCTCTGTGGTGATCTGGTCTGTCTTTTCCTGATACTTTCCCCGAGTCATTCTCTTTTTCTGTCTACTTTTTTGTTGCTTTCTTCTTTTGCTTCTATCACTTGTCTCTGATTCTTTGACGTCTGTGTCTTCCTCTTTATTTTTCTGACTGTATCTGTCCATCTGACTCCTTGTTGCTTTTCTTGGCTCCATCTCTCTATTTCCCTGTCTTTCTCTTGCCCTTCTTTCTCCGTGGCCCGGGCCCCAGTTCTGAACCAGCTGGAGGAGTTGCTGAGCGACATGAAGGCGGACGTGACCCGCCTGCCAGCCACGCTGTCCCGAATACCCCCCATCGCAGCCCGCCTTCAGATGTCGGAGCGCAGCATCCTCAGCCGGCTGGCCAGCAAGGGCACGGAGCCTCACCCCACACCGGTAACCCTCTTTCCCCCTAACTTGTTTTCCCTCTTGGTGCTCCTCCTTCACACACACAAACACTTCCATCAGAATCCTATACCATATGGAAAAACCACCTGCTAGACCACAGTCTTCACCCATGAGTGAGTCTCCCTGCCTGTGTTATATCCCTCAGTAGTTTTGGAATGTGACTCTTATTCACATACATCATCTTTCCTCTCAAAAACTATGAACCTAACTAACCTCAGCTTGCTTTCTATTCCAGGCCTTCCCCCCGGGTCCCTACGCCACACCTCCGGGGTACGGGGCGGCCTTCAGCGCCGCACCCGTCGGGGCCCTGGCCGCCGCAGGCGCCAACTACAGCCAGATGCCTGCAGGGTCCTTCATCACAGGTCAGTTGGTGCTTCCAGTTCCTGCTTCTCCCACTTCTCCTTTGCCAAGCCTCATCCCTGCCCAGCTTCCTTATCCTGCTCTAGCATCTCATTTCCTTAGATGTGTCTGGTATTAGGGAATGGGCTTCATTCTACCCATTCTTTTCTTACCTCTTCTATCCCCATTGTCAAAAACCTCATGCAGGGTTTTAGTGGTTCTGTGGCTTGGTATCCCCCACCCCAGCCTCCTCCATCTGGGTTATCTCAAGGGAAATTGAACGTGAATTCAGAAGGGATAGAGTGAGGGCTGGAGCATGCATTCAGTTGTATCATATAAGGGGAATCTTGGGAAGAGAGCTTTGCCCTGGTCTTCCCACCCTTACCTAGGAAAATTGGAAGTGGCAGTGGTAAGAATATATTAATGTCCAGAAGTGACATTTGGGAGCAAATGGGGATTGATCTTTCCTTACTCCTTCCCAAACAGCCGCCACCAACGGCCCTCCAGTGCTGGTGAAGAAGGAGAAGGAAATGGTGGGGGCACTGGTGTCAGACGGGCTGGATCGGAAGGAACCCAGAGCAGGGGAGGTGATCTGTATAGACGACTGACTGGATCTCAGGCCTGCCCTTCACCCAGGCCCCGTCCCAGAGGCCGACCCCCTGCTCAGGCCCTGGGGCCTGCTGCCAGTCCTCCGTCTTCTCCACCCCTTGGGCCAGCATTGGGCTAGGAGCCCCTTTGCCCCTCTATAACTCTTCTCTTCAAGAAAGGGACCCTTGTCTTTCTCCAACCCCACACACCTTTCCCACCAAGCTTTGAAGGCTTTGCTGGTGTGAAGTGGTCTGGGTGGGAGATGGTTAGCTGGGTCCTCCAAGTACCTTTATCCCCCACTGTCAAATGTACACAGCTTCCCAGTAAATGGTTGTCAGGAGGAAAGAGGTGGAGCCTCCCCAGTCTTGTCTCCTGCAATATCAGTTCCACCTCTTTGCAGAAGTTGGGGACTAGCCTTGACTGGCCTTCAGGAACTTTTGTGGGAAGAAGAGCTTCAAAGAGAGGAGGGGTACTTTTAGAGAGGAATGAAAATGAGCCCTGGGAGGGAGAAGGGAAGAGGAGGGGTGGCTGCATGTTACCTTCCCCTACCTCTCCCAAAATGGAGGGTGGAGCAGCTATGAGGGAGGGAGTCTATTGCTGTTCAGCCTCAGAATAAAGGCGCCATTCACTGGCTCAGTTACCTCCTGTGTACTGCCATCTTGTGTTGGGAACCCCGCACTCCCTAGGTACCAAGGGCCACCCCCACAAAGAGAGTAATGGTTGGGCGATACTCCCTCAAGCCAAAGAGGAGCTCCCCAATCTGATCTAGGAACCCAGGTGACCTAGAAAGGTGGGGAGATAATACAGCGGGCCAGACATGGGGGTAGCCCCCCACTCTGTGGCTCAGGTTCCTGAGGGACTTACCTTTCCTCCTCAAGGCCTGGTTACAGACTAAATGTGAGTGAGTCAGGCAGGGGGACCTAGTTAGGGGACTTCTGTGCCTGTGGGACCAGAGCAACATAGTGGAGGGCAGGCCAGGGAGATGAGGGCACATCCTCCTTCCTAGGAGGGGTTGGGGAGTGGCAGTTTGCATGGCGAACCTCCCACTTCCTCTTTGCTGCCCCTTCACTTTCTTGCTGCCCCTTTCCCAGTCTCTTCACACCCACTCTTGGTCTGTCCCAGTCGCCTCTTCTGTATCAGGTTTATTGGTTGTACATATAAATTATACTTTCCTTTCTGTGTGCTCTGTTATTTTTGGCTGGGGGAGTTCTTGGGTGGGAAAGGGATAAAAAAAATATTGCTTTCTGCCATTTCACATAATCTGTCTTTTTCTTTCCCTCTTTTTTTTTTTTTTTTAAACTTGTGGCTTTCCTTTACCTCTTTGTCTCTTGAATCATCACTAAAACTGGACCCTTTTTCCAGCCTTAGCCGTGTGATAAGCTCAGTGTAGAGGAGGGTGAGCAGCAGTGGTGGTTAGTGCAGAATCCTTATGTGGCTTGTGGCCTCACTGGAGTGAAGAGAGGGAGCTGGCTTCCTTGAGAGAGGTACAGTGGGAGGAAAGGCTGACAAAGAGTCGAAATTGCCTTCAAGTCCTTTGATCATCCTCTCCCCTTCAAATTGCTTAGTTCCCCTAAGAGTCAGTAGAGGTCACTACAGCTCCATAGTTTCAATTCCATATGAAGTGCAGGTACTTTTTTTTTTTTTTTTTTTTTTTTTTTTTTTTTTTTTTTAATGAGTCGGGGTCAGACCTGCAATAACTTGTCAAAGATGTGAACTACTAAGACACTATCTTGGCACATTGGTTCACTAACATGCTCTCAGAGACTGAGCAAGGCCAAACCCTTTGTTCTTGAGGCTATATTAAAAAACAAGAGAAAAGGCAACAAACATTTATTGGATATGTACTATACATTAACACTGCGGTTGGCCCTGGAGATAAAAGTCACATGTCAGTCATTGCTCCCATGTAGCTTATACTCAGTAGAGTTCAACCATAAAATGTGAAATATCAGAAAATAAAAGTGAAAATAAGGCATTATGTTACAAAAGATGGGGAAGAGAGCTTTCAAAAGAGGGAACATTTAAACTGAGAATTAAGAACAGGAAAATGCCAAAACATGTTTAGCAGGGGTAGTGGTACATGCCTATAATCCCTGCAGTTCAGGAGGCTGAAGCAGGAGGATCACGAGTTCAAGGCCAGCTTTGGTAACTTGGCAGACAATCTCAAAGTCAAAAAAATTTTTTAAAACTAGGCACAGTGGCACATGCCACATTCCAGCTGTTGGGGAGGCTGAGGCAGGATTCCCAAGTTTGAGGCCAGCTTCAGCAACTTAGGTCCTAAGCAATTTAGCAAGATCGTGTCTCAGAATACAAAGGACTGGGGATGTAGGTCAGTGGTAAAGTACCCTGGGTTCAATCCCTAGTACTGTAAAACAAGCAAATAAAACCCAGAAACATAGAAGTTTAGCCAGGAGTAGAGCATTCCTGGGATCCCAATGACTCATGAGGCTGAGGGGGCCAGCCTTAGCAATTTAGTGAGAACCTGCCTCAAAATAAAAAAAAGGTTGGAGATGTACCTCAGTGGTAGAGTGCCTGGTTCAATCCCCAGTAGCACACACAAAAGTTTCTAGCTTAAAAATAAATGGATACTTTCATGACTTGTCAATAATAATAAAGCCTGGAGACAAAACTAAACAACTGAGACCCATACTTGTCACTTTGTTTTGTTTTGTTTTGTTTTGAGGTGAAGGGGACGGGGTCTTGTGATCCTTCAGTCTCAGCCTGAGTAGCTGGGATTACAGGAATGCTCTACACCCTGTATGAACCACCACACCCAGCTTAAATTAACATTTTTAACTCAGAAAAGTGTAACACCAACTTCTTCATCAATAGAATGTTATTTAGACCTATCAATAAGATAGTATATCAATTGTGTTTTAAATCATCTGTCCACAGATGATGATATCCTAGAGTGTGTCTAGGATCTTGACCAATATTTCTTAAACTTTTACATGCACACAAGTTACATAGGATCATTAAAATGCAGAGTATGATTCAGTAAATTTGGGTAGGATCTTGAGATTCTACGCTTCCAACAAGCTCCACACTGACACCGACACTGCTGGTCTTTGATTATGACACTACTCGTAAGATATTTATAGGTCGTAAAATAGCATTTAGGACATACAATAGGTTAGGTTTCATTACAGGGCACAAGTTTAAAATTATAAAAGCACCTCTTTTTGGTAGTGCCAGGGTGTCCCTGTGACTATAAAAAAACACAGATAATATTAAAAGTTTATATTTTGATGTCAAATGACTCTCCGTTCCATCCTTGATAAGCCCTAATTAGGTGCCTCATATGATGCCCTCTGGACCTTCTGATAGCTGCCCTAACAGACTGGAGAGAGATTGTGAAATGAGGCCAGAACGTAATCATAGGCAGGGAGGCATCTCAGTAATTCCTGGAACAGAACTGGGAGTGGGGAGACAGTAGGCATACCAGAAATTAACATGACACAAAAATAAGCCTCTTTCCCGTTCCATCTTTTTAAAATGTTCAAACCATTGACAACTGCTAAAATGGGACCTGTTGCTCCCACACACCACAGCGGACCTGGACAAAAGCCAAAGCCACAGCTAAGAAAACAGTCTGTTTTCTTCCCACAGTAATGTAGGCTTTGTTTATATCATTCCTGGGCCTGAAAATGTAATGCTGGCAATCAATAGATGGGGGCGAGTTCGTCTAGAAGGCTCCCATCTCAGCATCAGCATCTCCCAGGGCGTTTCCTTCTGCCCTGGCTCAATTCCATCACGTGCCAATCGGAGAGGGGGTAGTCTTGACATCAGTCCCCCGTACTAGAGTACGCCTGAGGCTGCAGCTCCCACCTTTCTTCTGCTGTAGCTTCCGGATTCCTCGTTTACAGCGTGCAACAGGTTACGTGGGCAATGTCCTTGATCTCTGGACAGTAGAGCACTAAGAGAAAGAAGATTTAGTAGAAGGATGCAACCGAACCCTGGCGTTCTTCCACGCGCTCTTCCCTGCTTTCTCCCAGGACCTCCCCTCACCGTTGCTAGGCAGAGGACGCCGCCAGCGGCGCGCGGGCGCCAGGACTCTATCCCAGAGCCGCAGGAGCGCGCGCCACCCCGCGCTTCTAGGCCCCGCCCTCTCCTCGCACTCCTCTTCCTTGTCGTCTGCCTCTCCTTCGGTATCGCAGCTTTCCTTGGCCAGGCTCCCTGCGGCATCTTGTTCGCGCGCAGCCCGCGCTTTTTCCTCCAGTCGTGACCACAAGCCCGGGTCAACAGCGACCTCCGTGACGCCGCCGCGCGGAAGCGGAGAGGGCGCGCGGCAAAAGGGACACGTGACAACGCGGCGCAGTCGCACCACGCGCGCGGCCGTACTTCTGCCGTCACCTCGCGCTGCCAGCTCGCTCAGGCAGGCGGTGCATAGCGTGTGGCCGCAGCGGGCGCGCGCCGTGCCAGGTAGGCGACGGGGCGCGCGGCTCTCGAGGTTGAAGGGCCGGTAGCAGATATTGCAGTCCAGCTCGCCTCGCTCGGGAAGAGAGGGCACCCTCACCAGTAGCTGCATCGTGCCCGCCGCGGATTTTAGAGCGCTGCGCACTCAGCCGCAGACAATAAGCGGACCTTCCTGTGGCCGGGGTCCGGTCCTGGGGCCCGCGCCGCGGCCTCTTGCCCCTTTTAATAGTGAGGTCCCGCCTTCGAGGCGTCATGCGGCCGTTTGGCCGCTCCCTTCTGCGGCACGCGTGGGGGCGGTGAGGGCGGTGAGGGCGGTGGAGGCGCGAGGCCCGGAATGCCAGCATTGGCGGAATCCAGGAGGCGGCCTAGTAGAGGTCAGAATTGACCTGGGGGGCACACCTCTCATTGTGCCCTACACGAGCTTCTTCACCTCCAGCACAATGCCAGACCTCATTAATCTCCAGATCCTTTCTTGCCCTCCAGCCTTCGGTTACTGACAAAAAAGGTCACTCGGCCTTATTTTTAGTTGCTCACTCTCTTTTAGAGCCTCCTCAGATTTACTGAGCCAGTTATAGTGCCTGTTCTGCCAACCTGTAGTGGGCTCCTGGATATCTGCATGGATGCTACCCAGTGTCTCAGTATGCCCTCAACTCTCTTATATGTCCTTCCTATGTTAAAACTCACTTCTCAAATTTCATCTTCCCCAAACTATTCAATACACTTGACATCTCAGCCTAAGAAAGGAACCATAGCCTTAGGAATGCTGGGAATCTGTTCCCTCCGGAGTGTCCAGGCTTAGACACCCACACAGTATGATGGCTCTAGCAAAACAGTCCAACATGACTTCTGACTCAGGAGTCTGACTACCTCCACAGGTAAACAGGACATGGTACTCACAGTCTGCATTCCCTCATTGTGTGGTGCCCACACCCAGTGGCCTCCTCATCCTTCTCTCCTGGACCTACATCCCAGGTTCTCTTGGAGAGGATAATAACTCAGCCTCTAAACAACTGACCTGAGTACAAACCCTAGCCTCCACCAGCAGTTGCAGCACTTTGATCTAGTTATTTAATCTCTCTGGGCCTTGATTTTCTCATCTTCAAAATATGGATAACAATAGTAAGGACTGAAAGAGCTTGTGTAAATAAGGTGCTTTAAATGGTGCTTGTTGCATAGTAAATACTAAGTATTAGCTATTATTTATTTATTTTTTGGTGTTGGGAATTGAATCCAGGGGCACTTTACCACTGAGCCACATCCTCAGCCATATTTATTTATTTATTTATTTATTTATTTATTTTGAGACAGGTTCTTGCTAAGTTGCTTAGGCCCTCACTAAATTGCTAAGGCTGGCCTTGAACTTTCTATCCTCCTGCCTTAGCCTCCCAAGTAGCTGGTATTACAGGTGTATGCCACTAAACCTAACATTAGCTATTATTATTGTTGTCCTGTGCTCCCTGCCTATATTGTGTTCATTTCTTAGTACTAGATATTTTCAACATGAATCTTGTATTTGGTCAATATAAGATGGGCTTCTCTCCACTCAGGGCACTTACTGGCTTATCACAGGTAATGAAGAGCTAGTTTTGTTTTTTTTTACCAAATTGTTAAAACCTGGAAGGCAGTCTTTTGTGAGGAGGTATACCATTATTTTTAAGCAAAAATTTCAGAATTTTGTCTTCATGGTCACTTGAAACCTGTCTACTTATTCCAGTTCTGGTATCATAATTCAAAACTTTTTGGAACTGCCCTTTGTATGTCTCACATTTTTAAATATCTTCAATTGGTGATAAATCTTAATTTTTTTATGTTTAGTTTCTTGTATTTATTTTTTAAATTTGTTCTTTTTTAGTTATACATGACAGTAGAATGTATTTTGACATGTACATACATACATGGAATATAACTTCCCATTCTTGTGGTTGTACATAGTGTGGGAGTTACGTGGTCGTGTATTTATGTATGAACATAGGAAAGTTATGTCTGTTTCATTCTATGGTCCCATTCCCATTCCCCCCATTTAACTGGATGAACCTGTACTCCTCCCTTCCCCCAAATCTTAGTCTTTTTTTTTTAATATATATATTTTTTAGATGTTGACAGACCTTTATTTTATTCATTTATTTATATGTGGTGCTGAGAATTGAACCCAGTGCCTCACACATGTTAGGCAAGTGCTGTGCCACTGAGCCACACCCCCAGCACCAAATCTTAATCTGTCCCCAAAGTGTTTGCAGCCAAGGGACCAAGCTCCAGATCTGTGTAAACCATTGCCTGCTCCATGGCCTTTCTTATTTATCTTTAATTCAGACTGAAAGCTGGGTGTGATGACCTGTAAACCTAGCAACCTGGGAGACTGAGGTAGAGATCACAAGTCTGAGGTCAGTCTCAGCATCTTAGTGAGACCCTATCTCAAAATTAAAAGGTCTGAGGATGTAGCTCAGTAGTAGAGGGCCTCTGGGTTCAATCTCCATACCACATATCCAAACAACAAACAAAAACAGTAATGATCCCCCTATCCAAGTCAGTACTTCTAGTGTTTTCTACCCCTTCCTTGACCCAACTCCAAAAACCAAGGTGTTACCCTTGACACTTCCTCTTCCCTTGCCTTCTTTTATTAACCCATCACCAAGCTTGAGTCTTTTTACTACTTAAAAAATCATCTCTCTAATTCATTTATTAATCTCCACCTGCTGCCTACCACTTTGGTTCAAGCTGCCATCATCTCTTGCTTAGACCCTACCAAAAGCCACCTAAGCAGTCTATCCACAAGCACCTCTGTAGACTTTTAGATAGTTACAAATGCCAGATTCAATCATGTTCTACCATATAGTCCTTCCATTCCTGTTTAAAACCTTTTAATGTGGAGGTAGTTTAATGTCCCCCAGTTCCTTTGCAACACAGCTTTGCCACTTCTCTGTCAAGAATTGGTGTCTATTTCCTTACACCTTGAATCTGGGCTGACTTTGTGACCAGCCTTTACTAATAGAATATGGTAGAAGTGATGTGTGCATTCTGGAGTCTAATCCTTTGGAGGACTTGCAGCTTATGTCTTTGTCCCCTTGGAGTCTGCAAGGAAGTAAGGTTAGACCACTGGAGGATGAGACCATGTGGAAGAGAACAGGTGCCCCAGCCAAGAGCCAGTAACTGTAAGACATGCTAATGAGGCCATCTTGGAGTTCTCAGCCAATCAGCCAGCTGAACACAGCCTCATGAATGAACTCAGGTGAAAACAGAAAGGAACTCTCAGCTAACCCACAGAATCATGGAAAAAATAACTCTTTAAGTTGTTTCAGGGCACTAGATTTTGGATTGATTTGTTGTGTGTCAAAAGATAACTGATATAAAGGCTTTCCTGCTGTCCTTAGGATAAAGATAGAAGTGCTCTGTAATGCCCTATGTGTTCTGATCCCACCCATGCTTCACATTTTACTTCTGTCCGTGCCTCAGAAACTTTGGCTCTGGAAACCTTTGACCTGTGTTATAGTTTGAATCTTAAATGTTCCCCAAAGAAAGGCTCATGTTTTGAAGGACTTGGTCCTCAGCTGGTGGTGCTATCAGGGTAGAACCTTTAGAGGTGGGGCCTAATGAAAGGAAGTTGGGTCATTGGGGCACTCCCTTGAAGGGGATATTGGGACCTGGACTCTTTGTTTTTCTCTGCTCCCTGACTGCCATTAGAGGAGAGTTTCCTCTCCCATGTGCTTCCATCATGATGTTTTGCCTCACCACAGGTCCAAAAGCAATGAGATCAAGTGACCACGGACTGAAAGGTCTGAAACTGTGAGCCAAAATATCTTTCCTCCTTTTAAGTTGTTTATCAGGTATTCTATCACAGCAACAAAAAGCTAACACAGCTTACAAGTTCCCTTCTTCAAAAGGCCTTTGTATATGCTATTTTTCCTCACCCCTCCCCCTTTTTATCCCCTCTGGACTTTGGACAACTAAAGTTTATATTTGGTTGGTGGTCATGTGATTGTTTCTCTTTCCAGTCGGTAAACTGCACAAATGTTGCTCTGAGTCTGGTTTTATTCACCCTTATATCCCTGTGCCGTACTACAGTAGAACTCAATAAACAAATGCTTGTTAAATTCATGAGTGAGGTGATGAAAAATATAGCTAATGTTTATATACAAAGGAGATATGACAGTAAAGGAAGGTTTTTTAAAATTGTTTTTGTTTGTTTTGCAAGGGGCTTCTAAATTGCCTCTGAAGTTAGTTCTAAAAGGGGTATTTAAAATGTGTTCAGCAATGGGGTAGGCAACACTATAAGAAATGCATAACTCTCCAAGAGAACTATTTAAGGAGACTATATTGTGAATTGATAAAGTCTTGTGTGTTTGTTACAGAAGAACTAATCATAGTTTAGTCTTACATTTTACTTCTGTTTCCTCCACAGTCTTCCAAACTGAGTGGGAGATGATAGGGGTGGATATAAGTATTCATTAGTTGATCTTGTTGGTTATTAATCCAGTAAATGGGATGCTGCTGGGTTCTCTCTTTTGGAAATAGGTTTTACTCTGTGCTCCCAGCTTTAGGATCAAGGCAGGAAAAAGAGGGGTAGAAAAGAGATGGTGAGGTTGTATTTAAGGAGGGCAGTTCTCATTCTCCTCTGCCCTGTGATATTTAAGGGTTGTAACTTTCTACCCACTTTCTGTCTCCAAGAAATCAGAGTTCTTTGAGGAAGAACATAGGGACAATATCTGACATCACACATTTGATTCTACTTTTCTGTCACTCTCATGTCACTGGTTTTCTTTTTCTTTCCCCCCCCCCCCTTTTAAAATGATAACTTCTGTAATCTCAGCGACTCAGGAGGCTGAAGCAGAAGGATCTCAAGTTTAAGGTAAACCTTAGCAATTGAAAGACCCTATCTCAAAATAAAAGATAAAAATGGGGATATTTCACTGGTAAAGCACTCCTGAGCTCAATCCATAGTACAAAGACACACACACACACACCCCCAAAACACTTCTTTCCCTCTCTTTGCACTTGACCTCTCTTCTAGTAAATCTTAAAGCCTCTGCCTCAGAACAGCCTCTTACTCAGTCATGAGAGAACTACTCTCACAGTTCCTTAGCATATGTGTGGGTATCAGGTGAGAGAAAGGAGGAGCACAAGGAAGAAGTATGACTAATAAAACATTTTAAAAACGGAAAAAGGGCAACTGACTCTTTCATAGAGGAACAACAAAACTAGGAAGCCAGATCATTGGGTGCTAAAAAAGGAAGGAAAATAACCCATGCCTGGGATACCTGGTGCCTATGTCCTTCATTTGAACAGTGACCAGGAGCAAGATGCCTGCATCACTGAGCTAAGAGAAAACTGGTACTAAGAGTCTTCTAATGATGGGGCAAGAGGACCATGTATGTAAAGCTAAAACCTTACCCTCCATCCCCTGCAATTTCAGATGCTGTGAGAATCAAGCTGAAATTTTATTTACAGTTCCCTGGGAAGTCTTACAGAAGAGCGGCCATCATTATTGCTTTAGGGTTATTGCAGGAGGAAGACTGCAGTCCTCCACTGCCAGGTAGAAAGTCCAGCTCAAGGCTCAAAAGTTCGTTCCCAGACCTTTGTCAGTCAGCCCCATCTCTGTGCCCAAAGACTATCATTAATTAATGCAAAAGCACCACCCAACTGTTTTCCAAGGGCCATTTTGGCCAGACCACAGTGTACATGTGCTATCAAATTTCCCTCTGCTTTTGCCGGTGCTGTCACTATTCCCCCCTCCCCACCGGCCACTCTCTGCAAGAACAAGGTATTAAACTCGTTCTAGATTTAAGTCTTCAAACTCCGAGCTGGGAGGCAGAGTTCTGGTTTCCGAAGATTTTCATTTTCTTCCTGCCAGGACCAGCCTGGCTGCCTTTGTGCCGAATATCGTAAAACCCCATTTCCTATGTCCCAGATGACATTGCAACTCAACTTATTAGTTCCTTACCCCTTGATGACATTTCAGGGGTTACTTTTGAGGTACTCTGCATGGTTTCTTCTGGGCGCCGGCAAAAGGGAGAAGAGAGAAAGGAGCGAGACCAAATGGCAGAGAGGGGACGACCCGTAGCTCATGCCGGGGATTAGCAAGAAGGCCTAGAAAGATGCAGCAGTGGGTGGGCGAATTACTTCTCTTCAGCCCCACTGCGGAAGGATATGGCTTTGTTCATGCGCATTGCGGCTCTGATCCAGAACTCCTTAATGGGCGGGGCTGCTCTAGCCGCTGCGTGGAGGGATACGGGGATGGGGTGAAGGGGCGTTTGCGGAGATGCGGTTCTTGGGCGGCTGCAGTGGATCGGTTGAGTCTCCGCCCCCGACGGACTATTTCTTGGATTGCGATTTGTTCCCCAGGAGACCGTCTATCTCCATCACCATCTGCGGCGTCAGCTGGCTCAGCACCTGGAGGAGAATGGGTGATGGACAAGGCAGTAAATACTGGGTCATCGACGAAAGGCATGATGTTCAAAGACCCGGGGAAGCACCGCAATGGGGCCCATTGGCAAAGAACAAGTCACAGCTGGACCTCTCACCTGCAAAGTGAGGACTTTGTATTGGCTAACCTCATAGGACCATTCTGGGTTGAACAAGTGTAGCCTTGACTCCTGGGGAAGGGGACAGAGATTAACCTTGCCACTTAGTCTCCAAACTCACCTGTAGGGAGCCCAGGTGTTCCATCAGCTGCTCTGCACTGGACACCCCCAGCAAAACCGAGCTGACACCCTCACTGCGGAGACACCAGGCTGGGGCCAGAGGAGGGGAAAAAAAGAGAGAAGTGATGGGAACAGTGAGCACATAGATTTCAGAGGTATTTCTGAAGAAGAGGGTAGGCCCTAGGGACAAACTAGCCTTAGGATAGGTTTGTGAAGTTTCAAAGGGAGACAGTACCCTGCAGGATCCAGGACTGGCAGTATCTCACCAATAGCAAGCTGGGCTACAGTGCAGCCCAGCTGGTGGGCAATGGGGAGAAGGTCCATGACTTTGGCTTGTTGTTTCTTGCCATCCTCACTCTGTACTTTGTCCTTGAGCCACTGGTAGCCCTGGAAGCCAAGGAGTATCAGCAAAGACCTTACCACCACACACAGCATCTGAAGATAACCTCAGTCCCACCATCTCAGATCTTACCTTGATGCCGGCCTTGCAGGTATCTGGAACTCGTCCATCATACTTGCTAGTAATGAGACCACAGGCCAGAGGAGACCAAGTGACTGAACCAACACCTAAGAGTGAGAGGTTCAGGTGTGCCAAAGGGACTTAGACCACAGGTGAGGCTGAGTGAAAGGCAGGGATGTGGGGCTGCTTACCAATCTTGTGATAGAGCTCAGGCAACTGCATCTCCACTTTCTCCCTCTGAAATAGGTGGTGCTCCACTTGTTCACACACTGGAGGAATCAGATTGAACTGTCTGGCCATGGAGTAGGCTTCCTGGGTTGGGGTAGGCAGGAAATGGGAGTCAAAGCACTCCTTCCATTTTCTTCCTCACTCCCTTCCCCAGTGCACTGCAGTTTGGGGTAGCCATGTGAAAAGTGGGAACCAATTGTGGGATGGGGGAAGTGGGGACACAGACTCACCATGATTTCTGCAGCCCCCCATCGGGATGTCCCCCAATATAGGGCCAGCCCTTGGTTGATGACGTAGGTCATGGCTCGCACAATCTCTAGGCACACAGGAAAGGGAAGGCCTCACTGCCAGATCCCTAGAATCTGCCAGTTCTGCAGGCCTCTGCCTGCCCCACCAAGACCCCTCAGATCTCCAGGCAACCAAAGAGGTTTTTATCTGTTCTTCACCTCCCTCCCTGTCCAAGTCCTATAGTCTAAGCATCTGCTGTGGAGTGTGGAAGGCCACCTGAGCTAGGGCTAGCTTCTTGAGGGTTTAAGAAAGTGCCCAGTTTTGAAGGGCTATCAGGCTTAGGAGTGCTGCTTTTACCTTCCATAGGACTGTTAGGGTCTGAGCGATTGGCAAAGACGATATCCACATATCCCAGCTGGAGGCGTTCCAGGGATCCTCGCAAGCCTTAGGTGGAGGTTAGGAGAAGAAAGTAAGTTCCTCAGTTTCTGTTTCCTAGAATTTTGACCTTACCTCATTGCCATGGCCACCTAAAGCTTCCAATTCAAAGCTTTAGAAAATGTTTCCAACTCCTCTGATTACCACACCCATCCATTTCATTTTCCCAGTCTCTAACTCTCACCTTCAATGATGTGTTTGCGACTTAAGCCTCGTTCAGTTTCTGCCCTATAAGAAAAGGTAAGTCAAAGATTAGGTATGACAAAGATAGGTTGGGGACCAGGGCTGGTCTGGAGCCATGAGGATTACATGAGTCCTCACAGGCAGGATGTGGACCTGCCATAGAAGGTGTGAGAGACAGCAGTCCTCACCCCCACCCCATACACCTTCATACTAGTCTACTAGGTCATCCTCCCAATCACAGTGGAACAGTCACTTACTGTCCTCCCCAAAAAATCTTGGTGGTGATGACATAGCTTGATCTCCTGGAAAAAGAGAAATGGGAGAACCAGAAAAAAGGATGTTTGGATGATCATGTCCCCAGAAACCCTCCAAAACACAGTCTCACCTCCAGCCTTTGCGCTTGAGGATGTTGCCTAGGGTTCTTTCAGCCCTGGAAGAAAGACAATGCAAAGACACTGACCCCTCCAAGGTGGATCAATTCCTTCCCCTCCTCCCCACCTTTTGCTCTTTTGTATAGCAAAAGTAGCCCATTTGGATTCTCAACTTCATTTTGGACTAAAGTGGGGCTTCTGGAGCTAGAGGTATAGTTATATGATATTCATTAATTCAACAAATACCTCTTGTGTATCAACTATATACTAAGTCCTATTGTGGATTGCTAAAGAGATAGAGTAGGATGAAGGTAAAAGAATAGATTGGTAGAACCAGGGAGGATACTGCATTGTCTGGTTTTAACCATCTGGGTTGCCTTCCCCCTTCTCAGAGCCTCCCACCCATCCTAAGCTCAGTTCAGATTCTGCCTTATTCACAGAATGTACTCTGATGGCCACAGTCTATGGATCAGGCCTTCTCATTAGCTTCATTTGAATTGGTTACACAATTCTTTAGCACAGAATTATGAGCTAACTTGTGACAAGTCTTAAATTATTATGGTGAACTCTTCCTGAAATGTTTTACTATCGTTTGATCTCCTGTGCTTTTTGTTGTAAACACTTAGACCATACGTTTTATCAATGTTGTTTTGTAGTATTTGGGGATTGAAGCCAGAACTTCATGTATGCTAGCAAATACTCTGCCACTGAGCTACATCTTCAGTCCACTGTGTGTGTACTTTTTTTTTTGGTTAATGGGGACTGAACCCAAAGGCACTTAACCACTGAGCCACATCCCCAGCTAAGTTGCTGAGGCTGGCTCTGAACTTGTAATCCTTCTGCCTTGGTCTTTGAGCTGCTGGGATTACAGGTGCACTGTGCCCAGGCGTTGTGCACTTTTTGAGCATGTTGACTTCATAGCAGAACAGTGTTAGGCTCTGTGTTAGTTAGCTGCTCTGCGTTAGGTTCTGTGGAGGATTTTGGGAAAAGCAAGACAAGTTCCATGGAGGGGGAAGCCTCTGAGTTAAGCAGCAAATACAGCTGGGTAAACCAGTAATTAATTATGTGTCAGAAGGCAGTATAATGTTCTGTGTAAGCTCATAGGGGGTGGTGACCAACTTTTGGGGAGCTGGATAAAGGCTTCTTGGAGGAACTGATATTTAGGCTAAGTCTTATAGATGAGCAGAAGTGTTTGCAAGATGGAAAAGAGACAGGATAGGCCATTCTAGGTTTTTGCTACTTCTAGGTTTTTGCTACTCCTAGTGAGAAGCCATAGGCATATGATTTGTCCTGGTGAAAATACAACTTTGTAATTCTTATGTAGTTGCATGTAACCATACTCAAGATATATTTGTTGGTTTTTTTGTTTGTTTGGTACTGGTAAAACCCAAGGACACTTTACCACTGAGCTATATCCTCATTCCTTTTTTTATTTTGAGACAGGATGTCTCTCAGTTGCTGAGGCTGACCTCAAACTTGTGATCCTTTTGCCTCAGCCTCCTAAATTGCTGGGATCACAGGGTTGTGCAACTGCATCCAGCTGTTGTTGTTGTTGTTTCTTCTTCTTCAAGATAATTATTTTTATTTGTTAGTTTTATTTAATGTGACTACACAGTTTGCCTATTGGCCTGTAAGCTAGAGAGGGATGGATGTTGGGACTATAACTCCCATAATGCTTTGGGGGCCCATGTCCTGAAAGGTTGGACTTTAGTTTTCCTAGAAGTCCCACAGTTCTTTAGTGGGAAATAAGAAGCCCTGATGGACCCTCAGCCTTCCAGTTTTACTTAGTTCTTTCTCCCCAGTCCTTACTTTCCTGCTGCATAAACTTCAGCGGTGTCAAACAGGTTTACACCATGCTCATAGGCAATTGTCAGCACATCCTCTGCTGTCTAGGAAGGTGAGAGAAAGAGTTGAAGATCACTCATTTTCCCTTAATTACCTCCCTCACTGCACTCTAACCCATGGCACCTTATCCTGCATTTCCACATTCTTTCCCTATTTTGCATTCTCCAGCCACAGATCCCTCATTCTCCATGCTTGCTGTCCAAACCCCTTTCCAGGTCCTTTTTCTGATTTCCTCACCATCACCCCACCCTGCTTTTAGGTTCCATCACTTATACCTCATCTGAGATCTGAGAACCAAATGTGACCCAGGTACCTGCAGGAGAGAAGCCAGGCACATGAGAACTGTGGGAGATAGGCTATGAAAGAATGCCCCGTTCCCTTAATTCCTATTCTGACTCACCCAGGCCAAGACAGGACACTCGAAGACCAGACTTTCCTAGATTCCTGTAGGACACAAAAGCAGAAGGAAAGGGTGGCTCTTCCATTATGAACCTAGGTCATCAGCCCCCAGCTCCTCTGGTTCCAGACTGAGAAGCCCTCAAGGTGTCTCAGTCCAAAGAAACTAAACCCAGTAGGCCTATGGGATTGGGCAGTACTATCCCATAGCAGATTCCCTAAGAATATTATCAAAAGAACAAGTGAACAAATAACTGATTGGAAAGCCTCTATTCCCTCTTATCACATTGAAGATGTACTGTCTGGTTTTTCTTTCTTCTGGGTGAAGTCTTGTCTGTATTTGAATCATCTGTGGGACGTATGGAGTAGGGGGCATCAGGGAATGTGGATGGCTGTGTAAGTACAGACCCTTCAGAGAATGGCACACTCAGGGTGACTTCAGGGTGGAAGAGGTAAACCAAGTCAAGTTCAGGTACTCAGACCAGGGTCCCTGGTTAGACCCACAGATGGGCCTCCAGCAAAGACAGATAATAGGAGACCTGAAGGGAATGTGACATGAAAGCCTCTTTCCCCCTCCATCTCTCTGCTCCCATTGGCCTGTGAAGACTATCTCCTAATCAGTGAGCACCCTCCTCTTCCCAAGGGGCCCCACCCAGGTGGTCAGCTCAATTTTCCAATCAGGACAGACACATGGAGGGAATCAGATTCCTCAGGTGACAAAGCCAGGTCAGATCAATGACCTCTGCTCACTACCAACCAGGAGTCCCTCTCCCTCCCCCTATTGGGAGTTCTGAGAGCCAGGCTGTCAGTTCTCTGAGATAAAGTAAAATTTCTGCCCAATCTCCCCATCCAGCCCAGTCCCTCAGCATGAAGATGTAGGCTGGTAGTCCTAACTTCCCACAGGCCCCAGTCCCGTTCCCCTTCTGATCCCAGAGAGGTCACAAGAGACGGGGCTCTCCGGGCAAGTGGGGGCAGTATCTGGGTCAGGCACCCATAGCGGGCCAGAGTGAGAAGTCGTTTCCCTCCCTCCTCTCCTCAGGACACCGGCCCAAGGACACTGTATTGGAGGGGGGTGCAGCCTGGAGATCCATGCATCCCCAACCTTTCTAGGGGTAAGAAGGGAAACTCGGGAGCCCCTGGGTCTGACAGGACTCAACCTTGGTAAACTTGATCCTGTCAGTCAGGGGTATTGATGGAGAACAAGAGAGGACTAAGTAAGAGTGTGTCGGTGACCGGAAGGAACCTTTCTACCAAAGTTTGAAAGGGTCTTGGCGGCCATCCCAAGGAAGCCTCAGGGGTCCCGAACCGGGAGCAAATGGGCGGGCTACCCGGCCACCCCATACCTGTATTTCATGCCAGTGCTTCCGCCGGTGCTTTCGCGGAGGGCCCCAGTGGGCGCTGGGGGCCGGGGAACCAGAGCGGCTCGGGCCTTAGGGCAGGACCCGCCACCCCCCGGAGGATTCCCGTGCCCTCCGCCGACTGGCCCTCCATTACCGCCCCCGGGACCCGGCCGGGGTCCACACAGACGGTCCTCACTGCTTCGGCTGCGAAGGTTCTGTTCGGTACACGCGATAGACACCTGCATGCCGGCTGGTCAGGGCGGGGGAGGGGGCTCTGAGAGGACGGGAGGAAGAAGCAGGGACACCCCAGACCGGACACCTGGGATTGTAATAGGCGATCTCCGAGAGAGTGGGAAGGCTGAGGAGGCTGCGGCGGGAGCAACCAGGCAGATCGGGCCCGCGGGGGCGGGCTGCTGGAGGTCGTGGGTTTTGCAGCGGGGAGGGAGAAACGCTGGGGGCTCCGGGAGTGGATATATTCAGATACGGGGGGCGCTGTTCAGGAAGTAGGAGAAGGAAACGGATGAGGGTAAAGATCAAGGGCGATCCTCAGAGGGTAGGGACCCAGGGACAAGGGGTGGTGGGAGAGGGATGCCACTTCAGCCGGAACCGCAGCGGGACCCGCCGGGCTTCCAGTCGCGTCGGCATCCAGCCCAGCTTATCAACATGCAGGCACCGCCCCCTCATCTGCATATAACCGCCCGCCTCCCTGCCAAACCAGCTGCACATCTGTATGAGCCCTGCCTGCTGAAGGCTCAGTGGCTTGATTATTCTGTGTGTTCCGAGGAGCGCGAGATCCGATCTTAGGCGCGTAGTTGCCACACTTTCTGGACCCGAGGCATGTCAGCCTACCCTCTACCCAGTGGTTCTCAGTCAGGAGGAATTATGTCCCCCAGTTAACATGTGACAAGGTTTGGAGACATTCTGGTTGTCACGACTGGGGGCGAGGAAGGATGTACTAGTACTACTATCCTTTAGCAGCAAGAGTTGCTGCTTAAATCCTACAAAACACAAAAAGGAATTTCCAGCTCAAGGTGTCAACAGTACAGTTATTGAGAAATCCTTGGTAAAACCTCTTGCAGGTTTGGGGAATATGGCCGCCCTAGTTTCTACCTTCATCTGGGGCAGAACCAGAAGGATCCATTTAAACAGACATGGTCAGGCTACAGAAGATGACAAAAAGTTTATTCTGTGCTTCTCGTGGCGTCATATTGGGGTTAAAACAGGAGAGAGGGACGGAATGGAGATACAGGGACTCCTGTGGACTTCATTCTGGAGAGGAGGATATGGGGTGGAGGTCGGGCTTTAGGTTTTTGCTGGGGAGGAAGGTAGATGGAGGGACGGAGTGGCTTACAGAGGGGGCCTTAAGTTAGGAAGGGCCCCAGGCAGTTCAGATTCTCCTGAGGGG
Organism: Sciurus vulgaris; assembly: GCF_902686455.1. Taxonomy (NCBI): domain Eukaryota; kingdom Metazoa; phylum Chordata; class Mammalia; order Rodentia; family Sciuridae; genus Sciurus; species Sciurus vulgaris. The sequence continues at coordinate 53,980,429 of NC_136463.1, read as the reverse complement.
TTAAGTAGCATGCTTCAGCCCGCTCGGGCAGAGAAGAACGGCAGGGAGCGCACATAAGAGTCAAGCCGGGAGCGGAAGAGTTCACTTTGCACAGTTTGGCCCAGCGGGCATAGGGGATTCTTCACCACCAGCTCCACGTACAGCTGTGGAGAAAGACGGGAGTAAAATTCTGGTTTTGGGGACATTTCTAAATTTCAATCCCAAATCTAGTATAACCTCAGGGGTGTGTGAACACACAAGGAACCAGGACTGGGAGGCAAGCACTCCCTTAGGAGAAACCGTTGGTGGAAATGTTTAAGGATCTAAAGACTTTCAAGGATCTAAAGGCCTCCGAGAAAATTCTTGAGTTTAACAGAGATACAATACAGTAGGAATAGGGCAGAAAACCTGAGGGACTTGGGAGGTTCTCTGTCTGTGGCTGTTAAGGGGTTATGATGAAGGGTCCCTCGGGAGGACACTGACCGCACTGTAGATGTGGTGTAGCACATCCCGAATGGGTCCAACGCCTAAGTCAGTATTCATGACAACTTTGATCCCAGTGGGAGTCTCGTAGTAATGGAGTTTGTAACGGCTAGTTTGGAAGGCCAGGAAGCCGTCCTTCCTGCAGAGATGAGGAGGGTGTTAAAGACGGCAGTGAAATCTCTTCCAAATAAATTCTTCTGATCCTTCAAAGTCGACTTCGTCTTCGTTTAAGCATATAGTTTGTAGGAACCTGGTTGAGTAGACACCTCCCATCTTCACCCTTCAGTTTAGCGCCCCCTCCTCCTCCCCTCAAGCTTCAAAACTCTCGCTCTAAGTCTCTCTACTTCCTCCTCCCCGCTTTGGAAGCCAATGTCCCTTTCATTCTACAAAGCAAGCCCCTCTGCCCCCCCAATTCCCAAAGATAGTCCTCCTTCTTCTCACGGCGTACATGTCTAGCGGGGACATCTTGCTGACAAACGAACGGATAGAGAATAGCATCCCGTACATCAGCTTGTATTCCTAGAAGGAGAGGGACAGAGTTAGGTCTCAGTTTTGAGGGGAGACGGGGTGGAGGTTGGGAATCAGCCGGGATTTGGAGAAGAGGGGTTGGGCTGGGACTGTGTTCGTTTGGAAGTGCGAGGTCACCAGGACTGTAGCCGGGGCCCTCTCGTCACCTCCTCCTTGGGGATCCCCGCTTGCTTCTTGCGGTGCCACTCGCTGTAGTGCAGACACACTCCATTCCGGTCAAATAAGTATAGGTTATGGACAGTCATCTGCAGGACGGGGAATGTAAACCTCGTCCCAGGACCACTCCCACTCAGTAGGCTCGGATTCTCCGCCGCGGATCCCTCCAACCAAGTGGGGACTCCACCTCCGGACTCACCGGAATTGCTCTGAGCGTCTTGGAGCAGCTACTTCCGGTTTCCTAGCAGCCCCGCCCCTTTGGGCTCTTGAACTGAAAAAGCAGGGCATTAACTCCGCCTCAACACCTTTCATCAGACTCGCCTCCCTCCATCAACCAATCCGTGGCGCCCGGCTTGCGCACGCGCGCTCAGCTTCCCTGGCTTCAAAAGCAGTGTGAGCCTCTGCGAGCGTGGTCTCGCGGTCGGGTGACGTCATCGAGGCAAGAGGCGGGGCGGCGGCGGGAGGTTGCCAACGGTTTTGAGCTTAGAGGATCGCGCTAAGGCGGGAGACCTTAGTCTTTTCCAGTTCAGTTTTAGGGGAGGGGTGCAATCCCTTCTCCACCTTGGCAGGTTGGGGGCTGAGGACTGGAGTTGCGGAGAGTGGTCGGATCCGGGTGGTCGCGGTAAAGGAACTCAAGCTAAGCTTGAGTGCGGCGTGCTTTTTAGGGACGTTTGAGGCTGTGACTGAAGGTTCACAAGGTTTCTTTGGGGTGTTAGGGAGGAATTCTAGAAATCCTCGCTTTGACTTTCTTTCTAGGAGGGATTGGAGGGAATCTACATGGGGATTGACCCTGGTAGAACAGGTGAAGTGGGCGGGGACAGGCAAAGGGAGAGACTGGAACCAGTTGAGGGACAGACATTGGGCCCTATTATTTTGGGGTCCGTTTCAGTTTGCCCGTCCTGGGTGTGAGAACTAAGAGTTCAGTTCACCAGAGACACCTGTGCCGAAACTGATCTGCAGCTTCCAGCAGTCTCGCTGTAAGAGGCGCTGCAGTGGTGCTGTTGCCTCACAGTAGGTCTTAGGTCCTTACCTCCCCTGTGCTGCACCCTCCTTTTCCACCATCCCCAGGAACTGGGCAAAGAGTGCCTTTACCCCCTCCATGGCCTCTAGAACTGGTGGAAACCTTTCATCCAACCAGGAAGCCTTGAAACCCTTATTCAACCAGGATCCACCAAGGAGTCTTCCTCCCTTCTCCCAAATCTTACTTCTCCAAGGAAGTTTTCCCACTGGACTCTCTCAAAGCTGAACCCGGAGCTTCCAGCTTTCTATCGTCTCCACTTGTTTCTTACCTATACTTATGGCAACATCAGCTACCAGACCCAGTTCCCCTCTCCGGCCTGAGGATCTCCTAAGTGATTCGTCAGAACCGCCTGGGCTGAACCAAGTGTCCTCTGAGGTGACCTCCCAGCTGTATGCTTCTTTGCACCTCAGCCGCCAGGCAGAGGCCACAGCCCGAGCCCAGCTGTATTTAGCCTCCACTTCCTCACCTCCTCATGAGGCCTTAGATGGTTTGGCCCAAGAGCTGAGTCACAGCTTGTCCCTGGGATTGGAGAACAACTTGAAGAAAAAGGTGAGGAGGTGTGTCTTGGGACCTCTAAGGTACTAGACACCAGAATTGGAATTGCAAGTTAGCTTTGCTGATTGAATTTCAATTTTCTTTTCACTTTATTCAGTCATGCTTCTTCCTGGGAACAAATGTTTATGAGGCAGGCAGTGATCTGGAACACATAATTTGGGAAATTATGAAAAACTCCCCATTTTTAAATTTTTTTTTAAATCAGAGACATGCACTCTGTGGGGTAGGTTGATGTCCTATAACTAGGACCTGGGCTTTAGGAGTGGTGTTTCTTGGTCCCAAGAGGGAACTGGGGACTTAAGAATAGCAGAAAATATACTAAGATCCTTCCAGCTCAGTACTATTTTGATTGTATGGATTGAAATTTGGCAGACAAATCCCTGAATCATAGTTTAATCAATTATACATGTTACAGAGAAAATAGGTATTTGTGTTGGACAGAAAAGATGTCATAATCAATGTATGAACTGGTTAGGACTTCCAGAATTTGAGCTCTGATAGCCATGGACTTCATGGCTTTTAGACAGGACATTTGCTCTTTAGTTGGTAAGAATTTCTACCACCTTTGTCTTAACATGTACCTGCTTTATTCATTTGCATTATCTTCCTGGTTTCTATAGGCCTTTGGGTTTCTGATTCAAGGTTAAGACATCCCTTTTGGGTTGGTTTCACTTTTCTGGCTTTCCCTGGTGCTGGAGTAAAAATTTTACCCTGACAGTAGGTAGAATTTAGATTATAAGATTGTGTTTCCATGGGACTTTTTTTCTAGGATGGTTCTAAGCATATCTTCGAGATGGAAAGTGTTCGAGGTCAGCTGCAGACCATGCTCCAAACCTCACGTGATGCAGTCTATCGTGAGTAAATCCCTTCCTTACAGCTCTGAAGGACAGCCTAGATGTGAGAGGTGGGAGAAAGTAGAGAGAGGAAGTGTTAGATGAAATCCTAGACCTCTGAGACAAGAGATTTCAGTAGTAAAGTCACCTGTTCTTTGTGGGAGAGGGTGGAGAGTGGCAGAAGTATAAAGGAAGTCCCTCTTCTCTCATCTCTTTCACATAGTTACTGTTCTTATCCTTATCTGACCCTGGCTGTGTGGTCCCCTTGGGTTGTGTACAGGGGATCCCCTCATTCCAGGTGCTGGCTCAGAGAGACGGGATGAGGACTCCTTTGACAGTGACAGCACAGCTACCTTACTCAAGTGAGTGGGGTCCCCCTGGCTTGTGTGTTTACTTGGAATCCATGTGTTCTATTTCTTAGTTCTCCCCTGACTGCTTTTGGACTTCTTAGGAAAGTAGTCATTAAGCTTTCAGTTTTTATATTTTCTCTCCTACCTTTGTCCCCTCCTTCCTTTATTCCTTCTGGAACCTACTGTCAGACTTTCTCTTAACATCAGCCCTTCTTCTCCCAAAAGAATTAGCATGTTTATGCTGAGATGGTTATTGCAGAGAGTGTGGTATGGAGAAAGAAGCATTGTAGAGTGAATCACAGGCTAATGAGCTTGGTATTTATGGCTCTAGCACTATCTAGCTTTATGACTTCAGGCAAGCCTCTTGCCCTTTCTGGGTCTCAGTTTCCTCATTTATAAATTATCATTGTAGGACTATTGGATCTCAAAGGCATTTCCAACCCTAACATTCTCTATCTGATTTGGTCAGCACCCGGCCCCTGCAGGACTTATCTCCATCCAGCTCAGCTCAGGGCCTCGAGGAGTTGTTTCCTCGCTATACGAGCCTTCGACCAGGGCCTCCACTCAATCCCCCAGATTTTCAGGGACTGAGAGATGCACTGGACTCAGAGCATACCCGTCGCAAGGTGAGATATAAAAGCTTCTTTTTTTTTTTTTTTTTTTTTTTTTTTTTGGTACTAGGGGTTTAACACAGGAGCACTTTACCACTGAGCTTCATTCCCAGCCCTTAAAATTTTTTTTTTTAATATATTTTGAGACAGGGTCTCATTAAATGGCTGAGGGCCTTGCTATATTGCTGAGGCTAGCCTCAAACTTACAATCCTCCTGCCTCAGCCTTCTGAGTTGCTGGGATTCCAGGCATGTGCCACCATGCCCAACTATCCTTGTTATGTTTAATCATTACATCTGATGAGCCCTTTAAGGCAGTAGTAAATTACTATGCTTTATAGTGTGAGCTACTATACCTCTGCCAAAAGGTTTATGGAAATTTTTCTCAGGAGATCTGGAAAAGGGAAGAACCTGGAAGGTGTTGGAAGTCTTAAGCCTCAAGGTTCCTATTCCAGAATTACTGGTCCTCCCTCTCCAAACCTATTTTGTTCTTGGTACCCAGGCTCCCCGTCCCCAGTCCATTTCCCTGTAGAGGAGCTAGAAAGTTTGGTGCTATGGTCAGACTAAAGATGAGCAATACCCAGACTCTTCACTCTCCTTCCCAGCATTGTGAGCGCCACATTCAGAGTCTACAGACCCGAGTGCTAGAGCTACAGCAACAGTTAGCGGTGGCTGTGGCTGCTGACCGCAAGAAAGATATCATGATTGAGCAACTGGACAAGGTGCCAGGGTAGCAAAAGGGGGTGGGTACGTCCATGGAAATCATTAAGAACAGTAATTAAGAGAGTTTGGAGTTTGTTTCTTTGTGCATGCCAAGAGCTGGGATGAGGGGTGGGTTTACTGACTACTGGGATGAGATGGCTGTTGACCTTGCCCCTGTGGGTAGAAAGAGGACAAAAAAAGTTATTTTGAAATTCTGTCTTACTTGTCTTTCACAAGACCCTGGCCCGTGTAGTGGAGGGCTGGAACCGGCATGAGGCAGAGCGGACAGAAGTGCTTCGAGGACTTCAAGAAGAACGCCAGGCAGCAGAACTCACCAGAAGCAAGCAGCAGGAGGTGGGTGGCCTGGGTCATATGGTGTTATAACTTAAGTCACAAATTCTAGATGGAAAGAAACAGCTTTGGAATTAAGGTTCCCAACAGATCCACCTTTGTCTTGCAGTGCTGCTCTGACAGTTTTTCTTGCCCTCTCTTCTTCTTCATTGTTTCTGCTATCAGATTTGCATCATAGTTGACTTCCCTGTTTTCCCCATACCATGTAGTCTCCTCTTTGACCCTCATGCCACTTAGTTAATGCTAGATTTTCAAGTTTACATTGTTAATGATTTTTGAAGCGTAGTGTAGAGTGATTTTCCTCATTTCCTGTCTCCTGTATTTCTCTCTCCCTCAAAGACAGTAACCCACCTGGAACAAAGTCTTTCTGAGGCCTTGGAGGCCCTGAATCGTGAGCAGGAAGGTGCCAGATTGCAGCAACGGGAAAGAGAGGCACTGGTGAGAAGACTGGGCTGGGGTAATTCCAGTGGAGATTGTTACTTCTAGAATGCTATTGGCTATTGGTGGGTTATGGGAGTTTATAATTTGAGTTGCACCACGGTGGGTGGTGTTGCCCAAGATGTGTTCCCTGAATACTAGTTTTGCTAGATAGTCTACCAAAAAAGGCTCTGCCACCAAGGAAGTTTGAGAGATGCTGCAAATGTCCTTATTAGAATCATCTAGGGAATTGATTTTTTGGTGGGGTGGGTAGGCAGGCTACCAGGGATCGAACTCGGGGGCACTCAACCACTGAGCCACATCTGGGGAACTGTTTTAAAATATAGATTTCAGGGACCTATCCCCCAAGATTTTGCTTCAGTGGGTTGATGAATTGGAACATTTTTGGAAATTTTCTAGGTGATTTTGTTCAGACTAATTTTGGAACTCTGGGCATAGCCAAAACGGGTATGGGATGAGATTCACTCAAATTTCTTAGCACTAAAGTGATCAATTGATTGCCCATATGAGTTAATGGCCATGTTTGGAACTTGTCACTTGTGCAACACATACTTGGTACAGATAGGCTGGCACTTGTCGTCTTAGGCCACATCTGACAATACTGATGGTGGCTGTTGTTTGGCTAGTTCCTGACTTGAGTCTGGATTTTTCTAATCTTTGTGGCTTTCCTTTTGATGATGATGGTGATAACTCTTGTATGTTAAGTACTTATCATGTGCCAGCTACTGTGCTAAATGTTTTATATACTCTTTTTTCCTTTAATCCTTACAAGACATACCTTGTTATCATCTCCATTTTGCAGATAATGTACCTGCTCAGAATTATGTACATTAAAAGTGTGATAGTTGAAGGGCTGGGGATATAGCTCAGTTGGTAGAGTGCTTGCCTTGCAAGCACCAAGGCCCTGGGTTCAAATCCCCAGCACCACGAAGAAAAAAAAAATATCGGGGCTGGGGATATAGCTCAGTTGGTAGAGTGCTTGCTTTGTAAGCACAAGGCCCTGGGTTCAATCCCCAGCACCAAAAAAAAAAAAAAAAAAAAAAGTGATAGTTGATAGTTGACAAGCTTACAGGATTATAATAATGTGCTTAAGAATACATAGTAAATGAATGCTATAACTATGATTCAGACTGAGGTTTGAATCCAGGTCCACCTAACTCTGGGACAGGAGTTCTTATCTACTATATTATAATCCTGTGACCTTGTCAACTGTCATACTTTTAATGGGCATGATTCTCAGTGGGTACCTTGAATGGGGGTGGCAGTGGCAAGTTGATGGCCTTTTTTTTTTTTTCCCTTCCTGGTGCTGGGGCTTGAACCCAGAGCCTTGTGCATGTGAGGCAAGAAACTCTACCAACTGAACTACATCCCCAACCCAAGTTGATGGTCTCTTAGGGGCCTACTAGGGATCTTGGTTTTCTCCTGGGGCTTTAGGAAGAAGAGAGGCAAGGTCTGACTCTGAGCTTGGAGGTTGAACAGCAGCGGTGCTGCACCCTTCAGGAAGAGCTGGACAAGGCTCGGGCTGTGCAGCTCAGTGAGCATCGAAAGCTGGATGCCCTTCAGGTTGCCCTAGAAGAAGAGCGACAGGCCTGGGCCCAGCAGGAGCAACAGCTTAAGGAACGCTACCAGGCACTGCAGGAGGAAGGCCAGGCACGGCTGGAGAAGGAGAAGGTAAAAGCAGCAGAAGGTAAAAGAATTGGGGAATGGGAACAGATGAAGGGGAAATTAATTGGATGGGTTGTGATGCCAGAATATGAGGTATAAATAGAGATGAGATACAGAGATGGAAAATGAGGAGCTATACATGGGAAGCAGGCTTGAGAGGGTAGGGCCAGCAAGAAGGGCAGAGAATATCAAATATGTGGAAGACTGGAAGCAACATTAAATAAGAATGGGAAATAAGACAAACAGGAGGAGAGAGAGAGGAAACTTGGGTTTTATTTAGGGCTTGGGAAGATGAATTGGGGAGTAGAGGTAACCAGAAGATAGGACACAAGGTTTGTTCTTACCTTTGATTTTTCTTTCTTAGGGGAACAGTCAAAGGGAGGCCCAGGCAGCCCGGGAGGCTCAGCAGCAATTGGCATTGGTACAGTCTGAGGTGCGGCGACTGGAAGGGGAGCTAGATACAGCTCGGAGAGAGAGGGATGCACTGCAGCTGGAAATGAGCTTGGTGCAGGTCAGCAGCAAAGGGCTCTTGAGGATTTTTCTGGTTGAGAGAAATAGGTCTGAGGCAAAGTACCTCTCAGTAGTCATGGCAGATAAATCCACTTCAGGTATTTTGGATTCATTCCATCAGTGGTTTCTCGGTAGTATGAATAATATTCTGTATTAAACACAGGACTGGACTGGGGATATAGCTCAGTGGTAAAGTGCTTGCCTAGCATGTGTGAGGCACTGAATTCAGTCCTCAACACCACATAAAAATACATGAAGGTATTGTGTCTGTTAACTAAAAGTTAAAAACAAACAAACCCCCCCAAACAACAAAAACAAAAAACAGGACCAGGGCTGGGGTTGTGGCTCAGTGATAGAGCGCTTGCCTGGCACATGTGAGGCACTGGGTTCAATCCTTAGCACACATGAATAAATAAAATAAAGGTATTATATCCATCTACAACTAAAACATTTTTTAAAAAAGGACTGTTTTTTACTGAGTGATGGTTTCCCACAATATCAGACTGACCTAAAGTTATTTTTAGTAGAAAATTGACTTAAATAGACTTACATCTACCTAAGATACCTTGGAATGCCAGGCACTTAATCTCCGGAACTTGGGAGGCTGAGGCAGGAGGATTGCAAATTCAAGGCCAGTCTCAGCAACTTAGCAAGACACTGTCTTAGATAGATAGATAGATAGATAGATAGATAGATAGATAGATAGATAGAGATAGTTCTAGAGATGTAGCTCAGTGGTAAAACATCCCTGGGTTCAGTCCCAGTACCAAAACAACAAAACAAACAAAACTTAATGTTATTTTAAAAGAGATGACACTACACCTAGCGGTCATTATAAGAGCAGGTGAAAGCTTTGGTCAGAGACCTAATTCTAATATTAACAGTCTGCTGTGTAACTCTGATTACTTGAATAACTTGTATTAATTCCTCTGGAGTAGACTGGGGACCTAGGACAGCAATGATTCCTTTATTTACTTATGAAATTCCCAGAATAGCTCATAACCTGGAATACAATAGTACCCCAAAATTGTTTGTCAGATATAATTAAACTGGGAAAAATATTTTCCACCTAGCTAGTAGTACATTGAATCTTAAAATCAAACTAGGCAGACCCTTGTCATGTAATAGAATAAGATTTGGCAAACTTGTCCTGTAAAGGGCCAGAAAATAAATATTTTTGGCTTTGTCAGTTGTGTGGTCTCAGTTGCAACTACTGGACTCTGCTGTTATACCATAAGAGTAGCTGTAGACAGTTATGTAAACAAGTGACATGACTGTGTCCCAGTAAAACTTTATTTACGAAAGCAGGGAGCGGAGGGCTGAATTGGGCTATAGTTTGCTTATCCCTGGAATGGAGGAAAGGGTTGGAAAGAGACTCGTTCCACCCATAGTGAAGGCACTATATTGAAGAGCAAAGAACACTGAATTGGGAGTCTGGACACTCTGTTCTACATTCAATTAGAATTTTGGCCTTTATGGATCTCTTTTTATGTGTAAACTGTGTTAAGAGCAAATTGATGGGTTTTTGAGAGCAAGTTAAGAAGTAGAATTGAATGACCAGTAGGGAGTAAAAAATCAGGAGCCCAGGATGACTCCAGGTTTCACATAGCTCAGGTATATGTTGGAAGGGAGAGGAGCCTTTAACTAAGGCAAGAAATATAATAGGAAGAGAAGGTAAGAGGGCAAAAACCAGTCCACTGAGCTGGGTACCATGGTGCACACCTGTAATCCCAACTACTTGAGACACTGAGGCAGGAGGATTGCAAGTTCAAGACAAGCCTCAGCAGTGTAGTGAGACCTTAACTCAAAATCAAAAATGAAAGGGACTGGGGATGTAGCTCAGTGGTAAAGTGCCCCTGGGTTTGATCCCTAGTTAAAAAAGGAAAAAAAGAAAGAGAAACACCTAAATGAGCTGAATTTGGGGAATGTTCTATTTGAGGTGTGTCCAAATCATCATTAGGTTACTGGTGTATGGGCTTAAATCTTAAATAAAGGTTTATAGAACTGGGGGTATATGACTCAGTGGTAGAGTGCTCACCTTGCATGCATGAAGCTCTGGGTTCCATTCCCCAGCACCAAAAAAAATAAAAGAGGGAGATTTAGGGAGCGTTAAGATATAAATGGTAGCAAAAATATGGCCTAAATGCCAAAGTTTATCATGTTTGTATAATAATGTTAGCATATGGTAGAAGCGGATGAAGGACACCTTTACAGGCAGTGGGAGGCAGAGCAGTCATCTGAGACTCAAAGAGAACGAGAACAAGGAGAAAGTGGCATAAGGGAAGCTGAGGAAGAAAGTTTGCAGAAGGAAGAGAAGGAAGGATAGACCTGTGGTGCCAGGTGTTGCAGTAAGATTACATGTGACAAAGACTGAGAAATGAACATAGTAGGATTTAGAATTAAGCTCTCTGCAGTGAAGTACTCAAACAAAAATCAGATTTCAGTGAGTCCAAGAGGGAATGTATTGTAAGAAAATGGAAATAGCAATTTTAGACAGACTCTGCTTATGAAGAAAGGGATGCTGACATTGAGTGCCGGCTGATTTCAGGTACTGAGCTAGGGGTACTATATATGTTATTGCAGATGTATATCATAGATTTGATTGTTCTATCTAATATTGCCTTGGGTTAATAAAGTATGTTTCTTTAGTCCAAAGTCATTTTTGCTTTTGCGTACATATAAGATATGTATAGTTTAAGGAAAGAGAGCCTCTTACTCCTATGGTAAAATTCTTGTTCTCCATCCCTTATATAAGTGAGGGGAGTTTTGGTACTGGGTTTTGTCTACATTATATCCTCCATTCTCTTCTAAGCTCAACAGAATTGAGCTATTATCTCACTTTATTTCACTGAATCACAGGCCCGGTATGAGAGCCAGCGGATTCAGATGGAGTCAGAACTGGCTGTGCAGCTGGAGCAGCGGGTGACGGAGCGGTTGGCTCAGGCTCAGGAGAGCAGCCTTCGGCAAGCAGCCTCTCTGAGGGAACATCACAGGTACCTGGGACTTACTGTATGCTGTAGCAGGTATTGTTAGTGCTCTGCCCACATGTTCTCTCAGAGGTCTTTGCCATTTTCCCAACATCGGCCCCAGTGTGTTTTTGCTCCTTTCGGTCAGAACCTCAGTCCTCTTAGGAGTTCTGCTATCAGGTGTTCATGGAGAGCCAGAGTCCTGGGACTTTCATCCTATAGGGAGAAGTCCTTAACTGAGAACTGAAGGGGGCTGGACTATAAAGTGTCTAGCTCCCTTGTTGGGACAATGCTGAGGTATGACCTGTGTTGTTTCTAGAGCTGTTCCATGAGTTTGCACCTCACTGTCATATCAGTTTTTCCTGGGAAAACTTCTTAAATAAATCACTTTCCATGAATCCTCACTGCAGTGTCTGTTTCTGGGGAACTCATCTTCAGACCTCTTTATTTGTCCATGCCATTTCTGTGCTGTGGCCAGGCTGCCTGACTGTGGCTGTTTACCTCTCCCTCTTGCACACATTGTGTCTTTTTCTCAGTGATGACTTCCATCTCCAGTCTCATCCCTCTTTTGTCACCCTGGCTCTCCTAGGAAGCAGCTACAGGACCTCAGTGGACAGCACCAGCAGGAACTGGCTACTCAGTTGGCTCAGTTCAAGGTGGAAATGGCAGAACGGGAGGAACGGCAGCAGCAAGTGGCTCAAGACTATGAACTCAGGTACTGGTCTCTGGAGTGTCCCTTTTAGGCCTGAGCCCCTTCCCAGGGAGTAAAGCCCAGGCTGGAAATGATAAAGAGCTGTCCTTCAGTAGATTTGCTATCTTCTAAATTGGTGCATCACCTTTCCATGTCTGACATTTTATTCTGGCTCTTCATTCAGATAGAACAAGGAGAGGGTGTTAACTGGGAGCTGAGGGAAAATTTTTTGTAGAAGGGGAGATAGACCTGGGATATGAATTATCTGCACTCTTGAAGCCCTGAGTCACCCTCCCCTCTTTTCTTCAGACTCGCAAGGGAGCAAGCGCGAGTGCGGGACTTGCAGAGTAGAAACCAACAGCTGGAGGAGCAGCGAGTGGAGCTTGTAGAGCGTCTCCAGGCCATGCTGCAGGCCCACTGGGACGAGGCCAGCCACCTGCTCAGCGCCACCCTCCCTCCTCCTAACCCTCCGGTAGGCATTGCCCTGTGAGCTAAGCTTCTCAGAGTTGTGTTCTAGATTCCTTCTATGGAAGTCTAGCTTCCTCCCAAGGGAAGTCACAAGAAAGGTCTACATCAGAGAGGAAAAATCTGTGAACTTTTCCAGAAGTCTTACCAAAATAAACCTTTTTTTTTATGGCTATAGCTAAACCAGACTGACCCCATTCCATTGGGCATAACTGTCTTCTCCCAGTACCAAGAGGTGATGAATAATATACGGTACTCATATGATGGCATGACAGCTGAATTAATTATGGGAGCAAGGACTAAAAATTGTTGCTAAGTCCTGTCCTGAAGTAGAGTGTGGAGTCTTCCCCTTAGCCCTTCTTATGTTGGCATCTCCTACTTCCTTTTATTAATTATGCAATTTTTATTATTAGCTAAAATATTTTTTGGAATAGGTAAACATAGGCACATGATTTAAAAAAAATCCAAACTGTTAATGTGGTGTATGGTGAAAAGTAATCTCCATCCTAACCTGTGCCTCAGTCTCTCAGGTCCCCTCCTGAGAAGCAACCATCTCCCTTCTTTCCCCTTACCACCCCAAGCCTGCCCCACATTCCAAATGGTTGCCTTCTGTCTACTGCTATATAGCTTTTTATTCAACCAAGTGCTTATTGATGACCATGAAGTCATTTTTTTGGACTTTGCCTCTATAAGCAGTGTTATAGTAAATATCATCAAAATAAAATATATGTCTTTGTATAACTATATCTATAAAATCTGTAGAAATAATTGTAAGATTCAAAATAAACAGTTTAAACTTTGATAGAAATCGAATAGATGTTACTCAATCTCCTTTTAAGGAAGTAGTTTGTAATCTTATTCAAGTGTCTGTACCATGTCTTGTCTCTGAACCCACTGGGCTTTTATTCTTCTTTCTGCTTCTCCTTGCCAGGTACCTCCGACCAGACCCTCCAGTCCTGGCCCTCCAGAATCAGAGAAGGGAGAGAAGGGGATGTGGACCATGCCTCCTGTGGCCGTGGCCCTGAAGCCAGTGTTGCAGCAGAGCAGGGAAGCAAGGGATGAGCTGCCTGGAGTGCCTCCTGTTCTCTGCAGCCCCTCCCCGGATCTTAGCCTCCTGCTGGGCCCACCTTTCCAGACCCAGCATTCCTTCCAGCCCCTGGAGCCCAAACCAGATCTCACTCCTCCCACCGGTAACTGAGAAGTCACTGGGGTTCCCTTTTCATGCATAGAATGGCCCCCCCTTACCTAACTTTCTTTCTGACTGGGACTTGAACATTTGGTTTCCCACATGATTTAGTGATCCTAACTTGTAAGGAGCAGAAACCCACTTACATTGATTCAGATAAAGGGAGGGCAATCTCGTGGGAATTTGATGGAGCTAGACACAGAACTAGTATTGGGCATAAGGGTGCTGTCTGAAACTGAGACAGCTGACCCTATATAGTTTCTTGACTCTGCCTCATCCTATACATTTGTTCCTTTTCCTGCTTTACTAACAATCTCTTATAAATTACTCAAGGGTCTTACTCCTCTTATCCTTGACTTCCACATGGGTTGACCAGCTTTGGCACTGGCTCTAACCAGGCTCCAGACATTTAGAGACATTGGCATCAGCTTCTTAGGTCCTAATTACAGAGGCCATGGGATGGATCGGTAGCCCTCCATTGGATCAGCTGACCTTGGATGTGGGTGTCCACCCCAGGTTTGGTCATCTGCGGATGGAGGTATTCTGGGTGATATAAACATGACAACTGGGGTTGTGGCTCAGTATTAGTGCACTTGCCTAGCATATGTGAGACCCTGGGTTTGACCCTTAGCACCACATGAAAATAAAATTAAAAAAGTATTATGTCCATTTATAACTAAAAATATAAAAAAAGAAAGAGGAATGAATTATATCACAATTTAAAAATTATATATCAATAATAATAACAGTAACACAAGGTTAGGGGCATATTCAGGTGAAGCAACAGAATTTGTCTGGTAAGTCTTTCTGTTCTTTAAGGATGGTGTTTTTATTTAGAGTTTGAGCCACACAGCTTTCTTCTTCTGCCTACACTTGTGTCTTAGAATCCAGCTGTGCTGTCTCCTAGGCACCTCTGACCCTTTTCACTCCAGCCCTTTTTAAATTTCTTTTCTTTCTTTCTTTCTTTCTTTCTTTCTTTCTTTCTTTCTTTCTTTCTTTCTTTCTTTCTTTCTTTCTTTCTTTCTCTTTCTTTCTTTCTTTCTTCTTTCTTTCTTTCTTTCTTTCTTTCTTTCTTTCTTTCTTTCTTTCTTTCTTTCTTTCTTTCTTTCTTTCTTTTCTTTCTTTCCTTCCTAGGGATTGAACTCTGGGGAACTAAACCACTGAGCCAGATCCCCTGCCCTTTTTTGTATTTTATTTAGCGATAGGGCCTCCCTGATTTGCTTGCTGAAGCTGGCTTTGAACTCACAATCCTCCTGCCTTCGCCTCCAGAGCCACTGGAATTATAGGCGTGCATCAGGCTCTTTTAAACTTCTGTTATCATCTTCTTGCTGTGATGTACTCCTTACGTTTAATAAACCCTTTTCTTTTTGGCATTTGGTGAGTTGATTTGTGGAGTGGCTCTTTCCCCTTACCCCACACGTGTACCCATGCATGCCTATTTCATTTTACAGCTGGGGCCTTCTCTTCCCTCGGAGCCTTCCATTCTGATCACACAGCAGAACGGCCATTTCCGGAGGAAGATCCTGGATCAGATGGGGATGGCTTCCCAAAGCAAGGGCTTCCACCTACTTCTCAGCTGGAGGGCCTCAAGAATTTTTTGCAGCAGGTAAGAGAGTCCACCCAGAGAGCCTTATTTATTTGCTCCCTTTCCTTTCCCTACTCTTGAAATCCAGGACTCTGGCTTTCTTCAGTTTTGGGGACCAATTCTTTGTCCCATATTCTGCCAGTCTATCTCATTCCCAGTGCATAATTCTCTTCTGGAATTTAGTCTGATGACCTTAGCCCTTCCTTCAGCAGCTTCTGCTTCCCTCAGTAGCTAAGTATCTCCCTCTTTTATCAGTCCCCTAGGGAACCTTACTGTCTTGTCCCCCCAGCTGCTGGAGACAGTACCCCAGAACAGTGAGAACCCCTCTGTTGACCTGTTGCTTCCTAAGTCTGGTAAGTTCCAGCCCTCAAGAAGGTAGGGGCTGGACCTGGACAGGTAGGTGTTAATGATTTAGCATGGATGTTGAGGAGCTACTAGGTGGTAAAACTCCCTTGGCTCTTGGCTCCATTCCCTGTTCTTGGATCTCTTTCCTGTTGTAGGTCCTCGGACTGTCCCATCTTGGGAGGAAGCCCCTCAAGTACCACGCCTTCCACCCCCTGTCCATAAAACTAAAGTCCCCTTAGCCACGGCATCTAGTCTTTTCCGGGTTCATGAGCTTCCTTCATCCCATTCACAAGGCAGTGGTCCCAGCACTGGTTCCCCAGAAAGAGGTAAGCTGTTCATGTTTTACCAGAGAGACAGAGAGAAGGTCCCAGGTGTGAATTCTTAGGGAGATGGGATGAAGCCTAGGAGAGGTGCCCTAGGGTTATGTCAGTCATTGACTTGTCTCTCAGGTATGGATGGTCTCAGCTCCTCAAGCCAGCTGATGGAGGTGTCTCAGCTATTACGACTGTACCAGGCCCGGGGCTGGGGGGATCTGCCTGCTGAGGATCTGCTGCTCTATCTGAAGAGGCTGGAACACGGCGGGTATAGCCTAGGAGGAAGAAGGAGGGATTTGGGGATGGAATCTGCATGGGAAGATGGATCAGGCAGGGCTGAGTGCAGTGTGGATATTGTTCATTAAGTAGAGTCTTCTGTCTCTGTGGAGGAAAGTGAGGGATGAGACAAAGGCCCACAAGTCTTCTCTCACTGCTCACACCTTTATTTTATCTCTTCCTTTCTACTACATTTTTCTTTACTGAAAATAGGAGAACAACAAAAACCCTCTTCCCCTTGTCTCTGTACTTTAGTGTTTTCGTTTCTTTTCCCTGCAGGTCAAAACTGAGAATCCTAGATTTTTTACTGATCTAATATAATTTATTATTTGATTTCACTAGTGTCTCCTCCAATTTAATTCCCAGCTTCATTGCATTTGTTCACATTTCATTTTTTGGTACTGGAGGTTGAATCCAGGGGCATTCTACCACTGAGATACATCCCCCGTCATTTATATATATGTGTATAATATATAATATGTAAACATATATATGTATTTTTTAAAAATAATTTTGAGACAGGGTCTTTCTAAGTTGCTGATGGTCTTGCTAAGATACTGAGGCTGGCCTTGAACTTTCGATCCTGCCGCCTCTGCCTGATGAATCACTGGGAGTACAGGTGTGCATTACCAGTAACACCTGGCATTTCTTCTTTTTTTTTTTTTCTTTTTCTTTTTCTTGTCTTTCTTTTTTTTTTTTTTTTTTTTTAATACTGGGTTTAAACCCAGAGGTACTTAACCATTGAGCCATATCCCCAGCCCTTTTTATTTATTTATTTTTTTTGAGACAGGGTCTCACTAAGTTGCTTAGGGCCTCACTAAATTGCTGAGGCTGGTCTCAAACTTATGATCCTCCTGCCTCGGGCTCCTGAGTCACTGGGATTATAGGTGTGTGCCCCCACACCTGGCTTGGCATTTCTTCTTGAGAGACAGCATTGGGGAGTATTTCTTCCATCCAGTGTTGGGTACAGTTGAGGGGATGGCTCCCGCATCTTCATACTGTTGATTTGTATGGCAGGACTGATGGCCGAGGGGAGAATATCCCCAGAAGAAACACAGACTCCCGCTTGGGTGAGATCCCCCGGAAAGAGGTGAGGGAAAGTCCAGCAGGGACAGGGGAGAGGAGAGCTCTCGTTGCCTAATTCCTTCAGTTCTTCATACTCCCTGGCTGGCTCCAGTCCCCCATTGCCTAGCCCCTCCAATCCCAGTTCTCACTTGCTAGAACATAGACTTTCTTTTCCTTTTGGTGATTGCTTCTGGCCCTCTCTGTGCACCATGCCTTTCCTCTGTGGGGTAGGGGGATTGGGAGTATATGACACTGACTTTCCCTTCTCTTTTCCCCAACTCTCAGATACCTTCCCAGGCTGTCCCTCGCCGCCTTACTACAGCCCCTAAGACTGAAAAACCTGCACGGAAGAAAAGTGGGCACCCTGCCCCTAGTAGCATAAGGAGTCGGGGGGGAGTCTGGAGATGAGCCCCTGCTCTTCTTTGTTTTGTTCTCTTCTTGTTGTTATTTTAATAAATGTGCCATAGTCTGTATTAGAGTCTAACTCAGAGGAATTAGGAAAATGGAGATTTTGTAGGAAACTACTTTGTAAAGAAACCACATTGAGTATGTTTTTTTTTTTATGTCAAATGTTTATATTTTATTTCCTATGGGAAAAGACATGAATACTTTGAAAGACAACAATCCATGACTAGATTTTAGGAGTCTGAGTGAGCCTTAAGTTTCAGTGTTTAAAACTTACGGCATGATTAACTCTGGTTGGAAGTAGAATTATGGATTATTATTATTATTCTCTTTTTTATACATATTTGTATTTTCCAGGTTTTCTAAAACAATTGTGTTATTTTAATAAACATAAAAAACTTAACTTTTAATAAAAAATTATTATATAAAAAGTTTGAGTAAAATTTGGTTGTTGTGGGGGGCCAGGGGATTTGTCTTTTAAGAGCAGATAAATCTTCCAGGTGACACTAGTTGGATTCAGTTTGGCAGATCTGCTCCAGCCAGCAGGCACATTGTGGCTTTAGTTTTCACTCAATGGCTTTAAAACATGTCTAAAATACTAGAAAACTGGCAAGAAGGGGGGAAAAAAAAAGCCATATTTCTCAACCCATTTTAACACTCACCAAAATGAACAAAGAAAAATAACATTACAGAAGATAACATCTACATGAAATAAGTGCCCCAGCTTCAAAGAATAAACACTGAAAAACATAGTCCAGTTTCAATTAAACTGAAAGAGGCAGCCTCAGAACATGGCAGCACTTCTGATCTGGATCATGGGGTGGGTGGTGATGATGGGAAAGGCAAATACGAAGGACATTTGAGGGACAGAGTTTAGATTCTGAGGAAGGCAAGGCCCTTCAATTTGACCCTGAATTATTGAATTAGAACCAGAACAGACATAGTAGAATATAGACTCACATAGCGTTTTGTATCAGTAAACATTCAGGTTTTATTTCCTTCCTCCTCAACCCCAGGGAAGGGGAAAAGGAAGAAAAGCTGAAGATAGAAGATTAGTAATCACATGGCTTCTGCTTACCTGAGTCTAGGACAGCTGGTTCCTCAGCCCTGCTCTTGGCTGTGTTCTCTGGCACATATAAGCAAAGAAAGAAAATACAAGTGGGTATGGGAGTGGCACAGGCTTGGGAGGCTTTCTGAGCCTGACCACCTACCCATCTATGAAAATTTTTGTATTTCCATTTCTTTGCCACAAGTGCATTCAATTTGTTTGATCTACTTAATATTTCATGAGAGTGTGCCGATTTATGGCATACTGTCATCGGCTTTCTACCACTTTTTAAAATTGGTAAAATGAGCATCCAGTTCATTTTATTATCTCTTGGATTCTAACCTGCCACCATCAGTCAACATGCCCTACATTTTTCTTACTGTGAAGTACAACCCGGAGAATATTTCCTAAACAACTCTAAAACAAAATCAGAAAAGGCACAGTGCTGACTTAGCCATATTGAAGGTCATTATAACCAAACAACTTTCATTTTGTTTTACTTTATTTTATTTTATTTTATTTTATTTTATTTTATTTTATTTTATTTTATTTTATTGGTACTAGGGATTTGAGCCCAGGGCTGCTTAACCACTGAGCCACATTCCCAGCCCTTTTTATATTTTATTTTGAGACAGGGTCTTGCTAAGTTGCTTAGGGTCTTCTAATTTGCTGAGGCTGGCTTTGAACTTGTGATCCTCCTTCCTCAGCCTCCCAAGCCACTGGGATTACAGGTGTGTGCCACTGTGCCTGGTTGACTTTTAAATGTATATATTGCACTCACATTAACAGTTTGTTTATTCACTGAAACCATCCTGAAGTCTGGATAAGAAGAGAAAACCCACAGCCAAGCAGTCCACCAGATTTTACTTCTATAATCATTTTGGGAATGGAGAAGGGCAAACATAAGTAAGTGAATAAATAAATTTTTTCAAGGAAAAAACCCACATGCAGAGGAAATGGGCACAGTCTCAAAACTCAGGTTTCCCTTGGAGTAAATGTGGTGTTGATATAGGATTTTGTATCCTGAGAACTCTCACCAGCATATGTGGGCAAGAGTTGAAAACATACAAAAGGGTGTAATGTATTTGGGTGAAATCTGAGCTGCCATAACAAACCCAGAGGCATAGTGGCTTTTGGATAAGGTATATTTCTCTGGTTATAGTCCAGAATAGTGGGGGAGTCCTGCTCCACATGGTCATGTCAGGCTTCAATTTCTTTCCATGTTGTTGCTCTGCCTAAATCACTGTCATCTGTTTCGTTGAAGGAAGGTTATCCTGTGGGACTCCCAGTTGGCAAGCAGGGGAAAGGGGCCATGTCCAATGTCTTAAGACCCACCATTGGAAATGCCACACATCCATTTTCCTTGTATTTCATTGGCAAAACCTTGGTCACCTTGTTATGTATGACTGCAAAAGACTCAGAAATGTGTCTTTTTGTGTGTACCTATAGCTATTATATGAGAACAAAGGAAGAAGGAGAGAACATATCTTGATGAACAGCAGGAGTCTGCCCTATCAAGGGCTGGTACTTCCCTTAGAGAAATTGAAAATTAATAATTGCTGAGATAATCCATGCCAATTGTTAGGAGTGACTAATAAAAAAATTCATTAGACAGACAAGTTAGTACAAGATGCAGGATTGAACTAACTAACCCCTACACAACAGAATGCAGGAAAAAGCAAAAAATTTAAATTCTAACCAATATTCTTAGGGAGAAGAGAAAATTGGTATGAAAAAGAAGTAATCATAGCACAAGGATTTGGTCTTTAAAAGGGAACAAGTTTATAAATTATTAGAGAAACAACAGAAAAAGAATAGTTCCAGATAATAAATACCTAGAAAAGATAAAAAGTAAAAAAATTTGATTCTGGAAGTATGGTTGAATGAATAATTCAAAGGCCCCTCCTAAATTATCACTATAACCCATCATTATTAAGACAGACTTTTTAATGCTTGCTAGAAAGTAAGGGAAATTGAACTTGTATTTTTCTAACAATAAGTTGAGCCTACATAACCCAACCGAACTTCCTACTGAAATAATGTAAAAACTGAAAGATAAGATTTATTTTTTCAAAATCTTAAATATATTGATAAATTGACAAAAAGATGCCTCAAATGCAAGAACAGGAGAATTTAAGTGGGACACTTGCTTTTCAGTTAAAGGGTATTTGTAGAGCTGGATCCAGCAGTGGTGTGTGTGTGCACGAGCATGCACACACAGGCATGTGCAAGTGAATTGTATTTATCCCAGAAATATGAGGGTAGTTTAGCATTAGAAAGTCTATAGGTACAATTAATTACTTATCACATTTACATCATTAACAGATTAAAGGAGAAAAATATTATATGATCATTTGAGCTGCAGAAAGACCATTTGATACAACTCAGCGACCATTTGTGACTATAAAACTGAAAGTGGTGCACACTTGGAATCCCAGCTGCTCAGGAGCCTGAGGCAGACGGATCACAAGTTTGAGGCCAGACTCAGCTACTTAATGAGGACTTGTCTCAAAGTAAAATTAAAAAGTGCTGGGGATGTAGCTCAGTGGTAGAGCATTTATTTAGAGGCCCTGAGTTAGCGTCCCAATATATCAAAACAAACAAAAACAAACTTCTAGCAAGGAGGAATAGAAAGAATCTTTAATTTATTGTTTATACTGGGGATTGAATCCAGCACACTCTACCACTGAGCTACATCCCTAGCCCTTTTTCTTTTTTTAAAATTTTGAGACAGGGTCTTGCTAAGTTATTTAGGGCCTCACTAAGTTGCTGAGACTGGCCTTAAACTTTCAAACATCATTCTTAATGAGGAATGTTGGAAGCATTCTCTTAAAAATCTCTAGGGTAAGGATGCTCTTCATGATTGCATCTATTAATATGTGGTGAGATCCTTGCTTGTGCAGTATAATACAAAACTTGGAAAAGATGAAATGATAGTACTAATATTCACAGATTACATAATTATCTTCATGGCAATATATCAATTGAAATGCTTATTAAATTATATATTTAAAATATATATTTAAATGACACTAAACTGATGTGTATATTTCAAATGATAACACAATGCTGCCTTAACAGGCTAAACGATACTTTGAAATTTAAATGGTCTATTAAAATTCTTAGAAAATAGGTCAATTTTAGTATAATTAATCTCACTAAAAAGGTGTTGGCTTAACAAAAGATTTAAAAATGGAGAGACATCAACAGGCATTTCATGGCCTGGGAATGTGGGGAAAGATGCTCAGCCTCATTAAGAAGAACAGGGCAAATGAAATCAAAGTGAACTGTCATTTCACACCATCCAAGATGCAACATTTTTAGAGTCTAAGTGTATCAAGTCTTGCTGAGAATGCTGAGTAACAGAAGCTCTACTTAAGCTCAGCTGGTGAGAGAACCAGACCATTTTGGGAAACATTTTGGCATTACCTAATATATGTGATGAGGCACACACTCTACAATGTAGTGAATTCATCCCCAGGGATGTGCCCTAGAAAAAATTCCTGCCTATGTGTGCACCAGGAGACAATTATACAGACAGATGTCATAGCCAAAACCTGCAAACAATGGAATGTCCATATAGAGTAATAAAATATCCCACAACGGCACATGTAGATGAATTAAAGTTACATGCATCAGTGGGTATGAAGTTTGCTAATACAATGTCGAGTAGAACTAAAAAGAACAAATTTTATAAAAAGAAAAAAGAATAATGTTGAGTGGAAAATTCAGATTGCAGAAGAAAATTCACAGCATATTTTTAAGGTACTATATTAAAAATCAGGATGTAGCAGTCCAGTGGGGCCTGGGATGTGAGGGTGAGGAGGGAATCCACACAGGGGAGGGCCAGGCTCTGAGGAGAATGTCCCTCTGGCAGAATGACCCGGCCAGGTGTCAGAGCATGAAGAGTGAGACAGAGCAGCTGTGTGAAGGAGGACGTGGTGGAGATTGTCATCCATGGTGGATGGATCAGATACGTGGATATATGGCAAATAATGGGAGCCAGGTTTCTCACTGTGGGATACAGGATTTACAAATATGGAAAGGTGAAAGCTGTAATGAACCTTGGTATTGCATTAGAACTGAACACATCTGTGTAGACTTAGGGCTTTCGATGTATAGAGATAGATATGGAAATATTGGTGAAAGTAAGTTGGTGTGAATACATTCACATATTTCTTAGTAATATCCCTCCATGTTTCCCATGGCCACTATCACATTATCATAAACTGGGTGGCTTAAAAACAACATAAATTTATTTTCTTATCATTTTGGAAGCCCGAAGTCTGAAAGTGAGGTGCTGGCAGGGGCTATGCCCTTTGTGAAGGCTCCAGGAGAGGATGTTTCTTGTGTCTTCTTGGCTTCTCCTGGTGTTGCCAGCATCCTTGATCTTTCTTGGCTTGTAGAAGCATCACTTCCTATCCCTGCCTCCATCATTGTGTGTGTCATGTCACTATGTCCTCCCATGACCTTCTCATAATAAATCCATCCATTGGATTTACAGCTGAGCCTAATCAGTATGACCTCATCTTAACTTGATTACAAAACTCTGTTTCCAAATACAGGCAACCCTCCTATAAGTAGTAAGGCTTTCTTTTCTTCCTTTCTTCTTTCTTCTTGGTGAGGGAGATTAAACCCAGGGGTGCTTAACCACTGAGCCACATCCATGGCCCTTTTTTATACTTTATTTAGAGACAGGGTCTCACTAACTTGCTTAGGGCCTCCCTAAGTGACTGAGGCCAGCTTGAACTCGCGATCCTCCTGCCTCAGCCTCCTGAGCTGAGGCACCACTATACCTGGCAGCAGGGGTCGAGTGCTTGTGAGGTCCTGGGTTCAATCCCTAGTACCAACACACACACACACAAAGAATTTAGAGAGAGAGAGAGAGAGAGAGAGAGAGAGAGAGAGAGGGAACATTGCACTGTTTTTATTTTAATACCATATATTATTATAATTGACATTAACTTACTGTGCCTAACTTATGAATTAAACTTTATCATATATGCATAGGGGAAAAAAGACATGGTCTATGCTGGGTTTATTACTGTGGTTGCGGGCATCCCCTGTGGATAAGGGGGGACTACTGTAATGTCACATGCAGGTGAATGGGAGTTAGAATCTCAATATATGTTTCAGGGGGACATAATTCAACGCATAACAACCCCATTAACAATGACTACTCCCAAGATCCAGATCTTGTCTCCTACATATTCTTTACAAAGAAGGAAGCAGGGCTCCTTGGAAAAATGGCTGACTTCACACCAGGGAAAATACAAGATAAGCCTGGAAAATCATGTCGAGGGGGAAAGTAAGGATATGCTCAAAAAAAGACAGGGACTTGGCAAAATATCACAGAAGCCAGCTCTACAACTTGAGCCTCACAATAAATCATGATAGCAAGGCGTTACTCCATGGAAAAAAATCAGAAATCATGAGTCCCTATGAATATAAATGTTAATAAATTCACGATCTGATAAGGTACAGGGTATTTACATGGTTTTACAGTACCCTTGGGGGGACACTAAGGATGTAGATCAGTGATAGAGCATTTGCCTAACATGCAAAGCCCTGGGTCCCATTCCCATTGCTGTAATCAATCAATCAATAAACAAACAAATAAAAAAAAGCGCCCCACCATGTACATAAAGTACTTATTAATTATGATGGGGAAAGAGTAACCTTACAGCAGAGAACTCTGAACCAGCTTAATCGAGTGATCTGAGTGAATCTCATCATTAATGGGTCAAATCTAAATCATGGGCCACTAATAGGATGCTGGGGCATCTCTTCACAATTCCTGTCCAAGACCCATAATCTGAATTTAGTGATGAAGAAACACCCAAATCGCGGGACAGTCTTGAAAACGATTGGTCTGTAATTTTCTAAATTGTCAAGGTTATGAAAGTCAAGAAAAGACAAAGGAAATGTTCCAGACCAAAACCGACAGAAGAAACGCTAAAAGTAAACATGGTCCGTGATCCGGAACAGGATCATTTTGCTGTGGAGGAAGGAGTTCATTGAGATAACCGATGAAATGGACAAATCTGAGGATTGGAGACCAGTTAACTGATTTTGATGCTTGCTTAGCTGTGCTCTTTAAAGTTAATTTGTTGTTGTTGGTGGTGGTACTGGGAATTGAATCTAGGGCCTCACAGAACTTTACCACTGAGTAACGTTCCCCAACCCATGAAATTGATGTTTTAAAAACCAACATGTTCACACCCAGCAAATTAAAATTTCAAAATAACATTTATGCTGCATGAAATATGCAAAGAGATAAGTAATGAAAAATAAGCAGCACTTCTTTGGAGGAAAACACTAACCTAGACAGGAATAAATGTTGTTCTGTTTAGGAATTATGCATTGCCTGGTACAACTAATAAGAAAAAAGTGAGGAAGAATTATGCACCAAATTCAGTATCACTGTAACCTCTGGGCAGGGAGAAAGTGACATGAGGAGAGCACTCTGGAGACTTTGGAGGGCAGATAAGGTTCCACTCCTTCCACTGGCTGGTGATTACCAAGGTTGTTAGTGGACTTTATACATACATATTAAGTCTAAGGAAGAAAGATACATACCTTATTGCATTTGTGTTAGAAAAATGAACTTCATGTATACATGTAACTGTGTAAAACTATATGCATACAGACATACTAATAAAATGCAAGGAGAAAGGACTAGAAAGATACCAGCTATCATGAACAAACCCATGAAATTGATCTTACATGAATGTGTGTTGTTCATGCGTCACATTTTATTAAGTTACTGACTAGGGAAGATGAGAAGGAAACCAGTATGGCCACTCTGTGGAAACTGGGAGCGTGGGACTACAGGAAATAGCGGGAGGTGGGGCTGTGCAGCAGCTTAGAGAGCAGAGGACTGCACAGGAAGGGCAGGCCAGCTGCGCAGTGATGGAAGACTAGGGTGTCTGAGAGTCAAAAAACACCTGCAATATTTATACCGTGCATCCTCTACAAGTCTCCAAGTTCTCTCACTAGTAGCATCTTAAATTGTGTGTGTGTGCTTAAAAGTCAGGATGAAAAAAGATCCATTTAAAATGTGAAAGTTGAAATTTTTATCAAAAAACTTCATCTAAAATTTTATCATTTTCTTTATTTTTATTTATTTATTTATTAACATTTCAGGAGTCTTTAAAAAAGAAAAGAAAGAAAGGCAGTGTCCTGAGCTTCTTTTGTCTTCTGAGCTGTTTTCACTAGGATTTTTCTTTTGCTACTGCTTTTCACTGTTTAAATTTTACTTTACCATATACTTGGATTTTCTTTAAAAATCACAGCATAGTTCTGGGGAGATAGCTCAGTCAGTAGAGTGCTTGCCTTGCAAGCACAAGGCCCTGGGTTCGATCCCCTGCACTGAAAAAAAAAAAAAAAAATCACAGTGTAAAGTCTGTGAATATAGCTCTGTGATAGCACTTGCTAGCTTGTGAGAGGCCCTGGGTTCCATTTCCAGCAGCAACAACAAAGTTATAATCATGCTGGATGGTGAAAATTTGGTGAGTAGGTCTTACTGTCTCCTTTTGGAAATTATTTTAAAAGACAGGTTCTAGACACTGACACCAGGATTTTCAACCAGCTGGTTAGGCCTCAGCACCGGCAGCTGTGCTTTTACCACATCAGTGTAGGCCTCTGTGGGCCTCTGTAGACCTCTTGAGCCTCTGCCTTCGGGCAACAATGAGTTTGGCTGAGGAAGAGCCCACAACACAGACTGAGTGTGCATTTTATTAAGGTTTATTTTAACCTGGAGGGTCTTCAGTGAGGATAAATAGAAGAGAGAGTATTTATAGGGTGTATTAATCAGGGTTCTCCAGAGAAGCAGAACCAACGGGGGTGTGTGTCTGTGTGTGTGTGTGTGTGTGTGTGTATACCTCTAATCTTAAAATTTGAAATCCAAAATGCTCCAAAATCTGAAAGTTTTTGAGCTCTGATATAACCCCACAAGTGGAAAATTCTACATCATGAAACTTTGTTTTGTACATAAAATTCTTTAAAATTTTGCACAAAATTACAATTGGTCTTTGTGTATAAGATGCATACTAAATATAAATGAATTTCAGGTTTAAACTTGGGTCTCCTACCCAAGATATTGCATTATGTGCATGGAAATATTCCAAAATCTGGGGAAAAAAGATCTGAAACTGGAAACACTTCTGGTTATAAGGAATTTTTAACTTGTACATGTGTCTGTGCGTGTTATTGAAGGAATTGACTCACAGAATTGTGAAGGCTTGGCAAGTCCAAAATCAGCAGGGTTGACTGGCAGACTGCAGACCCAGGTAAGAGCTGCAATTTGATCAAAGGCTGTCTGCTGGCAGAATTCTTTCTTGCTCAGGGAAGTCAATCTTTTACATAGGAAGACCTTCAACTGATTGGACAAGGCCCACCTACACTACGGAGTGTCATTTGCTTTACTAAAAGTCTGCTCATTTCAATGTTAATCTCATATGTACATGTAAATATGTACAAATATATATATGTATACAAGTTGAGAATTTTTATCCAAAATGCTTAGGACCAGAAGTGTTTCAGATTTCAGGATTTTTTTTTTCTAGCTTTTGAAATATTTGCAAACACATAATGAGATATCTTGGGTATGGGACCCAAGTCTAGGCAAGAAATTCATGGATGCTTACAGAAACATCTAGAATAATGTTTGATCAAATAGCTGGGTGCCTCAGCCCAGACAAGTTGATATAAAATTAAGCATTATGTAAGTTCTGGACCAAAAGATGCTTCTCACTCTCAGTTTATCACATATTTCTCATAAGCCCTTGACCCAGGAGGTGGGAATGTGTCTGATGAGGGCATACTTGGGGTCAGTCCCCATAACGAGTCATCCTCAATCTTTTTTTTTTTTTTTTTTTTAGTTTGATTGATGACAATCAAACTCAAGACCTTCCACATGCTAGGCAAATGCCTACCACTGAGCCATATCCCTAACCCACATCCCTGACTTTTACACAGATCACAATTTATAATTTATATGTGTTTGGCTCAAAACTGCCTTTCAAGTCTGGATTTGGGCTTTTGCATATCAGCAAATGAACCAACATTTCAAGATGTCTCATGGTATTCATATGGTGTTTTTAATTTGTGTATATGTTTGAATATCAACTTTTTATTTTAAAAAGTAGAATAAAACAATTGAGACAAATATGGAAAACAGATGGGGCTGATGGGTCAAAACTTTAGCATTCGATGGGCTTCTGTTGGGCTTAAGCTTGAGGCTGTTTATGGACTCATGCTCAGAATTAAACAGTTTGTTTTCATGTCCATTTTTCCCACTAGATTTCTGGGGTTTTTTTGAGATGGGGTCTGTTTCCCAGGCTGGCCTCAAACTCCTAGGCTCAAGGTGCCGAGTAGCTGGGACTATAGGCAGATGCCACAACACCCAGCTAATTATTCCCAATCGATTTTAAGTAGAGCTGGGCCGGGGTTTTTCTTTTGTTTTGTTTTGTTTTTAGTATTGGAGACTGAACCTTGAACCTACTCAATCATTGAGCCACACCCCCAGTCCTTTTTAATATTTTATTTAGAGACAGGGTCTTGCTTAGTTGCTTAGGACCTCACTAAATTGCTGAGGCTGGCTTTGAACACTTATTTTAAGAAAGATTTTTTAGATGTTGATAGATCTTTATTTTATTCATTTATATATATGTGGTGCTGAAAATTGAACTCAGTGCCTCACACATGCTAGACAAGTGCTCTACCACTGAGCCCCAGCCCCAGCCCCTGGCTTTGAACCCTTGATCCTCCTGCCTCGACCTCCTGAGCCACTGGGATTACAGGTGTTTGCCACCAAGCTTGGCTTATATATTTTATTTTGAGACAGGGTCTCACTAAATTGTTTAGGGCCTTGCTAAATTGCTGAGGCTACCTTTGAACTTGCCATCCTTCTGCCTCAGCCTCCTGAGCCACAGAGATTACAGGTGTGTGCCACAGTGTCCAGCAGGGCTGGATTCTTTAGCTTGGTGTTACAGGCTTTAAGTATGCAGCCTGGCAGGAAGTATTTACTCAATTAATCATTGTTAACTGGAGTTTTAAAACTTGATTTTCTCTTATAAAGCTTGCTTATTCTTGTTTATTATAGAAGAGTCATACTTTAGTTTTTAATTCATGCACACACATAATTGGAATTATTCTGTGCATATAATTCTCATCATACATTTTCCCTCTAATTGTATCTCATTACTTTTTTTTTTTCACTACTGGGGATTGAACCCAGTGCCTCTGGCATACAAGGCAAGCGCTCTCCACAGAATAACATCCCTAGCCCTTTTTAATTTTATTTTATTTCGAGACAGGGTTTTTTTTTTGTTGTTGTTGGTTTTTGGTACTGGGGATTGAACTGGGGGTTCTTTACCACTGAACTACACCCCCGGCCCTTTGTTGGTTTTTTGCTTGTTTTGTTTTTATTTGTTTGTTTGTTTTTAAAATTTTGAGACAGGGTCTTACTAGTACTCAGGCTGGCCTTGAACTTGTGATCCTCCTGCCTTAGCCTCTGGAGTAGCTGGGATTACAGGTGTGTGACCATTACCATGCCAGGCTTCTCTAATCTTCTCACAGGTTTATACTCCCACCCTTTTGTCAGCATGCTACAAAAGAGAAGCTGCACCTCAATGGTTAAGTTGTTAAGTGCTATATAATCTTTCTTCGGATTTCCAGAACCCAGACCATCTGGTGACCTCTGTACTGCGCCTTCTCAGTCTTCATGCATCAACTAACACAAGTATGAAGACCGCAGGGCTGGGGATGTGGCTCAGTGGCAGAGTGGTTGCCCAGCATGTGTGGGGCCCTGAGTTCCATCCCCATCGCCACGCACACAAAGCAAGTACATGGCTGTGAGCTTTAACTTGCAGAAAAGAAATATGTCTATTTTAGGAAAATCCAGGAACTAGTCTATAGGAGGTCAAGGTCCACTGTGATGTGGTGCTCAGGTCAGAAAAAAAGAAAACAAAGGAGATACTTGCTCTGGGTGATGAAGACCATGATCTATGTGTATCATCCTGCCCCTTGTCTCCATGGATCTCTTTTCTGTGACAGTTTGACATATTTGACTCCATGGAAATGTTATAGACCAGGCTATATGGGCAATGACTAAACAGACTCCATTTTACCTTGAGACTTCATGTTATGTAGGAAATGCTTCTCCCATGGGAACACCCTGCCTCTGTACCCATCAACAGTTGCTTAGCATGACATGTTTGGCAACACAAAATGGCAATTCTTGTATAATGAAAAATTATTCTTTTTGATTTCTAGTTTCCTAAACAATGTACCATGTCAACAGTGATTATCTAGATGTTAATAACCATTCTTTAATTTGTACCTAAGTAAGGTCATTTTGACCCACTTCCCCCTTCTGCTAATGATTTCAGATCTCATACTGTTAGTTTGTAATTTTAAATCATAGCAACAGACACTTATGATTGATGTATTGATTTGTGATATCAAATCAATACATCAATCATAACCCTATGGTCAGGGCTGTTCTCCCAATAGCCATTTTTGGGGCATTGTGTGAGACAGTCAGCCGACCAGCTTAATAAAAACTCTCAAATTTGGACTTCTCAGTGGTGACTGCTCTGTTCTTAAGTTGCACCCCACAACACTTTCCCTCTAAATGAAAACACTTTGTGTCCTTGAGTTCTGGAAGATAAAGCTATGAGGACAATAGCGCCCCGCCCCATCTTCTTCAGGGCTTTAATACACCCAATTCTTTCCTACCAACTCTTGTTTCCAGATTGGCCTTTAAACTGTGATCAGCACAGACCTGATTCTCGCAACACTTCCAACTTGTCCCAATGCTCCTTCCATCACATCACACTTGGGTCACCTTTGCCTCTTCCCAGCTGGAGCCCCAGGTACTGCAGCAGTTTGTGCTGTGTTCCCAACCCAGAACTTTCTTCAAGGTTGGAGACTTCTTGGAACCTTCACATCCTCTGGGAATCCCGTCTGTTGCTCCCTCGGCCCTCTGGGCTGAGGAAACTCTGTGGGGCCCCCTAGGCCCTTTCGTCTTTGTCACAGGCCTGACCACCAGGAACCCCATGGGGCCTCTACAGTGGGCTCCTGGTCTGAGCACATCACCAGACATTTCTTCTCTGTGATTCTTACCCTTTACCCCAACCACCCCCAAATGTATCTGGGATTTCTGATTCTGTCCCTGTGCAGTCAGATGCTGGTGTGAGGGTGAAGGGCACTCAGCACCACATTCCCTTCCCTTCTTTCTCTCCTCTGTGTCGGGGAATGAAGAGCCCTGCCCTGGCAGACTGAGTGCCAAACTCCTTCCTGTTCTCCACGGGGCCTAGACTTTTTGAAAGTATAAGTAAGTCAGCAAGAGTTTATCCTTTTTTTTTTTTTTTTTTTTTTTTTTTAATGTGTTCAGATGTGCCACCTTTTTCCCTGAAGCATTGAATGCAGAATACTTGGAAGAGTGATTGGAGATAGGGTTGAGGTTTAATAGGAAAAGCGGTAAGAAAGAGGGATGGTATTTCAAA
The DNA here is from genome assembly GCF_902686455.1 of Sciurus vulgaris. Lineage (NCBI taxonomy): Eukaryota > Metazoa > Chordata > Mammalia > Rodentia > Sciuridae > Sciurus > Sciurus vulgaris. The sequence continues at coordinate 53,949,391 of NC_136463.1, read as the reverse complement.
ATATTCTTTCTTGGCAAGTGAAAAGATTCAAGTTATATCACAGTGGCACAAAAATAATTTTGAACTGAAGACATTTAAGAATCAAGAGATGCAGAGAGAGTCAGACCCAAAGTCTCCACTGTGCGCCCCCACCACCCATGCCAACCCACTTCTGACTAATAGCAGAAACTTCTGGAGTGAGACTACCATAAAGCATTTCTTTTTTCTTTCTTTCTTTATTTTTTTTAAAATATTTTTATAGTTTTCAATGGGCCTTTATTTTACTTATTTTTATGTGGTGCTGAGAATCGAACCCAGTGCTTCACACATGCTAGGCAAGCACTCTACCACTGAAGCTACAACCCCAGCCCACCATAAAGCATTTCTTTTGGGTTATTTCACTCCCAGGAAGGAGACCAAGAGTGAAACTACCATAAACCCCCTCTTCATGCCACGGGCACCTGCATAAACAAACATTACCATAAATAATCTTATCTCCTGTTTTGTTTCCTCTAAAAGTCTATTTGTTGTTCTAAAGAAACTCATTTATTCTTCCCTCAGAAGCCTTTCTCTTCCCACTCCCTTTCTTCTGTTAAATTGGGTATATAAACCCCTACCTTTAGTTATTGACCTGAGCCACTTTTCATTGAGTTACCACGTGAGTATGGGAATAAGCTTTGTTTTTGTTCTCACAAATCTGTCTTCTGTCAGTTTAATTCACAGCACCACCCCCACAAAATGCACTTAACAGGGTGGAAGAAAACTTTTCTGACATAAGCAATAATTTGAGTCTGTCTTCTTGATGTTTTAGGATAGTTCTGAAGAACTCCAGCTGCAACAGAGAGATTCTAGTCTTAAAGAAACCATCAAAGTCAGGCAGTTTCTAGAAACCTCCTAATGAGCTTATTTGCTTGAACCCAAAGGAGGTCTGGAGTTTTGGTGAGTGCTGAGACCAGCTCAACCCAGGTCTCAATTCCAATGCTAAAAAAGAAGGACATTAGTGAGAATGTCCTGTACACCCTCTATTTTCAGGGTCAATGACAACACAGTGTTAGTCTCTTTTTTCCTGTTTTTTGTCCCTGTACTTACATATTTTTGTTTTCCACATAATTATACTGACACTGTGCATACTATTTTGCATGTTTAATTTACACCATTTATTAGTTAAACACAAATTTATACTGTGAATATGAGTATTCATTTTAGGCCTGGAAGCCTGGGTGTGTGTGGTGCTGGGGACTGAATCCAGGGCCTTGCAAATGCTTTACCACTGAGCTGCACCCCTAGTCCATATCCTAAATTCTGGTACCTACAGAATATTACATCACATAGACAAATCACATACCATGGGAATAACTGATGCTTGTAAGTTTTTGTAACTAGGCCCCTCCATTTGGATAATAAGTTCTTTTCTTTCTTCCTAGTACTAAGGATTGAGCCTAGAGTGCTCTACCACTAAGCAAAATCCCCAACCCTTTTCATTTATTTTTTTAAATTTTGAGACAGGGTCTCACTAAGTTGCTAAGGCTGGCCTTGAACTTGAGATCCTCCTGTCTCAGCTTCCCCAGTAGCTGGAATTATAGGCATGTGCTGCCGCGCCTAGTGACCACAAGAGTTTCTTTAAAGGTTTTAATACAACACATTATTGTTACAGTAAGTATCTATGGACATAAATCTTTGTGCTAGGATCCTGACTTACTTCCTCTGGGTAATTTCCTAGAAGTAGGTTTGGTTAAACGGTTCATTCAGCTGGAAGTGGTGGTGCCTGCCTGTAATCCCAGCTACTAGGGAGGCTGAGGAGGAAGGATCCCAAGCTTGAGACCAGGCTGTGTAATTTTTTTTCCCCAGATGATTATTTAATTTGTAAATATCGTACAAATTTTAATAGCTTAAATTGTATACATGGCCAAATAAAAACTTGCATTAATGACTGGTGGGGCTTGTGTCAGAATTAGGGTTGGGCTCCTTTTCCTTACTGAGGCTATAGAATTGATAATGGTCTGTACTTTCCAGGAATAGACACTTGATTATTAAATAACTGCAAAGACATACTCATTTTACATATACACTGAGTCCCAGAGAGAATCAGTACTCCTGCCTTAGGTCAGAGACCAATTACAGAAGCCAGATCCAAACCCTGTCTTAGCCAGTCTGAGGGCGGAGGATGACCCTCAGGCCTTTGGCCCCTGTGACTCCACAGTGAGGAAAGAGTGAAGGTCTGTTGGCTCCAGAGGAGGACCCACAGGAGTGAAAGGCCTGCAACTTCCTGTGTGCAGGTCAACAGGCTGGGAGGATGGTCTTGGACTGGCCTGTGAGGAGCTCCCGGGCACCATCTTATGGACTGGCCAGGCCAGCCAAAGCTAATCACTCGACTTCTTAGAGATGGAAACCCAGTTAAGCCTAAGTGGTTCAGAATGGAGCAGGGACCAGGACTAGGCTTCCCACTCTCCCTGGGCTTCAGGGCACTCTGTGCCCTGATGCCCAGCACTGCACTTGGAACTTAAGGCCCTCAGGACCCTATGCCAGAGTCAACTGTTTCACATAGCCTACAGGACGGAGCCAAGTCTGACCTACAGCAAAGGCTCAGGAATGCTCCCAGCAGTGAGTTCCCAAGGGCCAAGGAAGGATGTGCCCAATGGCTCTGCCCTGTGAACCCTTCCCCCAAAAGGGGCTGGGCTGTCGCTTCCAGCCCCAAGTAACAGGCCACAATGAGGGGACGGACAGCAGATAATGTCCTCTCCTAGCTTGGCTGTTCAAGGTGGGTCTCTCATGCTTGACAGCTCTGCCCTAGTGGACACCTGTTTCCCTCTTGATGTAAGAAAGGCCTGGGTCAATAGTCTTAGCCCTCATAGTCTGCCCTGCCCAAGCCATTAGCCCTGTTTTCTGTTTCCTTTCCCAGGGGTTACAACATACTTCTCAATTCCCAAGATCGCCTGAACTCTAGTCTATGGGGGATTATGCCAACCATGCAGGTTGCTCGGTGGGCTTCAGAAGCCCTTCTCAAGGAGCCAGGCTTTGAGCTGCTCATCAAAGTAGTCCTTAACTCGCAGGGCACCTTCACCTCATTAACCTGGGTGATAGGTGTCTTCCCCAGCAGTGAGCTCAGAAAATCCTCCACATCCTTCTGTAGGACCCAGATATCCCCCTCCACTTTCCGGATTACAGTCATCTGACGATTGCCATGTGTGACGTCCTTGTAGAGGTGGATGTTGCGCATTCGAGAACGCCGCACAAAGTAGGGCAGGTTGGGTAGGGGATCTCTGGGAGGCTGCCAGCCACTAGGGGTGGGATAAAGTTCATGCTTTGGGGGCTCTGGGATGCTGGTGGGAGGTAACAAAGCGCACCACAAGGCGATACTCATCCACAGATTCCACGAAGCTGGGGTAATCAGGAGGCCCCTGGGTCTGGCTCTGGTGCCAAAGCGCCAAGCCCCGCGGCACTCCAGGGCCGCAGTCCCGCAGCGACGCCCGGAACGCGGCCGCCGCCATCTTGGCCTGCCCCTGCGATAGCCTCTGCGCGCGCAGCCGGCCTGGTCCCGCCGCCGCGCCCGCGCGCACCGCCCCGCCCCCGCGCACCGCCCAGGACCCAGGCTGTGCAATTTAGTGAGACCATATGTCAAAATAAAAATTTAAAATACAAAAGACCATGTATAGCTCAGTGATAGAATGCTTGCCTATCACATGTGTAAGAGCCTGGATTTGATCTCCAGTATCGGGGGGCGGGTAGTAAATACATTTCAAAACTCCTCTTTTTGCCGAGGACTAACTTCCATGGAGTACATACATTTAAAATAAACTTAATAAACTTTTACATATGTGAACACCCAAGTAGCCACTGTCCAAACCAAATAGAACATTTCCAACACTGCAGTCGGAGTCCCCTGGGATCTCCTCCCAGTTAAGTCTTCCCCCACCCCTCAGTGATGACCACTATTATGGTCATGAATACGTTTGTCTATGCTTGAACTTAATTTAAAGAGAACCACTAGTATGAACTCTTGCCTTTGACTTCTTTGTTGCAACATGTTTGTGAGATTCATTTATGTTATTGCACATATTCAGAATTTCTTCTCTTTGGTTTGATTGAATGTACCAGACTTATCTATTCTCTTTGATCAGACATTTGAATTGTTTAAAGTTTTTATTACAAATAAAACTGTGCTGAGCATGTGGTGAGCATTCTTGCACAGATATTTTGGTGGATGTGTGCACTTATTTCTGCTGAGTATATACTTAGGAATGAAATTGCTGGTATGTCTAGGCTTAGCTTAATAAATAACTGTCAAGGGGTTTCCAAAGTGGTTGAACCAATTTATAAGTAATATTTGAGAATTCTAGGGGCAGCTGGTGCAGTGACACATGCCTGTAATCCCAATGACTCAGGAGGCTGAGACGGGAGGATAGCAAGTTGAAGGACAGCCTCAGCAATTTAACAAGGTCCTAAGTAAATTAGTGAGACGCTGTCTCAAAATAAAAAATAAAAAAAAAAGAAAAGAAAAGAAAGGAAGAAAGAAAACTAAAAAGGAGGGTGCTGGGGATGTAGCTCAGTGGTGAAAGTGATGAAACACCCCCGGATTAAATCCCTAGTACCAAAAACAAATAAAATAAGTTCCCAGGGGTCCCCATCATTACCAACATTAATATTATTCTTACTTTTCATTTTAGCCATTCTGGTGAATGTGCAGAGGTATCTCATTGTGGTTATAATTTGAATAAGCACATTTTAATTATGAAAGCAACATATATATGTAGAAAATCTGAAAAGTACAAGAAAGAAGAAATCCAGAACTATTCATATCTGACCATCTTCTTTCTCTTTCCTGAGTTCATTGGATTTGGGCTTTGTACATAAAATTTTAGGGTTGTACTGATTTATACTTCTGTGCAAGAAAAGTATCCCTTTTTTTCTGAACTGGGATTATCTTAAAACTTGCTGTGAATTTTGGTATCTCATTAGATTTTATTTAGCATTTTTTTTCCTAGTGAGGTTGGACTGCCTAAATTTTTTATTGCTATTGCTATTAACTTTCTTTCTAAATTGTCTCATTTTTTTTGATGAGGCAGATTTGGACTATCACATCTAGTAAGAATAACATTATAATCGAAGTTTAAACAGTAATGTCATGCATTAATGGATATGTAAAAAAATTGAGATAAGATTTTAGCAATCAGAATATAATGTAATTTTAAAAGGAACATATGCTTTAACCATTTCTAGTTTCTTTGCCTCCAAAGCTCAAGAGTCAGCATAATAATATTCCCAACAATATTATTGAAAAAATTGTAAAAATGCATATAATTATTTCCATAAAGACCCAAAGGGGATTCTTCATTGAAATTCTTCCTGAAAGCAATAAAAGATTGTCTCTTTAACATGACAAAAGGCAACTGTTGAAAACCAAAAGTCAAAATTACACTTAATGGAGAAGTGTGAATTGTTCCTCTATAAAACAGGAATAAGACAAGGACATATTATTTCCCTTACTTATCTTGGCTCTAAAAATTCTGACAAAGCTATCTGAGAAGAGAAAGAAAGATATACACAAAGAAAGGGAAGGAGTAAAACTATCATATTTTGCAAATGAAGTGAAAATCACTTCAAAATTACTAGAGATAATAACTGAATGCATCAGAAAAAACAAGATGCAACACTAATTCAGGAGACTTCATTTTCATGATAATGCTTCTTTCATCTTTGTTGCTTCTCCCCACTTTTTTTTTTTTTTTTTTTTTTTTTTTTTTTTGCCTTTTCTTTAGTAAAGCTTCGTAATTTTATTGCTGCAGGTCCTAGACACTTCTAATTATTTTTTCCACAGGTATTTAAAGGCTTTTATTGTGATCATAAATGAAATATTTTTGTCAGTTTATTCACTTTTCTTTTTCTAAAATGTTTAAAATAAGGCATTGATTAGTGTTTTGATTTTGAAGCCAGTGAATGGCTTAAGTAGCTTCTAGGTCCAGCAAGTCTGCTTTTCCACTGCTTCTCCCCAAATAATTAACCAACTAAGTTAGATGCTTTTCCTGGAAAGAAAAATAAAGGAAAACATCAAAGAACAACACCACTTGAACAACCTCCCTATTAGTATCTTTCTTTAGGTTTACAAGGACACCTAGTGACCTATGGCCAACATGAAAACCAACAGTCAAGAGAAATGATTGCTGTAAGAGTTAAGGACCACTGCTTCCTGCCTCCATCTCTTCCCATATAAGCTTGTGCACCTGTGACCCTGGCTAAGGGACTTGCATCAAAGCCCTCTGTGTTCTACCTGCTGGCTTGCTGCCATTAAAACTCCTTCTATTCTCATCTCACTGTTTTTTTGTTTGTTTGTTTGTTTGGTTGGTTGGTACCGGGGATTGAACTCAGGGGTACTCGACCACTGAGCCTCATCCCCAGCCCTATTTTGTATTTATTTAGAGACAGGGTCTCACTAAGTTTCTTAGTGCCTCACTTTTGCTGAGGCTGGCTTTGAATTCTAGATCCTCCTGCCTCAGCCTCCCAGAGCTGCTGGCGTGGCCACCAAGCCTGGCTCCCATCTCTCTGCTTCTTGAGTCTTGTCTTCATCTGGTGGCAGCAGAACTGGACCTCCCCGGTTACAGCATAGCATTTGAATTTTTTCGGAATTGTCTTTCATTTCCATTTTTTTACTCATAAACATCAGTTATTTATAGTCACTGATGATAGAGGTACATCACATGTGTACAGCATTAACATCTTGTTTAAGGAAGTTTGAAAACTGCTGGGTGTCGCGGTGCATACGACGTGTAATCCCAGCTGCTCAGGAGGCTGAGGCAGGAGGATTGTGAGTTCAAGGGCAGCCTTAGCAACTCAGTGAGACCCTGTCTCTAAATACCATACAAAAAGAGGCTGAGGATGTGACTCAGTGGTTAAGTGGCCCTGGGTTCAATCCTTGGTACCAAATAAATAAAGTTTGAACACTTATTTTCCTGGCTCTCAGGTTGTTATGCTGCTATTCTTTTTTCTCTTCTACCTTTTATGATATCTTCATTTTATTCGTGAAGGTGCTGGGGATTGAAACCAGAGCCTCACACATGAGTTACACCTCCAGCCCCTTTTGTGATAACTTGAATGGTAACTGCCTGAAAGGTGTAGTAAGGGGTTTTAAATTTAGGCAGTAAAACAAATCACTGGTTCTTGGCATACAGCACAATTACTACTTGGCTACAGAATTTTCTGCTAACCGTGACCTCCAATTTCAGATGTCCAGCCTCAGAATAGTACAGTTATTCTGGTTATATATTATTTGTTTGTTTGTTTGTTTGTTTGTTTGGTACTGGTGGTTAAACCCAGGGGTGCTTTACCACTGAGCTACAGCTCCAGTTTTGTTTTGTTTTTGTTTTTGTTTTTGTTTTTGAGACAGGTTCTCACCAAGTTGATTACAGTATAGGCTGACCTTGAACTTGCCATCCTTCTGCCTCAGCCTCTCAAGTCACTGGGATCACAGGAACTACTGTGCCCCAAGTGCCTGACCGGTTTTGTTTTGTTTTTTAATTTATTTATTTATTTTGATTCATTGTACACAAATGGGGTACAACTTGTTTCTCTGGTTGTACATGAAGTAGAGTTGCACCATTTGTGTAATCATACAGGTACACAGGGTAATGATGTTTGTATCATTCTGTTATTTTTCCTTCCCTCCACCCCTCTGACTGTTATATATTACTTTGCAACAAAACATTCCAAAGGAGCTGGGGATAGCCCAGTTTCAATTACCAGCACCACAGAAACAAAACAAACCACCCTAAAACAGTCACTTAAACAAAGTTACATTGTAGTTGCACAAGGTTCTTTGCTGTGGAAGGACCCACCTGAACAATCCTCTCTGAGATATATGCAGTGGTAGCACATCTGTGGCCTGAACTAGACTGGACAGTGGGGGGAAGCATGTGGAACTGAGCCCTTAACCTGTGGGGTCAGAATTGAATTGAATTAGAGGAGGCCCAATTGGTGTCTGCTGGAGAACTGCTTTAGTGTGTGGGAACACACCACCCCTACACACCACACACACACACACACACACACACACACAGACTTTGATGTCAGGAATACCTAAAATGCTGATTTTTCCTATCCCAAACTGCCGTCATCTTTGGAGACTGTCTACCACATTCACATAAGTTGCAAAAATACTTGAGACAGAACCAGGTCAGTGAGGGGTAGTTTTAAAATTTCCACTGTAGACTGTCGTCTAGTGCAGTGTTTCTCAAACTACATTGTGAATACAGATTGCCTGTGGATCTTGTTCAAATGCAGTCTCTGAATCTGTGGTCTGGGAGGCGCCCAAGTGTCCTGCTGAGCTCCCAGGTGATGCACTACCTACTCTTCATCGTTTTTTGTTTGTTTGTTTGTTTTCAGACTTTGCCTGGAAAAGTTCCTTCCCTGGCATTAACTTTTTCGCCCTAACAGTCATCTTGCAATGTAATGCTCATACCACACAATTCATCTATTTAAAGTGTACAGTTCAATAGTTCTTTTCTTGGGGGGTGGGGGTACTATGGATTAAACTCAGGGGCACTTAACTACTAAGACACATTCCCAGCCCTTTTTATTTTTATTTGCTTGAAACAGTATCTTGCTAAATTGCTGAGGCTGGACTTGAACTTGCAATTCTCCTACCTCAGTCTCCTGAGTTGCTGGGATTACAGGTGTGCAACAACGTATCCATTTCAATCATTCTTAATTTATTCAAGGAATTGCACAACCATCACCATAATCCATTTTAGAACACTTTCATATCTTCAAAAAGAAACCCCACACCCTTTATCCATTACCCCCATGCCCTCCTCAGTCCTAAAAAGCAACCATAGAATCTACTTTGTCTCATGTTTTTCCCTATTCTGGATGCTTCATGTAAATGGAATCATACAATATGTGTGTGTCTTCTGTGTCTGGTTTCTTTCATTTAGCATAGTGTTTTCAAGGTCATGTTGTAGCATGTATCAGTACTTCATTATCTCTTATGGTGGAATGAAATTCCACTGTATCCTTATACCAAACTTTATCCATTCATCAATTGATGGACTTTGGGGTTGTTTCCACTTTTTGGCTTTTATGAATAAGGCTATACATGTGCGTATTTTGTGTGAACCATGTTTTCATTTCTCTTGTGTGTGTATAAACACTATGCATACAATTCCTGGGTCAACATGGTAACTGCATTGTGCCTCTTGAGGAACTGCCATACTGTTTCCAAAGAACTTACATCATTCTGCATTTCCATCAGCAGCATATGAGTGTCCCAATTTCTCAACAACCTCACTCTAACCTGTTCTTATCGATCTTTCATATTATAGCCATTCTAGTGGTTGTGAAATGATATCTTGTTGCAGTTTTTTAAAAATATTTTTATATGTTGATAGACCTTTATTTTATTAATTTATTTATATGTGGTGCTGAGGATCAAATCCAGGGCCTCACACATGCTAGGCAAATGCTCTACCACTGAACCATAACTCCAGCCCCTCTGACCGCAGTTTTAATTTACATTTTCCTGGTTGCTAATAACGTTGAGCATCTTTTCATGTGTTTTTGGCCAATTTTTTACCTTCTTTAGAAGACTAGCTATTTAGATTCTTTGCTCATTTTATTATTATTTATTTTTGAGAGAGTGTCTCTCTCTATTACCCAGGCTGGTCTCCAACTCCTGGGCTCAGATGATCCTCTCACCTCTGCCTCCAGAGTAGCTGAGACTACAGGCATGAAACATTAGGTTCATTTTAAAATTGGGTTATTTAACTTTTTAAATTTTTTATTGGATCGATTGATTTATTAGGTAGTGGGGAATTGAATACAGGGTCTCACACAGGCTAGGCAGGCTTGCTCAACCACTGAGCTACATTCCAGTCCTTTTTATTTTAGGACATGGTCTCCCTAAGCTGCTGAGGATCTTGCAATGCTGAGGCTGGCCTTGTACTTTCCTGCCTTGGCTTCACAAGTACCTGGGATTACAGGGGTATACCACCATGTCTGACTTCAAATTTATTTTTAAGTGATACATAAAAACATAAAAATTATATATATATACATATACATATATATATACACATATACATATATGGGATACCATGTGATGTTTCAATATCTATATCCACTATATACCTATATACACTGCATGATATTTAAATAAGGTTAAACATGTTTTCTCAAACACTTATTATATATGGTGAAAACATTAAAGTTTCTTTCATCTAGCTTTTTGAAATATACAGTACTCATTGTCATTATCTATAGTCACACTACTGTGCAATAGCACACCAGAACAGCTTACTTCCACTAATTGTAATTTAGTGCCCCTTGATTAACATTTCCCCATCCCTCCCTCCCTCATTTGTTGTTTTATTATTGAGTCATATAGAGACAATTTTAAAAAGAACAAGCTGCTAACTTCCTAGAAGCTGATGTTTTACTCATTTCCAAACTTGTTTTTGAACTGCCTACATTTTTTTCTTCTTCTTAGAATTGCATTGGAACATTCATGTGAAGAAAACGCAAACAAATTTAACAGCAGAAATTTCCTTTACCCTCAGTCGGCTAGAACCTAGAACAAGGAAGGGGGCAAAAAAAGGTCAATGTTCATAGGATCCATTGAAGGTGCTTAAAAGGTGTCAGTTGGGTTCTTCACTATTTAAACAAAAACTGTGAGTCACAGCCCTGACCCAGAGAGCCCCAGGCAGAAACCAGGATTAGATGAATGGCTTGGGGAGTTGATCTTTGACTCAATTAGGCTGAATCAATCTTGTCATTGAGTTCCCAAGGAAATTCAATTACAGTTCAAGTGTAGGAAGCCCGGTAATTGTGGCTTAAGTAGCAGAAATGGCAGGTGGTCGATAGAAGCCTGGGGATGGGTTTGACTTCACAGTCCCCAACTCTGTAGTGAGAAGAAAAGGCAGGAGAGTGAAGGAAAACAAGAGGTTTGTGGAGTTGAGAACTGTCCATGAGAGGTTTGCCCCAATCCCAGGGAACTCTGGACAGACAGGGCACTGAAATGGCATTGCTCCCAAGCCTGCCCACCCAGTTAACTGGCCCTGACTTGGGTAGTTTATAGGCCAGAGGGGCTTATGGGCAGGAACACGAGGCCTTCCCAGGAACTCTCAGCACTGCCATCTTTAGCTGAGTTGAGCTGTTTGCGTTGCCAGAAACTGTATATCCAGGCCAGGGCCAAGGCCAGAGCATGGAGCGACAAGAAGTGGGCCCTGTGGAGAGAGCAAAAGTCATGTTGGATGGAGAGACCACTCTCAGGGAAAAGGACATCTCTAGCTATTTCTCTACTAAACTGAGTCATGGAAGTGATGCTCCCTCTACTGGGTGACTTAAGTATTGCCAGGGCGTCTGTAACTCAAAATCAGAAACTACAAATAAAAAGACTGATAAATTCCACTAAATTAATAGCGACAACAAACTTTTTTTGTTGCAAAAACATTCATAAATACAGTGTGTTATCATTTTGTAGCACGTTACCATTGGGGTAATTTGGGTAAAGGGGATATGAGATGTGCCATATTTCTAAACAAGTGTTAATATGTGACTATATCTCAGAATAAGATGTCAAATTAAAAATTACAAATAAGGTCAAAAGACATACAACAATCTGAGGGTAAACATCTCCAAGTCATATCAAAGACCAAGGGCTTACTTTCTAAACTACAAAGAGCTTCCAGAAATTAAGAAAAAATATTGGCCCAATTAAAAAAAAAAAAAAAAAAAAGCAAAGGTCATGATGAGATTATACAATATATATATATATTTCTTTATTTTTAATTTATTTTTATTGTAAACAAATGGGATACATGTTGTTTCAGTTTGTACATGGAGTAACAGCATACCATTTGCATATTCATATATTTACATAGAGTAATGATGTTTGATTCATTCAGTTATTTTTTCCTCCCCCCCACCCCTCCCACCTCTCTTTTCCCTCTATACAGTCCCTCCTTCCTCCATTCTTGCCCCCCTCCCATCCCCCATTAAGTGTCATCATCCGCTTATCAGTGAGATCATTCCTCTTTTGGATTTTTGAGATTGGCTTATCTCACTTAACATGATATTCTCCAATTTCATCCATTTGCCTGCAAATGCCATAATTTTATTATTCTTTATAGCTGAGTAATATTCCACTGTATATACACACACACACACACACACACACGCATATATATATATATATATATATACCACAGTTTCTTTATCCATTCATCAATTGAAGGACATCTAGGTTGGTTCCATAGTCTGGCTATTGTGAATTGAGCCGCTATGAACATTGATGTGGCTGTATCTCTGTAGAATGCTGATTTTAAGTCCTTTGGGTATAGGCCGAGGAGTGGGATAGCTGGGTCAAATGGTAGGTCCATTCCAAGTTTTCTAAGGAATCTCCACACTGCTTTCCAGAGTGGCTGCACTAATTTGCAGTCCCACCAGCAATGTATGAGTGTACCTTTTTCCCCACATCCTCTCCAACACCTATTGTTGCTTGTATTCTTGATAAACGCCATTCTAATTGGGGTGAGATGGAATCTTAGTGTAGTTTTGATTTGCATTTCTCTTATTACTAAAGATGTTGAACATTTTTTCATATATCTGTTGATTGCTTGTACATCTTCTTCTGTGAAATGTCTGTTCATTTCCTTAGTCCATTTGTTGATTGGGTTATTTGTATTCTTGGTGTAGAGTTTTTTGAGTTTTTTGTATATTCTGGAAATTAGTGCTCTATCTGAAGTATGAGTGGCAAAGATATTCTCCCACTCTGTAGGCTCTCTCTTCGCGTTGCTGATAGTTTCCTTTGCTGAAAGAAAGCTATTTAGTTTGAATCTGTCCCAGTTATTGATTCTTGCTTTTATTTCTTGTGCTATGGGAGTCCTGTTAAGGAAGTCTGATCCTAAGCCAACAAGGTGAAGATGTGGACTTACTTTTTCTCCTATAAGATGCAGGGTCTCTGGTCTAATTTCAAGGTCCTTGATCCATTGTGAGTTGAGTTTTGTGCAGGGTGAGAGATAGGGGTTTAGTTTCATTCTGTTGCATATGGATTTCCAGTTTTCCCAGCACCATTTGTTGAAGAGGCTATCTTTTCTCCATTGCATACTTTGGCACCTTTGTCTAGTATGAGAAAATTGTATTTATTTGGGTTTGTGTCCGTGTCCTCTATTCTGTACCATTGATCTACCTGTCTATTTTGGTGCCAATACCATGTCGTTTTTGTTACTATTGCTTTGTAGTATAGTTGAAGTTCTGGTATTGCGATACCCCCTGTTTCATTCTTCCTGCTAAGGATTGCTTTAGCTATTCTGGGTTTCTTATTCTTACAGATGAATTTCATGATTGCTTGCTCTATTTCTGTGAGGTACGTCATTGGGATTTTAATTGGAATTGCATTGAATCTGTATAGCACTTTTAGTATGGCCATTTTGACAATATTAATTCTGCCTATCCAAGAACATGGGAGATCTTTCCATCTTCTAAGGTCTTCCTCAATTTCTTTCTTCAGTGTTTTGTAGTTTTCATTGTAGAGATCTTTTACCTCTTTGGTTAGATTGATTCTCAAGTATTTTATTTTTTTTGAGGCTATTGCAAATGGAGTTGTTTTCCTTATTTCCCTTTCAGCTGTTTCATCGCTTGCGTATAAAAATGCTGTAGATTTATGTGTGTTGATTTTATAGCCTGCTATTTTGCTGAATTCATTGATGAGGTCTAGAAGTTTTCTGGAGGAGGTTTTTGGATCCTCTAAATATAGAATCATGTCATCCGCAAATAGTGACAGCTTAAGTTCCTCGTTTCCTATTCGTATCCCTTTAATTTTTTTAGTCTGCCTAATTTCTCTGGCTAGGGTTTTGAGGACAATGTTGAATAGAAGTGGTGAAAGAGGACATCCCTGTCTTGTTCCCATTTTTAAAGCGAATGGTTTCAGTTTTTCTCCATTAAGAATGATGTTGGCCATGGGCTTAGCATAAATAGCCTTTACAATGTTCAGGTATGTTCCTACTATCCCTATTTTTTCTAGTGTTTTGAGCATGAAGGGGTGTTGTATTTTGTCAAATGCTTTTTCTGCATCAATTGAAATAATCATATGATTCTTATCCTTAAGTCTATTGACATGATGGATTATGTTTATTGATTTACGAATGTTGAACCATCCTTGCATTCCAGGAATGAACCCCACTTGACTGTGGTGCACAATTTTCTTAATATGTTTTTGGATACGGTTTGCCAATATTTTGTTAAGGATCTTAGCATCTATATTCATCAAGGATATTGGTCTAAAATTTTCTTTCCTTGATGTGTCTTTTCCTGGTTTGGGTATGAGGGTGATATTAGCTTCATAGAATGAGTTTGGTAGGGTACCCTCCTTTTCTATTTCCTGGAATACTTTGAGAAGTATTGGAATGAGTTCTTCTTTGAAGGTCTTGTAGAACTTGGCTGAGAATCCATCTGGTCCTGGGCTTTTCTTGGATGGTAGATTTTTAATGGCATCTTCTATTTCATTGCTTGATATTGATCTGTTTAAATCATGTATGTCCTCCTGGTTCAGTTTGGGAGGAGCATATGTCTCTAGAAATTTGTCAATGTCTTCGGTACTTTCTATTTTGTTGGAATACAGATTTTAAAAGTAGCTTCTCATGTTCTGTATCTCAGTGGTGTCTGACGTGATATTTCCTTTTGCATCATGTATTTTAGTAATTTGAATCTTCTCTCTCCTTCTCTTTGTTAGTGTGGCTAAGGGTTTATCTATTTTGTTTACTTTCTCAAAGAACTAACTTTTTGTTATGTCAATTTTTTGAATAGTTTCTTTTGTTTCAATTTCATTGATTTCAGCTCTGATTTTAATTATTTCCTGTCTTCTACTACTTTTGCTGTTATTCTGTTCTTCTTTTTCTAGGGCTTTGAGCTGTAATGTTAGGTCATTTAATTGTTGACTCTTCATTCTTTTCTGGAATGCGCTCCATGCAATGAATTTCCCTCTTATTACTGCTTTCATAGTGTCCCAAAGATTTTGATATGTTGTATCATCATTCTCATTGACCTCTAAGAATTTTTTAATCTCCTCCCTGATGTTTTTTGTTATCCATGTTTCATTCAATAGCATATTATTTAGTCTCCAAGTCTTGGAGTAATTTTCTTTTTTTATTTTGTCATTGATTTCTACTCTCAGTCCATTATGATCTGATAGAACACAAGGCAGTATCTCTATTTTTTTGCATTTCCTAAGGGCTGCTTTGTGGCATAACACATGGTCTATTTTCGAGAAGGTTCCATGTGCTGCTGAGAAGAAAGTGTATCTGCTCATTGATGGATGGAATGTTCTATATATGTCTATTAAGTCTAGGTTATTGATTGTGTTATTGAGTTCTATGGTTTCTTTGGTTGGATTTTGTTTGGAAGATCTATCTAGTGGTGACAGCGGTGCATTAAAGTCACCCAGAATTATTGTGTTGTGGTCTATGTGATTCTTGAAATTGAGAAGGATTTGTTTGATGTACAGGGATGCACCATTGTTTGGGGCATAAATATTTACTATCGTTATGTCTTCCTGATTTATGGTTCCCTTAAGCAGTATGAAATGTCCTTCTTTATCCCTTCTGACTAACTTTGGCTTGAAGTCCACTTTATCTGATATAAGGATGGAAACCCCCGCTTTTTTACTGAGTCCATGTGCATGGTAGGTTTTTTCCCATCCTTTCACCTTTAGTCTGTGGATGTCTTTTTCTATGAGATGAGTCTCTTGCAGGCAGCATATTGTTGGGTCTTTCTTTTTAATCCATTCTGCCAGTGTATGTCTTTTGATTGAGGAGTTTAGGCCATTAACGTTCAGGGTTATTATTGAGAAAAGATTTGTATTCCCAGTCATTTGGCTTACTTTTGGTTTTTAAGTTGGCTTGGTTTCTCCTTTGAGTGGTTTTTCTCTAAGGTAGTTCCTCCCTTTGCTGACCTCCATTGTTGTTTTTCATTTCCTCCTCATGGAATATTTTGTTGAGAACATTCTGTAGTGCAGGCTTTCTATTTGTAAATTCTTTTTTTCTTTTTTTTCTTTTTTTCCTTTGAAAGGACACTAAAGTTTATTCAACCTGTTGGAGAAGATTAAGTCCAAAGTCAATAGATATCTTTTATTGCATCACTGAATATCAAATTGACTCTCCAGGACTGTTGTTTCTGTGGCTGGATAACTCTTAGATCTTATTTATCAGCCTGCTGAACTGTTCCTTTTTCAGAAACATAAATACCATCCAAAAATTTTCTGATATCTTTGTTTTTCACTGTTGTGGCTTGCTGAATTAAAGCAGCTGAATTTGAAACAAGTTCAATATCATTTCCTTCAAGGATTAATTCATCTTTCTGAGCTTGAGACACTGAGCAAGCAACACCTGTCCTCATACGAACCCTGCGGATATATTTTTCACCCAAGAAATTTCGGATTTCAACAAGAGACCCATTCTCCTGAATAACAACATTGATGGGGAAGTGAGCGTACACAGACCTCATCTTGTAACGAAAGCCCAGTGTAACACCCTTGATCATGTTCTGTACATGACTACAGATCGTGCGAACAGTGGCCAATTCCTTCCTATTTCCCCACCATTTGTCAACCCGAAGCCTCTTCTTTTTCTTTCCAAGGAGGCTGAGTTCTACATTGATATGATTGAAATCCCTCCGGAGGGTTCCTCTTGGGCCCTTCACAATAACTGTGCGTCCCTTCAGAGTAATGTCGACATTTTCTGGTATGTCGACAGTCTGATTGCTGAGAATGGTCTTCATTCTCGCAGTAGATGCGGCAAAAAGAGCCTATTTGTAAATTCTTTTAACTTTTGTTCATCATGGAAGGATTTTATTTCATCTTCAAATCTGAAGGTTAGTTTTGTTGGGTATAGGATTCTTGGTTGGCAACCATGTTCTTTCAGAGCTTGAAATATGTTGGTCCAGGCCCTTCTAGCTTTTAGAGTCTGGGTTGAGAAGTCGGCTGCTATCCGTATTGGTCTCCCCCTATATGTAATCTGATGCTTTTCTCTCGCGGCCTTCAAAATCCTATCTTTATTTTGAATGTTAGGCATTTTCATTATAATGTGCCTTGGTGTGAATCTGTTGCCATTCTGTGCATTTGGTGTTCTGTAAGCCTCTTGTATTTGATTTTCCATTTCATTCTTCAGGTTTGGGAAATTTTCTGATATTATTTCATTGAATAGGTTGTTCATTCCTTTGGTTTGTATCTCTGTGCCTTCCTCAATCTCAATAATTCTTAAATTTGGTCTTTTCATGATGTCCCATAGTTTTTGGAGATTCTGTTCATGATTTCTTACCATCTTCTCTGTTTGGGCGACTTTATATTCAAGATTAAATATTTTGTCTTCATTGTCTGAGGTTCTGTCTTCCAAGTGGTCTAGTCTGTTGGTGATGCTTTCCATTGAGTTTTTTTTTTTTTTTTTTAGAACAACTCAGCAAAATAAAATTCCAGTTTATTGTTGGACAACATTGTTTCACACATACATCAAACAGGCCAAAAAAATAAACAGCAACTTCATAGACAAAAAAAGAAAAAAAAAAAAAAAAAAGAAACCTTTTTATCTTTGGCCTTTTTAACCATCTCATACACGCCAACTACTTATAGTACAGCTAAAGTACATACACAAAAAAAGTTACTGGAATGCTCAGAATAAGATTGTTTTTTTTGTTGCTGTTTTTGCTTTTTTTTACAAGGTTTTTTTTCTCCTTTGAGATTATAATGAACATGGTCACACCACAAGTAAAGTCAGAAGTAGGACAGAGAACACTCCAAAGGCTGGTTTGGTCATCCGAGATCATTAAAAATGGCTGACCCCTAACAATATGTACAAAAATATAAAATGTAAATAAAAAATACAAACAAATTTTCCTTTTTTAAAGTACTTTTAAGAAAAAAAGCAGGGCCTTGGAAGTTTTGGTTCTCTTTTTTTTCCTCCCCTGTTGCAAATTCACGTTGTGGTATTGGTTGGGTGGTGGAGAGCGCGTGTCATCTGCGGGTGGCACTGTCCGCGGTGGGTGGGCGGGCGGGCCTCTCTACTCGAAGGTGACCACGTTTAGATTCTGAGACGGGAAGTGGAGGGTGAATAGGTCACGGTGGCCTTTTTTTTTTAGTTTAACTTTTCCTTTTTTGCTGTCTAGTCATCCTCATCGGTCTTCTGCTTCTTGGTATCAACATCATCATCCTCAGTCATCTTCAGCTGCCCGTTTGCCTGTAGCTGCCTCAGCCTCCTCATCTTCGTCTCCATCCTCTTCCTCGCCATCACCTTCCTCCTCCTCCTCCTCTTCCTCACCACCCTCTTCCTCTTCTTCATCTACCTCATTGTCAGCCTCCTGCTCCCCATTTTCCTCATTAGCATTCCCATTAGCAGGGGCATCTCTTCCATTCTCTGCCTCCTCCACAACTTCCTTCTTCTCCTTTAAGTCCTTGGTGGTGATCTCAGAGCTAGTGTCCATGGCCGCGACTGACATGGTGGGGCACGCTGGTGAGCCGATGCAGTGGGTTAAAGAGGAAATGAGAGTTCAGGGACTCTGGTGACAAAGCTGCCGGAGTCTGCGGCGGCAGAGGTGGTTGCCGCCAGCGAGGCTGAACCCAGGAACAATGCAAAGATGGCTTTTCAGAGCAGCCAGTCCCATTGAGTTTTGTGTTTGGTTTATTGTCTCCTTCATTTCAAGGATTTCTGTGTTTTTTTTTTTTTTTTTTTTTTTTTTTTTTTTGAGAAATTCTTTTTTGAAATGATCTTTTGCTTCCTGCAGGTGCTCTTTCAGCTTACTGGTATTATCATTCATTGCCTGCATTTGCTCTCTTATCTCATCCTTTGCTTTGCGAATCATCTTAATCATGTATAATCTGAAGTCCTTTTCTGACATTTCTTCTAACACTGTCATTGGATTCTATTACTATAGAATCTAGATTTGTTTGGATCATTTTCTTCCCTTGTTTTTTCATGTTGTTCATGTATCTTCCCCTCCAACAGTGCAGATCTGGGGTATTGCAGATTTCCCCCTATAGGCTTATAGTGGCCCTATAGGTTTCCAAAACCCTTTCTTTAAGGGGAGATCAATATTAGCAGTGCCCAAATCAGACACTATGCAATCCTAGACCAAATAGCCCCTATGGGGACAATAACAAAATTGTCATAATAAACAAAATGAGTTCAAATGTTATCTTCGGTAAAACAAACAGGTTTGCAGTAAGGTCTGCAGTTTCTAATGGAGGACAAAGAGGATGCAGAGGGATGTAGAATATGGCTGTTAATGGGATAAGAAAAGAATATACAGAAGTTCTAGAAAATAGAAAGGGTGAGAGTGTAATCAAAAGAAATCGGATGTTAGCATGCAAAAAAGGAAGAAAGAGACTTTGAGGGAACAGGTAAACAAAAGGAAAAGAAAGCAAGAAAGTAAAGAAATAAAAACTTAAATTTTTTTAAAAAGGAGAAAAAAGATCTACTGTATAACAGTCATATACTAATGAAACCTCCCAGTGTTCAGTAGCCTGATGTATGAGAGGTACCTGACAATGAGCTTCAAGCCTCCAGCAGGCGTCTCAGGATGGGATTTGCCCCACCCAAAGATCGGAGCTACGGCTTCCAGGATTATCCAAGATGGCCGCTCTGGCTTTGAAATGTGTTGGCAAATGGGGAGCTGCAGCTCAGGGGTGGACGTGGTCAGCTGGAGGTCCTGGAGACAGGATGCAGTTGGTCCGGCAGGGGTCCTGGAGGTCCAGTGTGTTTGGTGTAGTTGTGGGATCCTGGAGGCCGGTGCAATCAGTCGGTCTGGGTTCCCGGTGATAGGGCTCAGTCAGTTGGTCTGGGGGTCCTGGCAGCAGGGAGTGGTCAGTTGATGTGAGGGCCCCAGAGGCAGGGAGTGGTCGGGCTGAGGGATCCTGGAGATGGGGCTCAGTCAGTCCGGCCAGGGGTCCTATGGGGCCTGGCTGTTGTCTCAAAATGGCGGCAGCCACGTGTAATCAAACCTGCAGGTACTGTGACAGTGAACTTCCAGGCGACAGCAGGCAGCTGGTGCTCCACTGGCGGTCTGCGGTCAGTCTGCTGGCAGCTGTTGGACGATTGGGAGGTGAACCTTGAGCGTTGGGTGATGGATAGGGGTAAGGTAGGCGATGGACAGGCGAGAGGCAAGCAAATGGCGGATGATAGACGCCTGACAGTGAGCAATCTGCTTTCAAAAAAGGCGTCGATATGCTGGCAGATTGCAGGTCATCACAGCAGACAAATGGGGTAAACACCAGGGGATCGATAAGCAGCAAAAACTGCCTCACCGAGAAACAGATATCCTCTGCTTGAATCCGGTGTTATGGAGTGACAAGGAACGCAGCCTTCCTCTAGTCCGCCATCTTGGATCTCCCTACTATATATATATATATATATATATATATATATATATATATATATATATATACATTTTTTTTTTAATTCTAGTTGTAGATGAACACAATACCTTTATTTCATTTATTTATTTTTATGTGGTGCTGAGGACCAAACCCAGTACCTCATATGTGCTAGGCAAGAGCTCCACCACTGAACTACAACCACAACCCCAGTATATATCTCAAGCACATTAAAAGAAGTGAAATGCAAACTAAAATGATAGTGAGACACAATTTTTTTTTCTAACTAACAACTTTTAGGGAAACACTCTCTGCATGTTCTCTTTGATGCAGCCTAAAGGATGAATCTCTAAGTTTTGTGCAGGAGATACAGGTCCATGCAAAAAATTATGTAAGTACAAGAATATTCATTCATTCACTCTCACAGCAAAAGGGAGGAAACAATCCAAGCGTCCAGTAATGAGGGAGTGGTAAATTATGGTCCAGTCATATAGCGGACTAAATCTATAAGCCACTGCTACGTGGCACACCTGTGATCCCAACTATGGAGGACTGAAGTAGGAGGATTGCAGCTTCGAGATCAATCTGGGTAATTTAGCAAAACCCTGTCAAAATTAAAAGAAAAGATTCCCAGACTTACAGATGGTCAGTAAAGAAGGGCAGAATGAAGCCCATCCCCCATCTGTGGTAGAGGCAGATGAACACAGAAACTCAGGGATCTGTGGCTGAAATAGTTGAGTTCAACAATATTAGTGAAGAAAGCAACCTTAAAAATGGTCTGTTTGCTTGTTTTTGTGTTTCTGAGGATCAAACCCAGGGCCTCACACATGCTGGGCAAATGCCCTAGTAAGCTACATCCTCACCCCCATAGTTCTGTACTTTTATTTTTCAGACAAGTGAGGGCACCTAAGACCAGAGCAGGGAATGAATTCACTTGTCTGATGATTCATAGTGAACAGTGCAAAATAATCTCTGGAACTCAGACAATTTGATTTCTAAGGAAAGCAGCTCTTCAGCAATAAGTCTTCATCACTGAACAGGTGGCATGCATCAGGTGAGGTTGGGTACTGTCCAGAAAGTTGATCATCACCCCATAACTGAGTGGGTTACAGGTTTTACATGGAATTTAGCTTCAGCATCTTGGATATTTAAGACTAGCAAGGCCAGAGAGTGACCTTCACTGAATGGCCATACATCAAGGTGACAGAACATGGGACATCAAGGTGACAGAACTGTTCTTTTTTTCAGTCCTGGCAAGGCTGGGGAGACCCATGGAGATGGAGGAGGTAGTTCCCCCACTCAGGGGCAAAGGGACAAGGGAAAGTTCTCAGGGAACTAGGAGAAAAAAAAGCAGACTGAACAGATAATTGAGGATAACACATTGTAAATAATTTAAGCCACTTTCAATGGACATATTTCTAAAACCCTGTCCTAAAAAAAGCAGAGCCCACTGAACACAGATCAACTTTCCCAATGACTTGATACAATCATTATAAAAATAAGTCACCCTGAACCAGGAGCCGTGTTGCATGGCTATAATTCCAGCGACTTGGGAGGCTGAGGTAGGAGGATTGCAAGTTCTAGACCAACCTTAGCAGCTTAGTGAGACTCTGTATCAAATAAAACATAATAAGAATAAAAAATAAAAAGGACTGGGGATGTAGCTCAGTGGTAAAATGTCCCTAGGTTTAAACTCCTGTACTCCCTGCCAAAAAAAAAAAAATTACCCTGGATTATGACACAGGATGGTCACCGGGGTACCTACAGTATGAAAGTGAGTCTTTCCTCCTCATGCTAATAGGCTTTTCTTTTTAAGCTCTTGTGTTTGCTTTTTGTAGCCTGTCTGTCCTTTGTTTCTGTTGTCATCTCCCTAGACTGGCAGCACCTAAGTCTAACTTAAAAGATTTGGAGGGCCGCGCCGCGTGGGCCCCGAGTCTTCAGGGGGCCGGGCCCTGGGGCGGGCAACAGCAAGACTGGCCTTGGTGGGAGGCTCGGCGGCCTTCGCATCGCTCCGCCTGGGCCGGGCGGGCCGACACGTGGTGGGCACCAGGAGGCGCTGGGCTGCGGGCACATGGTGGCGTGGCTTGTACACCCACGTGGTGCCGCTCGGTCTGGGAAAGGAAAAGTATATGAGAAGACCCAAGTTGTTACGTTAAAGGGAGGTTCCCCCCCCTGAGATGCCTTCAGATCTTAATTCAAAATAAAATTGAATTAAGTTCAGAATTTCCGAAAGACTATGCACAACTAGTTGACTTTTTAAAACAAATGGGCTTAACTAAGGCCGGTAAAAATCAAGGTGACCCCAAGAAAATGGCTCCTCCACCAAAGGAGGTAGAAGAAGATAGTGAAGATGAGGAAATGTCAGAAGATGAAGAAGATGACAGCAGTGGAGAGGAGGTGGTCATTCCTCAGAAGAAAGGCAAGAAGGCTACTGCAACTCCAGCAAAGAAGGTGGTAGTTTCCCCAACAAAAAAGGTGGCAATTGCCACACCTGCCAAGAAAGCAGCTGTCGCTCCAGGCAAAAAGGCAGCAGCCACACCAGCCAAGAAGACAGTTACACCAGCCAAAGCAGTTACAACACCTGGCAAGAAGGGAGCCACTCTGGGTAAAGCATCGGTAGCAGCCCCTGGTAAGAAGGGAGCTGTTGCCCCAGCCAAGGGGGCAAAAAATGGCAAGAATGCCAAGAAGGAAGACAGCGATGAGGAGGAGGAGGATGACAGCGAGGAAGATGATGATGAGGATGATGAGGATGAGGATGAGGATGAATTTGAACCAGCAGTGATGAAAGCAGCAGCTGCTGCCCCTGCCTCAGAGGATGAGGATGATGATGAGGATGACGACGAAGACGATGAGGACGAGGATGAGGAGGAAGAAGATGACTCTGAAGAAGAAGCTATGGAGATCACACCAGCCAAAGGAAAGAAAGCTGCTGCAAAAGCCGCACCAGTGAAAGCCAAGAGTGTGGCTGAGGAGGATGAAGAGGAGGAAGATGAGGATGAAGATGATGATGAGGAGGAGGATGAGGACAAGGAAGATGAAGATGATGACGAGGAAGAGGAGGAGGAGGAAGAAGAAGAGCCTGTCAAAGAAGCACCTGGAAAACGAAAGAAGGAAATGGCCAAACAGAAGGCAGCCCCTGAAGCCAAGAAACAGAAAGTGGAAGGCACAGAACCAACTACATCATTTAATCTCTTTGTTGGAAACCTGAATTCTAACAAATCTGCTCCTGAACTAAAAATTGGTATCAGTGAACTTTTTGCAAAAAATGATCTGGCTGCTGTGGATGTCAGAATTGGAACGACTAGGAAGTTTGGCTATGTGGATTTTGAATCTGCTGAAGATCTGGAAAAAGCCTTGGAACTCGCTGGTTTAAAACTTTTTGGCAATGAAATTAAACTAGAGAAACCAAAAGGAAAAGACAGTAAGAAAGATCGAGATGCAAGAACACTTTTGGCCAAAAATCTCCCTTACAAAGTCACTCAGGATGAATTAAAAGAAGTGTTTGAAGATGCCATGGAGATCAGATTAGTCAGCAAGGATGGGAAGAGTAAAGGGATTGCTTATATTGAATTTAAGACAGAAGCTGATGCAGAGAAAACCTTTGAAGAAAAGCAGGGAACAGAGATTGATGGGCGATCTGTTTCCCTCTACTACACTGGAGAGAAAGGTCAAAATCAAGACTACAGAGGTGGAAAGAATAGCACTTGGAGTGGTGAATCAAAAACTCTGGTTTTAAGCAACCTCTCTTACAATGCAACAGAAGAAACTCTTCAGGAAGTATTTGAGAAGGCAACTTTTATCAAAGTACCCCAGAACCAAAATGGCAAATCTAAAGGGTATGCCTTTATAGAGTTTGCTTCATTTGAAGATGCAAAAGAAGCTTTAAATTCCTGTAATAAAAGGGAAATTGAGGGCAGAGCAATCAGGCTGGAGTTGCAAGGACCCAGGGGATCACCTAACGCAAGAAGCCAGCCATCGAAAACTCTGTTTGTCAAAGGTCTGTCTGAAGATACCACCGAAGAAACCTTAAAAGAATCATTTGACGGCTCTGTCCGTGCAAGGATAGTCACTGACCGGGAAACCGGATCCTCCAAAGGGTTTGGTTTTGTAGACTTCAACAGTGAGGAAGATGCCAAAGCTGCCAAAGAGGCCATGGAAGATGGTGAAATTGATGGAAACAAAGTTACCTTGGACTGGGCCAAGCCTAAAGGGGAAGGTGGCTTTGGGGGTCGTGGTGGAGGAAGAGGAGGCTTTGGAGGCAGAGGTGGCGGCCGAGGAGGCAGAGGTGGATTTGGCGGCAGAGGCCGGGGAGGCTTTGGAGGGCGAGGAGGCTTCCGAGGAGGCAGAGGGGGAGGAGGAGACCACAAGCCACAAGGAAAGAAGACGAAGTTTGAATAGTTTCTTCTGTCCCTGTCTTTCCCTCTTCCATTTGAAAGAAAGGACTCTGGGGTTTTTAAACTCTGTTACCTGTTCAATGACAGAGCCTTTTGAGGACATTCCAAGACAGTATACAGTCCTGTGGTCTACTTGGAAATCGTATAGATGACATTTCAAAGGAGATACCCTGTTGGTTTTGACTGGATATTCATATAAACTTTTTAAAGAGAAAAAAAAAAAAAAAAAAAAAAAAAAAAGATTTGGAAAATGATGAAGTGCCTCCACAAATTCTTTTCATTCCTTCTGGTCAGAATTTGTGGCTTCCCTACTTGGCCGCCATCACAACTGGCTCAGGGCAAGTGGCGACCCCATTCAGGTGCTCTCCACAACTCACTTCTCCTTTCTGGTTTTTGTTCCTTGCTCCCTAAACAGGCTTCCACTGCACCCATCTCTCCCAAATCTTCATGATGTGGTTGGCCTTTGTAATTCTGAATATGGTAACAAACTTCTCCACATAGATTTTAAAAATTACTTCTAGGGCTGGGGTGTGGCTCAGTGGTAGAGCGCTTGCCCAGCACATGTGAGCCACAGGGTTACATCCTCAGCACCACATAAAAATAAATAAAATAATAGCATTGTGTCCATTTACAACTAAAAAAATTTTTAAAATTACCTCTTTATCTGGCCAGGTCATGCATTCACTTAGCCAATATCATCAAACATATTAAATGGTTCATGGTGAAAGCAAGAGTGGTCCATCGCGTCCCTTCCTCCTGCCTAGGCCTGCTGCACAGAGGAAAGTCTTTGTTAGTGACTGCTTTTAGTATTTGTTTTCTTAATTTTAAGTAATATGCAGGTACTGCTCTTTTTTCATTTTTCCATTTTAGAGATTATCTGTTGACTTTCTAATATGCAAAGCACAAGTGATTTTTTTTCTAAGCACGCGCGCACACACAGAGTGGTTTTGAGAAGCCCCCAAACTTGCAGGCAGTGTCAGAGGTGAGGGCGGTTTTGTGTGGGGGCTATTTCCTCTAACTGTACAGTTGGCCTAAATGTTTGCAGTTGACATTGAAAGTGGGATTGACTCTAACTCACTGTAACATGTGGTTTGGAAAAAGAGGAAAGATGAGAGGGTGAGGGTTGTTAAACTTTTTATTCTAGTTACCCATGTTATAGAACTGCATGTAACTCCACTGTGATCAGCAACTGAAGGAAAAAGTTATAAACAGAATTTAAATGATGAATCTAACCCCTGAGTATTTGGCATACTAAGTATATATGAAAAGGCAAAGTAATAAGAAACAAGCAAATATATAATCTCTTGGTTATTATTTTCTGTAAATAGTTAAAATGAAGAGAGAGTGTTGGGGCAGATCTTACTGGGCCAAGGTTGGATTCTGGCTAGTCTGAGGTATAACTGCTAGTCTCAACAGAGTTGCTACAGATAGTAAAAATTCTGCTGAAACAACAGGTAAGAAAGAAAGACTGATTTATAAGAGTATGAGGAAAGAGAAAAGGAGAGTCAAAGGACTCATTAAATGGTTCTTAAGAAGTGGTATGAATGAAGCAGACATTGCTGGGCATGGTGGTGCACACCTGCAATCCCAGAGACTAGGGAGGCTGAGGCAGGAGCTTCTAAGTTCAAGGCCAGCCTCAGCTAATTAGCAATGTCCTAAGCAACTTAGCAAGACTCTGTCTCAAAATAAAAACTAAAAGGACTGGGGATGTGGCTCAGTGGATAAGCACCCCTGGGTTCAACCCCCAGTACAGAAAGAAAGAAAAGAAAAAAGAAAAAGAAAAAGAAAGAGAGAGAGAGAGAGAGAGACAGAGAGAGAGAGAGAGAGAGAGAGAGAGAGAGAGAGAGAGAGAGAGAGAGAGAGAGAGAGAGAGAGAAAGAAAAAAAGAAAGAAAGAAAGAAAGAGAAGGAGGGAGGGAGGGGGCTAGGGGTATAGCTCACTGGTGAAATGCTTGCCTTCATATGCAAGACCAATGGTTCAGTCCCTAGTACCACCGAAATAAATAAATAAAGCAAGCAAGCAAACCTTTTTAAAAAATATTTTTTAGTTGTAGATGGACACAATACCTTTATTTTATTTATTTATTTTTATGTCGTGTTGAAGGTCAAAGCCAGTGCCTCACACGTGCTAGGCAAGTGCTCTAATACTGAACCACAATCTCAGCCCCAGCAAGTAGATCTTGATGGAGTCACAACACAGGTCTTAATGAAGTCTTCTTGGAAGTTGGGTGGACCAATGGGAGTCCCTGCTGGTCTCCTAACTTTGAGGGGCCCTAAACAAATCTGCCTAATTTATCCTGCTCTTAAGCAATTTGAAAAGTCAGAATATAAAGATTATAATTGACCTTGAATTGTCTGAGACTTGACCCCACATTCTAAATAAGATAAGGACTTTTGAAGAGCCTCAGTCCCTTAGCCTGACCCTGGTTGGGGACCCAAGACCATACATACACCAATAGGTAAAATGGTTAGGGAATGGAGAAGAGACATTTCTGGGACTCCTGAACATGGAAATCCACATACTATGGTTCCAAAACCTGTTGGTGAGTCCTAACGGTGCTGTAGTTATATTTGGAGAATATGGAAATACGATAGTTCATGGGATTAAGGTGAAAGTTTGAATGAAAATTGAAATGCTTGAACAGACTTTATGTGAAGTGATTTTGTCTCCTTTTCTTGATGGTATTATGGAGATGGTGGTGCCTGTCTGGGATATAGTTCCCCTACCTAGCATTGTACATCAGAAGGCCCTTCTGTCAATATTGACTGATCATACTAAATGGCATGACCAATAAAATTTCCTAAGCCCACATAGATTGTTAATCTGAAACAGTATAGAATGCTTGGTGAACAAAGAGATTACTACTTTAACAACCCATTGGAAGCTGGAGTACTGGTGTGGACCATAGACCTGTGAAGGGCAGATTTGGGCTATGGCAAAAGCACTAACCGGCAATGACCACTGGGATTTTGAACCAGAAACTTTCCATTTGAGAGACAATTGCTAGCTTGCTTTTTGGCATTAATTGAAACTGCCTCTATGATTGAAGGACATGATCTTGAAACTTGAAATACCCATGTCTTGGGTGCCGTTAGGGAAATGTTGTAATAGGAAAGAAAGTGCTCAGAATAGTTACACCACAAAATGCAAATGGTTTATACAGGAACACACCACCAGGGGAGTGCAAGCAGTTACCCAAGAGCAGTTATGCTCTTCCCCCCAAGGGTCAACTTTAGAACCATCTGATTCTGTTGGATCTAATGACCACTTGATCCATTTAAGCAATGCCTTGTGAACAGCTCTTTATTGACCAACAAAAATCTTCTTGATTTATGGATGGGAGTTCGAAGGTGAACAGATAGTACTTTGTTTGGAAGATCATCACTTTGATTAAAGAATGCAAAAACCAATCAGCTCAGTGAACCAAATTGCATGCCATCTGGCCCTATGCTTGGGTTTGAACTTTTACCAATTCATAGGTAATGGTTAATGGTCTAGCCATAGGGTCAGGCAGAAAGACAATGGAAAGTGGACCGTGAAAGGGGATCCTCATGAGAAGCAAGGCACAATGGAAATTCCTATGGAAATATAAGGACAATATTAAAGTAGGACATGTCAATGTTCATCAGAAGAACCTCCTTCCAGGACTGGAGGGTAATTGGAATATGCAGTAGATTTCTAGTGTGCTTGCTTAAGATGGTCACCTGGGTCCACAAAATGAATGGCCATGGGAGAACTATAGCAAAGCAGAGATGGCCTGTATCTAGACAGACTCATGTACTCTCTCAGGCACAAAATGTCAACAAGAATGGTCTGTCTATGATAAGAGAGACAGAGACAGCTGAGAACTATTGGGGAAGTCTGCATATAGCTGGCAAATTGGATGATGCCAGTAGCCCTGGGAGCTTATAAATGGGTCCCAAACAGAAAAGACACTCACTCTGGACTAGGCTTTGCATGCCTGGTGGTAAATGCAAATGCTTAAAATACCACAAAAAGACCAAAATAGAAAATACCACACTAATTTAGACTGTCAAGTCACATTTCTTCAGACCAAGGGACACACTTTCATTCTCAGAGTAATGGTTTGATAGTGTTTTGTTGTTGTTGTTGTTGTTGTTGTTGTTGTTTTGTTTTTTTGTGTGTATCCTAGGGATTGAACCCAGGGGCACTTAACCACTGAACCATATCCCCAGCCCTTTTTATATTTTATTTTGAGACAGGGTCTCACTAAATTGCTTAGGGCCTTGCTAAATTGCCGAGGCTGGCTTTGAACCTATGATCTTCCTGCCTCACCCTCCCAAGCAGCTGGGATTGCAGGTGTGCACCACTGTGCCCAACTTGACAGGAATTAGAATGAACAATTGAAGCATTTGTTGTCTAAAATGAGGGGAGATAAAAGCATGGAAGTCTGATACTCCTTTGTGAGTGTGTGCTCACCTTCAATATGAGGCCAAGGAATGGATTCTTCTGCTTCTTTGGGGGGCTTGGGGGAAGGGTGGGGTGGGATGTTGACACAATTACCCAATTCTTTCCCACCTCACTTTACTTTCTTTTTCCTACCTGAGGAAGTGGTCTTCAGACTAGGACTGCAGCTGTGGGTGCCAGAAACAGGAATGATTCCAAAGTGAGAATCTGCAACTGTCCTTTAAACCATAAAGGTTTAAAACCCAGAATTCCAAAGGGCTCAATGAGGGGGAGTATGTCTTTTGGGGGGTGGGTACTGGGAATTGAACCCAAGAATGCTTTACCATGGAGCCACATCCCAAACCTTTTTTTTTTTTTAATACAGGGTCTCACTAAATTGCTTAGGGCCTTGCTAAAGTAGTTGAGACTGACTTTGAACTTGTGATCCTTCTGCTTCAGCCTCCTGTATTGCTGGAATTACAGGTGCTCCCCACTGCACCCGGTGGTGGATTGTGTCTTTATCCATCTGGCAAAATTAGGGATAATAGTGACTATAACTGTTGTCTATTGTTCAAGGTGGCCATCTATTTCTGTCCTTGCCTTAATTATGCTGAAGTGAACTGAGGTGAACTGAGAGGGTCACATGCTAGAATAATAGAGCCAATGGCATTCTGGATCAACACAACTGAGAAACTTACTGTTTCTTTCAAAAGTGGAAAAGTTTGGATATAAATGGAGAGAAGAAATGAGAGCTGGTTGCCGAAAAATGAAGAAATGGGCATGGAATGAGGGACATCAAATACTCCATCGATGCCTCACAAAGGGCTCAGAGTAAGCGATGCCTTTGTCTCTTAGCTCAATTATATAGGAGACTTGAAAGGGTGAAGCCAAATGTTGCCAATATCAGTGCTGCTTTTTAGAACCCGTTGAAGCCAAATGGAAGTCTGGAAACCTGAATGGCACTCTTATGGTAGATCATATGGTGTGGACTTGACTCAGTGACTGAGTACAGTTTGAGTAACATGCCAGTATCTCTTGAGTATCATTTGAAGCCATGCCATACAATCATAGCTTCCCTGTTGCTAAAAATTGTTTCAGCTATTTTTCAGGACTCAGTTTCAGAGACCTAGGACCTGACCATAAATGACTTTGAGAGCCTGGTAGAACCAAAAATAGCCAAGGAGTGGAATCTGAGAAAGGAGAACAGGGTTGCATAGATCTAGATTAGAAGCAAGAGGTCCTGTCAACGATTTCAGAATTATCCACAAATTCTCCCTATTTCAGCATACTGGGTGCAGACATTCCACCAAGGCTCCAGATTACAACCAATCAAGCTCTCTATTTGCCCTTACCCCAGGCTACTTAAATTCCCTTTACTACTGGCCCAACAATTGATCAGGGGGCAGATTTGAGCTTGCCTCCTGTTTTCTTGTTAGTCAACTTACAACAAAACTTTCTGCAAGAAGCAATGCCATGATATGATCTTCTTTGCACCTTGAGCAGCAAGCCCTTGCTCAGCAACAATTTTTCAAGTTATATCTACTGTCACTTTTTTTTGAAACTCTTTGATCTAGTAATTTTATTTATAGAAATGTCTAAGAGCAGTCCTTGGCGAGTTCGCACCTGAGTCCGGTCCATCCGCGCGCCCCAGGCCTCGCGCCGCCCGGCCGTCCAGTGGCTTCCGGAGCCCCACTCCCTCCACCGAGCCTTCGGCGAGTCCCGGAACAACCCCGCGCCCCTCTTATCGGCGCGCGCGCAACATGGCGCCCCCTCAGGTCCTCGCGTTCGGACTCCTGCTCGCCGCCGCGACGGCCGCGGCTCAGAAAGAATGTCTCTGTGAAAACTATAAGCTGACCACAGACTGCTTTATGAATGAAAATGATGAATGCCAGTGTACATCCATTGGTACAAAAAATACTATCATTTGTTCCAAACTGGCTTCCAAATGTTTGGTGATGAAGGCAGAAATGACTTACTCTAAGTCTGGGAGAAGAGTGAAACCTGAAGGGGCAATCCAGGACAATGATGGGCTTTATGACCCTGACTGTGACGAGAAAGGGCTCTTTAAAGCCAAGCAGTGCAATGGCACTGCCACATGCTGGTGCATGAACGCTGCAGGGGTCCGAAGAACTGATAAGGACACTGAAATAACCTGCTCTGAACGAGTGAGGACCTTCAGGATCACCATTGAATTAAAACACAAAGCAAGGGAAAAACCTTACAATACTCAAAGTTTGCAGACTGCACTTCAGGAAATGATGTCCACTCGTTATCTGCTGGATCCAAAATTTATCACAAATATTCTGTATGAGGATTATGTTATCATTATTGATCTGGTGCAAAATTCTTCTCAGAAAACTCAAAATGATGTGGACATAGCTGATGTGGCTTATTATTTTGAAAAAGATGTAAAAGGGCAATCCTTGTTCCGTACATCAAAAATAGACCTGAAAGTAGATGGGGAACAACTAGATCTGGATCCTGGTCAAACATTTATTTACTATCTTGATGAAAAACCCCCTGAATTTTCAATGCAGGGCCTAAAAGCTGGTATTATAGCTGTCATTGTGGTTGTGACAATAGCAGTTATTGCTGGTATTGTTGTGCTGGTTATTTCCAGGAGGAAAAAAACAGCAAAGTATGAGAAGGCTGAGATAAAAGAGATGGGTGAGATGCATAGGGAACTCAGTACATAACTACTGTAGTGTGAAGATTAACTACAAGAAAGGAAATTATCAAAGGAACTCGGATTACATATGAAGATGGAACAAAAAGGAAGACCTTTGAGGATTACTATTTTGTTTGTTAACATCATATATTTGTAATAATGAGCCCGTACTCACAATGTAAGCAGCTTGAAATTGGCATTACCAATCTTGAAATTTCACCAGTGTCTTATATGTGCAAATCTAATAATATAAAACCAGGAACTTTGGCTGCATAAAATTATTTATGCATAATATTGAAGAGTGTGCATTAAATATGCTTCCACAGTAGTGTTTGAATGACCACTGTCTCATTCATGATTGACGTTGCCTTTCCATTTACTTTAAGACTTGTACATAAAAACTTTTTTTATGAAGTGTGAAATAAAACATTTTGAATTTCCTAAAAAAAAAAAGTCTAAGAAACAGTAAATTTTTATTTATAAATATTAATTAAAATGTAATTTATATTAGAAAGGATACTGGGAATAAACTAATGATGGGGAATAATTAAACTCATTATAGTTTTTGAAGGGGCAGCACTTGGGATTGAACCCAAATGTACTTTACCACTGAGCTATACTCCCATCCCTTTTTTTCCCCATAGCTTTATTGAGGTAAAATTGAAGTACAATAAAATGCACATATTTGAAGTATGCAATTGGATCAGTTTTGACATGTATGTAACCAATACGATTAATATAAAATGCATTCTCATTACTTTTTTAAAAATTTTGAAATCATGCAGACTATGTTTCCTGCATGATTTATTTTTTATTTATATATATTTTTGGATACTGGAGGTTGAACTCAGGGCACTCAACCACTGAGCCACATCTCCAGTCCTATTTTGTATTTTATTTGGAGACAGGGTCTCACTGAGTTGCTTTGCATCTTGCTTGTTGCTGAGGCTGGCTTTGAATTAGCAATCCTCTTGCCTCAGCCTCCTGAGCTGCTGGAATTATAGGCATCCTCATGATTTATTACATTAGAAAGCAATCACCTTAAGATATATAGAACCTTACCCCCACATGTCAACTATTTCAAAATTAAATGGCACATTTAGAAATATCTCAGAGGTCAAGGAAGGAAGTACAAGAAAAGTAAATAAAAAGTGCTTGGATCTAAGCTATAATAAAAGCTTAAAATATCAGAATCTCTGGGATGAAACAGCACTCAAATGAACATTTATAACTTAAAGTACTTGTATCAGAAATAAGCTAGATTAACAATCAAATTATTTAGAAAGGAAAAAATAAAAGTAGGAGCAGAAATATATGAAAGAGAAGAAATAATATAGCTAAATTTTGATAAAATCAAACAAGTCTAATCAAGAATAAAGAACACAAAAATTAGCATCAATGGAAAGGGAGCTATCAAAATAAACCTACAGCTGCTAAAAATGTATTAAGGTAATATTACAATTGTAATAGCTTCTACTGCCACTTTGATTTTGTGCTAACATTAACCTTGTTACTAAGACTCAAACATCTTATGTAAATGGATTTTATGATGATACTAATACTGATAATCAAATGTATTGGAGAAATGATTGGCCTGGAGGAAAAATTGGATTTGGCTAACCATTAGCTAATTTCTATGCTATTACTCTTTAAGAAGCCCAAATCATGTGGAGACACTACACAGAAAAGTAGAGAGGTCTTTAATTGACTGTCACAGCTGAGCTGTCAGGAGGCAGCAGCAGTGGTTGCCAGCCATGTCTGTGAGCCATCCCAGAAGCCCCAGTCAGCATCATGTGGAGCAGAACTGCCCAGGTGACCACAGCACATTTACAGATCATGAAAGGAGAAATAGTTGTTGCTTTGTGCCACTCAATGTTGTGGTACTTTCTTTCCTAGCAATAAATAGACAAAACACCTGATATGTTCAAATCCCAAGGGCTTCCAGGATTCTGTTGAGTCTTGGTGCCCATACCTGCCTACCAGCACTTGGGATCATCTCTCTGCCTTGCTGAGTCAGTCACTGCCCATCCACCCTCTTCCCACTTTCCAGAATGCTCACTCCTTTTGTCTGCTCTTATTTCCTTCTCCATTCTTCTTATCCTTATGGATTTATGCCTTATTTTTATCCCTTTGTTGTGATTTTAGTGGCGTTTTGGGAGATGGGCAATAAATAGATCTGCTTAATCTGTTCTATTAAAAGTTTCTCCTGCGTTCTTATTTATAAAACATTCCCTCTCCTTCCTTCTTCATTGCTGATCTGACTCTCTTCAGAGGCAACTCTCAGGCTACACAAACCCCGGACTTGGGAGATCTGAGGTCAGCATCCTCTTCATCCTCCAGTAATTCTTTGAGGGGCATGCCATTCATCTCTTCCACCTGTGCCCCATCCTTGGGGACCACCACCATCCATTGTCCACGGACTGAAGAGCACACCTTCCCCCCTCCTCTTGTTTTTATTTATTTTATTTTATTTTTTGTGCTAAGGATGGAACCCAGGGCCTTTCCCATGCTTAGCAAGTGTTCTACATTTGAGCTAAACCGTCAGGTCTTTTTTTTTTTTTTTTTTTTTTTTTTTTTTTAAAGGAGTGCTTCTCCCTTCTTAACCCCCCAAGTAGCTGGGAGTACTGATGTGTGCTACCACACCCAGCTGGGCACATCCTCTTCTTCAGCTCTTGAGTTTCTCATTCTTGTGACTTCAATATCCCCATGATCAACCAGCCACTTTGGGGTGTCATCTCTTCTACCTCCATCAGTTACTCCCTCTAAGGACCAGCTCTAGCCTGGAGCTGCCCCACCTCTGAAGTTATAAGTTCAGACTGCCTGCTCATCATAAGGGCCTGGTGAGAGGTGTCTCCTATCTGAAACTAACCCTGAAATCCGTTTGTTCCATTTTCTCTCCCCCCGCCCCCACAATTGCCATCTACCTTGTGCCTCTTCCCTTTTTGCCACCTATTTCCAGAGGACTACCTTGCACTATTTTCCCCAGCTTCTAGTAGAAGAGCCTGGTTTTGTCTGTAGGTTTTCTCTCAACCCTTGTCATTTGGGTTAAACTGGATCCACCTTCAGCCCCTGAGATCCAGACATTGCCAATCTATCTCTTGCCTGTTGACAGAAGAGCTCTGGGGCAGTCACTTAACCAAAGTCAGGCCAAATAGAATCAAGATACTTAATTCTTATGTTTTTGTTGAAGTCATTAGGTAACTGGAGCCCCTGTTCTTGGATTTAAGTCTGAAAGGCCGGGAGACCAGAGTTGCTGCTGCCACTTTGTCACTGAGAGGAGGGCCTTTTGGACAATAAATCCCATCACAGAGGAGGGCAAAACCTAACTTACCTAGGGTTGTCTACACTTGAATCTGCTAACTTAAGTGTTCAGTTACCAGAACCCATTCAAGCTTTCTGCCTTAGCCTAGTTGGGCTTGTGGCTGTCAGTGAATTTATCAGATCATGCTTTGAAGTGTGTGGGGGGGAGGGGGCAGAAAAAAAGGCAAGAAACTGCTGGGCCTGGTGACTCACACCTGTTAATCTCAGCAATTTAGGCGGTTGAGGCAGGAGGACAAATTCAAGGTCAGCGTGAACAATTTAGCATGACCCTGTCTCAAAATAAAAAAAGAAAAAGGGCTGGGTCTACAGCTCAGCGATTGTTTCCTGGGCACACACACACACACATACATTGACACAAAGAAATGGGGGCGAGAGCAGGAAAAAACTTCAGACAGTCTACAGCTCCCCCTGGTGGAGAACGTTTTTTTTTTTTTAAGAGTCTAGATAACTGGCCTTAATTTCAATCCAGCGTGTGATCCCTGTAGTTTATATGCAGTATATCTAGGATCAAATTAGAACATCTTGCGGTTTAAAAACCGTAATTGTTGTTATTTATAATCCTGGACACAGCCCATTCTTACGATACTTTGTGGTTCAGAAGTATACCCCAAATAAAAGATATACCAGAAACATACAGTGGATTTAGGATGTGCTAGAACATTAGGAAATAATTTTCATAACTGGAAATTTATTGTTTTTCGTTGACAACAAAGTCAAGCAGTTGTAGGCTGAGCGCTCACCCGAGGGACTCCCGGCAAGAAGGTGAAAAGGTCTCCCCCGCCGAGAAGCGGGTCTGGGAGTGGGGTCGAAGTACCCCAGGCAACAGGGTTTCCGAGCTGCGTTGATGGTTAGTGACGGAGTCATCGCGCTGACCTTCCCTTACTGAGTCAAGGGAGGGAGCTCGCGGAGGCTGGTGCAGAAGACAGAGAGGGGAGGGCGCAGCGCTGTAGCAAATTCCAGCCGCCCATCCCAAACCCTACTTCCACATCTATCCGAGCCCGTGGCACCAGACCAGTCTGAGGCCCACCCGCTGTGATCAAAGGAGAGGATTCTGGACGAGAGTGACCCTACACCTCTCTATCCTCCACAAAGCAGTAGGAAGATTAACCCCAGATGCCCTGAAGTCTAAACGCAACTGGAACCCCGGAGGATTCTCGCCTGGTCCTCGGGGCGCCCCCTGGCGTCTGGTCTGTTTCCTGCAGGAAAACTGAGTACCTGGAGTTCATCTGTGCTCTTGCAGAATCCGAAAGGCTGACAGCCCAGATACCAAGCCCTTCGCTATTCTAAGATGGTACGCCACGGTAGGAGAGGGCCGAATGGAGAAAGTAAAAGATAATCTGTGCAAAGTTACCCAACACCATTAGCCTCCACTTCCACCACGAGCTATGAACAGCCAATGGAGAACCATGCCAGAAGTAAGGATCATCAGCATTCTGGAAAAGGTGAACAAGGAAGGGCAATCGCTCAAGAACGGCCTCCAGGGAAATTTATGCAAGATATGCAAATTAATATCCTCAACAATATTAAAGGAGCATCTTGCATTCATAAAAAACACAACTTGGAGCACAAAATGTGGTGCATCCATATAATGGAGTACTATTTAACATAAAAACGAATAAGATTTTAACTGATGAACCCTGATAACATTATGCTAAGTGAAATAAATCAGACACAGAACAAATATTGCATGATTCCACTTAAATGAGGAACCTAGAATTGACAAACTTATAGTGAAGAAAGTGGTATAGAGGTTATCAGGCTGGAAAGTTGGGAGATGCTGAAATTACTGGTTAATGATACAGAACTTTTCTTGGGGATAATGAAAAAGTTTTGGGTATAGATAGTAGGGATGGTTACACAAAATTGTGATGTAATGTCATTGTATTATACACTTAAAAATGGTTAATATGGGACTGGGCCTGTAATTGAGTGGTAGAACACTTGCCTAGCACATGTTAGGCACTGGGTTTTATCCTCAGCACCACATAAAAATAAATAAATAAAACAAAGGTATTGTGTCCATCTACAACTACAAAACGTTTTTAATGGTTAAAATGGTAAATTTTATGTGTATTTAACCATTACTGCCCGCTCCCCCCCCCCGGGAAAAAGGAAAAAAGAACAAGAAAGAATTCTTGGAAATTTAGAACCTAAGGACAAAAAATTAGAAAACTAAATAGAAAAACTAAATAGAAGCAGAGAATAATGGAATGAACATTACTCTGAATACATCATGATTTAGAAAGCCAGCCTGGGGGCTGGCACATGTAATCTCAGTGACTCAGGTGGATCCCAAGTTTGAGGCCAGCCTGGGCAACTTAAGGAGACTCTCAGAAACTTAGCAAGACCTTGCTTCAGAATAAATAATAAAAGGAACTGGGGATTTGGTTTGGTGCTAAAGGACCCCTGGGTTCATCCCCAGAACAAAAAAACAAACAAACCAGTCAAATTTTTCTTAGAAACATTTTGAGGACCGTATTTTGATTTATAATTATTTCCATTTTTAGTTAAGTCTTATTTCCAAACAGTCTGGAATCCCAGTATAATAAATCAGGTATCAACTCAAAAGCACAGTGTTTACTGCAGAATGTAAAGAAAACATCCTTTCCACCTCTCCTCAAGGCTGTGATGGAGTCTCTAACAGAAGGGCAAGATGGTGCAAATGCCAGCTGAGAGGAAGAGCTGAACTCTGCCTTTTCAGGGAGCAAAGCCCAACTCCTCAGGTCCTGGATGGCATAGAAAGGAAGTGTTATGGTTTAGATTTTAAATGTCCCCCAAAGGCCATAGGTTGACGGCTTAGTCAGCAGCCTATTGTGCCTTTGGGAAATGGTGACCCTTTAGAAGGTGGCACCTAGTGGGAGAAAGTTAGGTCATTGGGGACAGGCCCTTACCCAGCCCCTTCTTGTCTCACTCTGTTTACTTTCTGGCTGCCATGAAGGGAGCAGTCTTCTTCTGTCACACACTCCTGGGTCATGATGTACTGCCTTACCACAGGCCCAAAAGAAACTGGGTTACTGAAACCTCAACCATGGACCAAAGTAAATCTTTCCTCCTTTAAGTTGATTTTCTCATTTTGTCATAGGGAAAGAAAGCTGATAAACATAGGCGGAAAGAAAGAAGTAGGTCAGAGAGATCTTGGTTTGGAATTGAAGACTCCTAGTATGGTGAAACTGTCAAGTTGGGTATGTGGGAGCTTGTGGATATAGGATATAGGCTAAGGGATGAGTCAAACCAGGAGAAGATCCTTAAGTAGCTGTATCCAGCAGGGATTTGGGCAGATTCATACAAGAGGAAGAGAATGGGGAAGAGAGGAGAGCCAGAAATAGCCCTGTGGCTCTGCACATTGCAGTGTGATGCAGGGGTCCAGGACCACCAGCTGGACACAGCAATAAAAGGCCAATCTGCTGAGAGACCCCTGGCTAGTTTCAGCCTAAGGTTGACAAGTGGGTCACTGGTGGTCAGCAGCAGTGGATGCTGTGGTATGCCCAAGACCAGGTGGGACCTATTACTCCCAGCAGATACTAGCCTAGAGAGCACAATCTGCACCTTGGGTCAAGGACCAGCTGAGGTCAGCACAGGGACAGCCAGCCATCTCCCACTGTACCCAGATGCCACTGTGGGAAAGGGAATGAGAAGAGTAAGGACAGTCCTGTCGAGAAGATGAACTTGCAAATGATGGTATATATACTTCAAAGAGAATATCTAATCTGGAGAAACAGGAATTCCATTAACTATCAAGTTAATGTTTTCACACTGCCACGTGTGAGAAAGCAAGGAAGAAAAGATAAGTTAAAGATATAAAGAATCTCCATTGTCTGTTCATCTGAGTGTGCCGGTTGTCTTTTTTGTTGTTGCTAAGTGTTTGAAAACCTTAATGCACCTTCCCAGTGACTCAGGAGGCTGAGGCAGGAGGATTACAAGTTCAAATATAGCCTTAACAACTGTAGGGAGGCCCTAAGCAACTTGGCAAGATCCTGTATCAAAATAAAAAATAAAAAGGAGCTGTGGATGTAGGTTGGTGGTAAAGACCCTGGCTCAATCCCCAGTACCTCAAAACAAACAAAACAAAACAAAACGAAAAGCTGGGTCATAACTCAGTGATGGAGTGCTTGCCTAGTATGTGTGAGGCACTGGGTTCGATTCTCAGTACCACGTATAAATAAAATAAAATGAAAATCCATCGACAACTAAAAATAAGAAAAAAAAAAAAAAAAAGAAAATTCACAAAGTGCCCTCCCACCCGCCTCTCTTTCTCTCTCTCTCCCCCGCTCTTCTATCTAGTTTGAACTCCCTTGCAGTACAGCAGCTTCAGTGCAGTCAGACTGCTTTGCATGGTGGCATTTATGAACTAGCTTAAAAAGTCACATGACATCACATTTGTCATTACCACCAGGCCCACCTTGATTCAAAGGAATGGGACATAGATATTGCTTTCCAAGGCAGAGTGCCAAAGTCACATTATGGAACATATGTGTAACATGAGTGACAGGGTTGTGGTCAGCTTTAGAAAATACAATCTGCCACAACCTGCCCTCTGGTCACAACAATTCACATTCCTCCCACAAGAAAATACAAGTCTCAGCCCATTATCAACTCAAAGTCTAGGATTTCAGCAACCAAATCAGGTCCAGGTGCAGATGAGGCTTAACAGATATGGTTCACTGATTTTCTATAGCTCTCAAGGACCTATCCTGAATTAAATATGAGATCACCCCAGCCCTGTGAGCTGGACAAGAGCTCCCCCTGCAATTTAGCATTATAACATTCTGTCAGTACTTTCTGAACACCTTCTGCATGCCTGGCTATGGAAAACCTGGACCAATAAGAAAGACCCAGAGTCTACCAACACAAGCATTTGGTGGAGACTTTCCCTCCATGGCTGCCACTATGAACTGGTTTCTTTACTGGGATGCCATCTCTAATTGTGGAATTTCCTTCAGGTTCATTAACTTTAGAGCACCCAACTCTCATATCTCATAGTGATAGTTCATGTTGAATTCAGGGTTTTGGACACTAGCTGATGAATATTTGGAAGGTTCACCTACTGGTCCTATCAATCAACCTCATTTTCCATTTTGAAAAGTGTTGAGCAGTGCTTGTTTTGCTGTTATTCAAAAATAGTTATCTTATGGGAAATGGGAATACTGAGAACAAAATTCTCCTAAACTTTATATAATTGGGACAAAGATAAGAATATTTCCCAGTAGCAGGATGTTTGCTAGATTAAGTTGGGAGATCTAGTAGACTGTGTGTTCAGTTGTTTAAGGAAAGGTACAAAATACACAAAATTCTGGAAATGCAGCATTGAAGACTGAGTCTCAAATGTGCTGTATTATTGGGGACTTGATATCAAATTATTTGATGATGACATTTTTAAGGATGAGAACCTTCCTGATGACCTGTAAGTCCAACTTTCTCACTTTAGACTTGAGTTTATATTTTCAGGTGTGCCATGCAGCATAAACTTAAGATAAGAAAGACCTGCATTTACTTTCCTATGACCACTGTAATAAAGTCCTATAAACTTAGTGGCTTAAATACAATTTATTCTCTTACAGTTCTGGAAGCCAGAAGTCCAAAGGTGCTCTTTCTGGGAGCTCTCTGGGTAATGCATTGACTGGCCCTTTCCAGCTCCTAGAGCTGTGTTCCCTGCATTCCTTAGTCCGCAGTTCTTTCTCCAGCAGCCAAGAGTTTTGCTCCCATGTCACCTGGCCTTCTTCTCCTGTGTCAGATCTTCCTTTGCCTCCATCTTATAAGGACACGTGATTATGTTTCAGACCCACTCAGGTAATCTGGGATAATCTCTCCATCTCAAGATCCTTCAACTTTCCCATCACATAGGTATATTCCATGCTTTATATTCATTCAAGTGGAGAAATGCTAGTTAAGGAGATGAAGAAAATCTATAGAGAAGAACATAGGCAATGTCCAAAACATACTGTAAAGTGAAAAATACAAATTGACAGTCAATAGCCAGAGAGAAGATATAACAGAAAAAAAGAACCTATGACAGCATTACAAAAGGTAAAATAACTTATAATAACAAGAAACTTAAACCAACATATTTATTTATTTTTAAACATTCTTTTAGTTGGAGAGGGACACAGTATCTTTATTTCGTTTGTTTATTTTTATGTGGTGCTGAGGATCAAACCCAGTGCCTCACATATGCTAGGCAAGTGCTCTACCACTGAGTTACAGCTCCACCCAACTTAAACCAATTTAAAGAAACATTTGAAACACTGCAGAAGGATACAAAAATGGGTTCGAATAAATGAAAAACATAAGCCATATACCTGCATAGAAAGAGTAATCATCATAAAATATTTTCCATTAATTTGTAAATTTAACATAATAACAAAGTACCAGTGATACTTAAAAAAAAAAAAACTAGACAAATTGATTATGAAGATGATGCAAAAAAATGAACACACAAGGGGGCTGGCGATGTAGCTCAGTGGTAGAGCACTTCCTAGCATGCCCCAGTACCACCAAAACAGGGAAAAAGGTAACACATAAGAATAGAAATTCTAGGAAGATCTGGGAAGGAGGAGCAAGGATACAATGAGTAGGGTGAGGGCTAATTCTCTAAATTAACTAAAAATATTCTAATACTTTAGTAATCACAATAGTTAATTCAATGAACAATTGTAGGAATAACTGGAAGTTAGTCAGAAGTAAACAAAGTTAGATTCATACCTGAGGCCTCACTTCAAAATAAATCCTAAAGGGCTCATGATTGAAGTATAGGTGAAAGAAACTACAAGTCCTTGAAGGAAACTTTCTGGAGAATTGGTTTATAACCTCAGATTTTTTTAATGACTTAAAAGTCAAAAAGGCAATTAAGAATTTGAAAAGAGGGGCTGGGGATATAGATCAGTGGGTAGAATGCTTGCCTTGCAAGCATAAGGCCCTGGGTTCTAATCCCCAGCACCGCAGGGAAAAAAAAAAAAAAGGAATTTGAAAAGACTACATTTAAAAACATGCTTGAACAAACATATCTACATTTTAAACAGGCAATAAACACAAACTAGAAAAAAAAAATTGTAGATCATACCACAAGTGTGTATTCTCTGACCATATAAGATAGTGGTCTAAAAGACAACTGGGAATATTAGCTGAGTTGGCAGAGCTCTCGCATAGCCTATGCAAATCCCCAGGTTCACCACCCCTCCCCCCAAAAAAAGGAAACTTTAAAAGAAAAAGACAAGAACCCAGGGAAAAAGTGAGCAAAAGGTATAAATAGGCTGTTCTCAGAAAAAGGTATGCAAATAGATTGCAAACATGAAAATATGTTCAGACTCATTCATGAAAAAAACGTAAGAGTATGAAAATGATAACTAGATTTTTGGATACATCTATCCCTGCCCTACCACAAATATCAGATTGGAAAACATGTAAAACACACTCTGTATCCAGTCTGTACCCAAAATAACACTCCAGTTATTGCTTGTGGGGTGTAAATTGTTATAATACCTATTGGGGACAACTTGATCTTATCTCTGCAAATTACAGTGTATTTTCCCTGGCTCTTTATCCTACAAATATATGGCATGCATGCAAATGAAGTTTGTATAAGTGTAAGGAATCCCATGAAAACCACGCCGGACACAGGAAATCACATAAGGGAGTTTATTAAGCAAGGGGAGTGTCTCCCTACAGGGTAAGAGAGAAAATGAGAGGAAAAGAGAAAGGAAAGAGAAAGGGCGCACTAGAGAGAGTGGAAAGCAAGGAGGAGAAAGAAAGCAAGTGAGTAGGAGAGAAAAAGCAAGAGAAAAGATGGCGGTGAAGCTATCTTTAAGAATCCTGCAGGACTAACAGGGGACCAATAATGGAGAAGGATACTTGCAAGCAGACTGAGTAACCAATAGCTAGCTAGGATGTTCACAGACTGACAGTAGTTGGGAGGCGGGGAAATAGCTGTAACGGAAAGGGTGGGGAGAGCAGCTTTGTACATTACAATAAGGTTATTTACTGGAGCAATATTGCTAGTAACAAACTTTAATTGGTTAACCAGGTTACAGTGTTTCCATTCAATGGAATACTATGCACATATGATAAACTATGAAGCAAGAAGCAAAACCTGCAAGGTATTGTTAACATAAAATAGCAAGGTACAGAATGATATTACCTGTAATGTAAAAAGGAGCTATAAGAAAATGCACTGTCATTTTCTTGTGTATTTAGAAGGACCTCCAAAAGATACACAGAAGCTAATTTAGGTTGTTCCCTTATTGGGGAATTGAAATGACAGGGAGGGGGGAACTTTTCACTGTATTCTTTTGTATTTTATTTTCATAAAACAAATATAAAACATTTTTAAGGAAGGAAACAAATTGTAAAGCAGTACATAAAATAAGGTATTTTCTCATACATGCATTTATTTTATTTTTGATACATGCTCTCCCTATTGTTATCCAGGCTACCCTCAGACTTTTGGGTTAAAGTGATCCTCCTGCCTCAGCCTCCCAAGGAGCTGGGACTACATAGATTGCCACCACTCTAGGCTTCATGTGTGCCTTTTAAAAAGCTGTTAACAATGGTTACCTTTAAAGGTCTTTCTTTTTTCTTTTTTTACTTACAAATTTTGTATGCTTTAGTACAAGAAGTAGTTGTTTCTATAATCAGAATGAATGAAAATGACTTTATTTATTTATTTATTTATAGCACTGGGCTTTAAACCCAGGGCCTTGGCCATA
The DNA here is from genome assembly GCF_902686455.1 of Sciurus vulgaris. Taxonomy (NCBI): domain Eukaryota; kingdom Metazoa; phylum Chordata; class Mammalia; order Rodentia; family Sciuridae; genus Sciurus; species Sciurus vulgaris. The sequence continues at coordinate 53,905,582 of NC_136463.1, read as the reverse complement.
TATATTTTTATATTTTCCTTCCTCAATATTCTTTAAAAAAATTTTTTTAAGTTGTGAATGAACACAATACCTTTATTTAATTTATTTATTTGTATGTGGTGGTGAGGATCAAACCCAGTGCCTCACACATGCTAGGCAAGTACTCTACCACTGAGTCACAATCCCGGCCCCCTCATTATTCAACAATCACAAATTGCACTTTAATAGAATCCTGGCTTTCACCCAATATTTTGGCTTCAGTGGCCCTTTGTAACTCAACTTGAATAATATTTATTTATTTATTTATTTATTTATTTATTTATTTATTTATTTTAAGATCAGACCCTCCCTGACCCCACCCCTCTGGACTTATCTGCTACTCTGAGATTCAGAGTAAACTAAAAAATAGTTCTTAAACTTAAAAAATAGCTCTTCCTTATCTGTTGCTGCACTGATTCCACAAACAGAAACTTCTTAGTCCTTCTGTCAACTCCTCCAAATTTCATGATTTTTCTTGAACCAAGGGAGAGACTAAGAATTCCAAAAAGAAAGACATTTTCCTTTTGAATCTAAAGAGAGAAAACAGGAGCTTCCTGAGTGGGAGCTGCCTTGGAGCTAAGGTTATTTATAGTAGTTGGATTTAAATATAATTCCGCCCTTGGGTAACTCCAGTAGCTGCTACTTTAAGATTTGGCCCCGCCCTTTCTGTAAGAGGGCATGTTTTGTTTTAGTTCATTACAGATGGAATACAAATTAGCAGGCAATAGACTATAAGTATGCAAGCTCTGATAAGCATCACTGGAAGGGCGGGGCAGCATAGTGTCTGGAAGTTGGCTGTGTAACCTTGGCCTTAGGACCAGGATAGATTTGACAGATTCTACTCCTCAAATATAGTATAAAATAGTGTACCCATTGTAGAAAACCATATGTCAGCTCTTCAAACAATTAAATATAGAATTATCAGGTTAGGGATGTAGTTCAAGTGGTAGGTTGCCTCTCTAGCATGACCAAAGTCCTGGGTTCAATCCCCAGCAGAGCCCAAGGTGGAAGCAACCCCGGTGTTCACTGGTGGATGAATGGAAGACTAAAATGTGGTATGTATACACACACACACACACACACACAGGCATATTATTCAGCTTTGAGAAGGAATGAAATCCTGATAGATGTTACAATATAGAATGGACCTTGAAAACATTATGCCGAGAGAAATAAACCAGGTAACAAAGGACAAATATTTTATGATTTTACTTTGATAAAATACCGAAAATAGTCAAATTCATAAAGATAGAAGAGTGGTGGTCACCAATGAGTGAGGGGAGGGGAAAGCAGGGAGTTAATATTTCGTGGTGCACAATTTCAGTTGGGGAAGATGAAAAAGTTCTGGAGGTGGATGGTGGTGCTGGTGGCACAGCAATGTGAATGTGCTGAATGCCACAGAACTGGACGCTTAAAAATGGTCATGATGCTACGTTTCATATTAAATATATTTTACCATAAAAATGTCTTTAAAAATCTGCTCTTCATCTTTATCTACATTATATGTCAGTGCAAGAACTCTAGAGGAAAATTGGGAGGTTATTGGTTTAGCCAAATCAGTCTTTGGACCTCATTCTCATCTGAGAAATGGATGAGATTTGGTGGAGTTTTTATAATCCCAAGAGGCATTTCAGGAGAGAGCAGATGTGGGGAAATAACCCTTATGGAAGGTAAAAATCACGAAACTATGTAAATGAACATTGACTCCACTACAGATTAGACATATAATTTTTAATTTAAAAATAATTCAAAAATTTTAGCCAGGCACATGCCTGCAATCCCAGTGGCTCAGGAGGCTAAGGTAGGATTGCGAGTTCAAACCAGCCTTAAGCAACTTAGCAAGATCCTATATCAAAATAAAAAAAAGGGGGGGGGGCTTGAGATGTGGCTCAGTGGTTAAGCCCCCCGGGGTTCAATGCCTGGTACCTAAATAAATATTAAAAATTTAAATGATAAAATATTTTGAATATATAGAAGTTCTCCAGTTGTAGCAATTATTTGTCTATTGAAACTTAACAGATTTTCATGCTTTACCATACACTTTATATATTTTATCTTTTCATCTTGCTTATTATGTTTAATCCTCCCTAGAATAGGGATTTTTAACTCTTTATTTCATTGCTGTATGCCTTCAGCCTACAACAGGTACACAGAGAAATTCAATAGTTTTTTTTTTTTTTTTAGTTGTAGATGGACATGATACCTTTATTTTATTTATTTATTTTTATGCAGTGCTGAGGATTGGACCCAGTGCCTCACGAATGCTAGGCAAGCTCTCTACTACTGAGCTACGGTTACAGCCCCCTCAATACATTTTTGAATGAATAAATTAATGATTCTTTATACAAGTCTTCTCATATGCAACTTAGAGAATCACTTATTGTTAACATTTTATCCCATTTGTTTATAAATATGTAACCTATTAAACATATTATATATCATATGTAATATTCCTCTGAACTATTTGAGGGTAAGTTACATACATTATGATGATTTATCCCTAAATACTTCAGTGTGTATTGTCCAAGAATGGGGATAGTCTCTAACATAACTACAGTAGTTATTAACTTCATTGATAAGTTTTATCATACCTCTAATCCATATTCCAATTATGTCAGTTGTCTTTTTTTTCTTATTATAGCATTTTTATAACTGTAGATTTAAAGTGTTTCCCTACAGATTGCTTATGATTTGGTAGGGTGTGAACAGGCAGTAATTATACAATGGAGAAATGGGGTAACACTTTGTCCAGGTGATAAGAATTAATCAATAAGGGACATATGGACATCATGTGCCGGTACACGTTATACTCTGAAAAGGACACACACAAAAGAGCTGTAATTATACAATGATTGCTCTCCTCTAACTCATAAGCAATCTGTAGAGAAACACCAGACAAATACCTTGTTCTTCGTCAACATTTTCACCTAGCTTTAGCATCCACGGGTGATCCTTACCAGATCCAATCTTTGCCATGATGATTGAAAAATGAATCATTTAAAAACTTGGTTTTCACATGCAGGTCTATAACCTGGAATTGATTTTGTGTGTGGTGTGAGACAGGGCTCTAATTCTACCTCCGACCCCAAACCCCGCCAATATGGCTAAATCAACTCCAGGTTGCCTGAAACCTAGACAGATCCCACTCCAAAACGGTGCAGTAGGTGCTCCCATCCTCCACTAGCCAGCCCCTCCTTGACTGATTAAAGGCCCCTAATCAGCTTGGGGAGATTAAGGGCTCTCGCCGGCTGTTCCCACACCCCCGCCCTGGGATGGGCTGGCAGGGGAGACTGAAGGGGGATCGACCCTGTGACCCCTCACCCGGGCCCTGGGCCCGAGCCCTGTACTTCCCGGTGAGTGGCAAAGGTCCCTAGGCACCTACTCCTCAGGACTGAGGGCCTGGGCATGTCCCATCGACCCTCGACAGTCCTGATGAGGAGGGAGGGGCAAACAAGTTGGGAATGGAAAGGCGGGAAGGACTTGCACTTGACCCGCTCTAGTCGTCTGAATTTGCAGAAGGGACTGTGGACGGAAAGACACCTCAAGGGTTAAGCGGGGTTTGAGAAACAGGTTTGCCGGGACAGCCCTACGGGAATTCTGCGGGGGGTGGGGGGGTCTCAATTGCTCATCCTGCTCGGTCTGTGCTCACAGAAGCTGGCAATGACTGCGTGCACCCTCCTAACCAGGGAGCTTCCCGACGCCGGGTTCTGCGCCCCTGAGCGGTGCGATGGGTCCCCACCACGCGTCCTGCGGGTCCTGCCCTGGCCCGGACCGCTGCTGCTCCGGCTCCTGCTCCTACTCCTCTTCCCGCCTCCCTTTGCCCTCTCCGCGGTGTTCAAAGTGGGGGTCCTTGGCCCTTGGGATTGCGACCCCATCTTCGCCCGTGCCCGCCCCGATCTGGCCGCGGGTCTGGCAGCCGCCCGCCTGAACCATGACCTTGCTCTGGAAGGTGGCCCTCGTTTAGAGGTCGCGCTGCTGCCCGAGCCTTGCCGGACGCCTGGCTCGCTGGGGGCTGTATCCTCCGCGCTAAGCCGCGTCTCTGGCCTGGTGGGACCCGTGAACCCTGCAGCCTGTCGGCCAGCGGAACTATTAGCTCAAGAAGCTGGGGTAGCGCTGGTGCCCTGGGGCTGCCCTGGGACGCGGGCGGCGGGCACCACTGTCCCTGCCCTGACTCCAGCCGCGGATGCTCTGTACGTCCTCCTTCGAGCTTTCCGCTGGGCGTGCGTGGCCCTGGTGACAGCCCCTCAGGACCTATGGGTGGAGGCGGGACGAGCTCTGTCCACTGCGCTCAGGGCCCGGGGCCTACCGGTCACCCTGGTGACCTCCATTGAGCCCTCCGACCTGTCTGGAGCCCGGGAGGCCCTGAAGAGGGTCCGGGACGGACCCAGGGTCAGAGGTAGGCTCCCCTGCAGGGTACCGGGAGGTGGTGGGTCCTGCCTACAGCCGGGAATCTCAGGGAGCCAAATCTCTGTCCGCAGTGGTGATCATGGTGATGCACTCGGTGCTACTGGGTGGAGAGGAGCAGCGGTATCTACTGGAGGCCGCAGAGGAGCTGGGCCTAGCTGATGGCTCCCTGGTCTTCCTGCCCTTCGACACACTCCATTATGCCTTGTCCCCAGGCCCGGAAGCCTTGGCCGCACTGGCCAACAGCTCCCAGCTTCGCAGGGCCCACGATGCTGTGCTCACCCTCACCCGCCACTGTCCTCCGGAAGGCAGTGTACTGGACAGCCTGCGGAGAGCGCAAGAGCACCGGGAGCTGCCCCCTGACCTCAATCTGCAGCAGGTAGATGGGCCAAGGAAGATGGGAGGAGAGCGGAGTGAGGGAAGAGGGAAGGAAAGGAGTCAAAGTGAGGAAAAAAAGAATGAAACCAATGGGGAGAGAACAAGCTGCTTTAGCTATTCTGGAATTTCCTGGGTAATGTAGAGCCTCTGGTCTTTTTTGGGGTCTTGTATAGAAATTGCTTCCAGAGAATAGGCAATGAGAGAAGACCTCTCAAGCCCAGGTCCAAGGAGTAAACTCTGAACTGCAACATCATTTCCTATCTGTTTCAAAGTAAACCCATTTCTTTTTTTTTTCTTTTTTCTTTTGAAAGTGTCAGATGATTGTGAATGTAATGGCTGGGGATGCAATGCCGAATGATCGCCAAAATCTTCCATACTAACAACTTGAGCATATTCTAATACCCATATAGACCTGCCTCTCCTAGTGCCCTGTCCTCTATGGATCACTGATATAATTTTCTGCTCAGGGATCAGCTATAACTGGTTTCCTCCTTAAGTAAAGATGGGATATTTCTTTCCCTAAGGACAAACCCCTAGATTGTATGTCTTGAGATGCAAAAAGGGTCATTTGCAAGATTGTTGTGAAAAGGAGAATTAAGAATTCCTTAGTCATTGATTGGCTTTGTCTAGGGTTCCTTCTCTGCACAGAACTTCACAGACACAGAACCTCAGGGGATCAAGTCACGTACCTTAAAGAGCTCATCCTGTGCTGACAATATAGCCCATCCCTTAGAGCACTGGCTTTGCAAGCGGAAAGGCCGGGTGCAACATCATTTCCAGTCTGTTTCAAAGTAAACCCATTTCTACCACTACCATTATACACAATCCACAATAAATGGCTGGTGTTCAACTATATGCCTTCATGGAAGGCATTTCCTCTAGGACCTCATTTGATAGTCTTAACTTTTTGAGGGCCTTGACATCTTCAAAGAGCAGAAAGATCCCTAAGTGGAGCCAAGTGCTCCCATATTAAGATCCAAAGTTTATTCTCAACATCCAGCTCAAATTCAGGATTCTGAGTTCCCAGAAGCCCAGTTCAGACCATCTAGATCCACCCCAGTTACAAAGGGAGGTTTAGAAACCATTAAGATAGAAGGGAATTTAGATGTTGATTGCAGGAAATCAACCACCACCAAGACTATATTTGAAAGGGACTGTGGGTTTGAGAGGGTTGTGAGTCAAGGGGAATTGAAATATTCCTCACAAATGTTCCCAGTCTTCCCCAATAGAATTTGGGACAGCCAAATGGAGAGAGAGGATGAGAATAGTTGGTAAGAGAATTACTTTGGGTTTCAAAAATGTGTCCTCTTTTTTTCTGAGTTGTTGGTTGTGTGATTTCCTCTCTTTTACCTGACTCTCCCCTGGATAATTATGATTCATCCCCCGAGGGATGGTCATTACTTCTAGAAGCCTCCTTCTCTACCTCCTCTACCTCTCCATGAGATGGAGAACCTCATTCTCATCCACAAAGCTTCCTCGGTTTTCCTACCTCTACTCATTGCTCTGCTTTCACAACCATGTCTGTTTTCCTAAGTAGTTGGAAATTTCCTCTGGGCAGGGATGGTCTCATATACCAGTATATCTCTTGTGCTTTACACAGTGTCTGGCACTTTGAGAAATGGGAACCGGCAATAGTAGAATGGCCTGATGAGATCAGGAGGTAACCTTAAGGGGAAGAAAGGGGAAAATAGGAAATAGAAGTGAACCAAAGGATGGGAAAGAAGACTTTTATATAATGGTAGGTGATGAGATTAAAACAATATGCAGGGCAACCAATTGAAAGGAAAGGACAGAACTAAAGGTGATGGATAGTTACAATCAATTCGAAAATGAGAAAAGAACTCAAGTCCTGAAAAGAGGGCCAGTCAGTGGGGAAGACCAAGTGGGATAGCCAATGGGGAGAGAGGAAGAGATAGTCCATGAGGAACCACTAACTAGGAGCTGAGAACAGTCAGTACGTGCAGGGCTCCAAGGGTTCAAATGAAAGAATAGGCAGAGCTAGTGAATTCCCATCAATTTGTGGGCTGTGCTTTCTAGACCTGAGTCCCTGCTTTCCTTCTCCAGGTCTCCCCGCTGTTTGGCACCATCTACGACGCGGTCTTCTTGTTGGCGAGGGGCGTGGCGAGAGCACGGGCAGCCGCCGGTGGGGGCTGGGTGTCTGGAGCAGCAGTGGCCAGGCACGTCGGGAATGCCGAAGTCCCTGGCTTCTGTGGGACCCTGGGAGAAACCGAGGAGCCCTCCTTCGTACTGCTGGACACGGATGCGGTTGGGAGCCGACTCTTCACCACATACGTGCTGGATCCTGTCCGGGGCTCCCTTCGCTCTGCTGGGACCCCGGTGCACTTCCCTCGCGGCGGCCCCGCTCCAGGGCCAGATCCCTCGTGCTGGTTTGAGCCAAACGTCATCTGCAATGGAGGTAAGGGCGAGCATCCCAGCCCGCACTGGGACAGTCAGTACAGCCTGTCCACAAAGTTGTAAATGAGAGTGAACTCCTGTCCTGCAGTTCTTTCAGGCCCTCTGGGCCCTTCCAGGGCCCCCTCCAAGCCTTGGCTTGCTTAGGACTTCTTTTTTGCCTAGTCTGAAAACCCTCTGAGAAATTTTCTAGCATTTCTAGATTCCTCTTTGAGGAATCTGTGACCTTTCCTTAGAGGCTGTTCCAGCTCCCATCCCCATTTCCTGGAATGTCCAGGATTTGAAAGGGATCCTTCTCTTTCCAAGGTCCTGAGTGTCCCGCCTTTCATTGTCCCTTCAGGAGTGGAGCCGGGCCTCGTCTTTCTTGGCTTCCTCCTGGTGGTAGCAATGGGGCTCGCTGGGGTCTTCCTGGCCCACTGTGTGAGGTGAGTAGAGGAGTGAGGTAAGTAGGATGTGATCATGGCTCTCCACTGCCAGGGATGAAATTGTGCAGCAAAGACAGCTATTCAAGAGTAGAAGAGGGGAGGATCTTTCCTGGGGAGGGAGGATAGGGATCCTGAAGGGCTGGCAGTGTCCCAGGGAAATGTCTGATTTGGAGATGGCTGCCTTCCGTTATACCTCCCCTGAACTCACATCATCCCTCCATCCCAATCCCTACTGGCCTCCTCAGATGAAACTGGTCCATTTTGCCAGTATAACCTCTTTCCATTACCAGGCACCGGCTCCTTCATATACAAATGGTTTCTGGCCCCAACAAGATCATCCTGACTCTGGATGACATCACCTTCCTCCATCCACATGGGGGTAGCTCTCGAAAGGTCAGGAAAGCAAGGAACCAAAAACCTGCTGTCTTCACCCTTCCTTGAGTCAGCCCTCATCCCAGCCACCCCCAGATCCCAGAAAGAAAGTCTTATTTTTGCCCCAGTTATGTCTAAGGTCTGAGTTCTAGGGATCAGCAATCTCATCTGTACAATAGGAGCGACAGCCCCTGTCCTCACTACTTTTCTGGGGTAGTGTGAAGGTCCAAAAAGAAAATAAATATATTCGTTTTGTAAAGTGTTGTGCACTTAGGAAGTAATATCATTTTCATCTTCCCTAATTGAAATTTCTTCCCTTCCCCTCTTTAATCCACAAAACTCAGTCTGACCTCAATCCAAGGGGTCAGAATATACTCTGGAGTCAGAGTATATTGACTCTTTGCATTGACCTCTACCTCCCAGATGATGCAGGGGAGTCGATCCAGTCTGGCTGCCCGCAGCACATCGGACATTCGAAGCATTCGCAGCCAGCCCTCAGACAGCACAAATATTGGCCTCTATGAGGTGAGCCTGAGCCAGGCTGAGTTGTACTCCAGAAGGGGCAGTGAGAAAAGGTGCTCAGGCCTGGGCAGAGAGGAGGTATACTCTCAAGGGAGGCATGCAGTCATGTCAAATCCTGCAGGCTCCAGGCAGTGGGAGGTCAAGTGGGACCTGGGGAGCTGTCATGGATTCCTCAATCCTGATCTGATTTTTATTGTGATGCAAGATTTTCTCTTAGCCATGATCCAGGTGAGGACTCCTCAAAAGCCAGACCATGACCACAGGCTGGAGCTGATGAGCAGTCTGCTGGGACCAGCATGCAGGCTGGTGTGGCCACTGAAGCCTGGGAGCCCCTGGCCCTGCCCCCTCATAATTCCCATCCAAAATTCAGATCAGACTCAAACAGCAAGCCCTAGAGCAGAGTAAGAATGTCATAAAAGTGCAGTAGGACCCTGTGGGGCCAGGAAATCTGAATATGATGGCCTGGATGGGAGATAATGAGAAGAGATTCAGAGGGAGTCTAGAGAGACCTCAGCTAATCAGGAGGAAAATAGAAATTTAGAGCTCCCAAGCACCCAGTCATGGATTGAATGCAGAATTTCCAACTATGTCACCTAGAGACCATCATGATCATTTCTCAGAGGGGTGCTATTGTCATTTTGGGCAGGTTGTTCTTTGTTGCATGGGATCACCTTGTCCCTCAAAGAATGTTTAGTTTCTCTTGTCTCTGACCTTGTACACTAAATGCAGTTTTTGTGACAATTAAAAATGTCTTCACATGTATTTCCATGTGCTCCTTAAGCATCAATGCCAGACTCTCACAACTCCCTTCTAGTCCAAATTCCTTACCAACAGGGCAACTTATGTAATTTGCAAGATGCAGGACAAAATAAGTATGAGAGGCCCCTCACTCATTCAAAATGATAGCAACAGATCATTGAATCAAGCTTGGACCCTCTGAGCAGCTGCAGTGGTTACATGCTTTGAATCAGCCCTGCCAATAGTTGAGGACAAGGAGGCTCCCTATCCATTCCATCTAGTTTACAGTAAAGTCTCATCTACCCACATGCCTGACTCAAAGCATGGTGCTGTCATGGCAAGGGATGGTGATGTCATTGACATTTGTGGTTGTAACAATTCACTTAATGGGCACATCTAGGTGGGCAGGACAACTATACAGGTCTTTTGCATCTCTCTCACCTAGGAGGGGGTTCTCAACCAGCTGGCTGAGAAGTAGATAGGCAGATATCAAACTCCTGTTTTTGATGCTGTCACATGGCAGATGTGTTCTGGGACAGTGGGCAATGGAAGTATGGGGGTTCTAGAGCTCCTTCCATCATGGGACTTTAGGAGACTGAGTTCCCTAACCTCATCCTCTCTGCTGCAGGGAGATTGGGTTTGGCTAAAGAAATTCCCAGGGGATCATCACATAGCTATCCGTCCAGCAACTAAGACAGCCTTCTCCAAGGTAAGAGTTGGTCCCATGATGGGTGCAGGGTGGCCATCAGTTCCTCCCTTCTTGCTTCTCTTTACAGCCCGCATATAGTAGTAGGTTTCAGTTAAATGTTCCTTCCACTCTAGAGCAGAGTTCTCATTAATCTGTCTCATGGCACTAGTTCTCTGATATTCTTATCACAACTTATATGAGATAAATTACATGTTAATTTATACATAAGTTATGTGTTCATCTGTGGACTGGCTTACTTCTGCCTCCTTCATGGACTCTAAGCTTAGTGAGGGCTTCCCTGTGCCTCTCTGTTGTATTCCCAGCATCCAGCACAGGGTCTGGAATATTACTGAGACCCAGTGAATGTTTGTTGAGTGAATGATAGAAAATGAGTTTTCATATGTCAGGCCACATATGCTAAATAGTCCTAGCTGTATTGACCTAATAGAATGGAAAGTTGGCAAGGAGGTAATAGACTGGCTTATTCTGGTACTTTCAACCTTGATGTCCCTCTTCCTGCGAATGCCATGCATTTGTCTGCCAGTCTTTGTCTGGCATACTTTCCTGAGGCCTCCACAGATGCACATAGTCACAGTTGTGGAATGATTTAAATGGACAGACTATGGGTCAATAGATTAATAGTCACCATTTAACACCCGCTGTTTAAAATGAAATCCAAGAAAAGCTAGAAAGGGCACCAGTCAGCCTCTATCCCCCACTTTTCCAGCATATGCGTGTACTCTGTCCTGCATAGTGGGGAAGAGGGACATTAAGGTTGAAAGTACCTGCCAAGTAGGTATGACCTTTTGATGGCTCCTTTAGGACTTTGATGGCTTGGCTGTCTTACCTAACTTGGGGAGTGTGGAGTCTCAGAAGCATCTGAAACACTGATGTGATGCCAAGCAGAGCTGCGCCAGGTCAGGCTGCAGGCATGAGCTGTTTCTGGTGTCCTCAGAAAGCCCTAATGCCTCTCCACAAGGACTGTTACATTCAGAAGGAGCTGGTGGTCATGGCAGGGGCTTTTCTCTCATGTAGTACTTTCCCTTAAGATGGAGACAGTTCAGCCAGATGTGTGGTGTACACTTTAATCTCAGCAACTTGGTAGGCTGAGGCAGGAGGATTACAAGTTTGAGGCTAGCCTCAACAATTCAGTGAGACCTTGTCTAAAAAAAAAAAAAAAAAAAAAAAAAGACTGAAGCAATTCAGTTGGATGCCGGGGTGCAGGTCTATAATCCCAGCTACTCAGGAGGCCAAGGCAGAAGAACCTCAAGTTCTTGACCAGTCTGGACAATGTAAGGAGACCCTGTTGTGAAATAAAAATAAGGATAAGGGATGTAGCTCAATGTGCTAGGTTCTGGGTTCAATTCCCAAACTGGGAGGAGGAGAAGGAGGAGGAGGAGGGGAGAAAGAAGGACAGAGAAGGAAGGAGGAGAAGGAGAAGCAGGGGGAGGGGGAGGGGAGGGAAAGAGGGGAGGGAAGGGAAGGAGGAGGAGAAGGGGAAGAAGAGGAAGGAGGAGAAGAAGGAGGAAGAAGGGGGAAGAAGGAGGAGGAGGCAGAAGAAGATGAAGAAAAAAAGGAGAAGTAGAAAGAAAAACTCTGGGGCAGTTCAAAGATTGATGTTTAATAAATCAGAACCTGCCTGGGTGCTGATCACCAATGCATGGTTGTCTTTTCATTCATAACTTTAAGTTCAGCTATATTTAGTATTTGAACAGTGTGGCTTTTGATTTTGTTTTCCATAAAATCAACAGAAGTATCTGAGAACCCCACAACCCATAGGTGTGTGTGTGTGTGTGTGTGTGTGTGTGTGTGTGTTATTTCACCATCATTTCACTCATCAATTTCACTCATCATTCTCATCCCATCTTCCTAGTTTGAGTACTTAAAAACAGACATTGAATAGTGGCCCCCTGCCCACGTTGCCACCAGGGCAGAAAATGCCTGTCAACTCCCCTGCCTCCCCTGCCCCCTCAGCTCCGAGAGCTCCGGCACGAGAACGTGGCCCTCTACCTAGGGCTCTTCCTGGCGGGGGCTGCAGACGGCCCTGCGGCCCCCGGGGAGGGCATCCTGGCTGTGGTCTCAGAGCACTGTACCAGGGGCTCCCTCCACGACCTCCTCGCCCAGAGAGAAATAAAGCTGGACTGGATGTTCAAGTCCTCCCTCCTGCTGGACCTCATCAAGGTGAGTGTTGGCAGCCGGGAGGTGGTAGTGCGGCGTGCCCTGAGGGCAAGGAGATAGGGAGCAGAGAAACCGCACCGGCTCAGGCTGCCTCTTACCCCGCCTCCTCCAAGGGAATGAGGTACCTGCACCATCGCGGCGTGGCTCACGGGCGGCTTAAGTCACGGAACTGCGTGGTGGACGGGAGGTTCGTGCTCAAGGTCACCGACCATGGCCAAGGGAAACTGTTGGAAGCGCAGAAGGTGTTACCGCAGCCTCCCACTGCCGAGGGTAGGAGTCCCTGGCTGCCTACTGCGCACAGGAGTAACCCCCAGGGTCCACATATTTCAAGGGCCCCTGCTCCCTTTCTTGCACTCTCCCCATTACACATCCATTGGACTTGACTACTACGGAAAAGGTCATCTGACCTCTAAGATTCGGAGGATGGAATCTGTGACTGGTGGGTGGGGGTAACTCGGGGGAGGGATTGTGCCTGAGCTCTTGACAGTGCACCCGGGTCTGCTCTTAGAGGACCTTTGCCTAAGGGTGGGGGCCTGTGCCCAAGAGAAGGAGTCTTTTCTGGGCACAGCCTTGTTTGAGGGGCGGGGCTTATTGTGAGGGCAGGGCTTCTCCTGACACAGCTTAGAGTTTCAAGTAATCTCTCCTGGGATTGGTTGCAGGGCTGCGGGCTTGCTGAGTGTCTAGGTTGTGAGTTTGGGCTTTCTGGCAGGGATGGGAGTCTGTCCTCAGCGCCCCACGGTCCTCCGCGTGACCATGCGCCCGTTCCCATCCCAGATCAGTTATGGACAGCCCCAGAGTTGCTTCGGGACCCAGCCCTGGAGCGTCGGGGAACTCTGGCCGGTGACGTCTTCAGTCTGGGCATCATTATGCAGGAGGTCGTGTGCCGCAGTCCCCCCTATGCCATGCTGGAGCTGACAGCAGAGGGTAAGGCAAGCTGGGGCCAGAAAGGCATCTTATAGTTAGGACAGGGCCATTGCCTACCTAGCCTCACTTTTTTCTCTAAAGCAAAGCCTGGTGATAAGACTTAATTATGTGGGGGCTCCCTTGAAGCTGGAGTCTGAAGGGTCAGGGCAGTAGAAAGTCAAGCATCAGGATGGTGGAGCGGGGGGAGTGCTTTTCAGGGCCCAGATCTCAGCAGTTTGTTCTGTCCTGATGCTGGACCCAACCTGTTTCCCCATGTGACAGAGCAGGTTCCTCTAGTTCTCACAGGTCCCAGGGAGGCATCGGGGGCTAGGATAAAAGGACAGTCCCATCTGATTCAAATCCACATCAATTATCATCTATGGGACTCTGAGCAAGCTAATTCATTATCCTCTCATTTTCCTTACATGGAATAATGTTTCTTTGTGTCACATCTTACTGATCCCAGGGTTCAGGGTCCTCTTGTTACTCCTAGAGACCCCTTACACACTAGACTTGTGCATCCATTGAAGCTGTGGTTCAAAGGACCCTCTGTTGGTCTCCCATCTTGGGCTTTAACAATCAGGCCAGGATCAGAGGTGGCTTCTATCCTGGAATGCCCACTCCTCACAGTCCCCTCATGCCTCCAGAAGTGGTGCAGAGGGTGCAGAGCCCGCCTCCGCTGTGTCGGCCCTCGGTATCCATGGACCAGGCACCTGTGGAGTGCATCCATCTGATGACACAGTGCTGGGCAGAACAGCCAGAACTTCGACCCTCCATGGACCGCACCTTTGACCTGGTTAGGGACTGGGATTGGGCGAGGGCTGGGTGGGTCCCTGGGATCCATGATTCTTGTTAGTAACCTAGAAAGGTCACAGGAAGGCAGGCAGGATCTTTGACCTTCAAGGTGACCTCCTAAGGAGTAGCCTGAGAACTGGAAGTTTGTTGGGGCCAGACTTAGAAAGATGGTGAGCTAGAATGGGGGCTGCGGAGGTCTTTGAGGTTGGAAACAGAGCTCTGGGTGGGAGAAATATTTAATTCAATTCAAATAACATTGATTGAGAACCAGGTATTTGTTTGGCTTACTGTGACAGAGACTTGGTCTGGGAATCCAAAGGCTGAGCTGCTGCAGTGCCCTGACAATTCCTAACTGAAAACAACTACCTTTGGGAACCCTCATTTCCCACTTGCCTCCTAATAATGTCTGAACACACAATGCCCAGCACCCCGGGACTGCTTCATGAGCAGAAGATGAATTGCGGTTAATGGGATGGGTAATATAGCCCCATGACTACCCAGATCTTCAGCAGTTTTACCTGCTTCCTGTTGTTACTAGTTCAAGAGCATCAACAAGGGACGGAAGACGAACATCATTGACTCAATGCTTCGGATGCTGGAGCAGTACTCCAGTAACCTGGAGGACCTGATCCGGGAACGCACGGAAGAGCTGGAGCTGGAAAAGCAGAAGACAGACAGGCTGCTCACGCAGATGCTGCCTCCGTGGGTGCCAATATGGCGAGGAGTGGGTGGAGAGGGAACTGGAACCCAGTCAGACTGGGGCAGCCTCCATGTGACCCCACTTTCTGCCATGCCTAGATCTGTGGCTGAGGCCCTGAAGAAGGGGACACCTGTGGAGCCAGAGTACTTTGAGGAAGTGACACTGTACTTCAGTGACATTGTGGGATTCACCACCATCTCTGCCATGAGTGAGCCCATCGAAGTGGTGGACCTGCTCAATGACCTCTACACACTCTTTGATGCCATAATTGGTGCCCACGATGTCTATAAGGTGGAGTGTGCAGGGGACAAGACATCCTGATCTTCAGTTCAGCTCCATCAACCCCAGCCCACTAGCCCAATACTCTATCCCAATCCTCCTGTACCTCCCCAATCTTCTCCTCCAGCCCAGTCCCCAATTTGCAGCCTGACTCTGCAGGATGTCTGCTCTAACCCCAGTTTCAGCCTCAGCATGCTACATTGGCTTTGTATATGGCGGGGAGGGACACTCAATACTGAACTGGCACAACTCTTTCTCCCAGGTGGAGACAATTGGGGATGCCTATATGGTGGCCTCAGGGCTGCCCCAGAGAAACGGGCAGCGGCATGCGGCAGAGATTGCTAACATGTCGCTAGACATCCTTAGTGCAGTGGGCTCTTTTCGTATGCGCCATATGCCGGAGGTGCCAGTACGCATCCGCATCGGCCTGCACTCAGGTAATTCCCGGCCCTTCTTCTCTAGGGCTTCATTTCAAATTCCTTCTATAGGAGGCAAACTTCGAAGGGGCTGGGGATGGGGTCTTGCCTTGAAAAGGATACCCTTGAGAGTGTTTATTTGGAGATCTGGTAGGGAGTGTGGGGTGCTCGGGTGCTAAGGTCCCCCAAGACCCTAAGCATAGCCTAGTTGCTGGGCACCGTCAGTTTCAATCCAAGTCCTTCCTGCCCGCCAACTTGTGCATCTCCGCAGGCCCGTGCGTGGCAGGCGTGGTGGGCCTCACCATGCCGCGGTACTGCCTCTTTGGGGACACTGTCAACACTGCCTCTCGCATGGAGTCCACTGGGCTGCGTGAGTGTGACAGAGGCGGGAGGAGCTGGGGGAGGGAGGGCGGGGCCGAAGAGGGGAAACAGCTTGAGAGGTCAGGTGAGGTGAGTTCAGAGCTCATGGCGTCCCCACCGTCCCAGCTTACCGTATCCACGTGAATATGAGCACGGTGCGGATTCTCCGCGCTCTGGACCAGGGCTTCCAGATGGAGCTTCGAGGCCGTACTGAGCTGAAGGTGAGGCCGGGCCCCTCTCCCTCCTGGGGAGGGGCCCTTGGGGACCTAGGGTCTCCAAGTTCCACTTAGACTTAGAGATTCTCCCTCGCTCACTTCAGTTCATCTAAGCTTCCTCCTCTCTTGTGTCTTCTCTCCAGGGCAAGGGCGCTGAGGACACGTACTGGCTGGTGGGCAAAGTTGGCTTTAACAAGCCCATCCCCAAACCTCCTGACCTGCAACCGGGGTGAGGGTTTGGCATGCTCAGGCGGGGTGAAAGATGAATGACCAGCACGGGCGGGGTAGGCCCCTTCCCGCATTCTCCCTGCCTCCAGCCCTGTGTCTGACCCCAGCAAGAAGCTGCGATGACCAGAGCTCTCCCCTACCCCATTTGAACTCCCCTCCCCTGATATTGCCGCCCCTTGCCACAGGGCCAGCAACCATGGCATCAGCCTGCAGGAGATACCCGCTGAGCGGCGCCAGAAGCTGGAGAAGGCCAGGCCAGGCCAGTTCTCCGCGAAGTGAGGCCCTGCCCAGACAGGTACAACTTCTTCCCTCAGTCTCCCAGACCACACACTTATGGGGGATGCTTCCTAGGGGACAGGTGCCTCCTTGCTAGCCTGAGGGTCTAGCACTGGCTGTAGAAAGTCTCACCCAAGCCAGATGTCCCAATCCCTCACTGACTTAGTGAGCCCAGGTTAGTTCTTAAACCCAGGAATTTACCCTGGGAGGGAAGCACCTACTGGTTCTGTAGGACTGCAGTGGTCCAGGAGTGCAGGGTTAGGGAATCCTGTAATTGTGATGGCATGTCACTTCTCTGACCCTACCCACTCACAAACAGCACATACCAGGCCTCCCCAGGACACACTGCACAAGAGATAAAACTCTAGGGGGCAACATTGGCCAGAGGACAGTATGCAAGTTATCTCTGGAGTTAAAGCAGAGAGCTGCTCACTACCCTCCTTTGAAGACCTCTGACTGTGACCCTCCCCTTCCTAGATGAGCCCCCATGACCCCTTTTCTCCACTTCCCTCTGAGACATTCATCTTTCCCTCAGGATTGTTCTGGAAGATATTTTCCCTGGAAGTTGCTGCTAGAGGTGACCTAAAGTTGACCAAGAGCTGGCTTCTGTCCAGCTTTGCCTCCACGGATTCTGAGCCTTTACAAGAGTCAGCTGCAAACCAGCCTTGAGAAAGTCTCATGCGCTCTCCAGGATTGGGTCCCCCCCAGTGGCGGAATGAAGGGGGACCTAAGTGATTTTCACCACCCCTGTGGCCCTGACAGCTGGGCTTTAGAATGGCTGGCCTTAGGATATGGACACTGTGGCATGTGGCCCCCAGCCCAAAGGATTCTGAGCCCATCAGGGTGGGGGATTCTCCATTTTCCAGAGCCTCTCAGGGCTCCAGGAAGGATGATCTGCAATTGGATGCCCTGGAGGTGGAGGCATTGTGTATTTCATCCAGGGCATGTGGCCTAGGGAGGTCATGGCTTCTGTTTAGCCTCAAGCTTCATTCCCATTTTCTTTGCTCCCTGGTCAGAAACTGATTCCTTCTCCAGTGGTTAAACCAAGTCATTTACCCAAATGCAGAGGAAAGTTTACTTCAATGCTTTGGGGAAAGGAAATTAAACTGCACCAAACCTTTACTAACTTAGAACACCTGAGGAATAGTCATATTCTCTGTTGTTTTTTTGTTTTGGGTTTTTTTTGGAACCAGGGATTGAACCCAGGGAGCTTAACCACTGAGCCACATCCCCAGCTCTTTTTTTATTCTTTATTTTGTGACAGGGTCTCACTAAGTTGCTTAGGGCCTCACTAAGTGGCTGAGGTTGGCTTTGAACTTGCTATCTCCCAGTCTCAGCCTCCCAAGCTGCTGTAATTACAGGCCTGCACCATCATATTCTCTGTTTAACTCTTTGCTGCTGAGCAGCCAGTTAGACAGAAAATTCCTTCTGCTTAGATCTTCATAACAAATGTCAATGTTCAGTCTTGGCAAGTCCTTTGCTGAAATTTCCCCTGATGTTCCAGAGCTTAGGCTTTGGCATGTTTGACTCTTGGTGTATTTGCTTTTGCCACAGACCCTGGGAGAAATTAGGAGCAGCTGCAACCACCCACTAGTAGTGAGCATTCATCCTTTGGAGATGTGCAAGCATAACAGCAGATGTTAGAAACTAAGGATATGGCAGTTAGAAGGAATTCCTAGGTGGAAAGATGAACCAAGTCCTCACTGGGAAAATACTGGCTGGTGGGCCAACAGCATCAGCATCACTTGGGAGCTTGTTAAAATGTAGAATCTCAGGTCCCAGATCTACTGAATCAGAATCTACATTTTAATAAGCTCTCTCAAAACAGTATAGGCACACTAAAATTTATGAAGCCTAGAACTGAATGATTGTAGGAGCCCTTGAATCTCAGAATCTTCAAGATTTCATTAAAATGAGGCTAGAGACTAGCTAGTAGAATTGCTTTGACTGACTTATGGAGTATTTTTGTTTTAACATTTAAAAATCAATTTTAAATCACTTTTTTGGGGATGAGCATCCTGCTACCTTACTCGTTCTGGCCTCAAATTCGATTTCCTTCTGTCTCAGTCTCCCCAGTATCTGGGATTACAGGTATAGGCCACTGTACCCAGCTACCAAATCAGTGTATTAAAAATAAAAACCCAGGTGTGGTGGTGCATGTCTGTAATCAGTGACTTGGGAGGTTGAGGCAGAAGGATCACCAGTCTGAGGCCAACCTCAGCAGTGCAACTTAGAGAGATGCTGTCTAAATAAATAAATAAATAAATAAGGTCTGGGGGTGTGTCTCAGTGGTAGAGTGCCCCTGGGTTAAAATATCCAGTATATACATAAATATATATATAAAAATATATACAATCATTCCTTGGTATCCATAGGGAACTGGTTCCAGGATCCCCATGGATACCAAAATCCTTGGATGCTCAAGTCCGTTACATAATATGATGTAGTATTTGCGTAGAACCTATGAATATTCTCCTGTATACTTTAAGTCATCTCTAGATTACTTATAATACCCAATACAATGTAAATGTGGTGTAAATACTTGCTATAATATATTGTTTAGGGAATAAACAAGACAAGAAAAGTCTGTCTGTGGTTAGTACAGATGCAAACATTGTAGGCCTAACTCCATAGACCAAGATCCATGATGGATTGAATCTGTGACTGCAGCATCCAAGGATATGCAGGGCCAACTGTACCAGAGTTCCCTCTTCTGAAATCAAAAGCAGCACACAAGGCTTGCATCACCCCTGGGCAACATCCTGCAGGAGCTAAAGAGCAACAGTAGGTTTAATCCAGGGCTGCACATTTCAGTTCTCACAGTCCCCACAGCCTCCAAGACATTGAGATTTTCTGAACGTCCCTTACATCTGGCACCTGTAGACCTTGGGCTTAGGACTCCTGGAGCAGTGGATGTTATAATGACTTTTGTTCCTGGAGGTTGCTTTGCATTTTTTTAAATTAATTAGGGGAACTTCCTCTTCCTTCCTAAAGTAAAAGAAAAAATTTATAAGAAATAACAAATCCAGCACTTGTAAGTTTTGGTTACCTAAGATGGTGCCACTATAGTGAATAATTTAGTGCAATTAAAAAAACCATTTTCAACTGCATTCAAAGATGATGAATTAAAGATTAAGACAAGAAAAACCTAACATGCATGCACACACATTTTAAAAAATTATTTACATTGTTAAATATCTCCTTTAAGATTTTCTCTGTACTTTGGTCCCAGAATTAAAGGGCAGATTCCACATTGCTGGCCTGGACCTGACAGTGTGGATGTAGCTCTCATTCTCCTGCTCTTCCCTTCCTACCCCACTTCATCTCCCACTATTCCTCTTTCCTGTCCTGCTAGTTCCTGGGGTGGTTAATGGTATATGAGTTAGAAAGCCTCAGGAAAGAGTCATCCAGGGTTAGGTGCAGAAGATTGCCTTGGGCAGGCCTGAGCAGCGCACCCAAGAAGAAGAGGAGGAAGAGGGCTGGGGCTTAAACCCACCTCAGGGTAGAGGTGGAGTGGACAGGTGTCAGCAGGTCTCTTCACAACTTTGACTCAGCCTCATTCCCAGGCCAGCTGCTTCAGATCTCAAATGACCTGATATGATGGGACTGGGGGCTGGGACCATCTTCCCACCAGAATTCACAGAGTCAGTGGGAGAAGAGAAGGGGAAAGATTGAGCTTCACTGTCCTCTCTGTCCCTCAGTCTTCTTTCTCTGTACCTGTTTTCCTCTTTCCTCTGACTCTGCTCTCTCTCTAGCCCCAGACCTCTTTCCACCCAGCTGTTTCTCTCTGCCTTTCTTTGCAGCTTCCCCCATTTCTGTGACACCTTTTTCCTGGACTCAGTCAATTATCAATCTTAGGCCCCCTCTGAAGTCCTCCCAGTTCCCCACCTGATGCTCTTGTGTCTGGGCAATTCCTAACCTGTGAGCACCTGGCACGGTCACTGGCACTCCCCACCTTCAGATGTGTTTACACTACCTCAGCCAACTGGCCTGCACCAGAAACCCACACTTGGAGTTACCCTTGCTTTAGGATGGCTCTGAGGCTAGGACAAGTTATGGCCAAAGTGGGGTCTCCAATAGCTTTTGCTTTGAACCCACAGCTTGTCTCTAGGCTCACGTGGCACTTTTCTTTGTGCTGCTCCTCAGGGTCTGGGCCCTGTTCCCCACTCCCATATGGACCCCCAGGTACCTTCCTTTGAAGACGTGAGGTGAGCTGCTCCTTGCCAGTAATTTCTGACACTGCATTGTAGGGCTATGTTCTCTAAGATGTTCCGAACCTTGCTCTGAGGACAGCAGGCTATGTGCTTGGGTCTTAGGACGGGGGAGTTGAAATAAAGGTGTGCTTTATTCCATTTCATGGTGTGTGGTTCTTTTGACCCAAGGGTGTTCTGAAAACCCCCACCCCCTGGGAATGCTTACTAGAGTCCTAGGACAGAGGCCGACTCTGGGGACCCCAACAAATCATATCTGTCCTTTATCCCCAAAAACCAAATGGAAAAAAGTAATGGTGAAAAGCAGGAAAGGAACTTTTAATCACTCTAGCTATACTGGGAAGGCAAAGGAGAGCAACATTTCCAGCCCTGGCCACAAGGGTACTGCCATGAGCTTCCAGATTATATAGACAAGGGGACCAGAAATATGCACAGTCAAGCTGTCTTGGTCACACTGTGGTCTGGTTGATCATTATCTTGGGATCAGTCAAGTGGACAAAAAGAAAGTTGTCGTTTATAAGAAAGTTGCTGTTGCTTGTGGGGTGGTTTGGACTTACCATAAGATATTTATCATCAGACCTGTTTCTAGAGTCTAAAATAACTCCAAGCAAAGGAGATGGATACAAAATGGAAGCAAAGATGCTGAATTCTTCACCCTGCTTTTAGTTACTCATTGGACACTTTTCAGACCAAAATGAAGAGTCAGTGTTTTTGCATTGAGGACCTGCAGGTTACCTGGGTTGCAAATGAAATTCAGTGTTGAGACACTGCTGGAAGTCATGGGAAGCTGTTGTCTCTTTTTCTGAGGTTGCTGAGGGGATGGGACCTTGGTGGATCTTGCCATCACAAAGACAGAGATCAGAATGGGCAGATGGACAAAGATTAAGTCCTGACTGCCACTATTTGAGCTTCCATACCTGGCTGGGCCTGAAGCCAGATCCAGCTGGGAAGGTAACTGGGCTTTCTGTTATTTGTAGCCTGAGGTGTCCTGATACTCCCTAAAAGGATTGTGGAAAGCATTGGTTAGACTGGTTTAATGAGAAAGAAAAGAAGAGAATCGTGGTCAGGGAGGAAAGAGGTGTTGAAAGGTGAATGATGAACAGAAGATGGTCACTAAGTACTGACTCCATCCAGAGTAGGCCGGATCCCTTGCCCTGTAGCATGACTGTTCCATTTATGGGAAACCTAAGCAGGGGAAGGTAAGGACCTGGGGTAGGAAAATCAGCACAGCATATAATCCTTGTCAGGACACTTGTCCTGGCTCATCATTTATAAGTCTGAGGGAATCATGCGAATGAGTGTGGCGCAATCTGCTAAGCTCACGACAGCACTGTGTTGACATCTTTATGAGTGAAACAATCAGACTTTGACAGAGGATTTGGGGTGGAGATAGATGTCTCTCCCTGTTCCCAGAAGTGGGAAGGGAGTAGAAGAATTGAGTAGGATATCTGTGCTGTCTGAGAAGTCTAGTATCTTGTAGGGCAGGCTGATTTGCCACATTCTGGAGATACGCCCATCCAAGCTAAAATTGTTTTGTCAACTCACCGGGGTCATTGCACCTTACCACCCACACCTGAGTCTGAGTGTCTGACTGTGGACCTAGAGAAAGGTATGTTAGTCAAGCATCTATCCTCTCTGCTCACCAATAACATCGATTCCATCATTTAAAAGCACAACCCCACACACCATCTCTAATTCTCACAAGAACCATTTTGCACATAAATGAGGTTCCCAGAAGAGAAGTGACTTGTCAAAGGATATTCATCTGGCAAATGTTGGGATGAAGAATCAAATCTGGGTGTTCTGACTCTGGGCTTTGGGTGGCTCTCTAGGATGTGCTGGAGATGTGTCCCTCATAGGCAGTTTTCTTGCTTCATGGTGCCTGGATTCTATTTTTTTTTTTTTCCAAGAGCACAGTTGAAACTCCAAGTCAATATACATGCAATTGGATTATTGAAGGGTTTGATTTGGTGGGATGTGAACAGCATTTCTGCAATCACTGTTTCCAGGATTCCAGTCCAATTGCAAGTTGCAATCCCTTACATGCTTGAAGTGCCTGCTCCTCACTACACCTATCAGGGATCCCAGGGGAAGTTTGTGTCTGCTCCTTCATTCCTCCCCACTCTGGCTCCTTGCTCAGGAGAGGAGGGACATTGTGAGGAGTACTATTTGATCTTCAGATCCCTGGTCTCCCCACAAAGTAAGTAACATGGTGGAAGTCTTAACTGTTCATCTCTTGGTGGGGAAATTTCCCTAGTCTGGCTTTGGCTCGGTTGCTACTGTCCCTGAGAGACCATCCCTGCCCAGCTGGGACATGTGCAGGGGTGTGTTCCCCATGAAGTTGAAAAAGAGGCTTATGGTTCCTACCTAATTTTGTATAGTCATCCCTCAGTATTCTTGGGGGATTTGTTCCAGGACCCAAAATACAAGGATGCTCAACATGATATAGTATTTGTATACTTTCTTACTCATGCATATCCTCCTATATACTTAAAATCATCTCTAGATGACTTATATACCTCATACAATATTAATGCTATGTAAATAATTGTTACACTGTATTGTGTAAGGAATAATCATAAGAGTAAAAAGTCTGTATGTGTTCAGTACTGAGGCAAATTTTTCCCCAGATATTTTTAATCTGAAGTTGGTTGAATCCATGGATGCAGAAACTTGGATGCAGAACACAGAGGGCCAACTGTATCTTTTTTTTTTTTTTTTTTTTTTTTTTAAGTACAGGGAATTGAACCAGGGGCACTTTACCACTAAGCTACATCACCAGTACCTTCTTTTACTTTATTTTAATACAGGGTCTTTGTAAGTTGCCCTGACTGGCCTCTAACTTGCAATCCTCCTGCCTCAGCCTTCCCAGTAGCTGGGATTACAGGTGTATGTCAGCACACCTGGTTATATACTTTCTCGTAAAGAGAACCTTCAAAAATGAACAAGCTAACCTACACTTGTGGCTTGGGGTGGCTTCTGCAGTGCCATCTACTAGCTGGGTGATGGCAGGTATATTATGGAGCAGGACTTGTGGCGCTTATGCAGCAGGAATAAGATGTGCCATCCCTATGTGTAACTCTCTGCCATGCCTCCTGCCTCTACACTGCCCCACTCACTTTCCCCAAGCCCCTGCCCAGGGCGCCCCACACTACCTCTTTCCCAGCCAGCAAATGTCTGCTTTCAGTCAGTGACTGCTTGGTCAGACCCTGGTGCTTTCACTTGTCAGAATGGACAGCCTGCTTTCCTCATCTATGAAATGGGAATAAAGAACATTTCAGGGGAAAAAAAATGGACAAGCTTCCATTCTCTACATTTGAATCTACCTCCCCACCCCCCGATATGTGGTTCCCTGAGGTTGGGTTTCAGCCTCAGCCCAGCTTACTTCATCACTGAGGACCCTCAGAAGAAAACAGCTATGTCTCTCTTTGAATGTGCTATCTCCTTCCACACCCCATGGCTGCCTGGGAAGCCCAGGACGCCTTGGCAGTGGTCCTTCTCCAGCTCGCTCTCTGATTTCCTTTTTTCTGAGGAGCCAGAGAAACTGTCCCCCTCCTCAACCTTTTAGGACACAGGGAGCTGGACTGGGGCCACCTCTGTCTTCTTCCCAGCCCTCTGTGCTTTGATTCCTACTTACTGTGCTCTGTGGCTGGGAATAAGATGCCCATCTCCTGCTCTTAAAGTCTCCTCCATCCTAGTGATTCTTCCAGAGAGTTTCCACTTGGTGTTTGTTGGAGGAAGAGTTGCCTTCATTGCAGATGCTGCCTCCCACCCACTTCAGCTCTCTCTGCCTGCTCTCTTGCCACCCTCGCAGTCCCCACTGGGCGATCTGAGAAGTGGGAAATGGGAGTTGGGAATATAGATTAAAACAGGGCCAGAAGCCCTCAGGATGGTGGTACTGGTGGGGGCAGCTGGTCCATTGTTTCCTCTCTAGAATGTGGAGTGCTTAGTGTTTAATCATTCCTGCTCTGGGCCCTAGTTCTAATTCTGTAGCTACAAGAAAAATTTCATTTGATAACTTATTATAGCAAAGTTAATATTGCATCTGCCCTCTGTATCTGCAGGTTCCCCATCCTTAGAGTCAACAAATGGCAGATTGAAAATATTGGTGAAAATTTTTACATTCTTACTAAATATACCATGTAGTTAGTCCTATCTATATACATATATTTATCTTGTATCTGCACTAAGTTTGCACAAACTTTTTTCTTGTCATTATTCCCCAAACAATACAGAGTAACAACTGTTTTAGGAAGTACTGGTATTGTATTAAGTATCATAAGTTATCTAGAAATTATTTAAAGTATTCAGGAGAATGTGTGTATGTTATATGTAAATACTATGCCACTTCATATAACAAACTTGCACATACTTGGATTTTGGTATCCATGGTGGCAGGGGGGTTCTTAGAACCAGTCCCCTGCAGCTACTGAGGGGATGGGATGACTGTGCATTTTATGAATGGGTGACCCAGTCAGCATGGGTTGTTGACACACACTTTTAGGATTCTTTTTTTTTTTTTTTTTTTTTTTTTTTGCAGTCCTGGGTATTGAACTCAGGGCCTCTGGCATGCTAGGCTAGTGAACTACTGAGTTATATCCCCAGCACCTCCTTTTATTTTACTTTGAGACAGGGTATCATAAGTTGCTAAGGCTGGCCTCAAACTTGTGGTCCTCCTGCCTCATCCTCCCAAGTAGCTGGAATTGCAGGAATGTACCACCAAGCCCAGCTCTTAACACATTCCATTTTTTAAAATGCAAAGCAAAATTAACTTCTCTTTCATACCACAAAACCCTCATGATCTTTTCATCTTGACCCACTGTTGGTCCATTTGATCAAAACGTGCTTATGACTGAACTCAACAGCATGTTTTCCCTTGCCACCAACGCCTCACCCAAACCACCAAGCCAAGCAAATAAATGTCCACCCACTTTGTGGCCTTGCATCACCACCATTCCCTTTATTATTGCCCAGTACTTCATCTCCTAGGCCTCTCTCTGGGTCCTGAGCACCCACTCCCAAACTGTGTGTCTATCAGGTCATCCCTGTTACCACCATCAACATACAGTCTGACTTGGGGCCACTTGGATTCTCATGCATATCACCTCAGTCTTTGGTGTCACCTCCCCTAGGGTTTAGCCTTTATCCCAGGATGGATGGGCACCCAGCACTCCTGCCATACTCAGTCATGGCAGGGGCTCGGGGTGGGGAGGTAGTGATCTCAGTTGAAACAAGAACTGAGGGACTGCATACATGGCATTAAGAGTCTATGGTGAAAGGCTCCAGACTTCACCAGGATCTGAAAAGGAGACAAGGAGGAACAGTATTGAGCACTTTGTCCTCAACACTGCTACCAAGTGATGGAAGCTTTCCTGGCCATTGGAGAACAAGCCCAGACCTGGTTTCCATCTCAGTGGAGTCCCTGGGCTCTGGTGCCCAAGTATGGGGCAACACCCACATACACTGAGGTGGTTGGACTGAATGATCTTGGATTTTCCCAAGACTTGAACTGGTTCCAGAAACTGGTCCTTCCAGGAGTCAGAGACTCCCTGGGGAGGCCAGAGAACATTCCCTGTGATGACACAATAGTAAAACATGTTCTTTCAGGAGCCAGAAAGGAGGAAGAGTAGGTGAAAATTGAAAGAACATGAAAGAGAATACAAAAAGAAAAAGGAAATGGAGACAGACTTCAACGGACCAGTAATGTTTTATTATGCAAAAGAGGGGCACATTTCTGAGAGAGAAAATGGTGGCAGTCTGCAACAAGGGTCTGGGTTTTATAGGGTTTAGCAGAGCCAGGTCATGGGAGGAGTTTGTGGCAGGCTCATTTAGGGTGGAGCAGGAGGGCAGATAGGGGAATAGTAAGGGAAGTTCCCTGGGGCCTATTTTCCATATCCCCAGACTCTGAAAAGTATAATGAGTTGGGGCAACATCATCATATCTGGCTACTTCCTGCTGAGAAGGAGTGGAGTAGGGGATCTACTATCAGAAGTCTGGAAGAGGAAATGGTGGGTATTTTAGACTCCTCTCCAGTCCTGGTGGTTGTGGCATGAGGGGGTGTAGAGGGAGGAAACTTCAAAATCATTGTGGGTGATTCCTTCCTTATGGGGCTCAGGAAAGTCATGTTGTGAGTGAAGGAGAATAACTTCTGCATGTTCTTGGGAGGTGGTCTAGGCTAGAGAGTCATCTTGTGAAGAAGTTGCTTCTGTATAAAGTTAACAAAGCAGGGGGAAAAGGTTATTACAAGAAAAATGAGTATTAGAGAGGTTAAAAGAGGGAGAAGCCAGGAAATCCACCATTTTAGGAATCGGCTAGTTCTCATCTCTGCCATTCCAATTGGTCCTGTAGTTGTTCAACCTTATCCCTTACTGGTCCTGATTGATTGACATGGAAGCAACATTCTTCCCCAAGAAAGAGGCAGAGGCCACCTCATTTGGCAGCAAGGAGATCTAGGACACAATGATTTTGCAGTTGGACAGACACCAGGGAATCCACTTGACTTTGTAAAGTCAGTACCAAATCGGCGATCTGTTAGATATCTTCAATAACACATATTGACAATATTTTATAGTAGTGAAGAGAGATCCCACTGCTCCTGTGTCAATCCCAGCAGATATCTCTAGCCCTATGAGTAAGGAAATTAACTGAAGGGCTCACTTGTGTCTGGTGTGCACCATTACCAGGATAGGCAAACTTTAGTTGTTAGGTAAAACATCAGTTTGAGGAGTAAGGAAGACCAAGGTACAGAAGCCAGTCCAATTTTTGGTAGGTATAGGTAAATATGAGCCTTGCAAAGGAAAAAATGCCTCAGAATTTGGGGGGCACTAGGGGTGTGAGACTAACACAAGTGTACATCTTAAGTTCTATTAAAATAACTATTGTCTTTTCTTTTAAAAACCTAGGGAATTGCTGTACTTTAGTTATAACTGTTTTTGCTAAGTGTTCAAGACCAAGCTGGTCAAACTGACCTTGTTCCTACCTATTGTTAAGAGTCAACTAAGAGGGCTGGGGTTGTGGCTCAGTGGTAGAGTACTTGCCTCACATGTGTGGGGCACTGGGTTCAATTCTTAGCACCACATAAAAATAAATAAATGTATTGTTCCCATCTACAACTAAAAAAAAATATTTTAAAAAAGAATCAGCTGAGGGCTGGGGTTCTGGCTCAGTAGTAGAGTGTTTGCCTAGCATGGGTGAGGAACTGAGTTTGATACTTAGCACCAAATAAATAAATAAAGGCATTTTGTCCATCTACAACTAAAATTTTTAAAACAAAAGGTCAGCTTAATTCCCTCAAGGGGTCACTCTTGGGGAACTTGAGAGTAGCCTCTTAGCTCTTTTAGTGCCATCTGCCAGGATGGGTCAGGGTTCCTTAATGATGTGGTGTCCCTTGGAAGCATCAGGGATGTCTCCCTTCTCCAACGACCCTCCTCTTTTGTAGCATGTGCACTGGTTGGTTTTCTGTTTTCCAGGGTCTCATAGATCACTCTGATTGGGAGGTCATGTGGCCCAGAGTTAGGTAAAACATCAATTTAGAGAAGTCCCCTTGTTCCCTGGGTTTAAGCTGAATCAGAGGGCAAGAGCCAAATACTGGTTTGTCCCTTTTACTTCCTTAATTTTCATCTCCAAGCCTTGGTCTTAAACATTCAATAAGCCAGTTTCACCAGTCTTAAAGTAAGAGTACTGGGTTGTAACTTCAATGTCTATAATTTTACAGTCAGTTGCCCCTTCTATTCAGTATGGGTTTATATTAGTACTGAAGGTTAGTCTTACATCCTGTCTGTGTATAGATGATGGCCTACTACCTCAAATTAACTCAAGTCATTATATTGAAAGCTGTATTTCTGTAAGGTACTAACAGACAACAGTTAAACTTTACTAGGAAAATATGAAATGAAATTAACAAGAGTAAAAACATATCCAGTTTGTGTAATAGCTATGAACTAAGAAACATAATTCTTATAATCCCAAACTTTTACTTTAAACCTTGGTTTGAAGAACACCAGCTTGGTATCACGCCCTTCTAAACCTTATGCTTTAAAGACTTGTATACTTGGAAGATATGACTACATTTAGTATACAAAGAAGCCAGAAATAGCACTACAATTACACTGATGTTTTTGTATTAATCAAGGTTAGCTTTTAAAGAAAAATTCAAAATCTGTAATATAATGTAATATTCTAAAATAACAGTTGTTGTTTAACCAGAGTTGTACAAACCCTAATTCCTTCAAGACTAGTTTCTCTAAAGAATAAAACTTATCAGATACAAGAGATTATCTTGCTATATAAGAGCAGATTAATGTTTTAAGACATCTTTGTTACTTCAACCCACGAAGAATTAAACTTTGGTTTATATCAGTACATTAATATTTGACCTTAGGGAAAAATCTTGAATAACTTTAACTGATTTTGCTACTTATATACAACCAACTTAGTTACACACAAATTTTTAACATTTTCCCTCCACGAACCTTCTGCAACTTAGACATTTTACAACTTTTTACTTTGGCACACAAAAGGCTTTCTTATCCAGAAATATTTCTTTTTCTTTTTACTTTCCATATTAAAATATATTTCCATGCCTAGAACCTTCCTGTATCTCCTTCCTAGCTGTTGACCATTTTCTTAATTCATACTCCAAAACTACCTTTGTGAAATTTCTGAATTTAAACAAATTACTCCATTTTAATAAGATGAAATACTTTATGGTACTTTAATTAAAGCCCAACTGAAATCTCATACACTTTGCATATGAATTACATTTTTCTTTTAAATGTAATTTATAAGCACTCATTTTTCTATATGCCAATTTATCCATATGCCCCTTTAGGGGTCAGCAGTTTCTGCCTTTCCTTCAAGACCTCTGACTGGGGCATCACTCAGAATGAAGGATACTAACTAATTTTTTATAACTATTTTAAGAGAGGACATTTGCCAGTAAGTTGTGCTCTTAAACTCTCTTCCATGTTCTCTTTGTCCTTTTGGGTCCTTATGCACACAAGACCATGATTTCATATTACGCTCCTCAATGTGAAGTGGAAGGCAAGCCTGTTAGTGCTTTCAGTGATATCTCCACTAGAGAAAATAACTTGGATTCCTCAACTAGGACAGATGAGGGGTAGTTTTACTCTAATTAACTGAGATAGATTTTCATCTTTTTCCTGTCAGATGAAGGGAGTACAGGAGAAATGTGTCTTATGAGAGTCTAGAGAAGATAGTCTAATTTTAAAGCTGGGGGAACTCTATCTTGAGAATCTCCCACAGTTTCAGGTTCTGATCACAAAATTCTCCTCCTTCAGGGAAACTTGAGTTCCTCTTATCGACATTATTTGGGGCCTGAATTTCTCCTGTGGTGAACAGGTAGTTTGCTAAGGAATGTGACATATCCTGTCCTCAGAGACCAGGCAGGACTGTAGGTAAATTGCTTCCTAGAAAAGAAAGCATGTGGGGGTCAGCATAGTGGGCCCATATGATAGAATTATTACACACAACATTTAGCATGTTTTCTCCTCCCCTGATCCTGCCTCTCTCTTCTACCCCCATCCTGCCTATATGATTGTGGTCAAAAGGTGGGCCAATGTGGGAAAGAAGCCTTCCAGGGGTGCCTCTTCATGTATGCCCAGGAGATACTTCATAAACATTTCTACAACTCCCTGAGGGAAGAACTATTCCCTGGAGGCAGGTATCCTTGGCAACAGGTGAGGGGGGAGGACTTTGGAGATATTAGCATTTCATTTTCTCCTGAATTAGCCCCTATCTTTCTGACCCAATCATTTATTATTTATATTGACTGTCTTTTTGTCCCCTGGTCTTAATTCCCACTTGAAAATGGAAATCTTACTGTTGTAAGGGAAAATGAACATGACCACTCTGGCTGCTTCAAGCTGAGAGGGAACAACGTGGGGCAAGCAGTTTGAGTTTCACTTTTAGGAATGTTTTGGGTCAGTCAAGGGGTTTGTAACAAAAGTCTGGTTTGGAAAGAACCCCATCTGAGGAGTGGGTGCTTCTGTGAGAGAAACAAAAAGACATGAGTACTGAAGTGAGATTAATACAAAATAAATGTTGCAACATCCAAAACATGTCACTGAATATCATGAAGATAATAGAAACCATTAATCTCTCATAAGTAGGTACAAGAGCTAAGAAGTTGTTCCCATAAAAGGTCAGTAAGGACAAGGCCTTTATTTGGGAATGTAAATCTTTAACATTTTCAGAGTTATCACATAAGTTTTATCATGTTACAAATGCCCCCATAAGATGTAGTTAAGCTATCTAATCTGATTTTCACAAAATACCTTTTTATTGGCATAACCTCTATGCTTAGTAGAGATCTCTTTATTTCTGTTACTTACGGCTTTCTTAGTAAAGTTAGTTAAGACTTTTAGTTGCCACATTACATCTATTAGACCAATTTAAGGAATAAATATTGGGGCTAGATAACCATACTAGCAAACACAGAAGCACAGGTAAAGCTTGGCTACATAGGAGGTTAGGAAGATTTGTAGGTCTCAAATTGACTCAGAAAAAAGCTTGTGACTCTGACAGTCTCTTTGGATAATTATCAGTCATTTCTGTCTCTGAAACTTTCCTTTAGAGCCTCCAACTTTACTTACTTTTGGTGGGAGTTCATCTGCTATTTTGGAGGTGGTAAATGAAGAAGAGATCTGGGGGTTAAGATCTGATCTAAGGGGCTTACAGAGTGGGGAGTCAGTGAGAAGTAATTGTAGAACAGAGCAAGGTCGGCATAACGAGGGCCTTGAATGAAGGTAAAAGAAAGCTTGGAGACAAGGAACCTCAGGCCATTTGCCATTTCTTTGGAGGAAATTGTTTAAGTCTTGGAGGATTTGGGGGTCTAAGGTCCTGAATTCTGAATTCGAGCCATTGACTTAGGTTGCCTAATTTAGATTTTGACAAGATTGGTGGAGGATTCCCTGGGGTCTGGATGAGCAATGAGACAACCTAAGGGGGAGTCCTCCGGGAGCCCCCACTTTGGAGAGGTTTGACCAGGGTGGTGAAAGAGATCAAAGCATTCCTTAATGTCTCCTGCCACCAAACAGCGTTCCACCAAAGAATGAAGACATCCCCTCCTGCAATCCGATTGGTGGAGGACCCCGTGGGGTCGGATGAGCCAAAAGGTGAGGGTCTCAGGCCTGGCAACTCTGCAAGAGACCAGAAAGGATCTTATCTTTCTGAAGAATGAGAAGGCTAGTGTTGCACGTGGGAACAAAATGGCAAAAAGTGCCTTCGATCTGGAGGTCTGAATACCTAAGAGAAGGAAGGAATTGAAGTGGATAGGATTAGAAGGAGGATGCCTCCACAACCAACAAAGGACCTGATACAGGTCCTTGTTCCATCCACATGGCAGTAAGGCAGCAAAAATCTAGCCCAAGACTCGTGAAGGGCCTCCTTCTTTGATTATAAAGTGGAAAGAGAGAAAGAGAAGAGAGGAGAAAAAAAAAAATCAGTCAGTTGGGAATTCAGCCATTGTAGCAGTCCTGGGGGCTTCCTCAGCCTGAGAGAGCCACAGAAGTGCCGAATGATCAATGGTCATTTTCCAGGTTTCATCAGCCTTTAACATGACTTTCCACCTTTCAGTATAAGGTGGAAAGAGAGAGACCCTGCGAAGTAAGATAGAAATACGAAAAAGCTGTAGAAGTTCATTAGGACAGGGAGGGGAAAAAAGCCCCAACTTCCATTCTAGTCTCAGCACCAAATGGTAGCACAAGAAAGAGAATACAAAAAAAAAAAAAAAAAAAAAAAGGGAAATGGTTTATTAAGCAACAGAGGGGCACATTTTTCAAGAGGGAAATGGCAGCCAACTGCAACAAGGGTTTGGGTTTTACAGAGTTTAGCAGGGCCAGGTCATGGGACAAGTTTTGGTAGCGGGATCATTTAGGGTTGGGCAGGAGGGCAGGTAGGGGAACAATAAGGGAAGTTTCTTGGGGCCTATTGCCCATATCTTTAAAAGTTGTCATTCTTCTTTTTTGAAAGATTTGAGTCCATCAACATGCTGAAGGGAAGGAGGCAATACTGAAGGGGAGATCCCGGGCTGGGTGACTAGGGAATGAGGTCCCCGTGTTTAGTGGAGGTAGACAGGCCCACAAGGAGGGATTATGTTGAATAGGAGTGGGGAGAGCCTCGTAAGAGGATTACAGTAGGATAGTTTAGGTCTGGGAGTAGCTACTTTGTGAGCCAGGTAGTTTCATTTTCCAGAACTTTCTGTCAAAGCTCTCTGTTTTCTCAGGGAAATAGGTAGTGAGCTCAACCTTTGAAAGTACAGGAACGGGGGGACACTATTTTATTGGGCGATTGCCATGTGCTGTAAACTGTGCTAAGCACTTTTCTTGAGAAAGCTCTACAGCTCCATGAGTCAGGTCCTATTATAACTCCATTTCATAGATGAGAACACTGATGCTCAGAAAGGCTGTATGACCTGTCTAAGGTCACAACACTTACTCAGTGAGTGTCAGGACTATAATTTTCCTGAGGTCTTAGACTCTGTGCTATTAATAAAGAGGTAAAACCTGATATGGGATCAAGTCCCTAAGTCACTTTGGACAACAGTAGGCAGATTTCTTTCTATGAGGCAGAGGGAGGAGGAGATGCTGAGTCTATGAGTATTTACTGGTAAGAAAAGAGCTTCCTCTTCTGGTGTCCTCAGTGCCACCAGAGACTAAGATGGCCACATGTCTGCCATTAGCAAGATGAGTTTGTGGGAAATCAGGTGAGGATTTGAGAGTGCTTTTGTAAGTGGGGAGTGGGCATTGGCTCTGGGGTTAGCAGGTATCTCTGTGGAATCCCAGATCTACCCGGTTTTTAGCTCCCAGGGCCCAGAATCCCTGGGTATGGAGACTTTGAAGAAAAGGGTCACTCTCCAGTGACCAGCATTCACAGATCCCAAGAGCACAGCAGGCAGCACTGGAGGATGCTAAGAAGCCAAACAGCACATGAATACCTGGAGATACCCCAGGACAGCGGGTGCTCAAGGAAGGTCCAGATGGGTCAGAGGGTCTACTAGCAGCTCTGGAATCTTTTCAGTCATTGCTGGAGGCAAAGGCCACTTCCACTCCAACACCAGCCAAAGCTAACTGAGGTCTTGGATGATTTGCATTTGTCTGTTTGGAGCACGTATAAGGAAATTGGCAGACAGCTTTGAAAAAGCAACTCCTTACCCAGGGCTGGGAAACTCCCAAATGCATGGTTCTTATTTTCTCTAATATGGTTCAGGAGACCCAGTACAGAGACTGGGATGGAAAAGGGGGCTCAACCAGGCACATCTAGGGCAAGACAGGGTGGCAGGAGGATTTAGGATGTTAGGGAGAAAGTGGTTTAGTACTTTAGACCCTAACTAGTTTAGAAGGGCCCTCTTTTATCTTAAAAAAAAAAAAAAAAATATATATATATATATATATATATATATATATATTGTGTGTGTGTGTATGTGTGGTGCTGGGGATTGAACTCAGTACCTTGAAAATACTAGGCAAGAACTCTACTGCTGAGCTACATAAAACACTAATTAGTTTAAAACTCACTTCATGTAAGCAGCCTTCCTCGAATTACATAGGGAATATTTTTTACTTAGGGTTTTCAGATGCCCAGAAATAATCTCCCCACAACCTCACAATTCATCAGCATCACCCTCATGGTTATGGTGGACACAGTCAACCTGGCAATTTCCATGACCTCATACTGGCAATTTCCTACCGCATACAGGTAATGGGACCAGGGCTGCACCCCTGTACTAAAATAGGTCCTGAGAATCCTGTGCTTGAGAACTGGGAACTGGAATGAAGACACTCTTTTTAAAAAAAAAAATTTTTTTTTTGAGACAGTGTCTTGCTAAGTTACCCAGTCTGGCCTTGACCTTGTGATCCTCCTGCCTCAGTCTCCAGAGTAGCTGGGATGACAGGTGTGAACCACACTCAGACATGTATCTTAAATAGAGAATATACACAAGATGCTGTAGCAATCATTTTCTGCCATGCAAACCCAGGACCAGAAAGAACTGAGAAGAGGGAGAGGGAAAGAGAAAGAGAACAAAATAGACATGCAGAGAAGAGAGATGGAGAGAGCAAATTTCCCAAGTTCTTACAAGGTTCCAAGCCCTGTCTCTAGGCTGTCCCTGAGTTCTGGCTGTATCTCTGGTTTTATATTCTTATAATCAATCTTCCTTTTCACTCAAGTTCTCTCTAGTGCGTATCTATTACTTAAACACCAATAGTCCTAATTAATTCACTCTTCCCAGTCTCTGGAGTACATTGTTTAAGTCCTGTCTCCCTTTTGTTCTGGATCCACCTTTGCCCTGGACCATATTTTACTTTGAGGATGCACTCGATCCTTCCTTCATCTTTCCTTTCTGCCTTCATTTCATTCTTTCTTTTCCTTTTTCCTCTGTTTTTGAATAAAAGGAAAAAGATGTTATACAAGTGTCTTCAGATCTATCCAGTTTTACAGTTTATATTCATATATATAATTCTAGATGTTTAAGAAAGGGATCTATTGTTATAGTTTGAAAAAGTCAAGGTGAAAGGTTTTCCTTTTGCTATAAGGGTTTTTGTTGGTTTTGTTTGATTTGGTACTAGGGATTGAACCCAGGGGTGCTTTACCATTGAGCTACATTCCCAGCCCTTTTTAATTTTTAATTTTGAAACAGGGTCTCACTAAGTTGCTGAGGCTGGCCTCAAACTTGCAATCCTCCTGCCTTGGCCTCCTGAGTCCCTGGGATTACAGGCATGAGCCACTGTGCCCAGCATCCTTTGGCTATATGGTTTTAAAGTCATGGTATTTGCTAAGAGGTATTAAAGTTCCAAATGAGACAATGGTTCTCCATTCTATGGGGAAAACTCTCCCATTGCCTTTCACTTCCAGTAGTGCTTTCAGCCACTCAATTGCCATCATGGCACTACTGGCTACACACAATTAGCTGCAACACGTATCTGCATAATTGGTCTAATCCTTATCAGGTATGTCAAAGAGACTGCCTTTAAGGATCCAATAATAAAGTGGTCCTTTATTGAAGGGCATGTCTAAAGCAGACACAACTATGTGCACACCTTAGTTGTGCATAGACTCGACTAATGTATACTTTACTGCCAGTGAGAGTGACATTCATGGAGGGCAGAGCAGATTTATCATAATTTACTACCAGTGCCACCAGTCACATTCTTGTCCTCTACCAAAGGGAGTAGAGACCCCACACAATCCTCCTGGTCACTTGTCTCCTAAGCAGGTAGAAAACTGGGTACAACCTGAGGAGAGCCAGAGAAGATAGATATGTCAAGGAGTTGGGGAAGACACTATGCTTCATCTTGTATGTCAATTACAATCAGTTGATTGCGTCTGTCTAGAGGGCTATGATGAGAAAGATTCTGAGACCACTTCTGAGCTCAAGATTGCATGGATTGATTAGCAATGTCTTCCATGGGCATGGAATGGGAAGAGGCTGAGTCCCCACCAAGTACATTCTCTGACTTTGTCATGCATCTTTCCTTTCCTATACGACATTCAGCTAGTCCCTCCCCTGTCACACTCTTAAGACATACTTGTTGAATGAATATATGACAAAAAGTTATTTAAGTGACCCACTTGGAGGGATGAGGCAGGAAGTGGAAGATGTGAGGATTAGTGGGACAGAAGAGACTGAGGTGAACAATACTCTCAGTTCAGGAATCAAATACACAGGTATGCTAGCAGGTGGAGTTCACTGAGCACTTTCCTTACTTACATTTAATTAACACCTGCTCATCTATGGAATTCAGTGTGACCATTCTTACCTGAAGAAAGTTTTCTCTGACCTGCCTGACTTCATGTCTGCCTAAGCTGAACCTCTGTACTATTCAGGATTCTTCTGATTAAAAGGGATTCCATATTATTTTAAAGAAAAACTTTGGGTTTGGGTATTCAAAAATAGTAGGTCTCAGGCTGGGGATATAGCTCAGTTGGTAGAGTGCTTGCACAAGGCCCTGGGTTCAATCCCCAGCACCAAAAAAAAAAAAAAGTAGGTCTCCCCTCAGGCATGGCTCTATCCAAATGCTCACAAGAGTTGTCTATATATATATATATATATATATATTATTCAGCAACATTTCCTCTGTATTTTTTGTTCTCAGGTGGGATCCACCCAAATGGTGACAGAAG
This sequence comes from Sciurus vulgaris, assembly GCF_902686455.1. Taxonomy (NCBI): domain Eukaryota; kingdom Metazoa; phylum Chordata; class Mammalia; order Rodentia; family Sciuridae; genus Sciurus; species Sciurus vulgaris. Next base: position 53,868,924 of record NC_136463.1, on the reverse strand, counting down.
TGGTCAGCAACAGCTTTATGGCTTGCTTCATTCCATCATCTTAACAAGTCCTAAGTAATTAAAGGCTTTAAAAATATCCAGCAGCTTGGGCAGCTAAGGTAGGAGTATTGAGAATTCAAAGCCAACCTCAGCAACTTAGTAAGGCCCTAAACAACTTAGTGAGACCCTGTCTCTAAATAAATATAAAAAAGGACTGGGATGTTGCTCAGTGGTTAAACACCGCTGAGTTCAATCCCAATACCAAATATATATATATATATATATATATATATATATATATATATATATATATATATATATATATCTGAGTATGGTGGTGCACACTTGTAATTCCAGCTACTCAGGAGGTTGAGGCAGGAGGATCACAAGTTTGAGATCAGCCAGACTTAGCAAAAGCCTGTCTCAAAATAAAAAATAAAAGAAGGACTGGAGATGCACCTTGTAGTAGAGTGCTTGCCTAGCGTGCACAAGGCCCTGGATCCAACAACTAGCACCTAATAATAATGATTATTATTACTATTCCAACTGGGCATGGTGGCACACTTCTATACCCAGCTACTTGGGAGGCTGTGGCAGGAGGATTGCAAACTGAAGTTCTACCTTGGCCACTTATTAAGACCCTGTCTCAAAATAAAATGAAAAGGGTGGGGGTGTAGTTCAGTGGTAGAACACTTGCCTAATGGGTGAGAAAAGGAAGGAAAGGAGGGAGGAAGGAGGCAAGGAAGCAAGGAAGGAAGGAAGGAAGGAAGAAAAGGCCACATCCCTGGACCAATTCTCAAATTCTGCCTAAACCTGTTTGAGCAGAACTTGATCCTATGCCTACCCTGCAGCCAAAGGATGAAGTCAGAGCCACTGAGTGGGCTGAGCATGGGGAAGCTTATTCTTATAGGAAAGCAGGAATGTAGAGCAGTAAAAAGGCTTCACCACAACCCTTTTGGTTTTACCAGGATAAGGGGAATGGATACTGCCATCCACAATTCCTCATTCATGTTCCTTTGGGCTGTGGGTTTTCCCCATCAAATTAAGAGCTGCTAGAGAGTAAGGACTTGTTCTGTTTATCCTTTCATCCCCAGCACCAAGCATATGACAACACAAAAGTTTCCAGACCCCTCTCAGCAGATAGACTTTTCCCATGTCTCACTGATGATGTGAAACAACCAGGAAGGAGCTCTGGCATCATCCCTCTCCCCACACTGCAGACCCTCTGCCATGGTACTGATCTGCACTAACATGTGAACTGTTAAGATGCAAGACGTGTCCCACTGCATGGGTTGGAGTGTCCCTGCTCCATTGTGAGTGGGGTTTCTGCCCAGTCTTTGTCCCCTCTTCCTGATACCTGCACCTAATATTTTCCTTATGAAACTACTTCCTATGGTTTTGAAATGAAGTGTCTCCAAAGGCTCGTGTCCCTAATGAGCAAGGTTCAGAGGTGGGGCTTTTGGGAAGAGATTGGATAATGAGGGCTCTGATGTCATCTGTGGATTAATCCATTGAGAGTTGAATAGACTTCTGGGAGGTGGTGGACTCTGTGGGAGACTGATCGAAGGAAGTAGGTCACGAGGGTGTGTCCTGGAAGGGTATTTCTGGTCCCCAGCACCCACCACACTTTTTTTTTTTGGTACTGGAGATGGGACCCAGGAGCACTTTGCCACCAAGCCACATCCCCAGTCCCATTTATCTTTTTATTTTAAGACAGGGTCTTACTAAGTTGCTGAGGGCCTCACTCATTTGCTGAGTTGCTGGGATTACAGGCATGTGCTACCGCACCTTACTCTCTTTTTCTTTCTCTGCTTCCCAGCCACCATGAGCTGACAACTACTTCCTTCTGCTCTATCCTTTTGCCATGATGTTCTGCCATGATGTTCAGGTCCAAAGCAATGGAGCCAAGAGACCATGCTGAAACTTTTGTAACTATGAGCCAAAATAAATCTCTCTTCAAGTTTTTTTCCTCAGGTTTTTTAATCTTTAATTTTAAATTTACCATTAGAGCATTATAGTTATTCATAGTTGGGTTCATTCTGACAAAATTATACATGCAAGGAATTTGATGTCAATTCCCATCTACCCCACTTTTCTTCCCCACTCCCTAACCCTGTTCTCCTTTCTCTGCTCTACTAGTCTTCTTTTCGTTCCTTTGTTTATTTGTTTTTGATTGGTACTTTCTACATTTAAAGGTGAAATTCCCTTTGGTACTTTTATATATGCATATACCATGCTTTCATTAAATTCTATTTATATTTCCTCCCCTTCCCCATCCTTCCTCCCTTCTCTGGCTCTCTCCCTTCTATTCCACTGATCTTCCCTATATACTATATTTACGGTAACAGACCCCCCCAGGCATCATCACTTTATTTCCCTTATTTTGCTCTAGCTTCCACATGAGTGTTTTTTCCTGGGTATTTGTCACAGGATGAAAAGCTGACTAACACATCACCCATTTCCATTCTCAGCCAGGTGGTTTGGGTGGGACTGATTCCATTCCTGATTCCAAAGATACACCACAGTGGGCTTAAGCTACCCAGGGTATTCCATTCTCCTGGCTGCACTGGTTCGTTCAGGAACCCATGTGTGACCACATAGAGCAACAACAACAACAACAACAACAACAAAAAGGAGGTGAGAGGACATTTGCTAGCATTTTGGAAAAAAGGAGCATCAGCACTCTTCCACAGGTGCCACTGGGGGCAAAAAAAAAACTCCCTCTTTTCCTGGTTGGTCTGGTGTGAGGACATGAGGTCTGGAAATGCCTCTGGAACAGTAGCCAGAGTGGAGCCCAAGGATGAGGCTAACTCTGCAGAAGGCAGAGAGAAGAGATGGAAGGACATCAAGCCCTTGGTCCTCTGTGGGGCAACCATGTGTAAACACAAGGCAGAGAACCATCACACTCAGCTTAGATAAGCATGATTCAGCACCCAGGACCCCCTGGTCACCTTCCTGCCCTGAACCAAGTTTTTGTTTTATGAGGAAGGTAGAGGGGAAATGGATATGGGGTGGGTAATTCACGGTGTCATACACCCTACCTGTGAGGCCTGGGTTACAATAGCCTACTGTATTGTGGAAGTCAATTCGAGCCTTGGAATTTTCTATTGCTTAAACTTGTTATGTCCTATTGTTGGTAGTGTCCCTGCTTGGACTCTGGGTTCTGCCCTGTCACTTTCTTGGATTTTCATTTCTGAAATGGGTCCTTCTTCCTTTTTTATCAACCTTCCCTCCTTCATTTCTAATGATTCAAAAATGTTTCTGGGCCAGTGGTTTTCAACGGTTGCTGAATATTAGAATCTGTAGGTGCTATACTTTGGATCTGAAATGTTCCCCAAAGTCTCATGTGTTCAAGGCTAGGTTCCTAGGTCTGTGGTACAACTGGGAGGTGGTGGAACCCTTAAATGATGAGGACCAATGGGAGGAAGTCAAGTCATTGGGAGTATGACCCTAGAGGGATCACTGGGACCTTAGCCTCTTCCTCTCTCTTTGCTTCCCAGTTACCATGAGGTGAACAGGCATCCTTGGCTATGTACTCCTGCCATGATGTACAGTTGTACCACAAGCCCAAAGTCTGGGGGCCAGGTGACCATGGACTGAAACCTCTTAAACTTTGAACCCAAATAAATCTTTCCTCCTTCTAAGTTGATTACCTCAGACACTTTGTCAAATGACTAACACCAGAGAAGCTTTAAAAATTACTAATACCTGGGCTGGACAGGGTGGAGCACACCTGTAATCCCAGTTGTTTGGGAGGCTGAGGCAGGAAGATTCCAGGTTTGAGGTCAGCCTCCACAATTTAGTGAGCCCCTGTCTTAAGATAAAAAATAAAAATGTTTGGGATGTAGCTCAGTAGTAGAGTGCCTCTGGGCTCAATCCCTGGGACTACAAAACAAAACCTAACATGTGGGTCTAGTTCCCAAAATCTGTGGAGAGACCTGGGTATTGCTTTTTTTTGAAGTGTCCCTAGTCATTCTACTATGAAGCCAGGATACAGAGAATCATTGTAAGAACACTACTCATTTTGAAAGAAATTCTTTCATTCCACATCCCCTGCTATGGTCCCATTTCTCTGTTCCCCTTCACACTAAAACCTTTAAAAACTTATTCCAACCTCATTGTTTATACTTCCCTACTTTCTGTTCACTCTTCTTCATTTTTTTTCTAAATAATTTTGCAAGCATAAAGAAATAAAGAAGATAGATATAAAAACAATAAACTAAAAAACAAAGGTGATCATTTTACCAGGGTCCACCTCTTTGCTTATCCCTAAGCTTCTTATAATTTTCCACAAAACTCAGCCAAGAGAACTTAGATGTTAGTTCCATCAAGGTATACCCGCTTCAACATAAGGATAGTTGTCTCTTGACATCCATGTAGGAGATTGGTTCTAGGATTCCTGCAAATACCAAAATCTGTGAGTGCTTAAGTCCCTTATATAAAATGGCATAGTGTTTGCACAGAACCTACGTAATCCTGCTGTACACTTTAAATTATCTCTAGATTACTTATAATACCTAATACAATGTAAATGCTTTGTAAATAATTCTTATATTGTTTGGGGAATAATTACAAGGAAAAAAAAGACTGTCCATGTTCAATACAGATGCAACCATCATAGGCCTGACTACGTAGCACATGTACCCAGGTTGATGGAACCTGTGAACACGAAGCTCATAGACACAGAGGGTGAACTGTACATAGACAACAGTAGAAGGTGATAGAGTGGGGCTATTGATGGAACCCATGGGGAATTAGAGATGAAGAAACGCAACAGGTTGATATTCTAAGTTATTCTGGTCAAAACTGGAAGATTCAACACAAACACAAACTTCTACCCCCTTCCCAGCCTCCATTAAAAGAACAGAAAAGAGATTGTTCTAAACCAGTGTTGTGAGCCAGGTGCACACCTGTAATCCCAGCTACTGGGGGTGGCTGAGACAGAAGGATCACAAGTATGAGGCCAGGCAGGGCAACTTAACAAGACCCTGTCTCAAAGTTGAAAAAAAAAAAAGGCCAATAATGTAGCTCAGTGATAGAGCACCCCTGGTTCAATACCTAGTACTACCAAAAAAGAAAAAAAATATAGTGTTGCAGTTGATTAAATATGTCCACAGATTCCTCCCTCTTCCTTCCATCAAGAGGTAGAGTCCCTTTCCTCTCCCACACGAACTCTGTGCTGGTGTGTGACCAACTTTGACTCGTGCCATGCATCAGAAGTGACTCTGCCAGTTCATGGCCTAGGCGACAGAGGCCTCCTGGGATCCAAACACCATGTAGTGAATGATGAGGATGATAGAGAAATGCCCAACCAGCCCCAGCCACTGCAGACAGGGGAGTGAAGTCATTCTTACTAGGCCCATGCCAGCCTCCCTCCCAGGGGGATTAGCTGTACAGGGAACTCTAGCTGACACCTAAAGCAGCCCTGCCCAAACTGCAAAATCATCAGCAAATAAACAATTTTTATAAGTTGAGGTGGTTTATCTTGTGTCAATAGATAACTCAAAGAAGCATATCAGAAACCAACAAAAATCTAAAATACCCTATCGCTAATATCCTCAGAGAAATATGACAATCATGAAATATGAACAAGATACTATTTTTAAAATAAACACAGAACTAAAAATAGCTCTTGAAATTAAAAGCACCATAGGAAAAATTTTAAAACTCAATGGATGAATTAGCAGAGAAATTTGAGACAATCCACTAGAAAATAGAGCAGAAGGCAACTTGATAGAAAATGGGAGAAAAAATAAAATGGAGAACAATAAATAAAATGGAGTACAGCCAGGTGCTGTGGCACTCTCCTGTAATCCCAGGGACTTGGGAGATGGAGGCCAGCCTCAGCAGCTTAGCGAGACCCTGTTTAAATTTTTTTTTAATTTAGTTAAATAAATAAAGATTAAATGGAGAAATGAAGGACCAGTTCAGGAGATCCTACCTCTAAATCATAGGAATTCAAAAAAGGGACAATAGATAAAATGAAGAGAAGAAAAAGATCAATAAAATAGCTCAAGACATCTTCCCAGTACTGAAGAATGTGAGTTTCAAGAATGTAAGGTTCTGGCTGGGATTGTGGCTCAGTGGTAGAGTGCTTAACTAGCATGTGTGAGGCACTGGGTTCGATCCTCACAACCACATAAAAATAAATAAAGATATTTTGTCCATCTACAACTAAAAAAAAATTGAAAGGGCCCACTGAATAAAAATAGAGTATACCATGGCTTGACATTGTGAAATAATGGAAGCTGAGGACAAAGAGGATCCTGAAAGCTTCTTGGGGAGGATATTAGGTTATATGAAAAGATGAGGAATTCAAATGACTTAGGCTTCTTTATAGCAACACTGCTTTTCCAGTAGAGCAGAGCTTTCAAAACTCTGAACAAAAAGGTTTCCAAACTATTGTGCAAGTATTCAGATCCATCAAAGGCATTTCTAGACATGGGAGTCTAAACAACTTCTTCCTCCCATGCACCCTTGAAGGACATGCTCATGAAACAGCCAAGAAAGAACAAAGCATGGGATGCAGGAAACAGGTGCTGTAGCAGTGGAGAGGTAAAAGGAACTGAGAGGATGATCCTGAAGCAAGAGCCCAGGATGACTGCCAAGCAGAAGCGAGCAGCCAACAGTGCAGCCTGTTGAAGGCCTGGGAGAGACTCCTCAAGATGACAGAACTGATCCAATATTTAATGTGAACATATTGAAGGGTAATAGAGACAAATGAAGAGCCAGGCACAGTGGCACAGGCCTATAATTCCAGCAGCTCTAGAGGCTGAGGCAGGAGGATCCCTGAGTTCAAAGCCAGTCTTAGCAACATAGCAAGGGCCTCATTTCTAAATGAAATATTTTTAAAAAGGGCTGGAAATGTGGTTCAGTGGTTAAACCTTCCTGGGTTCAATTCCTTGTACAAAAAAAAAAAAAAAAAAAGATGAATCTTTGGGTTAAATTAATGAAAGATGTATAGAAAACAAGATTATGAATGACAAACATAATTATCTAGAGTGACTGAAAGTTTTGTAGGGAATGGGAAACTAATTACTATAATACACTATAAGGCTCCCTTCCCTATGAATAAATAGCACAAATAGAATCAAAATCATGTAATCAGCCAAGTGAGATGGTGCACACTTATAATACCAGCATGCCAGGAGGCTGAGGCAGGAGGATGGCAAAATCAAGCCCAACCTTGGCAACTTAGAGACCCTGTGTCAAAATATGAATGACTGGAGACATAGCTCAGTGCTTTCCTAGCTTGTGCAAGGCCCTGGGTTTGATCCCCAGAACTAAAAAAATTAAATATTAAAAAAATTGTGCAAACACTGAATGCCAGTTTGCACAATTCTAATGAAACTGTATTAGAACAGGAATTAAGAAGGGTTTGCAAATCTAATGGAGGCAACACCAGATAAAAGAATGAAATCCTGGCTGTCATGGTGGGAAGCCAAAATGTACCTAGGTTTTTCAATAGATAATACATGCATGCTATTTTCAGATGTGGTAGTTAATACCAAGATTATCAACAAAATGAGTGGGAATTCTTGTCTTTGATGAAACAGAAAAGGTAAAGTAGAGTAGGGAGCAGCTCTTGTTAGTGATATACTTGTAGAACTGTTAGACTCTTTAAAAACGCATGCATCTGTAGCTTTTTTTAAACCCACAGTACTGGGGATCAAACACAAGGTCTTAGGTATGCTAAGTAAGTACTCTACTGATGAGCTACACCCCCAGCCCTGCATCTATAACTTTGCTCCAAATTTTTAGAACTTAAAAGAAAGAAAAAGAAGGAGGGAAGGAAGGAAAGAAGAAAGAGGGGAGCGAGAACTCAAATCATCCAGGGGTTCAAAGCAGGAGTACAGAGAATTTGATTGACATTTCTAAAAATCAAGTAAGTCCCTTCCACAGTCAGGGCTTTGATTTCTTCATCTATCTCTCAGTAGATTGGATAATACCTCCCATTTGATATATCTGTGACCATCATGGGCTGTAGATCAGAATCAAATATCTAAACACTGGGGCTTAGTAGTGGATTAATTGCTTAGGATGTGTGAAACCCTGGGTTGATCCCCAACACACTAAAAATAATAATAAGAAGAAGAAGAAGAAATGCTCAAGGGCAGTGACCCTAAGGAAGGATCACCATACTGTGCATATTTAACATCTACATTCATCCCCTGAACTTCCAGAAATGCTACCTTCCTGCTGTGAGGTTTTGCTGGGCAACTGGCATTTTTGACAAGCACCCAAATACTCTGATGCAAGTCAGAATGGGTCACACGGGGTCACAAGTTTAATTAACACAGAACCACACATTGGTTCTCTTTTAACCCTAGCTACCTCAGGCAGAAGGTGTTAACTAGGTGTTGCTCTGTTTTTATCACCAACTTTAGGTTATCTTCCTCTGCAACAGGGAGCTGACTGCAGGCAATAGAGTCTACCTAGAATTTAATTATACCCACCACATTCACTTTTATTGTTACATTCTATTATAGAAGTTAAACTTACAAATCAATTTACAGTCATAATACTAACTTTCCTTTAAAATAGATGTATTTAAATTTATACAAGTGAAAAAGAAGACAAAAACAGCAGGAAAAGAACATCCAAGGATGTATTTTACCTTTATTTTATTTTATTTTATTTTGTCCTGAGGATTGAACCCAGTGCCTCGCACGTGCTAGGAGAGCACTCTACCACTGAACCACCCCAGCCCAAGGATGTATTTTAGAATAACATGTCTGTAAAAAAAGCATTGCTCACATTTTCCTAGACTCACTGCACATGGGTGCATGAAAAGAATACATGTAATTACAATTTGTATCATGAGTGATCTACAAATAAAAATATTTAACATATATGGAATGTGTTCTGTGTGCAAATTTCTACGCAAATATATTCCACATGTAAATTCAATATGCAAATTATTCTTTCTAATTATTCATATGTTAAATCTGTAGTGGGTAACAGACCCAGGCCTGGACATAAAGTGAATTGAGGACGCTGCCGGGAGAGTAAGAGTTCCCCTCCTTATTCCTAAAGCTGGGCTTCAGGAGAACAAATTAGCACAGATTTACTCCTTCTTCTTAGAATATAAAGGACTTTCCCTGGGACCTACCACGTCCCTTTGAAATGTAAATGCCCCTATGAAAGCTCAGGGCTCAAGGCTAGAGATACAGAAGAACTTGTAAGCCAGCTTCCTTTATCACAGTCTGCTCTTGTAAACAGTTCCCACTCTAAGACCCTTATACACAATCATATTTTGTTTTTTGAAACCTTGTGTCCAATTATGTGCTGTTTTAGACTAGAAAATTTCTGACCCTAGACAGCCTGTATGTTATGAAAAATTAGTCAGAGGGGCTCAGAATTTTGGAGTGCTAATCTCCCTCTGGGCCCACTGGTGTAAAATAAAGCTTGGTTTCTCCTACTTTTTGAGTGTCATCTTGTCGTTTTCACAACAAATCTAAAATTTGACCTAGCAAAGAATAATTAAAAAGAATGGATGGTTTAGACAAAGGACATTTATAGACATTGCTCCAAATGGCCAACAAACACATGAAACTATGCTAGACATCACTAATCATTAGGGAGATGCAGATCAAACCTCAACTAACTCTTCATGTCTATCAGAATGGCTATTATCAAGTAACAGAAGTTAACATGAGTCAAGATGTGGATAAATTTCAGCTTCAGGCATTGATTGATATGGGAATGTAAAATGGTGTTGCTGCTATGGAAAATAGTGTCACAATTTCTTGGTATGATCCAGCAATTCCACTTCTAGGTAGAATTGAAAAGAACTGAAAAAAAAAAAAAAAAAAAAAAAAAAAAAAAAAAGAACTGAAAGCAGGGATTTGAGCAGATCCACACAGGGAAGGGGTTTGGTAGGGGTTCCCACTGTTCAATGGCAGACTCAGCTCAGTCTCTGATTTTAAGTTTCAAGTCCTACCTTCCACTCTAGCTGGAAGTCTAGACTTGTTCCAGTTCAATCTCTAGAAAATAAATCTTTGTGAGGTTGGGAAGGATACTTACCTACAGATTGTGAGAGGTAGAGGAGATACAGGGGAGTTTGGGAAGAGTTTTCAATTGCATCTAATTAAAGTTTTCATCTGATCACATCTTGATTTCAGTGTCACAAACACACCACTCTCAGCGGTGTCTGTCTCCCAATTCCTGAGACCTTGAGGAGTTTTCAAGTGGTAAATGACCACTTCTGGACTTTTACCTTTCTCCTGTTACATCAGTTGCTGATATCACCATTTTCATTTCATTTCTTCATTTCATTTTCTTGTCCTTGTAAGTTTATGCTTTAAACCTGGTATTTTAGTGGGGTTTCAGGAGGGCAGAGGTAAGGGGTGTGTGTGTGTGTGTGTGTGTGTGTGTGTGTGTGTGTGTGTGTGTGTGTTTAGCTGGAACTCCACCCCACTCTTTAACCTACACTCCAACCAGCTGCCACCCCCATCACAACACCAATACTGCTCTGCACAATGTTACCTGACTCACAGTGAGATTCTGTCGTCTGTGCCTGACTTGGCTGCACAAAAATGGGTTGATTCCCTCAACTGCACTCATCAGCTGGGAGCACAAACTCCAAGACCTCCTTGCTGGCAGATCCAGCGATCATTTCTCTGTCTTCCTCTTGGTCAACCTCTTAGCAACACTTAACACAATTGCCCAATCTCTTCTCATCTTTCATGAAACTGCCTCTCCTGTTTAAGATTTTGATCTTAAATCTCCCCCTAAAGCTCATGTGTTGGAAGTTTGGACTCCAGGGAGGTGTTATTAGGAGGTGGTTAAACCTTTAAGAGGTGGGGCCTAGTGGGAGGTTTTTAGGTCATTGGACCATGATGGCCCAAAAGCAGTGGGGCCAACTGATAATGGACTAGAACTTCAAAAACTGTGAATCAACATAAACCTTTTCTCCTTATAAGTTGATTATCTCAAGTATTTGTTGCAATAACAGAAAGCTGACTAACATACTCCATGACCAATCTGTGTTGCTTCTTCCTTCTTTGCATGACTTCCAAATCTCAGAGGACCTCAGGGCACAGATTGCTCACTCTTCTCTTCTCCGCCTATATTCCCTGCTTAGACATTTCCTCTAGCCTGTGGCTTAGTCACACTGATATCCTGGTGACTCCAGCTGCATACCAGCTAGCCCTGACCATTTAACACAGGAGTGGTTTTGTTACCTGGAAAAAAATCTAAATAAACCCTCTAGTTTCGCTTGCTCTTTTAAAATTAGTTAAAGTAGTTAAAAATCACTAATTTTGAAGGTCACACAGTTGGACAATCGATTATTGATCTCCCACTAGATATTACCTCCAGTGTGTGGGTTATGATGGTAATGGTTGCCTAGGTTTCTTTTCAGGAACCTGAGGGTTGCTTTTGCTGAAAACATTGACTCTTCACTTGGACCTACAGCTATCTGAGGGGTGACTGGAATGGGATGAAAACACATGGCATCTCAGTCTTCATATTGTGTGTCTCTTGCTGCCTTAACAACAGTCTGGGTTAGATTCTACTCAGCTCTGCAAGTAGACCTGTTGATCATCTGAAAAATGTTTTGTCCAAGACTATAATATCAAATTAGCTTGCACTAGACTTGCTTAGTCTCTCTCTCACTCTCTCCCTGCTTAAAGGCTAAAGACACGTAGTTGGCACCATGATAGGAAACAAGAGACCATGAAAGGAGTAAAAAGAAGCAGCACCCAAGTTCCTGGAAGATCTCTGCTTATTTCCAGAAAATAAATGAATATTCTTCTCTTTTATTAACCTATCTCTCCCTTGTTATTCCTGTCATATCTGAAACCCCTCATCTCCCAAGAGTTTAGAAAGTGGATTTGGGAGCATGGGCTCCCACATCTCCATTCTTTGGTCACTGAACAATTCTTTCTTTTTCTCCAACACTAATCTCAGATATTGGTTCTTCTGTAAGATGAGCTTCTTCCTCTCCCCCCTGCCCCCCGCCCAGTACTGGGGACTGAACTTGGGGGCACTGTACCACTGAATTACTTCCCCAACCTTTTCCTTATTTTTTATTTCAAGACAGGGTCTCCCTAATTTGCCCAGGCTGGCCTGCAACTTGCATCCTCCTGCCTCAACCTCCTCTTCCCCCAGTAGCTGGAATTACAGATGAGCACCACCACATCCCAAGATGAACTTCTGAACCTGGGTTTGATAACAGTTTCTTCACTGGGTATCTAATGGGCATATCAAACTTAGTATATCCAGATTGGAGACCCCAAATCTGTATTTCCCCAAAGCCAACATTTGGAACTCTTCTTTTACTTCTCTGTCTCTTTCACTATAATCCTGCCTTTCCCTTCTCCAACAAACTAAACTCTTCCTAACTTCAGGACTTTTGTGCAGACAGGTCTTTGCACAAAATTCCCTTTCCTAGTCATACCTTTTCTCAGCCCTCAGGTCCCATGTCACCTCCTCTGCACCTCTGAAGGCCTTCTTCTTCACCCCATCACTTCCCAGGTTTTCACATCAGTTTGTTTGATTTTCTTCAAAGCACTTATCATTATCTGAAATTCTAGTATGTACAGTATTTGTTTACTTATTTATTCTTTCTTATACCTGCTTTTAACCTGCATCAGGGCCAAGATTGGGTCTTGTTTGGGCCTGTATTCACAGTACCTAATTTAGTCGCTGGAATAGTTAGCTCTCAAAATTGAAGGAAATAAAAGAATGAATGCATGTAGTCCAAGAAGTCTTGTAGGAAGCCAAGAGGAGGGCATGGCACAGGCTTTTAAAGTTAAGACGGTAAATAAACAAGGTGGGGGTGGGACAGGAACAAACGTACCCTATCCATCCCAGCTGGGTCTCAATTCTAACCGGATTCCATCACCTAAAGGTCCTGTCCCCCAAATCTCAGGAAGCCCAGTCCCTCCCTGTGCCAGCACTATGGATTCCCCTGCTCAATCCACTTCCTTCTAGGTCCGGTTCCAGCCTCTCGACCCCGCCCCTCCCCGCCTAATCCCAGGAAGCTTTTTAGGGCGAACAAGGGGCGCCCGTGGGCCCTTGGAGTCGTTGGCAACAACCCGCTTTGCCTACATAGGGCCTAGCCAGGTTGAGGCGGGGCATCTCCTCCAGGGTGAGCCATCCAGCTCTGCAGGTGTGCAGTAGAGAGGCAGGCTCAGGCTGGCACCATGGCCAAGTTGAGGATCAGAGTATCCACTGGGGAGGCCTGCGGCGCTGGCACGTGGGATAAAGTGTCTGTCAGCATTGTGGGGACCCAGGGAGAGAGCCCCCCACTGCCCCTGGACCACCTGGGCAAGGAGTTCACTGCAGGCGCTGTAAGTGCGTGGGGGGTGGGCAGAGGTGGAGTGGAGCGGGGAGAGCAGGAGGGACTACCCTTCCTCATACTAAACCTACCGCCCAGGAGGAGGACTTCGAGGTGATGCTCCCCCAGGACGTGGGCCCAGTGCTGTTGCTGCGTGTGCACAAGGCACCGCTGGCGCTGCCTAGCCCGCTAGGGCCCTTGGCCCCTGATGCCTGGTTCTGCCGCTGGTTCCAACTGGAGTCACCGCTGGGCGTCCCACTCCGCTTCCCCTGCTACCAGTGGTTGGAGCAGGCAGGGGACCTGTTGCTACGAGAAGGGGCAGGTGAGGAGGCAACGGGGCTGGCTGGCGCTACAGGAGGGGCACAGGAGGAGGTCTGTTGTTGGGGGAAGTGCAAGGGGGAGTGACCAGAAGATCCTTGTGGCCACGGTGTAGGGCAGAATACGTGGGAGCAGTGGGCAGGAGGAGGTGGCAGCCCGGTTTGGGAGAGAAATACTTATGGGGGAAAGGGACCTTGTAGCTGGTGGCAGCAGTGGAGGAGGGAGTGGCGGAGATCAAAGGTAGGAGGATTTCTTCTTCCCCCTCTCCACCCACTTTTCTTCTTCTACAGCCAAGGTCTCCTGGGCAGATCACCATCCTACCCTCCAGCGACAACGCCAGGAGGAACTACAGGCCAGGCAGGAGATGTACTGGTGAGGAGAGAGCTATTATTGCAGGGAGGGGGCACTTTAAGGGATGAGGGACAGCCTGGAACTGCTGTTGATGACACAGACTAATGCCCTTGTCTTGTCCTCTCCTATGAAATGTGCTCCTGGAACCAGCAGCATCTGCATCCTGCAGGCACCTGTTAGAAGGGCAAATGCTCAGGTCCCTGGTACCTCTGACTTGGACCTTTAGGGTGGGGGTGGGGGGTAACAATTTTTGTCTGGACAAATCATTCAGATGATTGGTGCCCATTGAAATTTGAAAAACACTGTTGTAAAAGCCATACCCTGCATGTGTGTTCCCTACCCTGGGGCTTTTACATACATCAGCTTGTATCCCTCCAGAAATGTGAGTAGAACCAGAAACACACCACCCAAGCCCCAGGAGACTCTTGCTCCAGGGCAGGCAGGGCTCAGTATTAGGGTACAAGCTAGGGAGACTGGCAAGGATTCCTGAGGCAGAAAGTCAGGAGCCACTCTCAGGTGCTGATTTTCAGAAGATTTGATCTTGTATTTTGCTGTCCCAAGTCTGGATGGCATGCTTTTGCCCCAGGTCTCTGAAGACAAGCTGATCTGGTTCCTGGGGATTCTATGTGTGTCATGAATTACACCCCCAAGAATATCATTGCACTAAATCTCACAGCAACAGCCCTGGGAAATGGAGCAGATATTGAAGTCTATTGTCTCCATAGAGACCCAGGGCCAATCTAGATTGTTCCAAAAGGAGCTATGAGATCTTAGGCAGGTCATTTAATCTCTTTGCTCTTTATCGTTTTCTGCAAAAGGGACCAAGAATACTAGTCTCCTTAGGGTCATTAGGTAGAACACATGAGAAAATGGTTAGGAATGCAGCTAATCAACCACCAAGTCCTGTACTATTACCATTGTTCATGTTTCTAGTTAATGCTACTCTATCTAGGCCTTTAGTGCTTAAGAGTGAGACCTCAGCTCCATTCCATCAGCATCAGCATCACCTGGGAACTTGTTAGAAAATGCAGGCTCCTGGGCCTATCCCAGACCTACTAAGTTAGCACCTGCAGTTTACCAAGACCCCAGGGTGAATCACGTACACTTTGAAATCTGAGAAGTAGGGCTTGGCCACCACCTGGTGGCAGTGTGCTTTAATTGCAAATTGTTCTTTGAAGTTGAAAACTCAAAGCAATTTTTTAATAAACTGAAGAATAAATGAGTGACAGAAAGACTGGCTGGAGGGGTCCTCAGTTTTCTGGATCATGATTTTACCATTTCACTCAAAGGGTTTTGGTTGTGTGACTTACTTGATAATGGGCTTTAGAGATGCCTAGGCCGAAGCAAAGTAAGTTGCTGCAGCTACCACAAGCTGTGGAAGCTGGAGTGCTTCTCTATGGGATGCCTGTCAAAAGTAACTGAAACCCTAGGGACAGCCCCAGCTTCATGACTGCCTTCCCTTGGCAAGATGCATCTGTGTTAGTCAAGAGTTGTGTGCTTGTCTAAACAGAAACTGACTCCAACTAGCAGACAGATGAAGAGGGAATTTATTAACAGGACACAGAGGTGGTTACAGAAGTGTAGGCAAGAAGAGTTACCAGATCTCAGGCCAGAAACCAAGGCAGCCCTCCCTCCCAGATGCTTTCTCTCTCTCTCTCTCTCTCTCTCCCCCCTCCCTCCATCCCTCCCTCCTTCCCTCCCTCTCCCTTTCTCTGCCCCCTTCCCCCCCCCTTTCCTCTCTCTCATCTCTCTTTCAGCTTTCTCTGGTTCCCAGTCCACACAGTGGAAAATGGTCATAGCTGACAATCCCTATATACACTCTATATAATCTAGATGGCTCTGCCCCAATCTCAAGTTCCCTAGGAAGGACTCTGGTCTAACTCTGCTCAAATGCTCAACTCCAGATCATTCAACTGTGAACAGAGAGAAATCTCACTATGCAGCTCCTTTGAGCCTTGTGGGTCAAAGAGAAGGGCAGATCTCAAGAAAGTCCTTGCTCACAAAAGGGGGCTGGCTTGACCAGGGCCCACAAGGGGACTCCCTCTGCCCTAGTCCAGGGGCTTCCTGAGGTCTCTTGCTGATCACCTGCCTGTTCTGCCCTTTAGCTGGAAGACTTACATCCCAGGTTGGCCTCACTGCCTTGACCAGATGACTGCAAAAGACCTGGACCGCAACGTGAAGTACTCTGTAGTCAAGAACACCAAATTCTACATGAAAGGCGGCTCTGCGTGAGGATGCCTACCCTTTCCTGCACTGGTTTAGATGCCCTACCACCCCTGCCTTCTGCCCTCCCCTACTCAGCTCCCCTGCCATTGGTGATATGGGTTACATAGCCTCCTGCCCATACCAGTTCCCATGGGCAGTGACTACCCTAGGGGCAATAACCACCTCAGACCCTGAAAGCTAGTTTAGAATCCTAAAAAGGATAAGGCTCGCTGACTGGGGTGGGTCTCCCAGGGCCTCTTGCCCCCTCCCACCCCTCGCATCTCCTGGCAGTTTTGCAGAGCTCAAAATCAAGGGACTGCTAGACCGCACAGGACTCTGGAGGAGTCTGAGAGAGATGAAAAGGATGTTCAACTTCCGGAAGAGTCCAGCGGCTGGTGAGGAACTTGGCACAGGGTTCCCAGGGCATCAGTTCTTCTCAGGGTATCAGTTCCCAAGACTGTCAGGAATCTCAGAAAACCAAATGCCAATTCTCTGTGGGACTCTGGGCAGGACCTGTCCCTTCCTAGACCTTATGTTCTCCCATAGAGATTAAAAGAAAATGTGGACTGTGGGGATCCCTGATGTCCGAATCCAATGAACATTTCTTGAGCTACTACCCATCAGACACTGGCTTGGGGCAGTAGACATAGTCTCTGTGCCCATGGGACTCACAGTGCCCACAGGACTCACTTGAAATCAAATCATTGGTGTCATTTGTGAGACATGATCATTGTCTCCAAGATAATGTAAAAGGGGAATCCACCCTACCCTGGAGGGGGGCCCTGGAAAGCTTTCCCCAGAGAGTTGAGTAAACATTAACAGTGCCAAGGATGGGCTGTGGAGTAGAGTGCTCCACAAGGCCAAGGGAAGGCCCTGAAGATGGAAGGATCAGAAGGAACAAAATCACTGCTGTGGCCAAAGCATGTTGAATGAGGAGGAAGGAAGGTCAGAGAGGAGACTGGAGAAGTGGCCAGGGCCCAGTTGGTGCCAGAGCCATGTGTGGGCCATGGCAAGACTTGTGCCTTGTGATGCTATCAACTTGTGGATAGGTAGGGAATAATATGGCAGATGTGCTGTATAGGGTGGGAGGGGATAAGAGTAGAAGCAGGAGGACCAACTGAGTCTCTGGCTGAGGGCAGCAGAGTATAATGGCCTCAGCAAGGCAGTGGCAGAAGGGATTGAGTGAAGAGGTGGATCAAGAGGCCCTGTGGATGGAAAAATCAATGGGACTTGATGGGAGGAAAATGAGGGGACTGGACTCTGCCACAGATAACCAGATGGTTGGAGTTGCCATTCCCCAGGATGCCAAGCAGTGGGAGAGTCCCAAACTGGAGGAAAAGCTTATGTTCTGTCTTTGATATTTTGTATCTGAGGCTGGTGAGTCATTCTGGGGAATGTCAGGTAGACGGGGGACAGTGGACTGGGCACTAAGATTTTCTGTTTGGTGAATGGGCAGGAACTGGTGCCAAGGAGCCAGGAGAGGTCACCCTAAGAAAACTTTAGGTTGCTCAAGATGAATTACAAAGGGAACTCTTCTGTAAGGTCAGGAGGAAACCTATTGGAGCTGGGGTGACTGGTTCCTGTGTCCCCCATCCCCATGCAGAGTATGTGTTTGAGCACTGGCAGGAGGACACCTTCTTCGCCTCCCAGTTCCTGAATGGCCTCAACCCTGTCCTGATCCACCGCTGTCGCAACCTCCCAAAGAACTTCCCGGTCACTGATGACATGGTGGCCCCAGTACTGGGCCCTGGGACTAGTCTGCAGGCTGAGCTGGAGGTGGGGCCCAGGGCCCAAGCTCTGCCAGCCCCATCTCAATGCCTTCAGGCCCATTCCCTGCTGGAGAGGGAGGGGTACACTCACATTTGTCTCCCAAAACACACTCCTCTCTTAGCCCTAAATCTCCCTACTTCCTGCCCACCCCCATTCTTTAGAAAGCCAGCTCCCCTTCTCTCTCCCACAGAAGGGCTCCCTGTTCTTGGTGGATCATGGCATTCTCTCTGGCGTCCGTACCAATGTCATCAATGGAAGGCCTCAGTTCTCTGCAGCCCCAATGACCCTGCTATACCAGCGCCCAGGGCATGGACCCCTGCTGCCCCTTGCCATCCAGGTCTGTAGTAGGGGATAGGGATGGAGAGGGTCCCACCATCACTGGCAGGCACTCATTGCTGCCTCTCTCCCCACTGTTCTCCTCACCCCCAGCTCAGCCAGACCCCCGGTCCCAACAGTCCCATCTTCTTGCCTACTGATGACAAGTGGGATTGGCTGCTGGCCAAGACCTGGGTGCGCAATGCTGAGTTCTCTGTCCACGAGGCTCTCACACACCTACTGCATGCTCACCTACTGCCTGAGGTCTTCACCCTGGCCACACTGCGCCAACTGCCCCACTGCCACCCTCTCTTCAAGGTCAGTGTCTCATGAAGGTGGCCCAGACTGTGCCCCAAGATCCCTACACCTTGTCCTGCCCCTTGCAGTACCTCTTCAGAGTGGCCTTTCCTCAGGGATCTCTGTCTTCCCAGGCTGGGACGCAGAGGTCCCAACCCACTTCACAGTCCCTGCACAGTCCTCCTGCTTCTAGGCAGGCCCTGAGCCAGGGTAGATGCCATGCCTCAGGGAGGCTGCCAAAGTGAGAACATGGCTTTGAAGGACCAGTAGGTTTTCTACAGGTTGTTTCAAAGCTAGGTACTCTCTCAGGAGTATTCTGTAGGTTTCTGGGCTTTGCTGAGTCTTCAGATGACACAAATCTGTTTCCTCCATGGCATCAGAGGCATCTCCTCTGAGAAAGACAGGATTTCCCCCTCCCAGAGCTTCTCAGACTCTGATTCCCGCTGAGATGGTGTTCTGGACCCCAGATACAGACCCTGCTTTGTACTCTTCAATCCAGGCTGATTTTTTTTTCTAACTATCTGCAGCCTCCGAGACTGAGACACGAGCTCTGGGGGACAGTTCTACATTGCCAGGCCCATGGTGCTTCTACTGCCCTGGGCGGAGGAAACCACAGGATGCCAGCTCACAATGCTCATCCAAATCATTTACTAAAATGATCTGGTGCTCAGAGAGAGGAAGGATCCTGCCTAGGGGCATAGAAAAAGATGTTAAGTGAACTCTGTCCTGGTCTCTGGGTCTGGAGCACTGACCCCTGTCCCAAACTGTCCCCACTAGTCCCTGTGGTCTTTCTGAGTGACTTACATGGTGGGTGCCTCTGTGGGACAAATCTAGGGCCATCTGCAGTTCTGTCCTCTCTTTCCCCTTACCAGCTGCTGATTCCACACACACGATATACCTTATATATCAACACACTTGCCCGTGAGCTACTCATCGCACCTGGCCAGGTGGTAGACAGGGTAAGAAACCGCCTTAGGACATTTCTTCAATTGGAAGAATCTCGGGTTCTGGGGCTGGGGAGTGGCTCTGACTCTCCAATACCAGTGCTGCCTCCTGCTTCTGGAGCAAAGTCCTAGTGCTCAGGAGTCCTGTCTCCCAGTCCACAGGCCTTGGCATCGGAGGCTTCTCTGAGCTGATACAAAGGAACATGGAGCAGCTGAGCTACTCTGACCTGTGTCTGCCTGAAGATATCCGGGCCCGAGGAGTTGAAGATATCCCAGACTACTACTACCGAGATGATGGGATGCAGATTTGGGGGGCAGTGGAGCGGTGAGGGGCTGTTCCCAGGGAACCAGGGGACAGGAAAGGCAGGAAGACTGGAAAAGAGAGGGAGGATCCAGAAAGGTTCACAATGAGAAGGAGGCTGAGACATGAATGATATTGGGCAGGGGTGGTTCTTAGAGAGGGTAAGAGAAGCTTCTCAGAGAGGGACTGATCCTGGGTGCTTTCTGCAGCTTCGTCTCTGAAATTGTGAGCATCTACTACCCAAGCGATGCATCTGTCCAAGATGACCAAGAGCTCCAGGCCTGGGTGAGGGAGATATTCTCCATGGGCTTCCTAGGCCGGGAGAGCTCAGGTACAGAGCCCCCAGCCCCTAGGCCCTACCCTCGGGTCTCTGCAGGGAGGTCCTCAGGACCCTATCAGCCCCAGCCCCAGCCCAGCTCTCCCCACAGGCATGCCCTCCTCCCTGGACACCCAGGAAGCTCTGGTGCAATATGTCACCATGGTGATATTCACCTGTTCAGCCAAGCACTCAGCCATCAGTGCAGGCCAGGTAAGGGAAGGTCAGTACCAGGGGTGCCAGGATGGAAGGGCTGGGCTCCTCAGCCCTATTTCTCCCTCTCTATCTTCAGTTTGACTCCTGTGTTTGGATGCCCAATCTGCCGCCCACTATGCAGCTGCCACCGCCCACTTCCAAAGGACAGGCACGGCCCGAGGGTTTCATAGCCACCCTCCCACCAGTCAATGCCACATGCGATGTCATCATTGCTCTCTGGTTGCTGAGCCAGGAGCCTGGAGACCAAGTGAGTATGGGCATAGAAGACAGTGTGTTGTTTACCTTCCCTGGCCCAGACCCGACTCTGCCATGAAGAGCTGGGTCCCTTTGCCCCACAGAACCTCCCCCAGTGGGACACATGAGCTTTGGGACACAGAATGAGAGATAAGTGGCTGAATGAGATGATGTGTAGCTTCAAAGGCAACATGAGATGATGCTCCTTTAAAACTTTAAATTAAAAATTCTCAAGAGATTCCTGCAGATAATCTTCTCTTGAAGAAGAAAGCTTAAGGGGAGGGGTATGAATGAGATTCAGTGGGAACTGGGGACAGAACAAGCCAAGGTGGGTCACAGCTACTCAGGGGATGGGACTTCAGCAGCCCCCTCACCCAACCTTGTGGTTGGTCTCCAGAGGCCCCTGGGCACCTACCCAGATGAACACTTCACAGAAGAGGCCCCACAGAGAAGTATTGCTGCCTTCCAGAGCCGTCTGGCCCAGATTTCAAGGGACATCAGGGAGCGGAACCAGAGTCTGGCGTTGCCTTACACCTACCTGGACCCTTCGCTCATTGAGAACAGTGTCTCCATCTAAATCCCTGGAGAACTTGGTGCCATGTGACATACATCCCTCTGACCACATTGCTCTAGGCTAACTGAAACCCAGAGAAAAGGATCCCCAAGAGAAACAGGCCCCAGTGTGCCTCACTTGGGACAACCAAGCCCCATGTAACTCATCCCCACCCAACAAAACAGAGAGACAAGGGGCTGAGGTGTAGCTCAGTGGAAGAGCACTTGCCTAGCATGTGCAAGTCCCTGGGTTTCATCCTCCATCCCACAAAAGACAGAAAACAAAACACCCACAGAGAACAGAATGACGAGAGCCTTTGGAGACTCCAAGCCTCAAAGTGCCTGCACAACCCCCTTAAGGGTTTTACTAGTTTGTTTTGTTTTGCCTTTTATTACCTTGGACTGTAACCAGGAAATGCATGATCCTGACCTACTGACCACAGCTGATTAGACAGCACAGTCACCTGACTCAAGGGCAGCCCTCCTGTAGGCTGTTGGACCACACAAGAAGTAACTCAGCCTGAAGACTGCCCAACGGGTTGACCGTGACCTACTATCCCAGCTTGAAAATGAATGAACACTAAGAAAAGATCATTAGAAGCCAGAAGGAGGAGAACCCACTGCCTGGGGGCGGTTGCAGGCAGTGTCCTCCTCTGTTCTTAGAACTAAAGTGTATTTTAAAGCAGGTTCTATTTTGAGGTTCTATTAATGGATGACTAATCATACCTTGCCTTCCCAATTCCATCTTCAATGACAGAATTCCATTTCATACAAATTCTTTAATTCTCTGTATGTGTGTGTGTGTATGTGTGTGTGTGTCAGATTTAGTGAGCATTCATTAAAACAACAAATGAGTCCTTTTGAATTCACCTGATGATTTTCAAATTTGACTAATATTGTAGGTATCAGTGCTATAGGTGCTTAGCTTCATTAATTTTTTTCTTCTTCTATCTTCTTTTTTTTTTTTTTTTTTTTTCTGGGGATTGAACCAGGAGTCCTTTACCACTGAGCTACACCCTCAATCCTTTTTATTTTTCATTTTGAGACAGGGTCTCTAAATTACTGAGGCTGGCCTTAAATTTATAATCTTCCTGCCTTAACCTCCCAAGTCTCTGGGATTACAGGCATGCACCATAGTTTCACTAATTTTTATAAAACAATGAACAAAATGCAAAACATATACTGTATCTGCATAAACCCAATCATGGAACTCAATGGACAAATGCTTCGGAAAGAACAGTATGGGCTGGCAGGTGACATGTGAATTATTCTTCCCCAATGAGACCCTGTGTGCCCAAAGAGCTATGCATCTATTAAACTTCTTTGGTTTCTATTAATAAACATTTCCTGCTCACTTAGGCCAATAAAAGAGTTCATGCAAATGAAACTGTTTTGAGGAATTAAAGAGTTAAACGTTGCAGTCTCAGAAAAGACCAGAAATCTAGGTAGCTTTGGGCAACTGGAGCACAAAAACCCAAGGACACTTTCCCAGGCACAGAATTGGAATATTTTTTTGTCCTTGATTCATTTACCTCAGGATTCAAACTCCATGAGAAAGGTTCTGCTTGACTTAACTTGAAATGTTAGGAACCACAAGTTGCTGCAGACAGATTATGTTCACCAAGTATATCACACACTTTCCAACATTTCCCAGGCAACCTTTTGCTTAGGGTGGTGCCATGTGATTAATTCTGGCCAATGGACTGTGAGAAGAAGGGATGTCTACCACTTCTGAGTTGAGCCAGTTGTGAGCCAGTGTACCTCCTTCAACCTTTTACTGTTCTGCTGAGGCCAACTTGAAGACATGTTTCAGATAACATGAGCCTCATCCTTACCTCTGTCACTGAACTATAAGCTCAGGAGGACAAGGTTCAATCACTAGTACTGAAAAAAAAAAAATTGAATCCAGCAAAAGCAGTTAGAAGATATCCTGCTGAATGCTACCATATTTGCACAAAGAAATGTTTACAGTGGTGTTCTATGCAATATTATTTATAATATGGAAAAAAGTTTTTTTTAAATCTAAATATCCTTTATCCTGAAGAACTAAAGGCACCTTTCTACAGTGATACATACATACCCATGTTTATAGCAGCACAATTCACAACAGCCAAACTCTGGAAACAGCCTAAGTGTTCATTGAAAGATTAATGGATAAATCAAATGTGGTATATATACACAATGGAGTTTTATTCAGCCATAAAGAAAAATGACATTATGGCATTTGCAGGAAAATGGGTGGAACTAGAGATTATCATGTTAAGTGAAATAAGTCAAACTCTGAAGGTCTCTCATATGGGGAAGCTAATGAAGAAAAAGGAAAAGAAAGGTGGAGGTGGATCTCCTAAATATCAAAGAGAGATCAGTAGAGGAAAGGGACCAAGGAGTGGGAGGCAGGGAGGGAGGAGAAGTGCTAGGGAGTGACATTGACCAAATTATATTGTGTGCATATATGAATATGCAACAGATCATTATGTATAACTATACTGTACAAAAATGTGGAAAAATTAAAATCTAAAACACATTAGGAAGGAAATATTAGACATTAGGAAACAGTCCTATGAAAATTAATGTAGCTGTTAATAAGGTCAATCTATAAATACTGACATGGAAAAACATTGTTATATAGGTGGAAAAAAAGTTATACAATGATAAGCATAAGATTCCTTTTATGATTAAAAAAGCTGAGTATGAAAATCAAGTCACATTCAAAGGAAAATGTCTGGAGGGAAAGATGCATTCCCACCTGTTGTTTAAAAAAATTGTAAAAGGTGGACAGTACAGCAGGGCCACATAAGAAGAATAAAGTGGGGAACTTAATTTGAGAGAAAGAGAAAAGGAACTCAGAAAAGGACATATGATTGCCTGATATATTTCCAGGAAATAGCCTTGTTAAGAAAAAATTATCCTAAAAGAAAAATTATCAAAAGCTAATACACAAAATCAAGAGGACAACCACCTGTTCTCTTAAGGATATTTAACATTCTAGGAGACTGTATCATTGTTTGCTATTATTAATAAAGGTCTCAATTTCTGTAAAGTTCATGTAATTTGGTTCCAGCAGAAATGCAAATGATTTCTGTTCATTCAAAAAGATAACAGCAAAGATATTAGTTTATTTCCCTGTAGGACACTGAGAGTTTTGTATTTAAGCCAACAATTATATCTTAACCTTCCTTTCTTACATCACCTATACATGGCCAGCACCTCAATTATTCTGAGAACAATTGAATTGAATAAAATCTTTGACCTATGTTTAATTTGTATAAATTGTGCTTTTAATTTTTTTTTTTTTAAATACTTTGACACATTGGAGCTGAGGGCACATGTGTTACCTGAGACCAGGACCTAGAAGCCTAGTCCCTTCTTCCCTCATTGCTGGGCCCTCTTCCAGCCTCCTCCCTGTACCCTCACCCCATCTATCTTGGATGTTCCAAATGTCTCTGCTCAATCCCAGGGAAAGGTGGGAAAATCAGTCATCCCCAGACTTACCCCTTCCCTTCCTCACTGACTTGGAAAGTGACCAGGCCCAGGATTGAGGATGAGAGCAAGGGCTGGCAGTGGAAGTCACCGAGAATCTCAGTGTCTGCATCCATAGTCATTTACAGAGAAGCCCCTCCATAGGTGGGCGTGGACAAGGTAGAGACAGAGGAGGAGGCACCAATTCTCTTAGTGGGGAGCCAACTGGAGCCATCTGGAAGAGGCTCTTTTTAGTCCTCTGAACTAAAAAGAGACCCAGGTCCCTAAGGTTCATAGAGGTGGGGGCAAGCACGAAAGGAGTCGAGGTTATTCCAGGACTCCGGGTCTCAGCACATTGAGCTGAGCCAGAAAGCAGGAAGCGTTTCCTGGTCCCACCCAAGCTTCGCTGCGCGCTGGAGCCAGTGGAGGACTTGGGAGAGACGCCTCCGGATGGAGGCACATTTGGAGAGCGCAGGTCACCGGAATCTGAGCAAAGCGCACAGTTTCCTCGCCCCCTACTTTGCCTCCCCAAGTACTCTTGAGTCTTCGGGACGGGCCCGCCCTGCCTCAACTCCTGTTGCACTTCCGACCCCCCAACGGCCCTCTACAGGCGGGTACCAGATACATGTGACCACCAGCTCCTTCCTGGGCTCGGGGACGGGGACGACGTGTCTGCTCCTCGTGGAATCTGCAGGAGAGAGCAGTGCGGTGCCTTTGGACAATTTCGAGGACTTCAACCCAGGCGCACTGAGTACTCGCGCCGCCAGGGATCCCCACTCGTTTGAACAGCGCTCCACCCACACTGGCCTTCCCCTTCTGCCCACTGGCCCCAGAAGCATGCCTTCGAGGTGACGCTCCCCTAGGAGCCCGATGCTGCTGCTGCTGCTGCTACTGCTGGTGCATTAAGCTCCCCTCCCACCTGTCTGGCCAAACGC
The DNA here is from genome assembly GCF_902686455.1 of Sciurus vulgaris. Taxonomy (NCBI): domain Eukaryota; kingdom Metazoa; phylum Chordata; class Mammalia; order Rodentia; family Sciuridae; genus Sciurus; species Sciurus vulgaris. Next base: position 53,843,447 of record NC_136463.1, on the reverse strand, counting down.
TCTCAGGCACTTGTCCTTGCCTGAGAACCCGGTTCTGCGTGGGTTCCTGGTGAGGCAGTGGCTGGGCGCCCCCCTTCGCAGCCCCTGAAATTTGGAGCTGAAGCGGGCGGGGCCTGGAGCTATGAAGGATGGGACAACTGAGCCGGCAACTGGTGGGCCAGAGCTGCAGGAGGGGGACGAAAGGAGGTGGACCCGCCTAGGGGTGACAAAAGGAACAGGGCAAGGATGAGGTGAGATGGCTGAGAAGAATCATACTTGGGGATGGGGCTAGGGGAGAGGACTGGTTCTGAGGATGGGTCAGGTGAGGATGTTTTGGGCTAGAAGGAATGAATGGAGGTGGGAGGGACTGGTGGAGACAGGGTGAGGGTGAGGTGGCAGTCCCATAAGGTGGAGTGGCTAAGATCCCTCATTTATATTCCCAACATCTCTGCTCTTTGGGTCATGGTCTCTGCTGTCTGCTGTTGAGTTGGGGGGGGGTGGAGGGGGTCAATGAATGACATCAGGCAAACTTCTGTTTTGGAAGGTCTGCCTTAGAAGGAAGGGGGAGTGAGCAGATGATAGGAATGGCCCGTTTCCCTGGAGGAAGTGGTAGAAGGGCACTCAATGACTGGAGTCCTTCCCAGGCCTGAGAAGAGGAGGGGGAAGAGGCTGGTGTTTGAAGGGTGAGAGGCAAGTGCCTTTCTCAATTAGCCAAAATCTCCTCTCCCAACCAAAATCATCTGGCAAGCAAAACAACCAGTCACCTTCTGCTCTGCCCAGCACCAGGCTTAACTTAAGGAGAAGCTGTAGAAATATCTGGAAGCAGGAAAATTCTGGACTGATAGTCCCCAGAGTCCCCAACTCTTGATGCTTGCCCATTTTGGGGGAGCAAAGAGACTCCTTTGCTCTTGCCCTCTGAAGTCAATTGAGCCTCAGATCTGACCAAGAACAGCATACATGGAATCCTGGCATATTTCCTTCAAGAATCCCTGTCCTAAATGTTCTCTTTACAACCAGGCCCAAGGAACTCAACCTTGTAACCCTTTCCAATGCCCAAAGGGTGGGGTCCGGTCACTAACCAATCACTGCCATCTCCACCTCTGCCCCTACCCAGGTGGAGTGAGTTTTACTCTGGGGATACTCCACTGCCTGGATGCTGAGAACCTCAAGGAGCTTGATCCCAACCTGTGCCACTCGGGCATGGATCAAGTAGACCAGAAACTCTACCTCACCTCCCCATGAGCCTGCCTGGCCACCACAAGACATCTCCTTCTCTATACCTGGTTCCCTCCCCAGCCTGTGCCATTGTGATTTTCTGCAGGAAATTTGTGTTGAAGTTAAAGAGATAGCAGGACAGTCAACAACCCTGGAGAAACCAGAATAAGATTCAGTGCACCTTCATCTTCCTCATTCCAGTGTCAGGTCTGTCATGTGTGCAGGGATGGGGCAGGACCAAAGAATCCTCAGCAGTCACCTTGTGGGACTGAGGACCAGAGGGCCAGAATGAAAACTTTCTGGAAATTACAGATCTTGTCATGCACAGTCACCAGTTCCCTCCTTTGTCCTGCACAGAACCCCATTTCTGTCCTGAAAAGCCTTGCTCCCTGTCACTCAGGGTTGCTGGCCTCCATGTGAGGAAAACAGGTGGCAGAGCTTAGGAACCCAGGAGGATGCCTCACTTCAAATGTCCTTCCCCATTGTTTGTCTAGCCATTTGCACTTCCAGGCTTCAGAAAGGATGCCCTTAAAGTAAGTTCTAACAATTCCACTTCTTCCTAGTTCAACAACAAGGAGTTACATGCAATTCCTGGGGCAAACCCTCCTTTCCCACCTTGTCTGGACACCAGCAACCTCTGTCCTGAGCAGCAAGCCAATCATCTAAAGCTGGGGAAACTAAGTCAGGGCCTTGGAGCTTGTTTGCTGACCAAACAAACCCTGTTATGGTTTAGACATGAAGTGTCCCCCAAAAGCTCATGTGTAAGACAATGGAAGAATATCCAGAGCTGAAATGATCAGGTCATGAGAAGTGAAATGATAGGGTCATGAGAGCCTTAACCTAATCGGCAGATTAATTCACTGATTTGGATTAACTGGACGGTAACTGTAGGCAGGTAGGTGTGGCTAGAGGAAGTAGGTCACTGGGGGTGTGCCTTGGGGGTTATATTTTGTCCCTGGTGAGTGCAACTCTCTCTCTCTGCTTCCTGGCTACCACATCCTGAGCTTCTTTCCTCTTCCATAACTTCCTCCATAATGTTCTACCTCACCTCAGGTCCTGAGCTATGGAGTCCACATCCATGGACTGAATTTTTGAAACAGCAAGCCAAAACAAACATTTTCTCCTCTATGTTGTTCTTGTCAGATATTTTGATCAAAGTGATGAAAAAGTTTCCTAAAACATCCCTTCTCCAACTTCATAATATTTCTTCAAACCGTCCCCAACACTGAATAACTGGGGCAGGGGGGAAACTTGTCTTGGGAATATCCTAAGCAATTTAGGGAAATTAAAGCTCTTTCAAAATTGCACCTATTTGGTTGGGGTCTTGGGATGCAAACTTGAAACCATGTCAGAGGACTCAGGTGTGTCCACTCTCTGATACCCTTGTCCTGCCAGGTGCATTGTAGGTTCAAACTAGGTATGTTGAACTGTCAGTTTAACATCCCTAGCACCAGTGCTTTGCCCCAAAGTGGCGCAAACTCTTTTGAATGATTACTCTGGTTTAACATATTACCCAGACTGTCTCCTGGCAAAGTTGCAGGAGAATGGGCCCCAGGACTGGTGATTTTTGACAGTAAATTGGAAGAACCCTTGTGCAGTGGGAACTGGGAAGGATGAGTGGGGCTCTCAAACTCTACTCTCAGCCTAGAGATAATCTCAATGCATACCACAGGCACCCTTAGGCACTCCAAAATGGGTGGGGCCCAGGGAGATCAGGGGACTTCTCAGGTAGAACCTGAACCCCTAACTCTTTGTTTTCTGAGAAACTACTCATTGGTAGTCATTCAACCAGTTGAGGAGGGAGGAAGAGAACCCACTAGCATCAGGAAGGGACCACACTGGGAAGCTGGAGATGAGTCCCAGAATGGCGGCAGGGCTGGAGGCAGGGGACCAGGGTGACCTTCCGCTTGTCCACTCCTGCAGAGTGTGTGTTTGAGCACTGACAGAAGGATGCATTCTTTACCTTCCTGTTTCTGAATGGCTTCCACCCTGTCCTGACCCATCACTGTCACTGCCTCCCAAAACAATTTTCATGTCACTGATAGGGTGGTGGCCTAGCAAGGCTGCAGGCTCAACTAGAGGTGAGGGGACAGGGACCCAGTCTCCCTTCCCTGATCTCCTGGTGCCCTTAGGAGCTGTTAAAATATGAGGTATCCCCCAAAAGCTCATGTGTGAGACAATGCAAGAATATTTCAGAAGAGAAATGATTAAATATGAGAGATGTAACTTAGTCAGTGGCTTAATCCACAGATGGATTAACAGAGTGGTAACTACAGGTGGGATATGGCTGGAGGAAGTAGGTCACTGGAGGCATGGCTTTGGGAATTATATTTCATCCCTGATGAGTGGAACTCTCTGCTTCCTGGCCACCATGTCCTGAGCTGCTTTCCTACACCATGTCCTCTGCCATGATATTCTGCCTTGCCTTTGACCCAAAGCAATGGAGTTGGCTGTCTATGGACTGAGAACTTTGAAACTGTGATCCTCAAATAAACTTTTTCTCCTCCACGTTGTCCTTGTCAAGTCTTTTGATCATAGCAAGGAAAAAACTGGCTAAAACAGGAACCCACACATCCAAGCTCCCAGTACGGTTTCTTTCATCTGGTGCTGGCCCCACTTCATCCCTTTCACTCCTGTCAGGCCTCCTCATTCTCAGCCTGCTAACCATCTTTCTCTGGGCCAGTGGTTCCTGCTCAGCACCTGAGCAAGAGACATCATCCTGAGATGATGAGGGCTGAGTGAGAGTGCCCTCTCTTGGCACTTCGTCCAGCTCCACACATTGGCAGTGGCCCCAAGGCTCAGAAATCTTGGTGATGAGTTGATTATCGTTACTGAGAATACCCTGCAGCTGGTCAGCTGAGCACTCTGCAGTCTGAGCTACTGGAATGAGATGTGCCCTAAGCCCAGTAAAGAATCTCTACATCCTGCAGGGTGACTTCCAGTTGGGCTCACTTCTCTCAGTGCCTGTTGTTGATGCTTGGGCCTGGCCACAGCAGAGGCATCTCCCATACTGGGCAGGAAGTCTCTTTCTTTGGAACCAGAGGTGGCTCTGGGATGGAACACAGAGGCCAGACTACTGGCTCTAGAAAAAGAGATTCCTTTAAGTGAAATACTTTCAGCTTCTAAGTAATTCTCCCTCCTTCCCCAAGGTGTCCAGGAATCGTGCAGGCCTGTCCCCTCCCCCAACCACCCTCTTCCTCCTTCCTCCTCTAGAGGGACTCTGTGTCCCTGGTGGACCAGGTCATCCATCCTTTTGGCCCCCCACCCCAGCATCATTAATAGGAGGCCCCAATTATGGCTGAGCCCTGACCTTGCTGAGCCAGTGCCCCAGCAGTGGCCCCTGCTTCTCCCTGCTATCCAGGCCAGCAGGCCAGGGTCCTGGGGGCTCTTGGGCTGGTAGGGTGGGTGGGTAGCATATCACATCCTCAGGACAACTGCAAGGTGGCCTGCTCCCACTGCTGCCATTCTCAGTGGGAAGCATCACATCTCTAATCCCAGCAGCCCCTCCCTAGTTTGTTCTTTCCTACTTTTTCTGTTTTGTCCTCTTTGATCAAGCTCAAGAGACAGAAACTCCAGTGTCTGAAGGACCAGCAAGAAGAAAAAAGCTATGGAAGAGGGGATAACTGGGAGGCCAGTGGAGAACTCATGTGTATCTCATGGTGACAAAGGGCGCCTAGGCATGACTGTGGCCAGATCTTCGGATTTTTCAAGAGAAACCAGACATCTTCTAATATTTAAATATTGATGATTCCACTTCAAAAATAAACGATAAACCTTGACAGTCAATCAAACACATCTGGGGTTGTGGCTTAGGGATAGAGCACTTCCCTAGCACATATGAAGCAGTAGGTTTGATCCTCAGCACCATATAAAAATAAAAATAAATAAAATAAAGGTATTATGTCCAGCTACAGTATTTAAAAAAAAAGAAAAAAGTGGACTACCCAGGCTCTCTTGCTACTCAGATTCTGGTAGCATGCCTTAAAAAAAGAAAAAAAAAAAATCTGTAGACCGACTGTGGCCCTCAGGCCACACCCCTGGTAAAGATCACAGTTTGAAACTCAGCCCTGAAGTTCACACTGTGTGGTTGGCCATTTTCTTGCCTTGGTTTCAGTTTCCTCCTTTTGGAGAAAGGTTCAGTGACCTCTTCCAACCCACAGCCCTGGGCAGCACTGGACCCCAACTGGCAGTGAACAGTATTCCTGGGTCCCCAGCTTTGTGACCAATATTGTTGACATCTACTACGAGGATAATGAAAGGGCAGAGAGCAGGGACTTGGAGCTCCAGGCCTGGGTCAGAGACATCTTCCGGTAGGTTTTCTAAGCTACGTTAGCTCAGGTGAGTTATCCATGCCTGTTCCCTGCCCTCCAGGCTGCACTTCCCCAGGGCAGCAGCCCCTTGGGTCTCAGCTCTATTCTCCCCACCTCACTCCTGTAGGGATCCCACCACCCTGGACAGTTGTGCTGGCCTCAGGTAGTATCTCACCACAATCATTTTCACCTGTTCAGCCCAATATACCACCATCAACAGTGGCCAGACCCCAGGGACAAACAGGGTCATAGAAGAAGGGGGCCTAGCAGGAGAAGTGGCAGCTCTGTGCTAACTGAATTTGGGGAGAGGGCTTGGTTTGAATTCAGTTCCTAGATGCCCAATATTCCTGCCCTATGTGACCACCCCCCCACTCACTGCCAAAGGCCAGACTTGGTAGCCTTACTCCCTAAAGTCAATGCCACACCCTGGTAATCCGGGGCATCAGCAATGAAACCAAGGTCAGAGGTACAGGGAGAAGGGTCTCAGGTTTCAGGAGAATGGATGAGGTGAGGAAGGATCCTGGGGAAAAGGGTTTCTTAGAGGGTGAACTCAGCAGGCTGCATCTTCTAGGTGGGCAGGACTTGGAATGTCTCCCTGGCTGGAGGGTATGTATTAGGGTGGTATGGATTCCTAGTAGGTGGAGCTTAGAGAGGTCAGGGTTTCAAAGTGGGTTTTAGCTTGGTGTGGTCTAGATTTCTTGTAGAGTGATGGCTCTTCCACAGCTGGGTAGGTAGTTTGTTTCAAGTTGAGTCTTGGGTGATCTGGCTCCCCTAGGTGGGACTGAGTGCCCATGTAGGGGGAATTCAGATGGACCAGAATCATCATGAGAGTCTAGGTCCCAGCCTTGCCCCTACCCCACTACCACCCCCACCCTCCATCCCCCATACCCTGCGACACCAGAGGCTTCTGAGCCCAGATGAGCACTTCACGGAGGAGGCCCACAGCAGACCCATCTGGTCCTGATATTGCAAGGCATCTGGGAGCAGAACCAGGGCCTAATGCTGTTCTAGGCCTACGTAGACCTGGTGGCGGTGGAGAACAGCTTCGCAGTGTGAGCGCCCCAGCTTGTACCCAGTGGTGCCAGCCCCATGCCTCCAGCACTCCTAAAACAGCTGCCCACACTCAAAAACCCAGGGAGCATTTGAAGTAATTTTATTCGAAAATAGGAAAACGAAGAAATACGAAGGGGGTGTCTTAGATAGAAATGCTGTTCTCGATCAGCACTGGGTCCAAGTAGTAGTAGGGGACAGCGAGACACTTATTGCGCTGGCGGATGTTGTGTGAGATCTGGGACAGGCGCTGGCGGAAGGCCTCCATGCTCCGCCTCGGGACCTCCTCCACAAAGTGAATGTCCGGGAAGTGGCCCAAGGGCCGCTGTGGACACAGAACCTGGTGCTGGGAGGAAGCCAGGCCCATCCCCACGCAACCCACAGTCTAACACCTTCCTTTCAGCCACTGCCCACTGCAAGCTCCCAGCCCTGGACACCTCCAACTGTCCTCACCTTCCCCAACCCCCAGCCTGCCCATGTTCAGAGTCCCAGAACCCCATGCTGCACCTTGTCATCAGGTTCGCGACTGAGGGTCCAGAGCACCAAGAGTACAATGCAAGTGGTCTTCACATCCGGCAATGTATCCATGTAGGTCTCCAGCGTGGTCAGCCCCTTGGCCTGCATTGGCGGGTTCCGCATGGAGGATGGGAAGTTGGGCATCCAGGCGGTGTACTCCAGCTGGGGGTGGGGTAAAGGGATTCAGAGAGCACCCCAAGAGTTCCCATCCACCAGACTCTGATCACCCTCTCTTGGTTGACTTGAACTCCTGCCCCAGTGGACTGAGAATGGGCTGGGTTGGTTTAGACTGGTGGTGCTGGAGCGGATATTGGGGTTGGGTTAGGGGTGCAGTAAGGGTGGGTTTGAGTTGGGGCTGAAAGGATTTCAAGTATGACTGGGGTTGAATCAGGGGTTCACACAAATCGGGACTGGACCAGAGATATGGCCAAGATTGGGTTTGAGGTCCGGGCTACTGCTAAATTTAGGAGGTCTGTGACTGGGGATGGGGCTGGTGAACACAGGTACCTGGCCTGTGTTGACAGCTGCGTGCCGGGCCGAGCAGGTGTACATGACGATGGTGACATACCGAATCAGCTCAGGCACGGTTCTCAAGCACGTGGGGAAGCCTGCAGGGCAGAGGGACCTGGCAGCATCAATCCTGACCCAGCCTTGACCATCCAGCAGAGGGCGCCTCCAAGCTCAAGTCACACTTTATTGCCAACCCTCCAAGCTCTGGTGCCCTTATCCTGCCTGTTCCGCCCTCTGGTGGCCACAACTCCTTTTCCCCCATGTCCAAATGACAAGGCTGGGGGAAGGGCTTGGATGGCCCTGGCTAGTTGTGCTCCCAGCTAAGCTGAGGCCCTTGGATCTCTCTTCCAGCTCCCCTAGGGAGTGGAGAGGCTTCTCTCCTTTGGGAAGAGTCTGGGTTTTCCACCCTGACTTAGCAACACCCCAACACACATTCTTCCCACCTCCTTTGAGACTTTTTCTTACTCCAGATAAATTTCTCAGTAGCCTGGCCTCAAGCCTGTTCCCAACTAAGCTGCTGGCTTCTTTCTGATTATACCAGGTGAGCAGCCCTGGTTGCCACAGCTACCCTATAACAAAAGCCCTACGCATTCAAAACAGACTGAGTATTTTCCTCCCAAAGGCTTCGCTTCCAGGCCCTCAGCTCAAGGGGTGACACACACCATCCACCCAACTGCAAAAGCCCCAAACCTGGGAGTCACCCTTGGCCCCTCCCTCCCCTCACCCACCCCAGCCCCCCCACCAAACCCAAACCAATCACCAAGTCTTGTCATTTCTAGCTTTGGAATTCTCTGTGTCCCCACAGCCCTCATTCTGGTCAAGTTCCCATCACCTCCCTCCTGGACACCATACCAGCTTCCTAAACTCTCCTGACCAGCACTGTAGCCTGATATTTTAACATACACATCTGATCTCCTTGTGAAACACTTTGATGTGCCACTCTGGTTCCAAGGGTAATTCCAAACTCCTTACCAGCCTGGGAACTTGGCCCTATTCCTGGCTTCAGTCTTAGCCTATCAGGAACCTGCCCACCTCCACCCTCAGCTCCAGTTGCAGGGAACTGGATCCCAGTGAGTAGTTCACAGAATTCACTATGCTGCCTCTAGCTTTTGGGCCTTTCCACATGCAGCTCCTGAACAGCAGCAGCTCCATCTGCCAGATGAGGATAGCTGTGAGATAACAGGGGCTTGTGGCGGATCTTAGCTAGATGTTAACCAAGGAGTCTGATCTCAGCTAGATCTTAGTTTACTGCTCCCCACTCCTCCCCGGACTCCACCAGCCCAGCCCAAGCTGGCTTAGAAACTTCCCTGGGCTTCTCTAGCCCCCTCCTCAGCTTTCTCCAAACTGCCCCAGTCCTGCTGTAAGGACACTGCTCATTCACTGAGTGAAACACCCCCACCCCAGGCATCAAACACCTTGAGGATGGGCACCTGCCTTTGTCTTTATCCCTTCTGCCCCCTCAATAACCAGTCCAGCAATACACCATAGCTGCTCACTAAATATTTGCTGAGTGTGTGCCCAAGTGGCATGACCTCAGGACAACTTCCACTCCTCTCCTGGAGCTTGCAGTATATTTCCTGCTAGAAATATACTCCAGCTTAGAGTATATTTCCTGTTAGAGTTCATAACCCATTTCTCATTCCACAGTGGCTTTTTTCTAGGATGAGGGACTGGGACCCCTCTAGGCCTCTGCAGAGATGACTTAGCACCTGAGTTCATACAGGCACCAATGGTCAGCCATGTTTTCTTCCCCAGCCTCCCAGAGATGCCACTGCTCCAAGGTCCAGGGCAGAGCCCTGTGGAAGTCCTAGGTAGTCCTTTGGCATCCTTCAGCCCACAAGGAGATACTGTCTGTCCCAGAAGCAGGAGGGCCCTCGTGGAGCTTCCTGGGAACCACACCTTGGCTCCAGTCCCCACTGAGCTCTCACACCCATACCTGAGCTCTCACGCCCTAGGAGGCACTCCTTGAATATCTCCTGCACCCAGGACTGCAATTCCGGGTCACCCTCCACAGCTGCGTCACTTGGATAATAATAGGTGATGATCTCCGTCACATACCTGACCAGGGGACAGGGACTCAGACTGGAACCTCATCTCTCCCTCCCCTCTCCTTCCATAACCATGCTTCCCACCTCCCCGGGGTCAGCCTGGCCTTGGCGAGCCCAGACCTATAGGGAGGCAAGTCATTCAGGAAGGAAGTAGAGAGCGTGGCTTGGCAAGATCAGAAGACATTCAGGTGATCCCCAGTGTGGATAAATGAGGCCCCCCAGGCACTTCAGAGCCCAGAGGGGGCTGACCAGCAGAAGAGGGCAGGAGTCCAAAGCAAGGAAGAGGCCCTGTGGGCCTAAGGAGAAGGTGTGTGATGAACGGAAAGCCCAGACCCCAGCCCCAAGGTCAAGCTCCTGGATGACATCTAAGTTCAGGTTCTTAAAAGCTCCCACACCCGCTTCAACAGCTCAGGGTATCCACCCTAAGTGCCATCACTGCTGTCCCCACCTCACCTCTCCATTGCATCCCATACTGCCAAGCTGTCATCACGGAAATAATACCCAGGCAGGTCCTGGACCCCACGCTCCACAAAGTCATTGGGGACATAGAGGCTGTCGTAGGTGAGCTCTGACAGAGCCCGCACCATCACCTCAGCAAAGCCCTCCAGGCCCAGGGACATGGCCTGTGGGGGAGGAGGGAGAGCCGGGATCTGGATGGCATCCCTGCAAGGCCTCCTCCCTAAGGACCACGGCATCTCAGATCCTCCAGGACTCGGTGAGGGTACCTCGAGCCACAGACCCAGCCTGTCCTTCCTTGCTCTCAAAGTCCAGGCCAACACACCCATCCCCTGCTTCTGCACCATTCTAGACACAGCACCCACTTTAACCAGTCCCCTCCCCACCCCCCAAGATCCAAAGGCAAGTGGGAAGTCCTGCTTTTAGTCTAACTGCAAAGACCAGAAGAAAGCAAGTTTCAACAGGGGCTGGGGGCAGAAATCTTACCCTGGCAGAAAGGCCCCCCTCATTGAGGAGAAGGGCCCGCCCGATGCTGTTGATCTGGACGGTGTAGCGGGTATGGGGAATGAGAAGCTGGGTGGGAAAGCAAGGACAAGACAGGGCTGAGGATGCCCCCAGAGGACATCAGCATTCCCATTTCTGTAACATCAGACACCTGACTTTGGAAAGCCCCTGCCCTAAGTCCTCTCTGGAGGGGTCCCCAGATCCTCCCAGGGCTTACAAGGCAGTGAGACTTTATGGGGCCTCTTCCCCCCAAGCCCATACCTTGTATAGAGGGTGGCACATGGGTAGTTGCCTCAACAGGGCCAGGCAGAAGGCCTCAGCGATGAGGTGGGTCTCCAGCAGGTGGGAGATGGCCTCGTGGCTATAGAACTCAGCATAGCGCACCCATGTCTTGGCCAGCAGCCAGTCCCACTCAGAATCGCTGGGCAGGAAGATGGGGCAATCAGGTCCAGGGGTCTGGCTCAGCTGGGGTCAGGGAAAGAAAGAGGGTTAGGTGAGGATAGAGACCCTCACACACAAAAGCCAGCACCACAAGAAGGAGGCAGAGGGAGTTCAAGGAGGTAAAAACCACACCCACTGTGCTCCAGTCCCTCTGGTCCCCTGAACACACCATGACCCTCTCCACCCACGTTTGCTTTTGCTATGCTCTCTGCCTCTACTTTTGCCCTGTCTCTATCTCCATCTAGCAGCTCCCACTCATTCTTTAAGATGCAGCTCACAAGGTGCCACTGCTGAGAAGCTGTCATTCCCTCATCCCCAGGGCTGCCATACTCAGGTGTGCAGGCTGTACTCTGTACAAGGGCAAGGGTGCCTAGCCCTCGGTATGGGAGGCTGTCACTGAAATCCAACCTCCACTGTTCTACTAATAAACTAGAAGCATCAGGACAAGGCTGATAGCCCCAGAGGGGTATCACAACACTTGTGGGGATCCCTGATAAGGGAACATCTCAATTCCCTCTCCTGCCAGGCAGCAGCTAAGTCTGATTAGCTCAGTACTCCCAGCAGAGGCCTGGCCTACAGTAAAGGTCATTCTTTCAAGTAAATGGATGAATGAAGTCAAGGAGACAAGCTCGAGTCAGGCGCATCCCCTCTGGTCATCTCTGTGCACGTACACACAGAATGCACACCTGGCACACAGCAGCTTACACACGAGCACACCGCAGGGACCCAGTTCATGCATGGGTGTACAGACACAATGATAGCACACAGATATGCACACATAGGGACATGCACATTCTCATGCCGGGCTTAAACACAGGGCCACGCCCCAACAGCCTCCCCGCAAATCTCATCACGGCCACACACACAGATTGGGAAGTGCATTAGCTTAGGTGGACTGAGATGAACATACAAGCTTACACATAGATGCACATTCCCAGTACATACGAGTATACACACAGGCTCTCACACACACACACATATAAGTATGTGCACACACTCAGAGGAACATTCATGTGCACAAGGAGGCTCGGCCCTGGCATCACACCCACACAGCAGCCCCAACTGCACCCCAAACACCTGGATGGCGATGGGCATCATGTTGCCCTGGGGGTTGAAGTACAGCAGGCAGAGTGGGGCACAGTGATGTTGCTTCTGGCCGTTGAGCTCCACGGTGGGGATGCCCTCCAAGATGCGGTAGTCTGCCAGGTAAATGTTCCCCTTCTGCAGGGGAGCCACGGTGGGAAGGCAGGTAGACACCAGCACGGGCACCGTGACCCACGCCTTGCGTGCCAAGCGCACTGGCCTCAGGGTTCAGTGATCAGACAGGGCTGGGGAAGTGGGGCACGTGGGCATGGGTGGGACTCAGGTGGGTCTCAGAGCTAAGAAGACACGGAGACATTGAAGGAGGAAGCAGGGAGGCTGTCCAGGGTGTCTGCCAGAGAGGGCCTCACCTCCAGCTCTGCTTGCAGGCATGTTCCCTCTTCCAGGAACGGGGCCACCATGTCATCTGTGACAGGAAACTTGTCTGGGATCCTCCTACATCGGCATATCAGTCCTGGGTTGATGCCATTGAGGTACTGGTATCCAAAGAAAGTGTCCTCTGTCCAGTGCTCAGCCACATACTCTAAGGGGTGGTGCAGGTGCATCACAAAGTGAACAAGTCCCCCTCAGGGACATAGAGGCATTGGGACAGAAGAAGTCAGTCTAGACCAAGAGGACTCAGGGAGGAAAACTAAGCCCCCATCTTTGCCTTGAGTTGCTGGAGGGGCCCAGGATAATGCTTTGAGAAGCCCCAGGAGGGTGCACACACCTGACTCTTGATTGTTCCCTTGGTCACTCAGCCCACAAGAGGGGCTTGCCTCTTACACCAGAGACTACCTGGATGCCCGTCGTTCAATTGGGGATGCCCTACTCCATACCAGAGATGACAGTCTTGTTGGCAGGGAAAATTTTCTTAATGTCCTTTAGCCTCTTCCATGAACGTTTTGAGTCTACCAGGCCACGGAGTTTGAATGCCAGTGACCTAGGAGGTGGGATGCCAGAGGGAGGTGGTCAGAGAGGCTGCCAGGTGTGCTGGGACAGACAGCAGGGCTGCCCACCCACTGAGATCTTTGGGTCCCAGAGTCTCTTGAGTCTCAAGGTCTCTGTGGCCTATGTCCCAAGATCTTTGTGTGTCTAGGTCTCTGGGTGTCAAGTCTCGGGTTTTCTACTCTCTTTCTGGTTCCATTGCCTCCCTGGCCATTCCAACTTCTAGGCCTGTCCTGGAGGTGAGCGTGGAACAGCAGAGAGGGACAGTCACCAGAGCCTCAATCTCCCATTGGTATACCCACTCACATGGGCCCCAGGCGGAAGAAGAAGGAGGCTGTCTTGATGAATGAGAAACGGAGATTTGAGTTCAGGAACTTGGTGGCCTTAATGTTGATGAGAATCGGAAATCCTGGAATGTAACCATTCCACCTGGGGGGAGAAGCATGGGCTGGGGCCTGGCACCTGGGATTCAGGGAGCAGAGGCCCAGAGGGCAGCCATGGGAGGGGTCCAACACAGCCTCCTTACTCAGGCCGGTTGGGGTTGCGGAACCGCCGGACAGGAGGGTGGTAACTGGGAATATGCACGTAGTTGGGCAGGCCAGGAACAAAGACTCTCCAACTGCAAAAACAAGCCAAGATGGTGAGCCCTTATGGTTGCCCAGGTACCAACCCAGGGCACAGCAGGCCAGAGCCAACACTGGCCCCTAATCTCCCACAACCCCTGTAGGTCCCCTAGACCCTGCCACCCTCCCCCTCACTGGTAGAAGTCCTGCTTGGCTCTGATCTCTTCTTGTCTGTGTTCCAGAAGGATGGGGAGTGAGTCATCCGCCATTGTCTTTCCTGTAGGGAGACCAAGGAGGAAGCTCAAGGGCTGACTCCCTCCCCTGCCTGTTCCTGCCCACTTCAGAGAACAGGAGTTTGGTTTCTAGCCCCCAGGGTGAGCTATGGAGGCTCATGGCTAAGGATGGGGAAGGCCTACCCTGGAAGACATAGGGTATGTCCCCTGCCAAAATCTCAGACCAAAAAATTTCAAACCCCACTCCTACTCTACCCCTCAAGCTGGGTTCTGCTGCTGGGGGAAGTCCCTCTTCTAGACACAGTGAAATATTAATAACTGGCAGTTGTGGACAGTTGTGGTTCCGCAACCCCAACCGGCCTGAGTACTTATATTAATAATTCAAGCCATACAAAAACTACTTTACGAGGCAGGTCACTAATTATTATAGGTCCACAGCCCTTTCCTGCAATTCCAAAATACAAAAGGCTGTGGAAATCAAGTTTGTTTCATAACAAATTCATTGGTGAGCAAAGCATGCTCTAAATTTACCTGAGGGTAGACACAGTCTTTATTTAACTCGCTTGGTTTAATTATTCAGTTTTTGACGAGAAATATTAATGTGTTTGATCGAGAATACCCAGTGGTGAATATGTGGTACATGTGTACATATGATAGGCTGAGTATCCCTAATCCAAAAATCCAAGATCTGAAATGCTCCAAAATGTAACTTTTTAAGTGCCAACATGATGCAAGTAGAAAAGTTCCACACTGCCCTCATGTGGTGGGTCACAGTCAAAATACAGAAACACTTAAAATATTGTATAAAATTACCTTTAGGCCCTGTGTATGAAGTATATATATGAATCAAATGAATTAGATGTTTAAACTTTGGTCCCTTCCCCAAAATATCTCAAATATTCCAAAATTTTTAAAAAGTGAAATCTGAAACACTTTAGGTCCCAAGCATTTCAGATAAGGGATACTCAACCTGAACATAGATGAATGGAAGAGATAAATATGCATATGTATATATTTATGCATATTTAATATGTATCTATTATATACACACATATGAACATATACATGTGTGTGACTGCAAAAGAAAATCCAAATTGCAAAATATCTCTGGCCCCAACAGTTTCAACCCAAGGACTGTATTGTCATTCCCATTTTTCAAGAATGAAACAGTCGATATTGTACAGGAAAAAAGCAGCCAAGGGGCTGAGGCTGAAGCTCAGTGGTGGAGCGCTTGCCTTGCATGTGCAAGGCACTGGGTTTGATCCTGAGCATCACGTAAAAATAAATAAAGATATCGTGTCCACCTACGACTAAAAAATATTTTTTTTAAAAAAAAGGAGTCAGGCTGGAATTTGACACATAGTCGGCTTCTTTGACCTCCCACCCTTCATCCAGTAACAGCCACAACAGTTGTTCTTTTAGACATTATGTCATTGGATTCTCAGATCTTCCCTATGAAGTAGATCCTCTGGTTAGTTCCATTTTACAGATGAGGGTATCAAAGTTTAGAAGAATGTGGAAAAGTCCTGAGAGTAAATGGTGGCTCTGAGATGGAGATCCAAGCCTATCTTTCTCCAGCATCCTGACTGGTTGTCCCCAGGCTAGTTTGTGCACATCCCTGCAGTCCCATCATTTTCCCTCAAGGTCCTCACTTTGCCACCGGGTCCATCCTCCATCTGCCTCAGCTCATGCTACAGTCTGGGTGAATGGCACCCCCTGGGGTGGTACAACCCAGAGTCCCAACTTGGCTTTGTCCCAGGGCGGGAGCCTCACTCCTTCGAGGGCCCAACAGGTGACTCAAGCCTCCCTGCCCTGGTGTTGCATGGCAGCCACCCCACCCAACCCCATTCCTGCCCAGCCACCAAGTGTCACCCTGCCTGTCCCCTGCTTCCATGCCACACAGACCTATCACCATGGGAAGGCACTCTGCATCTCCGCTGAGTCTTCCCTTGCCAGCCCCACCCTCTCTTAGACCTGCCTCCCTTTGCCCCTGCCTCTCCTTTCCCCCAGCTCAGGCCCTATTCCCTCCCCACTAGGAAAAGACTGTAGCACAGAAAAACAAGAAAGATCAGGAGGATGGGGCTCCAGATCCCCTGGTGTCCTCAAAGTTGTCCTCCCCTTCCAAATTTCTCAAGGAAAGTCAGCAGAGGCTTGGGGTAGAGGACAGACCTCCAGTCTTCATGTAGCAGCCACATATAGGAAGCTGACCCAGTCACCCAGTCAGGTGGACTGTTCTGTCTAGGGTAGATGCATGGAGCTCAGGCACTCAGGTCCTGTCCCTGTCACATGTGGGCAACCACACAGCTCAGCAAACAGCAGGGCAGTGTTGACCCACTGCCAGGAGAAGCTGACGGTTTGCACCAGTAACAGGGCCTCCTATGGGGGTGGATGGTCCCTTAGTGGATAAAGTGGGGAGGCTTTGGAATAACAATGAGTCCTGTTAGAGAAATAAAGTGTCCTCTGGGGCAACAGAACAGCCCATCAGTCTAAAAAATGTTCATAGGGCTGGGGATGTAGCTCAGTGGTAGAGCAATTGCCTAACATTTGTGAGGCCCTGGGTTTCATCCCTAGCAGTTGGGGGTGGGGGGAACATTTTAAAAATGTTAAATATATATAAATGTATATGTTTATATACATATTAAATATATATTATATATTCTATATAATATGCATATATATATATATTCTATATAATCAAGATCATATACAAGGCCATGATGCCCTGGGGAGATGTTGAACTGTTAATGGGGCTTCTGAATGCAGCAAGAAGGCTCCAGCTGGAATAATGGGGCTTCCTATTAGAGTAGCAGGGCATCCTGTTGTAGTAACAGAATCCTGCTGGAGAATCAGGCTTTTTGGAGTTGCCGGACTTGCTCTCTGGCATAAGAAACAAGGCATCCTACAAGAGTACTGAGCCTGAACATAGAGTAGAAAGGTTGGCCATCCTGCAGGATTCAAAGCGAGGACAGAAGCCGTAAGAAGAAGCATGATTGGAAATGCTGCCTGCTGCCAGACTCTGGGATGCTGAAGGTGACCACTGGGCCTCACACATCTTAGTTCTGCCAGAATACAGTCCCAAGCTGAGCCCAGCGATGACTGAGGGTACTATATGACAGTGGCAGAAGATCTCAGGAGTCCTTGATGCCTGACCAGCTTGATGGGAGCCCAGAGTAGCCATGCTGGGGTGATCAGGCTGAAGTGGGGGCCCCCTGGGCATGGGGTGAGGTGGTGTGGGCTCACCTGTGGCCTCCCTAAGTGCCAGGGTCTCATAGCCATCCATCCACTGGTAGGCAGGGAAGTGGTAGACGTGGCCATTGGGGGCACAGATCTGCACATAGTTGCAGTACCAGGGGTCCTTGCGGAAGAAGGAGTAGCGTTCTTTGTGCAGGCGGATGATGATGAGCTCCCCCAGGTCCTGTTGGCACTGGATAGTGTACTCATCCACCTGAGCAAGACACAGGTCTCACTGAGCACACTGGACTGGACCCTGGTTCTGCCAGCCTCCCACTGAGTAGGTCCCTAAACCAGGCTCTGCTCATGCTGGATGATGTTTCACCTTCTGGACTGAGGTGGCAGAGAGATGGGACATGGACCTGACCATTGGGCTCTCCTCTGACTCCTCCAACTTGACTGTTCTCTGCTGGGTCCATTTACCGAGGCTTAGGCAGAACCGCAGTCCCTCCATCCCTCCCTTCCTAGTTCCCAAAGTCCTGTTCTCTCCCATCCCCTTTCCTAATCACCTGAGGCTTCAGGAACCATGCAGACCCCCAGGAGTTGGTGTACAAAGCAGTCCAAGAGGGACCAGGACTTCTTAAGCCTCCTATAGACCTAGATGGAGATGGTCCAGCCAGCCCTTCTCTCATTTCTCAATGAAGATGTGGAAATTCAGAAATGACCACATAGATAGAGGGACCAGTTCATGTCACAGAGCAGCAGATGGCTGGGTCTGACTCAAAATCAGGTCTGAGAGTTCACAAAAAGTGACTTCCATCATGGGCAAGCAGGTTCCCACTGGACAGGCTGGTCTGATGCCATTTTAAGTCACAGAGAATCCAATGCAAATTTAAGCTAGTTATGATGCAACTTGGTTTAGGAAGAGTGAGTAAGAAGGGAAGAAGGCTGGGGAGGGGGAGAGAGGCCGTGGAAAGGGATGGGGTGGGAGAGAGATGAGAGAAGAGCCATGTAGAATGAGTGAAGAGAAGAGGTGAGAGCGATGGAAACGGGTTGAAAGGGGTAAAAGATGAGGGAACAGAGATGAGGAGAGAGAGTCCAGAGACTAGCAGAGTGGGAAGGGTCGGGAGACAGGTGTGGATGAGGCCAGAGCCATAAGAAACCCACAGCCTTCAGAGCTGAGACTCAGTTCTCCAACCTCTCCTGGTCAAGCTCTGTCCCTGGCTCCCTCCCCACACATCTCCATCCCTCCCGGGCCACACACACTTACCGCCCCAGTGGCAAAGTCTCTCCCAAAGTGGTTCAGCAGCTGCTTATGGCTCTCTCCTTGGGTCCCCACGATGGTCAGCGAGATGGAGTCCAGGGTTCCCGACAAGAAGTCAGTGCCTGTGGCCACCTTCACCTTGTAGGTGGCCATGGCTGCTCTTTACGAGTCAAGAGAGGGCTCAATCCGGGACACTGTGTGGAGGACCCACAGGGGGGCCAGGCACAGAGAGGAGTGAACAGGCCAGCCTCTGTGGCAAAGTGGCTAGACAGCAGGAACCACTCACCGGCCGGAGCTGTCCTTTGGAGGGCTGGGATGTGAGCTGCCCGGGGTGGAGCAAGCTGGTGGCAGTGAGCAGGCGTCTGGGCTGGAGCCCAGTGGGAGCTGGCGGGGAGGAACTGCAGCTAGAGCGCTGGGCCTGCCTCTGAGAGGGCGGATGGAAGATGCCACGCTGAAGGAGCCTTCAGGGTGTGGGAGCCAGTCCAGCCTGAGCCAGCGCCCCAGGGAAGTTGGGGGAGGGGGTGGGGCAGGGCCCCCAGATCTTTATCAGACTAATGAGCTCCTTCCATCTGCTTGCCCCCATTGGCTGTCAGGCACCCCTGCTGAGCCAGGTACCCCTGCTGAGCAGCACTGTGGGCAGGGGTGACCTGCATTGGAGGGGAGAGGAGCGGGACAGACTTGCCATTTAGATGATCGCTGTGGGAAATGGACCATCCTTCAACCCTAGGACCCACAGTTCACGACAGGTGGGTGTTAGAACCAAAGCCCAGGGACCACATAGGTGCAGAGAGGCTCTAGAGATGCTATAAGAAGGAATTATTGCAGGTCAGAGGTGGGGTATGTGTTGCTTTCCTTGAGGCCGGGATGAGCTGAGGAGGGATTGGGGTTGAATATACAATTAGAAGAAAATCCGATTGAAATTTAGGGCACAGGAATTAAGCTAAAGGGTTTGGGGTGGAGCTCAAAAGTAGAGCCTTTGCCTGGCCGGCATAAGCCCCCAAATTTGATCCCCAATCATTGCAAAAACAAAGGAATTAAACTAAAGTTCCAGATGCAGTGCTGCATGCCCTGCAACCCCAATGGCCTGGGAAACTGAGGCAGGAGGATCTCAAGTTCAAGGTCAGCCTGGAAAACACAACAAGACCCCATCTCTAAACAAAACAAAAAAATTAGGCTACGTTATGGATGGATCCCACAAAGATTATCTGGAAGAAAAGCAGCCACATATTAAAGAGGATACACTTTCTTATTCCCTCAGCCCCAAGTTCCAGAAGAGGTAAAACTAAACACATCTTACACAAGTCAGATTAATGAGTATCTCGGGAATGGGGGAACACGTAGGCAGCTGGACGTGTTCTCTCTCTCCATCTGGGGAGTATATAGGGCACTTGATGCATTTTTACTATATCTGTGTTATCTCTTGATTTTATAAATGACACACCCTTACCAGGAAAAAAAACCTAAGAATGAAGCTAGGAAGAGGACTGGAATGAAGGAAGGCCTCCATTGGAATTGTTTGTCAAGAACCTGGCCCTTACTTCTTTCTTTCTTTACTTGCTTCCTTCCTTCCACAGATGTATATTGAGCAGAATTAACACCACATTGTAGGCACTGCAGATACAAAGAAGAAATAAAATAGTTAGGCATCGAGGTGCACCCCTGGAATCCCAGCTTCTCAGGAGCCTGAGCAGAAAGCTAGAAAATTTGAGGACAGTCTGAGCAATGTAGTGAGACTTTGTCTCAAAATAAATTTTTTAAATGAGAGGGTGGGAAGGTAGGTCAGGGACAAAGCACTTGACTATCAAGAACAAGATCCTGACCTCAGTCCCCAGTATTGCAAAAATGAAGAAGAAATAAAAGATACATGGAGCTTTGCTCTAATTCTTGTTATTAAGTGCTCTAAAGAAAATAAACTCCAAGTGGGAGAGGGGTTGGGACCAGACTAGTTTCCGACAGAATCACAGCAGCCAGAGAAATAAGAGTGGGGAGTCAGCCCCCCAGATAGGGAGGAGGTGTCAGGACTAAGGTGAGGAGCAGTGGATGTGAGAGGGTCCAAGTTCTACTCTCGGCAGATAGCATTTGGGACCGAGGGAGAGTGAGGAGAGAGTCACGTTCCTGTCCCCTTTTTCTGGACCTGCCCTCTTTCCTTCCACCTCCCAGGGGCAGCTCCTGCCAACCAGGAAGCACCAGCCCTGGTTTCCTCCCAGGTGGCACCCTCCTGTCACCATCAAGGGAAGGTCACTCAGTTCCCAGTCCAAGTTAGGATCGAAGGGGGCTGGGATTCTGAGATGGAGAGAAGATTCCTGTAGGTTTGGGGTTGGAAGAATAGGGATAAGACTGCAATTGGGATTTAATTTAGAATAGGGATGTGATTGGAGTTAAGGATTGAAACGATCTTCTCAAGACCCCAAAATGCTCATGTCACCCCTACCCTGCCCCAACCAGATCAAGCCTGGCTGTGGCTCTTCTTGCTCTTAGGATAATACTTTGTGCCTTTCATTCATTCATCAGCAGATGCTCATTAAGCCTCTACTGTGTGCACAGCACGTGGCAGGCCCAGAGAACACAACGTAACTAAAACAAGCCCCTGCCCTGGTGGAGTTTGTGTTCTAGTGAAGGAAATACACAATAGGACTTAATAGTCAAATAAATCAAATAGTATGTTAAATGGTGGCAAGTGCCAAAGAGAAAAACAAAGCAGAGAAGGATTATATCAAGTCCAAGGGAGTGCCGAAGGTGTAACTCAGAGGTAGAGTGCTTGCCTAGCATGCCAAGGTTCTCTGGGTTCCATCCCTAGTGCCACAAAAAATAAAAAAGTGTGTGTGTGTGCATGTGTGTGTGTAGGGCAGCAAATTTTAGATACAGAGTGGCCAGGAAGAGCTCTTTGGGAAAGAGATTTTTGAGTAAAGACAAAGGACATGAGATTTGCTCCTTCCCACCCCAGGGACTTTGCACATGCTTTTCCCTCTACTTCTTGGACTTGATTAAAGACTCTTATTCTTTCTGACCTTAGTTTAATCATTGCTTTTTTGAGTAAGGCCAAATTTAACTATTAATTGCTCTCATAGCACTATAGCTAATATCTTTGATGTCTGTTTTACCTACTAGATGAGACTGTCCATAATTTGGTTTGTTTGTTTTCCCCATCTCCTGGAATAGTGCCTATACCGTGGAGACTCTTAAAACATAATTATTTTCTTTTTTGCACTGGGAACTGAACCCAGGGGCACTTTACCACTGAGCTACATTCCCAGTCCTTCCTTTCTTCTTTTCTAATTTTGAGATATGGTCTCCCTAAGTTGCTGAGGCTGGCCTCAAATTTTTTTATGATCCCTCTGCCTCAGCCTCCCAAGTTGCTGAGATTAGAGGCATGTGTCACCACATCCAGCTCTTGAAACATGATTTTAATGGGTCCAGGATTGAATCAAGGATAGGTTTAGAATTAGAGTGAAGATTCAGAGAGGAGAACTGGGTTGGGCTAAGGGTGGAGGATGGTACAGGAAGTGATGTGAGCCAAGGAGATGGGGAAAGGGGATGGAGGTAGGGAAGAGAGAAGCGTGAGGATGAGGGTCATGCTTAAGCTCTGGGTGGCTGGCAGGCTGTCCCATTCCCCTGGCACAATGCCGTGCTAGGCTGAGGACAGGAGCTGCTGGGCTGGTCAGGCCTGCCCTCCTAGGCTCTGCTCAGTCACCCTGATGACTCTTGGGGGATGTTAGGAGCCTGATTATGCAAATTTTCATGTCAAGATGCAAATTCCATGCCAACTCTCCCTTACCCTGGAGACTGTGCCCCAGGGGGCTGCTAGGGCATGGCGAACAGCAGAGTGTCGGAGGGGGAAATTAAAGTTCAAGGATTTGGGAAACAGTGCTGCCAGGCCCCTCTGGGATGCAGGGTCCCAGGGCATATGGAGCGAGAGGCCCAAGCTTAACTTTTCTATCCATTGGTAAGATGACTCAGCATGGGGGTGGGAAGGAAGCAGGGTCACATAGGCAGCCCAGAGGACTGGGTAAGGGAGGGCTCTGGGGACACAGAGAAGGGAACCTAGATGAGAAGAGGATGGGGAAAACCACAAGTAGGGGATCTATCTCCACTGCCCGCAAAGCTGATTTCCTAAATCATGATCCACTAAAATAGGCCTCCTTTTAGTCAACCCCTCTCCCTGGGTCTAGTGGGGATACGGCTGGGGCCAGGGCTAGGGCTAGGGATGTGGAAGGGATTAGGGATTAGGTATACGGATGTGATTGGGGCACTCCCCAGTTGTGACCCAAACGTGGACACATAACTCTGGGTAGGCACTCACTGAAGAACTGGTTCTCCTGGACCAGGGGTGGAACCAGAGAGTATGAGAGGCCCCTGGTACAGATGCACACTCGCAGGGGTAGCTCATGACACCCACGCACACTGGAAACCAAGTCGTCACTGCCGGGACACCCTCTACCCTGCCCAACCCCATCCCCTGAGAGGCAGAGAGCAACCCCTGGGGCCCCACTCCCCTAGGACACAGGAAAAAAGTTGAATCAGGTCACTCCCCTGTTTAAAATTCACCAGAGTTTAAAAGAGTGTTGTTCTTAAAATTAAATCCAAAGACCGGCCATGGACTTCGTGTCCACGCATGACCGACACCTTTTCTTAGCCACCCTCTGTTACTCGAAGATGTGCCCTTGCACTCGCCCTGTCCTGGCTCATAACACCATCCCCCCGACCTGCCCACCCCCCACACTGCTTCAAGAATGTTGTTTCTGGCATCCAGATCTCAACTTCAGCTTAGCTCCTCAGAGAGACCTTCCTTAACCACCACACCTAATGCCCCCCTCAGACACACTAGCACATGTCACCTGGTTGTATCTCCCAACTGCTCAGGCCACTACATGGAAGAATTTCTCTCAATGTGCCTATTGGTGTGTTCTTTGTCCCTCCACCTGGAAGCTGATAGAAGCTGGGGTCCTGTCTGGGGCTTTCACAGCTGCTTCTCAAGGTCAAGAACAGAGTTGAGGAGACAGGAGCCATTACGCAAGCAGATCCTAGAATGTCAATGCAGGAAGGGACTTTCCAGGTCTTCTCGTCCCGCCCATTTATCTGACAGGTTTGGGTCACCAACGTGGAGGAACTTGTTCAAGACCATCCAGGGAAAGGGGCTGGCATGCTTCCCACTGTGCCAGTCATCCTTCCAGATTGATCAAAAAGCATGGAGGGGGGCTGGGGAGATAGCTCAGTTGGTAGAGTGCTCACCTTGCAAGCACAAGGCCCTGGGTTCGATCCCCAGCACCACAAAAAAAAAAAAAAAAAAAAAAAAAAAAAAAAAAAAACATGGAGGGATCCAAAATGCATGCTGGAAGAAGCCCCCTATCTGACAGCAACCCAACAGCCTGGCATGAGCCCCTTCCCCACATCCCACATCCCAGACATGCCCAAAGTTGGCAGAAGTCCTCTGTGCAGCTGGGTGTGTCTTCCCAATTAAACTCCCTCCAAGCTGACTTTCTGGGAAATTAGATTCCAGTGATCCACCCTGGCACCTCCCTCTCCTGCTTGGGAGCATTTTCTAAGATGAGCATGACTTCCAGTGGAACCTTTGTGCAGGATGGGAAGAGTTCATCCTCCTGGGGAGACCCATTGCTGAGACAGTGCTCTGGTCAAGACAGTTTAGGGGTTCACATTTGCAGCTTTGACTGCAGCCCAGATAACCACAAGGGGGCACCACTGAGTATTTCTTAGTCCCTTGATTTTGTTGTAAAGTGAACAAAATCTGGTGATTCTGGTTAAATTCTTAGGCTGAGATCTGCAGGTGCCATATCCCCCCAAACCACTTCTTCATGCCCAATGGCACAGGGATTTCTCTTCTCTCAGCATCACAGATGCCAGAAGTGAAAATTTAACCTTTAGACTCTCCCCTTACCCCACCAGCACGCACTTCCACTATCCCAAAGAAGGGGTTTGGTTGAACAGGGAGAAGAATGTGAGGCTGGAAAAGGATGCGGGAAATGATGGAAAGTGTGTTTTCCTGGATATACAGGACAATGGTTGCTCCAAAATTTAAGCATAGCAGGGGCTCTGGGTGAAAAATGAGTTAAAAAACAAAGATCTAAGACTTTTTGTGGAACTATGCTTGTATAGAAAGCACTTTTTGCTTCCTTAAATGATGTCATCCTAGGCAAAACCCTTGGCCATGTGAGGCTGGGGAGTGGGGGGTCACCTGTTCACCTATTATTTTGACCCTAAAGATGATTCCTCTAGTACCAGCATCATAGGGACAGAAGAATCATCTCCCTCTCATTGTTCAAAGACACTGTGACGCTGGCCAGAGAGAGGCCATGACCAGGGATTGTTCAGGCACAGAATCTGACTCAGGTGGCAGAGGAGGTAAGGTGGACTGGGTCTGAGGTCTAGGGCAAGATGTTGGGCAGTTGTGGAGAGAGATGTGGATGACTGATTGAGAGTTGTACAAATTTCTGGTTTTTTTGTTTGTTTGTTTTTGTTTTTGTGGTGCTGGGGATTGAACCCAGGGCCACACTCTATCAACTGAGCTATATCCCCAGCCCCAAATTTCTGTTTTTAAGGGGTGAGTGACTAGAAAAATCAGACTCTCCAGACCTCAGTGATTTTGGTCAGGAGAGGCTAGGTTATGCTGCAATAACAAACAATTCCAATATTTCAATGGCTTCACCCAAAAAAAAAAAAAAAAAAAAAAAAAAAAAAAAAACACATTTATTTCTCATTCAGGTCTATGTTCAGCTCAGTCAGCAGGGCCTCTTCTCTAGTCCCTTGGACACATGAGCAGCTGCAAGTGCCATGTTGACACATACTTCCAGAATTGAGGGGCAGAGAGAGCTCCAGAGGGCCTCCAACCTGAAGATAACCACACTTCCGCACATAACTCAGGCAAAATTCATCTTAGGACTCCACCCATCCACAAGAGGGACAGCAGAAGGTCTTCCATGTGTCCAGAGTAGAACTGGATTTCAGGGGCAACACTAACAACTACCACATCCAGAAGCTGGATTCTAAGGCTTTGCAAAATGCCCAATTTTTTCCAACCAGTATCTCGAGTCCAGATATTAGTCTAGGAATTGAAGGCAGAAATACAGGGCTAGACTGGGTGGTGAACTGAGCTGGGACAACCCATGGATTCTCAGCTGTTCCCCATCACCCAACACACACACACACACGCACACACACACCACACACCACAAAAATGAAATGAGAGCCAGATATGTTAGCTTTTATTGAACTTGCTGAGTTCAAAGACCAAAAAAGAAAAAGAAAAAAGGATTAGAGTGAAGTAGGATGAAAGAGAGTGAAGCTGCACACACACCCAGGGGCCTGTCCCCTAGAACTGCAGCTAGATATCCAGTTGAACTGGCTCTGACTCTTCCCCTCCCCTTAAAGGTAATCGGGGCAAAGAGAACCACACGACAGACCCAGGCACACATCCCATCTGTGTCCAGTTTCCAGGATCTTCTAGAGAAGGAAGCTGGGTGGGTTGGTCCTGAGGATGGAGACAAGGGGAATCGAAAAGCCACAGTAGGAGAAAGAGGGTGTGGATGGGGAGGACTGGGAAGGAGAGCTTGGAAACCCAACCTGGGCATCCCAATGGGAGGAGGTAGATTCCCACAAGAGGCTGGAACAGGAAGCTGCCCAAAGTAGGGCAAGGGGTACAAGGTTCCTTCCTTTTCAAGGGGTGTATTGTGCATTTGACTTCAGTTAGCGGCTTCCCCCAGACACTGTTGCCCTGATCCCTCACAGTTCGTGGCTCATTCATATGATGCCAGAGCCATCTTGGCTGAAAAGGTCCCCATATGCAGAAAAGAAGGTTCCAGCTGAGAATAGGGAGAATGGAAGGGTCTGGAAGACCCTAAGAAGCTCGACTTCCTCATGCTTGGATCCTCCTTTCTTCTGGGGTGATCTGAGGTGGGGGTTAGATGGAGACACTGTTCTCAATGAGGGGAGGGTCCAGGTAAGCATAGGGCAGTGGCAGCCCTTGGTTCCGCTCCCTGATGTCCTTTGAGATTTGAGCCAGGCGGTTCTGGAAGGTGGCAATGCTCCTGCGTGGGGCCTCTTCAGTGAAGTGTTCATCCGGGTAGGTGCCCAGAGGTCTCTGGGAAAAAACAGATGACAAGTGCGGATGATGTTCAGATGGGATGGAGAATAATGAAAGATCACATGTGGCAACATGCACAGTCACAGGCACGACCCCACGACAGCCATTGTGAACATAACACTTCAAACCACCACCCCAAATCACTGTATGCAGCCTCACCCTGAACAGCCTCCCAACACCCAGAGTCCACACAGTAGAGGGGACAGACTTGGAGCCAGTCAACCTAAATTCTGTGTTCCCTCTGCTGACCCTTCGTGTGTGACTTTTACTCTTTGAGACTCAATTCCTGAATCTGAAAGTAGATGGATTGAACTAGAAAATCTTTCAATTTCCCTTCCAGTGCCCTGAGCCACTCTTTAAAGTAGAAGAGCACAATCACATTCATCATGCAACTGAGATCAGCATAGACATACTTCAGCTAATAGACTCAAGAATACACCTGTTACCTCACAATCTCACAAAATTCAGCCCCTGAGGACAACCAGCATCTTGGTTCCAAGGCACCTTCAGAATCAACTAACATAATGGAAATTTTGCCAACACAATCACCATAACACTGTCACACTTTACAGCATGGATAACCACAATCAAGAAAGTCACAAGGAGGGCTGGGGTATTCGCTCAGTGGTAAATGCTTGCCATGTGTGCAAGAGGTCCTGGATGTGATCCCTAGCACCACAAAAGAGCAAAGAGAAAAGAAATGTTACAATGAATTTGAGTGTCAATTCCCTCCTGTGTGCAGGACTGTCCCTCCCTCCACATCACTTCACATACCAGTTCACCATCACAATGCCCAGGCCCAGCATCTGACCTAACCAGCAGACTCTTCCTGCCTAATATAACCCTCATACAAGATAGCTGTCAATGCTACTCGTGGGGCTGAGGTTGTGGCTCAGTAGTAGAGCACTCGCCCAGCATGTATGAGGCCCTGGGTTTGATCCTCAGCACCATGTAAAAGTAAAATTAAGGTATTATGTCTTCCTACAACTAAAATTAAATAGAAAAAAATATTATTCATGTTTTTAAAATAATTTTTTGTTTTTATTGCTCTGATGAATCCCTTAAGATCAATGTTAAATAATAGCAGTAATAATGGGCATTACTTTCCCATTCCAGATTCTAATGAGGAGACCTCTACTATTTCATTATAAGTTTTCCCTCCCTCTATCTCCCCACCCCCTCCCCTTGCTAGGGGAGGCAAGTGCTAGCCAAGTGCTTTATCACTGAGCTATATACCCAGTTCACCACCTTTTTTTTTTTTTTTTTCGTACTGGGTATTGAACTCAGGGGTGCTCAACCACTGAGTCACATCCCCAGCCCTATTTTGTATTTTATTTACAGACAGGGTCTCACTGAGTTGCTTAGTGCCTCGCCTTTGCTTAGGCTGGCTTTGAACTCTGGAACCTCCTGCCTCAGCCTCCCCAGTCACTGGGATTACAGGCATGCGCCACCCACCATTTTCTTAAACACATTTTTATCAAAATCCCTTCAGGGCGTTGCATTTTACACTGAGTTTTTATTACAACAGTTGTTCACACTGATCAAATGCTTTTTTCATCATTTATTGAAATGATTATATGGTATGCTTCTTTGTTGATGTAACAAATTATATTGCTACATTTCCTAAGGTGGAACCAACCTTTCATTCCTAGAATAAGTCAGACTTGGTCATGGCACATTATTGTTTCACTATATATTATGGCCTTCATTGGTTGATATATTTTTCAGATTGTAGTAGCTGAGTAGAAGGAGTTTATAATTTCATTTTCTTAATGACAGCTAACCTCTAAAACACTTTACATGAACCATTACAAGGATACAACAATCTTTAAATCAGGTACTCTTATCATGCCCACTTTACAGATAAGGAAATTGAGGCTTAGAGAAGCCAAATTACATATTCAAGGTCACATAGGTGGTAAGTGTCAACTTGCAACTGGAGCCTTCTAATGAGACCCTCTTCCCTTTCTAAAGATTACTGCCTTTGGGGGCTGGGGTTGCAACTCAGTGGTACAGTGCTTGCTTAGCACATATGAGACACTGGGTTCAATCCTCAGTACCACATAAAAAATAAATAAATAAATAAAAGAAAGATATTATGTCAATCTACAACTAAAAAAAGTATTTGCCCATCTTGGAGTCAGGGTTCTATAATTAATTCAGTGAAATTATTCAGAAGCTTCCACCTTTCTCCACGCTTTCAAGCAGTCTGAGTGACTTAGAAAATACTTGTTGAAAGGGATCAGATCTTTTACAAACTTTTACATATAAGTCTGGTTTTCATCTCTTCCAAAGTTTCAATTGCTTATGTTCTCCCAAAAAAATCATTCTTTTCATCTAGATTTCCAAGTTTGCTTACATAAAACTGTAAGCAAATATATCAGCCAACAAAGACCAATAGTGTATAGTAAAATAATAATGTGCCATGATGGAGTCTACTTTATTCTGGGAAGGCAAGGTTGATTCAGCCCTATGAAATAGTGATGTAATTTGTAACCAGTATTTTCTTACTGTTTTAAAAACTTTTGTATTCCCTTCCCCATTCCTAATGTTGTATATTTATGTTCATTATATTATTGGTCTTTTCAAAGAATCAGTTTTACATCTTATTTGCCAGACTGATATGCAACTTCTAAAACTATAGATAGCATAGTCACCAGACAAGCTGAACACAAAAAATACAACAGGCTGGATTCAAAGGCTGCTTCCTAGCTAAGTGATGTGGAGCAAATTGCTTAATATCTCTGAACCTCAGGTTTTTTCCCCCATAAATGAACTACCATCTATTGAACATTTATATGCCAGCACTGTACTAAGCACTTTAAATATAGCTACTATTTGTTTTGTATTTTTTTTCTTATCTTGTACATTCTTTTTTCATTTTAGAAATGTAAAGCAAAGTGATCTTTTTTTTTTGTAAGATTCAAGGTATTTTATTAACGGCTAATATAAATAGTAAGATAGCTCAATTAGATTACCAAGTACAAATTCAACATATAAAAATCAATAGTTTACATATATTCAAACAATCTTTTGGAATATTTAATGAAAGAAAAGGTTTCATATATAACAGTAACAAAACCTATATTAATATGTTTGTCAATAAAAATGTGAGACCTATTAAAAATTAAAATTAAAATACCACTGAAAGCAAAAAAAAATAGCCTTTCTACAAATAGAAGGACCATATTATTATGTAAATTAATTTGTAAATTTAACGAAATCTCAATGAAAACAGTTGTAAGCTATATCACCTGATGCTAAATTTAGTGAAAAAAAAAATGTAGAAGTGGGACCTGCACTAAAACATTTTAAGGCATTTTTAAAAGCCTAAATAATTTAAGAGTATCATACCTGTCTATTAGCAAAACAAAATGCCCAGAAGTAAGTACACTCAGATACATAAAGAAATTGAATGTATAAAGATGACATCATCTCAAATCACTGGGGAAAAAGAAGTAGTCAATAAACGTTATAGGGATAATTAAAATAATATCCCCCTGCCTTACCTCATTTATCATGATAAATCCCATATGTACCAAAGATATTTTTTAAATAACACAACCATGAAATGATATGAAGAAAACTTGAAATTTTTTTCTTTACAAATCTGTAGTTAACAAGAACTATCTAACCTTTCATGACTCAAACTCCCCAAGTTGTAAATTATTTCCCTGGTACTTTTTGTTACATAAAAATCAATTTTTTATGGAAAGAAACATCATAAACAAAACAAACTTTTGAAAAAGACAACTAAGGGAGATATTTCAGTTCATATCACAAAGAGCTATCCTTCCTAACATGTAAATTGTGTTTTGTATTTTAAAAGAGTGTGCACAAAGTATCTGATTTAAAGACTGAGACATGATGTATCCTCAGTAAGTGACAACTGTTGTTATTGTTGTTTTAAATTTCTAGGTTAAACTTCTGACTCTCCTATGAGGAAGGAACCCTCTACCCTTATCCTCTTGCCTACTTATCCTTCTGGGAACAGAAAGGGGGCAGGATTCAGGGACAAGTTCTTGCCATTCCTAGGATAGGAGATGGTTGTTTAAAACTTGCTATGAAGGGCTAGGGGTGTAACTCAGTGGCAGAGTGCTTGCCTAGAATGCTTGAGGCCCTGGGTTCCATCCCTGGCACTGAAAAAAAATCATTCTGAGTCAGTGGTTGTGGCACCTGCCTGCCCTACCTACTCGGGAGGCTGAGGTAGGAGGACTGCTTAAGTCTAGAAGTTCAAGGTCAGCCTTGAACACAGCAAAACCCTGTGTCCAAAAACAAACAAATATAAAACTTTCTAGGAAGATAAAACATTTGCATTCTTTCTGGCACCAAATGGAATTAAGCATGAGAAAAAGAAGATGCTCACGTGTCAAAGAACTTGTGAGCAAGACCAGGAAGGCAGAGTCATGAGTGATTAGGCATTGTATAAATGGCAATGACAGCAGTTGGTGATTAAAGGGCTGCTCATCTGGCCTCTGATTCTTAACTGCCTCCTCTCTGTCTCCTTACTCCACAATTGTCCCTGTCACCCATTCACATGGCGACAGAAGCACCCTTGCTGAAGCAAATTGAATCATGACATCTTTGGTTTAAAACTCTTGAGTGGCCCTCTCATTGTCTTTTATCCTCTAAATGAATATTCTGCAAAGACCCACCTTCCTCTCCACCTGCCATCTTGCTGCACTAAACCATAACGATCCTACAAACACACCAGTGGAATCTCCCCTCTACTCCTTGCTTGTATCCTTCCCTCTAACCAGAAACCAACCCTGCCCCTTCTTTGTCTATTTGTCCCACAGATTTTGGCTTCAATGTTGCTTCCTCCAAGAAGCTTTCTTGGGTTCCCCTCAACCTGTAGGCTTCCACAGAGCCCTGTCCTTACTCTGTCCCTAAACTGAAAAGCTTGTGGACAAGGCTCATGGCTGCCCACCAGTGTCTGGCACACTGCTCAGGAAGTACATGCTAAATGGAGGAGTTCATATGTGTGTACTTCCTACAAACACTGTGATGCCCTTCTTCATTTACCCATATGTCTCAAGTAGACCACAGGTTTCTTAAAGAAGGAAAGTCTCACTCAACTTTAAATGCCTGGTACCCAGTGCTGTGCTGACATGTGGGAGGTACCCAAACATTTTTGTTTAATGTTTAGGAGAATGCATGAGTAATTGATGGACCAGGGAACAACTGCATCCACGGATGGATGATGGATGGATTGGTGGATTGGTAAACTTGTGAATTGGATGGAAGTTATACCCCAGCCACTAAACTAGTATTTGCTTTAATGTCTGTCTTTGGGGGGAATCAAGTATCATTTTCTGAGGAAACTAAAAGAACCTGAAGAAGTTCAGTAGTGTGCATAAATCCCAGCATTTAGTCCCCACCTCAGAATAGCCACTACCACCTCCTCCACTGTCCTGGCCCTGTAAGACCCATCCCCATCCACACTACTATACACACACCTGGTCCTTGGGCTCTTGGCTGACCAACCAGAAGAGGAGAAGGTTGTTGCAGGTGATGTTCACTTCTGGGAGGGTGTCCAGGTAACTCTTCAGGGTGGTGGTCCCCTTGGTCTGAGGTGGGGGCTGCCTCATGGATGAGGGGGCATTGGGCATCCAGGCCCCAAAGTCATGCTATGGAGAACCCCCCCACACACCCCAGTTGGATCAGCTGGCCAGAAGATGAGGACCAGCTCCCTCTTCATCATTCCCGATCCCGCCTCCACCATCCCAGGTCTTGCAGTTGGGAAATTAGGGGATTGTGGAAAGTCCCAGAAGTGGAGCAGGAGCCCAGCTCACCCGTTGTCATTCCCTACCCAATGTCCCAGGACTGGGTGGGGTGAGTCACCAGGGAGGGAGGAGGACCCAGAAAGTAGGTAATCCTAGAAAAGGGCCTTGGGCTGGCACGCCACAGAGCAACCTGATACTCCACCTGGTCCAGTCCTGACCAAGACAGGAGCCCACAAGTTCTACTCCCAACATAACTCCAACTTGAGTCTCCATTGTAACCCTAGACCCAGCTCCACCCAGCTACCACCCAGCACTGGCCCTTTACTCCACCCAGTTGTCACTCTAGCCCCAACCCTGATCATAAACCCACCCAAACCTGATCTGCCCATGCTTTCAACCTGAACTCTGGCCCCAAGTCCATTGCCAAGACTAACAGACTTTTTATGAAGCTTGCCCTCTGCAACCTTACCTGCCCACTATTGACAGCAGCATGCTGGGCGGAACAGTTGAAGATGATTGCAGTGAGGTACTTCACCAACTCTCCTGGTGTGCACAGGTGGCTTGGGAAGCCTGGGTGTGGGGATGAAAGGAAGAGGGTAGGATAGGGAGGGACTGGATTCCTAGGAGCAGCTGAGGTCAGGAGCCCATTGCAAATGGAGAGTAAGGGAGTAAGGACTTGGACATGGACCACAACTATCATTAGACTAAGATTTGGGATGGGATAAAGTTAGGGATGGCCATCACCAAGGTCTGTTGTTTCTGAAGGGGGTCTAGATAGGAGCTACATACTGGGATTGGACAAGATGATGGATGCTTGGCCAACAAGGTTTATGATGAAACCAGGTTCAAGTCAAGCACCAAACTGCCTCTTCCTGACCTCCAAGACTCTGTAGCCCATACTAGCACTTAATGATTTAATTTACTCAATTTACCAAGATTTGTCCAAAGCACCCCAGAATGGATCATCTTCTGCTTCGTAGCAGAAACAGATGACTACTTAAAAACACAGAGTGATGAAAGAAGAAAGAAATATCCAAGGCCAGAGTTTGACTCTTGGAAGAGAAGACAGGTAGGACAGAAACAGGCACTGGGGCTAGAGTGGTTAGGAGAGACCTTCCTGGAGGAAGATAAGGGGCCTCCCCAAGTTAAGGGACGGCAGAAGCTGGGCACAGCAATGTGTGCCTGTAGTCCCAGCTACTCACGAGGCTAAGATAGAAGGATTGCTTGAGCCCAGGAATAAAAGGTCAGCCTGGGCAGCATAGCAAGACACCATCTCAAAAATGAGTAAATAAACACAATTTGAAAAGAATTAGCAAAGATGACCCAGGTGCAGTGGTGCATGCCTATAATTACAGTGACTCCAGAGGCCAAGGCAGTAGGATTGAAAGTTCAAGGGCTGTCTCAGCAACTTAGTGAGACCCTGAACAACTTAGTGAGACCCCGTCTCAAAATAAAAAAATAAAAAGGGCTGGGGATGTAGCTCGGTGGTAAAGTGCCTATGGGTTCAATTCCCAGTACCACAAAAAAAGGCAAGGGGCAGGGTGGGAGGGTAGCAAAGATGAAAGCCCTGTCAGGGTTGGAGGGAGAAGAGCTCAGCCCTATGTCCTTCTGTCTGTACTGCACTAACCTAACCCCAGTCTGTGGCTTTGCCCAGCTCCCACTCACTGACAACTCCCAAATTCACATTCCTGTCTCCTGAACTTGACTCAGTAGTGGGCATAAATCTGTTGCTGATTCCCTGACATCCCCCTATCCCTAAGGCACCTCCAACCTAACCTCGCAAAACCAAATGCTTGACTCCCCTGACCCTCCCTCAGTGGCTCCATTTCAGCACAGGAGATTCCGCACCTGTGGGTTTAACGAACCTCTAATCGAAAATATTTGGAGGAAAAAAAAAAAAATGCAAACTTTTTTTTTCTTGTCACTATTTCCTAAGCCATAGGCTTATGACAACAGTTTACATAGCATTTATACTGCATTAGGTTTTTTTTTTTCTTTTTTTGGGTGCTGGGGATCAAACCCAGGGCCTTCTGCTTGCAAGGCAAGCACTCTACCGACTGAGCTATCTCCCCAGCCCCATGCATTAGGTTTTAAAAGTAATCTAGAAATGATTAAAGTAAATGGGAGGATGTGTGTAGGTTCTATGCAAATACTATACCGTTTCAGATGAGGGACTAGAGCATCTGAGGATTTTGATCTCCCCGGAGTTTCTGAAACCAATCCCCCTTGCATATCAAGAGATGACTGTACTCTATCCAGTTTCCCAGGCCAAAATGTATGCACTCGCTCCTCTTTTTATGTCATATCGTACATATCAGCAAAGACTTTCAGAATCTCATCTCTCCTCCCCAGCTCAATCTCCACCACTACCCAGTTGCCATCATCTCTCTTCTGGATGAATTCTGCTACTTTCACTCTTGTCCCTTATAGTCTGTTTTTCACATGACAGCCAGAGTGATCCTCTAAAATCATAAATCAGAGGCTGGCAGTGTAACTTGGTCGTAGAGCACTTGCATAACATGCACAAGGTCCTGGGTTCCATCCCCAGTACCACAAAAAAGAAAAAGAAATCATAAATCAACTGACGTTGCCTAGAACCTTCGACGGTCTTCCCCTCTCACCCATCTTATTGGCCCTACTGGATCTGGCTCCCATTCCTTCTCTTTTCCTTCTCAACTTTTCTTCTTCTCACTCCAATCCAGCCACAAAGGCCTTCCTAATAGCACTCAAAAACACCAACAGGCTCCAGCCTCAGGGTATTTGCATTTACTACACCTCTGCCTGCAAACTTTTCTTTTTTTTTTTTTTTTTTTTTTTTTTTTTTTGTACCTGGAATTGAACCCAGAGGTGCTTAACCACTGAGCCACATCCCCAGCCTTTTTTAGTTTTTATTTTGAGAGAAGCTCTCCCTAAGTTTTGTAGGGCCTGGCTAATTGCTGAGGCTGGCTGGGAACTTGTGATCCTCCTGCCTCAACCTTCCAAGTAGCTGGGTCCCACTGCCTGCATACCCTTATACCAATTATCCATAGAACTAGCTCCACCTCTTCCTTCACGTCTCTATTAAGCGTCAGTTCCTTGGCACCCATATGAAATAATTTCCCTAATGCTGTTTTGTTTTTCTTCCTAGCATTTGTAACCACCTGACATATTTGTTTGTTGATTATTTGAATCTCCCTGAAAGAATGTTAAGCTCCATTACAGACAGGATTTTTATCCGTTTGTTCACTGCTAAACTCAAGCGCCTAGAACAATGCTTAATAAAAATTAGGAGCCCAGTAATTAATGGTTGAATGGAGTGAATGCATGAGAGAGTAAAATGCCTGGGTGGGACAGCATAGGGCATAAGCAAGGAGAGGGGACATAACTGAATATGAGGCTGCTGCAGTGTGCTGGGGCATGGGATTTCTGGGCAGTATTTCTAAGGACTAGTAGGCATGGCCTGCTAAGGAGCAAGGGGTTGGGAGAGGAGGAAGTGGTTGAGAAGCAGCTGCCACCATGCAGGAGCACCAATGAGGTCTGGGACTTGGGTGATAACAATGGGAAATGATGAGGACAATAGAAATTAGCCACCCAACAGAATTTAGGAAGACAAAGAGGGGAACATGAGCAAACAGTGATCCAAGGTTTGGAGTCAAGCTGAGCAGAAGAAAGAAGTTGGGAGGAAGGATTGGGCATTCACCTGAGAGGGGGTGGGAATTTCCTGAATGTTCTGTGCCTAAACTTGGAGGCTGGCAATTAAAAAATTAAGCAGAGGGCAGAGTAGCTATGGGGATTTTTCTGCAGTTCATATTGTGTATTTTTTCTTCTCAGAATATGGAATCAAAAGACTAACAGTCAAATAAGTGTGTTTTACTTTTAAATATATGAATCTAGAATAGGCTTGTAGTAGTTGGAAGAGCTATTATCAATCTGAATGTAAGAAATGAGAAGCATGTTTAATAAAGTAAGATAGGTGACTTGAACTGACAGTAATTAGATCCCAGTCTGGTTTCTTTCTTTCTTTCTTTCTTTCTTTCTTTCTTTCTTTCTTTCTTTCTTTCTTTCTTTCTTTCTTTCTTTCTTTCTTTCTCTCTCTCTCTCTCTCTCTCTCTCTCTCTCTCTCTCTCTCTCTCTCTCTCTCTCTCTTTCTTTCTTTCTTTCTTTCTTTCGTACCAAGGACTGAACCCAGGAATGCTTAACCACTGAGCCATATCCTTTTCATTTTTTATTTTGAGACAGAGTCTCACTAAGTTGTCTAGGGCCCCTTGCTATGTTGCTGAGGCTGGCTTCAAAATTGTGATCCTCCTGCCTCAGCCTCCTGAGCCACTGGCATTACAGGTGTGCACCACCATGCCTACCTAGTCTAGTTCTTAAATAGGAAAAACAAAAACAAACAAACAAAAAACAGCCCCCGATGGGGTGGGGAAGCAGATCAGGGCGACTCAAGATCAACACTGGGTTTGCAAAACACAAGAAAGGTCACCTTTTAAAAAACCCAAGTGACATGTGGCTGTCACCACCTTAACCTAGAAATCACTGTTGGCATCACTACTGCTGAGACAATCTGACATTAAGCGCCTCCCAGGATGATGTAATGCAGAGGACACAGCATCACCTGAGAAACAGTCTTGCCAAAAATGTGCAATCCTTATTGTAACCCTTTTTGTATTTCTTCCAGTTTATAAAATACACAGGAGACAAAGGAACAAGATAAATGAAATCATGAGGAAACAATTAGAGAAATTCGGAAGGTGAAACACTGTGCAGAACAACTAGTCTGGGTTCTTCCCTGAGTCCATGTATTATGATTTTAAAAAGCAGAGGGGAAAGTGGTGCCCTTATGAGTTAAAAGAAACTTTAGAGTCAAAACTAACAAACAAAATATACCATGTGATCCTTGATTAATTCCTGAATCAATGGGATCAACTGAGGGAAAACTGAACTGGTGGGGAAATTTGAATGTGGACTAGATGTGGGGTGACATTGGAAATTATGGTCAATTATGTAGGGCTGGGGGTGTAGCTCAGTGGTGCAGTGCTTGCCTAGCATGAATGAGGCCCTAAGTTCAATCCCCAGCATGGCAAAATAAAGAGAAGTTAAGACAGTATTGTGGTTTTGAAGAAAAATGTTACATTTTAAGAGACATTGACTAGGGTGAAATAGGATGACTATAATTTACTTGCAAAAGCTCCATCAATAAACCAAACAACAGATTAATAAGAAAAGAGCATTGTTGAATCTGGCAAATGGGTAAATGGATGCTCATTACACTATACTCTCTACATTAGTGTATGTTTGAAAAGAATGTTTTGTTGTTATTATTTAAAAGAAAAGAAAGCATGAGCTGGGGATGTAGCTCAGTGGCAGAGCACTTGCCTACTATGTGTGAGACCCTAGGTTCAATCTCTACTACCACAAGGAAAAGAAAGAGAGAGAAAGAAGCTCCAAGTCCCATCCCAGGTAGAACTGCAACACCTGTCCCTCCATATGGAGAGCCATCTGAGACCACCTCTTCTCTCTGGGTCTCCACAGACAGGAACTCCACTGTGTGGCCACCAGAAGCACTAAACCAGCTGAAGCTACATCCCTGCTGAGAGAAGTCTCAGGCTGGGCTGAGGAAACTGGAGAATGGACATTGGAACTGTTTTAACCCAAGCAAGGCCAGAAGTTTTAAAGGGATGACTTGTAATTTTCATGTACTGGTCTTAAGGGTGACAGTGAAATACCAAAAAGAAAAGTCCTTCTGAGTTGGAGAATATGGAATTTCTGAAAATCAGCTACAGAAAAGAAATAGGAGAAGGGCTCATTCCATTACAGAGGGATAGAAAGAGGAGTCAGAGAGTCAGGACAAGCCAAGTTCTGGGATGGGAAAACTGCTGGGACTCAGAAAAAAGTAGGAAGGTCAGGAGGCCAAATCCTCCCTGGAGTTAATGGAAGATTAAAGAGATGAGGGTGGTATGGGGCATCTGCTAGGCATTGAGTTAAGGAAAGGAGGCTGAGCAGGACCATTGGTGTTGGTGGTTCTGAGAGTCCTCTCAGGCAGTTCCAGAAGATGGGAGACAGCTAAAACTAGGGGACAAATGTCAATGAGGAGTCAGGCAATAGTAAGACTAACCCACACCATGAAGAGGTTTGTGGCCACAGGAAATGAAGAGACATTGGTGGTTGGAAGGAACACCTGTCAGGACAGGCATGAGAGAAGGTTCTAGAATCCTTTTAAGTCAGAGATGGCTCCTACCACTATATGTTGCACATTGACAGAGTTCAGCATGTGGAAGTGAATGGATTAGTCTGCATAAAGGTGGAAGAATCAGATGGGCACAGCAAGGCTGTGTCCAGAATTCTGCCTCAGTAGGCTTCTCTGTCTCTATTTTCTCATCTGCTAAGTGGGACAGTAATAAATAAGAATTTGTTCATGGAAGTGGGGAGGCCAGGATCATCAAGAACCTGGAAGGGCTTGGGGTGGGGGTGGGGACAGATGGGATACCTGAGCTCTCCCGGTTGAGGAACGCCTGAGCAAAAATCTCACCGACCCAGGCCTGCAGTTCCGAGTCCTGCTGCACCGATGCATCACTGGGATAATAATAGCCCACGATTTCTGAGACAAAGCTGCAGGAAAGAGATGCTGATGGCCCTGAAGTGACCTTGGGGTCAAGCCTGACCAGAACACCAAGGCCAACTGCTCCTTAGGCTGGGGAAAGGCAGGCTGCCAGAGTCCATTGAGAATCCCCGAGTGTTGGGGGAGCTCAGTGGAGACCCGAGGGCCCAGGATTCCCTTAAGTCTCATTCCTGTCCTGAGTCACAAAGGCTCTGAGCCGCCTTTCTGCACAGGGTCCTGGGGGAGAATGCACTAAGGAGAGTCTGCCTCACGTTGCATCCTCCTCCTCACTAAGCATTCTGGAGGAAGCCTGCCTGCCTGGAGGTCACAGCCATCCTGAGTTGTTGGACAAGGTCTTGTCCCCTGACTCCTCTGGACACCTCCCCGCTCTTTCTCTTCATCCACTGCATTCACGACACCCAGTCCCTCTCTACCTGCCATTTCACAAGGCACCCCAACTCCAATTCCTACCCTTGAGAATTCCCTAGAATTCTGAAAACACCTGGAATCCCCAGTCCCAAGGGCCTCAGTTGCAACGAACACAGGGGCCCCACACTGCCCAGAGACCAGGAGCTGGGTCTGGAGGGGCTGCCGGTTTGGGACCGCACCTCTCAATGGCCGCCCAGATCTTCAGACCATCGTCTCTGTAATAGTAATTGGGGATGGTCAGGACGCCACGGGCCCGCAGACTATCCGGAAGGCAGAAATTGGTGTAGGTGAAGTGGGCCAGACCCGTACTCATGAGGTAGAGGAGACCGCGTCTCCCGATGGACGTGACCTGCAACATAGCACCCAGGCTTGCCCAAACCCCACCCCAGGGGCTAGCGACTCGGCCTAGGAAGGGGCTTCTGAGCTTGGCCAAACCCTCCACGACCACAGATCAGGCATCCCTGTGGGCCTGCCTGACACGGACTGAGCAGGTTGCAGCCCTGATAAGTTCAGAGGAAAGATCCTGAGATTTTTGATAACTGAAACTATGACTTAAGAGCCAGAGAGACCTGAGCCTGACGGGGCGCAGTCAGCTGAGGGTAGTGCTGGGGCCGGAGGTGTCCTGCCTCCGAAACGAAGGCTTGGGGTGGGGGTGGGGTCTCAATGGGGACCCCCAGATCCCTACTGCTAACTGTTTATTCCACTTTGAAATTCTGTGAGAGGATTGGCAGACTCCGACCCTGCTTATGAACCCGACAGGGCTTAAGAACCCCGTGCAGGTTGGAGACTGCTGAGAGGGGCGGGGCTTGTGGAAAGAAGCCTGCCGGGTGGCGGAGTGGTCTCTGGGGCCTAACAAAGCTTGTGGGTGGGGCAAAGCATACTCAAGGGTGGGGCCTCAGGGCTGCGGCAGGGAGGCTGCACCTTGTCCACCAGGCCTTCTGGGTTGAGCAGCGTAGCCCTTGCGATGGTGTTCACCTGCAGGGTGTAGCGAGTATGGGGAAGCAGGAGCTGCGAGTGGAAAGAGGTCACATGAGCCGAAGATCTGCGGGGAAGGCCGCCCAGGCCCCGCGCCCTTTGGCCCTGTAGGAGGTTGATACGAACCTTGTAGACTGGATGGCAGAGCGGCAGCTGACGTAGTGTGGCCATGGAGAAGGCCTCACACAACAAATGCGTACACAAAAAGTGCGTGTTGTTTTCGTGCACCAAGAACTCAGAGTTACGCACCCATGTCTTGGCCAACAGCCAGTCCCAGTCAGAGTCAGTGGGCAGAAAGATGGGGCTATTGGGCCCGGGGGTCTGGCTGAGCTGCACGGAAGAGTGATAAGAAGGCAAGACTCAAGACTATCTGCCCCCTGAGGCCCCACCCTCCAAAGCCCCAACCCCAGCTCACCTGGATGGCCAAGGGCAGCAGCGCCCCCTGGGGGTTGAGCCACAACAGGCAGAGCGGGGCCGCCACGTACTGCTGTCGCCCGTTTAGACAATGGACTGGGGCCTCCTCCAGGATCCAGTAGTCCGCTAGGAAGATGTTCCCTCTCTGGAGAAGGCGCACAGAGGCTTAGTGTACCCTCCCCACCGATGCTCTGCTTCCCTCTCCGTTCTCTACCTCAAGGAGGAGCTGAAGTCCCCATTTTCGACCTCAGCAATTCTTGGTGTCTGAGCTTATGGCCAACGCTGAGTACCGCACCCTTCTCAGAATGTCCGGAATGAGGTCCGGGTGAGTCTGTCGTTATGCAATCTCTCACCTGGCCTCTCAGCTTGGACAAGTCAAGCGTCCTCTCCTCCTCCCCCCCATACCTGGTCCTTCCCACTCTCTCAACTTAGATGTAATTCCCTTCTGAGATCTGAACTCTATGTATCCAACAACAGCAAAATCAACGCTCAAAGAGAATTAACCAACCACATCTCTAACCTTCTCGACAATGCCTGAGGGCTTAAGTGCCCTAGAGAGACTGAATCATTGTTATTCCCACACTCTCACAGCTCCCAGTTCTTCACAATTATTCCTACTACCTCTGGTGACCCTGCCATTGACCTGTTCTAAAGCAGTTTGCTCTCAGCACCAGGGATCTTGAAGTCCCCCAACAGTTCTCAAACCATCCCAAGTCCATCTGGCCTTTGTCCATATCTGTTCTACTTGAACAAGGTGCAGGGTCCAGGACTGCACAGAAGCTGAGGTTCACAGGCCTGTCATTCCATCCTTAACTTCCACACACACCATGGCAACCCACCCATGTCCCTCCTATCAGGCCCACTGCTAAGTTCCTCACCAACCTCTAACTCTGCTTGCAGGCAGGTGTCTGGTCCCAGTAATGGGGCCACCATGTCATTGGTGACTGGCAGCTTGCTGGGCAAGCTGGAAAGGCAATGGAGCATAACAGGATTGACGCCATTCAGGTACTGGTACCCAAAGAAGTTGTCCTCACACCAGTGCTCTGTAACATACTCTGGGGGAGCAAGAAAAGGGACCACTAGGTCTCAAACCTACTTCCCTAGGTCCTGGTCCTGCCCAGCCCTTGCTCATCCTTAGGTTTTTCTTCCAGTGACTCTATGAGGTAGGTATAATTACATCTTCGATTGAATGCTAGATACAGAGGGTCAGAGGGATGGAGTAACCTGCCCACTTAAGTGGTAGAGCAGGGATTTGAACCTAAGACTTTCTGAACCCAAAGCTCAGAACATCTTGTAGTAGGAGTAAAGAAGTGAACTGTGTGCCCCTGATCAAGATCAGAACTCTTTAAATGACCATGAACCTATTCTGGGAAGACAGTGTCCCTCTATTCTCACTTCCCTATTCTTATCTCCTCCTCAGAGGAGGTGCCTGGGTTCCCCAGGGGAATGTGGGAGATACCACAGTGGAACCAGGAGTTCCTCCCTCTTGAATCCAGCAGTTTTTCTGAGAGAACTGGGAGAGGACTGTGTCCCAAGAATGGGAGAAAGGGGTCTGAATGGGAGGTAAATTGAAGGATGGCTTCCCCTCCCTGGCTCTCCATACCTGAGGTGAAGGTCTTGTGGCACCAGAAGATGTTCCGAATGTCATCCAGCTTTTTCCAGGAGCCCTTACGGTCCAGCAGCCCTCGAATCTTCATGCCCAAGGACCTTAAGGATGGGGAAGGTGAGAGTGAAGCCTGGGGTCTGTTGGGGGCCACTGTGCTCCTGCCTGGAGAGAACTGACAGATTCATTTCCCAAAGTAGAAAGTGCCTAACAATCCACATGGAAGAAAAGTCTAGGTTTCAGTGAGGCTCTACAGCCTTGGAAGTGGGGGGGTGTGCCTGGTTCAAAAGCAAACATCCCTCGGAGGGCTGCGAAAGTGGTGCCCTGGACCCAGATACAGAGAAGTCATGCTCACTGGTACTTTGGTCTGGTCTATTTAACCTTCCTTCTTGTCCCAGACCCTCATTGGCCTCCCTCTACCTACAGAACAAAGCTCCAAGTGCCAAGCCTTGGTAGTCCATGAAGCTCCCCATCAGCCCGTTGCAATCAAACTTCCCAACTTTTTCTCTTTCCTGGGCTCAAGTGATCCTCTGGCCTCAGCCTCCTAAGTGTCTGGGACTATATGCATGGACCACCACACCTGGTTCAAAGATTGACATTGTACACTGGATTCATAAAAGTAGAACTGGCAAGCTGAGGGGACTCTGTAGATGTGTATACTGTTTGAAATTTTTTTATGGTGAACATCATTTTACAATCAGGAAAAAATGCTTGAAATTAAATTCCCCTACCTCTGAGCTTCATTCAAGCTGGGCCTCTCCTTAAAAGTCATATCCTACATCTCTACCTACTATGAGATCTAACTTCTCTTCTAAGTGCATCTCTGATGTGAAGTCCTTATGAAGTCTTGCCTGACCTCCCCCAAAATATGCCTTAGATCTTTCACAAAACACCCACCACCTCCTGCATTATCAACATACTGCATATTTATATCACCCCCATTAGACTGTGAACTTCTTAGGGCAAGAGTTGGCTCTGTATTCCCCAAAATACCCACTTTAATAAGCACTCATCAAGTGGGCTGAACCAAAGGAAAGGGAATGGAGTGTGGAACAGGTTGGCTTGTGGCAATCAGTCAATAAGTTAGGCTGTGTAAAGACACTGATGTGCCCTGAAGAGTGTGAGCAACTGGGGAAGGCAGAGGAGAAGGAAGAATTCATGATCTGACAGGACTAGGGACAAGGCCACCTGGACTCACTAAGTGCTTGCTCACTCATCCCACAAATATTTGCTCAATGCCTGCCAATCCAAACCCAGAAGATGAGAAAAACTAGCAGGAACTCAATCATGAAAGTAGAGGAGGCTAAGTAGGCAAATAAAGGAGAAAAAATGGGTCTTCCTTCATTAGGGTTTGCCACAAATGTCTTTCAAAACACCCTGAAGTCACCCTGTGCTCAATTCCCTGTAAACTCCTGAATGGAGCAAAACACCAGCTATCTCATCCCTATAGACCACCTCTGAGCCCCAGAATGGTGGTTCCCTTGGTCTCCTGGGCCCTCTTCTGTGTAAACCTGCATATCCATCTGAGAACCAACTCAAGGACTCTTTCTGTCTTCCCCTGTGCTCCTCTGGTCCCTTATCCTACCTGGGACTCATTAGGTGTTCTCGTTCTCAAGCCTGAGCC
Organism: Sciurus vulgaris; assembly: GCF_902686455.1. Lineage (NCBI taxonomy): Eukaryota > Metazoa > Chordata > Mammalia > Rodentia > Sciuridae > Sciurus > Sciurus vulgaris. Next base: position 53,799,716 of record NC_136463.1, on the reverse strand, counting down.
AGAACTGCCTGCACACTTTATGCATTTCAGACACTCCAGAGTGTCTTCCCCTGCTTCTATACTCCCTTCCATCTGTTTCTTTTGTAAGAATCATCCTGGACACAGAGGTTCAAGAGGTGGAGGCCCAGCTCCTTGTCCTGGCCTCCTCTGGGAAGTCACATACAGCCCCTGCACAGTGACCAGCTGAGTCTCCTGCTCCCACCCAAGCTATTGGTTCACAGTTCCCAACCTAGGTTTGGCAGGACCTACATATTCTCCCCTCCTCTCTCTCCCCAGCCTGCTTCAACCCCACCTCTTTCCCCAAAAGGTGGGGAAAATGGATTTGGCTGACCCCTCTACTCTCCAGGAACCCAGAAGGTTAACTGGATTCCAGTCACATCACACTTAGAGACCCAGCTATTGACTTAAACTGCTGACTCCTTTGATGGCTAATTAACTGCATGAATGCCTCCTTAGTGACCTATGGATTCCTCCCTCCAAAGACTGTCTCTGAATACTGCTACTAAGGAACATCTATTGAGAGATTATTATTTGCTGGGTATCTTACTTAATGCTCCTCAAAATCTATGAGGCAGGGATAATTTTTATTTCCTGTGGTCCTGGGTATGGAACCCAGGGCCTTGCACATTCTAGGCAAGAGCTCTACTGCCTGAGCTCTGTCCCCAGTTCTTTTTCATTTTATTTTGAGATACAACCTCAAGTTGACCAAGCTTGAACCAATGATCCTCCAGCTTCAGCCTCCCAAGTAGCTGGGATTACAGGTTATGTGTCACCATGCCCAGTGTTATGGTCATTTTACAAGTGAGGAGATTCTATAGAGACTAAAGTGGAAATCAAGGACCCATAGCTAGAAAGCATTGGTTATAGGATTTGAGTCAGAAGTAGTCTGGCTCCACCTCCTTAAAGCTTAAGGACTGGGCCTCTCTGTCCAGTATGGTCCCACCAATAGTCTCTCAGTCTATGCTCTACTCAGAGTAGGTGCTCTGAGATGGGTAGAGTTGGCAGAGAGTCGGGAGACTGAAAGGTAAGGAAAAGGGAGTCAGGGGACGGGAAGAGGGAGCCTAGGATCAGTGGGAGATGAGAGAGGTAGATACTGGGGCAAAGATGTAAGATGTGCATCAAAGGGATGGGGCAGAAGGGACAGTGAGCAGGAGTGCAGAGAGGGCAGTGGCCTCACGCAGGGATGATATTGAAGATCAGCGAGGTGGTCTTGGTGGCTGAGTATCGAATATTGGGCTCCATGTGCAGCAGGGATGGGATGTCAATTTTCATGGGGAAGCCAGGCAGGTACCGATTCCCAGGGCTGTGGAGAGATGGTGGAAGGAGGAAGGCTGGAAACCAATCAGTAGAACCTGTCGCCCATTCCCCTTAATTACCTCGCTCAGTCCTGACCCCAGAGTCCCCTTGTCTCCCCTCACTCCTAGCTCCTCCCTGGCCCTCCCTGCTAGATCCCTCAGGCCCATCTCCAGTCCCCCTCTACTCCTGATTCTTGAATGAAACTGTATTTGTTATAGACTCCTCCTTCTAGGGCTCCATCCTCCCAACAGACACTCCACTTTATGCTCCTCCACCTCCTTCCCAAGCCTTGGCCCTCACCTGTCACCCTGGTCTACACAAGGTGTCATTTTGGTTAAGGCAAACTTCTTGTCTGACTCCATGTCCTCAAAGCTGCTGACATCCACCATTCGGGGGAAGCCAGGGGCATAGATCTTCCAGCTGTCCAGGGAAAGACCAGAAGTGGCAGATCAAGCATGGGATAAACAGAAGCCTTAGCTTTTAAAAATATGACTTCAGTTTGAAACTCCAGACACCTCACTTTTTGGGCAGGTGACAGAGAATTGGAATTTCTCAATGAAGGCCCTGGACTTTAGATCAGGATAACATTTTTTTTCCCCAATGCTAGGGACTGAACCCAGGGCCTCAAGCATGCTCAACACATGCTCTACCACTGGGCTAAATTGCCAGTTCTTTTTATTTTTTATTTTGAGACAGTGTCTCCCTAAGTTCCTGAGACTGGCCTTGAATTTTCAATCCTCCTGCCTCAGGCTCTGTAATCACTGGGATTACAGGCAGGTGCCACCATGCCTGGTTTGGGGTTAGATTTAAATGAGGTCCTGATCAGAATTGGGCCCCCAAGGTTAAAACTGGTGTCTGATTAAAGCTTAAATCAGAATACAGATGGGGAAAGAAGTCAAATTATGTCACCCTCACCGGTAGCATTCTTGTCGGGCCTGAAGCTCTCGTTTCCTGTGATCCAGAAGAAGGGGAAGGGAGTCTTGACAAATAGTTCTCGCTGTAGGGAATGAAAATTGTCCTTCATGTAAGTCTCCTTTCAAATACCTCTCTTACAAACATCACCTGCACCCCCTAACACCTGAGCCAAATTCCAGAGCCACCTTCATGTGAGTCACATGGGGGATGCTTTCATGTTCTTCATGCATTCATCAGGGATTTGAGTCAACTACATCCCCAAATTAAAACTTCTCTAACTTTTTGCATGTTTGTCTCATTTCTAGACTGTAAGTTCTTTGAGGGCAGGTCACACTGTACTCATTTTTTTGTATTCCCAGCATCTGACATGGCCCCTATCACTATGCATATAACAGGTACTTGGGAAACAACTAGTGAACCCATATATTTGTGAAATAATGGATGTGCTGTGCTGAAGGATGGCGGTCCATAGTGAAGTCTCTGAGGAGCTCACTATGGGCCATGGGGTAATGTTCATTCAACTCCCCTTGACCTAAAATGTCCATCACTCATCCCTGACACTCATCTCAACAAACAGAGCTGCCTGGTGTTTCCTATGTGGGGATGCCAGCTCAGGAGAGACTCAAGCCCAATATCCTTGAAAGGACCCACAAATTCAACAAGGGATCCAAACTCACCCCTCAGGGACTTCATTCATTCCCTCTAGAGAAGTTAGAAGTAGGGGACTGGGCCTCTCCAGCTACATTGTCTATACATTCAAGGTTTCTTCACCTATTGAAATCTAATTAGCTTGCTGGTTCCTTCTAGGTTCCAGAAAAATTATCTAAGAAAATACAGATGGAAGCTGTGGAATGCAAACTGCCTAGCTGTGTGTGTCTGTAAAAGTGTGTGTCTGTAAAAGTGTGTGTGTCTGTGTATGCCTGCAGAGGAATAAATATTGCCCAGAAAGCCTTTGCATTTCAGGGTGTTAGCAGCACATTTTCAGAAAGCATCTTCATGGGAGCACAGTTCCTAACCCCATGCCTACGTCATACATCCTGTACTTGGGAGACACCACCCTTAATCCCAAAAGACATTTTCTGGAGTACAGAGCAGCCCTGGCCTCTGGCCCACCTGTTCCTGGGCGCAGTTCCACAGTGCAGTAGCCCTCAATCCACTGATAACAGGGAAAGTGGGCAACAGTGCCATCTGGGGCAGTGACACTGATGTGGCTGCAGTACCAGGAGTCCTTGCGGAAGAAAGCGTAGCGCTCCTTGTGAAGTCGCAGCAGCAATATCTCACCCAGCTCTGCTGGGCAGCGCACCTTGTACTTCTGGACCTGGGGTGACCAAGGGAGCAAACTAGTGAGAGGTAGGTAACTGTCAAGGCCAACCTTGCAGAGTTGTAAGGTGCATCCACATCTCCACCTGTGCTGACTTATAAACCTGAACTGCTGCTGACCCATGCCATTCCTTTGTGAATGAGGAAGAGGCAGCCCTTCATCCAGGGAGAAGCAGGGGATATGTGAGCAGAGTTGGCGCTGGATTTCCATAGCCACCTTTATTAGTGGGACATGCTAATGTAGGCCACCAGTGAATAACCTTGAATCTGCTCTAGAGAAGGGGAAGTCAGCTCAGAGAGGGAAAGAAACTTGCCCAAAGCCCACCCTCAAATTATGGGAGAAGCCAGGGAGCCAGTGAAATTCCCCTGATCCCTCTGCCTGTACTCCTTCCTCTCTACAGTCATGCCTGGGTGAAATTTGTCATCCCAGAAAAGACAAGGATCTCAAAAGAAATGGTGACAGGTCAGGGTGAGCATCAGGCGTTCAGCAAAGATAGCTGAGTCTAGCAGGGATGAACCTCCCCTCCCCTCGTTCAGTGTCGACTGTGGGCCCTTCCCTCAGAGTTTTCTCTCTCCTTTGTACTCACCGATCCAGAGGCGAAGTCCCTGCCAACTCGATCCAACCTCTGCTTGGGACTCTCACCACACGTACCCACCAGTGTGGCAGAGATGTTATCCAGTGTGCCCGCCTTCAGGTAGGGACCAGTGGTCACACACAGGCGGTACACTGCCATGGTGGGAGGAGAGAAGGAATGCCCCCGGCAACGCTGGCCACAGCAGCAAACGGCCTGGAGGAGGTGACCGACAGACACGGCAGAGTGGGCTGCTGAGCGAAGGACTAGAGGCTAGGGAAGGGTAGGCCTAAGGAAGGTCCCAGCTCTCTCTGGGATGCTCCTGGGTCCTCGCTCACCCGAGTTTCTGGCTGGTGGATCAGACTTCCTCTCCCCGCCCACAGTCTTGCACCCTAATATTTGTTTGCTTGTCTCTGGCACAGCCGGTCCCTCTGGCTGGCTCACCCAGATGAATATCAGGAGCCTGGGTCCACTGGGAGGGAGGAGATGATGCCTGTATCATTGGGACTCTACTCTCCGCCTGGTCAGGGACTCGACCGACGCCCTGGGGCCTTTGTCCACCCACTCCTCAATTTCCTCCAAAACCCTTTTCTCCTATCTCCCAGACAGAACTGAGCACAGAAAATCCGAATTCCTACACGTGAATCATCCATATGAATCACTCACTATACACAGGTGAGCAGCACTAGGTCATAAATCACACGTGACTACAACCACATGCAGGTGAGTCGCAGATGCATCCCAACATTGCACACCACCGGGAGGTCAGTAACAGCTCTGCTGCCACTCCGCACACTCAACCTCTCCGTCTCCTGTTTTAAGCACGCCCGATCTCAGTTTCTACCTTGGACAAGGGCCGGTGTAGAGAATGAAATAGTCCTAGTACAAGGCATCTGGAGGCCTCAGGTGGCATTCCTTTCGCTCCAGGTCCGCCCTCAGATTGCCGGGCAGTGGGCGTGAGCCCAGGAGTCCGAGATCTCCAGAATCCGGGTCACAAGGGCCAGCGAGGAACCTTTGCTGGAGGAAAACCTGTAACCCGCAGCGGCCCCGCGCGGCCAGTCCCGGCATCATAAGGTTTCAGATTCCACGAAGCTCCAGCTCCAGTCCTAGCCTTCACAGGTTTCTAAGGAAGGGAGGTGAAAAAAGTTCAATCAGCAGCAGATGAGCCACAAGTACGTGTCAGGGTTCTTTGCTCAAAGGCACAGAGTTCTTATATCATTATGCAAGCCTGCGCTTTCGCATTGGAAACCTCTTTTAGAAAAGAGAAGGGAGCCTCACTAAGAGCCCGGATAGCTCAGTCGGTAGAGCATCAGACTTTTAATCTGAGGGTCCAGGGTTCAAGTCCCTGTTCGGGCGTGCTTCCTTTTTCCCTGCATTAAGAATGCTTTCATTTTGGAGCACAGCTATATAAATGTTTTTATTTTGGAGTACAGCTAATGTGTAGTTCTCCTTTGAACAAATCAATGGAAAAAAGTCAGAAAAATACAGGGATTTATTCTCGAGTCGAAGGAGTGACAGAGAGAAGGTAGAGAAAAGTATATATACACATACGTATGTACTTAAATTATCTAGTAAACCACATCAAAGAGTAAAAAGAATAGGGTGAAATATATTAATATATTTTACTTAACCCCATATTCCAAAATCTTATTTTAATATGTGATTAATATTTCTAAATTCTTAATAAAATTTTCTTATTTCGTACAGCCTTAAGCTTTAGAAGTTGACAGTACATATTAATTAATATCTCAGGTGCTCAATTAATTAATATCTACCCAAATCATCCGCGGTTGTTTGGTTTTCTGACAAAATAGGGTATTAAGTAATGTATATAATCCCCGAAGAAACACCCAACACCGAGGTTCCATGGTGTAATGGTTAGCACTCTGGACTCTGAATCCAGCGATCCGAGTTCAAATCTCGGTGGAACCTTACCTTTTAGGTTTAGTTCCGGTTTTAAAATCTGTTACATTGTTTGCTGATTTCGTAGATAACATTCTCTTGTGACCAAGAATCTAAAAACAAAAGCAATTTACGACATGGTTCTCTGAGGTTTTCAAACAGGATAATTAGAGCCACTATTAGGGACCATTGAAGATAACGCGGTATTATTTAGATATTTTGGAAGTTGTGCTAATGTTGAGATAAGAAAGTTATACTTGTGAACGGTATCAAAATGAAGATCAACAATGAGGAAAGGGTTTACACAGTTTGTCAGGTCTTGGCTTGGGGTATACAGGGAGACCCAGTATCTGCCTCGAATATCAAAGAGAAAAGTCATAGCTAAAACGCTGCGCTGGTCCTTGTAAAACTAGAGTGCCCAGTTGGTTCTTAGCACTATAATCTGGTAACCTGGACTCCTAAGGGGAAAAACTCTGGCCTGGCAGCGGTGGGATTCGAACCCACGCCTCCGAAGAGACTGGAGCCTAAATCCAGCGCCTTAGACCGCTCGGCCACGCTACCTGCATAGAGAATTGGAGTCCTCGTCGTCCTCCTAAGAGAAGAGTAGGAAAATGGGGCTAAAAATGGTAATACTGAATTGACTAGTTTCCCTTTTCACATTTAAAAATCAAGAATAGGGAACCATCGAGCACCTGAACTGCATCGTAGAAAATGGCAAAACAAACCAAAAGAAATAGGGACACAGAAATTTATAGAAAACAAGTTTATTTGATAGGGGCCACGTGGGAGTGGAGTGCGCCTGTGCTGGAAGCACTTTCCAAGCGGGCAGCCGAAGCTCTACGCTCTTTTGCTTGCTCCTATTTGGTTGCTTTCCCACTCTGTTTCTGGAATACTCGTGCGCCCTCACTCCCCCCGAGTTCACATGCTTTGTTTAACCTACTTCTCCCCACTGGCCTCTGAGAACCTAACCGCATGCTCCTAGCACGCCCCGCCCAATTTCCTCTCAACAACACTCACCCACCCCACTCCTTCCCCATGCTACTACCCGTAAGCTGCGAGACGCCACCGCCCGCCAGGTGGCTCTGTGGCGCAATGGATAGCGCATTGGACTTCTAGTGACGAAAGAGCGATTCAAAGGTTGTGGGTTCGAATCCCACCAGAGTCGGTTTTATTTCAACTTTGTTTCTGTTTTTCTTTATCCGGTCTTTTCTTAAAGGTCCCCATCCATTTTCCCCTGCCCTATCTCTGCGTTTTCCTCTTGGTTTCAGTTCCAACCTCAATATCCGCTCTGCTCTCTTCTTTACTTACCTGTCTGCCCCGGAGCTTGGGCCTTGGAGAGCAGGACTGGGGGTGGGAAACAGAAGGGAAGGGAAAGTGGGCGTGGACGCCGAGATAAAGGCAGGCCCCCGGCTCCGGGACACACCGGGATTTAATAACCACTTTATTCCATGCACTAGGGACTCGGGAAGGGACTGGGACTGGGCTGGGGAAGAAAGGGTACAATCCTAGACGCGGGGTTGGGAGCAGGGAAAAGGGACAGGAACCAGGGAAATATATATTTATATAGATACTCTAATATAGACCACATTTCACCCGCGCGCTGAGCCCGCGCGCCCCGCCGCCCTCCCCAACACCTCTCCCGGACGCCCGGGTCCCTCTGCTGCCCTCCGGCTGGAGTCTCTACCCCTCCCCCAGCCCCCGTCCCCACCCCACCCCCAAGAGCTCAGGGCCAAGGTCTCCAGAAAGCGGGCGGTGGGAGTGGCGGGGCCTTAGGCGCCCCGTCTTGTTTGTAAGGCGGCGGTGGCGGCGGCAGTAGTCCGGTGAGGGGCGCCGACGCGCCGGAATCCCAGGCGCGGGGGGAGCTGAGGGATGGGGACCAGGCACAGCGCGGACTAGGGGGGCCCTGGTGCACTGGGGGGCGCTGGTGCAGCGCGGGGCCAAGGGCTGGTGCGGCGGGGTCCTGCGGTGGGCGCGGCGCTGTTGGCCTGGGATCTACTGACTCGGGCCGGGGCGGTTTGGGGCGCAGGTAGCCGTGCAGCGCGGAGAAGAGCTGGGCGCGGGCGGCCGGGCTGGCATCGTGCGCGAAGGCCGCCAAGCGGAGCAGGCACTCGCGGAAGCCGGACAAGTAGCAGCTGGCGAGCGCCTCGGCGTCCTGAGCTGGGGACCGGGGAACCCCTGGAGCCGCGGCGGCGGGTGCGGCCGGCGGGAGGACAGGCGGGCAGGGCAGGGGCCCAGCAAGGGTGAGGGAAGGGGCGGGCGCAGAGATACCGAGGTCAGACGGGCGCATAGAGACAGGAAGCCAGATGAATGTATAGAGGGAGAAAATGACAGAGACACAGAGACAGACACGCGCGGGTGTTATTAACCTCGCCTAGGAGCCGAGTCTGCCACTCCCCAAGCCCACCGTCCACCGTAGGGCCCGCCCCAGCTTGCCCGGCCCGAATCTCCGGAGGTCCTCCCTCCCTCCCTCCCTCCGCTACCCGACCCCGGCGCTGTACCCGGGGGCTCCACCCGGCTTCGCTCCCTCAAGTAGCCCACGGCGAACTCCAGTATCTCCGCTTTCTCCAGCTTCGGGTTCCGGAGGTTCTACAGACGGGAGGGGAGGGCGCAGAGACAGAAAGGGGTGGGGAGAGAGGGGGAAAGTGGCAGGGGGAAGAAGGGAGGGGCGGAATCGGGAGCTGGGGGTGCTCCCGGAACGCATTTGCGCGCTGCCCTTTGAACGCGCGACCGAATGTGGAGTGAGATGACCAAGAATGGTCCTGTCCCACCCTGAGACGAAACTGTCCAGCCCCAGGGGATAGAACCAATACCCAATATGTGAGGAGATTTGAAACAGCAACCCAGCGAGTGAAAACCACCGGCAGAACTGTAGCTGGCTGATTTGGGGAAATGTATGGAAAGGGGACATTTAGAAACCCGAGGGTGAAACTGACCCATCCTGGGAGCGAAATTCACAGAGCTTGAAAGAAAACTTACAGACCCGAGGGGGTGACGAAGAAGACTGCCCTCTGAGAATGAGAGGGGGGTCTGGGATGGAATTCCAAAGACGGGGCTCGGGTCAGGATGCCTTGGGGCCACTCCAGCCTTACCGCCCCCCCGCCATCCCAGTGGGGAAGCCCTGGGGCATGGAAACGGGTTGCTTGGGAGTTCGGGACTGGTAGAGGGACTGACCTGGTCCCGGGTCCGCTCCAGCAGCAGCAGCCTCAGCTCTTCCAGGCTGCGGTTGATGCGGTCCCGGCGCCGCTTCTCCACAAGCGGCTTGAGCATCTGTGACCAGCGGGGAAGGGAGAGCGGGCCCACCGGACCGAGACTCAGCGCAGCCGCACTGGCGTCCGGATCCCGCGGTTGGGAGAGCCCCCTCCCACCCCTTGCCCCAAACCCCAGATTGCCTAGGGCCGAGCCCATTCATTCCATCTCCGCTCCCCCTCCCAACGCCCCTAGGATCCGCTTCTGTAGCTCGCCTCCTCTCTCTCCCGGATCTTCTGCATTCTCCTCTCTCAGTCCCTCCTCCCCTCTCTGTGTCTCTCCTCTTTTCTCTCTACGTCTCGATCTCGTGCGGTCTCTCAGTCTCAGTGGAGAACTTTGGAGACCCTCTTTGCGCCCAGGCAAGTGGGCCGCACGGTGCGGGACTCAGAGCTGGCGGCCCTGAGTGTAGAAAGGGAGACACCTAGCGCGACCGCCCCTCCTCCTCTCCCTCAAACCCGTCTATGCCGCCACCCTTCTCCACTTGCTCCCCCTAAAATCTTCAGCCGGGTCTCGAACCTCTGGAACCAAAAAACTTTCTCTACAGAACCTCATTGGGACAGTCCGGCTCACATCTACGTGGAGCGAATGCCCATCCTCTCCTCTTTTTGTTCTACCCTACGCCCTTGTCTGCGTCCTCCTCATGGTTATTTATTTATTTATTTTTCAAATTCTGCCCCCTCCACGCCCTCAGGCCGTAAGGTGCTGACCCCTGTTACCCAGGTCCCAAGGACTCTGCTTCTGCCGCCCACTCAGGTCCTGTTCTGACACTATCTCCTTCATACTTTGCAGCTTCTTTCCAGTTCCTGGGTCCCTGGGTCTCCTGGGCACCTCTCCTCTTTCAGCTCTGTGTTCCGGCCTCACCACTGACCCACGGTGTCAGGGCCCAGGTTCCCTGGCCTGACCAAGGACCTCTGCTCCAACCCCTCCCGCCTCTCACCTTGGGCCCGTCCCTATTCTCAGCTCGATCCCGGGTGACCATTGCTCCTCCGGACCCTGGCGCGGACCGGGTCTCTGCTCGTCTGGATCTTTATATCCCGCCGCGCCGGGGTAGGAGGGATAGGATACGGCCCCGCCCCCTTCAGCACCTGGATCCCACCGGGGAAGGACCCTGGCACGAGGCTCCCGGAAAGACTAGGAGTGAAAGGGGGAGGGGAAGGAGAGGAACTGGCCTGGGAGTGTGGGAAGTGATGGGGGAATGAGGCACAGGCTGTTATAAGAACCATAAGGCTGTATAAAGAGGCGGGACCCAGCTGAAAGGAGGAGGCTATTAGGGGGAGAGGGAGTTTAAGTAACTTAGGACAGATCTTACTTAAGGATGAAATTCGGAGTTCTAGAATTGCAGCTTTTTTGTAGGTTCATTGTACCCCCACTAACACTGAAACAAAAGCACTCCTCAGCCTCCAAGCTGAATATTATACACCTTCCCCCCAAATACCCCTCCTGCTCCATATAGGGAGCAACCCAATTGTGCTGGGTCCTTGCATAGCAGTGGAACAAATGATCTGTTCTAAATCAGTTATATTCACTTCCCCAATATCTTGTGCCCTCATTGTGCGCATGGGCCACTAGTCTAGCTTTAGACAGTTCATATGAACAAGAGGTCTAGTTTATCCCTGCAGATTTAGTGAAAAAGCAGCCATTATAGAAAATGAAGTAGGTACTCCGAAAAAAAGGATTTCCTTGAGGACGACTGGACTGAGGGTGGACAGGGGTAACTTCAAAGAAGATTCTAGTCTTTAAAGTATGAATAGGAGTAGAGGTCTTTCCATTTACAAGTATTTAGTTTAAAATTAAACTCACTGCCCGGACACCTTACACAAGTGTGTCCAAGTTGCCTGCTTCTGGAGGCCCCTCCTGACTGGAGCGGGAAGTCTTCCTAAAGAGACAAGAAAAGGATACAAAAGAGGAAATCAACACCTACCTCAAACCAAGAGCATGACTCTCTGCAGAAAGATTGGCGGAGACTTCAGGACGAAGTGCCTGAGAAGATAAATCATAAATGTAATGGGTCAACAAGAGTGACAGTGACAAGGACACAGGAAGATAGCTGTGGGCGTCAGAGACAAGTGGGGCTGACTCCAAACCCTTCCAGCGCCCCTCCACATCTTGGTATTTTCGCGGAGCCTGTCTTGCCAAAGCCCAAGCATGAAGGGGCCAAGACCTTGAGAAGGGGGCTTCCATTTGGAATCAGGGCTCCCCACCTCCCCAGTACACCCTACTACCCCCTACCTGGGCCAAATGGGAACGCAGATGTATGGCCCCATCCGCCCCCGCGGCCCCCCTCCTTGGGAACCTGGGCTTGGGTTGAGTTTTTCTCACCTGCACGCGAGGCTCGGGGCGCGGGGCTGTTCGCACCCGGGTGTGGGGCCGCCCCTGGCCATATGGACTGGTTTTATGGCCGGGTGGCCGGATCCAGGCGGGAGGAAGAATGACCCGTTCCACCCATGTTAACCATTAGGGGCCACTCCTTCCTTCCCTGAGCTCTAGGCCTAGTTTTCCCGCAGCCAGTTTCATCAGTCTTTTATAAGCTCAAATAGGATGATCAGAAAGCACAGCCCTGTCCGCATTGGTGGTTCAGTGGTAGAATTCTCGCCTGCCACGCGGGAGGCCCGGGTTCGATTCCCGGCCAATGCAACGTGGTTTACTTTTCTCCTTAATTACATTTGATGGTAATTCTAAATAAGTATCTTTCTTTAAACTTTTAAACCTACATAAAATGCAACCTCTGATTCTCTAGACCCCGATTCCGCACGTCCTCACGCTGCCCACCCCTCAATCAGGGGATCCTGCTTCCTCCACACCAGTCCCTCCGCCCCTGGCCAGTACCTCCAGAGGCATGACCCTGAGAAAGGACTCTGCGCTCGGATCCCCGCCCCGGGGGTCCACGCGGCCATCGGCGGGGGAGGAGCGAGGTCTCCCCGCCCCCCTCACTCTAAATCTCTTTTTTTCCCCATGTCTCTTCCTTTCGCTTTATTTTCTGTTTCCTAAAGCGCGCTTCCTTTTCCCATGTGCATGGACGTCGAGCCTTTTTTTTTTTTTTGGCTTTCTGGTCTCCGAGTGTCTCACGGCGACTCTCTGCATCTCTCACGTTCTTTCAAGGTTTCTCAGCGATTTTCCTCCTCTTGGCGTCCTCAGTGATTTCTCCGGTCTTTGCGTCTGCGTCTCGGTTTCTGAGATCTCTCGTCCGGTCTCTGGTCTCTCTCATTCTCCGTCTCTGGGTCTCTCCGGAATGTCTCGTCGTCTCTCCAGATCTCTGTAGCCTCCCGGGACTCTGCGCTCCCACGCTCCTGCGGTAAGCCGGGAAGCTCTCTTGCTCGCACCTCGTGGCTCCTAACACCTCCCGGTCCCGCCCCTTCCCGGCCGCTTTGATCCCGCACGCGTCGAGCTGGCGGGCGGGCTGGCGGGCGCACGGCCACCTGCCGCGGCCACTTGTGAGCCGGGACAGGGGCGGCCCGGGTCTCCCGGACTAGCGGCGCTAGCTTTCCGCTCAATTCCCGCGGGTTCCGCCTCCCTCCGCTTCCCTCCTCCTGACAGTACCTCCCGCTGCTGCCGGGGCTTCTGTGGGCCCAGGTTTCTGGTTCTTTGAATCTGGGTCCCGGTCTTTGTCTCTTTGTGTGTGTCTGTCGCTGTCTGTCTCTGTCTCTGTCTCTGTCTCTGTCTCTGTCTCTCTCTCTCTCTCTCTCTCTCTCTCTCTCTCTCTCTCTCTCTCTCTCTCTCTCTGTCCTTTTCTTCCTCTGCTTTCTGTCTCCTTCCTCTTTCAGCCTATTTCATTTAAGCAGAGGTCTGAGTCTCTGCCTGGATTGTGACAGTAACAGGCAATATACTCTCTTCTCCACTCTGAGCTGTGACAGTGGCCCCCAGAAGGAAATTGTAAAACAATCTGGGCTTCTGTATGTCTATAGGCGCAGCTGCTGTATTTATTCACTCAGCTGACATTTATGCAGTGCCTCTTGTGCGCCAAGTATTGTTAGGCATTGGGAGTACATTGGATCTGGGCTCCCCTGAAGCTTACATTACAGTGGAGGGCGGGGTGACAAAATAACCAAGAAGATAGAAAATATAATTTATGATGGTCATAAAGCTGTGGAGAGTGGGGGACGGTTGATGGTAATGAGTTGAGAGTGCGGTACTAACTTTTGTCCAGGTGGTCAGAGACAGCCTCTATGACTAGAAGATAATTTGACCCAGCCATGAATTCAGGCAAAAGGAACTGTAAATACGAAGTCCCTGATATAGGAAATGGTGGGAGCTAGAGAACCTGGGACAGAGAATTTGAGAGTGGCAGAAATAAGATGGAAGGGTCAAGCAGGGCCCATCACACAGAATTTTGGAAGCTTCCAGGGAGTTTGGGTTTTAGTCTAAGTACAATGGGGAGCCTATGGAGAATCGTCATCAGGAAAGTTATATTTTCCCTTATGTTTAAAAGATCACTTTGGAACTGGTTGGGTTGTGCAAGCCTATAGTTACAGGTACTCCAGTTCCTGGGCAGCTTTGGCAATGAGACCCCTGAAAAAAAGAAAAGAAAGAAAGGGGGGAAAAAAGAAAGAAAGAAAAAGGCTTCCTAACCATGATCCATCATTCTTCAAGAAAGGGGAAGAGTTCTCCTATTTGCCACACACCAACCAACCCCACCTCACTATGGGAGAGGGTCTTCCCTGCTATCCAGGCTGATTTCTCCACTCCCACTGGGTCTACCCACACCCTTGGGTCTAGATTACTCCCATCAGCACCCAAAGTGCTACAGATTGAGGAAAAAAAAAGATATGAAATGCTCATTCTGAAAAGTAGAAAAATAAGTTTCCAAGGCCTTTAAGAGAATAGGCTTTCTGAGGGTTAAGAGCTCATTTGCACTATAAGACCAAGAATTTCAAGTGCACAGGCCAATTCACCATGAAATTAATGAAATCCAGGATCTCTCACACACTCTGGGAGCACTCCAGCAAGCTCTTAACCAAGTCATAGGTTTCTGTAAATTTTTGCAAACATTAGATATTTTAATTGCAAGTGGTAAAGACCTATCTTTTTCTACTCCAGCTGCCCCTTCATTGCATTTTCCCCAATGTGTTGGAGTGGCTGTGTCATTTTGGAGTTCTGATTATGGGGAAGGTGAGGTGGGAAAACATCAGATGTGCAGTTTCCTGGGATATGTTTGTGATTTGTAGTTATTCTCACATTGTTAGGTTATGGTGTAGAAATGGCTTCCTGAATATTCCTGTCATCTGTGCCTCTCTGTTAGGGTGCAGGGCCAAAAGGTACATGTTATATGAAAATGTCCAATTGCTCTTAGCACTCTAAGTACCTAGGTGGTTAGAGGAGTAGCAAGATTTGAAATATTTAGAAGCAGCATCTAGTCTTTGGAATGTGCAGAGATGCAGTCAGTTAATTAATACAAGTAAGTTGTTTTTCTGGACTTTGTAGAAATTTTCAGCTTTTTATTCTTAATTTATTATCATTATCTTTTTTTTTTTTTTTTTTTTTTAGTACTGAAGATCACACCCAGGGATGTTTTACCCCTAAGCTACATCCCCAGCCCTTCTTATCTTTTATTTGTCTCACAAAGTTGCCCAAGCTGTCCTCAAACTTGCCATCCTCCTACCTCAGCCTCCCAAATTGCTGGGATTACAGGCATGCATCACCACACCTTGCTATTATTATTGTTGTTGTTGTTGTTGTTGTTATTACCAGGGATTGAACCCAGGGTTGCTTAACCACTAAGCCACATCCCCAGCCCTTTTTTATGTTTTCTTTTGAGATAGGGTCTTGCTAAGTTGCCTAGGGCCTCACTAAATTGCCCAGGCTGGCTTTGAATTCATGATCCTCCAGCCTCAACCTCCTGAGCCGCTAGAATTACAGGCGTGTGCCACCGCATCCAGCTCATTATTATTATTATTTTAATATTTTCAGTTGAAAATGGACACAATACCTTTATTTTATTTATTTATGTGGGGCTGAGGATGGAACCTAGTGCATGTGCCTCACACACACGCAAGACGAGTGTTGTAACCACTGAGCCACAACCCCAGCCCCACAATACCTTTATTTTATTTATTTTTATGTGGTGCTGAGGGTCAAACCCAGTGCCTCATACATGTGAGGCAAGCACTTTACCATTGAGCCACAAACCCAACCATTATTATTATTATTATTATTATTATTATTCATTTTGGTACTGCGGATTGAACTTAGGGGCACTCAACCACTGAGCTTACAACCCCAGTCCTATTTTGTATTTTATTTAGAGACAGGGTCTTACTGAGTTGCTTAGGCAACTTGGGGTTGCTTAGGCTGGCTTTGAACTCGTTATCCTCCTGCCTCAGCCTCCCAAACCACTGGGATTATAGACATGTGCCACCACGACCGGCTCATTATTATTTTTGAAGAATACTTTTTTTTTTTTTTTTTTTTGCGGTACTGGGGATCAAACTTGGGGCCTTGTGCTTGCGAGGCAAGCACTCTACCAGCTGAGCTATCACCCCAGCCCCCTCATTATTATTTTTGATACTGGGCCCTGGTATGTTGCCCAGGCTGGTCTCTAACTCTTGGGCCCAAGAGATTCTCTGACCTTAGTCTTCCAAGTAGCTGGGATGACTGGAGCATGCCATCTCACCCAGCTATTTATCAGCCTTTTAAATTGATAAATCGTTGTGCTTTTGCTTCATTCTAAATACTACTTTTTGTACCTGTTTGTATTTTCTTTTTTAATTATGTAACCTTCAGGCCTTCAAAACCTAGAGCTGGGGCTGGGGTTGTAGCTCAGTGGTAGAGCATTTGCCTAGCATGTGTGAGGCACTGGGTTCCATCCTCCACACCACATAAAAATAAATAAAATAAAGGTATTGTGTCCATCTACGACAAATATATATTTTTTTCTAATTTTTTTTTTAACTTAAGAAAACCTAGTGCTGCTGCAGGGTGAGACAAGTTGAATGGGCTGGGTAATCTCAGGTCCAAACACTGCCTATGAGGATGCCCCCTATTCCTGCCCCCAGCATGTCTCTGTCTGAGGGTATCTGTTGGGGAGGGCATTTCTAAGTGGGTTTGAATGGCTCTGTTAGCAAGGGCCTCTGCCTGTAAACACAGTGGTCTACACATATTGTATCTACATACACAGTGGTCTTTTCCTGGCTGCCCTCCAACTGTAGTCTGTACTGGGACTTGGGAAGGGGAGCTGGAGTCCCAAATGTGCTAGGGCAGCAGAGGGTGGGAAGGAACAGAGACAACTGGTGGAGTGATCCAGCTTCCCCTCTCCTACTGTGCTTCTCCTCAAGCCTGGGTTTCAAGGCTGTGCTCCTCCCTCTTCAGTTCTTCAAAGGGAAGGCTAGTTTCCTGGGACCCCCTGGGTCCTGGCTAGAAGAGTCTGAAGGGTTGGGTTCTGGGGGTTGGGGACTGAGAAGTAGAAGGACCAGTCTTCTGAACCAGGGGCTGAATCCAGAGAGATCTCTAGGCCCACAAGGCAAACTCCTGGTGTTCTGTCTCCCTCCTCTTGCCTTAGGTGTCAAAACTAAAAGAGGAGGGCTGACAGAGTGGGCTCACATGTGATCCCAGCTACTGGAGGCTGAGAAAGGAGAACTGCAAATTCTAGGCTATCCTGGGCAACTCAGAGAGACCCTGTCCTGCCCCACCCCACCTCCACCCCACCCCCGCAAAAAAAAAGCAAGTCTGGGGGTGGGCTGCGCTTGTAGCTCAGTGGTAGAGCGCTTGCCTAGCATGCATGAGGCACTGGGTTTGATTCTCAGCACCACATATAAATAAATAAAATAAATGTTCATTGACAACTAAAAAAATTAAAAGAAAGAAAAGGGCTGGGGGATATATCTCAGTGGTAGAGCCCCCTGCTTTCAACCCTTAGTACCAAAACAAACAAAAAACCTAAGGAGACCCAAGCAGAATAGAAGGGCCAGAAGTTGTTAAGTCTCCTTCTACCAAAGAACCCTAACACTTTTTCTTTTTTTTTTTTTTTTTGTACTAAAAATTGAACCCAGGGGTGCTTAACCACTAAGCCACCATGTCCAGCCCTCTTTCATATTTTATTAGAGACAGGATCTCACTAACTTGCTTAGGGCCTTGCTAAATTGCTGAGGCTGGCTTTGAACTCATGATCCTCCTTCCTCATCCTTCAGAGCCACTGGGATTACAGGCACTCTTTCTTTCTTCAGCACATGTTTATAGGGTGCATACTGTGTGCCTGACTCTGTTCTAGGCCCTGGAGAGAGAGCACCCAACAAAACAGGCAATGTTTATGGGCCATGCATTCTTGTACAGAAAACAGTCAATGCACAGTATATAAAACGTACTATTTGGTGTATGGGAAGTGCTATGGAGAGAGAAGTGGAGAGTGAGAATTGTAATTTTGGATGGTCTGTTTCTGGAAGGACTCATAAAAAAGTGAAATTGAAGAGGTGAAGGATACAGGTTACAGGGATACAGAGATACTTGGGAAAGAACATTCCAGGGGTAGGGAACTGCTAAGCATGAAGAACTTGAGATAGCACTAGGCCTGACTTGTCAAGGAAAAAGGGAGCAGCAAGCCGGCTGGTCAGAATGGGGGGAGGTGGCAAGTATAGGAGTGGTAGGAGGTGAGATCAGAGAGATGAAGTGGGGAAGTAGAGAAGGTTGCAAGTAGATCAGTTTGGTCCTTCAAGGTCAATTGGTATTCTTGAGTGAGGTGAGAAACCAGTGGAGGGCTTTTTAAAATTTTTATTATTTTATTTTTTTAGTGCTGCGGATTTAACCCAAGGACACTTTACCACTGAGTTACATCCACAGCCCATTTTATTTTTTATTTTGAGAGAGAATCTAAGTTATTAAGAGTCTTGGTAAATTGCTCAGGCTGGCCTATGAACTTGTGATTCTCCTGCCTCAGACTTCCCAGTCACTGGGATTGCTGGGATTGCAGGTGAGAGTCACTGGAACCCACCCAGCTGCCCCTTGATATTGTATCTTTTTGATATTTACCCAATTTTCTTCGAGGGTTTCTTTGCTTTCTGTTGCAACAAAATATTCCAAAATAATCTGATAATTCTCCAAATCCAGTGCTGGAATCAACCTGTTCTCCAAGGAGCCCTCATTCATTTCAGTAGAGAACAGTACTTGGTAGCTAAGATCTAGGCTCTTGGTGTGCTCATTGCTACTGGTGTATGATTGCTTCTAAGCTCACTCAGTGTTTAGGGGTAGGGAATATGTGTATGTATACATTTATTTCTATATCTATATGCACATTAAAACCATTGATTCACATTGACATCCCCACTGGAAAATTCAAAGAGAAGAATGACAGAATCTTATTTATATTTTATAGGGATCTGCCTACTGTGTTACAAGTACACCATAATGGAACTAGGGACAAGAATGGAAACCAGGAAATAATTTAGTGATCTTGTAATAATCTTGTAATTTAGTGATCTTGTAATAAGTGAGAGCAGAGGGTGGTTGGACCAGGGCATAGTGGTGAATGTAGTAACAAGTAGTCAGATTTTTGACACATTTTGAAAAGAAAGTATGGACTGATGATATGTGGAGTGTGAGAAAAAGAGAAGAATGAGGGATGATGCTGAAGTTTTTAGTCTAACCAGTTGAAGGATTGGAATTTCCATTTATTGAAATGGAAAGACTACAAGTGAAGCAGCTTTTGAGAAGGCCAGCAGTAGAATTTGCATATTTAAAGTTTGTCATTCGTACTAGATATCAAAGTGTAGATGACAAGTGGGCAATAGATATAAGTTTCTGTAAGTTAGGAGAGAGTTCTGGAGCTAAAGATGAAAATGTGGAATGATTTAGCCACAGGCCTGGAGATCACCAAGGTAGATAAACAGGTAGAGAAAAAATGCAGTTGGAAGATTGAACCTTGAGACCAAACATTCAGAGATCCAGATGATGAGAAACCAGCAAAGGAGTCTGTGAACAAGCTGCTAATGAAGAAGGAATATCAGAGGGGTGTGGTGACCTACAAGGCAAGAGAAGAGGGTATCACTAAGAGGAGAGCAGAGGACTGGGGCTGTAGCTATAGCTCAGTGGTAAAGCACTTGCCCAATCAGTCCCTAATGCTCCAAGGAGAGAGAAAGGGGGACATCTGTGTCAAGTGTTGCTAACTAGTTTAGTGATCAATGGATTTAGCAGTGTGATAGTCATTTGGTAGGTAACCTAACCTGGGCAGCCTTGATGCAGGAAGGGACAAGGTTGGAGAGGGCTTAAAGTAGCATAGGAGACTGGAAACAGTATGTCTTATTACACGTGCTATAGAAGGGAGCAGAGAAATTAAGTGGTGGTTGGAAGAGTGTGTGGGGACAAGATAGAGTCTGTTTTCTGTTGGTATTCCTCAATACTATGGACTGGGTAACTTATAAAGAATATTTAGCTTGTGGTTTTGGAGCCTGGGAAGTGCAAGAGTGTGGCACTGGCATCTGCTAGGCAATCTGATGAGGGTCATCCCATTGTGAAACAGCAAGTGAGCCATCATGTGTGCTCCTAGGGGTGGCCAGTTCTCTTGTTCTCCTCTTCTTATAAAGCTACTAATGACACCAGGGATTGGACTCAGGGACACTTAACTGCGGAGCCACATCCCCAGCCCCTTTTTATATTTTATTTTAGAGACAGGTTTTCTGCTGAGTTGCTTAGGGCCTAGCTAAATTGCTTTGAACTCACGGATCCTGCTGTCTCAACCTACCGAGCCACTGAGATTTCAGGCGTGTGCCACCGCGCCTGGCTAATGTCATTGTTGGGGCCCCAATTTCATTACCTTATCTAATCCTAATTACCTCCCAAAGACCCCACCTCCAATCAACCTAAGATTGGGGATTGAAGTTCCAACACGAGAACTTCTGGGGAACACATTTAAGTCTTAGTTATTAGCTTTTGTTGTCTAGCTTGTTCTAAATGAGAGATATTACAATGTCTGTAGGCTGATGGGAACAATCCAGGAGAGAGGGAAATTTGATGGTATAGAAAAAATGCAATGTTCTTGAGTGGGCCCAAAGGAATGGGAAATCTAATAGGTGCAGAGGTTGGTCATAATTCAGTGGAAGGGTTTTTCTACAGTAATGAGAAGGAAAGGAAATCTGTGGTTACAAACTCAGGTAGGTGGGTAGGTAAGTAGCGGGACTGAGCTTGTCGGTGGGAAACTGTTCAGAATGCTTTATTTTCTCAGTGACCCAGAAAGTAAAACTGAAGAAAGATTAAGAGAATCGTGATTGAAATGAGAAAAGAAATGCAATGGTCTCATAGAACAGTAGGAGGCTGAATGGATTAGGGAAACTTAATCTGCCTGCTGAGTAGCACCCAGAAATTGATATTGAATTATGAATCGAAATTTGCCATAAATAGGGCTTTTGCAAGTCGGTAGGAGGCGGGGCCTCGCAAGAGGGCGCTAGTAGGCTGATCCTGGGGGATTTGAATATCTGTGATCTTCAGAATGCCGTGGACGCTTCTTCAAGGGAAGGAAAGGCCTAGAAAACAAACTGACTTCCACCTTGGAAGTAGCAACGCCCACTGCCAAAACTACCAACGCTGTGAGCAGGATTCGAACCTGCGCGGGGAGACCCCATTGGATTTCGAGTCCAACGCCTTAACCACTCGGCCATCACAGCCGCGTGCGGCCTGGGGCCTGCGCAACTATAGCTGCCTATCAATGTGCCCGCCTCCTGCCAGCCCCACCCCACTGTCTGGAGATGACTGCGCGCGTGCGCTCAGGCTCAGCCGCTGATCCCGGCCTTCACCAAGTTAGCGGTGTTGGAACGGTAGCTTCCCTTGAACTGCATCCCTCTCCCAAGCCAGTTATATCCTCAACAAAACAAGCCCCCAACAGAGTCGTTCCCCACATCCTTGGAGGCAGACAACGGGATGGGAAGGCCGCTCCACCCTGGATTTCGAGGGCGAAGAGTGTCTTCGCTTCCAAATATACACTAAAAGTGCACGAGAACGGAGGCCAAGGGGGGATAGACTTGGTAAGAATAATAATCTGTGAAAGGGTGTGACACGAACCTCCTAAGATTGGATATTTCCTCCTTGCAGCAATAATATACCAGTCCTTGCTAACTCAGGCACCGCTGGGATTCGAACCCAGGATCTCCTGTTTACTAGACAGGCGCTTTAACCAGCTAAGCCACGGCGCCGGCAGAGGAGGCATCTTGCCCCGAGATAGATCAGGTGTTATTGGGTTCCAGCACATGGGACACCAGCCTCAGACGCCGTACTGGGAATCCAGCGATCTAGGTTTCCTTTTCTGGTTGCGCCCTGCTCCATCTTCCTTGAATGGGCACCTTACTCCATGTGCCTTAGGTACTTAATCTCCTGTGTGATGACCAAGATACTAAAATAAAAGTTAAAGACACCCTCTACTGCCTCAGGGCAGCGCGGGGTTAAGCAGGCTTTCTCCTGCCTCTGCCACCGTGACCTGTGGTTGAAGCTTGCCCAAGCCCTTAGCCACAAATTGCTTCTTATCTCTCCCTTCCAGGACAAACCCAGTGGATGGAGGAGTGAGTATAGAAGTGAGTGGACAGTTTGAGTTAGGCAGATTCAGCTGTCTCAACAAGGCCCTTCAGATGAAAGGATGTGCAGGCGAGAGGAACGGGTTCATGGGGCCGGTGGGGTGGGTTGGAAGAGGCCACCCTCACTACAACCCTCCTGGAAGCAGAGCCATTCCTCCCCTCACCCAAACCCCAAACTTCATTCCACAAAGTCCTGGGTTTTTGTTTTCTTTTTGTATTAAAAAAATAATAACAGACACAATATCAAAAACACAAATGCCATTGGTAGAGGGTAAAGCTGAGAACGCCTGGGTCCCACCTGAGGGGCAGCACCAGGGACTCCATGGTCCACCAACCTCCCCCACCCTGGAGCAGCTAGGGGTTCAAACCCCTGGGTCCTCCTTGGGCCCCAGGCTCCCCTCCCCCCATGTGGGGAGGAGGAGGGAGAGAGAGCTGTCTCCCCTAATAAATAAGTGCAGCCCCAACCCTCGGGACTGGGACTCAGGCTCAGCTGGGATTTGGCGAGCCCATTTCAGCAGCTTGTCAGCAACCTTATCCAGAAGAAGGGCCTCCACAAAGGGTGGGCGGTGACCCTCCTCTTGGTGGGCCTGAAAAGTTCCTCTGTTCCCTAAGAAGCCAGAGGCAGCCTCTGGATGCTGGGCTGGTGATGGGGGTCCCGCCCCCTAAGGTGGGAGAAGCTGGGGCAGTTTTCTATTGGTTGGTCCAGCCACATCTGAGTTCTGAGAATTGCAACATGAGAGAAGGATGCCTCGCATGGACTCCGGGAAGTGGCCCCAAAATGGAGTTTAGCTGGTGCCATTTTCTGCTGCACATAAGGCTGGACTGGACGAACTCCCACCTTGTTCCTCCTCCTCCATGGCAGAGTCCTGAGAGCTTGAGACCTTGGCCTCAACTTGGGCCGGGGCCTCCTCACCACCCTCACCCTCACCCATGCCACCATCACCGTCACCACCACCACCACTACTGCCACCCTCGCCTCCACCCTCCTCCATGGGCTCTAGCCCCAGTCCATCCAGCTCCGAGAAAAGTGGGTCATCAGGGTGGCCAGGGTCTTGGGAGCTGCTACCACAGTCCACACAGGCCTTGGAAGAAGAAGGAGATGAGTGAGTTAGGCTGAGTCCTCACTGCTAATCAACAGCCCAACTTTCCACCCAACTCTGTGGTGCTCCCAAGAAACCAGTCCTGGGATGCATCTGGGATTCAAAAAGCTTGGAAAATGCTTTTTGTCCTTCACCCAGACTCCCCATGGGATAGTTACAATGTATGTTAGCATGGGAGGCTTCAGAAAAGTTCTGCAAAAACTCATGTGGTCTTATACTACATAATCTGGTAGCAAACAGTAGGATTAACAATCCAAGGACTAAGGATAGCCCTTAGCCTCTATCCCTTGAACATGAGCTCATTTTTCTTCCTCCCTGTCCCAGACTTCTCTCACCATCACATCAAGGGCCCGAGGCAACTGGCCCTTGCGGACCCAGGAGTGCACAGCACCCAGTTCCCGCCGCTGGTCCTCTGAGAACCTAGGCTGCTGCTTCTGCATGGCTCGGAGCCGTTCCCGATCCTGCTTCAGCACAGATGCCATGTCCCTGCAAAAGGCAGAGGCTGGGATCCAGGACCAGAACCAGTTGACATTCTTCCTCTACCAAAGCCCCCACCCACTGCCTTCTGCTCCTCTCCTGAACCTCAGGTACTTTCCAAGACCAGTCAACCTGCCCTCAGGTTGGAAGGAAGGAAGTTAGGGATCCAAGGGACAGAGGGTAAAATGGCAACATCCAGGTCAGAGCCATAACCCAAATTTTGGGGGCAATGAAGGAAAACCAGTCTTCCTATTACCTCTGAAAGGGAGGCTGAGGTGGCCTCTGAAACTTACCTGGAGGGCACCTGGTAGGTCATCATAACACGTTGGTCAGCATTGGCCATAAGCAGCCAGATGGGATCCTGGAGCACATACTTAATGACCTGGTCCCCAGGCTCAGTCCTGGCCTGAGCAGCCCCAGCTTCAGCTTCCGAAGAGTCAATGCTGCCAAAGTACTTGCTTGTGTGGCTGCTCTGACTGCTGCCTATGGAGTAGGAGGCAGGCCAGTAGAGCCAGTCTAGTCAGCATATCCAACCCAGGGCCTCACCACACCACCCTCCAAGGTCACACATGGAGCCCAATGGGCTTGGCAAGCTCAGTCAAGATGAAGCCTGGCTTACCAACTCCCCAGTTACTGTCCTAACCCCAGAGGTGTTGGAAGGTGGGCACTCACGGGTGATGCTGGCTGAGGTGCTGCCCCCTTCATGGGAGCCTGAACCGGACCCAGAGCCCAAGCCAGAGCCAAGGGAGCCTGAGGCTGCAGAGCCTGTGCCAGAACGAGAGTCCTCTTGCAGCAGCAGTTCCAATAGGTCACTGGAGCCAGAGAGTGCATCCTGATTGGAGGATTCCGTTACCTCCACCTGGAGGAGGGGTTAAGGGGTTGTTAGCACCTGGGCTTCTCTTCAACTGCTTCTGCTAGAGTGGGTAGGGGAGGCACATTCAACCAAGAGGTATGCTCCCCATTCCATGACACAGGGCCAAGCTGAGACAGGAAAGCTGACAAACAGTAGGGATGTGACACCAGATCCTTTCCAAGTGGCAAATGCCCTTTCAGAAGTTATTAAGATGTCCTCATTACCAGTCAGAGCGATAAGACTGTCCCTTCATGGGGGAGGTAGCCCATTTCTGCCTCAATCAGAAATTCAGCAGGGATCTCTTGCCCCACCCTCCACGCCATCTCCAAGATGCCGAGACACCAGCCCACCAGGGCAGGAAGTAGCACCAGGTGGAAGGGGGGCAGGGGGTGTGGGTTGGGGGACTGGTAGCAAGGCACAGGGAATCAGTGCTCACCAATCTGGTTTCAGGCTCAGCAGCCTCCTCACTAGGAGGTGGGGGCCCAGCATTGCTCCCAGGACCCCCTGCAACAGTGCCCCCCTCAGCACGGGGGGGCTCCTCAAGTTGCAGCAGATTGAGCTGGAGTGGGGAACTGCATCTTGAGTTGAACAGTGGGGAGTCTGGGTGATGTGGGGGACTAGGAGGCAGTGGGGGCAGGGATGGAGAGGGTGAATGGGAGGCAGGGGTAGGAGGCCCCTCAACTGGTGTCTGAGGTACCCCAAAGGGATAGCTAGATGTAGTAGGGAACAGATAGTTAGGGAGCACCAAGGCCACCATTGGAGTTACTAGGGGGGCAGGGAAAGTGGCAGAGGGCACAGACGTGGGGGCAGGAGGAAGAGGCTGGGGACTTTCCCGAGGGGAGAACACTGGGAGTGGATAAGGCTGGACCACTGCTGAGAAGGGAGTAGTGGCTGGAGGGGGGGGCCAGGGGCCAGAGGGGGGCACAGGTGAGGGGTGGGAGACATAGCAGGGGGCTTCAGCCCGTGGGGTCTGGTGGTGGCGTGAGCGCTTGGCTTTGGATCGGCAGTGGTGTCGGCGGCTGGGGGGTGCTGGGCCATGGTGGCAGCCTGTGGGGAAAGACTAGGGTTAGTGAGGGCCTCAACCTGTAGTTAGTGCCCCTGCCACTCCCACTGCCCTGACACACTGACCAGGGAGAGGGCGGGGAAAGGCCCCAGAAAGAGCTTTACAGGTAATACAGAACAGAAGGGACTCAGGAGGTGGGGGCACCTTCAGGGAAGAATCACAGGAGCCAGGGAGAGGGGGGTTTATTGAGAAAGGAGCCAGGGAAGGCAAGGTTACATGAGGGGTCAAGATGGGGATGTGCAAAGGACAGAAGCACATTGGCAGATGGGAGGAGGCAGAGTAGTCCACAGACGAAAAGGAAGGCAGCTCCAGTCCATTTGCCAAAATCCCGCAGGCACTGCCAGCCTAGGTCCTCCTCCTGCCAGGCGAGGTTGTGCTGTCTGGCTTGCAATGGAGTGAAGAGATGGGTGGGAAAGCCCGGGACTGAGCCCTCAGTCCTGTATCCATCTGCATAGGATCTCCCTCAGGCCCCTGGAGGGGCTACCCTTCACCTGCCGTTGAAGCTCCAACCCCACTGCGAGTTGGCCCAGAGTCTATGCAGATCTCTTGATCAGTGACATCTGAGTCCTAGGTGGGCACACTTCCTGCCCCTGCCCCCAGGTTAGGCCTGAAGTAGCTTACCTGGAACAGGGCACCTCTGCCCTCCTGTCTCAGTGCCAGCCCCCCAGGTTGCCCTCCTCTGGCTGCAGCCCGGCACCCCAGCCTAAAGGGGAGAGGCTAGCGAGGGGCCTGTCCCTAGACAGGGCCCTGGTGGTAGACACAGCACCAGCCTGGGTCCCTGGAGCAGGAACATCTCCCTCAATGCCCACCACACAACCGTCTGGCCCTAGTCTGGGCAGAGGGCAGCTCGGGAAAGCCCCAGGTGACTACCTCGCTCGCCAGGGGCCGAGGGGGCCGTGGAAGAGCTGTCGAGTCCACGAAGCCTGCCAAGGTCTCGAAAGCGGCTGAGGAAGGCTTGCTCTTCCTTCTGTGTGTGCAGGGACAGCACGGCCTTGGTGAGGCCCACTGGGCGGTAGGCATCTGGGGCTGGGTCAGGGGCTACTGTGGGGCTGGGGGCCGGGCTGGGGGTTGGGCCTGGGGCTAGGCCAGGCAGGTCCTCCATCATGATGATGTCTAAGGAAAGTGAGATGAGGAAGGGACATCAGAACCATCTCAGGGGCAACACACACCCACATCATACCCTCCCTATTCAATGACTCCACCAACCCCAGCTTCTGCCCCCAGCCAAGCCTGGGTCCATGGACATCTCCTGGCCACCTCCCTGCTGAAGGTTGGCCAAGGGCCATGCAAAGCTGCTCCAGGGGGAAAGAGATACTCAGTCTCTTCTAGTGGTCACTACCCTGTCAGGAACCCCTAAGGATGACACCATCACAACTTGTTGGAAAAGAAACCTACTCCTTGCCCTTTCTTCACACATTTTTGAGGTCAACATCCAAAGACCCTTTAGGGAACTTCAATATTACTTTCCTCAACCCTCTGTGGTCAGTACCCTGGCCACATTCCATACTTTATATTTAAACTGACAGTAAGAAAGAGAGCAGAACAGGGGAGGGGGCAAGCAGCAGAGGCTGGTGGAAAGTAAGCAGCAGTAGCCCCAAGCTAAGAGGGAGGCTTCCTCTCCACTGGGGATGGAGGGGAAAAGGGAAGGAAAAGGCAGGTGGGAAGGAGCTCTGGCTTGAGGATCAAGTGGAGCCCAGGCAATGCCCCCCCTCACTCCATGCCCATACCCGACTCCGGGGGCTTCTTGTCTCCCACATGGACGATGGTGGAGCTGAAGCTACACTGACTGGTGACAGACACCACGCTCTCCGCCTTATTGGCCAGGGCGAGCGGGCTCAAGGTGCCTCCTACCACTGGCTCCTTCCGAGGAGTGGCCCCCTCCCCAGACAGCACTGTTGACGATGGATCTGTGCAGAGAGATGGCACTGGTTACCACCCCCACCCCACTGGGAGGTCAGAAAAGGGGATCCCAGGGAGGAGGGAGAGAGATTCTAGATAATATGGAGGAGTCTGAATATGAGGAGGCAAGGAAAGAGGGAAGGGCAGAGCAAGGTGGGGGCCCCCAAGGCAGAAGTATAGAGATCAGGACCACTGGGCCAGGACAGGACAGTGGGAGCTGGGCATGCACTGGGTCATTACCTTTCTTGGCCCCTATGGGGACTGGACCTGTCCTCTGCTTGTCATCATCAGAGGCTGAGGAGGCAGTATAGGAGGAGGAAGAAGCGCATTTACGCTTGGTTGTGCTGGGGATGTTGCAGCTTTCCAGGTACCTGTGGATGGATATAGCAGGGGCATGAAGGCAGGGCCTGGGGTGGGGCAGACCAAATGCTGAAGGGGAAGGTGCCAGACAGGCCTTACCTGAGGATGCTGTCCAGGCAGTTGATCTGCTGGTAGGAACAACTGGAGGCTTCTTTCCTCTCAGCCTCCTCAGGGGCCAAGGCTAGTGGAGCCTGGGTTGGAGTAGGGACTGCCTCCAGTTCTGGGTCTGGGGACTGGCAAGGAAGGGCCTTGGCCTTGAATGTGCCTGTAGCTGGTGCAAGGAAAGAAAAAGGTAAATGGGTCTGGAGTGAGGAAGAGGTCTCACTCTTCACCCCTACCCACAGCATCACCAACTCACCAGGGAGGCGAGGCTGTGGGGGAGGCCGGGCCCGGGACTCAATGAAAAGTTGCTGTCCCTGGTGCTTCACCAGATGCACATCCTTACAGATCTGCTGGAAAGTCACCTGTGGGCACAGCAGTACAGAGGGCAAAGGTGGGCACCTGCCTAGTGCCAGGAACCAAGGGCACAATAAAACACAAAGGTATCAGTAAGAAAGCACAAAGGCCTGGATGAGAACAGACAAGGAAAGAAAGGAAGCAAGAGGCAATGGGACATAAAGAAAAGCTCTGGGGAATGGCAATGCTGATTCCAAGCAGGACAGGAGATCAGGCAATTAGAAGGGTGAATTGGAGAGGGTCACTTACTGGAGCAGGTGGTCCAGGGCCCTCAGCATCACCCCCATTGCTATCACTGGAAGAACCAGGGCTGTGGAGAGGGCCTGGAGACATCAGGGGGCCAACCCCACAGAGCCCTGTGGGGCTAGAGCTGTGCACCGGCTATGGCAGGGAGAAGAACAGGTTACATATCTATGGCTTCCACCCTCTTCATGCCTCCCAAGCCCCTCCCCTCAGCTCTCACCTGCAATAGTAGCCGATGGATCTGCTCTGAAAGCTCCTGGATATCAGAGTCCAGGGACAGAGTTGGACTCGGGGCTGGAGGAGTGAACACATCCTCATTCAGGGGTGCCCTGCAGGGTTCAGAAAGTTGAGTCCAGCCCTGTCCCCAGTCCTACTTCAGCCCTGCCCTGTCCCACACTTCCCCCCTCCCAAAATCAGCTAGGTAACATGGCCCACTTACGTGCGTACTTTGTGGCGGCCCAACACAAAGGCTACCTTGCGGCTCCAGGGGTGCACGAAACCAGCCCAGCTCGTGTCCATGGTGACATATTCCCCATTACGGGCACAGAAGCGGATAGGGGAGTGGTCAAAGGGTTGGCCCGCCAGCTGCAGGACTAATGGCAGTGGGAAATGAGGTGGGGTGGTCAGTGGGAAGGAGAGCTGAGTAAGGTAGGGCCACCCCACTGGAGATCCAGGAGACCAAGGCACCAAGAGATACGATCATGAGGGCAGTGAAGAAGCCTGATAGGAAAGGAAAGCAAGGTGAGAGGAACTCACTCTTCTTGTGGATGGCCAGCATGAGGGGTCTGTCCTCAGGATGCAGGAACAGAAGCACTGGAGCCCCCAAGAGGTCCTGGGGTAGGTAGCCCAGCAGCGGGGCAGCCCTGCAATGGGAAGAGGTGTCAGAGTGGCCGTGACCTCAGACCTGGCCACTCCCTTTCCTCCAGGACCTGACCTTACCTTTCATCCACATCCTGGAAGAGGCAGCTGGGTGTATGGCGCGTGGTAAAAATCCTCTTGTCAGGGGGGATACGGGGAGCTGTGGCACAGAATGTGTTGCTGTTGAGTTTCATCCAGAATGGTCCAGCTCCTCAGCCCTCCTCTCTACCTGGGGCCAGGCTGGCTTGCTGGCAGCTTAGCCCTGGGCCATTCTTATGCCTTGTACCAGTAAAAACACTGAGAACCACCAAAGCATTCTTTTTCACCGTGCCCCAGCTCAAAGCCCTTATCCAACCCAACATCCAAGAAAGAGTTGATCCCTCTCCTTATAATACCTTCTTCTGTTCCAAATTTCTAAAGACCTGATTGGTGCCTCCCAGTCTCACTTTCTGTGCCCTACCCCCAGCCTAGAGAAAAACCCTTCCTCCTACTCCCCACTAGGCCGACCCCTGGCCCACCCACCTTCATAACCCGAGTGGATGCGCTCAGCAATGAGTAAGCAGCACGGCTGCGCAGGGGCCCCATCTGAGACCCGGATCTTGGTCACATATGGGGTTAGGCGGAATGGTTGATACCGAGGCCCTGGATCTCTGTCTGGACCTCCTCTAGCGAGGGAGAGAGAAGTATTAGGGACTTTCAATGGAAAGTCACCCACCCTTCAAGGTCATGACCCACACAGCAAAGACACGGGGAGGATTAAGAGAGGCCTACTTCCACTCGTCCCACCTACCTGATGCGACAGAAAACAGACTTCTCCTGGGTAAAATCCTTGACACCTGAACCTGAGACAGATGAGAAAGGCAGTGAGCACATTCCCTACACCTAACCTGGGCTGATAAGAAACCATCAAGGGAAAGCTTGGGTTCCCTGACCCTCCCAGCAAAAGCATCCTGGGGCTGCTCATCCCTCCCCACAAGCACTTGGGCATCTCACCTGCAGAGGCCCCAGTGCCCCAGGTGGGCAGACGAGATGGAGCAGTGGAGCCATAGAAGACACCCACATCCTGGGGAGCCAGGAGTTCTGAGAAGCGGGCACCCCGAAACACATCCCGCTTGCAACGCAGCAGAACACCTGCCTGCTCCGAAATGTACACAATTCGGCCTGTCAGGAAGGAGACAGCCACCGAGAAGGTATCCTAGAAGGAGAATAAGAATAAGTTTAGGAGCTGTGGGAGCAGGTTGGGAGTGCATTAGGATGGAGGAACCAGGCTGCTTACAGACCTGGTTGCGAAGTGTGTACTCAGATGTGATATGCTCCAGCTCCTCCAGGGTATATGTGGACATGTCCATGGCACATGGCTCACCCTCCTCCAGGCTCCATTGTTGGTAGTATTCCTGGTTGGCTGCAATGTAAGGACACATGTGTGGCATCAGTAAGGTGACTGATCCCCCACAATAACCTAGGCCCTGGCATTCCCTTGAAACACCACTCACCCTGCACCTGCTTGACACAAGCCAGTGCATACTGTAGTGTGGCGAGGGTCCCAGAACGGCCCTTGCCCCGACGCTCTGGTGGCAGTCGAAGCTTGAGCTCCCGAAGTGCTGTCATGAGTTCCTTCTGGGTTCTTGCCCGGGCTGACTGTTCACTGCTGCAGGGCCCATGGGAAAGGAAGAGGTAAAGGCATTAATCCCAGAGTGTGGCCCAGGCCTCCAGACCTCTCCCCCAGCCTTCAACCCCACAAACCTGCAGCCACTGGTAGATGGGTTGTCCTGCTCTGAGCTGGCACTCAGGAGACTGTAGGCAATGGAACTGCTGGGTGGGGATGGGCTCTGAGAGTTTGTGCTAGAGGAGAGGCAACAGCCCAAGATGAGGGACAGGTGACTAGCAGCATGAAGCCTATCACCTAGCTCACCCATTTACAAAACTACTCCCAGACTTTGCAGCACACAAACATACACACCTCTTGCTGCTCTCGGTGGTCTCCAAAAGAGCTGAGTCCTTGCCATTGCCAGAGGAGGAACTATGTGAGCTCCGTTGGGATGCACCCCTGGACTCATGCCCATTGGACTCATTGCCACTTGAGCCGTTGCTGTTGGCATCGGTGTCATCAGCCAGGCTGGGGCCTGGGCAAGGCCTGTGCTGTGGGGGTCCAGGGGATGGGACTCCTCCAGGACAAAAGGATTCTCGGGGCCTGGGGTCCCCTCCCCCATCAGCCCCTTCTAGGGGGTCGCTCATGTCTGGGCCATGGGGAGGACAGGAAAACAGGGACGGTGCAGAGGCCACCACGGATGAACAAGGTGGCCTTGAGGCCTGGCTTGTGAGTGAGGTGGAAGAACTGTTTCTGAAGGTTGAGAAATTCGTTCACAGCCAGCACCTGGAGGGGGAGATCAGGAAGTTTGGTTTGGAGAAAGCTGGGCTATTAGCCCCATAGAACTCTGATTTACGCGACATTCCCCTTCCTGGGGCTTCCAACAGGGAACCAAGATATGTTGCTTGCTGTCCCTATAAGGGTGCCACAGGTGGGAAGAGGCTTCTCTTAGATTACCCCCCCCCCCCGCCCACTTCCCCTGACAGCATGGCGTGAATAGAGCCTGAGCAGTCGACTAGACCTATGGTTGTGAACCAAAGCCTGGACTTTTCCCATTCCCAAGTTCCCATCAGGTCCCAAGTCGATCTGGGACTCCAAGACCGCAGAGCCAGGTAATGAGCCTATAGTCTCCTAAATTTAGGCTTCCGGGCTAATTTTATCCAGGGGCAGCACTACTCCCGCTGCACATGCGCAACGACGTGCGTGGCCCCACCACGCGCTTCCGTCGCCGCGGTCGCTAGGGAAACCGACGTCAGCCGCTGAGCTCAGCGGTTGCTGGAGGGACCACGGGAGCCCGGGAGGGGCGACCCTCCCCCATTTCCCCTCGGAAGTGAGGGAACGACCCACTCCCACAGTGGCGGACACAGTCAGGGTCGCCCACTCTAAAATAACCCAAGTCCCCCGGCAGCCCTATGAAGAGGAACGGCCTATAGGGATTCCAGGGGCTGGTCCTGGCCTCCCTAAAATCAAACACAATCGCCTCCCCGCTCCGCGGAAAAGCCTCCCAAGGCTGGATCCCAGTCATTCTGGCCACTACGGTACAGCCTTCCTTTCTCTGGCTCCTGCCCCCCACCGGACGGCCGAACTGAAACCGGCACCTGCCATTATCAAGGACCCAGGAATCCTCTCCCCTCAGTTCCCTACTTTTCCAGTCACCCCTCCCCCGCCCCGCATCCCAAGCCTTGAGCAGGGACGCAAAACAGCCAGCAGTTCTTCTTCTACTCCCCGTCCAACCACACCCCCATCCCCGAGCATTTTCTGGGCGCCAGGAGAAAAGGGAAAGCTGTGGCCAACAGCAGGAACTAGCGCCGGGAACGGGATGTTCCAGCCCGAAGCGGGCTGACATCACAGCCGGCTCCAGGCCAGGGATTGGAGGGGGCAGGGCAGGGAGCGCCGAAAGCCTGAAGAGGTCCTGGGGCCAGGGCAAACCTGGGGACCCCTGTGTGACAAGAAAAGAGCCATGGGACTTGCCCATTGAGGTTCTGTTGTGGGGTCGGGGTGGCTGGGATCGGGGAGCAAAGCTGGAGGTAATGTGAGCGGCTCAGGAGTGTGGACACCCGGTGCAGGGTTGCGAGAAACACCTAGGTCCCCGCGGACAGCCACAAGGAAGGCGGACTGCTGCTGTGCTGAGTGCCTGGGCTGAGTGCCCTATCAGATTGGAAGTGGCGGCGGCCCGGCTCGAGGACGGAGACTGGCCCGATCATGGTCACGGAGATTCCTACCTGGCGGTGAGAGCGCCTTCCAGCCGCCTGCCCTCTGCTGTTTCAGCCCGCAGCGGAGTAGAACCTCCGCGAGTCTAAGAGGCGGGTTGCATAATGCCAGGCACTGCCCCTCATTGGCCCCCTGCCCACAGAGCCTCCAGCCCCGCCCCCGATTGGCTAGGGATCGCTTCCCAGCGCCTGATTGGCTACTGGCCCCCACTGAGGTCAGGGCTGTGTCACACACACCGGCGCACGTGGACCTGGGTGCTGGCGCTGGGCTGTAGGGCCCCAGACACCGCCCAGCCAATGGGTGCAGGACGCCTTGCACAGTGAATAATGGAAGGGAAGGAAGGAAGAGGAAGTTGTCCCTCTTCAGGGAAAATGCCTCCGAGCCACAGGAGGTAGTCAGAGATGTCTACTTGCGGAACTGACCAGCCTTGCAGAACAGAACATCTTGGTCTGTCCTGAGGTGAGAAATGTAAGACCCTGGGAGCTGGATCAAGCTAGATGAGATGGCTGGATCCTGAGAGGAAGGGGAAAGACAGAAATCTCGCTTGGTCTTTCCTGGGTTCTCCTCCTCAATTCCCTTCCTCTGACACTTCAAATTCTGGGAGGAGGTCAATTGAGGGTCCACGTGTGATTGGGGGATGAGTGGGTGGATGGAGGATACAGACAATGGAAGGGGCAGCCAGAGCCAATGGGAGTTGTGAATGGAAACAATGGCAGGTGTTTTCATAGCCAATCATTGAAAAGGTCTCCCGGCAGCCTACATGGTGACTAGTGCTTCTTCAGAGGATACAGCCACCCACATTTAGGGCTGCCCCAAAAGAGGAGGCCAGGAAGCCAGAGCTAAAGAGAGATGAAGGGGGAGTAGAGGTTGAAAAAGGACAGCTGGAGCCACTCACAGAGAAAGGTGGGGTGGTAAACGATTCATATCCCCACTGCTTGGAAAAGAGAAAGCCAAGATGCAGGGGCCCAACAGGGACCTCATCCACCTCATCACTGTATTCTCCATCACCCAGGAAAGGACCTGACACATGGTAGGTGATCAATAAACATGACAATTTTTGTTTCTAAGTTTAGATGTGGGAGGTGATGAAACCTGAAAGTGGAAAGGAGAACTATAATTTTTTTTTTTTTTTTTTTTTTTTTTTTTAAAGAAGGAAAGAACAGAATACTGAGTGCTAAAAAGAGAACAGGGGCTTGATTGGGGGGAAAAAGTGCCAGTCTGGGTCCAGAAGAGCTGAACTTACACAGCCCTTCCATCCAGCACTGTGATAAGTAGTCCCCCTCAGGACTCCCTGGAAACGTGGGTAGCAAGTAAAGAGGCCCCCACGCAGCTGCTGACATAATCAGCTGTAGATGCACGTCCCTCACTGTCACGTGGCCTAAGCTTTCCTTACAGTGGTGTGTTTCCCATGGAGAGGTGAGGGCAAGGCCTCTGAGGAAAAGCAGGGACACAGGGCTGTTATAAAACAATCCAGAAAAACCAACAGGAAATCTCAGAAAACAAAGGATACAGGAACATGGAGTCTCAGCCTCTTCTTGAAAATGGTCCTGCCTTCCACCCCACACACCTCTCCCCCGACCCTACTGTGTCCCTGCCCTTGTCTCACTTTCAAGTCCTCTTCTCTGAAAACGGTTTTTCTCCCTCCCCAACTCTCTTCAAGGATCTAGGGATGATCTCCCCTGACCCAGGCAGTTCTTGCCCGCCCACCTCCACCTCCACATCTGTATTTTGCATAGACGAAAGGATCCAGCGCTCCAGCAGCCCCCACCTGCTCCCAAGGCCCTGGTTGTCCTGCCTCTCCGTCCCCACAGCAACCAGGCTCTGCTGCCGTCAATGGAGAAGAGGGGGCGGGAGACAGCGGTGACGTCAAAGCGGAGGAAGGGGGCGGGGCGAGGCAGCCGGGGAATGTGGGGCAGGGAGGCTGGAGAGGCAGCGGTTTGGGAGGCGGCCAGCCCGAGAGGGCGGCGGCTAGCGCACTTGGGAACATGGTGTTCTTTTGGCTGTTGGCCCAGGACATGCACTCAGCCTGGACGCCTCCCCCCAACCCAACGACAGCCGTCCTGTCCCAAAGCCAGGGATTCCTGGAGAGAGGTTTGGGGGGGGGGGGGCCCCCTTCCCCACCCCCACACCTGGCTCTTCTTTTGGAACTCGCATTTGCCGGCCCCTCTGCTCGCTCCTAACAGCTCCTGGCACTGGCTTCCCCCCTCTCCCAAACTGTACACTGCTGCTGGCTCAGTACCAAAGAGCCAAGGCGGAGAAGTGGAGGCCCAAGTTCTGCGAGAGAACAGGCACCTTTGCTCCCTCCCAGAGGCCGCCTTCAGAGCCCGAATCTCCTGTTACTATGGCAGCAGGGTAGGGGCGGGGAGAAGGAGAGGGAGGAGGGGCAGGGAGGTGAATGGGTCTAGGATGAGGAAATCAAACTGGAACAGAGCAAGCAGCCCAGTCTGGGGCCTGGATCTTGGGAGAGGGACAGGGAGGAATGAAGAAACTTGGGCTGGTGCCTGAAGGCCAGAAGCACCAGGAAAAGGAAAATGGGGAGTCATCAATACTTGCAGAAAAAACATGAGAATGTGAGAATAGTTCGCAGTCACAACATTCACATAAACCTCTCACCCTGTCACTATTTTGTCACCCTACAGCCATTTTTTAAGCTACATTTTAAAAAATGATTGTAGGCATTGTGCTGAGCATTATACATACATTAATCTCATTTAATCCCCCAAACAACCCTGTGAGATAGGTGTTATTATCCCCGTTTCATGGGGGTCCACTAAGAAGTTATTAAACTTGCCTTAATTTTCTACCTTATAATGTGGTCTCAGACTCTTAACAAATGGAGCTCAGGGTTCAAATCTGAGCTATAAATGATGGCTTGTCATTCTGACTTCTTACCATTCAGGAACCTGTGAGGTATTACCCAACCTCTAAGCTGTATTACAGCACTGACAAACCTCGGCCTCTCAAATATTCAGCTAAATTTGGAGCCTGGAACACAGATTCCATCTAACCCTTTCTTCCCCTTACGTCCAATCGCCAGACATTGTTTACACTCCCCATACACTTATTGTATCCCATTTTCCCACGTTCTCATGCTGAGATAACCCCCGTAGTCCCCTGCCCCCAAAGTTTTCCTAGGAACCTCACTTTCTCACTCTTCCACCTTATTTCAGGCCACATTACCATAGGCCTTGTTATTTGTATAGATACTAGAGCAAGCTCTTGGTGCCTCCCCACCTCCAGTGGCTCAGGAAGATCTGTGCACAGCCAATCTGCACAAATCCCTGTTTGTCGTCCTCTCATAACCCAACAATTGCTGCCCCACCTCTATTCCCAAGGATGGCTCCTAGACCCAAATTCTCCCTTCGACACAAAAGAAAGGCAACCACAGCCATGATGAGACTGGCTCTAGGTCACACTAATCAACACAGCACCCCTTCTCAAATTCCACGCCAACTCTTGGGTACCCTCCCATCTGCCCTTCAGGACCTCCCTAGGATCTCTGAACCTCTCCTCTGCCTCTTTCAAGTGCTGAAGGCACCCCTCCAAACCGTAGTCAAGCACTGGAACATTCCCCACTAGCTCTCAGGGGTACCGTCCCCATACCTCCCCGGGAACAAGGGCTTCCGCTCCATCGGGTCGCTGAGAGCTTCTGGGCACCCCTCCCTGACAGTCGGGTCCACGTACCCTAGGGTGGCGGAGGGAACTGATATCAGTAACTCCCACCCGGTCCTCCTAGAGCTGAGTTCGCGGTCCCTATTCTCCACAACCATCAGACCTCCCAGAGCAACAGTCACGCGTTTGCATGATCCCTCCACTCCAATTACACCCCTTCTGACAGCACACACCACTCTGGAAATGCACACATCGATCGCTCCTCATTTCTCCCCATCCCCGGGACACTCACCGCTCGGAGTGCACGCAGAATCCAAATTTCTTCACCACTGGGACGTACGGTAGCGATTACACAGGCTTCACCAGGCCCGCCCACCGCCCGGGATGCCACGCCCCCCCATCTTATTGGCTCAGTGACACCGACCCATGCCCCGCGCCGCGTGCAGTCGCCCCGCCTCCGTAAAGCCTCCATTGGCATTTTGCGGCCGCCGTCATCTTCCCATTGGTCAGCATGACAACCGGTAGTGATAGATCCACGTGCGGGAGGAACCGCCCCTGCGCGTCGATTGGAAGACTGACCGGAAACCACACCTCCACCCACTTCCGGAATTTCTATTGGCTGTAACAACAACCCGCGACCTACCTAGATCGGTTGACGCAAATGCCAGTCCTGCCCTCCAAACTTTCTCATAGGCTGAGAGGTCGTGGAGATGTAGGTGACACGTGCCGGAGATCTCACGCGGCAACTTGTTTACCCAGAAGCTGGGGATTTTCCTTGACGACACTTAACCAAGACTGGAGTGTGCGCAGGCGCATGGAGCCTGACCTGCACGCAGGCGCAGATGTAAATGGTGATGGCGTAGGTGGGGACACTTTGTACAGAGACCCGTGTGTGACAAGATTGCCTCTGGGGCTTGCCTCCGGCCCTAAAGTCTCTGAAGCTGCCCAAAGCTGGAAGGCGTGAGCACTAGGATGAAACAGTCTTTAGCGCTCACCGCCCGCATCATGATAATGACCAACAACATTACAGATACCTCCTGATTATTTTCTGTGAGCCAGGCCAAGTGTTTCTCACAAACACCACGGAGGCCAGCACACTTACTACCCACTTCCTCACAAATAAAACTGATTCAGAGGTTACATAATCTGTAGAAAGTAATACGATAGTCAAACTGGGGCTAAAACTTGAACCCAGGTCCCTGAAACCAGAGAAGGCGTATCCTTGGGCCTAGGGAAAACCTAAATCTACAAGAAATTCAGGAGAGGACTTTTTATACATACATGACAGTAAAGTGTATTTTGACATACATAAGTGGAGTATAACTTATTCTAATTAGAATTCTATTCTGGTTGAACAATGTGAAGTTTCACTGGTCATGTGTTCATATATAAACATAGGAAAGTTATGTCTGATTCATCCTACTATCTTTCCTATTTTCATTCCCCTTAGTCTAATCCAACTTCTAGTCTCCTCTTCCCACCCATTGTGTGTTAGCATCCACATAGCAAAGAGAACATTGAGCCTTTGGTTTTTGGTTTATATCACTTAGCATTCTAGTCTCCAGTTCCATCTACTTACTGGCAAATGCCATAATTTCATTCTTCTTTATGGCTGAGTAGTACTCCATTGTGCATACCTACCACATTTTCTTTACCTGTTTATCTTTTGAAGGGTATCTAGGTTAGTTCCACAGCTTAGCTACTGTGAAGTGAGCTGCTATATACATGGATGTGTCTGCATCACTGTAGTATGCTCATTTTAAGTCCTTTGAGTATATACCAAGGAGTGGGATGACTGGGTCAAAGGAGAAGATGTTTTTTAAAATATTTTTTTAGATGTTGACAGACCTTTATTTTATTTATTGATTTATATGTGGTGCTGGTAATCAAATCCAGTGACCCACACATGCTAGGCAAGTGCTCTACCACTGAGCCACAACCCCAGCCCAAGATGATGTTTTTAACATACACAAAAATCTTACCATTTTGTAAACCCTCTCTAAAGATGTGTACCTAATTACAAGAATGACCTGGGCCCCTTAGAAGCACCTAATCAGAATCTCTAGAGAGGGGGCCTCAAAACTACTTTTGAAAGCACCTCTGAAGGCAACTAGCTAGCTCTGCCAGTAAATCATGAGGCTTTAAAAGCACCCACGGAGAGCATGGTGGCCCATGCCTGTAATTCCAGCAGCTAGGGAAGTAGGAATATCAAGTTCAAAGTTAGCCTCAGCAACTTAGCAAGACCGTCTCAAAATAAAACAGGGTTAGTGATATGGCTGAAGGCTAGTATATCATCTACTGTATGTAGTGTGTCAAAACTATGTATATGTAGTTTGTCAATACTACAGTTGGCTCTTTGTCACACATCTGGGTCTCCCTGAGCTGAGTCAACAAGTATTTATCATTGGGAGGCTCAGGCAGTAGAATCCCAAGTTCCAGGCCAGCCTCACCAACTTAGTGAGACCCTAAGCACTTTAACCCTGTCTCAAACATAAATAAAACTGGAAGCAGTGGCACAAGTCTGTAAACCCAGCAACTCAGAAGGCAGAGGCAGGAGGATTGCAAGTTCGACGCCAGCCTCAGCAACTTAAGCCCTAAGCAACTTAGAAAGACCCTGTCTAAAAATAAGAAAAAGGGCTGGAGAAGTGACTCGGTGGTTAAGTACTCCGAGTTCAATCCCTGGTCCCCCCCCCCACACCAACCAAAATATAAAAAGGGCTGAAGATGTAGCTCAGTGGTAAAGCCCCCGTGGGTTCAATTCCTAGTACCAAACAAAAATCAAGTATTTATTAGTTCCTTTGACACTGGTACCCTGCTGGGCACAAAGGGGAAGAGATGATTCAGGGGCAAGGGCAAGGCCATCTACTCCAGGTCTGGTAGTGAATAACCACGGGGAGCGACTGCAGACCACTGAGGAGTTAAATCTAGGAAGGGACAAAGGAGTCCAACATCAGAAACATGCCCCAGGCAAGGCAGGGGGTAAGCTGGAAACCTCAGAACTGCAGAGTTCAGCAGCCATTACCAACTCCTGAATCCCCTCTGTTGGCCACATAAGGAATTACAATTTGCATTGCCAAAGGTCAGGGCCTCCTGCAAAGCCCAGCTGCTTCCCAATGTATCTTTTCAACCTCCAGTTATACCTGTAGATCCAATACCTTTCTCACTTGTTAACAAAGGATTAATCCCAGCAACTCCGGAGTCTGAGACAGGAGGACTGTGAGTTCAAGGCCAGCTTGGGCATTTTACCCAGCTCTGTCTCAAAATAAAATAAAAAGGGCTGGAGATGCAGCTTAGTACTAGAGCACTTGTCTAGCATGTGCTAGGCCCTAGGTTCAATGCCCAACAGAGAAAAAACAAAAATATAGACACTACCTGGTTACTCATTACACATTTATTGTACATTTTCACAATCTGGATGCGCCACAGAATTGGGGGTATGGAGTGGGGGAAGAGGGAAGGCAGGGGACACTGGGATAATATGGGGGGTCTAGAACACAGCACCCCCACCCCCAGCATCTCTCCTACCCTTTCACACCACAGTTTAGATCTCCCTGCTCCCCCCACACAGAAAACCTGGAGGGGGGATGGGGAGAAAGTTTGGGGGCCCCCTCCAGTGGCAGGCTAAGGGACTGCACCCTCAGACCCCTAAAATTGTGCCATTTAAAAAGACATTAGACCCATCCTCTATCACTTCACCCAATGAGGGGATCGCTCCCTCTTTCTGAGGCTCAGTAGCCCCAGAGAAGGGTAAGGATTCCCCATCATCCAGCAAGTCCCATACACACATTGGCAGTGACTAATACCCCCACCCTGAATACAGGGGGGCAGTCAGAGGAGCTGGGCAGTGATGGGGGCAACACCCCCCAAATTGGGGAGGAAGGTTTTCAGTCCAACCTCCAGCAGATGTGAGGCCAGAGATTTCAGGCAGGAATTGGGGGGATTCTCTGCCCTGCCCCACTCCTCCCCAAGGCAGTGATGACCCCCCCAGACACTAGTAGCCACTCCTCCCAAAAGAGATCAGATTGTTGCCAACCCCCAACTCTCCTGGTGGAGGAGGAGGCAGATCAGGCAGATGCGAGGGAGGGAGACTCCATGGGAATGTCAGTTGCGTGCCCCACATGAAAATTGGGGAGCAGGAATGTAGGGAGAGACCCCAAGTGGCAGAATTATTGGTCCATCATAACACACTGAACTCCAAGACACTTACACACCAGCTGGGGGGAGGGAGAGGAGGGTACAAGAGGTTTGGAAAATTGGGGTAGGGAAGGCAAACTGGACTAGAGGGGCTAGGAGGGGGCCATTTGGGGGGCCAGGGCAGCCTGGTTCCCCAAAAGCCTAGGCTCCCCACCACCTGCATGTAATGTCGTGCAAATGAAAGTGTGATACGAGGACCAATGGGGACTAACTCCTCAGTAAAAAAGGAAACACAGGTTGAGAAGAGAATAATGGAACAAAAAAGAAGGAAACCAAGAGATGTCAGTATGCAAATGATATGCTAAGTAACATGCTGGAAGCTCCCAGAAGACCTTGGGATTCTTAGGACCCAGTGGGGTCAGTCTCAGAGCCTCCCAAGGGTACAAAGATGCACCTAGGGAGGACTGGACAGGTGCCTTTTTGTTTTGGGGGGTGTTATATGGGGGACTGGTAGAGGGAGGGTCAGTTAAATTCA
This sequence comes from Sciurus vulgaris, assembly GCF_902686455.1. Lineage (NCBI taxonomy): Eukaryota > Metazoa > Chordata > Mammalia > Rodentia > Sciuridae > Sciurus > Sciurus vulgaris. The sequence continues at coordinate 53,758,594 of NC_136463.1, read as the reverse complement.
AGGGAAGGAGAAGGAGAGAGGGAATATTGCATAGCAGATGCAAATGAAGGGACTTGGGAATATTCAGGAAGAGAGGGAAGAGGAAGAGAAAGGAGATGGGAACCTCAGGAAGGGGTGTTAAGGACAACTGGAAAAATCTTCTAGTAATAAAACTACAAACAGACCAAATATATATAATATTATATATGTATAAATAACAGCTGGCTATTTACAGGAGGGCACACACACGGACACACACACACACACACGGATCCAGGGGAAGGGGGCTGAAAGATATGGCTGAGAGGTGGAGGAATGGCTGGGGGTAGGGGAGAGGCCCTTCTCTAGGCAGGGCAGACTCCTCAGGGATTTAAGTGCTGAAGTAAACTGTGAAGAGAGGGTAAGAGGAGGAGGAGGAGGGAGAGGGGAGAGAGAAAGAGAAAGAAAGCAGTGTGTCAGGCCTGGCCCTGTTCCAATCCTCCCCACTCCACTCCCCAGCTGCTGGTGTCCCTTCCCCTCTCTTGGCCTCAGTGTCTCCATATATAAAGCAAAATCTCTGGACAGGTAGATTCCAAAGTCCCTTTAACTCCATGGCATGGTCTTAAGAGTCACAGACCCCTAATTCTGTGGGTCTCTGAGACTACAAGCTATCAAATAGTGGGGTAGCTGGCTTCCTGGTCATCTCTCAAGTCCCTGGGCCTTTCCTGTATCCTCCTCCCCAATTCTAGAGTTGCTAGACTGGGTTCTTAGGTTCAAAGGGTCCTCAGTAGAGCACTGGGGACCCTATTTTCAAAATCGTAACAGAAATTGCCCAGAACCAGGCAAAGCGAAGACTAAACAACACAAAGGTTTTCAGCTGTAGATGAATCAGAACTGCCATTAGTCGCTATATATGTCTTTTGTTGAAAAATCAAAACTAAGCTAATGACCTTCAAAACCCAGAATCCACAGGGGAAATCTCTCAAGATAAAGGGCCCTGGCCACTCCTGCCCCACTCACCGATGATGATGATGAGGATGATAGCGCAAATCACTCCCAAGATTATCATCATCTGGGAATGAGAAGGGGTGTCAGTAAGAGAAACCATGATACCCCCATTTACCCATTCCTCCTACCTGCCCCCACTTACCTTGAGGTTTTTCCACCAGTATTTGCGCTTGAGCTTGGCTGCACTTGTTTCAAACTGGGAGGCCCCTGCCTGGAGTGCATCTGCACGGTCATCCAGTTCCGATAGCTTCTGGTCCCGCTCCAGGACCTTGTCCACATTCACCCTCATGATGTCCACCACCTGGGGGAGGAGTCCACGAGGCAGGGAGTGGGCCAAGTCCCACCTGAACGAGGGCACTCCTCCAACATGTGCCCATTGTGCCACACAGGGAACATGCACCCGGATGCTGCCAGGCTAACATGCCAAGGACACACACAGAACATGCCTAGCACACCTGGGGACATGCAAGGAGCATACATCAGGGGTGTGCTGGTAGTCAGACATCTCAGACGTCAAAGCAACACCCTCTATCTATGGAGCCTCAGGCAGGCTATCCATCATCAGAGCACACCTGCCCAGGCAGGCACACCCCAGGCTAGCGCCCTTCCCAGTGTGTGCTGACAGGGAGACAGGGATGGGGCAAGGCATGGCTTTGACTCAAAACCCACAGGCCTGGACTGTCATCGCTCTCAACCCAAGATTGGTCCTCCACAACTATTTGCCAATCCTACAGTCTCACCCACTGTCTTTGACACTCGTCCCCCACACTCACCTCATCCACCTGGGCCTGGGTCTGCTGCAGTCTCCTGTTACTAGTGAGGTTTGGAGGGGGCGCAGGGGGACCACCCTCCCCAGCTGGGGCCGCAGGGGGTGCGGTGGCAGCAGTAGCCGACCTGAGAAGTAGGAACGGATTAAGACCCAGGGCCTGAAGCCGCCAGCACCGCGGCCAGGGCTCCGCCCATCCACCTGTCCATCGGTCATCCCTCCAGTCCTCCTTTTCCGAAGGATGGCTACCCGATGGGATAACCGGTCTCTATCCCGCCTTGCCGCGGAAGAACTGTGTGACCTTGAACGAGCCCCTCCTCCCCCTTCCAGCCCTCAGTTTCCCCGCCTGTCACATGAGGGCGACCTCAGGGTCACAGTCCGCGGTCCACCAGAAATGACTGCAGGCCTCGGTGACAAGGGGTGGGGCAGGGCGGGAGGACGCGGGATCGGCTGTGTCCCGCGGCCATCGCCCGCGCGGGCTTGCCGGGGACGTTCGGCTCCCCGGTGGCCCGCGCGCAGTCACGGAGCCAGCCGGGCCCCGGGTGCGGAGGGTGCGGATGGGACCCCGGCACCCCCCGCGGCCGGTTCTCAAAGACGGCGGCCGGCGCAGGCAGCGCAGTGCGGGTGGCGAGCAACCGACTCACATGGCGGGGGCAGCGGGCGGAGGACTTGGCTGCGGCAGTGATGGCGGCAGCGGCGGCAGCGGCTCGCACTGGCTGGGACTGGCGCTGGCTGCCCGGGACGGGAAGATGGCGGCCGCACGTCACCCGCATCCGGGCACTGCGGGCGGGGGCGGGGCTCGGCAGACGACACGTCGGGAGCGGGCCACGGGGGCGGGGCGGGGTGCGGCGGGCGGGGGTCGTGTGTTGCTGAGGCTCCCGCACCTGCTTTGGCAGCCGCGAGACCTCCAGGTGACTGCTGCGGCTCTCCCAACCCCACCGCCATACCCTGTCTAACCACAGCTAGTTCAATCGCTCCCAAGCCCTCTGCCACCTATCTCTTATGGCATACCACAGCCGGGTCCCACTCACCCCTAAACTACTTCCTCCCTCATCCGTGAAGTCAATAAACCATTCTGCACCTACACAGCCCAAAGTCTCCCAACACCTGGCCACCAACTTCAAGCACTGGTATGGACTGGGGATGGGAAATAGGGGGCCAGTGCAGGTGGCCGGGCAATATGTATAGCTGGGACCTGCTGCTGGGGTAGAGGCCCATGGTGGGAGTTGATCCCACCCCATCACAGGGCAAGTAGTTGTCTCAAGGGATGTCTGGGATACCCAGCCACTAGTAGAGGGGTATGAACTAAATCCTTATCCCCAACCAAGTCCTAGGAAGGCTTACTGACCGTGAAAGCTACGGATTCTCACAGTTGAAGTTCAGACCCAGGGTATTCGGTATGCAAAACTGGAGCAAGTCTGACTGAGGTATGGCAAGCTAAAGACCCCAGAGAGGATGGCAGAGGCTGCCCCGTGGGGCTGCTTCACATGGTGAGTGCAGGCTAGCCAACACCTAGTTCTTTCCCAGACTGGGGTCAGCAAGGGCAGCACCTGCAATACTCAGATTATAGATCCTACTTTACATGGGGATTTGTGTGACAGGCGTAGCCTTGGACAGTTTCCGTCCTCTCTTTGGAGCAATGACATGTGTAGATACCAACTTTGTTCAGTGGTTTGAGCTGGGTAACAGGGGAAGAGATTATCTTGGCCCTGGTCCATCTCTGACCAGCCTTCTTTTAGGTCCTCTAAACTGACCCAGCAGCTGTACACACTCCCATCCAGCTTCTCAAAGATGGAACCAGTGAGTTACCTCTCTGGTGGTGGTGGGGGAGGGGGGTGGGGGTGGAGAGGGGGGTGTCAAACAAACCTCAAGGGCAAAGGAGGCATTTTAGAGGAGGCCTAATGGCCCTGGGGTGGGGGGTGGGGGTGCTTACTACATCCCCGGAAGCTGGGGGAGGAAGATTGGTGGCCTTGATATCTGAGCCAAACAGGGGCAGACTTCTTCCCTCCCCCACCCAGGCTTTCCAGAGCTTCAGAATGTGTGATCTTCCTCCACTGCAGTGCCCCACCCCCTCCCAGCAGAAGCCCAGGGACTGGCTCTGTCACCAGAGGTGTCATTTCCCAGCTGTCTGGGGGAGGTGGGTGAGCAGGGAGTGTGCATGCTGGGTGCCCAGACTCAGCCAACTCAGATGCTCTCAGCTTCCTCCGCCTTCTAGCCATGTCGGTAGTCCTTTTGCACTGGCACAGTTTTGGGCTGGCTCAGCCTAAGTGAAAGGAAGAAGGGAGCAGCTTCCATGGGGTCTCAGATCAAGTTGCTTTTCTCCCTAAAACCACTTTTCTTTTTAGTCAGAGAACAAAGAAGCCAAATTCCAGACTTTCAAGTTCAAAAGTTTCAGTGTGTGGGTATTAAACAGGGAGGTTTGAAGGAGGTAAGTACAGACAGACAGAGCCCTCCACCCTGCCTAACATTCTGCACTAGCTGGGGAGAACTTAGTGCAGGGCCAGCTAAAATGTTGAATACTGGCTCATGGAAATGGGGTGATGTGGAAGATACTGAGGCCCACATAAATTTGGGGAGAGACCGTCGGGTGTGGCTTGGAAAGCTAGTCTACTGCTTCTGCCAGTAGATCCTGGGGGCGGCAACAGCAGAGTAGAAAGAAGGACACAGGTGAACCATGGAGATGGGAGACCCAGGAGAACTGATCTCAGAGTGAGGACTCACTGCATAACCCCTCCCCAACACACCCCATCTAGGCTGTGGTGCCAAGAAACTCCAAATTTAGATCAGTGGTGGAGGGGGGAGGAGTGGGGGAGGATGAACGCGTTCACCTGGAAATGAGTAAGAGAATGGTTTCTGCAAGAAGGTAGAATGGAGAGCCACAAGAGAGAGAGTCGAACTATAAAAATGTAAAGTATTTGCATAACATGGTGGTTTCCACGTTTACTTGCTCCGGGGATTGGAGGCTGAATTTCTAGGCCCCGCCCTTGAGGATCATTCTAAGGATGTGGGCGGGGCCCAACGTTCATTTCTAAGGAATGCCTTCCTGGGATTCGGATGTGGGCTACATAGACCACATTTTAGTAAAGCCTGTCCTTTTATTGTTTTTTTTTCCCCTCTTCAAGCTGGTTTAGAAGTTTAGGTGGAAGGTGGAAGGGGGCTGGGCTATTCCCACAGCGACTCATAAACTTCTCCATCCTCGGGAGTCAAATCTGACCGAACTAGTAATTAATTTCAGGGACCTCTTGCGTCCCTCCACGCAGCTTGTAGAGAAAAGGTCTTCTAATTAGGAACAGATGAATTGTGCTTGGGACCAGACTGGGAGGCGAGACCCTCCAAAATCAGCTGTTGAAATCCTCTGGTCCTGATGGTTTCTTGGGGACGCCTTGTCAAGCTCCAAAGGCCTCCTGTGTCAGATGCTTTTCTGTGAATTGCCAGGAGCGCTCAATTCTACCTGCCCACCGCCCGCCCCCCCATCCCTAGTACTGGGGATGGAACGCAGAGTCAATTCGTTTTTCATCACACAGATGTGACATTAAGCATAACACTGAAGTCCCTTTGGCCACCCACATCTCATCTTTTTGTTTTACCTTCTAGAAGATTTTGGATGTCCTTGTTTTGAGAAGGAAAAAAAAAAAGCTTTTTGTTCTTTACCTATTTTTCTCAATCCAGAATGCAATATCTTCTCTCTGATGATAATTATATTTAAAATTTTCAATATCAGATTTTTGAATAGGTAACTCAATCATACTGAAAAATTCAAAATCTACAAAGAAGGAAGTGAACCGTCAGAAGGTCTGAGCCATCCCAGGCCCACACTAAATGGCTGCTATCTCCGGATTTGTAAATTCTTAGGGGATAGTTGTTGTAGAGTATAAACCTAGATACTTCTTTTCCCCTGTTTCTTTGTTTTAATCTATTCTTTTTTTTTTTTTTTTTTTTTTTTTTTTTTTGTACTGAGGATTAAACCTAGGGGCCTTTCACCACTGAGCTACATCCCCAGGGTTTCTATTTTTTATTTTAAGGGCCTATCTAAATTGCTGATGCTGGAGGCTGACCTTGAACTTCCCATCTTCCTGCCTCAGCCTCCTGAGTTGCTGCGATTACAGACAGAGGCTCCTCTTTTTATAAATACAAATGCTAACAGACTATACACATTGATTTGAAGCTTAGGTTTGTTTGTTTGTTTTAATTTTCCAATTATACGTATGCTTTTTTGTTTGTTTTTATTTGAGACAATGTACTGCTCTGTTGCCCAGGCTGGTCTTGAACTCCTGGGCTCAAGGTGATACTCCTGCCTCAGCAAGTACTTTGAGACTATAGGTGTGTACCAGGTTACCCAGCCAGTTATAGTTGTTTGCTTTCTTGTACTATTTATTATCTCTGATGTTTCCAAATTCCTTCAATTTGTTTTTATTATTTTTTAATATATGGGAGGATTCTCTTTCATTTTGGATGTTGATCAATTTCTGTTGATCCTTGCTTGTTTATTTTGGTACTTACTAGGGATTGAATCCAGGGGCACTTTATCAGAGTTACATCCCTAGTCCCTTTTTGTATTTTCTGAGACAGGATCTCATTAAATTGCTGAGGCTGGCCTGAAACTTCAAAACTCCCACCTCAGCCTTCAGAATCAACTGGGGTTTTAGGTATGAACCGTGCACTGTAAGGTGAGATAGGTGTAATCTTAACTTTATATTTGGAGAAAACTAAGCTTAGAGATGTGCCTTGATGGAGCCTTTGAATTTTTTGTTTTTTAATTTTGTTAATCTACTTGTTTCCTCGAGAATGGTATTTCTTCTACAAAATTTTGTATTAAAGCATAACATACACACATATAGTGGTATTTTGTTAATCTGTGTGGGTTTCCCTGCACAAGTATCAAATAAATGCCAGGAACAAGGCAGGCAAATGAATACTGAAGGATGGTAAAGGATGGTCTCAGTGAGTAATCCCCGTTATAGGAGGCTGAGGCAAGAAGATCACAAGTTCCAGGCCAGCCTCAGCAATATACCGAGGTCCTAAGCAATACAGTGAGATACTGTCTCAAAATAAAAAATAAAAAAGGTTGGGTATGTAGCTCAGTGGTAGAGGAATTACCTAGCATTTGTGAAATCTTGGGTTCAATTCCCAGCACAGCAAAACAAAAATGAAAAAGCTCTAAATAAGTCTAGCATGGAAGCACATGCCTGTAATCCCAATGACTCAGAAAGCCTGAGACAGGAGGATTCCATATTGGAAGCCAGCCTCACAATTTAGCAAGGTCCTAAACAATTTAGTGAGACCCTGTCCCAAAATTAAAAAAAAAAAAAAAAAAATTAATCGCCCCTGAGTGGTTCAATCCCTGATACAAAATAACACACAGAGGCTAGGGCTAGGGCTCAGTGGTAGAGTGCTTAACATTTTGGAGGCCCTGGGTTCTATCCCTGGCACCAAAAAAAAAAAAAAAAAACAACAACAACAACAACAAAAAAAAAACTATCAAATAGTTCAAAACAGAGGAAGTCTTTTCCTGTATCCCCGCCATCCCATCTTCTTCCTCAAAACAACTAGTTCTCTCAGTTGTTTGTGACTCCTTCCAGACATTTCATTGTTGTTGTTGTTGGTGGTGGTGGTGGTGGTTTTGTTTTGTTTTGTTTAAGACAGGGTCTCTATTTGCTGAGGCTGGCCTTGAGTTTGTGATCCTCCTGCCTTAGTCTCTCAAGTCACTAGGATTGCAGGTGTGCACCACTGTGCCCAACCAAAAATATTCTTCATATATACAATCATATTTATAGTTTCCACCTTTTATTTATTTATTTATTTTGGTTCCAGGGATTAAACTCAGGGGCACTTGACCACTGAGCCACATCCCAAGCCCTATTTTGTATTTTATTTAGTGACAGGGTCTCACTGAGTTGTTTAGCGCCTCACTTTTTGCTGAGGCTGACTTTGAACTCTCTATCTTCCTGTCTCAGCCTCTCTAGCTGCTAGGATTATAGGCATGCACTATCTCGCCCTGCTAGTTCCCACTTTTTTATACTAATGTAAGCAGACTCCTTGCACCTTGCTCTTACCTAGAGCTTCAGACATGCTAGGCAAATGGTCTACCACTGTAGCATGTAGCTACATCCCCAGTCCCTTTAACATTTGATTTTTGGGTTTTTTGTTCTTGTTGTTCTGTTTTGTTTTGTTTTGTTTTTTTGTACCAGGGATTGAACCCAGGGGCACTTTACCACTGTGATACATCCCCAACCCTTTTAATTTTTTATTTTGAGACAGGTCTCACTAAGTTGCTTACAGTTAAATTGCTGAGGCTGGCTTTGAACTTGCGATCCTCCTGCTTCAGCTTCCTGAGCTATTGGGGTTACAAGCCTGCACCACCATACCCAGCTTAATTTTTTATTTTGAGACAGGCTCTCACTAAATTGTTGAGGCTGGCCTGGAACTTGTGACCCTCCTGCCTCAGCTTCCTGAGCCACTGGGATTACAGGTGTGAGCCACCATGTCCAGCTAACATTTAATTTTGAGACAGAATCTGGCTAAATTGCCCAGGCAGCCCTCATTCCCAGCTGAACCTTGCTTTTAGCACCTAATAAACCTTGGAGAGTTTTCCATCGCAGTGCACAATATTAGTTTCTGGCTACATAGTGTTCCATGACAGGGATGTGTCCTAATTTAACAAATTTTCTGTAGACAGTCATTTAGGATGTTTCCAACCTTTTGCCAACACAAGTGAAGCTGCAGAGGATAATCTATACATTCCCATTTCATCCCTGTGCAAATGTTGGGTTAATTCCTAGACATGAAAATCCTAGGTTAAAAGGTATGGGTGTTAGTAATTTTGATTAATTTGATTTTGATGGACTTTGCCAAATTGCTCTCTATGAATGTGTTACCAATTTTTAGTACCTCCAACAAACAGGTGAGGCCTGTTTACCTGTGAAACTTTTAGGTCATTGCATATATGCTAAGTTAAACATGATTTGCATTTCTTAGATGATGAATGTTAGGCACATTTTCATGTCTGACAGTTCTTTGTATTTTCTTTTTTGGGGGGAGGGTACCAGGGATTAAACTCAGGAGCACTAGACCACTGAGCCACACTCTCAGCCTTATTTTGTATTTTATTTAGATACAGGGTCTCACTGAATTGCTTAGCACCTTGCTGTTGCTGAGGCTGGCTATGAATTCTCAAACCTCTAGCCTCAGTCTTCCCAGTTGCTGGGATTACAGGAATTTGCCACTGCGCCCAGCTGTATTTTCTTATCTGTGAAATGTCTGTAGAAAATTTTGTACATTTTTATTGGATTGTTCAGGTTTTTCCCTACAGTTTCTTCCCACCCCCCCACCCCCCCACCCCCCCTTTTTTTCCCAGTCTGAGAAATTGAACCCAGGGTCTTATGCATGCTAAGTACATACTCTATCATTAAGATACACCCACTGCCCTGCAGTTAATTAATTAATTTGGTACTGGGGATTGAACCTAGGGTCACTTAACCTACTGAGCCACATCCCCAGTCCCTATTTATTTATTTTGATTTTTTGCGCTCGTGGTGCTGGGGATCGACCCCAGGGCTTTGTGCACACGAGGCAAGCACTCTACCAACTGAGCTACCTCCCCAGCTCTATTTTAACTTTTTGAGCCAGGGTCTCACCAAGCTGCTTCAGAACTCACTAATTTGCTAAGGCAGGCCTCAAACTTGGGATCCTCCTGCTTCAGGCCCCCAGTCACTGGAATTAAAGGCATGCACTGCTATACGAGGCTCCCACATTTTAAATATACTTTTAAATGTATTAGTATTTTCTTTAATGGATTCTGTGTTTTGTTATATTTATGAATATCTTCCCCACCCCAAATTTATTTTTAAAAATTCTCTTGGAGGGCACATTACTTCTGTATATTTTTGCCAAAAATGCAGCACCCCATTTCACTCATAAGAAAGCACTGGACAAATCCAAATGCATAATCTCAGTATATTCATGAGAAGGCACTGAAGAAATCCAAATGGAGGAACAGTCTCTGAAGGAGAAGGGGAAATAACTGACCATTTTTCTTCAAGTATGTTCAAGATCACACACACACACACACACACGCACAAGACTAGGAACAGTCTCAGATTGGAAAAATTTAATGTGAAATGAGATCCTGGATTAGAACCAGAACCAGGAAAAGAAGAGAGAGAGAGAGAGAGAGAGAGAGAGAGAGAGAGAGAGAGAGAGAGAGAGAGAGAGAGAGAGAGAGAGAACCAGTAAAACCCAAATAAAATTTGTAGATTATTTAATAGTATGGTATCAAGGCAAATTTCCTGATTTCCATCACTAAATCAGTTATGAAAGATGTTAACATTTGGGAAACTGGGTAAAGAAGTTATATGTTGCAGTAGTTTTGCAACTTCTTTGTAGGTCTAAAATTATCCAAAATAAAAAAATAAAAAATCCCAAGGTTTCTCTGAGTACCATTCACTTTTTAATTTTATTTATTTATTTATTTATTTATTGTGATATTTGGGGATTGAACCCAGGGGCACTTATCCACTGAGCTATATCCCCAGCCCTTCCTTTTTATTTTGGGACAGGGTCTTGCTAAGCTGCTTAGGGCCTTTATAAATTGTGACCCTCTTGCCTCAGCCTGCAGAGTCACTGGGATTACGGCATGCACCACTGTGCCTGACTTGGTTTTTATTTTTCATACTGCAAACTTTGATCTATAGATAATACTGGTGCAAGGTATTGATCCATATTATTCCCCAGATGGCTATTCAGTTGTTCTAATTACTTTCATTGACTAATCCTTCTTTCCCCATTAGCTTATTTTTCAATGATCTATATTTTAAATTATAAATGCATAAAATATACATCAACCATTTTTAAGTGTACAGCTCAGTAATAAGTATATTTATATTCTTGTTAATCTCCAGAACTGTTTTCATCTTGCAAAACTGAAACTCTTTCCATTGAAAAACTCCCTATGATCTCCCCCAACCCTTGGAACCACCACTCACCATTCTGATCCTATGAATTTGACTACTCTAGATACTGCATGGTAGTGGAATCATACAGTATTCATCTTTTTGTGACTGGCTTATTTCACATAGCATAATATCGTCAAGGTTAACCCTTACTGTAGCACATAACAGAATTTCCTTCCTTTTTTATTTATTTATTGTTTTGGTATCAGTGATCAAACCCAGGGGCACTTAACCACTGAGCAACATCCCCAGTCCTTTTCTTTTTTTTTATTTTGAAACAGGGTCTCTCTAGTATCATGCTGTGTGAAATAAGCCAATCCCAAAAAACCAAAGGTTGAATGTTTTCTCTGATAAGTGGATGCTGATCCATAGTAGGGGGTGGGTAGGGAAGAATGAAGGAACTTTGGATTGTACAGAGGGGAGTATGGGGAGGGGTGGGGCAGGTAGGGAGGGGAAGAACCGTAGATTGTGAAACAGACATTATTATCCTATTATACATGTATGAGAAGAATTTCAAAAAATTATCACTGTCAAAAAAAAAGTTAATGAAAATAAATAAATAAATAAAAGTTAAAAAAAAAAAAAAAAAAGGAACAGGGTCTAAGTTGCTTAGGGCCTTGCTAAGTTGCTGAGGCTGGCCTCAAACTTGCAATCCTCCTGCCTCAGCCTCCCAAGATGTTGGGATTACAGGCATGCACCAACATATCTGGCCCTTCCTTTTTTAAAAAGCATATTTTTAATTGACAAATAGTAATTATACATACTTATGGAATCTAGTGTGACATTATGATACATTTACAATGTATAATAACCAGATCAGTGTGACTGGCATATCTATTGCTTTAGCTATTTCTACTGTCTTTGTGTTAGGAACATTCCAAATCCTCTCTAGTAGCTGTTTTGAAAGTCAGCGCATTGTTGTTAACCACAATTACTCTACTGCACTATGGAACATTAGAAGTTATTGCTCCTGTCTATCTATCTATCACACTCTCCGTGTGTTTCATTGGCCTAACTAATCATGCTACAGTACCACACTGGCTTAATCATTTTATTTTACAGCAGGATTTTACTTCTCAGAGTCCAGGTTTCTCTTTCCCAAAAGTTCCAGCAAAAGACTGGTTTGCCAGGTATGGTGGCACACACCTGTAGTCCCGGAAACTCAGGAAGTTTAGGCAAGGAGGATTACAAGTTTGAGGCCAGTCTGGGCAATTTAGTGAGACCCTATCTCAAAAATAAAAAGTAAAAATGGTTGAGGATGTGGCTCAGTGGTAAACTGACCCTGGGTTCAATCCCCAGTACTGACAGGTAAAAAAGTAAAATAAAAAGTCGTGGTTTATCAGGCTTTATGCATGAACCAATCACTGTAGCCTAGAAAAACGGAAGGTTCTTATAAGCCAGGTTTGGATTTCAAGGCCACCCCTGAAGCAGAGAGAGAGATGGGCCTCTTACTAACCCTAAGGACTAAGAATGGGATAAGGCTGCCCAAAGCAAAACAATGGTGCTATACCCAGAAAAAAGGATGGCTGCTGAACAGGCAAAAATAACAGATATCCACCATTATGGGAAAGTCAGAATCTAAATCAACTCAGAGAACAGGCATTAGCAATTATCAGAGGCCCAACACCCTGTTAACACTCAGGTTTCACCCCTGGATTATCTGGCTTCTCAACAATCCTATGAAATATTGCTGTGAACTGACATGAGCCAATTTGGTCCCTTTGGTAGGTGTCAGTAGCACACCACATCACACCCCCGCTGCCTGGTAAGAAGTTAGGTGCTGGGGGGCCAGTCATGGTGGTGCGTGCCTATAATCCTAGCAGCTCAGGAGGTTGAGGAAGGAGGATCACAAGTTCAGAGTCAGCCTCAGCAATTTAGCAAGGCCTTAAGCAACTTAGTGAGATCCTACCCCTAAATAAAATATATAAAAGGGTGGGGATGTGGTTCAGTGGCTAAGCAGCCCTGGTTTCAATCCCCGGTAATTAAAAAAAAAAAAAAAAAAAGTTAGGTTCCTGGAGAATGCTTCTCACATACAACTGTTTGTTAAAGAAAATTAACAAGCAGGTTCCATACAGTTCCTATAGCCTGCTCTTTAAGATGGATGATGTGCCTGACCCTTGCAGGAAAGGGTCACCAGAGGCAGACGAACCCACCCTGATGGACTCGGTACCCTCATGGAAGACATGGGACCTTCAGAAATCTAGGATCCAATAGCAGGAGAGAGGACTCTTTAGGAATCAAGCCTCAGGACCATACTTCAGGGTCCAGGCTGTAGGCCTCATTCATTTGATGGTGAGCCAATTCTTATATCTAGAATACTACTAATTTCACAATAAATTGAATCTCTTTCTGATGCTAATTGGCAAATCCCCTGGCACTGACCAAAACAGATAGCTAAAGTGTTTGTAGTAACTATTTATGGAGTACAGATGAGGGAACTGAAACAGAGAGAAAATAAATGAACTGCTTCTCATCACATGGCAAAAAAATGGGTTAAAGTGGGCTTGCTCCATAGTCACTGAGAGCTGAGACTCAGAAACCAGTAATATGTATTGATATCAAGACAAGAGGTGGGACTGAGGATGTGGTCCAGGATAGAGCCCTTTCCTATCATGTGGGAGACACTGGTTCCATTGTTGGTGTCGCAAAAGGAAGGAAGAAAAAAAAAGTGTATGCAAAAAGGAAGAAGAAAAAAAAAAAAGGAAAAGGAAAGGAAAGTCAGACAGACAGACAAAGGGTAGATAAAGTCAGCCAAGGAAGTTGTGACCATCAAATTTAAGGAGTGAGCAGAGGAGATAGCCTAGTACTATGTCTCCAGTGATTGACACACACATTTTATTTAAATAAAGGAATATTTATTGAATGAATTTGGGAAGCAGCCCGAACAATGGTAGGCAAACCTGGAGAACCATTATTCCCAAGCCAAGAAAGAAAACTGTTCAAAAGAGGGGACTAGCTGGATGTGATGGTGTGTGCCTGTAATCAGGCAGGAGATCATGAGTTCAAAGTCAGCCTTAGCAATTTATCAAGTTTCTAAGCAACTGAGTGAGATCCTGTCTCAAAATAATCAATAAAAAGGCCTGGGGGAATGTATCTCAGTGGCTTAGCATCCCTGGGTTCAATCCCTGACATGGGGGGAAAAATAAAAATAAAAAACAGAAGAAAGAAGAAGAAAAGAAGAAAAGGAAGAAGAAGGAAAAAGGAAGAGGAAGAAGAAGAAAGAAAGAAGAAAAGAGCAGTCAGCATACTATATATTGAAAAGAGGTCAAAGTAAAGCCCAAATATTTAACAACCAACTCTCCCTGCAAAGAATATGCATTTTTGTTTGCTTTTGAAGATATGCATTTATGTACATGCACAAGTTTATTATAAATTTTATTGTATTATAGCACAGAACTTATAAATAGTAATAAAATATACAATATTATTACTATAAATTCCACTCTTTTTAAAAAATATTTTTAGTTATAGATGGACACAATACCTTTAATTACACATTTTTTTAATGTACTGCTAGGATCAAACCCAGCACCCACACACAACAGGCAAGTACTCCACCACTAAGCCACAACCCCAGCCCCATAATTCCATTCTTGTATATGTGATTTCATAAATGGAGTTGTAGACTAACTACAAGTGTAGTTCCAACATGAAATAAAGATACATGTTGAAATCTCACTGGTTTGTCAATGACTTGAGTGACTTCTTTGTTAAATCAGATAATAGTTTTCAAATCTAAGAATATTTGCAGGCTAGGGATGTAGCTCAGTTGGTAGAGTGCCTTGCAAGCACAAGACCCTGGGTTCAAGGTTCAATCCCCAGTACTGAAAGAAAAAGAAAAAAAAAAAAAAAAAAATATATATATATATATATATATTATATATATGGATTGAACAGGGGTGCTCTACCACTAAACTACCTCAGACACATACACTCTTGCTTCTTTTGAGATAGTGTCTCACTAAATTGCCATGGAATTTGCAATCCTGCTTCAGTTGACCAAATTGCTAGGGTTACAGGTGTGGCCACAACCATATCCTTGAGAATATTTGGATTGTGCTATTCACAATGTAACAGCAGTTACAGACAAAATACCTTTAAATTTAATCCGCATTAACATTTTCTGTATCACTTTCTTAAATGTAGACGAATAACAAAGCCTTTGCCAATTTCTGTAGTGTAAATATTCCTGCTAATGTCTACTTCAAACCACCTACAAGTCAATAAATTAGTTGGGAATAGATGCACAGTAGACAATCATTATATGTTATTTCTACCATACAGATACAATAAACACAAATAATTACAAAAGTGTGTAACAATCAAACAATCAGGAAGGAAAAAATTTTGAGTACTTATTACCTCTTTTTATATTACTTTTTAATTTATTTTATTTTTTGGTGCCAGGGATTGAACCCAGGGCCTCAAGTTCTCTTATGTGTGCACTCTTCCACTGATGTATATTCCAGCCTAACTATAGCTTCTTTAATTATAAGTAACTTCTAATAATGGATAGGTTTAAAATGGGTCCATAAAGTTCCTGATAGCTTTCTCTCCACTTGGGGAGAATGGAGGCAGACTGCAAGGGGATGGGGCAGATTTTTCCTATCAAAGCATTAACCATGGCCAGCAAGGTACACCCTCCTGCCTTCCCTACACTCTGCTCTCCTACCTCTTCACTCAACTGAGCTCCAAGAGTTCAAACTGCTCTTATAGAAGTAACATTCCTTGCCACACCTTAGGTAAATTAATTTCTACTCCATATCACCTTTAAATATCTTTTGTAGCAGTTTCACAATTTGCAGAATTAAATCACCCTGGGTAAACCAGAAATTGTTTCTTTTTTGTATTAGACATAAGATTTGTGATGGTGGTGCTGGGGCTGTGGCTCAGTGATAGAGTGCTTGCCTAGCATGTGTGAGGCACTAGGTTTGATCCTCAGCACCACATAAAGATAAATAAATAAAAGACCGTCTACAATTTAAAAATATTTTAAAAATTTATGATGGTGAAAGCTGAGTATGAGTCATATTCACATCAATTCCCTTAGTTCCAATTACATCACTTTGCATAATAGTAAGAGTTCAGTAAGTACTGAATGAATGCTAAGGATGAAGTTCTTCTATGAGGATAGACAGAAAATGTGTGTTTAAGGCATCATTAGATAGTGTCTCCTTGTGTGATTTTTGCTTATTTTTGTAATGATGTGGTCTCTGCATTTCAGGACTGAAAAGTGTACAGGGAACCATCCCAACTACACTGATTCTGAGAATATTCAACCTGTGACATGACAGAACATTAAATTCATGTAATTTGTGTTTCTATAATGCCTAATTGTATGTGTTTTAATAACTTCGTTTAGAATATGTTATTATCAGCACTAGTAGGAAGGAGTGTGGGAGTTCTCATCAGACTACAAAATTTTATAAAGATTTTACTAGGTTTGCGGGTAGGAGCTCCAACCTACAGCGGGCTCTCACCCTGAGCTAGTGGTCCTGTAATATTGAAAGCTTGATAACTTGCAACAGTTAGTATGACTGACACGTTATAGAAAAAGAGCTATATAAAATGATTCTTGGAGTTAAAACAAATGGTGGTGCACAACATAATCCCGGCCGCTCAGAAGTCTGAAACAGAAGGATCTCAAACTAGACACTAATCTGGGGAAATTCAGCAAGAACAAGCTAAAAAAACAAAAACAGAAAAGGTACCCCTAGACCCCCCCCAACCACATGTGCAAAAACTTGGTCACAAAACAGCTGCTCTTCCAAGGGAGCTGGAGAAAAGGAGAAAAAGAAAAATCGCTCACAACTTCTCATACAAGCACGTAGTGTACCCAGAACACACCCCCAACTTAGAAAAACAAAAAGCCCACGAGAAAAAAAACACTTACCCTGACAATTACAGCAAATGAACAAAAAAAAAAAAAAAAAAAAAAAAAAAATCAGATCGTCAGGAAGAATCAGATAGGAGTAATCAGGGTGTTGCAAGTCCTGACTACGCAGAGACGCTAATCACGTTTCATGCGAACTCCAATCATCATGTTCTATCTGCCCTCCAAAAGGAGGAACAGGTAAGGATTATCCCACCTGACGATACAGAGTAAGACTGCCTATTCCGTACTCAGTAGAAAAGATTCCGCTGTAAAGTACGGTGAGTATATAACATGTTATCTTGATCAACTCAGCTACTTAGGGTTCTTTCAATACTAGTGCTGCATTTATTCGCAAATCTTTTAATATAATTTTGTTCCGTTCCGCGCCAAAAAGGGAGACGTTACTTGCTCCCAGAATGCTCTGCTCGCATACGGGCTGGGAGCTCTGATTGAGTTGTTATTTACATATCCCCGCCTACTTCCTTCCGCCCGACATCTACCGTAAAAATCAAAATAGAAGCGATACTGGTAATCTTACCGTCTTGCAGTGCTGAAAAACAGCCACCAGCAGTTTAGCTACCCCAATTGTCTCCTGCAAATTGTATAAGTCTTGCTCTCATATAAAATATATTTTATTACAAGGCACTAAAGAAAACGCTAATCTCATATTTGGGAGATAATTATCCCACTACCATCCTTTACCAGAAATAGTTTGAGGGGAAAGGGAGAAGAACCTGAAGCCAATGTTTTCCTTTTTCCGGGAACGGTAAGCAGCCTCTCGCTCCTCCAGCCTTCCTCCCTCCTTTCTTTCCCGTCATGAAGGTGATCAGAAAGGTTTCTTTTTCAGTCCAAGGACAGCGATGAATAAAGTCACTTCTGTGATAGCTGGGAGGGCGCTGTGGAAGGTAAGGAATGAGTTCAGGGTCCCTTCCGATATAAATACCCAAATCTCCAAACCTAAGATCCCACCCCCTAAGTCTAAGGGATTGGAATAACAGTGAGGAATGCAATTTCAAAAGACGACAAGATGTTGAGTGGAGGAAAGCCCTGGGTAGGGGAAACCTTAAGATTTGGGGTAATCCTTGCCCCCATTTCCAAATAGTGAGTGCTACCGCACCTGCAGAAAACAAAAATGTACCAGTATGTGGTACACTCCCAGCGCTCGAATATGAAGAAGGATAGAGCCACAGACGCACTACAGTGAGCCCCAATAGCTTGGAAATGCACCAGAGTCAAGGAAAGTCTTTGGATCCACAGGTAATGATGGACCCAAAATGGCTGTCAGCGGGGTTGGCATCTGCTTTCCTCACCATATTGCAAGGACCACAGTCATCAGCCCTGTCTCTTGAGTTTTAGGACAGTCATGTGAGTAGAGGCCAGAGCTGAGCTTGGGATAGATGTGGCCATCACCGCACACCTAGAGATCAGCCTGAACCCTTCAGGTGAGGTAAGGTAGATTCTCTACCTACCCCAGGCCACACTCAGCAGCCATCACCCCCCCCCCCCACCCCGCCCTCAGCCTTGGTTCTCCGGGTCCACAGTTTAAGAGTAATAGCCTTCCAGATCCACCTGCCTCAATTCCTTGGTCTCTTCTGAGCTCTCATAGGGCTTTATACCTTTATACCCTCCTACAGCAGTGTTTATCACACTAACTTACAGGTGCATGCTTGTGTGTCTACCTCCTTCTATGTGGGAATCTCCAGTACCCAGTGCATAGCAGGGCTTAACAAATGTTTGAAAATTTTATTAAATCCCCACACTGCCTTAGATCTCAACTGAATTCTTTTTGTCTGCGAGGGCAGAGACCATTGTGCTAGAAAGGACTATTTAGATGGATGAAGGGAGTCGCAAAGGCAGAAAGGATACAGATGAGACTCTGCGTGCTGTTGAACATGGAAACTCCTGAGAAGAAACCGGCCAGCTCCACTGCAAAGAGGCCCAGGGTGACAGAGAGCGCTGTCACCAGTCTGCAGAGAGAAGGGGATTGGCTCAGACCTTCTGGACTTCTTCAAGACCCTTTCATTCCCACCACCTCTGGTCAAACCACCCGGCCCCAATAACTCACTGAATGTCCTGCTTCTCATATTCCTCGGGGGTGAACCTGAGAGGCAGGCAAGCTTGGATATTGCTGTCCTGGGGAGCAAGGCAGAAAAGAAGTGAAAGATAGGCGGACTGCGGGGAGTGGAAGGACCCAAAGGGGCAAGGTCCTGGGGGAGGGGCGATGTTGGAGTGGGACAACTCCAAGATGGGAAAGGGGGTGAAAGGAGGAACGGCAGCTGTATGTCTTACCCGGGACCAGAATAAGGTGATGACGACCACTAGATGTGCCAGGAGTGTCAGAAAGCGAGAGGGCACGAGCCCCGAGATCCGACCCATGACCTGTGGGGACAGGGGTACGGCCTCAGAGGCTGGGAGTCTAAAGAGGATCACTCCTGAAGTCTCTGCTAGCGAGCAAAATCTCCGCTTACGCCTACTTACCGCGCGCTCCAGCTCAGCCCAGTTGTCTGGGTAACCACGTAGACCCGCGCTTCGCCGCTTTCTCCGAAAATCTCGCGAGAGGAGTAAACACGCGCTGCCACTGGTTACCTGGTTGTTAGTGGTTGGTAGATGGAGGTAAATTCTGCGACTGAGAAAGGACGCTGTGGAAAATCCGGCATCACCGAATCTGTCCACCCAGCGCCGGCAAATGGAAACCCGCCCTTACCTAGCCCGGCAACATCCCGGCCTGCCTATCCTGATACCCGTGCCGGTCTCCGGATCCCCCTACATAGCTCAGGATGACCCTTCCTCAACAGTCGCCCGAGATCGCTGCACCTCCACGCCGGCTTAGGTTACCACCGTGCCAAAATATGGATACTCTCCCCTTCCCTTATGTGCATCCCTTTAGCTTTTCACTGTCCTGGGCCGGAGAAAGCAAGGGAACCGAACGTGGGGAGGCTGGTGTCCCTAGATTGTCCGGTAGTCATATGTTGTCACGGAGCTCTTGGTTGTCGACGACCACAGACAACTTGGCTCAGTTTGAGAAGGGATTTTGCCGAGTGCAGAAGACAGCAAGGAACCTGGATCTAGAGTGAGAATGAGGTTCGAATTTCGGGAACGGAGTGAATCACCAGGGTTAAAAGCGGGGTAGGGAAGTGGAAAAGGAATAGAAGTTTCTACGTACCTAGGAGGCTGAGAACTGACTGGGTCGCAGACCCATACAGACTCAACTCAGATTTCATTATCACGTTGAAGTGCTGGATCCCCGCGTTGATCAGCTACAGGTCAAGAACCTCTTACTAAGGGCGACTTGATTGAGCTTTGGACCTCAAGGAGAATCCTGCGGGTCAGAAAGTTCTTACCGTGTTCTTTGTTCACTGTAAAGTCCCATCCTTAAGGGATCTCGGTCTATTCCCAGGAGAACAATCTCTCTCCTCCCCACTCCCTCTCAGTGCCTTTAAGCCAGACTAAATGACAAACCCAGAGGCATTCTGATTCATTCATTCAATAAATATTTAATGACTATCTAGGAAGTGCCAGGCACTGTGCTGGGCTATGGCAGTTCATTGGCAAACAAGACAAAAGTTCTTACTTTCCTTTACTTTATATTCTAGGCAGGGAGATCCACCACAAATATGCATACAAATAGCAAACCTGCAAGGTAATAGGTGCTATAAACAAAAATTTAAAAGAAAAACATTAGAATAATATGGTCAAAGGATGGCTCTTTGAAAATGGAGATTTGTCCTTAAACTTTGTTTTAGGGAAACAAAAGTGAGAAGAATCCAAAGAAATAATAAATGAAATTCCTTTTTCTGAATCAGTGGGTGAAAAAAAAATTTTTTTAAATCAAAGCTTTTATCAAAATCATGAAAGAGAAGACAGGAGCTCTTTCAAGTCAAGAGAGTCTAAAGAGAAATGCAATATTTGATATCAACCTTAATGAGTTCCTGAATTAGGAAAAAAAATCTTTTTTATTATACAGGACACTAATGGAACATTTGACAATTTTTCATTAAGGTTTATAGCTTACATGATGGTATTACGTCCATATGAATTTCCTCATTTATTTCTTTTGTGGTGCTAAAGATCAAACCCAGTACCTCTTGTATCCTAGCTAGGCAAGCACTGTATCACTGAGCTCCCTCAGCTCCAGTTTCCTGATCTTTGATTACTGCACTGGCTTTCAAACATATACACTGAAGTACTTAAGGAGCAAAGGGGCATTATGTCTATAAATTGCTCAAATGGCTCAGAAAAAAATATGATTCTATGTATGGAAAGACAATTATAAAGTAAGCAAGGTCTGAATGAAGGCACAGTGGAATTTTTTGTATTATTTTTGCAGCTTTTCTGTAAATTGAATTACTTTTCTAAAAATGGAGGCTGGATATAGTGACTCACACGTGTAATCCCAGCAACTCAGAAGGCTAAGGCATGAACATCCCAAGTTTGAGGCCAGCTTCAACAACTCAGTGAGACCCTGTCTCAAAAAATAATAAAGGGCTGGAAATGTAGCTCAGTGGCAGAGCTCAGTGGCCCTGGGTTCAATCCCCAGTACTATAAATAAATACATAAATAAATAAATTTTAAAAAACTTTTTTAAAGTTTTACTCTTTTTCCTCCCCTTTGGTGCTGAGAATTGAATCCAGGGCCTCTACCACCGAGCTACATCTCAGCCTTCCTTCTGAATCTTATGTAGCATTATCATTGAGACATGAAATAACATTATAAAACAAAAGGAATGATTTCTTAGCATAGAGGGTTCCTATATGTTGAATTCCTGTATATTGAAACTTTTTTTCCCTGTGATCCTAGGGGTCAAATCCAGGGCCTCAAGCATACTAGACAAGTGTTCCAACACTGAACTTATCCCAAATTCCTGTATATTGATATTATTTAAAGACATTTTCATATAAAACCACTGTTTTAGAAGGCAGCACAACTTTTCCTTAAAATAGAAGCAGTGTGATTATCAAAGTTTTCTTTAATCCTATAAAACAAAAACTATGGAAATCAAATATTACCCACACAGGTTCTTCAATTTCAGCATGTAAAGAAGATTCTCTTCTTGACTATTGGATTCATTCAAAGTTCTGAAAATATTTTCAAACCTTCCCCATCTCAGGAGGGACAAATGAAACTATTGTGTAGAGTGGACAAAACTGCTTTTCACCTTTGCAATAACCTCATTGCCATTTGACTCCTAAAATTAGTGACAACGATTCACCGAATTTACAGTGAGCTATGGATGCCTCTTATCTTCCAACACAGAGATTAACAGTGTAGCAAATACGCAAGCTTTCTTAGGACATAGAAAAAATATAAAAACCGAAGAGTTTATGTTTTTCTTCCCTCTGTCACTCTGTCAGAAACTTACATGCATTTTCTTCTTGGAATCAAAAACCGAGGCTGAGCTCCTGTGGTGACAGTCTATCGAAGGAAGAAAGCTGTGTCATAGAGCAAAGGTGAAGAAAACCTTGGACATGCTTTTGCAAGATTTTCCAACGACCCTGAATAGAACAAAGAGTCAACCATGTGACTATCTGGGGAAAGAGCATTCCAGTCAGAAGGAAGAGCAAGTGCAAGGGTGATGGGGATGAACCAAGTGTTTGTAGAACAGCAAGAAAATTAGTGTTTCTGAAGTCTAGTGATGAAAGAGAAAGAAAAAAATCAGAGTGAGGCTGGAGAAGTAGATAAGAGCCATATCTTGTCAGGTTTTGCACCCAATGGGGAGTGACATGGTCAAATTTGTATTCTAGACAATGACTCTGGTTGTAACACGAGAATGGAGTTTTGGGGGTGGATGGGTACTGGGAATTGAACCCAGAGGTACTTAACCACTGAGCTAATCCAAGCCCTTTTTTATTTTTTCATTTTGAGATAGGGTCTTGCTAACTCGCTGAGCACCTAGTAAAGTTGCTGAGGCTGACTTTGACTTTTCCATTCTCCTGCCTCAGTCTCCCAAGTTGCTAGGATTACAAACACACACCACCACGCCAGAGGAGAATAGATTTTAAGATTTTAAGCAGAAGATGAATGAGAAACACTCAGCATTATCTAGAAAGCACAGGTTGAGGCTTGGACCAGGTTGGAGCTAAGAAAGTGGAGTGAAGTAGAGGAATCAAGAGGTATTTAGGAGATGAAGAAAGTTTGGACATGGGGCTTTGGGTAGATGAGAAAAAGGAAAGGGGCATGCTACCCCAGTCCTATTTATTTATTGAGGCAGGGTCTGGCTAAGTTGCCCTGAGTCTTACTAAATTGCTGAGGCTGGCCTGGAACTTGCAATCCTCCTGCATCAGCCTCTTTAGTCACTGGGATTTGAGGCATGCACCACCATGGCTCCTTTTCCTTCTTTTTATGGAGGTGAAATTTAATACGGTAAAAGAACGATTCGTTGTTGTTAAGGTCCTGGAAATTGTTCTCACAGCATCGCGCATGCTTAGAATGATTTTCAAAGCATACCATTCAGTGACCTATAGAGCATTCACAATGTTGTACAAACACCACCTCCGTCTAGGTCCAAAATATGTTCATTAAGCTGTCTTTCTCTATTCCTCTCTCCCTCATTCCCTGGAAATCACTAATCTGCTTTCTGTTTCTACAGATTTACTTACTCTGGGTATTTCATATAAATGGAATGACATAATACATGCCATTTTGGCGGGGTGCGGGGGCGCATGCCTGCAATCCCTGCAACTCGCGAGGCTGAGGCGGAGGATCGCGAGTTCAAAGCCAACCTCGGCAGATTAGCGAGGCACTTAGCAACTCAGCGAGACTTGTCTCTAAATAAAATATAACAAAGACTGGGGATGTGGCTCAGTGGCTAAGCATCAATCCCTGGTACCGAAAAAAAAAAAAAATATATATATATATATATATATGACATTTTGTGTCGAATTTCTCTTGGCATTTTTTTTGGGGGGGAGGTTGAGGGGGCAGCCTTGCACATGTTAGGCAAGCTCAGCATGTTTTTGTTGTTGTTGTTTGCAGTACTGGGGATTGAACCCAGGGGGTGTTTTAAACTGATCTACATCTCCAACCTTTTTTTTTTTTTTTTTTTTTCCATCTTGAGACAGAGTCTCACTAAATTGTCCAGGCTGTCCTCAAACTTGTGATCCTCCTACCTCAGGCTCCCGAGTCTCTGGGACTGCAGGAGTAGCTGGACTTGCAGGCACAAGCCTCTGCACCCTACCCAGCATGTTGTTTTTAAGATTTATACACGTAGTATGTTAGTACATTCCTTTTGATGATTGAATAACGTTCCATGCATGCATATGACCACACTTTATTTAGCCATCCATCAGTTGATGGGCATGGGAGTAGAGTTGTTTACTGTGAAAACACTACTATGATTATGTACAGGTTTTTGAGTATCTGTTTCTAGTTCTTTGGGGAATAAACATGGGAATAGAATTCCTGGGTCATATGGCAATTCTGTTTAACTTTTTGAGAAACTGGCAAGTTGTTTTCCACAATGGCTGTACCATTTTACATTTCCACCAGCAATATGTGAAGATTCAAGTTTCTCCACATATTTATCAAGACTAGTGCTTTCTTTTTCCTCCTTTCTTTTCTTCTTAAATTCTAGCCATCCTGGTGGGTGTGAAGTGCTATCACATTGTGAGTTTTGTTTTTGTTTTTTTTTGTGTGTGTTCTGTTTGAAAGGTCTTTTGCATGCTAAGCAAGTGTTCTAGTGCTGAGCTTCATCCCACTCATTTTTATTTTAAGACAGGGTCTCATTAAATTGCCCAGGTCACCTTCAAACTCACAATCCTCCTGCCTGTTTCCCCAGTAGTTGAGATTACAAATGTGCACCATCACATCCAGCACATTGTATTTGTTTTGTTATACTGGGGATTGGGCCCAGGAATGTTCTATCATTGAGTTCCATCTCCAGTACTTCTTAATTTTTGAGATAGGGTCTGGATAAATTGAACTTTCTATCTTCCTGCCTCAGGCTCCAGAGTAACTGGGATTAAAGGCCTTTGACACCATGTCCATTGTGGTTTTGATTTGCATTTCACTAGTAATTGATGATGTTGAGCATTTTGGCATATGCTTATTGGCCGTTCATTTTCTTTTCTTTCTTTTTTTTTTTTTTTTTTTTTTTGTTATTTCCGCAATCCCACAGTGCTGGGACTCGAACCCGGGCCTCGAGCATGGGAGTCAGGCACTCTATGTGATGCGCTACATCGCCAGCACTTTTTTTTTTTTAAATGTGTATTCAAGTCATCTGACCATTTTTCATTTTTTTACTATCTTTGTAGTTGTCTATGGACCTTTATTTTATTTATTTATAATGTGGTGCTGAGATTTGAGCCCAGTGCCTCACGTATTCTAGGCAAGCGCTCTACCACTGAGCTACAACCCTAGCCCGGACCATTTTTAAACTGAGTTGTTTGCCTTTTTTGTTTTGCTTTGTTTTTTACTTTGTTGAAAATGGCCTTTGCTACAGGTCCCTGAATTGTTTTCATGATATTACGATCTTCAATAGTTTCCTTGCTATCTGGTGTGACGAGGCATTCTAGGCCTATCTTTACATTACCTTTCTCACACCTGGAATGATGCATTTCAGAGATTAGAAATAGCATTTGGGTATTAGGGGTGCTCTTTGCTGCTGGATTGATGATTTTCTCTAGGTCCTTTTTGTTGACAGTGTCAAGGTGTACTTTTTCTAAAGCCTCATACCTATAGAGAATCTGGAATAGCATTTGTCCAAACTATATGCCTTAAATAATAGCAAAATATTTACAATAAAGGAAGAATCTTTACAAATGTAAAAAGTATAGCAAAGTTCTTATCTGTACCTCATGTCTTGATGCATATGAGCATTATTGAGAGAAATCATTTAAATATAGGAAATGAATAGTTATCCTTAACTTTTGCTTAAATTTTATTTAACATCAATAGGATATGGTAGAAAGAATAAAACCCTCACAAATATTATAGTATAGTGCAGGTAGCTCATCTCTGAAAAGATATAAATTTCTTATAAATGAAAGATCAGTAAATATTTTCACCTTTGAAAACTTGAGGAAACATAATTCTCACATAGTTGATTATACCAGTCATCTATTTTTTGAGATATTACATAGAAATTTTAATTTTTTAATTCTATCCACTTGTGTACTGAGGATAGAACTTGGGTGCTTAACCACTGAGCCACATTTACAAACCACATTTCCAGCGTTTTTTTATTTTTTATTTTGAAACAGGATCTCGCTAAGTTACTTACTCCCTTACTAAATTGCTGAGGGTGGCTTTGAAAATATGGACCTCCTTCTACAGCCTCCTACATCACTGGGATTACAGGGGTGGGCCACTATACCCAGTTTATTAACTATATTCACATTAAGTATGCAATTTTTTCTCAAATAAAAGTGAATGTTAAAAAGATATATTTTTAATCTTTTTTAAAGATAAAATACATCTTGGGTTTATACTTATATTTAATTCAGATTTAGGATTACAAGTTTTCTATTTCTCTGAATTTTTATTCACATTTCTTTTAGGTTGAATATCTCAGATTCTAGCAACATTAACATGACTACCTGTTTGCTTAATCTTATATCACAGCATTATTTATAACAATGTTATTAATTAAAATTTAATTTAACTTTTCTTTGCAGGCTTCTGTTGTTATTTTTTGATTTGTCTTATCCTTTTTTAAAAAAAATATTTTTTTTAGTTGTCAATGGGCCTTTATTTTATTTATTTGTATTTGGTGCCAAGAATCAAACCGAGTGCCTCACAAGCCAGGCAAGTGCTCTACAACTAAGCCACAATCCCAGCCCCAATTTGGCTTATCCTTAAAATCTATCTTAACAGGGATGAATAATCAAAACAACTGCTGTGGGCTGGGGAGGTGGCTCAGTTGGTAGAGTGCTTGCAAGCACAAAGCCCTGGGTTCGATCCCCAGCACCGGGGGAAAAAAAAAAAAAGAACTAAAAACTGCTGTGTTTAAAGTCACTTTAAACAACTCTTCTGATAGTTAATCCAATGATAGGATTCAGTGGTTCTGTGTTACTTTTAACTTTTATGCATGGCTTTATTGTCCATGTGGAAAATTCAAACTCTACCAAACGACTCCTGGAATTAATAAATGAATTTAAAAGTCAGTAGATGTAAGGTCAACCTACAAAAGTTAATTGCTCACCTATATACCAGTTAGTGAACGATTTGAACTTTGCAAAAAAAAAAAAAAAAAAAAAATTATAATAGCACCAAAGAGAAAAAAAGAAAGTATTACATAGGTATAAATGTATAAAATATGTACAGAATCTATATATAGAAAATGACATTGATGAAAGAAATTAAAAATCCAATAAAATAGAGATACAAGTCAATGTTCATGAATTGGATGACTCAATAGTGTTAAAGTGTCAGTTCTTCCCAGTTGCATCTCAATTAAATCCTAATCAAAATGCCAACAAGCTATGTTGTATATATCAAAAAAAGACAACATGATTCTGAAGTTTATATGGATAGCTTTTATTTTTTTTTCCCCTGGTGGTTCTGGGGATTGGATTCAGGGACTTCATGCTAAACTCCTGTTCCTACCATCATATAGTTCGGATCTAACCTGTGTGAAAGGAGCCTGAATGCGGAGAAATCTACATATATTGCTGAACTTGAGACACTGCTCTGGGTCTCTTCGACCGTTTATGTCTTGGAGCTTTCCCCTACTCCCCAGGTAACTGCTCATACAGTTTGGGCATAGTCATTCCATTCAACACGTGTTGGCGACTCTGGACAAAGTACAAAGATTGTACTTCTTGCAGAAGACCACCAGACTACCAGGCCTGGGTGGTCTCCAGATCAGTTGTTGAAAAGAAGCTTATCACAATTCAGTGACCTGTCCTGCTCATAAACCAGTCAGACATAGCAATGGAGGCTTGTGCCATCAGGAGGCCCAAAGCCCACATCACTGGTTGACCATCAGAAAAATGGTGCCATTCTCTGTATTTGGGAACCTGCCTGCTGGGAGCGTCCCATCTCACACGATATGGGTGGGTCTGTTTTGTTTTGTTTTGGTTTGATTTTATTCTCTTAATGGGTGAAGTTAATGCGTTGTCCTTGTCCCTCTCCTCCATTTCCATCCAGCATAGTTGGGAAGCTCCTCCACTTCCTCCAGGCCCAATGATCTAGCTTACCTGCATGGCCTGTCAGAGCCTGCAGCTGCGCAGACAGTGCAGCGGGAGGTTCCATGTCCCAGAATCATCCACAAACTGGTGAGAGGCTGTGCATGCTCAGAGACCACACTTGTGTATGTGCCCAGGCCAACACTTCTACCTTTCTATTTTTACTTAATCTTGTTTTCTTATTATGTTAAACATTTACACAATTCCAAAGTTGAAATTCACAAAATAAAGTACATTCAGAAAGGCAAGGCCTTATTTGCCTAAGCCCTGCCTATGTACTCCTTGTCCAGTCACCTGCCATCTGCCACTGTGGACCTCTGAACTGCTCTGATGCTGAATGCCCTTAACTGTCCACGCCCCACCTGATAGAGAACAAGGACTTTGGGTTACTTCCCCCAACTTTGCCGCCTTTCAGCAGGAAGCAGTTTGGAGATGTTGTCCATTGTTCTCATAGAAATGGAATGTAGAGATTGACAGTGGGGAAATGCAACAGTGGTCCACTTTATGCTTTGAATATAGCCCTTGCTGCTCTGCCCTGCAACTGAAAGAAACTGACATGTTTCTTTCTCTTCTTCTCTCCCTGCTTCTCTCTAATCTCTCCCCATCCTGAATCTCGGGGGAAACAGGATTACCTTTCTTCCCCATTTTAGGCAGATTTATCTGTCCTTGAGTGCACACTTATGATGATAGGAATGAAGTAATCCAGACTTTGGGGATGGTACCAGAATATCTCAGAAATGACTATCTCCCAAATTAACAAGTGAATTACAACTCCAACAAAGAACACGTGGAATGTAGCCTTTGAATCACCACTTTAAAAGTCCCCTGTTCCTGCTGATGGGAAGAATCACAGCCTTTGACAGGAATTCCCTATGTTTCTCCTCTGCTAGCAAGCAATAAACCTTTTCCTTTTTCTAAAAAAAAAAAAGGCAAGTCCTCCATTTCTGGACCTTGCCTTCCATTTCAGATAAACAATTTTATTTGTTTTTGATTTACTCCTCCTTTAAAAATGTATATTATATATATATTATATACAATATAATATAAACAATATATTTTATAGAATATGTTAATATATAACACAATGTATAATATATAAAATTTTATATATATATATATATATATATATATATATATATACACATTTTTTTTTTCCCCCAAGGTGGGCACAGTGGCCCAGGTCTGTAATCTCAGCAACTTGGGAGGCTGAGGCAGGAGGATCCCAAATTCGAGGAGGTAATTTAGCAAGATCCTATCTCAAAATAGTAAAAAGGACTGGGGACGAGCTCAGTGGTAGAGAGTCCTTGGTTCAATCTCCAGTACCAAAGTAAGTAAATAAATAATTTCATTGAAAAAGAAAAAATAATGGGGGAAAGTACATTATTATTATTATTATTATTATTTTGATACTGGGGATTGAACCCAAGGGTGCTTAACCACTGAACCACTTTAGTTTTTTAATTTTGAGACATTGTCTCCCTAAATTTCCTAGGACTTTCCTAATTTGCTAAGGCTGCCTTTGAACTTGCAATCTTCTTGCTTCAGCCTCAAGTTGCTGGGCTGGGATTACAACATGTTCAGCAAAAAATAACTTTGATGGCAACAGTACACAGTCCTTAGTCTTCCAGCTTTCTGCCTCTGGACCAGTGCTATCCAACAGACTTTCTATGACGATGACAATATTACTTATTGACTCTTTCCTATATGGTATCCAGCTAGCTCCATGTAGCCGCTGAACACTTAAAATGTGGTTAGTGGGACTGAGCAACTACATTTAACAAATTTTAGTTGTTGCATGTATGAACATGTAAGGACAAATCCCATCATTATGTGCAACTATAATGCATCAATAAAAAATGTGGAAAGAAAAAAATGTATACATTAAATATATGTAGTCTATTGTATATAAAAAAGATTTAATTGGGACTGGGGTTGTGGCTCAGAGGTAGAGCGCTTTCATAGCACGCGTGAGGCACTGGGTTCAATCCTCAGCACCACATATAAATAAGTAAATAAAATAAAGGTACTGTGTCCATCTACAACTAAAATTAAAAAAAAAAAAAAGGACTTTGTTGTATTTGAAAAGTCCTGTATCGAATAGCTAATCCAGGAGGCACTATATTGGGCACCATAAACAGAATGAAGTTATATATTATATTTTAAAATCTGTAAACTGATAGGATGAATGGAGGAGATTTAAACATCAGAGAGAACTCTTTATATATGCTACAGAGTCTGTGTGTGCCTGAAGATCAACTCCATGTTCCCTGGTAATCATTCTCAACTGATCCAACTTCTCTTTCTACCAAAATCTACTGCCCTCATCCCATACTCTTCAGCTACTCAGACACATCTCCTTCCAAGTTTTTGATCACCTCAATGCTTTGGTGAAAGTTATCTCTCATTAATTGCACAAATACTTATTGAACATATATTCCAGGAATTGTTTGAGTGCTAGAAATAAACATTTTCTATTCTCTACTAATATATGGGGTCATACACCAGGAAAAAATTCAAATATAATATTTTAAGTGCGATCTTGGAGGACATACAGGAAAGTCCTTCTCCCCCAGAAGTGGAGAGGAAGGAGGTTCTGAATTGAGTGTTGAGGGTCAAACAGATAAAAAAGGAATTTTGAAATAGGACAAAGCAAAACCAGGGACAGTGGCACAGAGACAGCTTGGACCATGATGAGATTAGACAACTGAAAAGGATTCAGTATAGTTGTAACATGGGAGGTGAGGAATGAGTGGCTGAAAAATCAGCCACTACTACTAACAATAATTGAAGGATTATTACCAGCCAGGAT
This sequence comes from Sciurus vulgaris, assembly GCF_902686455.1. Taxonomy (NCBI): domain Eukaryota; kingdom Metazoa; phylum Chordata; class Mammalia; order Rodentia; family Sciuridae; genus Sciurus; species Sciurus vulgaris. Next base: position 53,728,107 of record NC_136463.1, on the reverse strand, counting down.
CTGAACACTTTATCTGGAGCAAATGGACTAATAGTGATATATTTGAATTTTACCATTTTATAGATTGGGAATTGAGACACAGGAAGGTTAAAAAAGTAGCACAAGTTACACAGCTATAAGCGTAAGCTCGGGGGCAGGCTAGCGGCCAAATAAAATCGGACAGAAATCGCGGGTGCCCTGGCAGCCCAGGGTCTTTATAGGTCGGAATGGGCGGGGGTCCTGCTGAGTGAAAGGTGGAGTTAAGGGTCAACAGGTGGAGTTAAGGGTCAGTAGGTGGAGTTAAGGGTCAACAGGTGGAGTTAAGGGTCAGTAGGTGGAGTTAAGGGTCAGTGGAGTTTTCTTGTCCGTTTGATGGATCACCGTTTGGCGCGCTGCCCTTTGTCTCAGTTACTCCGCTCTCCCGCCTACAGTCGCCCAAATTCCGACCTAACAATAAGTATTAAAGGCTGTATATAAACCCTTGGCACCCAGGTTCCAGAGCCCACATGCCTAACAGTAGAACTCTGTTGTTTGACCCTGTGGGTCCACACAAGGCAGTAAGACTTAATCCCAAAGGTGATGAGACTCTGATTTTTTTAAAATTTCTTTTTCTTTTTCTGTGCCTGGGATTGAACCTAAGGAGACTTAACCACTGAGCCGCATTTACAATCCTTTTAATTTTCTTATTTTGAGATAGGGTCTTGCTAAATTGCTTAGAGCATTGCTAAATTGCTCCGCCTGTTTTTGAATTTGCAATCCTCCTGCTGTAGCCTCCCACATTGTTGGGATTACAGGCATGTGCCACCTCCCCTGGTGAGACTGATTTTAAGCCAATGAGAGATGGAACCATGTTTGCATTTTTTAAAAGATGATAATCATTGACTATTCTGGAGGCAAAGTGGTCAGAGAGGCGTCTATTACTATAAGCCAGCAAGAGAGGCCAGGGAATAGCAATGGTAATCGGAAATGGGTGCTGACAGGAGAATTACTAAAGAAATGGCAGGACTTGGTGACTGAAAATGGGATACATGGGAGAGGGAAGATTCAAAGATGAATCTCTCTGCCTTTTATTGGCCACTCACAGGAAATGCAGAAGGACTGAGAAGGAGAGAGGACAAATCAAGTGGAGGTGTCCAGTAGGCACTAGACATGTGGGTCCAGAGTTGGAAGTGGGATTCAAAAGCTCTGAGCATATAGGTGATAGCTGAAGTCAGGGAACATGCGTAGCGTGAGGACAGAAGCCTAAACGTTGAGGAAAACAAGGACTTAACAAAAAAAGAGAGACTGGTTGGGGAGGTCGCCAACTACCCAGTGTCATGACAATCACAGAAGAGTGATCTTAGAGAAGTTATTGGAAATCAAGTAAGGCCAGGCCTGAGAAGCATCTGTAGGCTTTGACATCTCTGTGGTCCTTGATGAATTTTGAGTGGGCTGCTGGGCAGGCAGGTGGGTCGGAAGGGCAGGAATGAGATACAGATGACTTTCTCCATCTGGCCCGTTGAACTCCTCCTTCAGGAAGCAAATGGGATCTCTTCTAGTTTGGGGTATCCCTCTTTAGAAGTTCCCAACCCTGTCTCACTTGGGGAATTTTTAAAAATACCGATGTTTATGGTGACGGAAACCGGAACAGTGGTTGCCTCTGGAAGGGGAGGGTTGTGGATTCACTGAGAAGAAACACAGGATAACTTTCTGAACTGATGGAAATGCCCTCCATCTTGAGAGGATTGAGAGTTGCACGGGTGAATTTGTGTCCACACTCATGAAAATGTACACTTAACGTGTGTGCTTTGCACCATAAACTATGCCTCACAAATTTTGAGCACCAATTTTTCCAAAAGTATTAAATACTTTCCTGGATCAGTTAAGTTAAAATCTCTGAATCCGGGGACTGGGCTGGGTATTTTGGAAGGATCCGAAGGCGACTGTTAATGAGGAGCCTGCGTGGTGCGCAGAAGCTGTTCGTCCACCTCTTCAGGTCCCTAGGGCTTTGGCACAGCTCCATCTCGTTCCTTCAATTTGTTGTCCGGGTTGGACTGTGAGCTCTGATATCCCATTAGATGAGCTCAGCACCCTCCACCTCAGGCTTAGTCAAGAGGCCGGAGTCCATTGCCCTGTCGGGTGCCATCCGCGCAGTTCTGCTGAAGGAGCAAGGTTCCAATTCAAGAAACGCAGAAAAGCTTTGGACTCTAGCATGTCAATCACCAGTTACGGCTGCCCAGATGAAAATGGTTATGAAGGGGACTGTTCAGCGGTACGGCCGGCCGGCCTCGTGGCGCAACGGTAGCGCGTCTGACTCCAGATCAGAAGGTTGCGTGTTCAAATCACGTCGGGGTCAATTACCTTTTCTAAGGTTTCCGTTACCTTAATTTAATTCTATTATTAATTTTGATCCGCTCCCAGTACTCGGAGAAGAAACATCTCTTAAGGGACCAAGAAGGGGGACAGCTTCTGGTGAGAAATTCCGAGGCCGCCCTGTCGAGGGACCCCAGTGATCTCGCTGGGATTTTTACAGCAGATCCAGACAACTCTGGGACAGGGTGGCCCCCGAAGGACAGGTTCAATTCCAGACCGCTCAGCCTAGAAGAGAGGCAAGTACTCTTGTACAAGAGGGTATCGCTGGGTCTTTGTAGGTTCTCTTGATAGGGCTGGGCAGGATTCTTTTGAATTTGTTCTGTTTGCAACACAGCCACATCCCATCAGCAGGAGTTAGAGCAGAAATAAGAGCAGGAGAAAGATCTCAGTTCCCAGGGAGAAGTAGCTAGATCTGCCCTATGCGGACGAGGTGGCCGAGTGGTTAAGGCGATGGACTGCTAATCCATTGTGCTCTGCACGCGTGGGTTCGAATCCCATCCTCGTCGGTTCGCGATCGTTGAGGTCTGCCTTCAGTTTTGTAATCTGTAAGTAAGACTTTATCTTATCACCTTTGGTGGGCTCGAATTCAATGTTTCAGTATCATTCCTGCATTCTTTCTCTCGAGAGGCGTCCTTCATCCTGTACTACTCTTTCCAGCACTGTAAATCACCTGTGTTAACCTGCTACGAAACTGACCTGGCCAAGAAAGTAAGGCGGCAACGCAAGTGGCCGGGCGCCGTGGCTTAGTTGGTTAAAGCGCCTGTCTAGTAAACAGGAGATCCTGGGTTCGAATCCCAGCGGTGCCTCTTTACTTAATCTTTTTAAACAAGTATTAAACCTTACTAGACTCACCCCACCTTGTGTCAGTCCTCTGAATACATTGCCTACACGTTCATCCGCTCTCCTTCGATGAATCCGCTACGTGCTGTTAGGCATGTCCTATTTTGGGGTTGCAGAGTAAGCACCTCTTTCCCCTTATGCACGTCTTATTTATACCTGATTCTGCGTCAAGCACCGGAGTCGTATCACTTGTGCTTGTCAGTATTGTAGTTTGACTGTTAACTTGCATAAGTGCTCAGATGGTCGGTTTGAACATTCTACTTTTGTGTTTTCTAAAACGATTGCATCCTGAGAGGTTTTCCCACATGGGCAGTAATGATTCTTTATATAACTTCACGTTCACGGTTGTTCGTCAGGTGGCCGGTTAGCTCAGTTGGTTAGAGCGTGGTGCTAATAACGCCAAGGTCGCGGGTTCGATCCCCGTACGGGCCAGCGGTTGACTCTTTTTCTTCCCTTGTTAGGGAGGAAATCACTGTACCTACTTTCAGTTTTTTATCGGAAAATGTTAACCAGAGAAAGTGATAACCTTCCATCTCGGAATATTTCACACCTGAAAAGAAACCTACTCGAGTGTAGTTCAAAAAGGGTGATTTTGACTTGCAGAGATACTGCAGTTCTTTCTGTGATCTCTAATTCTACATTTCACAACTCTGAATGTGGCCCGCGACCTTACTTTGTGTTTTGTAAACAGAACACTGCCAAGAATTGGGACAAAATTGTCTCAAATCTTTAGAAGTGGCAATGATCAGCAGAATGTGGCAAATGGTCAGGAAGGGAACTGTCAAGTATTCCCCATGTTATTCCACAGGCAAGATGTTCAACAGCCAGCCCCTGCCTGTCCATTAGGACTTATGAAGATAATCGCTTCCCCTCTTTTAGAGAACCCTGCTTGCATTTCTGCTTTTACTCAATCTCTGGCCCCCTGTGTGTGATTATGTTTCACATTTCCCCGCATATCTGCTGCCGAACAGCAGGAACCATTATTATCCTTCCCCATCTAATCTGGGACACCCACCCCACTCTCGGAACCCGCTCCAAGGGAGCTCCAGGAACAAGACACTCATTCCCATTCCTTTGAACGATGAACCCCTGCAACCCCACACAGATGCAGCCTCAGCCTTAGCAGCAGCAGCACTTTAATTCCACAAAAACTCAGAAAGCCAAAATGAATCAGAACACTCCACAACAGGTGGACTTCGAAACCAGCAACAATTCGACCTGACCCCTGAGAGCAGTGAGACACCTCCCACCTCACCCTCCACCATGCAATATATTCCTCTTAGCTCCACCCCAGTTCTGGCTGGGGAAGTGGTATTGTGGGGGACCAGAGGGCAGAAGCAGCTGGTTAAACATCTGCAGGTATCCATTCTTGCCTGCATGGTGTGTGACCAGGGGCCACTCAAGCTCCCAAAGCCCCTGAAACCTGAGATGTGGCCACCGGAGTCAGGATGACCATAATGGGGCTGGGTCTCCTCTGTTCCCTTTTCTTGATCTCGTATGGGAATCCTGTTCCCATCCTCAAGCCGAGACCTAAGACCCTCGGTTCCCAGGCTTGGTGTTCTAGCTAGGGAGGAGAATTGGAAAAAACAGGGTAGCTACAGATGGCCAACTGAATAGAAGCAAGGCAACATCCCATCCCACCAGGAGAACAGTTAGAACTTCCCCCAAATACACCTCCCTAAGACCCTTCGAGAGGGCACGGGCCAGCTAAACGCATTTGGAAGAACCTCCAACACACAGGTCTTCCCGGAGCGGGCAGTTCCCACTAGAGCTCCTAGAAGAGTACTTAGGATCCCGTTGGGCCCTGCCGGGGCTAGGCCCCGCCTCTTCAACTCTCGCGGTCACTTGCACAAGGCCTCCAACACCTCCAGAGTGCGTCGGATATCTCGGACTTGGCGCGCCAGCCCCTGAACCGGCTGCAAAGCCCTCTCCAGCTCCTCACAGCGCGCCAGTAGGGTATACATGCCCTTGATGCTCATGTCCACGGCTTCGCCTAAGGAGTCCACCGCATCGCGGTAGGTCTGAATGCAGCCCACGCTCAGCGCTGTCAGCTCCTGCACCGCACCACCCAGCCCGCGAAGCAGGCGGTCCACCCGGCCGCCCAGATCTCGGCTCAGCCGCTCCAGATCTCGCAGCACGTCGGGGTCGATGGGCGGGATGGTGGGAGTGGGTGCGGGTGCTAGGCAGGGACGCACGGGAGCAGAGGGAAGGGGCGGAGCGACGCCGCTCAGACGGATCTTGAGTTGCAGGTTGTTGGCGACAAAGTGAGTGAGGTCTCCGTGGCGGCTTACTGTGCCCTCGAGCTCCAGGGGACTGGAAATAGTGGCACGACGTCCGCCGCCCGCGCTGGACTCCGCACCTCCTGCGGACCCCGCGCCGCCGCATGCCCCACTGAGCCCGTCCAGACTGCGGCTGTCCTGAAGGCGGCTGGAGAACGAGCGGCTAGCCCTGCCGGCCGCTGTCGCCTCTTCGTCAATGTCTTCCTCCTCCTGCTGGGGCTGTTCCACATTCATCTCGACGCCTCTCGGGCTCCCTCGACGTGCGACCCTCTCGGATGCAGGCTTGTCCTCGGGCGGCTTAGGGTCCTTGTGTCGGGAGGACAGGTTCGGGTCGTACTCTGGACCTGGCTCCCCCCCGCGGCTCCGGCTCCCAGACGGCGTCGCTCGGGGGCCGGGCTCGTTTCTCCAAGCCTCCGGTTCCAGCTGGTGGACTATGCTGCTCGAAGTCTTCGGGGACGAGCTGGGTTGGCGGCTCGCGCCCCCAACGTTCTTGGCTTCTTCCTCCCCAGACACTCTCAGGCCGGAGGGCGGCTTAGAGGGCGTTCCACCCGGCCCACCGCAGAAAATCGCGGCCTGCTGTTCCGCTAGAGCTAGAAGGTCCGCCTCCGGCCCGGGCCGCCCCCGAGACGACTCCATACTGCGGGTGGGGGCCGGAACGGAGGAATTGGTCCGCCGAGGCTCAGGAGGCGACGGCGGCGCCTTTAAGGGGCGTTGGTAGAGGCTCCCCGATTGGCCACAAACTGACAATGGTTGGACAGGAAGAACACTTTGATTGGTCATGGTGACCAGGAAGTCCCGGAAGAAGAGCTGTTATTGAACATCTGAGCACACACGAGAGCCAGCCGGGTGTAGGGAAGGAGGTGACAGCTGCTGTCGTCGCCCCGCCCTTTCAGAAAGTTGAAGGGGCAGGTCTTCATGACTAGGGTTCCCAAATACTGGCGTCCGGCGGGAGCGCGGCTCTGACCCTTTCGGCCCATAATTGTCCCGTCCATAATTATTACTTAGCAAACTCACCAAGTAAGGACCTGACTCGGGACTCCCGGAGACTCTTGGGATGGAAATAATGCATCCTGCTAGGACCCTAGGGATTGAATCGTACCTAGTTAACCAAGAAAGATAAAAACAGAATTCTCTGCAGAGCATGAATGATTGGTTCCATCATCCTGTATTGACGGACCTAGCCGTTGAACTGCCCAGAGCAACTCATGGAAAGCGGTGAGGGACCCCTGGGCTTTCCCGTTCTTTTGCCATTCCTCTGCCTTCTGTCTCTTCCTCTGGAGAATGTTGTGTGATTTTGTCTCACGGTAAAATATTCAACAAACAAGAAGATCACAAATTTTGATAATCACTTGTCTTGTTTTGTTGGAGTGAAGATCAAATCCAGAGCCTTGTGCATGATAAGCATGCTCCATCACTGAGCTACACTTCCAAACCCCTCCTTAAGTACTTTTTAGGAAATAAAGGGTTGTGATAGAGTATAACTGGACAGGCACTTGTTTACATAAGGGTTCAGGCAAGGCCTCTTTTGATGAGAAGACATTTGACCGCAAAGAAAGGAAAAGAGCTTAGCCACCTTCCAGGCAAAAGGAAAAACAAGTTTTGCTAAATCTCAGAGAAAGAAAAAAAAAAAAAAAAGAAGAAGAAGAAGAATAAAGAAAAAAAAAAAAAGATTGACATATTCAAGGAACTGGGGCTGGGTTGGGCAGGAGACGTTGGGGCTAAAACAAAATGATTAAGGAGGAGGATTTAGAACCAGAGACTGAAGAAACAGGCAGGGGCTCCATCATGCAGGGTCCTGTAGTTCCTATTAGGAAATGGAGATTTCTTCCAAGTGCAATGGTACAACAGACACTGGAAAATATAACCAAGACCCTGAGACATTGGTGTTTAATAAAAACAACTCACTAACACTCCTTAGCTGAAAATGAATGTGATTGTTCCTTTTTTTAAAAAAAAAATGTATTTTGCAGTTTATTAATCCTCTTGTGAAAATTTCACACAATTGCCTCCGATAATGTCACTATAGAATCTTTACTCCTGCTTTTTGCCAACACCAACATTGCCCTTTATAGTCCATAGTCCCCTAAGTTTATTGTTTTTATATTTCTTTCATTGTTTTCTTTTTTAAAATTTGTTCTAATTAGTTATACACGACAGTAGAATGAACTTTGGCAAATCATACATAAATGGAGTATAACTTCTCATTCTTCTGGTTGAACATGATGTAGAATCACATCAGTCATGTAGTCATACATGCACACAGGATAATAACATCTGATTCATTCTATTATCTTTCCTACCCCCACACCCCACCCATCTTTCATTGTTTTCTTGAGGTCTTTCTCCTATACAGGTTGTATCTTGCAAGTTTAGGTTGGGGTTCATTTCTCTTTATATAATCCAACGAATTGTAAATCATGCCAAAGCTTGTCATAAAAATGAGTTCTGAATCAAATACAAAGATAACATCTGATCATGGACAGAGATAGTGCCAGCCAGGCGCAGTGGAGCACGTCTGTAATCCCAGTGGCTCAGGAGATGGAGGCTGGAGGATCTCAAGTTCAAAACCAGCTTCAGCAAAAGGGAGACACTAAGCAACTCAGTGAGACCTTGTCTCTAAATAAAATATAAAATAGATCTGGGGACGTGACTAAGTGCCCAAGAGCCCCTGAGTTCAATCTCTGGCACCCCCCTCCAAAAAAAAGAAGTGCAAGTGCTAGAACCTCCCAGTACCCACCCCCAGGTCTTTTCAGCATCGTAGGCAGCCAACTCTGATAAGAGTAGCTCACTGTTTCACTAGGCCTGAGGAACTCACAATCGCCAGCTCTGTCTTATAGTTACCTGAGGCTTGATAAAATCCTCCCTCTAGTCTTAAAAAGGGAGGGTATATATATTGGTCTTGGTTTATTTTCTTTAGAAGATAGGAATTCCTCCCTTGACAATGAGACGCTGAACCCAGAAAGGGAATGATGTGATGGGGTTCATCTTTGGGAATTACTGGCTGTTGGAAATGTTTACAGGAACAGGTGGGGTAGTGAAAAGAAGTTTCCAAATATGAGGTGATGATGGCTCAGCTTAGTGTGATACAGTAGACTTTGGGTAAGTGAACATGTGTTAGATGCTCCTTGAAGGTTGCAGTGGGCAAGTGTTCAGTTAACTGATGTGTAAGTGTAGTTTTTTATTCCCCACTCCATGAGGCTTAGTGAGGTGACAGACTCCTTTTACTGTGCCCAGGAATAGGCACATAACCCAAAGCTTATCAATCAGAGTACTTAATACTTCTGCCTGAAAATTGTCTCAGAAAAGGAACAAAACACAGGCATGACCAGTAAATGTACTCCCCAGTACTCCCCTGGGCCCCTACACTAAGGGATGAAGCCCAGGACCTCTCCCATGCTAGGTAGGAGCTCTGAAAGAGAACACTGCAGGAGAGAATGAGGCTGGTAAGTTAAGAGAACCAGAGACAAAAGATGAATTCCTGTGTCTGTCTCCAACCCCACCTTTAACCTTCCTGCGATCTGTTTCCTTCATCACCTCCATCCCACCAAAACCTTGTTCCTTCCTACAGTGATTTCTTGTTGCAGTAAATGGCAGCTCCATCTGCCCAGTGACTGAGGCCAAAGCCTTGGAGTTGTTCTTGGTTTTTCTCTTTTTGTCACAATTCATGTCCAGTTCTTGATTCTGCTCTAAAATACACCCAGAATCCAACTGCTGCTCACTCACAGCTCCTACTCCGGCTCCACCAACATTTCTTGCCTAGATTAATGAGGTAGCTTCCCTCAACTTTTACCCTCAGCTCTCTACAGTCTATCCTCAATAGAGTGCCAGAGAGATCTTTAAAACTATAAATAATGTAGGTGAGAATGTGACTCAGTGGTAAAATACTTGCCTGGCATACATGAGGCCCTGGGCTTGATTCCCAACATCGATGATGATGATGATGATGTCACTCCTCTGCTCACAACCTTACAATGCCTCTGTTTCCTTAATTAAAACCCAAGTCCTCATAATGGACTGGGAGGTCTCTGGTCTCATCTATTTCTTTCTCTTTTGCTCTGGAGACGCACAAACGCTTGGTGTTCTGCCTCTGGCAGGACAGACATGTTTCCACTTCAGGGATTACATCAGATCTTGCCTTCTTATTTATTTTAATGCCAAGAAAAATGTTAAACCTGGGTATTCCTCCTTCCTTTAATTCCTTCAGGCCCTTTCACAGACCTACCTTTTCAATGAGGCCTCCTCTGGCCATCTATTTAAAATTGCTGTCACATAAGGTAAGGTGACCCATCCTTATAATCCCAGGTACTTGGGAAGCTGAGGTAGGGGCATCATAAATTTGAGGCCATCCTGGACAACTTAGCAGGGGGATTAGAGGTCAGTAGGTGCATCAGTCAACTTGTGACCACCCAATTTTGTTTTTTGCCCCACCATTAAGAGATAATCTGTAAAATCAGCACAGCTCTTGTATTAGATTTGTTCATTCACATAATCAGCTGAGATGTACAAAAGATAATTATAAAAAACCTTCCTTCTGAAAATAAAAGTTTTTTAAAAAACTACAAAAAGGAATCAAGTTGGGTGTAGTAGCACATGCCTGTAATCCCAGTGACTCAGGAGGTTGAGGCAGGAGGATCACAAGTTTGAGGCCAGTCTTAGCAATTTAGTGAGGCCCTTAGCAACTTAGAGATACCCTGTCTCAAAGTAAAAATAAAAAGGGCTGAGGATGTGGCTCAGGGGGTAAGCACCCCTGGGTTTAATCTCTAGTACAAAAAAGAAAAGAAATCACACCACAAACAAGACCAGAGAGGTTTAATATTAGCAACACTGCAAAGTTTAGTAGATGCAGGGGCCCTGGGAGAATGTGGCTATCTTCAGATGCCTGCCACGCCATCTCTTATCTCAACCTATGTTGAATCTAGAAAGATACTTACTTGAGGTTCTACTAATGTGTAGGAACTTGTCCTCTCTTTAGGAAATCTATAGCGAAAAACCTTTCAGTTTATTCTGTCCTGCTCCTGAAGATGCCCTGGTAGGTGAGGGTATGAAGGGGTCTTCAGTAGAGCAGGCACTCATAATATAAGCAATCCTTGGTGTCCCCAGGGTCTGCATTCTGTTGTGAATCAAAAATGTCACTAGGGGGCTGGCATTGTAATTCAGTAGTAGAGTGCTTGCCTGGTATGCCTGGGGCACTGGGTTCAATCCTCAGCACCACATAAAAATAAATAAATAAAATAAAGATATTATGTCCATCTACAACTAAAAAAAAATTTTTTTTAAATGTCACTAGGAGTGACACACACCTGTAATTCCAGCAACTCAGGAGACTCAGATAGGAATAAGTAACTAGAGATGATTTCAAGTATATGGGATGATATGCATAGGTGCTATGCAAACATTATAGTTAAGCATTCATAAAATTGATATCTTCAGGAAGGGGGATCCTAGAACCAATCTCTCACAGATGAAATGAAGGACTCACTTTGCTTGTGGTGGGGGTTTACATGGCCTTACTGTATGTACTGGGACCTTCAATTCATTGAACAAATGGGGAAGGGAGCCAGCACTTGTGCCTTTCTTGAAGACAGTTTTGTCTACTACAACCAGCTCAGATGTAGACCAGACCTGACCAAATCCAGTCCTTCAAGAACAAAGGCCCTGAAGCATATTTGTCATTGGTGAAAACCTCTGCATCTTATCTGAACTCAATCAAATACATTCCCACCCTCACTGCTCCCAGCTCATCCCCAGTTCAGCTGACCATCTGTAGGGGAAAACTTCCCTAGCGCTGGCCAGACAGGCCCATGGCAGATTAGATCTTTCTCCAGGGATTTCAGCCACAATTTCAGATTTGATCCCACAATGATTCTTTCTTCTGAAGACTTTAAAGAAATACCACCCCCCACCATCCCACACACACACTGTCCCAAGAATTGGCACCCAGCTAGTAGGGGATGCTGTTCTTCACTCCCCAGTCCAGGATGCCCACAGCATGGCCTGTTAACATCTGTCCTGGAGATACTGGTACACCCAGACTTGTATGCCAGGAAGTCTTCAAACACAAAGAAGGCTGCCTGTCCTAGGCAGTTTTTGATCTTTGCCATGGACTCCTTGATACTAGGGATGCTGTAGGAACTGTAACCTTCACGCTTGTCTTGTCTACTTTTTTTTTTTTTTTTTGGGGGGGGGGTACCAGGGATTGAACTTAACCACTTAACCACTGAGTCACATCCCCAGTCCTTTCTCTTTTTTTTTTTTTTTGGCGGGGGGGGGGGTGGATACCAGGGATTGAACTCAGGGGCACTCGGCCCTTTTTTCTATTTTGTTTAGAGACAGGGTTTCATGGAGTTGCTTAGTGCCTCCCTTTTGCTGAGGCTGACTTTGAACTCGAGATCCTCCTGCCTCAGTCTCCTGAGCCACTGGGATTATAGGTGTGCACCACCATACCCAGCCCCCAGTGCTTTTTGTATTTTTAATTTTGAGACAGGGTCTTGCTAAGTTGCTTGGATCTCGCTAAATTGCTGAAGCTGGTTTTGAACTCATGATTCTCCTGCCTTGGCCTCCTGAGTCACATGGATTGCAGGCATGTGCCACTAGGCCCAGCTTTGTTTTCTTTTCCAAAGGGGTTGTAGTCAGCCTCACAGATTTTGCTGAAATTGCAGGCAGTGTCTCCCTTCCTCGGGCACAGGGCCAAGAGCCTTTGACATGGTGCTCACAGGATGTAAAGGAGGGTCTGCAGCCTACAAGGGAGTCAGAAGCCATAGGAAACCTGGCTGTCCTCAGTCTGCTATGCCATGAGAGTAGGAGGGTAGGCAGGGACTCTGGCTTTTGATACATTAAGTCTCCACCTAGAGGTATGTGTTTTCCTATGCTAATAGGAAACTGAGTTACTTCAGTGACTATTCTATTCCATGCATGAGTTTGCCCCTCACCTCATTTCCTTTATCATCTGGGAAATTCTAATATTTTCTGCTTCATCTGGATTTAGCTGGCACTTTCGCTCACCAGATAATCTCAGAAGCTGAGCTGACTTTCCCAGCCTCCCGTCCCCTGTTGTGTTATCTCATTCCCATTTTAATTCCTAATTTTCTTTTTCCCCCTTGGTACCAGGGGTTGAACCTAGGGGTGCTCAACCACTGAGCCACATCTCCAACCTTTTGTTTTGTTTCTTTTTTTTTTTTTTGGTGGTGCTGGGGATTAAACCCAGGAGGGCCTTGTGCTTGTGAGTCAAGCACTCTACCAACTGAGCTACATCCCCAGCCCCCTTGTTTCATTTTTTATTTTGAGACAGGGTCCCACTGAGTGGCTAAATTGCTGAGGCTGGCTTTGAACTTACACTCCTTACCACAGCATGTGAGCAGGTCCTCTACAAACACCTCCACATTGATATCACTGCTGGTGAGGACACAGATTCAGTCAGAAATGACTTCCATGGCCCCAGATGCTCAGCAGGAACCCTGGCCTCTGATTTCTGATGGTGGGAGTTTGGCCACTGTTTCTGAGCATCAAAATTTGGAGGGCAGACTCACATCCTCAACACAGGGAACTCTCTGGGATAGTCTGGGCTCACCCAGGAAGGTGCTACTCAGCCTTCTTACATACCTCAGGTCCACATTGTGAAAATTGTGACCAGCCTGCCAGGTGGTATTGACATAGTCATGGACCCTCATAAGAAAAAGAACTCCTTAGAACCAAGGGACGAACAACTCCCAGGGGAAGTACGACATCCGAGTTAGCGCTCAATCTTATGGGTTAACATCCTACTAGAAAATTAGAGTTAACTGGGCACAATGGTACACAAGATTGTTTATATTTGTGAATTGGTGCTTTTATTTTTTCAGGATAGATTCCTACAAGTGGGATTGCTAGGTCAAAGAGTATTATGTTTTACATTTCACTAGACCTTACCAGAACTCTTTCTTAAAATGCTGTAGCAAAGTCAGGCCTGGTAACACATGCACTCCTGTAATCCCAGAAGATCTGCAGGCTAAGGCAGGAGGATTTCAAGTTGCAGGCCAGGCTAGGCAATTTAGCCAGACCCTGCCTTAAAATGAAAAATTTTAAAAGGGGTTAAGGATAAAGTTCAGTGGTAGAGCAAGTTCTTGCCTGTGTGAGGCCCTGGGTTCAATCCCCAGCAGGGCAAAACAAACCCAAGGTGAACAAATGCCTCACTCAGCATTTTGACATCCTTTCTCAGAAAAATGTCAATGAGGATAGTTTTTTCCCCACACCCCAACAAACTCTGTAGGGTTTGTTGTGTTGGAATGTTTGTTGAGTGGGATGCAGGATGGAATGCAAGGGAATCTGTGGATGTGGAATTATTTCATGTTTCTGCATCACACTAGGGGTGGCTCCTGCTCTAGATACTTGGAATTCTCCAGTTAAGGAGGTGAAACCTCTCAGGAAAGTCTCCGAGGGAATAAGCACAGGTCTCTGAGAGGTCTTGACCCAGATCACTCATTCTTCCCATTATTCTAGGGAGGCAGGACAGCAGCATTCTAGACAGTGGGAAGAATGTGTAGAAAAACCCTGAGTGGAAATGAATTGGGTATGTTCAAAAAGTAGGAAGGAGGACAGGGTTTCAGTGTGAGAAACAGAGGATAGTTCAAAGCCAGCTTGGAATGGCAGGGAAGGGCCAGATGTTTGTATGTCTTACAGAAGGGCTTACTTCGTGATGGCTGACAGATCTAGCTCCATGAGAATGTTATAGGCCAGACTATAAGGGAAATGTCTAAACAAACTCCACTTTGCTCTGAGACCCCATGTTTTGTAGGAAATAAGCTTCTTCCATGGGAACACCCCGCCTCTGTATCCGTCCTCAGTTACTTAGCGTGACATATTAAGCGATACAAAATGACAATTCTTATGTAATGAAAAATTGCTCTCTTTTGATCTCTATTGCTCTTAACCGATGTACCATGTAAACAGTAATTGTGTGGATGTTAATAACCATTCTTTAGTTTGTACCTAGGTAAGGGTCGTTTTGACCCACTTCCCCCTGTTGATGATCTCATGATGTTAGTTTGTAATTTCAAATCATAGCAACAGACACTTATGATTGATGTGATTTTTGGTATAAGAACCCCTACAACCCTATGGTTGGGGCTGTTCTCCCAATAGCCATTTTTTGGGGCATTGTGTGAGACAGTCAGCTGGCCAGCTTAATAAAGACTCTCAAATTTGGACTTCTCAGTGGTGATCGGTCTGTTTTTAAGTTGCGCCCCATAACAACTTGAAGTCCCATGAGGAGCTTTTAAAAATATGAATGCCCCAGCCTCAACCCAGACCAATTAAATCTGAATTTCTTTGGGTAAGGTCTGAGAGTTCTAATGTGCAGCTGTGGTTGAAAACCCCTTATAGGAGACCTTGCCAGCCACAATGGGGAGCTTGAGTTTTACTCTAAGTACACTGAAAAACCAAAGGAGAGTTTTTTTGTTTTGTTTTTTGGAGGTGGGGAGGGATACTGGAGATCAAACACAGGGCCTTGTGCTTGCTAGGCAGGTGCACTACCACTCAGTACATCCCTAGTCCCCAAAGAGGATTCTAATTGGGGCAATTTATCACTGAGTCATATCCTGAGTGCCCCCCCCCCGCCCCCTTTAAAATCTTTTATTTTGAGACAGGGTCTCATTAATTTGCTGAGGGCCTCACTAAATTGCTGAGGCTGGTCTCAAACTCCTTAGGTGCTAGAATTAGAGTCGTGTGCCACAGCAACTGGCAAGAGTACTATTTTATGTGTGCCAACTTTGAGAAACCTATTAGACACATTAAGTGGAGATGCCAAGATGTCAGTGTCCAGCTTGGTAGGAAGGTCAAGGTGAGAAATATAAATGTGGGACTTGTATTGAAAGTCATGGCATGAAATGAGATCAATGAATATAACTGGGGAAGAAAAGAGAACCCAGTGTGGAGATCTGAGTACACCATCAGGGCTCAAGAAGATTTAGAGCAATTAGTGAGTTAGGACACAAATGAAAATAGTGTAGTTCCCTGGAAGCAGAAGGTGAGGAGAGTGGTATTTCTAGAAGAGGACACCCATATCAAATATGGCTGGGAGGTGGAATCTGAAAGCGTTCATCAGATTTGGCTGGAGCCATTTTAGTTACTGATGGGTAGAGGTTTGGGAGTGAGGGGATGGACATAGGCCATGGTGAATGAGTGATAAAGAAGTCAGTGTAAGGCTGGGTTTGTGGCTCGGTGGTGGAGCACTTGCCTAGCATGTGTGAGGCACTGGGTTCAATTCGCAGCACTACATATAAATAAATGAATAAAAATAAAGGTCCATCAACAACTTTAGAAAAAAATTTAATAACAGTGTAGACGATGCTTTTGAAAAATTATGCTGTGAGCAGAGCACAGAAATTCAAAGATATTGGAGGATGTGGAGGTCAAAAATCCTTTTTCTGCAGGGCTGGAGATTGAATCCTGGATTTCACACATGCTAATTAGGTAAGTACACTAAGCTGCATCCCCCACCCCTATTTTTTTGATACCAAATGTTTGTTCGGTGATAAGACTCATCCAGCAAAACAGAAAAATTAATGGTTGAAAAGAGAAAGGGGACAATTGCTTTGAATGAAGTATCAACTAGGTCTGGGTTCAGATGCACCGGGAGGGGTTGCCTGACGAGGTGAGAATCAGGAGACAGAGAACACTCTTGGGAGAGCTGGTGAAAAAACTCCGATGGTTCCTGCTGCTTCTGAAAAGTGTGAGGGGTGCTCACGAGGACGGGGCCTGACGGGAGCTCTGGGGTCTTGAGTGGAAAAGACAATACACGGGAGGCTTGCAGGAGTATTAGTGTTAAGGGTGTGGGAAAATGGGTCCCCTGCACTATTGCTGGTGGGAGTGTAAACTGTCCCACTTGGGACAGCTATTTGGCAATACATTCTGAGCACTTAGCTGAGGGCGTCCTAGCATTGCCATCCTTTCTATGAATAAGTCCTTATACAGTTACTTAAGGAAACACGCCACAGACATTGGCCACACTACAAAGGATTGAAAATAATCTAC
This sequence comes from Sciurus vulgaris, assembly GCF_902686455.1. Classification (NCBI taxonomy): domain Eukaryota; kingdom Metazoa; phylum Chordata; class Mammalia; order Rodentia; family Sciuridae; genus Sciurus; species Sciurus vulgaris. The sequence continues at coordinate 53,711,650 of NC_136463.1, read as the reverse complement.
GAGCCATCAATAGAGTAGCTTCTTCTTCTTCTTCTTCTTTTTTTTTTCTCAGAATTTAGGACTTTCAATTTGTCCTAAAGTCACTGAAGCAAAACTCATAAAACATTCTGCTTTCCTTTATACATCCCATCGCAAACAAAACAAAAAACTATTTGTAGGAAAAAAAAGTTCTGTTCATGGGATGAAACAATATAAATTCAAAACTTACAGGTAAGTGTTAGCTCTATCACTCATCTCTTTAAGAAGTTTATATGAATATCCAGTCAAAACCAACGGGGTATCTCCTTTGAAATGTCATCTATACGGATTTCCAAGTAGACCACAGGACTGTATACTGTCTTGGAATGTCCTCAGAAGGCTCTGTCATTGAACAGGTAACAGAGTTTAAAAACCCCAGAGTCCTTTCTTTCAAAAGGAAGAGGGAACAACAGGGACAGAAGAAACTATTTAAACTTCGTCTTCTTTCCTTGTGGCTTGTGGTCTCCTCCTCCCCCTCTGACTCCTCAGAAGCCTCCTCGCCCTCCAAAGCCTCTCGGCCTCTGCCGCCAAATCCACCTCTGCCTCCTCAGCTGCCACTCTGCCTCCAAAGCCTTCTCTTCCTCCACCGCGACCCCCAAAGCCACCTTTCCCTTTAGGCTTGGCCCAGTCCAAGGTAACTTTGGTTCCATCAATTTCACCATCTTCCATGGCCTCTTTGGCAGCTTTGGCATCTTCCTACAAAACCGAACCCTTTGGAGGATGCGGTTTCCCAGTCAGTGACTATCCTTGCACCGACAGAGCCAACAGAGCCATCAAATGATTCTTTTAAGGTTTCTTCGATGGTATCTTCAGACAGACCTTTGACAGAGTTTTTGATGGCTGGCTTCTTGGGTTTGGCGATCCCCTAGGTCCTTGCAACTCCAGCCTGATTGCTCTGCCCTCAATTTCTAGAGTAGCTTCTTTAAAAAAAAAACAAAACAAAAAAACCCCTAGAATAGCTGGGTGTAGTGGTGCATGCTTATAATCCTAGCTACTTGGGAGGCTGAGGCAGGAGGATCATCAATTCAAGGCCAGCCTGGGCTTAGGGATAGCCTGTCTCAAAATTTAAAGAAGGGATGTAGCTCAGTGGTAGAGTAAGCCTGGATTCCATCCCCAGTCCTGGGGGTGGGGAATCCAAGTTCAACAGCTTAAAAACCTTGGAATATCTACATTATATACTGTAATGTAGCAGTTTTAAAAAACAAAGTACATTACCCAAGCTGTCAAAACTTTCTAAGATAAAATTGGCAAAAAGCAAGTGACAAAAAAATACACAGAGTGTAATGCAATTTACATAAAAGAAATCTCCATGTGCTAAAAATATGCTGTCTTAATTTGCAGTCCTCTCTGTATGAAAGTTTCTGGGTGATTTAATAAAATGAATAAAACCTTTAAAAATATATAGATATATAGTATGTATATAGATGTGAATATAAATACAAAGAAAGGATTAGAAAGATGTTGCCGACCCGATTGATGTTAGTTTCTAATATTAGGGTATTTGGAAAAGTGGAATTTACCTTATTCACATCACCTATAAGAAAATTCAAAAATAAATAAATAAATAAAATAAAATAAAGAAAATCCACTTGTTTAATTTATGTAAATTTAAAACGAATTTAATGAGACAATCCTGGGCTCTAATCCAAGCCTTGGGGAAGCAAGTCCCAGGGTACATGGAGATGAGGAGTGGCAGGAATAGGGCATCTGCCAAAGGGACTTGGTAGAGAGGTTAAAGGAGAAAGGGAACAGAGCATATACAGGGGCAATCCCATGTATCTGGAATATCTGGAACACCTTTGAGACATTCCTGAGTCAGAGGAAATGGCAATGGTCAGCAGAGAATGTTGAGAACTGAATAACAAAATATACAGTATTTGAGGCCTGTGTGGTACAGTGAAATATTTTGATGAATGTTTATAGTTTTAGGTGCTTAGACTGGGTAAGACTTTGTAGATGGATTAGTAATACATATACCGAGCAAATGACACAAGACAACTGACTTCAAGGACAGTTCAAAGTTGTACGAGACAGGAAGACAATACAATGCTGCTTGTGTTAGCCTGGCCAACTTCTTATAGTCATGGCATAAACATTGGGCATTGGCCCTTTAACTATGTAAGCTCTGTGGAAATAGGGTTATTCTTGGTTTTTTCATTGCTGGGGTTTGAACCCAAGGCCTGGTGCATGCTAGACAAGCACTCTACCACTGAGTCCCATACCCAATTTCTTCTTTTATTCATTGCTTCTCCCTTAGCCTCTAGAATAGTGCCTAGAATGTAGAATATACTTAGTAACTACTGTCAAATGAATACATCTAACCAAAATTATGATGTAACTACATCAGAAGGATGTTGGACAGAAAATGTACACATGTAGGGTGGTAGTGGGATTAAAGAACGAAATCTTTTTTTTTTTTTTTTTCCCCAGGGCTGGGGATTCAATCCAAGGCCTGTACTTAGCTCTACTCCCAGTACCAAAAGTTTTTAGTGGGAAAATAATAGGTAATGTCTAAAACTGGAAACAGAAGCATGTGATTTAGAAATATAGATGTCTTACAATGGCTTGACTTTTAATTGTTTGGTGGTGCCAAAGTATTCCAAACAACTATTTGTCACTTTCAGCATTCAGCAAATTATGGATTATTTAACACTTTATTATAAAATAGGTTCTGTGTCAGAGGATTTTACTGAACTGTAGGCTAAAGTTAAGTAGTTTGAGGTAGCCTACCTCTTAGTTTGAGGTAGGCTAGGCACACTATTGATGTTCCATAGATTAGCAATTAAAGGCATTTTTCAGCTTACAATTTTTTTACCTTATGATGATTCTATCAGGTTGTAACCCCAGTAAATTGAGAAGCATCTGGCTATAGTAAATACCAAAAGCAAAACAAAACAAAACAGTGAAAAGACTTGGAATTGGTTGTCTCTGAGGAGATAGAAATAGGAAGATATCTTTAAAAAAAAAAAAGAAAAAAAGAATATGTAGTCTATCATTCAATCGTTCTAATCTATTAGCATGTGTAACGAATTATATGGTGGTCCCATAAAGCTATTTCTACATCCTAATCCCAGGAACCTATAAATGTGACATTTTTTTGGGAAAACACGTCTCAGGAGATGTCATTAAAGATCTTAAGATGAAATCACCTTGGATTATCTGGGCAGGCCCTAAATCAAATGACTTGTGTTCTTATAAGGCACAGAGGAGAGACAGAAGGAGAGGGGAAGGATAGCCAGGTAAAGATAGAGAGAGAGACTGGAGTTATGAAGAAATGCTGGATTCATCTGATGCTGAAAGTGGCAAAGAAGAATTCTCTCTAGAGCCTACAAAGGGAGCAGGACACTTCTGACACATTGATTTTAGGCCAAGGGCTTTCAGAACTGTGAAGATAATAAATTTCTATTGTTTTAAACCAAGTTGTGTCATTTATAATAGCAATCCTAGGAATCTAAGATAGCATGTATAATTAGGATAAAATAAAAATAAGAAAATGATTGATGCATTAATCATATTGATTAAAAAAACAAATCAATAGATACAGAAAAATCATCTGATGAAAGTCAACTCTGATTCATGATACAGAAAAAATGTTTTAAAGAAAAGATTCCCAGCAAACTAGAATAGATTAGGCCTTCCTTCCTGATGAAGGACTATCTATTAAAAATCTAAAACAAAGTTGGGCACATGCCTGTAATCCCAGCAGCTCTGGAGGCTGAGGCAGGAGGATCATAAGTTTAGAGTCAGTCTCAGTGAAAGTGAGGTGCTAAGCAACTCACTGAGACCGGATTTCTAAATAAAATACAAAATAGGGCTGGGGATGTGGCTCAGTGGTTGAGAGTCCCTGAGTTCAATCCTCAGTACCAAAAACAAAAACAAAAAAACTCCAACAACCTAAAACAAGAACTGGGCAGGGTTGAGCCCTATAGTCCCAGCTACTTAGGAGCCTGGAGCAGCAAAGATTTTTGAGCCCAGGAGTTTAAGGCCAGCTGGGACAGCAGAGCCAGACCTTGTCTCAAAAAACAAAAACAAAACAAATAAAACCCTATGGCAAAGACTAGGGATGTAGCTCAATAGAGCACTTGCCTACCAGGCTCAAGGTCCTGGGTTTCACCCCCAGCACTTTCAACAAAAAAACCTATGGCAATCATAATACTTAACAGTGGAACCTTTATACTGCTTCTATTCACTCCTATATGAGATCCTAGTCAGAACAGTAAAACACACAAAAAATGACAACTTCTAGGTTACAGACATGCTCATTTCACTCCTAAGTTGGCAATGAGGCAGGAAATGAGCCAGGAGAGGAAAACACTAGAAGTCAGAAAGCAGGCAGAGATGGCTGGTGATCAAGTATAGCAGTGGGGAGCTAAGGTCCTCCAATCATACCCAGGTTCTGGGAGGGAGTCAAGAGTAGGGAAAAGAAATGGGTGTGTGTGGGTGGCTGGAAGCTGAAAGGGTGGAATGTTACCAGCAGTAATTATGCAGTGTTGATCCCTACCACCCAGGATAGGTGGCCACTCCTTATCCTAAGAGACAGCTTCCTCCATAGCAAAGCCTCTATCCAGAACCTCTACATTCATCAGTACAAAAAGCTATAGGCTTTATTAAATAAAAAGGAGGTAGAAGACAGATAAGGGAACAGTCCAGGACCCCTACCTCCACTTGCACATACACAGACATACAAACAGACACAACCAAGTAAATGACAGGGACCATCAGGGGACAGAATGAAGGGCAGAGGGAGGCAGCACCCTCCGTGAATGGGCCCGAACCCAAGGGTGAGCTGAGACCTGGGCCAGGGGCAGCCTTTCAGAGGGGTTATGTTTGAGCAGCTTGCAGATGAGGTCCTGGGCCCCTGTGGGCACAGAAGGAGGGAACTTCAGGTCCACCTGCAAGTGTGGAGAAAGAAGAATGGTGTTTGTCACCATGGATACATTTCCTTGACCACTCACTCTATTCAGAGACTTGTACAGAGCCCAGGCAGCACATCCATTCTGTCCACTCCCAGTCCCAACCCCTAAAACCAACACAGCCCCGGGAGACCCCTCACCTTGACAATCCGCCGATAGGTCTCATTGTGTGAGGCACTCTCGAAGGGTGGGTTCCCCACCAGCAGCTCGTAGCAGAGTACCCCGATGCACCACAGATCTACCTTCTCATTGTGTGTGCGCCCCTCAATCATCTCTGGGGGTAGGTAGTCCAGGGTACCACACATTGTCTTCCTCCTGGGGGGATGAAGGAAGTAGGCAAGAGTCCACAGGTCAGACAGCCTTTCTTCTCCTTGCTGCCTGATGGCAGGGAGCCAAATGACCCCCAGATGCACCAGGAAAGTATTTCAGTCAAACCAGATAGCAACACTGGGGTAGAGTTGGGTGATAATATAAACCAAAGCACCAGAGTTCAGTTTACACACTGCCTGGAACTGCCACACTGAGGGATATATCCTAATAATATATTAGGATATTATATATGCTCACCTTGAAATGAAAGAAACATTGGAGATATCTCTAATGCCCACCAAGTATGTTCTACCTAAATAACTGAGGTTACCAAGAAACCAGTAACAATGACATGGATAGTCAGGCACGGTGGCACATGACTGCAATCCCAGTGACTCAGGAGGCTAAGGCAGGAGGATGACAAGTTCAAGGCCAGACTTGGCAATTTAGCAAGGCCTTGAGCAATTTAGTAAGACCCTGCCTCCAAATAAAAAACAAAAAGGGCTAGAGATGTAGCTCAGTGGTAGAGTGCTTGCCTAGCATTTGTAAGGCCCTAAAAAAAGTTTGAGAGTCTGTTGCATGAGAACAAATCCCAATGTCTCTGGGTAATAAGATTTGGAGTTTTATGTGGAATGCTGCAGCCTTATGCCAGGGCTCCCTCTACCCCTGCCCCAGCCACCATACCTCAGAGAGGGGGCATGCACAGACCAGCCAAAGTCTGCAATCTTCAGCTCGCCTTGGAGCCCTAAAAGCAGATTCTCTGGCTTTATATCTCTGTGAATCACTTTTTTCCCATGGCAGTACATCAGAGCATCCGCCAATTCCTCCATGATCTAAGAGGGCCAACAACAGGGAGTCAGGCCTTAAGCTGCAAACTGCATTATCTCCAGCCCCCAAACACCTGGGCTGGAGTCCCAGGTGCCCACCCAGGCTGACCGACCGTGGCTGTTCTCTGCTCATCAAAAGTGCGGCACCTCTGTAGTTCCTTGTAGAGCTCTCCCCGGGGGGCATACTCCAGAATCAAGTAGATCCTCCTCCGATCATAAAAATAGTTGTAGAGCCGCAAGATGTTGGGATGCCTGAGGGAACAGACAGAGGAAGCCTCAGGTTGCATCCTGGGATTAGGGAGCCAGTAAGATGACAAGATTGAACCAGAGCTGAACCAGGGTCGCACATGGACAAGAGTTAGGTGTAGGTAGGGGGAGCTGGAATAGCTGGCTCATACTGATAACTCAGGGGGTTCACTGGTCACAGCTAAGAGACAGCAGTCTGGTTAAGATATGATTGATCCAGGAGTTGTGGGTGAGGGCACAAATGGGGTTAGGCTCTGAGGTGGGAACATACTGCAGGTGGGCCTGGATCTCGATCTCCCTGCGCAGCTGGTGTTCCACGCCTTCCTTCTCAATCTGAGACTTGAAGAGGACCTTGAGTGCCACAATGAAATGACTTTTCTTCTCTCGAGCCAGGTACACATTTCCAAATTTGCCTTTGCCCAGAGGACGCCCAATCTCAAAATCGTTGATTGTGAGAGGCTGCCTATTAGAAAGTGGGAGCAGGCAGCTCAGCGCTCTCTTGTCCACCCTCTAAGATGTATGCTTTCCCTCCCTCCCTTAACCCCATCTCTTGCCTCTTCACTATCCCATCCCACTCTCCACCCCCAGGCTTGAGTACTTACCTGGAGTTGGGTGCCCCACTGCTGTTTTCTCCTGTCTTCTGGCCAGGGGCAGCTACGGAGAGAGCAGGTAAGTTGAGGCCCTCCTTTCATAGTCTCATCCCTACACCCTCCCAGATTTCAGCCCCTCTGGTCAATCTTCTTTCCCCTTTTCTAGTTACCTGTGGGCTGGCCATTGGGGCGACTCATGAGGACAAGTGCAGATGGAGTAGCAGGCTCCTTTCGGAGGACCCTCTGGGGCAGGGTGTTCAAGCCTGATTGAGACTGAAAAGGAACAGGGGTACCTCTGAGGGTGCCTTTGTCCTGGAGACCAGGCTGGAATGTGCTGCAGGCAGCATTTCAGCTATTTGCTAAAGAGCCACCCACCTGTCCATCCCTAGTTCAAAGAAAAACACTGATAACTATAATCTGGCTCCACAGTCTCAAGATTCTACTCATTGCTGCACATTAAAATGGGTTGCTAATAAACAGTCTAAGATGGAGGGCAAAGGACTTACTCTAACATTTCACCTCTTTGATTTTCGTCCACACCACCTTCTCAAGCATGAAACTGTCCAACCTGTATAGTCCTGTCCATAGTACACACTCATTCACCCAGCCTCCAATCCCAGGGGACAGCAGAGGGCTAGGTCAATGAATATCCACAATTCAATAAATTTAACACAGAGGCATTCTCAAAGTCCTTTAAAAAGATCAGACTATTAAGGTTTGAATAAGTTCCTTGAAGACGTGAATGTTGTGGCAAACACCAGTATGTAGTTCTTTACAACAGGCTTTAAGGACACCATGGTCTACTCTCATGGCCTTGGACCACTTCTTCACTCTTAACTATTCAGATTAGAGACACACTTTCTTTTGGGAGTGACGAAGGCAAAAGTGACAATGATTTCTCTTTCAGACTCCACTCTTGTGAGCCTTACTTTGTGTTCCATGAGGGAATGTGCAGGTGGTAGGGGAACACAAGGACTCTCTAGGATGCTCAAGGTCTACAGGGAGCAAAGTCTGTGCAGGACTCTTTCCTTCTTCAGCCAAGAGAAGAAAGCCCCCACTGCCTCTAAGAGTCTGTTCCCAGTGATATTAGTATAGATTGACAAATAACCAAGCTGAACAAAATATAGTACAAACATAGTCTAGTCTCATATCTATGTGGGAATTTAATATATATGATAAAGGTGGTATTTCAAATCAAAGAGTAAGCAGGATTTGGATGTATACACACCTCTAATTCCAGTGACTTGGGAGGCTATGCCTGTAGGATCACAAGTTCAAGGCCAGCCTCAGCAAGTTAGTGAGACCGTCAGTCTCAAAATAAAATTAAAAAAGCTGGGGAAGTAGCTCAGTGGTAAAGGACTCCTGGGTTCCATTCTTGGTACCACAAAGACAAAAACAAAAAAAATCAGAGGGTAGGCTCTTCAATGAAAGATGTTTGGATAACTGGAAAATAAATCTATTTGGACCCTTACTTCATACCAGTCATTAAAGTAAATTCAAGGGCTGGGGGTGTAGTTTAGTGGTAGGCGTTTTCCTAGCATAAACTGAGGCCCTGGTTTCAATCTCAACCATTGAAAATAACTTCCAAAGGATTAATTTTAAACTGTCCTGGACATTTTAAACAGTAACTTTATCTATGTTCTTCCAGAGTCAATTCTGTGCCCAGTTTATTTCTTCAGGATAAGGGTTAGGAATTATGGCCTGAAGACCAGACCTTGCCTATTCAGGCCCAGATATAATTTGTCTGTAGGCAAAGTCCTGCAGAAATCCTTAAGGCTGGGAGTCACTATTGAAGCTGACAGTATTTGACAGGATTTGGCTGCAAGTAACCAGACCAGGTTCTGCAGCAAATTCTTGAGGCCCATGGGTAGGAGCGTAACGGGAAGAAAAGTGCTTAGAGGATTGTCCTCGGCAGAACCTTAACTCTCCAAGGTAGGAACACTCCTATCCCGGGGTGGGAAGGGCCTTACCGTCTGTCGGCCATAGGGCCAGAGGTAGGCATTCTCCTTCTGGGCCATCCTTACAGAGAAAATGGGAGGAGAGCTGGGCGGAGAAGGGAAACAGAGCTGTGAAAAGCAGAGAAAAGAGTGAGAGAGGTTGGATCGATCTAACCGGAAATGCTAGCCTGGACCGGTGGAAGGGAGGTCTGCCTGTTGGTCATGGTCCGATAGCATATGGGCGCTGCTCTCACCGCCTCCGCCCTGCTGTCTGTCCCACCCACTTTCAGGACCCTCGCTTTATCCTTGAACGCTCAGCAGCCAGGCGGAGTACGCGCGGGCCCCCAACGGACCGCCCGATCTGCCTGATTGCCTGCCCTCCCCCAGCTCCAGACCAGCAAAAGGAAAGCAGCTCACCCAGAGGCCGTAGCACAGCTACTATCCCAGTCGTCCGCAAACACTAGTGAATCTGCCTGGTCGTAGCTTTGCTGAGGCACTTTTAAAATCTCCCGCTCCGGCCCCATTGGCCGAGCTCGCCGTACATGCCCAACTCTTATTGGCTATGTCCGTCCCGTGACGTAGGCGTGGGCAACCAATGAGTGAGCTACCGCGAGCTCCGTTCGGGCTTAGTCAAGTTTCCTGAGGACCGCCCCCCAAATCGTTTTGTTTCTTTTAAAAATTTAAAAAAATTTTAAAATATTTAATACGATCGGAACTTATCTGTGTGAACTAGGGTCTTTGTTTTCTATCAGATGGTGAGAGTCATTATGCCCACACCATTTTTAAAAGCAAACTACCCTGTTCCCAAGTTTTCAATGCGGCCCTTAATAAAATCATTGTATATATTGTCATCTTTAGTTATTTGTGGGTGATTGGTTCAAGGATCCCACTGCCTAGACACTCAAGACCCTTATATAAAATGGCGTAATATTTGCATAGAACCTACACATTCTGAAGTCTAGGTTAAACCATCTCTAGATTACTTAAGATATGGAATACGATGTAAATGCTATGACAAAAGTTGTAATACTGTATTGGTTAGGGAACTATGATGCAAAAAGTCTGTACATAATTTTCTTTTGGAACCACAATTGGTTGAATCCTGGATGCAGAACCTATGAATATTGAATACCAACTGTTCTTGACTCTATTTCTGGGCTCTCTATTCTGTTACACTGTCCATTTGCGTGGCTTTTTTTTTTTTTTTTTTTTTTTTTTTAATTTTAATGCCATTGCTATTTTGATCTCGTAAGTCCTTCATGTTCCTAGGAGGAATTTTCCACCGGTGGACCTTTCTCTTTGGTCCTCAGATAGCTGGCATGTTGTTTGGAGCTACTCTCCTTTTTTATTCCTTCTTGCCACACTCCTTTTTTCTCTGCTCCCCACCCTTTTCTAACCCTCACATTTCCCTAGCGGGTTAAATTAAAACGCAGGCCTGGCTGGGTGGTTCATGCCTGTAATTCCAGTGACTCTGGAGGCTGAGGTAGGAGGACTGCAAGCTCAAGGCCAGCTTCAACAATTTAGCAGGGCCCTAAGCAATTTAGTGAGATACTACCTCAAAATAAAAAGGGCTGAAGGTGTGGCTCAGTGATACAATACCCCTGGGTTCAAACCCCACTACAAAAATAAATAAATAAGGGCCTCGGATCATGGCTCAGTGGTAGAGTGCTTGCCTCCCACGTGTGAGGTGCTGGGTTTGATCCTCAGCACCACATAAAATGAATAAATAGAATAAAGATATTGTGTCCATCTACAACTAAAAAAATTAAAAATAATCAGGACCTTCTGCAAAATAATACCTGGTGTGTATTTGTATGTCCTGTCTAGCACCCTTCCCTATTTCTTTCCCCTTCTGGGGAAACCACCTGCTTCCCCTTTCTGTAATAGTGTAGTTATGTATGCTGTGTATCTGTAGTATGAACAAGGTTAGAGATCTGGATTGGTCTTTTGTACTCAGAGTTCTCCCTTATGATTGCAAGATGACTGCCAACTACCTGTTTCTTTTCTTTTCCTTTACTTTTTGGTGCTGGGAATTGAACCCAGGGCTTTCTCACAGAGCTACATCCCAGCCCTTTCTATTTCTTATTTTGGGACAGTGTCTCACTAAACTGCTTAGGATCTAACTGAATTGCTGAGGTTGACCTTGAACTCGCCATCCTCCTGCCTGGCCTCTCAAATTGCCAGGCCTGTGCCACCATGTCTGGCTGTTCCTTTTATTTTGAAAATCACGTTCCAAGAAGCACCCAATATATTCCATGTTGGTCAGAACTGTTTCACAGGGGCTGGGGATATAGCTCGGTTGGTACAAGCACAAGACCCTGGGTTCAAATCCCCAGCGCCGCAAAAAAAAAAAAAAAAGAACTGTGTTACAGGACTTCTGAAAGACACCTGGTAAAGTCAGCATCTCTCCCAGCAGCTAGAGTGAAAGTGTAACAGTGGTCCACTTTACTTTTTGAATATAGCCCTCCTTGCTCTGAAGGTTATTTTTCTGTGTGTCTGTGTGTGCATTAACAACTTTATTGAGGTATGTTCGATATACAAACATTAAAACTTGATGAGGGTTGGAGATATAACTCAGTCCATAGGGTGCTTGCCTTGTATGCACAAGGCCCTGGGTTGAATCCCCAGCAACACCACAAAAATGAAAAACAAAACAAAACAACAAAAAAAACAACCTGATGAGTTTGGAGGTAAACATACACCTGTGAAACTATCACCACAATTAATGACATAAACATAGCTATACCGCCAGAAGTTTGTATGCATTCTTACACAGAACATTAAACATCAAAAGCATAACTATTATAGAAGGAAGTTCACCCCTTCTTTTTTTTTTCCTCCCCCAGAAAGGATTTTTCTTTTTAATTAAAAAATTTTTTTTCATACATTATATAGGGTAATATTGTCTGTCTCATTCTACCACCCTTCCCATCCCCACCATCTCACCCCTCACCTCACTCCCCTCTGCACAATCCAAAGTTCCTTCATTCTTCCCTGCCCACTCCCCACTATGGATCAGCATCCACTTATCAGAGAAAACATTCTGCCTTTGTTTTTTGGGGGACTGGCTTATTTCACATAGCATGATAGTCTGTAGTTCCATCCATTTACCTGCAAATGCCATAATTTCATTCTTTTTTAAGGCTGAGTAATATTCCATTGTGTATATATACCACATTTTCTTTATCCATTCATCTGTTGAAGGGCATCTAGGTTGGTTCCATAGTTTTGCTATTGTGAATTGAGCTGCTATAAATATTGATGTGGCTGTGTCACTGTAATATACTGATTTTAAGTACTTTGGGTAAAAATTGAGGAGTGGGATAGTTGGGTTAAATAGTGGTTCCATTCCAAGTTTTCTTAGGAATCTCCATATTGCTTCCAAAGTGGTTGCACCAACCTGCAGTCCCACCAACAATGTATGAGTGTACCTTTTCCTCCACATCCTCACTAACACTTATTATTGCTTGTATTTTTGATAATTGCCATTCTGACTGGAGTGAGATGAAATCTTAGAGCAGTTTTGATTTGTATTTCTCTAACTGCAAGAGATGATGAGCATTTTTTCATGTTTGTTGATCGATTGTATTTCTTCTTCTGTAAAGTGTCTGTTCAGTTTCTTTGCCCATTTATTGATTTTTTTTTTGGTGTTAAGTTTTTGGAGTTCTTTATATATCCTGGAGATTAATGTTCTGTCTGAGGTGCATGTGGTAAAGATTTTTTCCTATTCTGTAGGCTCTCTCTTCACATTATTATTTCCTTTACTGAGAAGCTCTTTAGTTTGAATGCATTCCATTTATTGATTCTTAATTTTACTTCTTATGCTTTAGGAGTCTTGTTAAGGAAGTCAGGTCCTAAGCCAACATGGTGGAGATTTGGGCCTACTTTTTCTTCTATTAGGCACAGGGTCTCTGTTCTAGTGCCGAAGTCTTTGATCCACTTTGAGTTGATTTTCATGCAGGGTGAGAGATAGAGGTTTAATTTCATTTTGTTACATATGGGCTTCCAGTTTTCCCAGCACCATCAGTTGAGTAGGCTTTTCTCCAATGTATATTTTTGGCACCTTTGCCTAGTATGAGATAACTGCATTTATGTGGGTTTTTCTCTGTGTCTTCTGTTTTGTACCATTGGTCTTCATGTCTGTTGTGGTGCCAATACCATGCCTTTTTTATTACTATTGCTCTGTAGTATAGTTTAAGGTCTGGTAGTGTGATGATGAGGCTTATTTTTAAAAGGACATGTTCTTCTCTCTCTCTCCTTCCCTCTCCAACAAAATTAGGGAGACAGGGTTATCTTTTCTTCCCCTAGTTAATTGTCCTTGAACACTCCCACCACAGGAAGGAGATAGCTGCTAGTGGACCTAAGAAGTGAATTTTAACACACTTTCAGGGCACACCTGGGATCTCCTGTCAGGGCACACCTGGAATACAGCCTTTGAATAACTTCTTTAAAAGCCCTCTGTTTTCCCTGGTGGGCAGAATCACAGCATCAGGGATAAGAATTCTCTGTGTTTCCCCTTTGTTAGCAAAGCAATAAAACTTTTTCCTTTTTCTCGAAACTGTGTCATTATTAAATTGGCATGAATTGGCATTGGGGACAAGGAGCTTTAGGTTACAAAAGCAGCAAGGGGAAGCTGGTAGAAATAAGTGTCTCCCGCAATTGCCTACAAGTTTGTTCTAGGGAGCCCAAGAGTAATTTGGAAAGTTGGAGACCTGTGTATCATGAGGCATTTCCAAAGATTTGATGATCAAGGTCACCATGCTGCCATTTGCAAAAAGCCATTTTGCTACTTGAGGTACACTCCTTTTTACTTAGGATCAGCCCAACTTCACTTCCCAAGATCAGGGACTCCATTTCTATTGCAACACTTTTACCAACACATTAGGCATAGAGAGACCAGCAAAGGAAGCAATTTTTATAAAAGTTCTATTATTTGCAGTATACTTTATTCCTCATGACCTAAGTTAGGAAGACTTTTCTTGAACCTGTCAGGGGACAGATTGTATAGGTGAAGTATGCCTGATAGATCCAATACAGTATCTCTAACCCCTGCAATCTTTAAATTCCTACCTGCACATTATATCAGAACAGTTTGGGTCCTTTCAGGAGTATTTGTGGGCCAGCATAAGATTGGCTGAGGTTGTAGCTCAGCAATAGAGTGCTTGCCTAGCACATGTGAGGCGCTGGGTTCGATCCTCAGCACCACATAAAAAAATAAATAAATTTATTTATTTGTCCATCTACAACTACAGGAAAAAAAAATTTTAAAAGATTGGGATTTGCATCTTTCATAAAAAGTAAAACTATCAGATTTCCCACCTGTCTGCTCAAATCAGTGAATAAAATTTGTTATCTACCCTCAGTGTTTCTCAAATGATTTGTGGAGAAGGACCAGTCTTGATTATTTTAAGTTTCTCACAAATCAATATTTTCATAAATGTGTGCCTCAGAATGTTAAATCTGAAACAACATAAAAATTGCAAGCCCACTTTTTATGTTATAATTGACACATATAAAAGTGCTCTGACAAATGCTATAAGAGTTTCTAAATGCTTACTTTTAAACTCTATACTTGTCTTGGATCAGGAAAGTAAAAAAAAGAAAAAGAAAGAAAGAAAAAGAAAAAAGTCCACAAGGTGGCACCAGTTTGTGGACCACACTTTGAATATACACCCATCTATAACCACAGCAATAAATGCAATTCTGTTCAAAATTGTGTTCTGGGTGGGCAGGATGTTTAACACCTGTAATCCCAGAAGCTGAGGCAGCTGAGGCAGGAAGGAAAGTTCAAAGCCAGCCTCAGCAAAAGTGAGGTACTAAGCAACTCAGTGAGACCCTGTCTCTAAATAAAATACAAAATAGGCCTGAGAATGTAGCACAGTGGGCAAATGCCCCTGAGTTCAATTCCCAATACCACCCCCAGCAAAAAATTGTGTTTTGTTCTCCTTGGTTGGGAACACTTGAAATCCATTCCTCTGTAAAAATTTTATTGTGTCCTTACCATTTTGTTCTTTAAAAAACTTCACCAATTGCTAATGATAAATTAGCAATTCCCTCTGAGTGTAGCTTTTTTCCTGTCTTAATTTTTCATCTCTTGAGTCATGTTAGATGTTTGGATTATGCTGACCAAGAAGCAATGAAAGATTGTCATGAGGAGGAATGTCATTATTATTCTGTCAGGGGCTGATCTTTCACATGATTAGGAAGGGACAGCACTGTTTTGTGTTCCAAAGGACAAGGCAGGATGTCTAGGTTACTACAATGTTTGGAAGGCCAGGATGTCAGTTTCTTTGTTACAAAGACAGTTGGGGCTGGGGCTGGGGCTGGGGCTGGGGCTGGGGCTGGGGCTCAGTGGTAGAGCGCTTGCCAACATGGGTGAGGCAATGGTTTGATTCTCAGCACCTATTTAAATATATATATATATTATATATTTATATATAATATATGTATTATATATTATATATATTTATATTATATATTAATGATATAATATATTATATATTATATTATTTATATTATATATATTTATATATAATATATATTATACATATATATATATAAAGGTCTATAGACATTTTAAAAAGTATTAAAAAAAAAAAAAAAAAGACAGGGTCTCTCTATGTTGGCCAGGCTCATGCAATCCTTCCACCGTAATCTCCTGAGTAGCTGCGACTATAGGTGTGTGTCACTGTGGTTGGCAGCTCCTTCCCTTTCCCCCTCTTTCATTTTTTTCTTTACTTTCTTTCTTTCCTTTTTTTTTTCTGTTTATTTGTTTTGGGGCCAGGGATTGAATCCAGGGGTGCTTAGCCACTGAACCACATCCCCACATCCATAGCCCTTTTTATTTTTTAATTTGATACAGTGTCTCACTAAATTGCTAAGGCTGGCTTTGAACTTGCAATCCTCCTGCCTCAGTCTCCCCAGCCACTGGGATTATAGGCGTGCATCACCATGCCCAGCAAGTTTCTTTTATTTTTGATACTATTTCAACAAAAAATGTGAAGATATGAATTTTCATCAACCGACAAACCCCTTCCATAAATGAAAGGCAGACTCACAATGCCCCCAGGTCTTTCCACTAAGTTTTCCTTGTCAAGATTAACCTGAGGCAATGCTGTGGAATTAATGGGGCACCCCTGTCCCATCCAGACTCACTTGAGCACCCCTGTTTCAAAAGACATCACTATCTTAGTTTGCTCTTGGCTATAATAGCCCAAGTGTTTGTCTTTGGTGCAACCTACAGGCCTGGACCAAACAAGTTCCAGCCATGATGACTGAGAACTGAGACCATGTCCAGGTCCAGAACATGGGCCATTTATGCATCATCCCGGGATGAATTAATCAACCAGAAGGTGCCCCTCCCCAGGTGACTAAACTGCAAGCCTCTACACTATGCCTCAGTGAACTTTTTAAATTTTTACTGTAACATTCATACAGGAAATAGAGTTGCATTAATTTTCACAAAATGAACAAGTCTATGTAAACAACACACAGATAAAGAAACAGAACATTTCTAGCTCAGAAGGCCTCAGAAGTTCCCCTCATTCTCCTTTCCTTCCTACTACCTACTTTTCCAAAAGTAATCATATCCTATCAGGGTGTGGAGGTGTACACCTGGAATCCTAGCAATTCTGGAGGCTGATGCAGGAGGATCCAAGTTTCAGACCAGCCTCAGCAAATTAGGAAGACCCTGTCTCAACATAAAACAAAAAGGGCTGGGAGTGTAGCTCAGTGGTAGAAAGTCCCTGAATCAATATGCAGTACTACTACTAAAAAAAAAGTAATCATACCCTGACTTCTAAGCCCATATGCAAATTTTATTTGCTTTGTACTTTATGCAAATGGAATCAGACGTATATTGTGTGTCTGACTTCTTTTCTTCAACATTATTTAGTCATAATTAAAATGATAAATTTTATGTTAAACATATTTTGCTATTAAAATTATAAACTTTAAAAAAAAACAGGAAAAATAACACATGAAATGTATTACATGTCTAGGGCATGTGAGTATTAAATTGCAGGAGACTTAAATATCAATACTCTTTAGACCAGGCATGGGGCGCATGCCTGTAATCCCAGCAACTGGGGAGACCGAGGTAGGAGGATCACAAATTCAAAGCCAGCATCAGCAATTTAGTGAGACCCTGTCTCAAAATAAAACATAAAAAGGGCTGGGGATGTCACTCATTAAATGCCCCTGGGTTCAATCCCTGGTATCAAAAGCAAAACAAAACTTAAACCAAAAAAAATGTTTTTTTCTTCTGGTACCAAGTATTGAACTCAAGGGCGCTTAACCACTGAGCCACATCCTCAACCCCTTTTTACATTTTGTTTAGAGGCAGGGTCTTATTGAGTTGCTTAGGGCTTCCCTAAATTCCTGAGGTTGCCTTTGAACTTGTGATTCCCCTGCCTCAGCGTCCGGAGCCACTGCTCTGGGTTTCAGGCATGCGCCACACGTGGCAAAATAAAACTCTTTAAAAGTACCTGTGTACTATTGGATTAGTCAAATCTTTAGGTTTTACTGTATTTTCTTCTGCCCCATTCCCTAGACTACATTCTCTCCTTGGTACTCCCCTGAAGAGGAAAGAATCCTCCTCAATGGCAAAATGTAGTTTTTTCAAGAGTCCACTTCATTCTTAGTAGAGAACCTGCATCTCTTCCTCGTGGTTTCTGGCGCTCTATACCTTCACATGACAAACTTCTCCAGTAATTAACTATAGAAATGATCCCCGAAAACCCGGCGAGGTAGAGCACGCCTATAATCCCCATGGCTTGGGAGACTGCTTGGGAGGCTGAGGCAGGAGGATGGCGAGTTCACAAGCCAACCTCAGCAAAAGCAAGGGGCTAAGCAACTCAGTGAGATCCTAAATTAAAATACAAAATAGGACTGGGTATGTGGGGGGTTCAGTAGTTGAGTGCCCCTGAATTCAATCCCCATTGCCGAAAAAATTAAATAAATAAATCCCTGGAAAGTTTTTTTTTTTTTTTTTTTAAATTTGAATAAAAGACCTACAGGTGAAGCCCCAGTTTAAAATGTCAAAAACTAGGTCTATATGTATTTATTCTGCAATCTTCCTCTACTGTTGTTATGGGTAGAGTTGTGTCTGTCCAGCCTGGTACGTTGACCCACACTTGTAATACCAGCAACTCAGGAGACTGCGGCAGGAGGATCTTATGTTTGAGGCCAGCTTGGCAATATGGAGAGATTCTCTCCCACAACAACAAAACCCACTACAACTAGCTTTCTTGTTTGCTGGAGCAAAGGGAGGGATAGTGGGAAAATTACAGTGGTTACAAATATCAGTTACTACCAGGTAACCAGTTAGAGTAGTAAGGACTAATAAGTGTCTTTCCTCTTTATTATGAATATTTTTATGAATATTCCCCCCACCGTGTGTGTGTGTGTGTGTGTGTGTAGTAATTAATGTGGGCAGAAAGATAGAGTTAAAAAATTACCACTTTTGTGGGTGGTGTAGAAGAAAATGAGGTGGGAGGGGGTGGGGGACAGAAAGTAGAATGAGAGAGACATAATTACTCTATGCACACGAATGGTGTGAATCTATATTGTGTACAACCACAGAAATGAAAACTTGTACCCCATTTGTGTACAATGAATCAAAATGCAGTCTGTAAAATGAAAAAAGATTTTAATTAAAAAAAAGAAAAGAAAAAATTATAATTTTTGCATCTTCTTATTAACATAATGCCTGTGCTCAGATTTGGGCTGCCAGTGAGCGGAGCAGAACAGTGCTGCGGCCAGCTTCATACTCTCTCCGCCTTAGGTCGCCAGAGTTCCTCGGCTCCACCTGGCGTTGCTGTCATCAGCAGGTCTTCATTTCTGCAACAGGGGGAGGTCAACAGTTTCCCTCTGCTTTCGTCCCGACTGACAGTGACCACTCTGGAAGAAGGCAGGGCAAGGGCCAGCGAGAAAAAAGCACGGCATAGGTTCTAGTGTAGGCGGCGACAGCCTTGTGGACAGTGTTGAGGGTCAAATACATAACTCAAGTCCGTCACAGTTAGAAAGGCATATTTATTCGAGGAAAGATAGGTCAAGAAATTTCCCACTGGGAAATAAAAAGCCTATGTATGTGTTGAGGGCGAGGCGGGGTGGGAATGTGGCGGGCTTGGATTTCTCTGTATTTTTTTCAATATACAAAAATCAGCAAAAAAAAAAAAAAAAAAAAAAAAAAAAAAAGGGCCTGTGTTCCCTGGCATCTAGTGACTGCTAGAGAAATACATAATATTTGTTTAACATTCCTGTGCTCTACCTCAAGTTAATCGGAGATGATTGAACTCATTTTAAGTTAGTGAAAAAGAAAAAAAGAAGGGTCGGTTCTGCATGACAGTTAGCAGGACAGCTAGAACCACTAAGGCAAACCTTCAGCTGGAGACTAAAGTTCCAGGAATTGGTCACAGAACTAATTCAGTAGAAACAAAACAAAAACAGACGAACAAAAAAGTACAATGATGCTCCTGGCAACATTTTTAAATAGGAAGAAAAAAATCTGCAAATAATTAGATAGCCAAAATACCAAAATTTAGGAGAATTGATTAATAATTCACACAATTGTCATCAAATTTTAGGTACTCATTAAAATTATAAGGTCTATAGAATCATATTTCTATTACGATGACCAGCGACAACAATGGAGTACAGGATTAGGGACATAACTAGCAAAAGAAGTGAAATTGCCAAAAATTAAAATAGTGTTTTAGGATAGTGATCAAAAAATGACTACTATTTTAAAAACGATTAGTTGTTTGTACCCATTCCAATAAAGAGCATTTATTGCCACAAATAAATTTTCTGAACAAGAAGCTGGGACTTTTGGTGAATAATTTCTGTTAGGATACCTAAATTATCTATGAAATTATAATTATGACTATTTTGGTTGGTCGATTTGATAGGAACAGTAAAATGAAATTATAGTGCCCAAATTTGCTTTTAGGAGATACTCATGCACTTTAGGAAAAAAGTAACAGAAAAAACGTATTTTTTTTTTTTTTTTTTTTTTACTTATTATGATGATTGGGGTTTTTTTCTTTAACTTGGAAAAGTACAGTTACTGACCCCGACGTGATTTGAACACGCAACCTTCTGATCTGGAGTCAGACGCGCTACCGTTGCGCCACGAGGCCTCCCGGAGCCTGGCTTTCGTGCCGTGTCGTGAACAGACTTATCGTCAGCAATGAGAGGCGGAGCTTTATTCTTTAACTCTGCCCCCCGCCCCGAAATTTTAATCTATTCAGCTTTCTTAGGGTCCCTGGGTCAAGATAAGCGCGCACGGGCAAGGCAATCAAATTCACTTTGTGTAAATGTCCAAAAGAGATAAATCGTGCGCAAGTGCATAGGACTTAAGGTCCAGTTCTTTAACCTTGGAATACATTGAATTCACTCACCAAAGAAGCGGTATCTATGTGTTTGAGATTTTTTGTCTGGAATTCCTCTCATGACCGTATCAGGGTAGTTCTGCCCTCCTTGAAGATATTTTACACTTAATCCCCGCCTGCCGCTGACTCACAAAATCCTTTTAATTAGCTTCTCTGGGTTTTGGTTTCCTTATCTGTAATTCTATACACTGGACATAATCCACCTTGTCGCGCGGGAGAAGGTGCGCATCAGCAGTGATCAGAACCCAGTGCCACGTACCTGATCGCCCTCCTGAGTCGGCTCTACCATTTCCAGCTCTTAACGGGTCTTTCAGATGGATGAATGTAGACCTTAAGTAACTCCTAAAACGAATCGCTCTCGTGTGCGTTGGTGGTATAGTGGTGAGCATAGCTGCCTTCCAAGCAGTTGACCCGGGTTCGATTCCCGGCCAACGCAATTTTTTTTTTTTTTTTTTTTAAATTTATTTATCTTTACCATTCCTTCTCCTTGTTTCTCTGTGTATAGCGTATTGAGGATTGGCCTTGAGGCACACTATCCTAGGCCTGGGACTCCAGCCGCATCGCCTTGCTCGCTCACTCCCAGAGAGAAGACCCTACAGCTATGCCACCTTGGGATTGGAGACTGAGGATCACGATACCAACGCACAGATACAGACGCAGGAAAGGAAAGAGAACCAAACCCAGCTTCGGCAGCTGGCGCCGAGCGGCTCAGCTCGGGGCGGCTCACCGCGGCTGGGTAACCAAGCCGCTCCGCTCGGCTACAAGATACGATTGGAATTGTGTTAAGTAGAAAGCAAGCTGAGGGGTTCCGTGAGCTGTTTTATGCTGTTTGCCCATCTGTGTTTTCTAAGTCCTCATCAACGAATACGTCTATTGCACATAGACGCATGAGCAGAGAGAATAATGGCTAATGTAGCCGCACGTTTAAATTGCAAGTTACT
Organism: Sciurus vulgaris; assembly: GCF_902686455.1. Lineage (NCBI taxonomy): Eukaryota > Metazoa > Chordata > Mammalia > Rodentia > Sciuridae > Sciurus > Sciurus vulgaris. Next base: position 53,690,476 of record NC_136463.1, on the reverse strand, counting down.
TGAAGTAAAATGCAAACTGGCACTTAAAATGTGTGCTGGATAGTCAGGGCAAACTTCGTCTTCTGCTCTGGGTCTTATTCTTCGGGCACAGACGGAATTTTTCCAAATGAGGGATTTAGTGGATGTAAAAGTGTAAGACGGAATAAAAGTGAAAAGGAACCACAGCTTCTCCCCGTCGGGGAATCGAACCCCGGTCTCCCGCGTGACAGGCGGGGATACTCACCACTATACTAACGAGGAGTGAGCTACGTAAACACCTTTCCGTATCCTTGATCTGGGATCGCAAAGGTGCTCGGAGTGCTTATTGTGGAGTTTTGGGAAGGTTGTTTTTCCCAGCCCTGCTAATCATAAATCTATGCAACTGAACGCGAGTCCCTATAAAGGCAGAAAGGAGTAGGAGTGACCGAAAGAGAAAGGCGGTCTCTAAAGCTACAGAGATCCCAGTTCTGAGAGATCCTGGCGATCCAAGCCCACCCCGAATTGCTCCCATTCCCTTCCTCCAACTGTCATTCACAAGTGGAGGTTAATGGGCATCATTCAAATTGAAACAAGGCTCTAGTGACCGAGGCGAAGCAACAAACTGTAAAACGGGGAGCAAGCAGAAAGTTTGGTTCTAAGTCTGGACGCATCTTCGCTCTCCCTGGCATGCGTCGGAACTGTGCACCAAGTTTCTTCCTGCTACCGGGTTTTCACTCAGAACAAAAAACTCACCGTACTCAAGTCGACACGGGTCACTTTCCAGTTCAGTTTTCCATCTTACTAACAACATTTTGTGCTTAAGGTCAGCAAAAAGAGTGGGCTCGTCCGGGATTTGAACCCGGGACCTCTCGCACCCGAAGCGAGAATCATACCCCTAGACCAACGAGCCGACGCACAAGAGTCCCCGCGACCGCCCTTAGAGGTCGTATCACACTTGCTGCAGTCCCGGGGACACCATCCACAGCTGAGACACGCAGGCGTGCTGTCAGGAACCATTCTCCCCAAAGGAGTACTCCAGGACACGGTTTGAGAAATCTTTTGGCTGCTGGCCCGAGAGTCTCGACTCCTCCCAGGAAATAGCGTCGAGGAAGTGGGAGGGAGTGGTCTTTGCCTCCAACCGGAGTTGCTTTCCAGTACAGCCTGGAACACTGCTCCCGCTCCTGGTGGTCACCGACCCCGTGCCATCACTGAATCTGGGTTTCCCATCCTTCCCACCTCCGCCCGCAGTCCTTGGGCCCAGCTCCCCATAGTAGAGCTTTGGGGACAAGCCTGATTTCGGGATGGGTTGGGGACAGTTAATGAGTCGTCAAGTACCTAAGAGAACACCAGCCTCACTTGCGGTTCCTGCATTTTGTGTAACTTACTGCGGTGACCAGCAGGATATGCCCTGGACTAGGGCAATAGCCCAGTGTCCCTACATGCATGACAGTGCCCAGGTGACAAAGGCAATGATTCCTGGGGCCAAGAAAACCGACCGAAGAGGTGTTATAGAGCTGGTGTGGTGGGCGGGTCTGGGTTTCCAACCTCCAGAGTTGGAAATATACCAACTCTGTATACCAGGTCTTGTAACCAAAACTTCCCTGGACACCCTTGCCAGAACTAGTCCCAGGACTTCCAGCCTATAGGATCAGGTTACCCCTTAGCCTCTGACCTAGCAATGGCTCTCCTAGGATAGCCCAGGAGACCCTCCTTCCTACCTGTGGCCTAAGACTTCCAGAAGGTAAAGAGCTCTAAAGAAAGTAACTCATGAGTGTGATCCAAGACCAGTAGGCTTAGATTTGAGGCCTCGAAGTGTCAATTGGGGGGCTCAGTGAGCCTCAATCT